>NC_135889.1:41047335-42247335 GCF_964194155.1 Cetorhinus maximus | reverse complement strand
GATGTGAAGGCATTAGAGAGGGTTCCAAAAATATTTACGAGAATGGTTCCATGGATGATGGACTTCACTTGTGTGGACAGATTGGAGAAGCTGAGGTGGTTCTTCTTAGAGAAGGTTGAGAGGAGATTTGATAGAGATGTTCAAAATCGCCAAGAATCTAGGCAGAATACACAGAGGGAAAGTGATCCCATTGGCAGAACCAGAGATCACCAATTTAAGGGAGTTGGCAGGAGCAATGATTTTATGAGGAAAAACTTCTTTACACAGCAAGTGATTCGGGTCTGGAATACACTACCTGAGAATATGGTGGAAGCACTTAGAATCAGGGCTTCAAAAAGAAAAGTGAACAAGTACCTGAAGAAAAAATAATTTCAGGATGACGGGGAAAGGGCAGGGGCATGGGATTTGTTGAATTGCTCTTGCAGAGAGCTGGCATGGGCATGGTGGGTGAAATTGCCTCCTTCTGTGCTGTAAGACTGGCATCTGTGATGCTGGGGACCTCCGGAGGAGGTCAAGATGGATCATCCACTTGGCACTTCTGGCTGAAGATTGTTGCAAATGCTTCAGCCTTACCTTCTGAATTTATGGGTTCCCCCATCATTGAGGATGGGGATGTTGGTGGAGCATCCTCCTCCAGTGAGTTGTTTAATTGTCCACCACCATTCACGACTGGATGTGTCAGGACTGCAGAGCTTAGATCTGATCCATTAGTTGTGGAATCGCTTATTTCTGCCTGTTGCTTGCTGCTTATGCTGTTTGGCATGCAAGTAGTTCTGTGTTGTAGCTTCACTCGTTTTTATGTATGCCTGGTGTTGCTCCTTGCATGCCCTCCTGCACTCTTCATTGAACCAGGGTTGATCTCCTGGCTTAGTGGTAATGGTAGAGTGGGGGGTATGCTGGACCATAAAGTTGCAGACTGTGTTGGAGTACAACTTTGCTGCTGCTAATGGCCCACAGCGCTTCATGGGTGCCTAGTCTTGAGTCATTAGATCTTTCAAAATCTATCCCATTTAGCACATTGTTAGTGCCACACAACACGATGGAGGGTATCCTTAATGTGAAGGTGGGAATTCATCTCCACAACGACTGTGCCGTGGTCACCCCTACCAATACTTTCATGGACAGATGCATCTGTGGCAGGCAGGTTGGTGAGGATGAGATCAAGTATGTTTTTTCCTCTTGTTGGTTCCCTCACCACTTGCTGCAGACCCAGTCTCCTTTAAGATTCAGCCAGCTTGGTCGGTAGTGGTGCTACCGAGCCACTCTTGGTGATGTATATTGAAGTCCCCCACCCAGAGTATATTCTGTGCCCTTACCACCCTCAGTTTCCTCCAAGTGGTTTTAACATGGAGGGGCACTGATTCATCAGCTGAGGGGGGATGGTATGTGGTAACCAGCAGGAGATTTCCTTGCTCCTGTTTGACCTGATGCCATGAGACTTCATATGGTCCAGAGTCAATGTTGAGAATTCCCAGGGCAACATCCTCCTGACTGTATACCACTGTACCACCACCTCTGCTGGGTGTCCTGCCGGTAAGACAGGACATACCCAGGGATGATGATGATGGTGTCTGGGACTTTATCTGGAAGGTATGATTCTGTGAGTATGACTATGTCAGGCTGTTGCTTGACTAGTCTGTGAGATAGCTCTCCCAATTTTGGTACTAGCCCCCAGATGTTAGTAAGGAGGACTCTGCAGGGTTGTTATGACCGGTCCCTGGGCGAAGTTCCCCCAATTTGCTGTGACCCCGGACATGGTACCCCAAACTGTTATGCTCCCGGTTGAGCAAGGTTGAACTGGTTCCCCTTCTTTATTCAACCCCCTCGGTTGGTCGCAACAAGGTTAATTTAAGAAGGATCCCTTCCCTGATGGATACCTTTTTCCAGTCTAAATGTATTTATGTTTTAAAAGGGGCCAATTTAACCAGACTTTCTTGAGTTAAAGAAAGAGTGATTTTATTAGTTACTAAACATGAGAAAAAAATTAAAATGCAATGCACAGATTAGAAATAAGAAGCAAGTCCAGAAATAAAAGTTTAAAAGATATAAAATCAGTCTTTGACTGGTCTGTGTGGAGTAGATCATGAAACGTTATAGCCGTTAAATTGGCTGATACCGGTAGAGCTGACTTTAGTAGTTGAGCAACTGGTTTCGGGATTCTTGGTTTTGCAGGTTAGCTGAAAGGAGTTGTCCTGCTTCCTTTTCAACTATGGCTTTTCTGACTTGTGACTTGCTTCCAGCAATCAGAGAAAGATTTTTTTTATCTGTAAGCACAGAGATGCCTAGTTGATGTTCTTCAGCTCACAGCACACCCTCGCACACCAGGCCTGGAACTAGCACACAGAAACCACAGTTGCAGTTGGCTTTTTAACCCCTTTTCTTGTGTATTCCTGGAAGAGAAAAACAAACATATCTTTTGCACAGATCTGCTTTCGTTTCAACTCACATCAGGTCCACGGCCTGGGACATAACTCACAAGAGATGGTTTCTGCTAAGATGGTAATCAGACTTCATTATCTCTGCAATGACAGGAGATTACAGTGCAGTTTTTGCATTGCATCTTTTTGTTTGAAATGTCTCTGTCTGAAATAGGTCTTGACACCTTTTTAGGTGCGACATTCTATTCTCTGGACTAGTTGGTCAAGTGTAACCCACATAGGAATTTTCCAACACGTGGCTACTTTACAGTCTCAGCCAGCTTTTGCTTCCATGTCCTTTTTTAAAAGAAGACACACATCTTACTTAAAAGTTCAATATGTACTTAAGTAATTCAGACTATGGTCTGCTGTCATGACAGGGCTGAGTTTGCCATTGTTGTTTCCAGTGCCTAAGTCAATACCGGGTGGTCCATCTGGCTTCATTCCTTTTAGGTTTCTTAGTGGTTTGATGCAACTGAGTGGCTGGCTAGGCCATTTAAGAGTCAACCATATTGCTGTGGGGCTGGAGTCACATGTAGGCCAGACCAGGTAAGGACAGGGCATTAGTGAACCAACTGGGCTTTTCCAACAATTGACAATGGTTTCACAGTCATCATCAGATTTTTATTGAATTCAAATTCCACCATCTGCTGTGGTGGGATTTGAACCCAGATCCTCAGAGCTTTACCTTGAGTCTCTGGATTACTAGTCCAGTGACAATAGCACTATGGTATCACCCTCCCCACCCCCACCCCCCCCGCCTTGTTGGTGCTGAGATAGGAAAGGAAAACATTTGAGGGGTGAGACCAAAAAGTACTGACAAACAGAAAGGAATTTTGGGAGCTTTCCAAAGCAGTGAAAGAAAGCTTAAAGTATTTCACTTACTTTTCACTTTGTAACTCATGGATTCCGCCATTCATTTTAGAGGTGGGAGCTACATATCAAAACTAAATTGGCTAAAAACTGTCTCCAAATGACAGTTCGGTGAAAGCTGAATATATTACCTACAGACTAATGGAATGGAGATATAATCCTTCAGATTGTACATGATAAGTGAAGGGTGGTCTGAAAATTACAAACAGAATAATCAGTGAAATTAACATTGATGTGATAGTTGATTGTCAGGGTAATGACAAGCTATTGAATTCAGGAGGCTAAAGGCTTGATCAACTGAAATTTAGTCAGTTTTATCCCTAATGAATACTGTCTCTTGAAATATAATGTCCAATGTGCCCCTTTAATAACAGTTCTGACCACCTCTTCCTCAAAGAACTGATGACTGGCTGCTGAAATGGACTGTCCCCTGAGAAACTTAGATCTCAACTCTTTGCAGTCAGGATTTTCAGTTCAAAACTTTATATGTGCTATGTTTAAGAACTGAATTTTAACTTTTGACTATGAGCAGCAACGTTTTTCGTATTTCGATGTTTTGTGTTAATAAAGAGTAGAAGTAGGAACAAGAAATGAGGATGCAAAAATTGAATATATTTAGATTAATACCATTGCTCACCCCACTGAGGGAGTTGAGAAGCAGTGCAATTATGGTAACTGCTTCCAACAATTGATCTGGTTCCTTTAACTATGAATCAGAGCAGCAAAATCAAAGATGGAGGCAGAAATACACTGCACGAGGGTTCTTGCAATAATGATGTTCAGATCATTACAGTGTCTATATCAAACCTTTTACAGAAAGTTTTAGCTAATTTACACTTTTAAACCTCTAACATATTTGCCAAGATTCCACTGCGCTTGAATTGTCACCAGTTAATTTGATATTAATTAGTTTACGACCAGAAATTCCAAGCAAAATCCCACACTACATTGGGATGTGAGCAGTTGCTGCAAGTCAAGGTGGTAGCTACAAACTGTGTTAACAGGCTTGTTGCAAACAAAAATTCTTATTGACCCATCAGGACTTTTATCTGCATATTATAATGAGAAAAATAATAAACTTTAATGGAGGCACTTTCATTTGCCTTTTCAAATTGCCTTGATTTATGCAATGTGAGATTATGTGAGTACTTTTGCTATGAGAACACAAATAGAATTGGTGCTGGTACAAGCAACATTTATTACACCACTAATTAAGTTATGTTACATTTTGCATCTTGTTTTTGTTGTAATACATGCTACTGTTGAGAAGCAGAGAAGTAGAGTCAGAGCTGGAGCTGGAAGATGGTGTCTTGATAACCCAGGAAAATAGCAACTTTCTGGAGCACATTTCCAAAAGCCTGGGGCAGCGACAGACCTAGTTAGACTTTTTGAATAATATCAAATGCAGATCTTATTTAGAGGGTCCTCATGTTATCTTCCGCTTTTGTGCGAGAGTCTTCACTTTCTTTCAACAATTATTAACCCTCCATAAAACTCAAATCCATCCAAGACTTAAATATAATGCTGGAGGAGATCTGGCTTCAGGCAAATATTTCGCCTCTCACTTCTTGCCTCTCATTTTGTTTTCACAGCATATCTTGTCTTTTTCTATTTTATCCATATAATTGTGGTCAGTCCTTCTCTCAATTTTCCTTTCAATCCTTATAAAATTCAAATAAAATGCCTTGCAAGTTTTTCCTCCTTATACCATCCCTGCTATATTGGCATTGTGGCTAATTAGGAATCCAGATCTGACAAATTTCATTTCTGGTTGGTAATTTTTTAAAAAAGAGTAAGAGAAACTTTCGATGTGCAAATAATCTCAATGCTCATATTCACGTGGTAGATGCATGTGTACCATAACTTTTTTGTGTGTTTGTTGGTAAAATGGCAAGACATCGGGGTCACAGCCTTAAAGTCCCCCAGAAGGATCATGCTTTCTTCTTTTGGGATGACAGTGAGGATTTCATCCAGGTCAGAATAGAACTTTTCCTTAACACTTTCATTGGAGTCAAGGGTCAGGACATAACTGCTGATGACGGTGGCATATTGGTTATGGGTGAGCTGTAGGTGAAGTGTCATGAGCCTTTCATTTATACATTGGGGGAGTTCTGGCAGTGCATCCAAAATCCTATTCTGGATGGAGATAAGGGTCGGTGACAGCCTTTCCTTTCCAGTAGAAGGCGAATCCCCTGCTTGTTCCTTCAGCTGCCCCTCCCCAGGAATGTGTGTATCACTGAGGGTGGCGATGTCGCTTTGCAGTCTTGATAGCTCACGTGATATGATTGTAGTTCCTTCCGGACTGTACCCTTGCTATTATCCAGGAATGCTCTAACAATCCAACTTGCAAAATTTAAAGACTTTCTTTGCCTATGAAGGTGGTGATCCCGCAGGGTGTGGTTCCCCTGCCAGGAGGAAATGGGACAGATTATTTTTGGAGAACCTTTATTAGCTCCCTGCCTATTTGGGATGGGCAGAGCGAATGCTGAAGAGGACTGCTGATGCACAGATGCTGCTGCCCAAAGATACCTCTCTCCCAACACAGATGTCCATGACCTTCATGCATCTGTTGCCTTTCTGCAGATTCTACGCAAGGGGCTCCCAGGTTCACAGCCCTGTCCCTATTGCCAATGCTCCATTACGACAGGACTTGGAAAATGAACCCTGCTGAAAGATTTAGTTTAACTTGGGCACGTTGTGGTGTGGCCATTGTTTACACGGTTGCTAGTCAGATTTTGGTGATGTGTAAAACCACAAAGCCGCTGCATGGCTTCTTCCACATTCACAGCCGGTGAGATGCACAGTCTTCCTTCACCCGTTCTGCCACTGAGGACGTTTTGGACTGCACTTTGTCTGGCACCTCCCCCCCAACCTTGCTGCCATGAGTGGCTCCTCCAGGAGCAAGGTGGTCCTGACGGCATTGCTCAAGGGGTCATCGGAATGCACAACCTTCTCCACAATGTCAAGGTGGTGATCCAGGGAGAAGAGGGTCAGACAGTGGGAACAAATAAAGTCAGCTGTGCCCAGACCATTGGGTTGGAGCACTGTCGTCACCAGGACTGGTTTGGGGAAAACTATATTCAAATATCTGACCACCTGGATCAAAAGCAAGCAACCTTCATTGCCTGCCAAAACAAATCAGGAAGGCAACATTCTACAAGCTCCAAGGCTGAAGTCCATTCAGGAAGATAAAGGACATGTGGTGGGATGAGAAAGACCAAGAGAATCCAATAATATGCTGATCATCATGAAGCTCTTCTGAAACTACTGAAGGCATCCAGAGACCAAGGTCACATAGATAAAAATCCCCTTCATTCCCAGGATGGTGTTTCTCTTCTTCAGGGTGACAATGCCACCCCATCAACACTGCAAAGTACATTTTGAACTACTCTTCAACCTTGAGTCCACAGGGGCAGCTGATACTGTCCAGGCAATCTCCCAGGGAGACTCTTATCACAAATCGCATTCTCCATTGAATTATAGTCCTTATAGCAAACAGTCCACAGGGTTCCAGTATCATCCTTTCATCAAGTACTATCTTCGAGTGATCGTCCCCAGGCGCTTTCCTTGGTTTTTAGAGAGCTTCTTAAATCCACCACCAGCAGTGAAGCCTGTTCTGATTATTTTTCTTCCTCCTGCCCATGCCAGGACAAATCTCCCAAAATCCTTAGATGGTTTCAGGATGTGTCTCTTCGGCTAGGCACTGTCTTCCTGTCCCATTCAGTTGCGGTAGCTTGCAAAGTCAAGTACCTTCTTGTCTCTGCTGACCACACAGAACCTTGGCTGTCTGTTTGTGATACTTATGGATTTGTAAGGAAGCCTTTAACCTGATCTCAAAAATGGCTTCCTCTGCCCACTTCTCCATGGAAATGTGAAACACATGGACCTTGTATCTTGGTACAAAAGCTAATTATCAACCTTTGATCCTAACTCCCTTTTATTTTAGAAGTAAATGAATAGTTTACAGCACAACTCTTTTCAGCCCGGTACCTCAAAACCTTAAGGAATTTGGGAGACACAGAGTCTACTCATTGTAAACTCAGAAACTGCTGTCATTGTCTCCATCATCTTCTCAGCAAAATAACCTCAGCCTTCTTTCTCTAACAAACAAACCACCCAGGCAGAATGCAAAACAAGTCAGATGACCCCCTTCATCTGCCCTAAATTTAAAGGTACAGTCCCAAAATATAATAATGTTATAAACCTCATAATTATAACAGTATTCTATAGGCTTCTGAATAGTGAGAGATAGAGGAACAAATCTGCAAGGAAATCACAGAGATTTGTAAGAGCCAAAGGGTATTGGTGTTGGGGGACTTGAATCACTAAAATATCAACTGGAATAATGTTAGAACAAAGGGTAAGGAAGGGAAGAAAATTCTGAAATGTGCTCAGGAGAATGTCCTTGACCAGTTAATTCTCAATCCAACCAGGAAGGGGGCATTGCTGGACCTAGTGCTGGAGAACGAGGTGGACCAAGTGGACCAAGTTTGTGGGAGAACATTTTTAGGTAAGAATGATCATTGTATTATAACATTTAGATTAGTAATAGAAAAGAACAAGGAACAATATAAAGTGAAATTGGAAGAGGGATAACTTCAAGGAGATGAGAAGGGGCCTAGCCAGAGTAAAATGGAGTCAAAGAATGACAGGGAAAGCTGTAACGAAACAATGGGTGATCCTTAATGAGGAGATGTTTTCAAGTGCAAGCTGAATGCATTACAAGAAGGGTGAAAGATATGGGAAATAAAACCAGGGCTCCTTGGGTGGTGAGGGAGATCAGGAATATGACAAAACAAAAAAAAGTCGGTGTATGATGCATGTTGGATGTATTTTTCAAATGAGAACCAGGCCAAATACAATAAGTTAAGAGGGGATGTGAAGAGGAAAATGAGACTGGAAAAGAGAGAATAGAATGACAGTTAACATAAAAGAGAACACAAATGTCTTCTACCAGTATGTAAATAGTAAGCAGGTAAAAGAGGCAGTGTGGGGTCTATTAGGGACAAACAGGAGGCCCAAGCAAGTCTAGAATACTTAATGGGCTGAAGTTTTCGCTCGGTGGGCGGGCGCGTGCCTGACTCGCTCAAATGTGAAATGACACGCGTTGATGTCGGCCGAGCGTGCCGATGTCATCACACACTAGTTTGGTCGGCGGATGCACGCTGGAGCCGGCAGCATGCCCGCCATCAATTAAAA
Organism: Cetorhinus maximus; assembly: GCF_964194155.1. Taxonomy (NCBI): domain Eukaryota; kingdom Metazoa; phylum Chordata; class Chondrichthyes; order Lamniformes; family Cetorhinidae; genus Cetorhinus; species Cetorhinus maximus. Next base: position 42,238,846 of record NC_135889.1, on the reverse strand, counting down.
GGCCTGTTAAGGCCATGAAGAATCAATTAAATTAAAATTTTTGCTGCCCGTCCAACCTAATGGTTGGCGGGCAGGCGAACAGGCCGAGCTGCTTTTGCATTTTTTTGGAAACCTCATCCACGGGCGGGATCAGGTTTCCAAAAGCAAATAAAAATAAAATAAAAACTTTAATGTGGCATTAATAACATGTCCCTGCTCATGTGACAGAGTCACATTGTGGGGACATGTTTCGTTACATTTTAATTTTTTTTCATATCTCTTCATCTCCTTGAGGCAGCACCGTGCCTGAGGGAGATTACGAAGCGCTCACTCGCACGCATGCGCAAAGTTCGCACTCAGCCCACTCGTCCTCCTCCCTCCCTCCCTCCACACAGGCAGCGCTGAGTGCTGCCCTCACATTTCACGCCGGGTGGGTCTTAATTGGCCCGCCAGTGTGAAATCGGGGTCCGTTGCTGGGGGGGCGGAGGGGTGGGGGCAGGGGCAGTGCGAGAGGGGCTGTTGCTGCTGAACAACCCCGCCAAGGGCAAAACTCTGCCCAATGATTACTTTGTATTATCAGTGGGCAAAATTTTTACCTGGGCAGGCGGGCGCGTTCCTGACCTGCTCGGGTGTAAAATGACGTGTGTTGACGTCGGGCGAACATCCCGACATAAACACGCAGTCGTGCGACATTTCGGTTGGCGGGTGCACGCCGGAGTCAGCAGTGCACCCGCCAACAATTAAAAGGCCTGTTAAGGCCATTAAAAAGGTAATTGAATGAAATTTTCCACTGCCCATCCAACCTTACGGTCAGTGGGCAGGTGAAAAGGCCAAGCGGCCTTGGCACATTTTAGGAAACATCATCCATGGGCGGAGTGAGATTTCCAAACGCAAATAAAAATAAAATAAAAAATGTAAAATTCAATTGATAACATGTCCCTGCTCATGTGACAGAATCACATGAGGAGACATGTTTTATGACATTTTTCATATCTTTATTCATTTTTTAAAAAAGCTCTTCATCTCCCTGAGGCAGCTCTGTGCCTCAGGGAGATTATCAAAAGCTCGCCCTGCTCGCACTACCCCCCCCCTTCCCTGCCCACACGGGCACCGCTAAGCACTGGTGCTGATCACGGGCTGCGGTCAGCTTCCCAACCGCCCCCGTCTGCCCCTGCCGAGCACCCCCCGCCAAGGACAAAATTCTGCCCAATGTTTCAGGTTGATGACCTTTGGTCAGAACTTTCATTGTCTTACCCATCGGGCCGTAACTTCCAACTAGTGTCAGAAAGTGCTGGCCCGCAGGAATTAGAGGAAATCAGTGCACACTTACCTGATCTTGAAAATTATGCTGACTCTTCCATTCGCCAGTGCTGCTTGGGGCCTGCATCGAAAGACTTCTCGCAGGCCCCAGCGAAGTGTAGCTCCGACGGATTCAAGGAGGCCACACCCTCTTTTTCACAGCACTTGCTGCCGTAAAGCAGGTGTGTTTAAAGGGCCAGGGTAATTGACAGGTCAGAGAGAAGGTAAGTGTCTAAGGTAAGTGGATAGGATTTGGGGGGTGGGGAGATTGGGGGGTCGGGGGCGCGGTGGGTTCAGATGGATGGGGGAGTCCCATGGTAGGGGACGGGGTGTGGGGGAGACCCATGGGGTGGTCAGGGGTGTAGGGAGAGCCCTGTGGGGGTTAGTCTGGGTCTTTACACTAGTTACCCAGAAGTTAGAAGAGGTTTTAATTCTTCTAACATTTTCTGAGTAACTTTTGGTGTAACCCTGGTGGAATTTTGTGATTTAAATCACATTTTCGGATGATTCCCAGTGCAGGGCAATTATCCAGAGGAAGTGTGCATTTCTGAGCAATTGCCATGTAAACTCTTACCTGGGAGCTTCCCAGAGAAATTTCCCAGTGCATCTTTGGGGTACCCCCCAAATCTGACCTGAAGAGCTTGGAGCTTACAGCCCAATATTTCTGTTTCTCTCTCCACTGATGCTGCCTGATCTGTTGAGTATTTCCAGTGCTTTTGTTTTTTTTTTAGGTTCCCAGCACCTGCAGTATTCTGCTTTTCAGTGGATTTATAAAAGCTAGATTGCATTTAAGAATCTAATTAAATTTTTTGATGGAGTAATGGAGAAGGTTGATGGGGGAGGTACGGAGGATGTTGTCCATATGGATCTTAAGAAAGGTTTGACAAGCTACACAGAAAAGACTTACGGACAGCGATAAGGGAGAAAACTGAAACTCCTGTTCCCTCACTTTACTGTCTTAAATCAGTGTGTTTTTGAGAAGAAAGAAACATGTGCTTCTTAACTCTGAGTGTATATACAATTTGAATGATCAGCAGCCAGCTTTTCTGGGATTTAAATAAATAATTACTATTGGATTCCCTCGAAGATATGGGTTTTCAGCAGATCATGAAGTTAGTTGCTTGTAGCCTTGTTACCAGGAAGTCAGTTTCCTGTACTGGTGGGCTTGAAAAGAAACAGATTTGGAGGCCTTAGGATGTTGCAATCTCCAGGTCTTAAATGCATAGATGTTGCTGCCCTTCCTGCTGCTGCCTCTGCAATTGTGGTTCTGTGTTCTGCAGGCAGCGCTTAAGGCTCCTTTTTAAAAGGGCAACCAACATGGCTGCCTTACCATGTGGTTCTTCACAGCTCCCAAATATAGCATTGGACTTAAATTAATTAGCCACAACCTGAGTCTTTGTGTGCTGACAATCACCTGATGGCCTGAGACAACCATCGTCTTCTGTTCTGAAAAGACCCATTCATCCTGAAAATGATGGTTTCAGGATATGGGTATTGACATTCCTTAGCTTGGAATGTATCCTTTTGTCCTTTCGAGGCAGTAGTTTGAATCCACAGGTCAGGTCAGGTGACTTGGCAGCCATCTTTTGCAGCATTTTAAGGTCTATTTTTAAAAGAAAAGTTAGTTCCAAAAATTCAAAACTTATTACAGTTCATAGTTCAAAAGTTATCCATAAAAGTTATGGATAGGACATTCCTTTACTAGGCATGACAAATCTTGTTCACTAAATGAGGCTCATGGAATAGGAGCGTCAATGTCAGCTTGGATAAAATATTGGCTTCAGGATTGAAAACAGCAAATTGTGGTAAATGGTTGCTTTTTAGACTTGGGGACTGTAGACAGTGGTGTTCCCCAAAGATCGGTGTTAAGATCACTACATCTTCTGATATATATCTATATATATATTTATTTTATATATATTATATATAAATGACTTGGATTTTGGAATACAGAGTTAAAATTTCAAAATTTGTCAACTACATTTGAAATGTAGTAAACAGTGAAAGTGACACAAACCAACAAGGTATAGATAGGCAAGCAGTATGGACCGACAAATGGCAGATGGAAGTTAATGCAGAGAAGTGAGAGGTGATGCATTTTGGCAGAAGGTATAGGGAGAGGCAATATAGACTTAATGGCACAGTTATAAAGAGTGTTCAGGAACAAATTGACCTCAAGGTTCATGTGGATAGATTTTTGAAGGTGTTAAGAAATATTGAGAGATTAGTTAATAAAGTTTATGGGATCTTGAGCACTCATAAGCAGGGAAGTTATGCTCTGGTCAGCACAATTTAGCAAAAGTGTGAAGGTCTCTGGGAGAATGCAGGGGAGATTTACCAGAATGGTTTCAGGAACAAAGGGTGTTAGCTACAATGTTAGGTTCAAGAAGCTGGGATTGTTCTCCTTGGAACAAAGGAGATTCAGGGGAGAATTGATAAAGGTGTCCAAGATTATAACAGGTTTAGATAAGGTGGACAAAGAAAAACTATTTCCATTAACTGAATGCTTTAAGGACAAAGGGACACAGATTTAAGGCTTTAGGTGAGAGATACAGGGAAGATATGAGGAAGAACTTGTTTCCTACAGGGTGATGGAGATGATCAATGACTTCAGAAGGAAATTGGTTGGGCACTTAAGGAAAATAACGTTGCAAGGAATACAAGGATAGAGCAGGGGACTGGGTTGCTCTAAAGTAAGCTAGCATGCTGGTCCCCTTCATGTTGTTATTGTTCTTATGACTCTTTATGTACAAGTGATGAATCCCAACCGAGGGAAAGAAACTGCATAATTATCATTGACACTCCTCCAAATGTAGGCAAGTGTATATAAAGGATGGGTTCGTCTGTTCTGATGAAAGATCACAAACCTGGAACATTGGGCCAAATGTTCATCTCCCCAAGAGGCAGAAATAGATTTAGGAAACAGCAAAATAAGCTCCTTGGGGCCATAATTTCAAAAGTCCCCTTACTGTCCTCTGCACACTATCTTCCCCTAGGTGGGAAAAGGTTCAGGTTGTGACACCGACTCTGCTGAGTGCTGCAAGACTCCTCCTGAGTGGAAATATTGTTTCGCACCTCAATGGTCTGCTCTATCATATTTTATGTGACAGTATTCCTTTTGTTGCATGAATGCTGCCCAGGTATAAATGGATTGCACGCCAGAGTTATGAGCTAAATTGTCAAAGGATAACCATCGTTGTTCAGTAGCCATTCTGGTTTGCCGTGGTGCTCAAATGCACATGACACAGTGAACTACCGTATAATGGAGGCATCAGGATGCTGTGCATTGACTTACGTGATAAGCTGTACATGTTCACATACCAGCTGAAGGTTGAGGGAGTGAAACCTCTTTTGGTTGCAGTACATTTCAGAGTTGACCGGCAGTTCCTGTGAAACAATGTGCATGCAATCAATGGTAGCCTGCACCATGGAGAGGTCTGCAATCTTTGTGAAACCTTGGGCTCACTCCCTCTGCTTATTTCTGGCAAGAGAGAATGAAATGTATTCTGCTCTCTTGGAATGTGGAGCCTTGGTGAATTCTATTATGCACCAATGGATGGAAAACTGGGAGATGTTGCAAGTATTACCTGCTCCAGCTTGAGAGGAACCAGAAACATAAAGCTCATGGCCACAGCCTGCAACAGTTCAAGAAGGCAGCTTACCATGACCACCTTCCCAAGGGCAATTAGGGATGGGCAATAAATGCTGGCCTAGCCAGTGACAGCTACATCCCTTAAATGAATAGAACAAGTCACCTTCACATCCACTGGTAAAGCTGTTCTCGCTCTGCCCTGAGGTTGCTGTTATGGCTACAGTGAGTGGCAGAGGACCTTTTAGTGAAGCATTGACCTTTGACACATTGTTCCTCATCAAAGTTCAGGTCAGAGATTTGCTCTCTGGAGACCCTGAGTGGTAATGGCCTCTTTTTGGAAAGCCCTTCTTCCTCCCTTCTTCCTTCCTCTTTGAGCAGCTTTCCCTGACCTGTGTCACCTAGGAACATAGGACTTAGGAGCATGAGTAGGCCATTCAGCTCTTCGAGCCTGCTATGCCATTCAATAAGGTCATGACTGATATGGTTGTGTCTCAACTCCACTTTGCCATCTACCTGCCATGATCCTTGAACCCCCTGTCTATCAAAAATCTGTGTAACCCAGCCTTGAATAAATTCAATGACTCAGCCTCCACTGCTTTCTGGGGAAGAGAATTCTACATACTAATGACCCTTTGAGAGAAAAGAAATTCCCCTCATTTCCATCATAGGCGGTAGACTTCTTATTCTTAAACTTTGTCCTCTGGTTCTAGTGTCCCCCACAAGTGGAACCATCCTCCTGGCATCTACCCTACCAAATCCCCTCAGGATCTAATGGCCAGGATTTTTCATTGGTTGGGCGGGCTCGGCAGGAGTGGGCAGGAGCGGTCGCGGAGCCGACTGCCGCCCGCGGTTGGCTTGGCACCGCGATTTCCCTTGAGCAGGCCAATTAAGGCCCGCCCAGCATGGATCGCGAGCGATGGCACTGAGCGCTACCTGTGTGGGTGGGGGGAAGGAAGGAGAGTCGGGTCCACCGCTCATTCGCGCATGCGTGTGAAAGAGCTTTTCAATCCCCCTGAGGCACGGATCTGCAATGGGAGATTGAAACGCTTTTCAAAAAAATGAATGAAAACATTAAAAATTTAATGAAACATGTCCCCTCCTGTGACTGTGTCACGTGAGATGGGACATGTTTTTATTTTTCAAAGAAACTTTTTATTTAATTTGTAAAAGCTTTAGGAAACCTCATCCCGCTCATGGATGAGGTTTCCTAAAAAACTTAAAGGCCACTTGACCTTTTCGCCTGCTCACCAACTGTAAGGTTGGATGGGCAGTGTAAAGTTAAGGTTAATTACCTAGTTAATGGCCTTAATAGGCCTTTCAATTAAAGGCAGGCGTGCAGCCGACTCCAGTGTACGCTCGCCGAATGAAATATTGCGAGACAGCACGATGACGTCGGGACACACACCCAACATCATCGCGTGTCATTTTACATTCTGGTGTGTCGGGCCCGCCCCCGCATGCCGAATGTAAAATTCTGCCCTACATGTTTCAATAAGATCACCTCTTATTCTTCTAAACTCATATTGATATAGGCCCAATCTGTTCAATCTTTCTTCATAAAATAAGCCCCTCATCCCAGGAATGAGTCAAGTGAATATTCTCTGAACTGCCTCTAATGCAATTATAACTTTTTTCAAATGAAGAGACCAAAACTGTACATAGTATTCCAGATGTGGACTTACCAAGGCCCTGTTCTGCTGCAGCAAAATGTCTTTACTTTTAATTTCCATTCCCCTTGCAATAAATGTCAACATTCCATTTGCCTTCCTAATTACTACGTACTAACTTTTTGTGATTCATGTACCAGGACACCCAGATCCACCTGCACCACTTCTGCTGATTCTCCCTGTCATACTGTGGTCCAATGGGAATTCATGCTAGTGCACCCAAGTCTGGGTGCAGAATCCTTGAAGTCAGGACAAAGTCCTTCAGTACGTTCTAGACTTTAGCAACTTTAAAGAAGTCTAGAAAGCACAAAAGAGTTCCACAATCTCAACAACAGCCAATAGAAATCAAGCAGCAACTAACCTGTAAGCAGTTGGTGATTCTTTTAATGAGCGCTGGTGGGGTCCTTCCCACTGCTGAATATATGTTCGGCTGTGTGTGTTTCAGACAGTACATTAACTGGAGTGTTTAGCTGCAAAATAGTAGCATTGCCCATCAAATCAGCATTGCAGACTGGTTGAATTTGCAATCTGCATACTCTGCATACTACAGACAGGCACTCTTTGTGTAGGCATGAATGAACTCACCGCAATGGTACCCAGCATAGCTCATACCAAAAATGTGTGCACATGCAGCGGATAACATTATGGAGCCAAAACAGCACTCATATTGCCAAAAACAGGGTGCGAAGGGGTCAAATGTTGTGGCCAAGAACTCCTCCAAGTTGCCTAATGCGGTGGAATGACAAATTGGTGTAGTACTAAGCAATATTGGTCTCAACTTTCCAGTTTAGCTCCTTGTCTGTGATGAATTAGTTCATCTCAACTAAAAGGTTTTGGGGCTATGACAATTAGCCTCTCTGGCCCTGGGCTAGAGCCATGGAAGAGCCAAAACATGCACTGCTCTTTTCTAGTCAGTGATATCAGCATGTGCAGATAGGATCAAACTCAGCTTTGATAGACTCCATGACCAAATAGCCTAGAGAGGGAGTGCAAAGGGCTGAAAAAATAGGATTAGAGGTCATACCATACCTGGAGAATTGAACCCCTTCAAGTGTCATCAGCTATAGAAGTGGAGGGAAGAAAAAATGCAGGGAAAGACAAAAATAGTTTGGAAAAAAAAATGGCGCTTGGCACAACTAAACCTACTTCTTAAACAAAAACAAAAATTTCTGGCAAAACTCAGCAGGTCCGACAGCATCTGTGGAGAGGAAGACAGAGTTAATGTTTCGGGTCCGTATGACTCTTCATCAGAACTAAAGAAAAATAGAAATGTGGGCCAGGATTTTCCCCTCGGCGATTTGGGGGCGGGACCCACTCGCCGAGGGGAAAATGACATGGGATGACGTCGGGAGGAATCCCCGACGTCATCCTGGTCCATTTAAAGTTTTAGGAAGGCGGGCAGACAGCGAAATCAGCTGTCCACCCGCCGACCTGTCAATGGCCAATTGAGGCCATTGACAGGCTAGTTAAAGTAATTAAAGACCTGCCCAGCCAACCTTAAGGCTGGTGGGCAGGCCAGGAGCCCCAGTGGGCTTCTGATTATTCATGAAACTTCATCCACTGGCGGGATGAAGTTTTATGTCCATTTTGAACAAAAATAATAAAGTTTATGTGTTCTTTTTTAACATGTCCCATCTCGTGTGACATTGTCACATGAGGGGGACATGTTAATCATTTTTTATTGTTTCTATTTTTAAAGTTTTTTCCAATGTCACTATTCTCCCTGAGACAGGACTTTGCCTCAGGGAGAAGTGGATGCGCACGTAAGAGCGCACTTTGACAGTTGGGGAATCCCTACCCCCCCACACAGGAAGTGCATAGCGCTTCCCGTCGGGGATGCCGCTGGGCAGGCCTCAATTGGCCCGCCCACTTAAAATGGCGGCGGGCCCCGTTTCAGTGGCGGGGGTTGGCTGCCCGCCCGCCGCCAAGCCAGTGGGGCCCGCACGCCATCCAAGGGCAAGATTCTGCCCGTTGTGAAATATAAGCTCTTTAAGGGGGGGTGGGACAGGTGGAGCTGGATAGAGGGCCAGTGATAGGTAGAGGCAAAGGGAAGATTGCTAAAGATGTCATAAACAAAAGGTCAAAGGGGTGTTGATGGTGGTGATATTAGCTAAAGGATGTGCTAATGGTGACATTAAGGGTCGAAAACAGGATGAGCAAGTGACAGATGGCCCTGGTGGGGTTGGGGTGGGGGGTGAAATAGGCTAAAAGGTGGCGATAAAACAATGGATGGAAATAAATTTTTAAAATAATAATAGAAATAGATGGGAAAAGAAAAATATATATATAAAAATATAATAATAATTATTAGAAAAAAAGGGGATCAAAAAGGGGGTGATGATGGAGGAGAGAGTTCATGACCTGAAGTTGTTGAACTCAATGTTAAGTCCGGAAGGCTGTAAAGTGCCTAATCGGAAGATGAGGTGTTATTCCTCCAGTTTGCATTGAGCTTCGCTGGAACATTGCAGCAGGCCAAGGACGGACATGTGGGCATGAGAGGAGGGTGGAGTGTTAAAATGCACATCCTAACTTCATTCATGGACTTTAGCAAAAACATTTCATCTCCTGAGGAGAGATCCTGCAGAGATTTTCCCCATATGGGAACCAACGAAAACTTCAGTATCTCCATTTAGCCTTATATCTTACATTATATTTCATGTTGTAACATTGTCTTACAAACAAAATGCCCTGCCCAACATCTTATTATCTCCTTAACTGCACTTATCCTCGAAGCAGTTTCAAACATTGAACCAGCTCTTTAGATCCAATGATAGTCAGAACTTTGAAAGGGTGGGCTTTTCCATATATCCATTCTTCTGAATGGAGAAATAAAATCCTTCAAATTTCAATTCTCGCTTGAAGCTTGTTACTATCCTTAAAGTTGCAAGCTTTATTCTGATTAGGTGGCTACTAGAATTTGTTCCACCGATATGTTGATTGTAAGTTATTGACCTAATTAACTAAATTACATTCCTTCTGTACACTTCAGTAGAACTTCCATCCTAGCCTGTGTCAATAAGGGCATTAAAAAAACATAATTGATTAACTCGCTTGATGTATAGAGTAAGTTTTTGTGGGTATTTGTTCTTTACCTCGGTTAGCTTAGTTTGTTTGACAATAATTAACCGTTCTCACATTAAGACATGGATGACATGATTGATTCTGTGCCTTCTTTATTAACTTCTTCCTTCCTAGTCACTATCACATTGTACCTTCATAAACATCATTAAATACATATGTGTGTGTACAATCACAACGACCATTACATTCATAATTGTGGATCAATTAGGTCAAACTGTGCTGCCTGGATCTGCAATTGCACACTCTGGCAAGATCTTTGCCCTTTCCCTCTTCTCTATTTCCGTAGATATTGTGGTACATTGGCCTGAGTCACGCATGGATTGCCACTCTGCTCCTACTTCTCCTCACCACACCGGAACTCCGCATTTTTGGCCTGGACTTCCAATCCCAGCTTCCCAGGAAATGCAGAGTGTATCTGAAATGGACCTGCTTCTTCGTAGTGCTGGGTCATTTGGGGAAGGTAAGCCACACCCTCTATTGTACTATCGTACTCCAGTAAGTAAAGAGTTTAAATGTCCCAAAGCTTCTTTGAAAAGCTACGGAGAGAAGATAAGTGTGTAAGGGGGTAGGGTACGTGAGGGGGTAGGGCGCCAGCTGCATGGAGTTGTTGATGAGCAGGGTGGCAGGTGAGTAGAATGGTAGGATGGCAGGTGGATAGGGTAGCAGGGTGGCAGCTGGGTAGTGGTGTAGGTGGTAAGTGGATAGGGTGGTGAGTGGGTAATGTAGCAGAGTGGCAGATGGATGAGGTGGGTAGGTGGGTGAGGTAGGTAGGGTGGCAGGTGGGTGAGTGAGTAGGTGAGTCGGGGTTGTCAGGTCAGGAGTGATTGTCAGATTGGGGGTTAGTCAGCTGGGTCCTGAGGGATCAGGTGGTGGGGATTAGGCTGGGGGCTAGTCAGGTTGGGTCAGAAGGTGGTTTCAGAGGGGATTCAGATCGGGTCAGGGACTAGTCAGGTTGGGTTGGTGGTTTCAGGGAGGAGATGGGTGGCGGAGGCTAGTCAGGAATGGAGTCGGGGGGTCAGGGAGGAGATGGGTGGTGGAGTCGGGTCAGGTTGGGTTGGGGGTTGTTGGGGGTTATGGGGGAATGGGGGGAGTCAGAGGGGTAATTTACTGTTCAGTGAGGGGAGTCAGGGGTCAGTGTGAGTGTTTAGGGGGTTAGTTCATTAGTTGTCCTGGAGTTAGACTAGGATTTTTCTATCTAACGTTTCGTGGGTAACTATTCAGGTAAATAAGTTGGAACCATTCAAAGTCTCTGACTCTAACTCAGAGTTGGAGACTTTTGTGGAGGGCCACAGGGAGCAGGAGAATTTCCCACCGGAAGTTAAAACTTCCTGGGACATCTTCCTGGCACATCTTCCAGGGAACATCCAGTCTCCGACTATCCAGGGATCGGAAGATCTGGACTGTTGTGTTCTAATGAGCAGCCTGAAGTTTATAAGCATCCAGGCTGCCATATAATGCGTGCTGATTGAATAAGGGATCCAACTGTCCAGTTCTCAGTTGTGCTGAAACATTGTAATAGAAAATTATACTTTCTCCCTTCAGACACAAATGCAAAATATTAGGTTTTGTGATAGGCATTATTTTAAAACTGGCTAAAAAATCTAGGCTTTGTTGCATTTTGGTGCCTTCATTTTGATAATAAAAGTCTGCACATTAATAGTACAAAGTTCTTGTCTTACTTTAGTCAGCAGCTTTTATCTCCCTGTTGAGAAACTATAGGTTGCTGACTGCTTTGGGCCTCTGCAAGCATTAGACAGTAAAGGTCATTATTATTCTGATGCCACTTCCATCAATAATGCGTTTTATTAAAACTGTCTTCTGTGTGTGATGGCTGTCAAGTCTCGACTCTCACAGACTAAAAGCTTATGTTGTCAAGATGTATAATACTGATCAGAACTGCAGTCTTGTATGGTGAATTGTGTCAAGTTAGGTTTGTGATTGACTGGAGGTGAAGATGGATTTTCTCACATTAAACAATTTTTCTTTTAATACAACTTACTTCCTCCAGATAAAAGGTGTCGCTATGGGAACCCACATATGGCCTAGCAATACCTGCCTTTTTATAGGATATGTTCAACACACTTTGTTCCTGCTTAAGTCCTCCATATGACCTCATTTCCATTACATTGATGACTCTCAGTGCCACTTCTTGCTCTCACCCTGATCTCAAAAATGTTGTTAATTATGCTTCAAATTTCCACCCATCCCTTACTGTCACGTATTCTATCTCTGATTTTCCCATGCTCTTTCTGGACATCTCTCTCTATCTCCAACAATGGGATTTCCTCTGTAGGCCTACTGGCACCCACATGTAAATTGGTTATTGCTGAAAGTGTCATCCTTAGGCCCATTCAGCACATGCTGAACAATCCTGAGTGTGCTAAGAATTGCATTAACAGCCAATTTAAATCTATCAGTCGGGCTTACAATATGACTCAATTATGCTCACTAAATACTACATATGTTCTTACGCAGTGACCTATCCTCTGCAGGCAAAAGGAACATGTCCAGCCATTGCAACTTTCTTGAATTAAATAAAATTATGGAGGACAATAGTTTTCTGGTGCATTCTCCATAGCAATGCCTTGACCAATCAGAATCGACTTGCCAACCAACCAGCACTCATACTCTCATGTAGTATAAATTGTTGCTCACTTTGAAGTTTGGCATTCTTGCATCTATCCTGATGAGTGCAAGTTAAAAAGCTTCAATAGCATGTCTCTTTTTGTCAGCAATACTTAAATTATGTACTACCTTGATTATGCTTCTTTCTTACCCACTTCGTATAAGGACTCAATTCCCTTCTCACACTTTCTCCATCTCCATCTCAGCTACTCTGACTATGCCACCTTCCACACCAGGGCTTCTGAATTGGTTGCTTTTTCCTCGGCTGAGGATTCCCCTCCACTATGGCGATAGAATTCTTCACTGGGTCTTTACCATTTCCCATGTTTCTGCTCTTGATCTAGAATGAGGGGTCACTGTTTAAAGAAAAGGGTCACCTATTTAACACAGAGATGACCAGGGGGTAGTGAGCCTTTGGAACTCCCTTCCTTAAAAGGCAGTGGAAGCAGAGTCTTTGAATATTTTCAAGGCAGATGTAGATAGATTTTTGATAGACAAGGGGGTGAAGGGTTACCAGGGACAGGCAGGAGGTTACAGCCAGGTATGCCATGATCTTATTGAATGGCAGAGCTGGCTCGAAGGGCCGAGTGACCTACTCCTGCTCCTAGTTTGTATGTTCCTGTGTTTGTATGTTCTTAACCCTTCCATCACTTCTCACATCCATAACTTATCTTCACCTTTTGCCCCATTAGCTTCCACAAGTCTTCTTCTACCATTGCCAGCATCTCCACAAAATACATTGTTCCCACCCCCCACCCCACCCCACCCCCCCCAGCCCACCTGCTCAGCTTTCTTTAGAGGCTGGTCTCTGCTGTTTTAACAAATGTACTAAAATTGACGTTCACTATATTTAACACAAGGAACCATGGTCACAATATACTACATAGGAATATAGGAACATACGACTTAGGAGGAGGAGTAGACTATTCAACCCTTCAGCCCTGATCCTCCATTCAGTAGAATCATTGATGATCTGGTTGTGGTCTCAACTCCACTTTCCTGACTGCATCCAAAACCTTGACTCCCTTGTCTATCAAAAATCTATCTAGCTTTGCCTTGAATAAATTCAATGACCCAGCCTCCACTGCTTCTTGAGGAAGAGAATTCCACATACAAACAGCCCTCTGAGGGAAAATAAATCTCCTCACCTCCATCTTAAAATGGAGACCTCTATTCTTAAACTGTCTTCTAGTTCTAGTATCTCCTACAAGTGGAAACATCCTCCCGGTATCTACCCTATCAAGTCCCCTCAGGATCTTATTTGTTTCAATAAGATCACCTCTCATTCTTCTAAACTCCAATGGGTACAGGCCCAACCTGTTCAACCTTTCTTCATAAAATAAGCCCTTCTTCACAGGAATGAGTCGCGTGAACCTTCTCTGAACTGCTTCTAATGCAATTATATATTTTTTCAAATAAGGAGGCCAAAACTGTGCACAGTACTCCAGATGTGGTCTCACCAATGCCCTGTACAGCTGCAGTAAAACTTCCCTACTTTTATATTCCATTCCCCTTGTAATAAACACCAACATTCCATTTGCCTTCCTAATCATTTGCTATACCTGCATACTTACTTTTTGTGATTCATGTACCAGGACGCTCAGATCCCTCTGTACCACCGAGTTCTGCAATCATTGAAATAGTATACTGCTTTTCTATTCTTCCCGCAAAAGTGGACAAGTTCACATTTTCCCACATTATACTCCATCTCCCAAATTTTTGCTTATTCTATATCCCTTTGCAGACTCTCTACCTCCTCTTGACAACTCACTTTCCTACCTACATCTTGGTATCATCAGCAAATTTAGCTACTATACATTCAGCCCCTTCATCCAAGTCATTGATGTGGGTTATAAATAGTTGAGGGCCCAGCACTTATCTTTTTTTCATTTGTTCATGGGACATGGCCAGCATTTATTGACCATCCATAATTGCCATTGCTCAGAGGGCAACCACATTGCTATGTGGTCTGGAGTCACAGGTAGGCCAGACCAGGTAAGGACAGCAGATTTCATGTTAAGTGAACCAGATGGATTTTTACAACAATCAGCAATGGTTTCATGGTCATCAACAGACTTATAATTCCAAATTTTTATTGAATTCAACTTTCACCATCTGCCATGGTGGGATTGGAACCCAGGTCCCCAGAGCATTACCTTGGTTTCTAGAATATTAGTCCAGTGACAACACCACTATGCCACCCCACATGACACTCCACTTGTTATAACTTGCAAACCTGAAAAGGACTCATTTATCCCTACTGTCTGCTTCCTCTTAGCTAACCAAACCTTTATCCATGCAAATATGTAACCCCACCGCCCACACCATGTTTTCTTATCTTTTGTAGTAATCTTTGATGTAGCACCTTATCAAATGCCTTTTGGAAATCCAAGTGCACCACATTTACAAATTCCCCTGTTCTAGGACCAACTAGGGAATAGGTTATTTTAGACCTGGTAATGTATAATGAAACAGCTTTAATAAATGACCTGCGTGATGCAGTGATGGGGTGATGGCTGGCAGGTGAATGAGAGCCCGCCTGACATGGAAACGGTGTGTTTCCTGGGAATGCATAAATAATGAGGCGGGTTTGGGACAATACGGTGTGAAAACCCACCATCATGGCCGACGGGTAAAACCCACCCACTACCGCACTTAGTGAAAATTTGTGAAAATTCTGCCCCAGGTATCAATCTAGTAAACCTCCTCTGAACTGCATCCAGCACTTTTACATCCTTCCTGAAATAAAGAGAACAAAACTGCACACAGTATTCGAGATGCGGTCTCACCAATGCCCTGTATAACTGAAGCATAACATCCCTACTTTTATGTTCAATTCCTCTCATTAAAAAGGATAGCATTCCATTAGCCTTCTTGATTACATGCTTTACCTGCATAGTAACTTTTTGTGACTCATGCACAAGAACAACTAGACACCTCTGCACCTTGGAATTCTGCAGTCATTCCCCGTTTAAGTAATACACTGCTTTTATATTCTTCCTGCAAAAATGAACAACTTCACATTTTCCCACATTATATTCCAGCTGCCAGATTTTTGCCCACTCACTCAACTTATCTATATCCATTTGCAGATTCCTAATGTCTTCTTCACAACACACTTTCCTACCTATTTTTGTGTCATCTGTAGATTTAGCTACCATGCCTTTGCCCACCTTATCTAAGTCATTGATGTAAATTGTAAAAAGCTGAGGCCCCAGCACAGATCCCTGCAGGTCTCTACGCATCACATCCTGCCAATCAGACAAAGACCCATTTATGCATATTCTCTGTTTTCGGTGAGCTAGCCAATCTTACATCCAGGCTAATATGTTGCCCCCTACACTATGAGCTTTTATTTTCTGCATTAACCTTTGATGTGGCACCTTATCAAATGCTTTCTGGAAATCCAAGTACAGTACGTCTACAGGCTCCTCTCTATCCACTGCGCATGTTACTCCTTCAAAGAACTCCAATAAATTGATTAAACATGATTTCCCTCTCACAAAACTATGCTGACTCTTCCTGATTACCTTGAGCTTTTCTAAGTTCCCAGCTATAACCTCTCCAATGATCGACTCTAACACCTTCCCCATGACAGGTGTCAAGCTAACTGGCCTATAGTCTCCTGTTTCCTACCCCCTCCCTTCTTGAATAGAGGGGTTATATTTGCTGCTTTCCAGTCTGATGGAACCTTTCCAGAATCTAGGGAATTTTGGAAAATTAACCCCAATGCACTTACTGCCTCATTAGTCACCTCTTTTAAGACTCTAGGATGATGTCCACCTGGACCCTGAGACTTGTCAGCCCACAGTTCCACCAGTTTGCTCAGTACTGCTTCCCTAGTGATTGTAATTTCACCAAGCTCCCCTCTATCCTCCACCTCCCGATTTACAGCCACTACTAGAATGTTTTTTGTATTCTCTTTAGTGAAGACAGAAGCAAAATATTTGTTAATTTCATCCGCCATTTCCTTATTATCTACTAGTAACTCCCCATTCTCACTCTCTAGAGGACCAACACTAATTTTACCTACTCTTTTCTTTTTTTAAATATCTGGAGAAACTCTTGCTATCCATTCTTACATTTCTAGCTAGCTTCCTCTCATGCTCTAATCTCTTTCTCCTGGTTAACCTTTTAGCCATTCACTGCCGTTCTTTATATTCTGACCGACCAATTAATGACTTGGATGAAGGGGCAGACTGTGTAATAGCCAAAATTGCTGAGGATACAAAGATATGAGGGAAAGCAAGTTGAGAAGAGGATACAAAGTATTTGCAAAGGTATATAGAAAGGCTGAGTGGGGAAAATTTTTCAGATGGAGTATAATGTGAGAAAAGGTGAGGTTGTCCACTTTGATAGCAAGAATGGAAAAGCAGAATATTATTTAAACGGAGAGAGATTGCAGAATGCTGCAGTACAGAGGGATCTGGGTGTCCTTGTACATGAATCACAAAAAGTTAGCATGCAGGTACAACAAGTAATTAGGAAGTTTAATTGGATGTTGGCATTTATTGCTCGAAGGGTGGAGTATAAAAGTAGGGAAGTCTTGCTATAACAGTACAGGGCATTGGTAACATTGTGACTGGAGTACCATGTGCACTTATGCTCTCCTTACTTAAGGAACAATATACTTGCATTGGAAGCAGTTCAGAGCTGGTTCTGTCGGATGATTCCCGGGATGAAGGGGTTGTCTTATGAGGAAAGATTGAGCAGGTTGTGCCTATACTCACTGGCGTTCAGAAGAATGAAAGCTGATCTTATTGAAATGTATAAGATTCTAAGGGGAGCTTAACTAGGTAGATACTGAGAGGATGTTTTGTCTCATTGGGGAATCTAGAATTAGAGGTACAGTTTAAAAATAAGGGGTCTCCCATTTAAGACGGAGATGAGGAGGAATTTCTTCTCTCAGAGAGCTCTTTCTTGTTTAGGTTTTTCTTCCTGAGAAAGCAGTGCAAGCTGAGTCATTGAACCTATTCAAGGCTGAGTTAGACAGATTATTCATTTGCAAGGGAGTCAAGGGTTATGGGGGACAGGTAGGAAAGTAAAGTTAAGGTCACAATTAGATCAACCATGGATCTCATTGAATGATGGAGCAGACTCGAGGGGGCAAATGGCCTACTCCCGCTCCTATTTCTTATGTTATTATCTTCTTATGTAGAAATGAAATTAAAAGTGAAATCAGAAATACCTATACTTTTGTAAATGTACACGCTGAGCATGTCAGTCAACACTACATTTTAAAAACACATGAATGCTTAATTCAGCGTAATGCTGCAGGTGAGAACTAAATTCTGTCTTGAAGCACTTCTTCAGCTTTTGTGCAATATTTAAATGTATGACATTACAAAGAGCAAGTATAGTTTTATTGTAAGACTATAATCTTTGATTTATGCTATCTTCATGATGTATGTTCAAAAACAAACTTAAGGGGCAGAATTTTGCCGTCGGTGAGCAGGGGGCGGGGCCCGCTCGCCAATGCGTAAAATGATGCAGGATGACATCGGGTGGAACCCCCGACATCATCCCGCCCTATTTAAATTTTCAGGAAGGCGGGGGCACAGCCAAATCAGCTGCGGGCCTGCCGACCTGTCAATGGCCAATTGAGGCCATTGACAGGGTCATTTAAACAATTAAAGGACCTGCCCGTCCAACCTTAAGGTTGACGGGCAGGCCAGGAGCCCCGGCAGGCAATAGAGAAAACATGAAGCCTCATCCAGCAGCGGGATGGGGTTTCATGCAGGGTTTTAAAAATGCTAATAAAGTTATTCTGTAAATTGTGAACATGTCCCATCTCATGTGACATTGTCACATGAGGGGGACATGTTAGGGAATTTTTTTTTCTATTTTTAATATTTTTCAAAGTCGAATCGATCTCCCTGAGGCTGCACTTAGCCTCAGGGAGATGTGCGCTCTTTCGTGCGCATGCGCGAAAGAGCGTACTCCTGCTTTTAGGGAATCCCCCCCACCCACCGGACGCCACGCTGGGTGGGCCTTAATTGGCCTGCCCACATAAAATGGCGGTGCGGCCCACTTTGCTGGCGGGGATCAGCTCCCCGCCCACCGGAGATTGGGTCGGGCCCGCCCACCTGACAGGCAGAAAATTCTGCCCAAGGATTTTGGGCCTATTCTGTACTTCACAAAAATGCAGGATATTTTATGAAGGATATTTTTTTTCTGCAGAAGAATATATTCAATGGACTTGAAGACTTATTACTGAACTTCATATAAATCTACCCTCTATTCTGGTTTGCTCAGTGTTGGTGATGTGCACCTACAGCTAATAAGTTATCACAATTTTCTTCAAAAGGGCATCACAGGCCAAAGATGAGTTGATCCATGTTCTAAATTATTCACATGTTAGCATCCTACATTGAAGACATTTCACTGACAGTAATCGCTAAGTTGTTTAAGTCTTTGGAGGCTTTTCCTAATTTAGCTCTTTAATAATTTCTAGCCTGAAAATTGCTGCTATAAACCTTTCTAGTGATTCAGATGTAATTTATTGCAAGCTGGGCTTAACAGACAGCTGTGTGAACCCAAGAGTTTCTACTCATTATGGTGTTGAACATATCCTACTCCTGTCTGGTTCAAGCTACTAATGTTTTATTATAAAATGGATAATTGATTTATTATAAAGTGATTACTTGTTTGTAAAAAAGTATTCTAAGAATTGTTCTGTCCTCTTTGTAGCAGTTCATGCTTTAAATACTGTATTGTTTTTAGGAAACGATTTGTTGATTGCATACCCATGGAAGAAAATAATATTTATGAGAGGTATCAATGTCAATGTTATATTTCAGGTATTTATGTAAGATATTTTTGGGGTTCAGCATCAATAACCACTTATAAGTGGATCTCACATGCCGTATGAGCCAGAATTTGTCTTTCTCTGCCCAGTATCTCTTACTGGACATCTCCAATGATGGACTTTTCATTGCACAAGAATAGAAAAGCAGAGTATTATTTAAATGGAGAGAAACTGCAGAACACTCTTTTCTTCCACAACTACTTGTATTATACTTCTTCCAGCCCCATTCTTATAAGGACTCCATTCCTTTCTCTCAGTTTTTCCATCTGCATCTCAGTTACTCAGACGATGCTACCTTCCAAGCCAGAGCTTCTGAAATGTCTTTGTTTTCTTCAACTATCAATTCCACTCCACCATAGAAGACAGAGCTCCTGACCAGGTCTACCCCATATTGCATGGTGGGTGGTGCTCAACTGGGCGAGAGGGAGCTCCCATCC
This sequence comes from Cetorhinus maximus, assembly GCF_964194155.1. NCBI lineage: Eukaryota > Metazoa > Chordata > Chondrichthyes > Lamniformes > Cetorhinidae > Cetorhinus > Cetorhinus maximus. The sequence continues at coordinate 42,219,358 of NC_135889.1, read as the reverse complement.
CCCTCATGGGATTGGATGTAAGCACGCCACTGCTTGACCCATTCACCCTGCAACTATTTAATGGCTATCGGGCCATTAACTGGTTTGAGGTGAGACTCCCATCCTCATCTTGGGGATCCAATCTAGTCATCTAGTCCCAGCAGTGCCACCAGCAGCTGAACAGGGCATGAGGAGAAACTAAAGGGTGGGAAGACCTTGGGGATCATCCAATTAGCACAAGGGGCCCTTAAAGGAGGCATCCCCCACTTGACCAACCACCAGTGAGCAGTGAAAACCACCAGGCTGCACAGTTGTGTGGGTCTACCTCACTGCGGATTAATTCCCAGCAGCAGCAAAGGAGACCCTTAAGTGGGCATTATTTGGCCCATGTATGGATAGGCCCCTGATGCCTCCTCCATTGCTGGTAAAATAGTGGTGGGGCAAGGGTGTAGGGGGGAGCAGGTGGGTAAACACTGGGTATGGTTTTCATGGCATGACGCCCAATTTTACGGCCACCCCCGCCTGCCAATCTACCTCCCTGGGACAATAAAACCCAGCCCCATGTTTCTGTTCTCCTCCCAGCATTTCACACATCCATAACATGATCACATAACACATCCATAACTAGACTACATAGACTGCAGTAGTTCAAGAAGGTGGCTTACTGCCATTTTCTCAAGGGAAATTAGGGATGCGCAGTGATTACTGGCCTCCAGCATCCTAGATCCCTTGAACATATATAAAAAATAATTGTGGGGAGGTTCAGGGATTGAACAAAGAATTTGTATCACTGTGCTTTGACTAGAATGTGTAACATACTGCCACCTGATCATTGTAACTTTGGTAAGCAGAATAATAACCCTGCATCAGGCTATGGCTCGGGATATAAACCGCCAGAAAATTTATTGAACACAGGTATGAAAAAGTTACTTATTACAAACTCTATATTAATACTTATCTCAAAATATCAAAGGTACACCTCCTGTGTTATCACACAACATAAGACTGACGCTCAAAACACTTTCTTACTTCTTACAGGGCTACTTGTTATCACAAGGCATTCTAATTAGCTTTGTGGATCTGACACCCTCAGATTGACTGGTGGGCCAAGAAGCGGCCCTCAATTGAGAACTTCTGGCTTCCATCGAAAAAAACTTCAAAAGATCATCACCCTGTCCCTCACACAGACCTGACTCATGCCTTCACCTCCAATACAGCTGTCAAGCAATTTAAATTACTTTTAAAATAATCTCCAGGATGTCAATCACGTGGAATGTTTGAATTGAATAGCATCATCCCATTCCTAAGTATCCTGATCCACAGGAATGCAAGAGGAAGGATCCATTTTATTTGTATTTGTGGCTGCATTGAACAACATGCACTGAGCAATCAGGTACAGAATTCCAATTTAAAAGCGTATATGTTAGAGAATATTGTCTGACTTATCAAAAATATCTGGTGTTTTCATGAAGTAAATCATTGTTTTAAATATGGTTGCACTGTGACCAGCAAGACAGAATCTAATAAATAATCCGCTACAGAGATAAATGCTTCATTTTTGTCACGGTGAAAGTAGAATAATGGGCTGAATGGATTCCTGTGGATTTGGTGCTTTCATCCTCAACTGTTTCAAATCTGCATAAATAACTTAAATACTGATATGGAGGCTTGTCAAATTTACTGATGTCATTAAAATATAGAAAGCAGTCCCAAACAGAAAGTGCAGCAAAGTTCTTTGAAAGAATTTAGATCAGTTAGACAATTAGACAAATGAAATTGAAGGCTGAGGTATGTAAGGCAGTGCACACTGGGGACACAACAGTGTACGTCATGATAATATGGTGAATGGAATTGACTTTTCAGAGGGGGAAAGGGTCTTGGGAATCATAGTAGACTTATGGGGCAGGATTTTCCCCCTGTTGGGGGCGAAGTTGAAGAGCGGGCGCGCACAGGCGCACTTCCGATTGGCGCCCCCGATTGGGGGTGTGGCGCCATTTTACGTGGGCGGGCCAATTAAGGCCTGCCCAGCCTGATGTCCGCACAGAAGCACTATGCGCTCCCTGTGTGGGCTGGGGAGGAATCCCAAAATTGAGAGTGCGCTCTTTTGCGCATGAACACGAAAGAGCGCACTCATCTCCCTGAGGCTAAGTGCAGCCTCAGGGAGATTGTCTTTAAATGTCAAAACGCTAAACATAGAAAAATAAAATTTCCCTAACATGTCCCCTGTCACATGAGTTGGGACATGTCCATAATTTTTACAAAAACAATTGGCCATTGACAGGTTGGCGGGCGCGTAGCTGATTTTGCTGCGCCCCCACCTACCTGAAAATCTAAATGGGGCGCGGTGACGTCGGGAGTTCTGCCCGACGTCACCGTGTGTCATTTTACGTGTCGGCGAACGGGCCCCGTCCCCGCTCGCCGACGCGTAAACTCCTGCCCATGATTTTCAATGCCTGGACTCTATGGCAAGGCAGCTTAAAAAATGGAAAATAGGACAAATAGGAAAAGCCAGAACTGTAGAATACAAACCTACAGATGTTATGCTGAAGCCTCAGTAAGCACTACTCACACCACACTTGGAGGACCCCATTCTGTTCTGACAATCATACCAGAAAAAAATGGAGAGGCATTGAAAAGGGTACAGTAACAAAAATGATCCCTAATGTAAAAGGCTTGAGCAGTGAGGATAGGATAGAGAAGCACAAATTCTGCGGTCCGGAATGGACAGTTAAGGTTGAGATGTATAAGGTCATAAATAGCATAGATAAAGCAAATCCAGATCGTTAGATCAAATTGAACAGACAGAGTAGGACCAACAAAAAGTAAACATATTTGAAATACTGAACTGCTTTACCTTAAAGTGGTGAATGGATGAACTGAAAGTCATTTGTTATCCTAGACTTTTCTTATATTATAAATGTTATAAATTCATATACGGAAGGGTTTTGGTTCGTTGATTAATATGTTGGCAGCTAATTATCTTGAGTCCTTCTTATTCATATTTCACAGATAAAGCCTCTTCATTCAAAATGAGACAATCTGCTTTGAAAGCTGGCATAATTGAGTCAGTCATTCAAAGAGTGAATGACTGTGGGACCAAATATTGCTTATGTTTCTCAGTAATTTAAATTATGTTTGCATAATTTTATTGACAATTATAGAATGCAGTTTTGGTATTAGTTTATCAATAATTTAAAGAATAATTTAGTAGAATATTATTCTGTTATTCTATGTTAGAAGGTGATATAATCAGGTGAGGAGGTTTCAAATGGCTCCGATCTTTTCATGCTTGTCACTAGAGTGCAACAGGTTTTATTCTTAAAATGGTTGCCAATCCAATGAGTGTTTAACTTTTTATGCACTAATAGTTGATAAATGACAATTAGTTATAACAATAAAAAGAGCTAATAAATAACGACTTATACTGTGTGAGAAAAGAGTGCTGATTGATTGGCAAGTGGACTCTAATTGTTAGGGGCTAAGTTGCCATGGAATATGCAGCAGAGAACAGTTAACTGTTAACTGCCAAGCTTTTATTCAAATTCAAACTAGGCCGGTGGACTGTGATTGGTCAAGGCATTGCCATGGGGAATGAACCAGGGAAAGACTGCCCTGTGTTTAGTTGGAAAAGGCACACTGCATGGATATGCTCCTTCGGTCTGCAAAGGCCAGAGCCCTATGTGTGACTATATCAGTTGTTTGTCCTGGTCTGCAGAGAAAACAGGTACTTAATCACATATATTGTTGGCTTGTCATATGACCCTATTTCTCCAACTACCCAGTGACACAAATATGGTCATGGCTATTGTATTCCAGTTGTAGCTTAATTAGAGTCCCAGGATCCCAAGTGATTATGCCCAAATGGTTTGTCTCTGCCCAGTTGAGTACCCAGGTGATTGATTTAATGCTTTCCTAATGGGATAGGAGATGGCTCCCATTCAAACTTCTTTCAGACAATTGTTCCTGGTGAGGCAGGTTGTCTCCACTTAAAGGCCTTGGAAAGTAAAAGGTACAGTAATACAAATGTGCAGCCATCTTTGACTGTAATCTCAAGTCCTTGAAATGTAGCTTTAGTCTTTTTAACAATGCAATTGAGGGTTTCCAGCCAGTAAATTCATAAAGTCATTTCTCATAAAGCATGGTTTTATGACACCTCCCTACCACGTAAAATGAAATGCTACAATGTTAGCATTTCATCAGGAGGTTGTTAAAAAAACATAAACACGCACTCACTTACTAACATTACACTGCTACAGCTATTTAAGTTTGAGTTCAGATTTCCCATCATCTTTTTTGGATGAGGCACAATTATAATTAAATCTCTTTGGTTTTAGGACTGGCTTAAGGAAGGTGTTACGGACAGGAGAGAGACAGGCAAATTGTACTTCTTTCCTGTCACCAACTGTTTGTAAGTTGAAAGTGTTTTGAATTATTTTTAAAGTATGCTATGACATGTCTTCCCAAACTTTCAGCTGCAGCAAATTTGCGTTACGATTGACTTGGAGGGTTACTTAATTTCACATTTAAAACCTGGGGCTGCAATGTTTGCAACATCTTATTCCACTGTGCACACACACAGTAAAGGGTGGAGATGGGAATAGAAAAGAAGTTTTATGACTATAGATAGTAACAATACAAGAACCAGAGAAATTAATATTAGTTCATGTGATTTCCAGAGCCTGAGAAGTTGAAGTCCTGAAGTATTTCCTTCATGGCAGAGTTCAGTCCAATGAGTTTCTGGTTGGAGAAGACAACACGAAAATCCTGGAAATGGATGACACTGCAACATGATGGGCTTTCTGTGTTGAGACCGCTTGACAGGCATTGATCAGAGACTTTTAAAATCAAGTAGGTTTCAAGGGGTTGAGAGATGCCAACTGGCTGCTAGCTCAGCTGGCCTGCTAGAGTCCAATCCAGTTAGTGTTAAAATGGAAGGCTGAGGATTTCTCAGTTCCGAAACGAATATAGAGATTTCAAAATGGTCAATCAAGTCATGTGACCTTCTTTCACCACAGTGATTTCAAAAGGAATGTTTATCTAGTGTCTGAAACTGGCTTTGATTTCAGGACTAATAATGCCCCAATTATTAGTTGTTGAAAGAGTTACCATCCATATTAAGGGTCTTGTGTCAGGAAGCCATTGTCTAGACAGACCCTCTGAATCTGCTTGAAGGGTAACCTGATCCGGATGCAAATGACTTCCCCTTGTCCCCTCTTTTGAAATGTACCTGGACAGTCCATGATGTGAGATGAGACTGTTGGCCGCTCTGCAGGCATAACGAGTTTCAACTGTGAGTCCACTGGTTTCACAATTACAAGGGGCCTGTACAATAAGGTGTGAGATTCCACAGGCTGAGAGAAGAATTCTCTTGTTCTTGTAACTCCGGTGGTAGCACCCAGATCACTTGGCTAATCCTGTGGTCATGTGATTCGTAGCAGCCATCCTTGCTGGTTCAGCAGAAAGTCCATTTTAAAAATAGCAAAACGAATAAAGTTTGTATACATACAGTGGTGGATTTGTTCCCATGTCAGAGGGACCCAACAAAGGCATTATTTTGAAAACCTGGTGTCTTCTTGCCTTGTCCTTTCAAAATCTCTATCAGGTTTTGTGTTGGAAGTTTGGGCTTTCACTAACATCTATTGATAGTGCCTTGGGTATTTTAATGCCAACAGATATACATTTTTGGGTGAGTTTTGAATTTAGTGGAAATTCAAGTTCAATGCTTGAGTGTTAGAGGAGGTTGAATTTCAGACGCTGCTATGGAGAGAATTTCTTAGTTCCCAAGCTTGTACTCTGCATTTTTTTTACTGCATGGTTGCACTGCCTGTAAAGTTCTTAACCCTTTAATTGCTATGTTAGTTTAATAGTTCTGTTTCTGGTACATTGATAAACCTTACTTCTGGGTGACAGTGGGTGATAAATTGTCCCTGTGAAGCATCAGTGTTCTCCTCTTGGGCTTCATCTTTAGTGGGTTCTGAAGCCGAATGTCTGGATTTTGAGAGATTTTAATTTTGACCTTTGCTCTTCTAGTGGGTAATTCTATACTGATTTCATTTGTATTTTCCTTGTGGTTTCCACAAGAGTTGTTCAGTTTAGAATGTATTAACTTCACTGTTTCCTTTATCTGAGGAATGGGAATTTTTCCCAATCTGTCCAACAACTGCCGGTGGGTGTCCAGCTTCCACTGCTCTCCTGTGTGGCACTTAAACTAGGTGAAGCATCTCCTTCACCTTCTGTAGGCCTGTTTGGGAACCTTCCTGGTCCCTATTTAAATCTTGGAAGGCTGTCTCTGCTAACCAGATTTCTGCTAAGTTCTCTTCAATCTCTGTAATGTCAGTCCAAGCATTTGTCCTGTGGCTCTATTTCAGCCTCTTTAAGCTCTGTGGACTCTAACCCAGCCCTTTTAAACACTATGGGCTCTGCCCTGGCTTCTCTAAATCCGACAGGGTCTATCCTGGACCCCTGAGGGACCTTTGGGATTCTCTCAGCCCTATGCACCTGTACCTGTTCAGAATTTCCCTTCTTCCACCCCACCACCGCCCCCGTCCCTCCTGACTGCCCTGGGCTCTTTGGGGGTAGCACCTCACAGCCGCGAAGTCATTTCTACTTAATAAAAGACCCAGGCGCTGGAAGGAAGGAAGGTAAGAAGGAAGATGGAAAGAAGGCAAGAAAGAACATTACAGCCAATGAAGTACTTTTGAAGTAAAGGCTGGGATTTTCAGGCGTTTTCAGTGGTGTGAGCAGACAATATGGCGCAATCGCTTTCACGACGATGTGAAAGCAGTTTGCGATTGTCTGCTCAGCCTGTTGATGGCGGGCCGTGTTTCCCGCCATTAGACACCAAGAACCTCATTGTAATACATCTGCACATCATTATTAGGCCAGCCCGCTGGAATCGTTCCAGCCCCACCTCCACGCACCCCCCACCCCACCCCAGCTGGATCGTCCATCCACGCTGGCTGGAAACCACGCCGACATGTTTCACAATAGCACGTAAAAGGCATGCACTTGGCAGGCTGCACTTTTGAGGGGAACACGGAGGTGAGTACACAGCAATGGTGTGCAGTGCTCTCCAAGGGCGTCTGTTGGAGCTTGAGGAGCATTAGGGAGGGTCAAGAGCAGCCCAGCCATTGAGGTGACTTGTGGGGGGAGGGCAAGAGCAGCCCTGCCATTGAATATAGCACTCAAGCATTTGGTGTGAGGGGTAGGCGGGTGAGGGAAGCGGCCATGCATTAGGGTTACCTTATAAAGTGACCATTTCTCTGCAACTGAGACAGTTCAAGCGCTTCTTGCTTATCTGCCCACTCAAGCAACCCAGAGGCATCAAAGTGCCACCAAGTGCTCCAGAGCTTTTCACTGCCCCCATCCCTCAGCACAGACTGCAGTCATGAGCATTTTAGTGGACTGCAGAACAGCTGGGCGACTGCACACGTTGTACAATCTCCTCGCTAAAGCTGGCCATGGAGCAGTCACTGCTGGAGGTGCTCAGTCCCTTGTAATGTCAGCATCCCTGTTTGGACCAGTCTCCCCAATGGTTCAAGCTAACAGTGCAGCCTTGCAGTGTGGGTTAGGAGAATGCCTGCGCCTGAGCTGAGAACACAGCATGCAGTCCAGTGGGCAAAGCTGCTGTCAATTGGCCAGGTGGAGTGAGGCGGAGGTGTTTGGTTTCCATGGCAGCCATGCAGCGCACTAAACTCTGGCCATTCAAGTGGTGGCCAGCACTCTCTGGGAAGCGTTAAGAGGCCTTCAGGCTTAACCGGGACAGGTTCTTAGTACACCCATGCTAACCCATGTGTCTCTCTCTCTCTTTCATACTGCATGAGGAGTACATCAGGATCATGGAGCTTGGTGAATTGGTTGTATGCCTGATGGCCTACAGAGAGTGAAGGTAACGGAGAAGAGAGCGACTGAGGCTCCTGGCTGCACAAAGGCAGAAGCAGCAACCTCAGGAAGAAGGGGTGGCTGGGGCTCCTGCATGTGCCATCCAACAGTCACAGCGAGCCATCGCAGGCGACACCCTAGCGACACCCAGGGTCTATAGGTGCCACTTTTCATTCCTGTAGATGACCGAGAACCAGTGTTGCTGAAGACTGCGCATGTCTAGGGAACGGGTCGCTCAAATCTGCCAGCTACTGCAGCATTTGATGCCATGGGGACATGGAAGGCCAGAGGTCATAAAAGTGACCGCGGTGCTCAATTTTTATGCCAGTGGCTCCTTTCAGGGCTCCACGGGTGACCTCTGTGGGATATCCAAGCCTCCACCCACAAATGCATCTATGATGTCACGGATGCCATCTTTGCGAGGGCACACAACTGTGCGTTTCGCCAGGGAACAGGACAGCCAGGATGCAAAAGCGATTGGATTCCCAGATCTCAGGTTTCCCACAGGTGCAGGATGTGATCTACTGCACTCACATCATGCTCAGGTATCATTTGCAACACATGGTGAACTACATTAGCCCCAATGGCTTCCATTCGCTGAATGTGCGGCTGGTGTGCAACCACCAGAAATGCATCCTGCAGGTCTGCGCACGGTTTCCAGGGAGTGTGCATGGCGCCTACATCCTGAGTCACTCACAGATCCCTGATGTCTTCCAGGGTCCACAGGAGTTGCAGGGATGGCTCCTTGGGGGCAAGGGCTACCCGCAGAGGCCGTGTCTGATGATACCTGTGCGGCGACCTCAGACTGCAGCAGAGCAACGCTATAATGAGGCTCATGCAGCAACTCGCAACTTGGTGGATCAGACCATCGGGATGCTGAAGATGAGGTTTCAGTGCCTGGACCGGCCTGGTGGAGCCCTGCAATACAATCCACAGAGGGTGTCACGCATCCTCCGATGAGGAGGACACCAACAGGGATGAGGGTGAGGAGGACCTTGAAGGCGACAATGACAGGGATGAGGCCCTCACACTGGCTAGACGAGGCAGGTGCATTTGGGAGGCCTTCATAGCTGCTAGATTTGTGGAGGATGATGACGACATGCATTGAGGTGACCACATAGATCCCACATTGCATCTGTGTATGTTTAACTCAAGGCTGGCTTATGGCAGCACAAATACCCTCTGTGACAATGTTCCTATTATGGAGATGCAGTGGAGGCCCTAATAGTCACTCGATTGCAAGAAGATGATGACAAGATGCAGTGAGCACACTCCATAGATCCTCACATAGCCTCTGAGATTATCTGACTCCTGACTGGCTGGGGGCAGCTCACTTGCGCTCTGAGATGAGGGTCATATCATAGAGGCGCAGCCATGAAACTTTAGAAACATCTGATCCGTTGTCCGCCTTCAGCATGTGAGCCCTTCAGGAGCACAGCATCACTGGCCACAGATGCTGAAGAGATGGGGGCCAGCCCCACCTTAAAGGTACTAAGAGCACACAGAGAGAATGACGGAACTCTATTTCGCCTGCCCATGACATTCTAGCAGCAATGACAAGCATCATCGAGGTACAGGCATCAGTAATGTGTCCAGGGAGTGTGAGGCCAGACCATCACTTTTGTCTGAAGGTTGCACAAAGCACAGGGGAGAGGCCCTGGACTGAGACAACTGCCTTTATCTTGTGCAGAAAAGTTACACATCTGAGTGATAAGAACACTGCTTATTAGAACAAGGAGCCACAGTCAGGGTGACATTCTTGGGAGTTTATTGACAATAGTGAACAGTATGTACAAGTGATTAACATCCATACCCAGGCTGTGCAGCTAATTCTCCTTCACTTTCCTAACCCTGCCGCTATGTCTTGGTGCTCCCTGGACATCCACAGTGGAGCCGGAGGCAGCCTGCTGACTGCAACACCCTGTCTATGATGACTGTGATGCCCCCTCTGGAGGAGCGAGACTTGGCGGACCCCAGCCTGTTTTTAGGGTCCTGCTGTGTGGCAGTGGCACCCTCTCCTCAGCCTGTGGAGCTGGAATTGCTGAGGTCACAGGAACAGGGGATTGGGATGGGCCGGACACTCCCGGAGTCATCTGGATGGATGGCCCGGCGTGCACACCTGCTAATCCTCTTCCCTATGGGTGCCCGAGGGCCCCTGGCTGACTCCTTGAGGAGCAGGGGTAGCTGGAGTAAGATCAGGCTGTCCTACACCCCTCTTGCGTACACACTGTTGGAGGCCAACTATGGCATCAGCGATGGAATTGAGCTCACGCAGCAGTGCAGGACCGATACTCTGGACCAAGGTCTCCCTGGCAGCTGCCATCCTACTGGTGTTGACCTCAGTGTGTTGGCATACTGGCGCTATCACCTCAGAGTGAAGGCGAATGGACTCCTCCATCGTACCTTGCAATCTGAGGAGTGTAGCGGACATCCCTTCCTGATGTTCCCGAGCTTGTCTTTGCAGCTCCAGCAACTGTGACATGACCAAGTCCAGAGGCTCATCATCTGACTCGGACTCAGCAACTTTCTGACCTCCAGCAGTTCTCTGAGTGCCGGACAGCAGGGAAGTCCCTGCCACCATCTGGTGTGGATCAGGCAGTGTGATGTGCTCACCAGATTGTGATCCCGAGGCTATTCTTAAAGCTAGGTCCCACGGAGGTGTATCTCTCTGCGCTGGTGGAGGGTATGGGTGAGCGTTGTGACGGGACTTCACGGAGGGTGCCTCCAGTTTCCTCTTCAGAGGTTTCTTCAGGGCTTGATTGGAGGCCCTGGGTCATGGACTCTGTCGGCTATTTCCCAGATTAGCCTGTGGAAGCAAGGAAAGATAGTTAGTTCATGGCAGTGGCCTGTGAAACAGGACACATCACTCACAGCATGGCTGTCTGATGGACGTTGCACTGCCAGACCTTTACTTGAGAGAGCAGCGCCGACCTCACCGTCAGCACAGGACCAGTCCAGATTGTTGCCAGCCAGCTGGATGGCTCTGTTTTCAAAGTCCGTGAGGTCCTCGATTTCAGGCATTCCTCCACCAGTCTGCAACTTCTCCCTGTTGTTGTGTGCCAGCTTGACCTGCCTGAATAGAGATGCAGAGAGTGTAAGCAGCACGCCTGCCAGGCCAGATGATAAGTATGCCTGGCATGTGAGGGTGGTGAGTGGTCCCATGGACAGGATGAGGACAATGAACGTGTGTGTGAGAGAGTGAATGGTGATGTCCCTTGAACCGGCAGTGAGTGAGGGCCCTGTGGATGTGTGATGGGTTTTGGGAGTGTCAGTTGAGAGTGATGAGAAGAGTGAATTACCCTGGCAGAACGGAGGAGATCATTCATCCTTTTGTGGCGCTGGGTGGCTGTCATCTTTTGAAAGGCGTTGGCGCTGTCCCCCACCCACCCCCTCCAAGCCTGGTTGATCACGCCGCTGCCCATCCTGCAGCCAGAACGGGGGACAAGGACATCCTAGCAGGCCTCCAAAAGGTATTCCAGTGACATGTCACTAAACCTGGCTGCAGTCTTCTTGCTTTTCATGGACATCTTCCCTGCAGTAGTCGTGGGCTGGAAGCACTGAGATGTGTGCACGTGGCTGGACTTTAAATATGGTGCCCGGTGTGATGAAGCGGCAAGGTGATGGCATGGCGGGCGAATGAGAGCCCACCCGCCAAGGGAATGGCTTGTTTCCCAGGAATGCATAAATAATGTGATAGGTTTTGGATGATATGGCGTGAAAACCCGCCATCGTGGCTGGTGGGTAAAACGTTTTATCCGTCTGCTACCACATTTAGTGCAAATATGGGACGATTCCGTCCATGATCACTGTGGAAATAAACGGAAATGCAGCAACTAATTTATGCACAAATTTAAAAAAGGAGTTGGCAGGAGTTTGACACAGAGCACAGGAGCTCCCTGTATTTTCTGCTCCTCTCCTGGATCCTTCTTCCCTAATGGTGTTAGTGCTGATGGATGAGACATAAAGAGCAGGAATCTATTGGCTAGTGAGAAGTTCCATGGGAGCTTTTTATGGTGATGCAAACATAATGAATTTCAACCACCTTCTCATCAATATTGGGCAACATGAATTTATAGATAACAACTGCCAAGCCCTTTCTCAGCAGTGAAGAGTGGGAGGGTGGGGGGTGGGGGTTTGGGTGACGGTGGTGTGGAGGAATTGGGGGGAGGAGTATGAGTTGCATTGGTGTTGAAAATGTCATTGTCAGAACTATGGCTCATCTCCAGCTGAGGGAGAATTAGACACAGTGAAACCTGCAATCCATACTATTAGTTCAATAGAATTGTTGCTTCAGATTCAATGAATAATGCAATATCTAGAGCTAACTGTACGGAATGAGTGCTGATGGTAGAGTGCATCCTGCACATACAGAATATGTTCTCTGAATGCTTGATATTCAGTCCAAATACGTCAGAAGAATCAGGCCAATCTTGATACTTTCCATGCCCTCATATGTACAGACTGGAATGGATTTATGTTGTACATGTCTATGGTGTTCTAAGGCTCTACTAATCACCTATAGGATGCCATATTAGCTCAACTCTGAACCATCTGACATGCTTAACCCAGAGTAATTTAGTTATGCCCCAAGTTAATTAACAAAGAACCACAGTACATTCCAAATGAAGTAAACCAACTCCTTCCTCCCAGAATTATCAAAGATGACACAGACATAGCTATTGCTAATTTAATCAAATCTGTTAGCATGGCTAACACTTTCCATGTGGTAAACCATTGAGATTTCAGCAGCTGTTTAGTTCACTGTTGAGTTTATAACAGCCATTACATTCGCAGTCAGCATCAATACAGTACAAAGGTTACAGAAAGAAGGTGGTTGTTTAAATGTATTTACAGGGGGGTAAAAATTCCACAGCAATGGGGAAAGAGCAGGGGACAGGGATTAATTGGATAGCTCTACCAAAGAACTGGCACAGGCAGGATGGACCAAATGGCCTCCATCTGTGCTGTAGCATTCTATGATTCTAAGTATTGTCATTTCTCCAATATAGTTAAATTTTAGTAACAAATTCAACATCCAGGGTTGCTGTATAGCATCATGGGTTAGTTGTACATTTATTGTTTCGACCTTCAGCAGATCGAATTTCTGATCCAATCTCAATTTCTTTCTGGACGTTTGTAGGATGTCACCAGTTATTACCATATTGCTCAGTCTTTGTTTGCCTACTTCTTGCTGTGTCTTAGTCAACGAACAAGTATCAGTTTTCGTGTACTGCTGGACTACACAGAAGCCTCATACTGTGCTCAGAGAGATGAAATTAAATACTTTATGAGATTTACTCTGTTGGTTGAGTACTGAACAGGTATAGGTCATCAGACCCTGGAGCTGAAAGTTCATAGGGATTCTTGCCGTTTCCATCCATAAATCCATCAGAGCCTCAGAAATGACCATTTACACCATTGTACTAAGTCTTCTTCCGATTCCCTCACTGGATGCATTGAAATCACATGAAATTTCAACTTCTTTACATATTGTTTTTCTGGCCTGAATTGACTAGACTGCAGCTTTATCGACTGTAACTTTGCTTGGTTGATTTGGCTGTTTTAATTGTCATTTTTCCTGCCTGTTGCTGTCCAACTGATTTCTGATTGCCCTTCTCTTGTTTGTCTACCAAACAGGGACAAGGCGTGGCTTTTAACTTCTCAAGCCTTACCGGCAAAACCTCAGAGTCCAATTAAGAAAGATTAACTGGGCCATGTGAATCATCTCTAACATATCAATCAACTGTGCTAGGCATAAGTCAGAAATTATTCATGGCCAATGTTCACATGGTTTCATGAGGCTAAACCATCTGGTCATTGTTTTTATCCTTTTAACTTTATAGCACTTAAGCTACAGTGAGGGTCATAAACTCAGCTTTGATGTTTTCTCCAACTGCTTTGTCTACTGGATGTTTTACCAACTCTCTAGTAAAGTGTGCACCATCTATCGGCTGCCCAGGTTAATTGTGGGACAGTTTATGATGCTTGGATGCCCATAAGGTGGCAAAAGGAAGAGCAAGTCCTTGTGGGGGTCCAATTTTTTTGTTTTGTTTGCATCATTTAAATTAAGAAAGCTGTGAGTTAGGAAGCAGGGTATCTTTCAAGACTATAAGGGGATGGACACCACTGACTATGCGCCTGTTGCAGTGAGCATGAGAATCTCTTGCCTCTGGTTTTCTCAGGAATCTGGCTTTCCCAGGAACTCAGGGTTAACCCTTCAGTACTTTGATTGAATGAGGTCACTATCTTACAGGGTTTCTAACATTCATGTGGCATGATTCAGGAGCTCAAAACACAGAAAGGCACCCTGGAGTAATTAGACTGACTTTCTATAAGCTGGATGGATGTTATGCTATGCTGAATATGTTTAGATTTAGAAGACATTAAAAAAATGAAACCGGCAGTAGGCAAGCAGATGCTTAATTGAGGCCCTTAGGGTACTGCTTGGTTCCTCGAGATTTTCTTAACAATATCGATTCCACGTGGGGCATGTTGTCACTTTGAAGTGGGATCTTTGTTCTATTTGCCTATCTTGCCTGGCTTGTATCCAGAAACAGTGTCTTTTTAGTTTATTATTGTTTCTGAGTCTCTGGAGACCACTTTTGTCTACCTTATCCTTGATAAGTATCATGTCAAACAACTACTGAGTGGAGGGCACACCAGGATGGCTGTTTATCACTAAAAAATGGGATGTTAATCTTACTGCTTTTTTGTGAATTTTACTGGCAACAAATACAAATGTGAATGACTTCAGTTTTCTGCTGGGTGTGTGTGCTCCATTGGGTATCATTAGTATTACCGACAGAAGCCTGGCCATGGCAATAATGCTCAGTTTGTGCCTCTCAAGTAATTAAAAGCCATTTAACTAGTCAAGCAAAGGATACTAATCCAGAGTGGGAATCTGCCGGAAATTAAGCAGATTAACGGATTTACAAATCCCAATTCACTGACAGAACCACTTCCAACAAATGGTTTGTGGATTTAGGGACCAATGTAAATAACAAACGTATTCATATTCCTGTACGTAATAATTCTCCACGTTTTGAAATCGGAAACAAAAATTAAACAGGAGGAGTCCCAGTTTTAAAAATTCTATGCATTGTAATGCAAAAATGGTGCTAAAAATTTTATACTTGAATCAATATCTTGGTTAGTTCTGTCCTTCATGGTACATCTAATGAGGTATATAAACCATGAGATTATAGGGTTTTGCAAGGGGAAAATGAAAAGCACAGCTGAACACTGCTTTGGGGCTTTGTAAACCTTTGCTGTTTATTCTATTAAAAGCAGCTCTGAATCAAATGATTAAGGTACCAATGAGTTATTGCGTGATAGACCATGGAATTGAGTGTGGTTGGGTTCTTACTTTCTGATGGAGCTTGGGCTGCTCTCTCACACCAATGGCAACGCTTGCAACAGTTTATTTAAATTTCAGTAAAATCCACACTTAACAGGTGCTCTACCAAAAGAGTTACAATGCTCCATGGCTAAGTTAATGCCAGCCAAGTGGGTAAGCCTAAAAGCAAAAAACTGCGGATGCTGGAAATCTAAAACAAAAATAAAAATACCTGGGAAAACTCAGCAGGTCTGACAGCATCTGCGGAAAGGAACACAGTTAACGTTTCGAGTCCGTATGACTCTTCAACAGAACTAAGGCAAAATAGAAAAAAGGTGAAATATAAGCTAGTTTAAGGGGGATGGGGTGGGACAGGTAGAGCTGGATAGAGGGCCAGAGATAGGTGGAGATAGCCAAAAGATGTCATAGGCAAAAGAACAAAGAGGTGTTGAAGGTGGTGATATTATCTAAGGAATGTGCTAATAGGTGACAGTAAGGGTAAAAAGCAGGACGAGCAAGGTACAGAAAGCCCTAGTGGGGGTGGGGTGGGGGGAAGGGATCGAAATAGGCTAAAAGGTAGAGATAAAACTATGGTTGGAAATACATTTAAAAATAATGGAAATAGGTGGGAAAAGAAAAATCTATATAAATTATTGGAAAAAAAGGGGGATCGGAAAGGGGGTGGGGATGGAGGCGAGAGTTCATGATCTAAAATTGTTGAACTCAATATTCAGTCTGGAAGGCTGTAAAGTGCCTAGTCGGAAGATGAGGTGCTGTTCCTCCAGTTTGCATTGAGCTTCACTGGAACAATGCAGCAGGCCAAGGACGGACATGTGGGCATGAGAGCAGGGTGGAGTTTTGAAATGGCAAGCGACAGGAAGGTCTGGGTCATGCTTACGGACAGACCGCAGGTGTCCCGCAAAGCGGTCACCCAGTCTGCGTTTGGTCTCTCCAATGTAGAGGACACTGCAATGGGAGCAGCGAATGCAGTAGGCTAAATTGAGGGAAGTGCAAGTGAAATGCTGCTTCACTTGAAAGGAGTACATGTACATGTAGAGGATGAGTGAGATTTTCAGATCAATGTGGCATTTGTAAGACTACTCCTTGTCACAACATTAACTGGTTTTCTTTGTTCTCTGTCAGTGATGACAGAAACTGGCTTTCTACCTGTGAAAAACAACACTGCAAAAAGAGACTATCATTTTCTTTCTGTTGTTTTGTATCATGGTTTTGGGAAAAATTGGTGGTTAATTTGAGAGTCGTTTTGCATGTTTAGAAAATGATCTAATTTAATTTTCTGCGGAAAGGATTTCTCCATAAACAACAAAAGTTCATTGTAAAGCGAGAGGTGGGATATGTTTACCATTGCTGTTTAATAGGAGAGACAGGTGTTAAGCTGGCAGGGTGACAGTGAGATGTAGTGAGCTGACAGGTTTTTTTTCCACACCTTTTCTGCATTATTCCCTGTTCTACAGCAAAGAAAGAGCTGCCAACATTTAGTTACTGTTGCTCATTCAGGGCTCATTATGAGCTTTCAGGGAAAGCTTCCATTGGGAGAATTGGGCCCTTGGACGGTGAGGAGAGGGGAAGTAAAGGGGCAGGTGTTGCCTAGTGGGTATGCCTACCCGGTTACCTCAATTATCCCAATGGAAGCTTTCCCTGAAAGCTCATAATGAGCCCTGAATGAGCAACAGTAAACTAAATGTTGGCAGCTCTTTCTTTGCTGTGGAACGGGGAATAATGCAGAAAAGGTGTGGAAAAAAAAACCTGTCAGCTCACTACATCTCCCTCTCACCCTGCCAGCTTTATCACCTGTCTCTCCCATCAAACAGCAATGGTAAACATATCCCACCTCTCGCTTTACAATGAACTTTTGTTGTTTATGGAGAAATCCTTTCCGCAGAAAATTAAATTAGATCATTTTCTAAACATGCAAAACGACTCTCAAATTAACCACCAATTTTTCCCAAAACCATGATACAAAACAACAGAAAGAAAATGATAGTCTCTTTTTGCAGTGTCGTTTTTCACAGATAGAAAACCAGTTTCTGTCATCACTGACAGAGAACAAAGAAAACCAGATAATGTTGTGACAAGGAGTAGTCTTACAAATGCCACATTGATCTGAAAATCTCACTCATCCTCTACATGTACATTATCCAAGCATAAATTCATAACTGTTAATTTAGAGGCCTGTATGAACAGCTTTTCAACACACTACTGTGGGACAAGTGGGACATTAACTACTTATAATGAAAATTGTCAGCTATTTGATTTTATCATTGCATCTACATAAAAATGGTGGATGCTCCTGTCTTCAGTTAAGGCTGCAAGACTGCTAAGTATAGCATAATTGCCCTTGCTTACTGCCTGCGAGTTATATTGCACTTTTCCGCCTTTTAATTTACAATTGGTGGATTCATGTTGTCAATATTTTTTTGTTAAGCAGTTTAACCAGGTGGAAATAAGATCTTTGATCCCTAAAAAATACTGCATTGTAATGCTATCAGCTTAATTTCGCAGAAAATGACACGTTTAGCAAGGGAAGTGAAAAGTGAAGCATTACAGAGAGGAAATGGCCATCAGTATTAAGAGATAGCGAGGAGCGTTCAAGGAACCACTGCCAATCTATTCAAAGCTCAAAGCTTGTAAATGGACTACCAATCACCAATGCCTGAAATAGGAAACAAGCAAGCGAAAAGGAAACAATTTAATGAGGTAAAGCTGGTTGCTAGGGAAATCTTACTTCACATAGTATTATGATTAGGTGAAGAGTGGTTCGCGTTTTTTCCTGTCCTTATTTGACCACAAGTGATTTTTTTTAAAAACGGACATCCTTTCCAATTCTGTGAATGTTTAAATGTTTACGTGCTGTGACCATAAAAGACATAATCAGATAGGTTTTCTTCAGTTGTTTTAAAAAAAGAGGATTGTTTTATTGTACTTAACCGGGTCTACGTAAGATAATAAAAATGCTCCAATTTCCTCCCTCTCTCACTCACACACACGCGGGGGCACACACACACACACACACACACACACACACGGGCGTGCACACACACACACACGGGCGCACACACACATTAAAGTTCACACATCCACAAATGGGTTATAGAGTATGGAAGAAAGATGAAGTAATTTAGAGTCCAATAAAAGAAAAGGGATATACAGCTGTTGTAAATTGGTGAGTCAGCTGGCTTCAGGCTGAACTTGGTGCTCCTGTTGCTTCCAGCATCAAGGCAGTTTAAAGCTGTTGATGGATGGTTTATCGGTCCTTCTGGAGAGAGCAGCTCTGGGTTAAGTTAATTTTACAATTTCTGTCTGCGGCAGCTGGATAGTCAAAATCAGCAGACAGGGTTCAACTTACAAGTTGGATGGAGAGGGGGAGAGAGAAAGAGAGAGAGAGAGAGAGAGAGAGAGAATAGGAACCCACTCAGGGGCTGGGAACCCCACGGGCCCCCCCCCACCTCACCGCCATCAGGATTCATGACAGGCATGGGTAGAAGATATAGCAGAATGCAACAAATTGGTTTCCTCAGGTTGGGATCTTCCCTTCCTGATGCCCATAGCGGGTTGATGGCAGCTCAGGTTTCTTGCTGAAGCTCAGCGGGAACCTATTTTGCATCATGCAGGCTCATTAAAACCCAGCAGGCCAGAATTGTGCTTCCCCTTCAAATCTTCCGCCCCGCCAGCAGGTTATCTACGCCGTTCTGTTACCTGGCTGCACATTCATGGCATACACCCGGCAAGGGAGAATTTTAACACATAATCTTACAGTCGAAGCAGGCTGCACCACTGGAGTCAATCGCAGGTATGGTGTGTGCAAAGACACGAAGGAGGGTAGGTCTAGAGTAGATGAATGGGGGGTAGATGCAGGACATGAAGTGGGGGTGGGGGAAGACACGAGGAGAGAGGTGTCCAGAGGAGAAGTTGGGGGGGCGGGGAAACCGGATGAGAAAAATGGGAGTTGCCGATGAAAAGAAGGGGGGACCGAAGAGAAGAAGGAGGGTGATGTGGGTGGAGTGAGGGGGGAAGGAAGGCATGAAGGGGAATGGGGAAAGAGGAGGGGATGGTGGGGTGTTTCAGAGGGAGGGACCGGTCGAATTAACATTGGAATCTTGGAGGGAGAACTGGGGGTGCTGGTGATAGGAGGGGACGGTGACTGTGAGAGGGGCAAGTGGGAAGCATGGTGGTAGGGTAAGGGTCCGGGTATAGTTTTTATCTGGGGGGGTCATTGAGGGGGACAAGGGTGGTGGCACGGATTACAGGAGTGGGGAGGGTCAGGGTGGGCATAGGGACAGTGACTGCGGTGGGCTCAACAGGGAGGGAAGGGATGTGGAGGTTAACAATGATAGGATCCAGGGTGATGGGGGGAGGCTCAAGAGTAACCGAGGGGAGAGTGAAGG
Organism: Cetorhinus maximus; assembly: GCF_964194155.1. Taxonomy (NCBI): domain Eukaryota; kingdom Metazoa; phylum Chordata; class Chondrichthyes; order Lamniformes; family Cetorhinidae; genus Cetorhinus; species Cetorhinus maximus. Next base: position 42,199,756 of record NC_135889.1, on the reverse strand, counting down.
TAACATCGGGGGGTGGGGGGGGTTCAGCGATGATGGGGGGTGGGGGGGAGTTGGTGGGTGACAGTGGGGAGGGTAAAAGGTGGTGGAAACAGTTTGAAATGAAACACGCACCATCCTGTGACAGAGCCAGCTCCAGACCAAGGCAACACCCTCAATGTCCAAGTGCAAATCATTGAGGTTGGTGGGGGGAGGGTCTGCTCAGGTGGGTGGAGTTCAAGTTCAGCACAACTGGACAACTAAATTGAAACCCTAACAAACATGTGGAGACTGTATGAGAGTTTTTTGCTTTGCAAGTCCTCACTGTCTGGTGAAGGCCACATGGCAGCAGGTCTAACCCAGGAATTTCTCATAGTTTAAGTAAGCTATATGTGTATTTGGGTGTGTTAAGGATAAGGTATATCTTTAAGTTAAGGTTGATTTGTGTTTCTATATTTAAGTGTTAAGAAAAGAAGTTGAATTTTAGTTTCACTTTAAAAGGTGCCTGCATTCTAATAAGATTTTTATGACCCTTGAAGGGAACCTAAACAAACACAAAGTAAAAAAGAACTGTGCTGTTCCTTAGCAACAGGGGTCCAGAGAGGGAGCACACCCCCCCCCCCCCCCCCCCCACCCCCCACACAGAGAAATCAAAAGCCGTTCAAGTCCAGTTGGAAGCAGTTGCCAACAGGAGCAGCCTAGCAGAAGGACAGATAGCACGTCCCAAACTAAAGTTGAAGACAGCTGCCAAAAGAAGCTGGACAGGAGAGGAAACTACAGAAGCAAGTTCCAGGGACTAAGGAAAAAAGTCCCCAAATTTAGGGGTATGTAACAGGAAAGGCATTTGACAAAAAAGTTGACATTCTAGCCAATGGAAGAATTGGAGTCTGGAAAAGGCCCTGTTTTGTGAAAGTGACATTAAGGAGCAGAGTGGAAGGCTCCAAGTTTCAAGCTTAAAGAGACAAAAGCTGCAGGAAGCAGATTTAAAGTGAGAAAGAAGCCAGAAGGTCCAAGGAGACAGTTGAAGGTCTGTAACTCTTTGCTATGGGCATGTGAAGCAGTGGTGTACTGTTGACGGCTGAATCAGTGAGAGACAGCGCATGGAAGAAAGCTTGAATGCATGTGGTAACCCAGGGGAGAGGAACATCAGAAGGAGAGTTCAAAGGCCTGGAGGTGGACCCTTGCAGAAGGCGTCTGAGAGAGAGCGTTGGTTTGGGAGAAAATTCCAAAGTGAGTTCTTGGAGAGTGGAGATTGGGAACCCTCGTGTGAAAGATGAAGTTCCGTGAGACTGGTAGACCCACAGTGTGTGACAAGCACCTGGGGGGAGTTGAGGAGAGATCCATAGCATCTGTTTGGAGTGTCATCTGTAACTTGGTTTCAGAGTGTGGTGTGTCTAACCACAGATCGCCTACTGGTTTATATGGGCTGTGTACTTACTGTGGACATTATCGTATAAGATAGCTTTTGTAACTTGTGTTATCCTTACAAATCTGTATATATCTGTAAAGGTATAGATGTGGGTGAAGGAATATTGTGATATTGTTCATCTTTTCTTGTTTAATAAATGTTTTATTCTTCTGTTAAAAGTTCATCAGCTGACTCATGTGACTCTGTTCAGTAGCCACTCTCACGTATCTAAACAAAAAATAACAGTTAGGATCTATCAAGCTGGGTTCCACCCTGGGATCAGTCTTGTCCAGTGGTAACCTCAGCTGGGATTGTAACACTCATTACAATGAGATTCCAGCAAGGTGCAGAGCTGCTATTCATTCTGAGCCGTAGGCCACTTGCACCAGGCAGTTAGGGAAGAAGGGAGGGAGGGAGACAGGGGGGATGCCTACAATGGACATGTAGGTGAATGGCAGCCAAGTCACAACTGTAAACCTCTATCCTCCTGGGGGAGTGGACCAGCCTGACAAGGGCTTCTGTGGTTAGTCTTTGCATTGTGACAAGGTCACTCCATAAAGTCTTGAAGGCAGTGGAGGCAAGTGTAATTGTGTGGGTGGGAGGCCTCTCGCACATGGCAATCATCACCCTCGTCAAAGAGCAATATTTCCATGTGCAGCCATGTATTAGGGGGAGGAAGACCCATCCTTGGTCCACTCCTGGAAGAGATGGATTGAACACAGCCATTAAATCAACTAGGAGCAAGAATGAATCCAGGGGACTTCCAATCAGTGCAAGATAACATATATTTAGAAGTGCAAAAACTATATACAATGACTGTACACCAGTGCTACCAGTGCTAAATCAATACTTCTTAATTTTCCTAGCTTTACCGGAACTTCTAGGTGCTCCCCCAAAACCCTCAGCGGAGATGGAGGCAGCCTGCTGACTACCATGCCCCGTTATCTGTGATGAAGTTGGCGGGTGTCCTCTGGTGATCCGAGGCCTGGAGGGCCCCAGCCTGGTTTGGGTCTCCTGCTCAGGGGCAGTTGCGCTCTTCTCGGCCTGAGCAGCTGAAGCTGATGGGGGCACAGGCAGACGGGATTGGGAACGCCTGAAACCCTTGGCGTGTCCTGGGTGGATGCCCCAGGACGTCAGCCTGATGCTCTTCCTCTCTTTGGGTGCCCGAGGGCTCCTCCCTGGCTCCTTGAGGAGAAGGGGCACCTGGAGGGAGGTTGAGGTCCCCTGCCCCCCTCTCGCACAGCCACTGCAAAAGCTCACCCATGGCTACAGCAAGCCCAAGTGCAACTCTGGCAGAAACTGGGTGTTCTGCTGGACAGGTTCTCCATACCATCCGCCATCTTCCCAATGGAGACTTTGATGTTTTCACATGTTGGAGCCACATCATCAGGCATCATGCGGACGGACTCCTCCGCCTGGCATGCCACTCTATTGCAGGCCTCTGACACCTCTGTCTGATGTTTCCCTGCAACTCTCTGATACTCCAGCATCCTCTCCAGGGCCACTTCCAGAGGCTCATCATCTGACTCAGTCTTAGCAGAGGCCTCTTTTCCAGCAGTCCTCCAGCTGCCAGAGACCTTGGCTGTCAGTGCCGCCTCCTGCTGTGGGCGTATGTCTGTGTGGTAACCATCAGGGTGTGACCCCAAGCCTAAACTTGATATACGACCCATCGAGGAATGTGTGTCTGGGCTGGTGGAGAGTGCAGGCGAACGCTGTGATGGCTGCAGTGGTGTGAAGTCATCCTCATCCTTTTCCGAGGTCTCCTGTGGGCTGTGGGCTCAGGGGCGGGGGCTGGGCTCAGGGGCGGGGGCTGGGCTCAGGTGCGGGGGCTGGGCTCAGGGGCGGGGGCTGGGCTCACTCTCTTCCTGCTGGCACCTAGAATGGAGAGAGGAGAGATTATGTGACTGCCTAGGTTGGCAAAAACCTGGCACTCATCAATCACCTTGATTTTCCAAGGTTGTCTGGGTTATTTGCTAGATGCTGGGGGAGGCCGACCTTGCTGTCGGCACAGGCACGGTCACTGCCCTGCCCTGCCAGCTCGGCGGTTGCTGTCTGGATGCAATGAGGGGCCTGGCCTCAGGTATCCCCCCCCCTCTCGTTTTATCTCTCTCCCTCCTGTTGTGGGCTGCCTTCTCCTGCATAAAGACAGAGGGATGGATTGTGAGCACATATGATGGATGAGCAGGTCTCAGCCTGCTAAATCTGTAACTGACCTCGTGATTCCCCAAAAACCGACCACCATGTGCATGGCACAAGTGAGGCGTGAGATGAAATAGTCTCTAGCTGCCTGGATAGTGCAGCTCCGAGAACACTCAGGAAGATGGACAACATCCAGGACAAAGCAGACCGCTTAATTGGCACCCCATCTAATACCCTCAGCATTCAGTCCCTCCACCATCAAAGCAGAGATGCAGCAGTGTGTGCCATGTACAAAATGCATTGCAGCAACTCACCAAGGCTCCTGAAACAGCACTGTCCAACCCTGCAAGCTCTATCAGGAGGACAAGGGCAGCAGATGCATGGGAGAAGCAGCACCTGCAAGTCACTTTGCACTCCACCCCATGGCTGTGCCTTCACTGTGGCTGGGTGCAAACCCTGCAGCTGCCTTGTTAATAGCACAGCACATGGACTGCAAATGTTCAATAAGGCAGCAACACACCACCTTGTCAAGGGCATTTAAGGATGGGCAAGAGAAATGCTGGCCTTGCCAGTGACTCCCAGGTCCCATCACAAAAACACAATGAATGGTGATGTGAGTTGGGAAAGCAGAAGGTTCACTTACCCGAGTGGTGCGGGTTAGATCATTGACCCATTTCAAACACTGCAGGGCAGTCCTTCTCTGCAACCTACAGGTGCTGACCACCCTGGCTACCTCCTCCGAGGCTGCTGTGGTCAGTCTGGTAGGCCTCTGGGGGGGGGGGGGGAAGAGGATGGCTCATCTTTCCAGTACTGTCTGAGAAGATGCTCCAGGGATGCATCGCTGAAGTGGGGAGCCACAGCTTGCTGCCTTCTCTGCTCACCCTTCTTCCTGTTAGTGAAGCCCTGTCTTGGTGCTTTTTAAATAAGGTGCCTGGACTTGATGGCAAGGTGCCCGACTCACTGCCTGCCCTTCCACAAGTGATCTGTGTGCCTGCATAACTAATGAGACAGGGAGTTGGCAATTGCACGTAAAAGCGTGCCTTTCTGTGGCGGAGATCACTTTGACTTTCTGATCCTGCCATGGAGCTTAGGGCAGGAAGGAACGATTTCTCCCAGGATATTGTTCCTTCAGTATCTCAGTTGCTTGTCCAGTTCTGCAGAGAAAACATGTGCTTACACACAGAAAGGGTTGGTTTCTCACCATGATTTTCTCTCTCCAACTGCTTAATAACCCAAATACGGTCATGGTTAGTGTATTCCAATTACCTTGATTAGATCATGGCTGGGAATTCCTTTCTGAGCCAGAGTCCCATTGTCCAAGTGATTATATCTCCACCCATTTGAGTATCTGGACATTTTACTAATGGGACAGGAAATGGCCCCCATTCATCCTCTTTCAAGGCAATTGTTCCTGCTGCAGCTGAACATGGAGATTGTCACCATTTCAATAGTTTTGGAATGCAGAATGTAAGTGATGCAAATGTGCAGATTCCAAGACACCGGAATGTGGCTTTAGTCTTTAAAAAAACCAATTAGGGTTTTCCAGTAAATTTAAAAATCATTGTTTTGATATAAAGCATGTTTTTACAAACATAGAGTCACTGGAAGAAGCTACTAATACCTGACAAGACTGTAGCGGAGCAGTTTTTCTATTAGGTCTTGCAAATTTGATTTTGCACAAAAGTGATCACTCCCAGCAGGGCATCCACTACACGTGCCTACTCACACAGTCCCAGCTAATACGTTAAATTTGTGTTGGGGCCTCAGTTCATAGGAACATTGCAACTGGAGTAGACCATTGAGCGTCTTCCAATAAGTTGATGCAGATGTGCAGCCAGCCCTCCCTATTCATTGGCTGCATGCCTGTTTTGGGGCTGGAGTGGAAATTAAGCTTCACTGACACCATTTAAAGGCAGCCAGCACTCTTAAAGGGAAGACATACTCTAGCTGCAGACAGGAGAAAGACGTTTGAACAGAGAAATGCTTGTATAACTTTCAGATGTGTCCAGGTTCTCCAATGCCGCTTTGGAGGTCCTGGTCCTGGCACTGGACAGGGGATGCGAGATCCTGTTGCATGTTCAAAGCAGAAATCGATAGATTTCTAGATAGCAATGACATTAAAGGATACGGGGATAGTGCAGGGACATTGAGGTGGAAGACCACCTGTGATCTAGTTAAATGGTAGAGCAGGCTCAAGGGGTTGAGTGGCCTACTCCTGCTCCTATGTGCCTATCCTGATATCTCCTCCTTGGGGTATAAAACTCTCCAGGGAACAATCCATCACCATTGGGAAAAGGTTGCCAAAGTGGTCAAATGCTAGGAGCTTAGCTTCCAGAATATGGCTTCAATGCTGCAAAAGTTCAACGACCTCACCAGTTGTCAATGTATGAATACCGAGCTCTTACTCTGTAATCAGAGTAATATGCTCCCTCACTTACCTTCACTCACCTACAGTTACGGTACTGCTTTTGAATCCACCTCCCACTTCTCAGACTCACACACTCACCACTATTGAAACCCTCACATCCCCACACTTCATGTCTGACACATTGCTGATGAGCTGTTCTACAGAAACACCTCACAAGAATGTCACTAACGCTCCTTTCTAGTAGGGCAACTACCAAGAGGAGGCTGCCATTGCAGCAGGCCTAAGCCACCTGCACACCCTCTCCCACATTGTAGAAAGCATACTGATCACCATGGGCAGGGGGATAGTCAAGGTCACGGAGACTGGAAATGCTGGAAGAGACATCATGTAATGTTTAGAGGCTAGTTTAGAAGATGGGTCTACTTATGGTGAATCACCGAGCATAATTGTGCATGAGCTAATGGGGTATAAGGCACCAGAAGACTCAGATGCTGATTTCAAGGACCCAAACTACCAAAAAAGATTGATGGGCATATATCAGGAAACGCACGGTGCACTGAGAAGCTGACCTGTGAGTTTGTGGACAATTTTGTAGAGCATGGAGGAATTTACCAATTTACACCAAGTTTTCGCATGAAGCATGAAGACCATTCTGTCCGACACATGTTGTCCTCTGGCAGGATAACAGCAAGTCTGCTCCCCACTAGCACCTGTTCTGCCACGCAGCTAACTGGGCCACCCTGCCCTGGCACAGACTGAGATGCTACAGCTGAAAGACGGGCATTCTTGGTCCAAAGCTGCTTGAGATCTCTCACCATGACAATCCCATTGGAAGTTCAGCAGACTTCCGCCTCCCAATCTATAGCCCTTTGTTTACCTATCATAGTTCTCCTATAGAGATCTGGCAGCAAGGGGCATTGTAGATGTTGCTCCTTCTGCTCTTCCTCCTCTTCAAGCTCCTCCTATTACCCCTTCCTATTGTCCAGGTGAGGGTAAAGGCTGGTCTCTCAAGATGGCAAGATTATGGAGCATGCAATAGGTGACCACTAATCCAGTTACTTCTCTAGGGCTGCACTGCCAAGCTCCTGAATGATCCAGGCAATCGAAACAATGGACGGAATCACCCCAGATTTGCATTAAGCGCGGCAGCAGGCGGGAAAAAGGACGTTTTACCCGCCAGCCACAATGGCGGCTTTTCACGCTGTATCGTCCCATTCTCACCTCATTAATTATGCAGCCACAGGAACTACACCGTCTCACTGGTGGGCAGCCTTCCATTTGCCTGCCACATGGCTACCTCGCTGCTTCCTCACGCAGGGCACCATATTTAAACTGCAGCTTCATGCACACTTCTCAATGCTCGAAGCCCAAGTGGGCACTGGTGAAGACATGGCCCCAAAAGCTAAGAAGAGTGCAGACCCCTGATTCAGTGATCCATCCCTGGGATGCCTTCTGGACACCATGGAGGCCACTGTGATGTCCTCTACCACTGTTCTGGCTGCTGGAGGCCCATCAGTCTCACCACTCCAGCTTGGGAGGTGGTGGCAACGGTGGCAGGAGCTAATGCTGCAAACAAGAGTTCGGCCATCCAGTGCAGAACATGGATGAATTACCTCATCTGTGCCACCAGGGTAAGGCAACCATCTCATCAATCTCAAATTACACAGTCACAAAGCCATTATACATTCACTGGCATCTCACTCACTGCCAGCTCAAAGGACATCACCACTCACTCTCTCACACACACCCTCACATCTCCATCTGGCCTCATCTCCGCTGGAGATTGTCTCCTCAGCCCTCAGTACCTTGAGGCCACTTGCACAGGTCAACATGTGCCCCCATACACATCCTAGGATACCTTCCTTCCCCAGTACAGCTCTTGTCCTGCAGCTTCTTCCCTTGCCTGAGGCTGGTTCTCCCCCTTCCCCAAACAAATCCTAGCCCTGCAGCTGTTGAAAAGCCACCCCCACCTTATGCCTAGTCTGGAAGGTAGATACCTGCCTGTGAGCCCCCTTAAACGTTATGTGGTGCTGTCTGCGAAGCCTGACACTGATGACTGTGAGTGCTGCCTAAAGCAAGAGAAAAGCAAGGCAAACAAACCTTCAAGTGCTGAGGGAAGTGCAGCTCGCCAGGTGTATGTCACTTATGTACAGTTGTGAAATATGTCAGCGTGATTGTACTTGGATGATCCAGCGTGGGGGGAATGATTCCGGTGAGCAGGGCTTATAGTTAGATGCAGATGTATTAAAGTGATGGTCTCTACATGTGGTGGTGGGAAACGCGGCCTGCCATTGCCGGGCGGAGAGAACAATCGCAAACTGGTTTCCTGATGGCACAAATCTGATTTTGGCTTTCCCGCCATATTGCCCGCTCATGCCTGCCATGATGCCCAATGCCAACAGGGACAAAAAATCTCCACATGACGTTTGAACATGCCAACGGTCTGCTCAATGATGTTTCTGATGGCAGCGTGACTCTCGTTGTAGCCGGCTCCGCAGAATGCTCGGTTCCTAACAGGACTCATGAGCCAAATCTGAAATGGATAGCTGTCTTTGTCCAGTAGCCTCATACAAACTGACGACAAGTTGGAACAAAGGCAACACTGAGGACCAGCAAAGGTGGAATGTGTCATGACTGCAGACAGGAAACTGGGCATGGACATTGCTCCTAGAGGAGGTTGATAAAGGAGAAGTTCTTCCTGAAGACCAGCTGTGGGTATGGTTCCTACCCAGTGGCCTCCTCCCACTTCTTGCCCTAGTTGTTTCTTCTCTCCTACCTTACTTCCTGCTCCCTCTTGCCCTTTAGCCCCAAAGGCATCTCAACCAGCACCCCAAGGACTGCAGTGCTTTTGTGATGGAAGCCAAAATTAGCGCAGAACAGGCAAATTATCCTTCTCAGCAGTCAGAGCTAAGTACTCAAAATCAGAAAACTAGCCATTCTTCTCGTAAGATTTTGTTTGCTTGAAATCTTCTTCAGCCTAAATATCTGCCAGTTCTAACAAAAGACCACTTGCCTGACACGATAATGTTAGGCGGAATTTTCCGTGCCTGCTGGCATCGGACATGTTCGGTGGCGTGAGCGGACAATATGGCGGGAAGGCCAGAAATCGGTTTCACGACGTTGTGAAATCAGTTTGCAATCGTCCAGCATGCTCGTCAATGGAAAGTCTTGTTTCCCACTGTCAGACGTTGGGAACCCCATTGTAATATATCTGCATATCATTATAAGGCCAGCCCACCGGAATCACCCCCCACGTTGGATCATCCACCCATGTTGGCGGGAAAACACTCCAGTGCAGAATTGACAAGTGGGACGTGCAGAAGTTTGGGACTTGCCGTCAGGGCTTTGCTCACAACGCAGACATCTAAGGAGCAGAAGATGCTGGAGCCCAACAGCAACGGGATCCTGGCGGAATGTCCACCGCATGCTGGGTGGATGCTCATGGACCTGGCTCTGCTGCAAAGCAGCTCACGGGAGGTGGAAAGTCACCGTTGAGGGTCTGCTCATAATGGATGATGGTTGAGGGGGTGGAGAGGAAGATCCAGCTGTGTTTGGGAGAGGAAGATGTACCGGGGGGTGGGAGAGGAAGCTCTAGGGTTGACTGGGAGAAGAATGGGGGTTGAGGTTGGGTGGAGGGAACAAAGATGTCAGGGGTGGTTGAAGTTGGGAGTGGGGTAACAAAGGTATCGGGGGGTGAGGTTGGGAGGGGGTGCAAAGGTATCGTGGTGGGTGAGGTTGGGAGGGGATGCAAAGGTGTCGGGGTGTACGAGAGGGAGGAGGGGCTATCAGAGGAGAAGATGGCAACTGGGGAGCTGGTGTAAGGGGGTGAGGAAGGTGTAAGGGAAGGAGTTCAGAGGGGGGACGGAATCCAGAGGGGAGGAGGAGTCTGAGGGAGGAAGGGGTCCGGGGGAAGAAATAGTCCATGGGAAGGAGCCTGGGGTTGGGGCATGGAGTCCAGAGAGGGGATGGAATCTGGAGAGGTGAAGGAGTAAGGGTGGAGGAAGAAGAAAGGGCGGAGGAAGAATTCAGGAAGTGGAGGGACTAAGATGAGGGGGGAGTCCTGGGGGTGGGTGGGAGTCCTGGCAGGGGAAGCAGTTCCAAGGTGGGAAGGAGTCCAAAGGTGTCCAGATGAACGTGCAAGGGAGATATCAGTTGAGTCCATGACTGGCTCATGTGAAGTGAACTGAGGATTGGCGTGGTAAGAGGCAATGATGGGAATGTCCGAGGGCAGAGTGAGGCGGTAGGATGGGAGAGTGAGGGTTTGACGGTAGTGGTAGAAGAGATGGCGAGGGTGGTTGGTGGGGAATAAAAGGCAGAGACTGACCCTGGTGGTGGGAAGCAGGAGGTCGGAGAGGTGAATGTGGATGGGATGTGATTTTCTGGAAGGAAGGGAACATACACATTCACCTGGACATGCCCGAAAGAAAAGGGTTGTGGCTGGTAGGTCACGGAGGGGAGGTGGAAGGTGATGCTGGGGGGGTCAACAGTGATGGGGGAAAGGAAATGAGTGATTGGGGGAGGGGAAAGCAAGGGTAGCGCAAGAAAAACTGTAGCACTACCATGCTGGCTAAATCAAAAGTGAAACGGGAGTCGTGGTGGGCGAGATCAGGTGCTACATGGGAGTGTGGTCAGTGGGTGGGCGGAGATGCAGGTCAGCTCAGATGGACACCTGAAAGCGAACCCCAGTAGGTAGCATTGAAAATGCTCAGGACATGAAGGTGAGTGTGATACGGGAACAATCCGCGTGCGTGGGAGAGTGCTTGCACGAGGCTCTGAAAGGCCCTGCCACACGCACACTTCTCCCTCCAGAATCACTCGTGGGCTGGCTGTGTGCAGCTGAACTGCTAGCTCTGGGATGGGCTGGGGGTGGGCTGGATGCAGTACGAGGACTCGCAAAAGCTTTCAATAAAGCTGAAAGACACCATTACACATTATTCAGTGAAAGTGAATATATTTTCAGGTTATAAAGTGACAAAATGTGTTCACGCGTGCAACCAACTGTGATCAGAATTTGTAAACTTTTGAATGCCTTAGAGTTCCAGGTGCTGCTCTGATGTCCACAGCAGGGATGAGACAGCCTGTGCAAGAGGTGGTCCTGTTGCCTCTGGTGACTTTGGCATGGGTCCTTTGGAGAGCTGAGGGCTTGGGAGCTCTGGCTTTGCTTTGGCTGTCCTCCTGTGGGCCCGCTGCTCCTTCTGTGGTGACAGGGGACGAGGTTAAGGGGCTCACAGGCAAAGGGGACTCGGAGGGAGATGACAACCTTTAAGATTCCTGAATAGATGACCCAGGGGTGTCCAACTGCTGCTCCTCTTCCCTTCGGGTGCCCGAGGGCCCCGGCCTGACTCCTTAAGGGGAAGCAACACCTTGGGGGACATCGAGTGCCCCATTTCCCTCTCATTTTGCCACTGCAGAAACTCACCCATGGCTACCACGATGGAGTGCAGGTCTGTGCGTACCTCCGTGTTCTGCTGAACCAGGGTCTCCATGGCATCCGCCATCCTCCCCATGGAGACTTCCATACGCGCACCTGTGGGCACCACTTCATCAGAGAGCATTTGGATGCACACCTCTGACTTGCATGCCACTCTGTTGAGGGCTCCCAACAGCTCTGCATGATTTTCCCATGCCTTCTGCTGACTCTCCATGTGAGTTGGAAGGCCAAGTCCAGAGGCTCATCATCTAACTCGGAGCTCACGGGTGCCTCTTCCCCAGCAGTCATCTGAGTGCCAGGGAGCTCAGCCAAACCTGCCCCCTCCTGCTGCGGACACGTGTCTGTGTGGTGGCCACCATATTGTGAACCTGACCCTGCTCTAGATTTACGTTCCACCGAGGTGAGTGTCTCTGCGCTGGTGGAGGGTGTGGGTAAGCGCTGTGCTGGGTCTTCCAGGCTGCTTATTTCCAGCTCTTCAATGGAGGAGGTGTCCTCTTGGCTGGAGGTGAGGATCTGGATGGAGCTGAGGGACTGGCTGGCTGAGGGTGTCGGTCACTTGGCAGATCTCCCTGTGAACCAAAGTAGAGATAATTAATGCATGGCAGCAGAGTTAAAAGCAGGAGGGAGAGAGCACTGACACTTGTGTTGAGAGAAGGATGATGTGGTGCAGGAACCTCAGGTGGATGTTGACCGCTGACCTCGCTGCCATCGCAGGCACGGTCCACGTCCTGACCAGTCAGCGCGATGGCACGTTCCTCAAAGTGAGTGAGGGGCCTAATGTGGGCCACTCCACCCCCGGTCTGGAACCTCTCCCTGCAGAGGAGTGCATCCTGTTGTGAGCCAGCTTCTCCTGCATGGAAACAAATGGAGAGAGTGTGAGCAGGACACATGGCACTGCGTGGAATGTTTGTGTGTTAAGTGGAGCTATGGATGGGATGAGGATGTGAGCTCCAGAGGATATGAGCCTGATGGAGATGTGAGGGTGCGTGTGAGAGTTAGTGGTGTTGTCTCTTGAAGTGTGAGATCCCTGTGGATGTGTGATGGGCTTCTGAGTGTGTGAGTTGAGGGTGATGAGAAGAATGAGCCTCCCTGGTGGAACAGAGGAGATCATTCACCCTCTTCCAGCACTGGGTTGCTGTCCTCTTTTGAAGGATATTGGCACTGACCACCGCTGCCACCACCTCCCAATCCGGATTACTGATTTTGCTGCCCATCCTGCGGCCAGAGCGGGGGTAAAGGACATCACGGCGGGCCTCCACAATATCCAAAAGGCGGTTGAAAGACATGTCATTAAATCTGGGGGCTGCAGTCTTCTTACTCTTCAGAGCCATATCTTCTGTGCAGCAGCCATGGGCTGGAAACACTGAGAGGTGTGTGCGCGGCTGCACTTTAAATATGGCGCCCGGCGTGATGAAGTGGCGTGGCAGGCGAATGAGAGCCCACCCGTCATCGAAATGGCGTGTTTCCCGGGAATGCGTAGATAATGAGGCGGGATTGGGACAATACGGTGTGAAAAGCTGCTTTTGCAGCTGGCGGCTAACATCCTATTTCCTGCCCACTACCACACAGTACAAACCTGGGGTAATTCTACCCACTGTTTCTCTCTCCACAGACACTGCCTGACCTGCTGAGTATTTCCATCATTTTCTGTTTATACTTCATTAAATAGACCAGTTTGCCTTTCTACACTTCAAAATTATTCATTATAATGGTGATACTGCAATCTGGCTCTTATAGGGAGTAGATCTCAGCAAATTGTTGGTGCACGGCTCATGGATTTCTGTTCATTAAAATTAATGGATAAATAAATTATGACTGAACATCCATGAAGTTCTCCATACAAGACCCACACCCTATTGAGGGCACCTGATCATAGAGTCACCCTTGAAATGTAAAGTCCTTTGAGACGATTCCAAGAAAACCAATTAAATAAATGAAAGCCTTTCCTTTAAAAGCAGTTATGAGCAACGCAGGTCCTGATGCAATTAATGATGTGTGAGAGTGAGGGATTTCAGAGAAATGTGATAAGGTGCTGCACAAACACAAGGTTTGTTTTTAAAACTATTATGGATAAAACAGCTGCTGTCACAGTGAGCAGATCCAGAGCCATGAACCGATGATGATGGTGTAGCAGCGAAACATTTCCAAGGACAGGATTTTGAGGTTGTCGGGCAGGCACTGTGGGCGGACGCGGTGGGCAGGCCCGGGAGCAGCTGGGGGACAGTCCGCTGCCCGTGATTGGCCCCCGGCCAATTAAGGCCCGCCCAACGTGAAACACAGCTCGTCACTGGTCGGGAAGGGCCGAGCGGGGGCAGGTGCCTGTCAGCCACCGATCCAATGGCGCCCCGGAGGCCGGTTTAAAGACGGCCCAGGCAGCCCCTGGAAAGCTGCCACGGAAGAACGTCTCCTCTGCGTTGTCAACATTGAAGTTATGGAGTCGAGCGCGGCTGGACATGGCAGGCGGGAGGGCAAGTTGAGTGGGCACTCGGCTGCCTGTTTTTTGGGTGAGTGCCTCGCCCTCCTCCTGGAAGAGGTGGCTGCCAGGAGGGACACCCTTGTCCTGAGAGATGGGAGGAGGAGGCCACTGCACCTCACCAAGAGGCCATGGGAGGAAGTGACAGCCATGGTGAGCATCCATGACGTGGTGTAGTGCAGATGGGTGCAGTGCCGGAAGCGTTTCAATGACCTCCTGTGCTCAGGAAGGGCGAATACCATGTTGGCATGGGTCAGTGTGCAAAAGTGTAAAAGTGTGGTCATCCTCCATGGACTTCAGGACTGTGAGTGTCTGAGTGCCAACTGTCAATGACGCCCGAGCTGGGCGAGGGGGTGAGCCCTGGCTGCTTGGACTGAGTGCCTTGCGGCTTCAGGGCCACGGCTCAGAAATGCCCTGTGAGGTGTTCCTCAACTGGGGTTGGCCAGGCTGCAATGGCGCTGCGGGTATAGAGTTGGCTAATCAATGCTCCTCTGTCCTTTCAGGGGAAGACAAGCCATAACCAAGCAGAGAGGGCATGTACAGGCGGAGGCCCTCCCAACCTGCAGCTGCTCAGCAGAGCCGAGCAGGATGCCCTTGAGCTGGAGGGCCGGCATGGTCCATGTGCGATGGGCGTGGAGAGGAGGGGTGCCAGACAAAGTTAAGAGCACAGTGCACAGAGGTTTGTCCAACCATTCTTGTGTAGTCCCATCATTGATGGCAGCCTCGAACCCGGAATCCCTATTGATCATTGAAAGATGATGGCACCATGATGCAAATCTTTATTGTTTCACCAGGATACCTGGCATGCTCAGTGACAGGGTGATGGCTTCAACCGATGACATGCTTGTGTTCTCTCTTTTAGGTTCACCAGCAGACGTTCGATCTCCGGACCCTGAAGGGCCACCCCTCACGCCAAAGGGCCACCGAGCTTCACTGTCACCTGTGTAACACCCGCTCTCTGAAGCAGGAACCGGTGCAGATACCAGCAGCTCATTGGCGTTCGATCGGCGGCTAGTATCTTGATGCACGTTGGCGAGGGCACTTCACAATCACTTGAGGTGCAGGTTGAGGCAGAGAGTGTCCCAGGGCGCCGGCAGTCGGAGGACTGCTGGAGACCAGGACGATGCTCAGTCAAAGGCAGATGATGAGCCTCTGGAGTTATCCATTAGGCGACAGATGCTGGATGTCCAGCGAGATCTGTGGGAGGATCTTGCGGAAACCCATGAGGGTCTCTGTTGTGGAGGAGTCCATGAGGAGCATGAGAACTGCGTTGACCATCATGGCCGAACGCATTGCCTCCTCCATTGAGAGAGTGGCAGCTCTCATGGAGAGCCAGCTCCAGGGGCAGAATGAGGGGTTCCTGGGGTTGCGCTCAGACCTGCAAGCCCTCACTCAGGCACTGACCTCAGGCGGTCAGTGTCAGTGTGGGAGATGGATGAGGCACCCAATATCCCAACTAGGTGCCTGTCCATCAATGGCGCTCTGGGTGACGGCAGCAGCTCCTCCGCCCCTCCGCCCCTCTGCCAGTGACTGTGGCATCTGATGAGGCTGTGATGACTGAGGAGATGCCAGCTGTGGCACTGGCCACTCCCTCTCAGGCAGGGCCAGCACTGGCTCCACTGGCCACCAGGGTCATCAAGATAGCAGAGTCAGCAGGCTGTCTCCAATGCCGCTGCTGGCAAGGGGGGACACCAAGACACTCAGGAACGAAAGTTAAAGGCACCAAGAGGGACAGTTCACAGGTGATTTTATGTTCATTTATGTTTGCTTTATCTATGCTCTTCTGGGAATGAAGACCAGAGAAGGTTATGTAAATAGTTTGGGATAGTCAAAATGAGATAAATTTTGTTTTTGTTGTCATGGCCTGAGTATGCTTCACCTTTTTATTATTTTTTTGTGCAGGATACGCCAGTACGTAATGCTAGATGTGAATGGCTCTAAACCTTATTGCACAGGCACTGAGTCATGAAAGGATCATTTCAGGCATCTGGGATGGAGGCGGCAGCTCTGGCATGTGGTTGGAGCTGATCTTTGGTAGCCTAGCTGATGGAGCATTGGGTCAAAGTATACCTGCCTCCCTGCCTCCCTGGAGGTTACCGAAGTCTGCCTCCATGGCCTCAGTGTTCTTCTCACCGTCTTCTTCTGACTCACTACTGGTTTCATCGTCTGTGACCTGTGCAGCTGAGTCAAGATTCTCTTCCTCCAGCGGGTCCTCCCTTGCCAGTGCCAGATTGTGGAGAGTGCAGCATGCAACCACGATGAGAGACACCCAGATCAGGTATTGTAGTGCACACCCTGAACGGACCAGCGAATGGAAGCGCATCTTGAGAAGACTTAAGGTCCCTTTTTTTATTATTCATTCATGGGATGTGGGCATCGCTGGCTGGGCCAAAATTTATGCCCGTCCCTAATTGCCCTGGAGAAGGTGGTGGTGAGCTGCCTTCTTGAACCGCTGCAGACCATGTGGTGTAGGTACATCCACAGTGCTGTTAGGGAGGGAGTTCCAGGATTTTGACCCAGTGACAGTGAAGGAACGGTGATATATTTCCAAGTCAGGATGGTGAGTGGCTTGGAGGGGAACTTCCAGGTGGTGGTGTTCCCATCTATCTGCTGCCTTTGTCCTTCTAGATGGTAGTGGTTGTGGGTTTGGAAGGTGGTGTCGAAGGAGCCTTGGTGAATTTCTCCAGTGCATCTTATAGATAGTACACACTGCTGCTACTGTGCTTCGGTGATGGAGGGAGTGAATGTTTGTGTATGTGGTGCCAATCAAATGGGCTGCTTTGTCCTGGACGGTGTCAAGCTTCTTGAATGTTGTGGGAGCTGTACTCATCCAGGCAAGTGGAGATTATTCCATCACATTCCTGACTTGTGCCTTGTAGATGGTGGACAGGCTTTGGGAGTCAGGAGGTGAGTTACCTATCGCAGGATTCCTAGCCTCTGATCCGCTCTTGTAGCCATAGTATTTATATGGCTAGCCCAGTTCAGTTTCTGGTGAATGACAACCCCCCGGATGTTGATAGTGGGGGATTCAGTGATGGTAATGCCATTGAACATCAAGGGGCGATGGTTGGATTCTCTCTTGTTGGAGAGGGTCATTGCCTGAGACTTGAGTGGTGCGAATGTTACTTGCCACTTAGCCCAAGCCTGGATACTACCCAAGCCTTGCTGGATTTGGACATGAACTGCTTCAGTATCTGAGGAGTCGTGAATGGTGCTGAAAATTGTGCAAACATCAGTGAATATCCCCACTTCTGAACTCATGAGGGAAGAAAGGTCATTGATGAAGCAGCTGAAGATGGTGGGGCCGAGGACACTACCCTGAGGGTCTCCTGCGGTGATGTCCTGAGAGTAGTGTCCTTGGCTCAACCCTCTCTATCACTGTCCTTGTGGAGGCAAATATTGTAATGCTTCTCTGCCTCTGTTCTTGGGTGGCGGAGAGGCGTCATGAACCACCTCTTCAACAGACAGCCCTTATCACCCAGCAGCCGTCCATCCAGTCAGCTGGAGCACTGAAGAGCCTCGGCACCTGGGAGTGTCTGAGGATGTAAGCGCCGTGGGAGCTGCCTGGGTACCTTGCACAGATTTGTAGAATCTGCATCCCATGGTCACACACTACCTGCACGTTCATGGAGTGGAAGCCCTTCCTGTTGACGAAGACATTCGGTTGACCTGCTGGCGCCTTGATGGCCACATGTGTGTAGTCGATGGCACCCTGGACACGGGGGAACCCAGCAATCGCTGCAAAGCTTCTGGATCACTCAGCCTGGTTGGCCTCATCCACAAAGAATAAAGGTCAGGATTCACCTGAACAGAGCTTCCACCAGCTTGATGCAACTGTGGACAGCTGATTGGGAGACCCCACACAGATCCCCCACTGACCCCTGGAAAGAGCCGGAGGCATAGAAATTGAGGGCCACTGTGACCTTCAGGGCCACTGACATGAGGTGTCCACCCACACAGTTGGATCTGATCTGACAATTGGAGGTCATGGTCTCCCTGGAGAGGCAGAGCCTACTTCGGCATTGCACCTCGGACATATTGAGATAGCTGCATTGTCGCCCGTAAACACTAGCAGCAGGATAGTGGCGTCTTCTGCGGCCACTTCTGTCTTGGACATCCTACTGATCCTGCGCCCCTTGTGCCTGCGCCTCTCCTCCCACTGGTCATTCCCCTGGAAGCTGCACTGGGACACCTGGCCTCCTCTTCCTTCTGCCCCTCTCTTCCTCTTCAGAGGAGGTGCCACCAGCGGAGACCACAATCCCCGTTACCAGGGTAACGGAAGGCAGTCTGATACCTGGAAGGGTCCACATGGTCTGAATTCTCTGGGGGCCTTGGAGACACCAAGGAGTCCTAAAATTAAGCCTGGGAATGCTAAGAATGAAGCCCCAAACAGAGATGAAGTTGCCAAGTACCAAAAAGTCACCAGCAACAAACTATGTACCAAACTCCCCAATATTGACACTGGCAATGCTGCTCACCCCTTTTATGCCACCCGTGGATGACGTTTTTGATAATGTCAGCTGGCAGCCTGCCCGTTTTGCCCGTGTGACGAGCGCAAAACCACTAGGGCAACGAAAAATCGCCATCAATTGGCTTTTTAATGGCCTTAAGTGGCCTCTTAATTAATGGTGGGCACAGCTCTGGCACCCACTCGCTCTGCCAACCAAAATATCATGTGAGGACGCTCGCCCGGTGTCATTGTGTGCTATTTTATGCCGAATCAGGTCAGGTGTGCGCCTGTCCATGGGACATAAAATTCTGCCCTAAGAGATGTCACAAGGCATTACATGAACAGTAGGTTTTCTTGTAAAGTGTTTATTGGCAACGCAGCTGCAATCGCAGAAGCTGATTCTACATCAATATACATTTAATGACATATGGTAGTGTGAACATATTTACTGAGGATAAAAGAAAAGATATATTGCATTGTTACAGGCTAACAGTTGCCACAAAAAAAAATCCACAAACATGAAACATTGTGTACTCCAGCGATATGACTAAAAGCCATTCTCTCTTTGTAGACATCATTTATGCTTTTCCACTGCCCTTCATAACAAAAATATTGCTTTGTAATAGATGCTCGTATGTGGTGTAAAATCAATAGATGTCTTATTTTCATCAGCCCCATTCCTTTAACAGCAGATTTAATATATTAATCAGCATTTCTGCATGAAAGAAAGAATGATTTGCATTTATATCACATCCGTCACATCCTCAAGACATCCCAAAATGCCAGTTAAGTATTTTTGAAGTGCAGTTAGTGTTGTTTATGTTGGAAATGCAGCAGTCAAACTTAACACAGAGCAAGGTCCCACCAGCAGCAATATTACACTTACCAGAGAATCTATTTATAGTGATGTTGTTTGAAGGATAAATATTGGACAGGATACTGGGGCTTCCAAATAGATCCATAAGATCTTATAAGCCCACTTGAGAGGGTAGACAGAACCTCAATTTAATGTCTCATTCAAAAGGCAGCATTACAGTGCAGCATTTCCTCAGTATTATACTGGGGTGTCAATCTAGATTTTTTGCTTCAGCCTCTGCAGTGGGACTTCAACCCATAATCTCCTGACTCAGAAAAACAAGTGCCAGCACTGACACAAGCTTGCTGTGTGCAATTAATGTAGTTTTTGACTGAGTAGTAACAGTGCACTTTTGTGATTCTTTTTCTGAAAAAAAACAACCATTTTGAAGTGTATCACCAAATGTACCAAAACATTGTTCCAATTGGAAGGATTTCACTAGGCATTTACTTGTACGATTTAAGTATCTTGATTCTGCAACTTAAGGAGGCTAGCCATCTTTTCCAATCAGCAAAGCAGATAATTGTTTCAAAGGAGATACTGAATATTGTGTTTCAATTCTTAACACAGAATAGCCCTTATAATTTCACAAACTAATTTTTGATGCGCTCTGTGCACAAAACACATAAAATTCTAATGACTGCTGCATAGGATATGCAATGACACAACAGATATTTAGACAGAACTGGTTGTTCTCTTTCAGATTTACTATGTGTGGATGATTACAGCCAGCATTTGAAATATTGTTGCTCAGAGACAAATAAATAATATGTTGGTCACATAAAGACAACATACATCAATCCTAGAGGCATTTCTGGGATGAAGAAACAGACTTCAGGTACACAGTAAAATTTTCTTTAGAAACCATTGCTTAGATCATGGAGTAAATTTATCCCACTTCTCGAGTGCAAAATATTGAATAAGTGAATGTTATCTAATGAAATCTCATTTGTGTAACTTATTCAGCTGCGAGACTGGGGCTACTTTTCTCCTACTCACTTAGGTTCCCAAACTACCTCAGTTAATGCACTGAGAAGAATACATTTTAATAATTTATTATAGGATAGTTTTAGTCTCTCGCTTCATGATTATTGGTCCTATAAATATTAAAAGACTATATATATACTTTTAACATTGCAATCTTACCACAATGCATTCTTAATAATTGGTGCAATCCTCATTCAATTCCCATTCAGTTGGTTAGGGAAGGAAGTGAAAAGGTACAGTGGCATACTGGAACTGTTAAGACCTGTTGATGTATAGTGGCGAGCTGCACAGCAGAACTGATAATACCTGTTAATGCATTTTACAAGACTTAGGAATAACAATTACTCATTGAACTAGAAAGTTTAAATTGGAACTCAACACATTGTTAATCAGCCTCGTTTTGTCATTGCACCTGCTTCAAATTCCTGTTGTTCTTGTCAGTTAATGAAATTTCTCTGGTCAGCCATTCCGGCCTCTAACATGAGGAGTTAGGCATGCAAGGCAATTGTTATGCAAACATGTGTCAATGCTGCAGCCGACTCTGCAATGTCCCCTGTTTATGAAATTAGGAAATGTAGAGTTTCAGTTATCAACATTTCACATTTATCAAACTGGAACCAAGCCTCCTATCCCCTGTAAGAAATCACTGATTTAGACATACTGGTAGGAAACTCGACAGCCCATGCTCAAGAACTATCTGGCAGAGTCCATTTCAACTAAGGTGTCAATCATTACGGAGCAAATATAGCAAGATTTCCCCTCTGGCAGAATGTTGCGGTAGAAATTAACTTGTGTGGTCCCCAGGCATAAAAGAGGTGCAAAATAAACCAATTTGCTGATGAGACTGCCCGTGCCCAATCTGCACGGTTGATGTTTCCATTGCTAAATTTGTGTGGCCAATCTTTTAGGCATCCCAGGTAAATGCCTAAAACTGGTATTAGGCCCTTGAATATGTTTTAGGCCGGTGGCCTTAAGGTTGCCAACCCTCCAGAATTTTCCTGGAGCATCCAGGAATTAAAGATTAATCTCCTAGGCATTGCTGTGAGCGACCCAGCAGAAAAATCATAGGGGCATTAAAAATAGTGTCTTAAACAAAAGTAACTTGAGATTTTTAAAAATCAGTTCCAAAAATATTGGCGATGTCATTAAAACTATTGTTATTTGGCCGGACAGCTCATGTGAAACTTCCTGGAATACTTTCAGTCAGAGTTGGCAACCCTAGGTGGCCTGGATAACTAAAGGTCGCCTGGGGTAATGTTGCATCCAGTGCAATTTTAGCACAACATGACAAAAAAATGGAGAATTTACACCAATTTGTACGAAAGAAAAATGTGGAACTGTAAGTTGAAATTGAGCTGCAACACCTAGACATGGACAGTGGTCTTGGTTGTGAGAGACTACGCAGCCAGAATGAGATGATAGGGTAAATTCCCTGTCAATCACATTTGGAGCCTACACTGCTGTAATCTTACACACATAATTTGTAAGTAGCTATCCTTGACTCTGCAATTTGCTGGAGAGCCCACTAATTTTTAATCGACAGAAGTTGCTGCAGTTTTAGTCATGTGTTCTATTTGTTGCACTCTTTTTAAATATACTCTATGAATAAACTTGTTTTTGCTTTGCTTTTGGTTGCTGAGTAAATAGAACTTGTTTTTATAGAAAATACATTTTTTCCTGTCAGTCCTGTTGTGAATCCAGCCTCATGTTCAGTTGACACTGTGGTATCATAGACACTCTAATGAAGGACATTCTATCAGATATAATTTATGGAAACAATGTATCAGACACCTAAACAAAGTGTAGGTGTGTGCCAACCATCCTTCTCTCCTATCTCCCTTCATGCCCTCTCCTAGCTCATTTTGTCCATGAAATCCACCTCTTGCTCCCTTGACCCTATTCCCACTAAACTGCTAATCCCCCAACTTCCCTTCCTGGCCCCATGATAGCTGACAGTGTTAATGGTTCCCTCTCTTCAGGTGCTGTCCCAGTTGTTATGTTTAACTATTGGTGCTGCTGATAACCTTTTAGAATTGATAAATACTCAGGTAGGTGCAGAGGTGGTTGAACAAGGTGCTTCGTTTATTAACTGCAGTAATTGAATTAACAAAATAACATTGACTCTGCGGTCCCACAATGCACTAGCTTGCAAAGTACGGCAAGCTCAACAAGGCATTCAAAAGACGTTCAATACATATCCCTCCCCCCTTATTGAAAATGTCAGTTTAACATAGCATTTTCTGAACTACGGAAAGTTTAGACTGCCTCTATTCCCAGCTGAACACATGTCAAGCCTCTGACTTTATAAACTCAGATGCTCAGGAGGTCTTCTGTCCTGGTGTGGGTTCCGGTGCTTTGATAGAGCAATGCTCATCAGAGACCGATGGCAACCCAGGACCTGCAGCAGAATCTGAAGTTGTGTCTAATGCAGGTGAGATGACTTCAACTTCAGTCAAGCTAGACTGAGGAGGTGAGACTGGAGTCAACATTCCTTGACTTGGAGATGGTTCTTCCATAAGAGGTGTATCCTTAGAAGGTGCTTGACTTGGCAACAGTTGGTCAACATGTCTCCGCCAGATGAGATCATTCGAAGTTTGGACTGTGTACAAAACAGGTCCTGCCTGAACAATCACAGTAACAGGAACCCGTTTAGCTCCAGTTGCATAACTACAAGCTAGAACTTCTTGTCCAGGGCAGAAAATTCTTGGCTTTGATCTTTGTGCTCTTTTCTCCATTTGGTTGTGCTGTTGATCTTGCACAACTTCTTATGTTTTTGTTGGTTTCAGCAGGTCAAAGCAAGTGTGCAGTTACCATCCCATTAGTAGGAATGCTGGAGATGCTTTAGTCGTAGC
Organism: Cetorhinus maximus; assembly: GCF_964194155.1. Classification (NCBI taxonomy): domain Eukaryota; kingdom Metazoa; phylum Chordata; class Chondrichthyes; order Lamniformes; family Cetorhinidae; genus Cetorhinus; species Cetorhinus maximus. The sequence continues at coordinate 42,176,816 of NC_135889.1, read as the reverse complement.
GTGTGGCGTGTTTCAGTATGTCAGCAGAAATATGTCCAGACGCTTTTGAATGGAGGAACGTCCTCATGCCGGACTTAAAGAGTGTTTCATGGTTTGAACAAATCTCTCTGCTAACCCATTGGTGGATGGTGCTGAGGTGATGTGATGAATTCTATTCCTTCTCAAAAAATTCTCAAACTCCTGCGAGACAAACTGAGGTCCAATATCAGTCACGAGTTGTTCTAGAAACCCATAATGATTGAACATTTCTCTTTACCTTTGAATTGTACCCTCAGATGTAGTAATGGACATCACTGAAACTTCTGGCCATTTGGAATGAGCATCCACAACCACCATGAGCATTGCTCCTTCAAATGTACCAGCAAAATCAACGTGGATGCGCTGCCGAGGGTTTTCCAGCCAATCCCATTGATGGAGAGGTGTCAATTGAGGCATGTTTCTCACACTCTGACATGAAGAACAAGATTTTGCCTTGACTTCAGTGTCTTGGTCCAGGCCAGGGCATCAAAAGTAGCTTCTTGCAATCTCTTTCATTTCACAGTGTCCAGAATGCAGTGGGTCCAACACTGGTTTCCTCAATATTGGTGGAATAATAATCCTCATGCCCAAAAGTAAACATCCTGAAGTGACTGATAACCTCATCCTCCTGGAAATGCAAGGGTGAAGGTCAGGTGAGGCTTGGCAATTCAGGTAAGAGTTGTCATGCATCATAAGGTCCATGACTTTGGACAATGTTGGGTCCACTCGAGTGGCCTTCTTGATTTAGACTGAAGTAAGGGGCGTGTTCTCCACGTGTGCAAAGTAGAAAATGCCGTTGAGTAGTGTCCACATGGCTGCCTAAAGCTGCATCCTGTTTGCAGCTAAGGAAGGGATGCCTGCGTGTGGACTGAATATCGAGGTGAGTGGTCGATGATCAGTCAGCAGCGTGAATTTCCATCCCAGCAAGTACTGGTGAAATTTCCAGATTCCAAAAATGATTCCCAGTGCTCAGCATTCGATTTGAGTGTATTGGCTCTCTGCTTTGCTTAAAGTCTGTGAAACGAATGCTATGGGTCTCTCCACACTTGAGGGCACTATGTGTGAAATAACAGCTCCAACTCCATAAGGCGATGCATCACAGGCAAGTTGTTGGGGTAAGGAGGGGTCAAAGTGCGTCAGTGCCTCAGAACCTTTCAGCTTTGCTTTAGCCTTCTTGAACACAGCATCACAGGCTTCTGTCCATTTCCAGGCTTTGTCCTGACACAGAAGCTCATGCAGGTGTTTCAGCAGGGTTGCCAGCTGTGGAATAAATCTCCCGTAATAATTCTGCAGCCCGAAGAATGAGCGAAGCTGGCTGATATTCTCAGGGACTGGAGAATCCACAATAGCCTTGACCTTGGAGGGTGCTTCGTGAAGCCCAGCAGCATCAATGACGTGCCCCAAATATTCTACGGAGGACTGAAAAAAACTCATATTTGTCTTTGCAAACCCATAGGCCATACCCCTCTAGCCTTTGTAGGGTGGCATCCTAGTTCTTGAGATGATCCTCATTAGTCCTGCCCGTTACCAAGATGTCGTCTAGGTAGCACTGAATCCAGACAAGCCATTCAGGATCTGGTCCATAGCCCTCTGAAACAAGGCTGGAGTTTATGTTATTCCAAAAGGCAAACAGCAATATCTGTACAGTCCCTTGTGTGTTGTGATGGTAAGATATTCTTGTGACTTCTCATCAATGTGCATTTATAAGTAGGCCTGGAATAGATCTAGTTTGCTGAATTTCTGTCCACCAGTCAGGCCAGCAAAAAGGTCCTCAATATGGGGAAGTGGATATTGTTCAGCACACAACATGGGGTTTACAATAACCTTGAAATCCCCACAGATGCATTTATAGCCATCTTTCTTGAGCACAGGAACGATGGGTGTTGTCCATTCGCTATGGGAGACAGGTACAAGACTCCTATCTTGACCAGACTCTCCAGGTCAGCTTCAACTTTTGGTCGTATGGCATAAGGCCTGGTTCAGGCCTTCAGAAATTTTGGTTGAGAGTCAGCTTTGATATTCAATTTTACAGTAATTCCCTTCATGCTTCCCAAATCTCCTTCGAAAACAATAGCACTTTTTTCATCTGTAGAAGAGTCACAAGGACTCGAAACGTTATCTCTGTCTCTCTCTCTCTCCGCAGATGCTGTCAGGCCTGCTGAGTTTTTCCGGCATTTTTAGTTTTTGTTTCAGATTTCCAGCATCCGCAGCATTTTGCCTTTATTTTAGCACTTTTTTTATAACAGCTGTCAGACCAGTTCCTTCTTTTACAATGCTGTATACTTCTGCCCAGTATAACCGGATCTTTTCAAACCATGAACATCCAATTAAAGCTGGGTAGTTACCTTTCACCACGAACAGTGGTAGCTTAGCAGTCTGTCCATTTAGTTCCACTTTAGCTTCTGTTCTGCCCATCACAGGTACCGATTCCTCTGTATAAGTTTTCAGAATGATTTTTGCAGGTGTCAAGGGAAGATGTTTAAGCTCCTCCTTATACACAGCATCTGGGACCAGAGAAAATGCTGCCCCTGTATCCAGTTCCATACGTATTGGTTGGCCCTCCAGCAGCGGGGTTACCCAGTAGCCCTGTGAACACCTGCCACTGACAAGATGTGGGGGGAGCCCTTCTCCTTCGGACTCGGTGTTACTCTGGCCCTCCTGTTCCTGCTGTATGACATGCAGGTTTTTCTTCTTGTTACACCAGGTGGCAGATTCCTTTTTCTCTGGTTTCCTTTTCTGATTCACTGCTGCTTTTTGTTTTTACAGGCACGTTCAGTGTGTCCCTTCCTGCCACACTGATGGCTTTCAAGGTCTCTGCACCATCATTTAGATGGGTGGTGACCAGGATTTCCACAACAGTAACATCCTCTGCTGTTTGCTATCTTGTGCGCACACTCAGCCTTGACATTGGGCACTCAAGTTGATGCACTCAGCTGCTGTGTTTCTTTTGCAGCCAGCTCTATGGAGACTGAAACCTCTATGGCTTTCTGATAAGTGAGGTTAGCCTCTGTCAGGAGGCATTTTTGGATTTTTTCAATACGAAGGCCACAGACCAACCCTGTCATGGAGTGTATTATTCAGTACTTTCTTGAATTTGCAATGTTCAGTGAGCTTTTGAGGTACTGCAACATACTGCGCAATTGTTTCTCCCTCTTGGTTTCTTTCGTGAAACCTAAATCTTTCTGCTATGACAAGTGGCTTAGGGGAAAAATGCATCCCCAGGACTTTTACAATGTCATCGTACGATTTTGTGCCAGGTTTGTCAGGCTGCACCACGATTCTTAATAAGCCAAAGGCTTTAGCTCCCGTAACACTTAAGAAAGTTGCCGCCTTCCCATCATTTTTAATTGCATTTGCAAGGGCAAAAAACTCAAAGTCTTCAGGGTCAGAGCTCCACTGCTCAACAGTCTCATCGAAATATCCCATAGGTCCAGAGAGTGTAGTCATTTTCATTTTCTCTTCTTCGTCAGGTACTTTTTGTTTACTGTCATTTCCCTTTATTTTCTTTCTCTTTTAGCTACTACTTTAAATGCTGTTACCATTTTAAGACAGTACCTTTTTTTAAACTCAGGCTGTCAGCGGCTGCTGGCTAGGTCTCTGTGGTTTTTCCCATGCTTTTCGGCTTTTGGCAAGCTCCCAGCGCTTGTGGGCCTTCTTTCCTAAACTTTTTTTTAAACTTTCAAGGTAAGAGCACTTCTTTCATCTAGGATTCTTTCCTTTCTGCTTTATCCTGTTTTGGAACTTTAGGGGCTATCTGCAGCCGTCGGTCCCGCCATTGTAGTTTTCTTGCACTTTTCTCGGGATCCCCGCGATCGTGGGTCTCTTGTTCTTAAGTGCTTGAGAAAAGAATAAATCACTGCAGCAGTTTCTCCACTGGCTAGTTCTTTCCTTTCACTTCTGCTTTTGTGGATCCCCTTTGTCTGTTGTTAACTTCGGGAGCGCTCTGGGAGACTTCTCAGCCGGTCGGATGGGGGCTTGTTCATTCTTTAAATCCAGAGCTGCCGTACTGCTCCCTGCTCTGATTGCCTTTTTTCTCTTTAATCTTCAGAGCAGCAGCAACTCTTTTTTTAAATTTAACTCTACAGGGACTTTGTTGTTTTTGAACCTTGTGCTTCGGGAGTATCAGCGGACACACTTTTTTTTTAACTAGTAATTTCCTTTTACTTGCTGTTTCATTATTCAAGTGGAATTACTGCAAAGGTCCATTGTCCTCGTCACTAATTTGTTCTGCTTACAAATATTGGCACTCCCAATAACCTTTTAGAGATTGATAAAAATACTCAAGTAGGCGCAGAGGTGGTTGAACAAGGTGCTTTGTTTATTGACTGCAGTGACTGAACTAACAAAAAAAAAATGGACTCTGTGGTCCCACAATGCACTAGCTTGCAAAATGCAGCAAGCTTAACAAGATACTCAAAAGACATTCAATACATAACACCAGTCTCTTTTAATCTGTCATGATCACCTCTCTCCTCAATAAAAACAGCCCCTGGTCTCACTGTCCTTGCAAACAACTGCCCCAATCTCCAAAATCCCTGAATGTGTTGTCTCCCAAATCCACGTATACCTTTCTTGGGCTCCATGTTTGAATCCCTCTAATCAGGTTTCCACCCGCCACAGTATCAAAACTGTTTTTATCCAAGTCACATTCTATGTTATTGTGACAAAGGTAAACTATCCCTCCTTTTTCTTCACAATCTTTGACACAGTTGACCACACCATCCTCCTCCAATACCTCTTCACTATTGTCCAGCTGGGTGGAACTGCACTCACCTGGTTCCATTCTTGCCTATATAATCATGGCCAGTGCCACTTGCAATGGCATCTCTTCTCTCTCCCATACCATTGCTATTGGCTTCTCTCAAGGATCTATCCTTTCCCCCTCCTTATTTCTCATCTACATGCTGCGCTTGGTGATATCATCCGAAAACACAGATTTAGTTTTCACAGGTATGCTGACAACACCCAGGTCTGCTTCATCACCACCTCTCTTGACTCCTTCACTGTTGCTCAGTTATCAAACTGCTTATCCAATATCTAGTCCTGGATGATCGGATGTTTCCTCCAACTAAACCTTTGGAAGACTGAAGTCATCGTCTTTGGTTCCCCCCTACAAAGTCCATTCCCTAGCTACTGACACCATCCCTCTTCCAGGCAGCTGTCTGAGGCTGAACCAGATCGTATGCAACCTTGGTGTCATATTTGACCCCCAAAATGAACTTCTGATCACATATTTGCCAAGACTACCAATTCCGACCTCTGTAACATTGCCCGACTTCACCCCTGTCTCAGTATATCAGCTGATGAAACACTCATCCATGCCTTTGCTACCTCTAGACTGGACTGTTCCGACACTCCTGGCTGACCTTCCATATTCTCTCCTCCATAAACTTGACGTGATCCAAAGCTTTGCTGTCCATGTCCTTACTTGAATCAAGTCCCATTCACCTAACATTTCTTACTCGTGCTCGCTAACCTGCTTTGGCTTCCGGTTAAACAACGCCCAGTTTTTAAGTTCCCATCCTTGTTTTATATCCCCTCATGGCCTCACCCCTCTATTTTTCTGAAATCTCCTACAGTCCCTCAGACCTCAGGGATGTCTGCGCTTGTCTAATTCTGCCCTTTTTAGCATTCTCGTATTTAATCAGTTCACTTATTGGTGGCCGTGCCCATCAGCTGCATAGGTTCTAATCTCTGGAATTCCATCCCTAAACCACTCTGCCTCTCTACCTCGCTTTCCTCTTTTAAGACACTCTTTAAAACCTACCTCTTAGATCAAACTTTTGGCCATTTGATCGAATATTGCCATATGTGTCCCAGTGTCAAAATTTGCTTCATAATACTCTTGTGAAATGTCTTGTGACATTTTATTATGTTAAAGGTGCTATATAAATGTAAGAAGTTGTTTTTGAGAAGAAATGCATCTTTTATTCATGCCTGAAGCAGCATAATACACACCTACATATATGTGAAATTAGCTGCTTGTATTGAGGTTGAACACCTATCCAAGTCACCTGAGTAAAGAAGAGACAGCCAATAATGGCAAGTCAGTAATGCACCAAACAATGTCTGTTATATTTTTAAAGAAAAGCATATATTATATTCCTTAATGTATTCTTTATAAGAGCTGGCAAGACAAGTTTTTGGTTTCCTTGCTCATTCATTGAGGCCTCAGTCATGCCTGCCATCTGCTTCATATACTGTATCCAACTATCTTTGGGTAATATGTCTTTTAATTATACATATATTTTGTGGTGTCCACATATGTAACCATGGCTGACATGAAAGAACAAAGGAATGGACAGCTGTATATAGCTCAGAAGGAATTTATAACACACTTTGTGCCAACCAATGGCAAAGGTCATTTGCATCAACACAAATTTCCTGTTTCTTTGGTTACTACACAATTTTAGGGCAGAGATGAGTCATCCCTCAGGATAAGCTTTTGAAAGTTTAATGAGTTGCGAAAAAATAATACAGAAAGAGATTGTCCTGAGCATCTGTTAGATAAAGTGAAGCCAATTAGATATCAGCGCTTAAAGCAGTAGGTAGCTTCATAAAGAGAACTATTGGTTCTATGTAGTTTTTGCAAGGTGTACCTGAGGTAGCAGACAAACACTCTAATAAAGCTTTGATACCTATTGTACAGCAGCATCATGCTACATATAAAGCAACTCATGCTACAACATTTTAGAAATAATCGTTGAGCATTGCAATAGGCAGTAATATGAAACATTGAAACATTTTCTTCAACAATGATTTTCACAGTGTTTGATTATTAACTGCAAGTTGCAGCACACATACCCATAAAATTTGCGATAACTGGAAGGATTTATGAGAATGTGAATTTCAATGAGAACATTCTTTACGTGAGGAACATTTCTCAACTCTCATTTGCCTCAGTCTGATTAAATGTTTGGACATAGGATATTCAACAGATGGAAGTATACAGCATGCAAGAACATTTGCTGCAATTCTTTTTTTGTGATTCTTTGAAGACACCAGCAGATATTGTGCTCTCTACTTTCGATGCCAAGGAATGCTCCAGCTTTCTTTTTCTGTCAGAGATCAGATGCCTGACCCAATGAAGACTGGGCTCCCTGTCAGACTTCATTAAGTGTATTAAACAACACAATTAATTCTGCAGGAAATGGAAAACTTCCAGGCACATTTCTAGTGAGAAACTGGGGCCAAGTGCTTCATCTTTCCTCGATCTGGTATTATGTTAGTGCATTCCCACTTGCCTTACTTGTGTTTGGTATCTGTATGTATGTTGAAGTGAGAATCAGGGATATAGGCTAACAGCGTTGGGAAAGCCCAAACATTAAAGCCCAAACAGAAGTAACAGGAATGGCACTCAACATGTGTTTAACAAGGAAGACCATAATAACTGGGCAGCTGCAAATATTGATCAAAGTTTATCATTCTTTTTAAAAGTAAGATGTCAACAAGGGTACAACAGAGTATGTATTTTCTTTTCCAGCCTTGAAGTTGGTTAATATTGGTCAATATTTTTAAAGACTAAACCAGAAGCTTTAGTTGGTTAATGTTCAATGATAATTTTTAAACCATAAAAATGAAAACACTAGTTGTTGGCAGTTCTTTGCAAAACCTCGAGCTGGAACTTTCTGCCCCCCCATTGGCGGTGGGCATCATGGCAGGTTTGGGGGCAATATAATGGGAAGGTTATAAATCGGTTTCACGTCGCCGTGAAACCCGTTAGCCATTGTCCGCTTCGCCCTTCATTAGCGGGCCGCCTTTCCTGCTGTCTAACGTCCAGAACCTAATTTCGATGCATTTGCATCTCATCATCTTGCATGCCCACAAGAATCACACCCCATGTCGAATTTATCTCCCACACCAGCATGAATTCAGAACGGCGAGGTTCCCAGCAGCATTTAAAAGGTGTGCACCTGGTGAGGTGAACTTCAAGGGGAACTCGGAGGTGAGTGCGCACTAACGTTGTGCAGCGCCCGCGAGGGTTGCCCATTCAACTTCAAGGAAGGGGCGCCGCGCACTCAGGTGAGGCCACAGGCAGGTCACTCTTTCCAGCTGGCTGACAGTGTGGTGCTGGGGCAAAGGCTGCACTGCGGTTGGGTTGGGTTTGGGGGGCACGAGGCAATATGGTCTGATGGTAGTGCACAAGCACAGGCGGTGGGCGGGGGGGTGGAGATGGAAGCAGCATTAGGGGAATCTTGTATAAAGTGAGCATTCTGCTGCAGCTGAGACGCCAAAAGCTCCTGAACTTTGCACCCCTTGGGCACAGACTGCAAATTAAGGAGCATTTAAGGGGGCTGCAGAACAGTTGGACGACTGGGCACGGTGTACAACCTACTTGCTAAAGCTGGCCACGGAGCAGTCACTGGTGGAGCCGCTCACAGCCTCTTGCAATGTCATCATCCCGGTTTGGATCAGTCTCCCCCATGGTTCAAGGTAACAGTGCAGCCTTGCAGTGTGGGTTAGGAGAATGCCTGTGCCTGAGCTGAGAACACAGCATTCAGTCCAGTGGGCAAAGCTGCTGCCAATCGGCCAGGTGTTGTGGGGCGGAGGTGGGTGGGGTTTCGGGCAGCCATACAATGCACTAACCTCTGGCCAGCGCTCTCCGGGATGCATTAAGGGGCCTTCAGACTGAGCCGGAGCCGCACGCATCACCATGAGAGGTCCCTAGGAGAACAATGATAACCCACACATCTCTCTCTTTCATCCCGCAGGAGGAGTACATCAGGAACATAGAGCCTGGTAACCTAGCTGTATGCCTCATGCTTACAGGAAGCAAAGAAAAGAGAGTGATGGAGGTGCCTGGCTGGGCAGAGGGAGGAGCAGCACCCTCAAGAGGCAGGGGTGGCTGGGGCTGATGTGCAAGCCGCTGAAGAGCCACAGCGACCATCACAGGTCAGCGCCTAGCTAGACCCTGGGTCTACGGATGGTGCCTGCCATCCCTGCAGATAACTGAGAACCAGTGTTACCGGAGACTGCACATGTTTAGGGAAACTGGTTGGTCACATATACCACCTGCTGCAGGATTTGGCGCCACAGGGACATGGAGGACATCTACTGCCAGTGGTCGTGAAAGTGACCATGGGGCTCAATTTTTACACCAGTGACTCTTTCCAGGGTTCTACAGGTGACCTCTGTCGAATGTCACAAGCCTCCGCATACATGTGCATCTGAGAGGTCATGGATGCCATCTTCGCGAAGGCACACAACTTTGTGCATTTCGCCCAGGATCAGGCAAGACAGGAAGCAAGAGTGCAGGGATTTGCGCAGATCTCTGATTTTCCACAGGTGCAGGGTGCCATCGACTGCACTCACATGGCACTTAAATCTCCATGGCAACAGGCACATCAGTATGCGAACCGCAAAGGCTTCCACTCGCTTAATGTTGAGATGGTCTGCGACCACAACAAATGCCTGCAGGTCTGCGCACAATTCCCATGGGGTGTCCATGACTCCTACATTCTCAGTAGGTCTCAGATCCCTGATGTCTTTCAGGGTCCACAGAGACTATAGGGTTGGATGCTCAGGGACAAGGGCTACCCGCAGAGACATGGCAGATGACACCATGTGGCGGCCTCAGAGGGCAGCAGAGAGAAAGTACAATGAGGCTCATGCTGCAACTCGCACCTTGGTGGATTAAACCATTGAGATGTTGAAAATCAGGTTCCGGTACCTGGAGCGGAGCCCTGCAATACTGTCCACAGAGGGTGTCACGCATCATTGTCACCTGCTGCACCCTTCACAACCTGGCACTGCAATGGGAATTGAAGCTGGCTAAGGATGAGATGGAGGAGCTGCACGTCTCCTCCAATGAGGAAGACATCAATGGGGCTGAGGGTGATGGGGTCCTCGAGGACAGGGATGACAGAGATGAGGCCATCGTGTTGTCCAGACGAGGTAGGCTGCTCGGGAGGCCCTCATAACCTCTAGATTCATGGAGGATGATGACGACATGTAATGTGGATTGTATCTGTAAACGTTTGACTCAAGCCTGGTTGATGGCAGTGCACATACCCCCTGTGATAAGGCTCCTGTCATGGAGATACAGGGATGGCATAGGGCATAGTCCTTACATTCCAGGAGAATGATGATGGCATGCAGTGGGTCACTCCATAGATCCTCAAGTAGTTTATGTGAATGTCTGACTCCTGTCTGTCTGATGGCAGATCATTTGCGCCCTGTGAACAGGGTTATATCATGGAGATGCAGTTGGGAATCTTTAACTTCTCCTGATCCTATGCATCCTTCGTGAGCTGAACCCTTCAGGATCACACTGTCACCGGACACAGATGCTGATGATAGGAGGATCAGCCGCACCTCAAAGGTGCTGAGAGCACACAGAGAAAATGACGGAACTTTGTGCCGCCGGCCCAGGACATTCTGGCAACAATGATAAGTCCCGATCGAGGTGCAGGCATGACTAATGTATCCAGTGACTGTGAAGGCACACCCAATCGGTGTGCTGGGAAGTTTGCACAAACACAGGGAGGAGGAACTGCCCTGAGATACCTGCCTTTATCTTGTGCAGAAAGGTTTCACATCTGAGTGACATGAACACTGCTCATCATAACAAGGAGCCATAGACAGGATGACATTGTTCAGAGTTTATTTACAACAGGAAACATTATGTACAAGTGATTAACGCCCGTGCCCACGCGGTGAAACTACATTTTCTTAACCTTTTTAACCCTGCAGCTACGTCTTGGTGCTCCCCGAACATCCACAGCGGAGGTGGAGGCAGCCTGCTGACTGCAACAGCCTGTCTGTGATGACCTTGATGGGCGCCTTCTGGGGGGTCGATACTTGGAGGGTCCCGGCCTGCTTTTGGGGTCCTGCTGTGTGGCAGTGCACCCTCCCCAACCTGTGGAGCTGGAGCTGCTGGGGTCACAGGAAGAGGGGATTCGGATGGGCCGGACACTCCCAGAGTCACCTGGGTGGTTTGCCATGGGATGTGCACCTGCTGATCCTCCTCCCTATGTGTTGTAGGGTGGCCAAGTAGTGCTATTAATGATAGAGTTGATCTGCAGACATTTCTTGGGTGGAAACATTGGCAAGAATTTTCCCATCAGTGAGCGGGGTGGGGCCCGCTTGCCGATGCATGAAATGACGCGGAATGACATCGGCCGGAACTCTCGATGTCACCCCGCGTCATTTGCATTTTCAGGTTGGTGGGGGGGCGTAGCCAATTCAGCTGTGCGCCCGCTGACCTATCAACGGTCTATTGAGGCCATTGAAAAAGCAATTAAAGCAATTAGTGGACCTGCCCGTCCAACCTTAAGGTTGGAGGGCAGGTCGAGAGCAATGGCGGCCACCTGAAAAAGCATCACGGGCAGGATGAGGTTTCATGACTGAATTTAAAAATTAAGATTAACTTTTACTTAAAGTTATGTCCATGTCCCAACTCATGTGACATTAACACGAGGGGACATGGATAGTTAATGAAATTTTCCAAAGAATATCTTTTTCCCTTTGGGAACCAATCTCCCTGAGGCAGCACTTAGTCTCAGGGAGATCGGAGTGCACTTCTGCATTTGCCATTCCCCCCTCTGCCCTCACAGGGAGCGCATAGCGCTTCCTTGTGGACTTCACACTGGGCAGGCCTTAATTGGCCCGCCCACTAAAAATGGCAGCATGCCCCAAATCGGGGGCGCCGATCAGAAGGCCACCGGCCCACGCTCAATCCCGCACATCCCCCCAACGGGGGTAGAATTTTGCCCATTAAGTTTATTTACAATATACTCAGCAGCAACTACTTGCATGCTTTCAACTCTAACTTTATCTCTACACTGACTGCTGAGGTAGCCCGAGCTACTCTTCTATTGATTACTACAGATCATGTGATCTTCCCTAACACGTATTATTCTTAAAAGTACATTACACACTAAATAAAACCATAATTACTACATTCATCCCCCTTTAACTCGGCTATACTTATATATACAAGTACAAATTTTTCAAGACAACATAATATTTACACTGGGTAAGGAATTTACAAGTTCAGTCTTTCAGGTGGTTTCCTGGTACGTGTGGAACGTCGCAGCTCCACAGCTTCAGATTCTTTGCCAGGAACCTCCTTTTCCGGAGTTGCCTGAACATCAGATGCTTTAGTGGGCACTTGCAGTTCTGTATCCTCAACTCTTACAGGAACATCAGGCATGTCAGTCCTGAGTTGAGTATCCTCAGCAGGAAATGTAGACCATGATCACTGGTGGAACCAAATCTTGGTGATTTGTCTCTCTTTTCCTTAAATGGTCCACATGTCTATGGATGATCCAGCCTGCCACCTCCATGTGGTAAGATAGAGGTCCAGTCACTGCACTTGTTTCACCTGGTAACCATTTTGATCCTTCCCTGAAGTTCTTCACGTATACCGGATCCCCCGTGGTAAATTTCCTCTCGAGACTATGCTAGTCGTGTCTGGTTTTCTAGCTTTCCTGACTCTTCTCCGCCTTCCCCCCCAAAATTCGGCATTATTAAGTTCAATCTTGTCCTGAGACGGCGTTTCAACAATAACTCCGCAGGTGTGATACCTTTTGTTGTATGAGGGGTAGTCCTGTTATGAGAAAGAAAGCATGTTAGCTTGGTTGCTAAGGAATCACCAGTTAGCTTTTTAATGCCTGCCTTGAACGTTTGAACTGCCCTTTCGACCAGTCCATTTGAGGAAGGGTGGGTATGGTGAAGTTTTCACGAGTGATACCATTGAGGCTGATAAACTGTGAAACTTAGCGCTCGTAAATGCCGTGCTGTTATTGGAAACGATTGCTTCTTGTAGTCCATGAATGGCAAAATTCTGATGTAGTTTCTCAATTGTGGCAGTCGACTTCACCTCATACACATCCAACCATTTTGAATGGACAGCAACAATAAGCAGAAACATTGTTCCTAGGAAAGGTCCAACGTAGTCAATGTGTAACCGCACCCAGGGTCTAATTGGGCACTCCCATGGGTGTAACGGAGCTGTCACTGGCAACTTTTGCAGTTGTTGACATTGTACACAGTGCTTTACTAAACTCTCTATTTCACCATCCACCCAGGCCACCATAGATAGCTGCGTGCTATGGTCTTCATTCGGGAAATTCCTGGATGGGCACTGTGTAGTTCAATCAAAAGTGGCTCCCTTCCCTTTAGAGGAACTACCACTCTTGCTCCCCACAATAAGATGCCATCCTGGCTGGTTATTTCATGTCTTCTGTTGAAGTACGGTTTCATTTCATCAGTTATGGGCTCCTGTGACCAAACATGTAGCACTCGTTTTCGTACTTGAGATAGGATTGGGTCCCGACTTAAGGTGAAAGCAAAATACTGCAGATGCTGGAAATCTGAAACAAAAACAGAAAAGGCTGGAAAAACTCAGCAGGTCTGGCAGCATCTGTGGAGAGAGAAACAGAGTTAACGTTTCGAGCATTTTCTGTTTTTGTTTCTGGGTCCCGACTTGTCCAGCTTCTGATCTGTCGAGCACAGCAAAGAATTTAACAACTTTAACAGTAAAAAAAGCTCCTGTGGAACTGGGGTGTGCTCATCATTTTCTTGTAAAGGCAAGCGACTAAGGGCATCGTCATTTGCGATTTGATTGCCAAATGTATGAAACGATTGCTATGTGTGAAAGTGTATTCGTATGCTGCCAGAATTAAACCCTATTAGTATTTCTGTATCTTCTTTCTATGTGTCTTCCTTCTAGCGCAGACTTTAATCTCGGCCTCCTTTTTGACTTCACTATTGCCAGACTTCTCTCAGATGTAAGCTCAACTTGCCTGAGCTCAGTGGCTGAATCTCCCAAAATGTCATTATCTGTCTGCTTCTTGGAAAATTCTGCGACTTTTGCTTCCAAAAGCTTCTTTTTCTTAATTTAGCTGATGGTCCAGCTCCCCTGTCTCTTTTTTGTATTTGTTTGCTGCCTCCTGGAAAATTGAACATTGTTGTGTCTACTCTGCTAACTCATTTGTCAGTTTGTTCAGGGAAGTGCTGAATTCTTTCTGTTTCTCTTCATACTTTTCCAGAGGTACAAACTTTGACCTGAGGGAATCTTGTAATGTGTGAAGCAGGTTTTCTTTTTCCCTACAAAGGTTGCTCACCTCGTCTCAAACTCTGCCATCAAGCAGGGTCTCATCGAGTTTCTTCTGCTGTTCTTACAGGTTTTGGTGTAAGACAGCCTGCATTTCTTCAGGTTGTTGAGTCTTTACACATTCCTTTTTCAAAACAGGAACACTTCCAGCTTCCTTTTGGAATCTCAGTGGCCAATCAAGGTTGATTTCCCTTAGCCAATTTCGCCTTTGAAGACTTGGCCCTCTGCCTCTCAATACTAACAATGGTACCTTTGCTGATTGGCTTCCATAATGGAGAGTTACTCTACTTATGCCTTTTACTTGAATGTCTTCGCCTGTTTATGTTTTAAGCTTGGCATCTGTTTCTTCTAAGCTTAACTAAGGTTCACCATTATTCAAATATCTGAAGGTATATTCCCCAATTACTGTGGTGGAGCTCCTGTGTCCACTTCCATTCTAACAGTTTTGCCATTTACTTTCACTGTGACAAATATTGGTTCTGTCTTTCCAACTTTCAGATTAAACAATGAGTAAATGTCAGAACTTGTTGTTTCAGGCTCTTCTACATTGTAGATTTCATTGGGCTTCTTCTTTTGTTTACAAGCCTGCTTGAATCTTTCCTTGCATTGTCTCATCATATGTCCATTTCTACGACAATAGTAGCATTCGATTTTTTTAAAACTGCCAATCGCTAAAAGACTGATTGTTTCCACCTCTAGTAAAATTATTCTTTTATTTCGCTGCTAAGTTATTCTTCTTTATTCTTCGGCTAGCGGGGGCTGTATCCTACTTCTCGGCAGAGTCTCTCTTTTTTGTGCCTCTTTCGGCTGAGGTTTCCCGCCCAATCTGGACGGCGGCGCCATTTTACGCACCCTGTTTTGCTTGTGAATCTCTTACAACACTTTCCATGACCAGCGCTATCTCCAGTGCCTCCTTGAAATCCAAATTCACTTTGGACAATAATCTTTTCTGAATAGTGTCCTCTTTCACACCACACACCAAACGATCTCTGAGCATGTCGTTCAGAGATGTACTGAACTCACATTGTTCTGTTAGCTGCTTCAAATTTGCCATGTAGCATGCAATTGTCTCACCCATGGCTCTATTTCATGAATTAAACCTAAACCTCTGCATTGTGACCAAGGGCTTTGGTTGAAAATTACCCCTCACGAGGTCCACCAACTCATCGAAATTCGTTGAATCTGGGGCACTGGGTGCTGGCAAACTTCAAATCAAGCTGTAGGTTTTGCTCCCACAAGTACTCAAGAGGATTGCTCACCTCTTCTCTTCCCCCGTAATCTCGTTCACTTGAAAACAAATGTAAGGCGTTCTATGTATTGAGACCAATCGTCTGTGGCTGGCTCAAAAGGATCAATTCTCTCAAACTGTGGCATTTTGAGAGGGGATAGCTTCTTCATTTCTAACAGAGCTTGCTACTTACAATCACTGGGCGAGGTACAGTGCTGATTTCTTTCTAACTTGATTTCTTCTGTTCAATCCTATTTTATCTTCATTGCCAGTTTGTTGTAGGGTGGCTGAGGTGAGCTATTAATGATTGAGTTAATCTGCAGACACTTCTTGGGTGGAAACATTAAGTTTATTTACAATATACTCAGCAGCAACTACACATGTGCTTTCAACTCTAACTCTATGTCTATACTGACTGCTGAGGTAGCCTGAGCTCCTATCCTATTGGTTACTACAGATCATGTGATCTTGCCTAACAAGTATTATTATTAAAGGCACATTACACACTAAATAAAACCATAATTACTATACTCTGGGTGCCCGAGGGCCCCTGCCTGACGCCTGTGAGGAGAAGGGGAAGCTGGAATGAGATCGAGCTGCCCCACACCCCTTTCACATTGACACTGTTGGAGGCCAGCAATGGCATCAACAATGAGTTCAGCCCACACAGCAGCGCTGGACCAATGTCCTGGACCAAGGTCTCCATGGCGTCAGCCATCCTACCAGTGTTGATCTCTGTGCATTGGCATGCTGGTGCTATCACCTCATAATGAAAGCAGACGGACTCCTCTATCATGCCTTGTAATCTGAGGAGCACAGTGGACATCCCGTCCTGATGTTTCCCAGCTTGCCTTTGCAGCCCCAGTAACTGAGGTATGACCGAATCCAGAGGTTCATCATCTGACTCAGGCTCAGCAGATTTCTGGCCTCCAGCAGTCCTTTGAGTGCAGGAAACCTGGGAAGTCCCTGTCTCCGATGGCTGTGGATCAGACAGTGCACTGTGCTCATCAGATTGTGATCCCTAGGCTACTCTAGAGCTAGGTTCCACTGAGGTGCATGTCTCTGTGCTGGTGGAGGGTGTGGGTGAGCACTTTGATAGGACTTCAAATAGGATGTCATGATATTCTTCTTCCGAGCTGTCTTCAGGGCTTGAGTCGAGAATCTGGGTCATGGACTCCCTTGGCTGTTTGGCAGATGTGCCTGCGAAAGCAAGGAGAGATAATTAGTACATGGCAGTGGCCTGTGAAAGAGGACACATCACTCACAGCATGGTTGTCTGATGGATGTTGCACTGCTGGATCCTCACTTGGTTTCACACCGCCAACCTCACCTTTAGCACAAGAATGGTCCAGATCCTCACTGGCCAGCTGGATGACTCTATTTTCAAAGTCTGTGAGGACCTTGAAGTCAGGCATTCCTCCACTGGTCTGCGGCCTCCCTTTTTGGTGTGTGCCAGCTAACCTTGCATGAACACACATGGAGAAAGTGTAAGCAGGGCTTCTGCCAGGCCAGATGTGAAGGATGCCTGGCATGTGTGGGTGGTGAGTGGTGCCATGGATGGGATGAGGACATGACCTACTGGGCAGATGAAGAGAGTGAATGGCGATGTCCCTTGAACTGGCAGTGAGCGAGATCCCCATAGATGTGTAATGTGAGTGCGTGAGTTGAGAGTGATGAGAAGAGTGACTGGCCCTTGCAGAACGGAGGAGATCATTCATCCTCTTTCGGCACTGGGTGGCTGTCCTCCTTTTCAGGGCATTGGTGCTGACCACCGCTGCCATCGCCTCCCATGTTGGATTGGTGACCTTGCTTGCTGGTCTTTGCCCAGAGCGGGGGTAGTGGACTTCACGGTGTGCCTCCACCGTGTACAGTAGATGCCTGAGGGAGGTGTTGCTAAATTTGGGGGCACCTTGTTTCCTCCCTTTGGCAGCCATGACTTTCCAGCAGCTTCTGATCCCTTAGAGAGAGCTAGCTCTGTGCAGGGACAGCCTGTAAATATGGCACCTGGATTACTGAAGGCCTGAGATGACAGTGGGTTGGGCGAATCAGAGGCTGCCCTGCCAGCGACCCGGTGTGTTTCCTGTGAATGCATAGTTATTGAGGCGGGACGCGCCAGGAATGGGATGATACGGCGTGAAAAGCCGCCATTGTGGCCGGCAGGTAAAATGCCCTTCTTCCCTCCCGCTACCACATTTCGTGCTAATCTGGGACAATTCACAAATTGTTCCATCATTGGGATTTGAAATACAGTGAAGTCATCAACAGCAGGCACTGGTGAAATTCATTTCTTTGGGAAATATACCATCCAAACTAGCAGTAAAATCAGTCCAAGGCTGCTTGGCAGCACTGCTGCTAGTAGTTTCTCTGGCATCACTTTCCTATAGAGATTTTGCTCCAAGCCAAGGAAACTACTAATGCTGGATTTCTGCTATGACTCTACAGGAAGGAACCAAGAGGGTTGTAATTTGGAGATGGGGGAGGAGAAATTGATTCATTTTCTTCCATGGACATTCTTCCCACAATCAGTTCATCCCTTGTGAGATATAGGTACTTCAGTGCATGGAAATGCAATGGAGAACAATACCTTCCCATGAGATTCAAGTCTTGATGTGCTTGCTGTCTGCACTAAAGCCAGGACATGCCAGCTGAGTATCAGATTTACCACAGCTTGCCGTCATTCATCAGTTTGAGTCTTCACTGGACAATTTGGACCTCCTCTCCTGACACTTTATAATCTCACTTTTCAATGCTTTGAAATGTTTACCTAAAATAGGTGCTTCCACAGAATCTCCAAACTTTAGACATTTATCCCCGGGCAGTATAGCACATGAGAATGCGAGCACCATGCTCCACTCTCAGTGACTTTAGTGTGACCCACAGTGAAGCACAGTTTGCCATCCAGCTCAAAGCTGGCACTAGCCTGTCACACTCCACAAACTGAGAACAACAGTTGCTGCATCATTCAGCCTAAAAAAAACAACTGGTAAATCCTGTGTTAACATATAGTCAATAATAATGGGTAAAAACTCCCAGTCCTCATTTACTGTCTAAGTAGCCTTGACAGATAGACACGGGGTGATCCTGCCTGGGGTATTAATCCCTTCCAAGTGACATGTGCATCTTGTGTCGCTTATTGCCTGAGGGCTCTTTACTTGAAGGCTGTCATATATTAAAAACCAGGAATTATGTAATGATTACCTGTGTTCAGATGTTTGTACTGACAGCATTCATGAATAACCGGCTATTAAGGTGACAGCCCAGTGTTTCACCAGAAAACTCTTCAATAAATTAGTTAATTCAGTCATAAATTACTAGACTAGTTTTTTAAAAAATTGCTGTAGTGAATCTGTCACATATAGAGCAGTGACATTAGCATCTGTGATCATGATATAAAATTATATATTGTCTGATAAATCAAATACTTTTAGTCACAAAGGATATTTTTCTTTGTCTCTTGTAGAAAGAAATTTACATCCTAACAATGCTTGTATCAGGACATTTCATTATGCTTTCTATCTTATCAGGGGATCGTGACAACTTATCTTTGTACAGTTCCTTCTACAGGCAGCAGAGCTTGCGTGTCTCACCGCTGTGTCTTTTGAGTTGGCTGCCAGCTGGTTTAGTGACAGTTCACCCTGTGCTATGTCTTGCCTCGACATCTGTTGGACCTGCTCAACAACTGACATGAAGAACAGAGAACCCATTTTCCCTCAACTCTGCCGAAATTAGAGATGGGCAACGAATGCTGGCTTTGCCAGTGAAGCCCACATCCCGTGAATGAATAAAGAAAACAAAAGAAGAATAAATTAATTCCCAACGAGACAGTGAGTTTACATGCATTGGGACTTATTGGCAGCGAGTGATTGGTTAGTTCATTCATCAGACTTCCAATGTTAAGAAACTTAAACCAAAGCAGACCAAACAGGGAACTATACATTTGGGTGACCTCCAATTTGGATTTTAAAAATTGAAGATTAAAGGAGGGATGTAGGACTGATGGGGGGATGAAAATTAAGTTTTTTTTGAGTTAATGTATAATGGTATTGCCTTCTTTCTGTCACAATACATATGGGCCAGGATTTTTAGCTCGACGGGCGGGCGCCCTACCCGACCGAGCATGAAATGACGTTGGCCGAGTGTGCCGACGTCAACGCGCAGTTGCACGATAGTTCAGTCGGCGGGCTCGCACTGGAGCCGGCAGCACGCCTGCCGACAATTAAAAAGCCTGTTAAGGCCATTAAGTTATCAATTAAGTTTAATTTTTCACTGCCCGTCCAACCTAACGGTTGGGATGAGGTTTCCAAAATCTCATGTGACAGAGTCGATTGCAGGTGGTGGTCAGCTTCCTGACCCCTCCACCCGTCCCCACTGATCCCACACGCCAAGGCCAAAATTCTGCCCATGGGGTTGAAAACCAAATAAAACCATCCAACATTGATCCTCATTTAATGTTTAAGGATTGGCATTATAAATGTAATTTGCAGAGGGAACTATATAATGTTATAGTGATTCCTTATTATTAACAAGTAATAAATTAGCACATTCAAGCATTTTAGTGATAGTTAACAGAACAGGGCAAGAACTGATATTACTTGCTGCACCTTGGGTAGACTCCAGTGTCTGTACACCAACAATTTAGTCCTGTCAAGTTGTTTCCCCCTCCCTTACCTGGGCTCTAGACTCTCCCTATCATGTGGTCCCTCATTTTAAGCCTACAATGTTTTCAGCAAACCTGGCTCTGCTTTTAAACCCTGAGGACTAAGACACTGTACTGTACTAATCAGTTTTCTCCAGGGCTGTGTACTCTCTTGGAGAGTCAATTACTATAGCAACACATCTTCCCAACCCATGAACCATCAAAACTGTGGTTAGCACTTTCCTAATTTCATCTCTGTTCCATAGGTAATGGTTTCATTCTATCCCTGCCTCAGTTCATCTGCTGCTGATACCTCATCCATGCATTTGGTACCTCTGCTTTGGTACTTTACTATTCCAGTGTACTCTTGACCGTTCTCCCTTAAACTTAAGTTCACCCAAAACTCTGCTGGCCATATCCTACCTCACACATGCCCATATTTTCAAATTCATCCATTGCCTTGTCCCTTGCTACATGGAATTTTCTCTGCAGACTCAGAACACCACTATCATAGTCGTCTAGGAGATGGGGGCCTCCACTATGTGGGGAACAATCACCCAGCTGTTATTTTCTCTGAATTGGCCAATTAATGGTCAGAGGGTGGATCGCCATCCAATTAAGAATGGAAGATGAGCTGTCAAGGCTAGTGGGCCAATCAGGTAAGTGTGAGATAGAGGGAAAGAGAGGATGCCCCATGATATTATCAACTTTTCAGATTTTAGATTAAAAAATGGCCTCAGCAGCTGGGCCACCATTGTGGAGGGGGAATCCCCTCTACAGGGCAGCCTGCTGCTTTAGCTGAAGGAAGGCAGCCATGGAGTGCCTCCAAGACTTCTTGGTGTGCTGGATCTCCTGCAGGCAGATATACCATTCCCTGGCACCTCCAGGGGCCCAGGGGTTGACTGGGAGATTCCAGTTGGTCTCTGACAATAGGTCTTAATGAGCCTCTAATGAGGTAAATTGACTACCCGCTGCTTGCAGGTGGGTAGCCCTGTTGCACCCCCATTCCACCTCTAGAGAAATGGCCTGGGGGCGGGAGGGAGGTGGGAAACTGGCACATTGGCTGGTGGTGTGAATTTATGCGCCCACCCTCACACCCACCAGGGCCTAAAAATTCTGCCCTTTATCTCTATAACCCCTTGAGCCCTATAACCTCCTGAGATATCCTCGCTCCTCCAATTCTGGCCTCTTGCACATCACTGATTTTAATCACTCCACCCCCTGGTGGCAAGTCTTCAGCTGCCACAGCCCCCAAGCTCTGGAATTCTCTCTCTAAACCTCTCTCCTTCTTCACCTCTCTTGCCTCCTTTAAGATGCTCCTTAAAACCTATCTCCTTGATCAAGCATTTAGTCATCTGCCCTAATATTTCTTTATGCGGCTCAGTGTCAAATTTTATTTGATAATGCTTCAGTGAAGCTTTGGGATGTTTTACTAAGCCACAAATTACATCCTGCGTGACTGTGTGAAAGGTAAACTTTCCCTCCTCTTTTTTCTTGACCTGTTTGCAGCCTTTGATATGGTTGACCACACCTTCCTTCCCTAACACCTCCCCACTGCTGTCTGGCTGGGTGGGAAAGCACTCACCCAGTTCTATTCTTACCTATCTATTTGTAGCCAGAGAATCACCTGCAATGCCTTCTCTTCCCATTCCTGCACCCCTGATGACACCCAAGGATCTATCCTTGTGCCCCTCCTAATTCTCTTCTACATGCTGCCCCTTGACAACATCATCTGAAAACACAACATCAATTTCTATATGTATACTGTCAACATAAAGCACTACCTCATAAACATTGATTTCATTCTCTCCACCATATCTAAACTGCCACACTACTTGTCTGAAATCCAGTACTGGATAAGCAGAAATTTTCTCCAACTAACTATTGGAAAGACTGAAGCCATTGTTTTTGATCCTCACTACAAACTCTGGACCCCAGCCATTGGCTCCTTGCAAACTCGCCGTGGTTGAAGCAGACTTTTTGCAACCCTTTTATGACCCTGAGATGAGCTTCTGACCACATAGCTGTACCATCTCTAAGACCATCTATTTCAGCCTCCGTAACATCACTTAACTCTGGCCTGCCTCAGCTCATCAGCTACTGAAGACCTCATCCAAGTCTTTGTTACATCTGGACTTGACTATTCCAATGCATTCCTGGCCAGCCTCCCATGTTCTACCCTCCATATACCTGATGTTAAGACAAGGATTTGCAGGAGAGAAAAGATGCCGGGGGTTACATTTGCACCCCAGGATGACAATGGAATAGTGAGCAATTTTAGCTGAAGAGACCAGGTAGTCCTTTATCTGGTCCAGCCAGACCTAGTGGTGAATGGCCATATCCATTCAAGTTTGAGAGTGGAAATGAGAACCTTACCAAGAGGAATGGCCAGGTTGAGAGAGAGTAATGCATCAAAGTTGGGTGTGAGGGCTTGGTTGAAGGGGTCAGCAGCTGAGGAAATGCTATGGTGAATGTGATGGTGATTGGAGGGTGAAAAACTCGACAGTTGGATTTTGAAAGTACAATTCTAAGTGAATTGGGAAAGAGTTTTTCCAGGGATAGACACAGAAGGAAGTAGGGTTGGAAGGGGAAAAGGGCATGCAAATCGAGAGAGGCACAAGGAAGTGACCAGAGGTGGCCTTATCTGCGATTGACACAATGGAAGTAGAGTGGTCACGGAAAATGGCAAGCTCAGGGGTTTGACTGTGAATATGAGTTGGGGAGTTTATCTGAATGGAGAGATTTAGGGAGGATAGGAGGGCAGTGAACTCAGAGGAGAGAGCATGATGAACTAAGATACAGATGAAATCACTAAGGATGAGAAGTTGCTTAGCCCAGAGGCTGAGGGAGGTAAGCAGTGAAGATATTGAGGTGAGAAAATTCACTTACAGGAGCTGCTGCTAAACTGTTGAAAGAAACAATTCTCTGAGGGTGTGCTTATCATAGAATCATGCAGCACAGAGGAAGCCATTTGCTCATCATGACTATGCTAATCCTTTCAAAGAATTATCCAATTCATCTTGCTCTCCTGCTTCTTCCTCATACTCTCCAACTTTCTCTTTCTCAGGTGTGTATCTAATTCCCATTGGCTTTTACACACCATTATACCATCGTCTGCTGTGTACATTAAAAAGTCCATCACCATAAAGCTGTGCTGAGTTTAAAATTGTCTATAAGTTTAGAATGCATCATTTGACAACAAAATAGGAAAGTTTTTTTAATATCTTAAATTACTGTAGGCCTGAGATAACCCAATAGTGGCCCATTGACCAGTAGAGGCAGGCCACAGACTATTGAGTTAAAGGTGTGTAAAGAAGCTTTAGTCCAAAAGATATTGACTGGTGTGTCCATATCTTAAAATAATATGGAAAAGAACAAATTGATGAAAGCATGTAAGAGGATAAACTGAAGTGATGAACTGAATTGATGAGGCCATAGTGAAGGGGTGGAACATTGAAAAGCAGGCTAAAAGGTTTAAGAAATATATCTCAAATTATTCAGCTGTCAGTCGATACAGTATTACAATTCGGCACCAATTTACTTCAACTGCTAGTGTGTTTTGATCAGATGGGTAGCCACCTACATGCCAATTATAATGCAGAAGCATTCCTCTCTGATGATAGATCACAGCGTGCAGAAGAACCCAAATCATGAGCATTGTGCTTTGCTTTGAAATCGCATGCTGGGGCTACTGGGCAGATATTGCGTAAATCCCAAGAACTAGGCACTTTCATGTTGCTTTCATTTTCCAAAGGTCGTTCTGAGGTTGTAAAAGGAACTACATAAATGTAAGTTCTTTCTTTACCAGAGTGTCGTACAGTATCCCTGTTATACCAGAGTCGGCTCTGTGGCATGTTTGTACTGGAATCAGTTTGTACTGGTTGTCCTATAACCAGGGTTTTAATTAATATAGTATCTACGACAAATTTTCACATATAACTTTGCTAAATGTGAACAAATACTTAAGGATGTGGCAATTAATGATTATAGGATTATGTTCTTAAACACACTGACTGGCCTTTTGTTTCAGGGTAATATGTTTTCCTATAAATCACAGTGACGCAAGTTAGCTATTGCAGCACATCTGATAGATGCCATCAATCACCTCACTGCAACAAAAAGTATTGAGTTCATGGAGTTAAAAAATACATTTAAGTTTCTTGACAGATATTCCTTTATATGGAATCTATTTATTTTCTCTTTTTTTGCTTAGACCATCATTATATGCCTTAATATTCAACAAATAATGACTCTTAGAGGCTTCAGCAAGTTGTATCATGATTAAAATTAAGGACTTTTTTAGTCTAAACCTTTATGTTAAATGTTCAGCATGAATCAATAAGAGGGCAAAGTGTTAGAAAGGTACATGATTCTTTCTGTACTTTAAGTAACCACTAGGGTTAATGTTACATTTTTGTATATTTTAGGGTGCATTACAGAAGCTTGTTGCTCATTCAAACTGATGCAAAACTTGTCTAATATAAATCAGCTGATACCATCTCCCTAACCTCACCTAACCCCACCCCACAACACCATCTGCATACTAACTGGAACAAAACATTTCCTCATCCAGGAAGTCTTATTACATTTTGTCCAATGTCAGGCCAGGCTCCGACTGGGTTCAAGCTGCATTTACACTCGAACTGCAGCCTCAGCACAATGTAAAATTGCTTTGCATTGACCATGCAGTTGTAGTATAATGTGCCCTTAGAGATTTGTTTCTCTCAACAGTTTTGCAGCAATTCCTGTAAGTGAATCCTGTTCTTTACTATCGTTATTTGTCTTTGCACAGTTACATGCCCCATAGGATGGAGCAACTACCTTATTTACAGTAAACTGTGACCTGAATTAAGAATCACCTTATCTTATGATGTCCCTTCTTCAGAATAACAAAATATTAAATGAGGACCATATTATTTTATTGTTTATAGTAATCAAATGCATTTAGAAATTCGATAGAATCAAAAGAAATCAGCAAATATTATTAATACAATACAGAAATATGTGAAGTTTACAATGGTTAATTTAGCTTTTCCAAAAAAGTGCTTAGAAGACAATGATCTCAGTAAGAAAAACCTGCTTCCCTTGACGTCTCAAGTCCTTTCAGTCTCATTGTTGACTGGAATAGGAAGACAATGCACAATGTAAGAGCCTTATGTTACCAAGTACTTCTGACTGACAGAATCTTAAAATTAGAAATGAATTGGAAAATTGCAGCCATCTCAAATTCTTATTAATTTAATTTCCAATGAAGTCAAATTTCCAGCCAAATGTGACCAGACTATTAGTCAAAAAGTACATGCTGGTCACAGCACATAGAAGGTTAAATTTAGTTACTGCCACCTGTGTTTGCAGGCATCAGAGAACACCCCTGATGGTTCATGTACACAGCAGGTCAAGGAAGAAGCCTTGTTCAGGAAGGCCTTGGTATGTATATAAATATTGATTCCTGCTATTTTTCTTCAATGAACACCTTTCAAACATGCTATTCAAAGTAATTGAAATAGAGCAATAGGTCATGCAATTAAATTCAAATACAAGATTCATGTGGGGCTGTTCACAATATTCTTTTGATCAGCTGCGTATTTAGTGGACAAACGCCATTTGGAATCTTGTGACTGGCTGCCCTTCTAATGTCAGCAAGGGAAATACAGTTTTTAATTCCTTTTGTTCCGGGATATCTTCAAAGAAACTTGACCCTATGTCCTAACCATATTGCCAGTCTCTCAATCTCTAACCAACGATGATAAGACGGATCAGTAGTTCTGTGGATGTGGACAGCAACATAATGGAATTGTGATACATGATTCAGTTTATTTTTGAAGATTGGGCCAAGAGAAGTATATTTATTTCTAAAATTTTAAGGAGATTAAGCAAATTTTTAATTCTTATAAATACACTGCTTCTATACTGGTCATTTATCTATTTAATGTTAAAAAAAGGATTTGCTTAGTAGCTTAAAGCCTGGGCCAGTCTAACAGAGAATATTATCTATTGAAGATAAGGGCTGGTCTTTTCAGTTCTGCATTCTGCATCAGGAATTTGGTGGTTGGTTCACTTCCAGGTCTTGACTCTGCAAAGCATGTCCCAATTACACCAACCAAGATTTTTAAAGGGCCAGGTCAATTAATGACAGAGAGCAAGTCTGCAACCCAATTAGGGATGGTGGGCAGGCAATCCAGGCTGGAAGCCAATGGAAGGCGCTCCAGCACTGACATATCGACAGCCCCACTGGCCAAGGTGGGAGCTGTTGATTCGTTATGGAGAAAGAGAGGGCACTTCCATATGGAAAGGCTTTCTGAAGAAGAGGCCTGTTTAATTTTAATTTAACATTGTCACATCTGCCTTGCTTAGACGGTGGAGGGACAACACCCCACTTTGCCCCTCCACACAGGATGGCCAGCAGCCGCAGCTGTGGCTCAGCAATCACCATGGGTTGGTGGTGTCCCTTACATGATCCATTGCCCCTCCCATCTCAATATGGGCTGCCCTCATTACTGACTGAAAATCTCAGTTGGTGGGGGACCGGGGCCTAATAGCATTTATTGGCCTGAATTTCCACTAGGAAATGGAGGGCAGCCAACCTCATTAAAAATGGCTCAGATTTGGGATGGCGGCAGGGAACTGGCACAGAGGCCAGTGGTACAGAATTGCGCCCCTGCCTGCCTCCAACCTTGGCTCCAACCCATTTGAAAGACCTGCCCAAGGAGATGATGTGACAGCAGATGATCTATTTCTGTAAACTAGAATAGAGTGACAATGGTTCTCTATTTGACACCTGGGGTTTGCTATGATTGCCTATTTTTATCTTAGATATTTAGTTGGACTCCATATCACTGGCCTTTCATGTAAGTGGGCTTTGCGTTCCCTATGAACCATTGTGTACTCTGGGGTTGATGATGGCAATTCTGAAACAACAACTTGCATTTACATAGCACCTTTTATGTAGTATAACATACCAAAGTGCTTTGCAGGAGGGTTATTAAATAACATTTTTCATCGAGTTAGATAAGGAGATATTGGGACAGGTGACCAAATGCAAGGTTGAAGAATTAGGTTTTAAGAAATGTCTGAAAAGGGGAAGAAAGAGGCAGAGAAGTAGAGAGGTTTAGGAAGGGAATGGCAGAGCTCAGTGCCTAGGCAGCTGAAGGCATGGCTGCCAATGATGAAGTGATTAAAATCAGGGATGCACAAGAGGTCAGAATAAGAATTGTGCCGAGAATGGAACCTGCAGGGCCGGAGGAGGTTACAGAGGTATATAACTGTATTTGTATGCAGTTGATAGCTCACCAGGTTTTTTATGAGCCAAAGAGCAGGAATAGGCTTGCACCTGGGAGATGCAAAATACATCTTCATTAAAATATCTACCAAGCTTTGGCTAATATACAAATGTCTAAATATATACAGTAGATAAACCATTAGCTTGTTCAACTCCTGAGGATCAGGAACTTTTGCTGCTTACATCAAATGCAGCCATTATCCATTTAAAACAGAAAACTCGATCAAAAGACAACTTGCTTTTAATCCCTTGAGTGGTAGATAACTTTTGAACTGCATTTTTATCTGCTGAGAAGGAATTCACGCATTTGCAACAGTCAATTTTGTAAGACATCTGCTCTTGTTGTCGTGTATAATAATAAAAGAAGGAAAAATAAGCAAGTAGTAAACTCTGGCAGGGTCATTAGCTCGCTTTTTTAATATGAAAAAAACATTTTTAAAGCAAGATTTCTTTGAATAAAGATGCTGAGAAAGTTGTTCATAATGAATTGTTTTTTCCATCTTTTCATTGTTAGCGTTAATAGTTGCAAAGTAAAATCTGTGTGCTCCGAACGATTCAGAGGAAATTCAGTTGGTTAGATTGTATTATTTCAATCAGTTAGAAAGTATTATTTTATTCTCCTCAGCTTCTATTTTCAACGTCAAGGGTCACCATGAGGATGGCACTGTCTTCTTGCTCTCACCACTTTCCTATACCTATAATCTGCTTCTCAACCCAGCCCCACAAATCTTTCACTGCGCAGCTACATCGTCTCTCCCAGTCCTCAGATGAAGTCCCTCACCAGCTACCTGACTTTCCAACTTCTGTCAGTAGTCTCTCTCTCTCTGTTCCTTCAGGCATTGTCCCTATCATCATTGCCAGCATTGACCACTCATTTCGCAAATCATCTTGATTCCTCTATTATTTATAAACCACATCCAAACTCAAATTGTTCTCTCTCCAAGGTTAGAAAACACTATGTTGCCATCCAAATAGGCTCTTCTTTTCCTTGTCGATCTCTATTCGAACCCCTTTAATATGGTTTCCAATCAGCGCACAAAACCAAAATCACTCTAGTCAAAGTCATTAATGAGATTGCATGTGATTAAAGCCAGATCAAAGAAAAACAAAAGAACTTCGATTTATATAGTGCCTTTCAGATACTTTGAGTGTTCCAAATACTGCACATTCAATTACTTTTGATGTGTAGGTACTGTGGGAATATAGGGAAACATAGCAGCCAATTTGTTAACTCAGCAAGGTCTCATAAACAGCAATGAGATAAATGACAGTTTTTTTTAGTGATATGGAGGCTGGGACACTGGGGGAGCTTCCCTGTTCCTTTTCAAATAGTACATATACATCCACCTTAGAGGGCAGACAGGACCTTGGTTTAACATTTCATTCAAAAACAGCTCTGACAAGGCAGTGCTGCCAAAATATCATAATCATTGCACCTCCTCTTGCTGCTTAATCTCTCCACTGCTTTCAAAACTGCTGACCATTATATTCTCCTCCACCGTCTCTTCTTCACAATTTATCTCCACAGCACTACACTCTTGTACTTACAGTCCCAATCCAGTCACTACATCTCCTTCCATGGTTTCTCCTCCTGTGCCTACACAGTCATCTCTGGTGTGTTCAATGCTTCATTGCATGCATCATTCACAAGCTATATCTCATTGACACCATCTGTGTATGCTAATGACATCCCACTCTTTGCCACACCACTGTCTCTGAGGCTGTTGCTCCACAATGTGACAATGTGACTCCACTAAGTTCAACTTCAAGATAAAGGCCTGAATTCTTTATGGTTTTATGAAGAGTAAATCATGTTTGACTAATTTGCTAGAGTTCTTTGAAGATGTGACAAGTAAAATGGATAATGGGGATCCTGTAGATTTAGTATATCTGGACTTCTAGAAGGTCTTTGATAAGGTGCCGCACAAAAGATTAATACACAAGATAAGATCACACAGAGTTAGGGGTAATATATTAGCTTGGATAGAGGATTGGCTAACCAACAGAAAGCAGAGAGTTGGGATAAATGGGTCTTTTTCTGGATGGCAAGCTGTAACTAGTGGGGTGCCACAGGGTTTGGTCCTTGGGCCCCAACTATTTACAACCTATATGAATGACTTGGATTCAGGGCTAGAAGGTACTATAGCTAAATTTGCAGATGACACCAAAATAGGTGGGAAAGTAAGTTGCAATGAAGAAATAAGAAATTTACAAATGGATATGGACGGGTTAGGTGAATGGGCCAAAATTTGGCAGATGGAGTTTAACGTGGATAAGTGTGAGGTTATCCATTTTGGTCGGAAGAATAAAAAGACGACTTATTATTTAAATGGAGAGAAACTTCAGAATGCTTCAGTGCAGAGGGATCTGGGTGTCCTCGTGCATGAATCGCTGAAAGCTAGTATGCAGGTACAGCAGGTAATAAGGAAGGCAAATGGAATTTTGGCATTTATTGCTAAAGGAATAGAGTATAAAAATAAGGAGTGTTGTTGCAACTGTACAAGGCATTGGTGAGACCACACCTGGAGTACTGTGCCCAGTTTTGGTCCCCTTGAGGAAGGATGTAGTTGCATTGGAAGCAGTTCAGAGGAGGTTCACTAGATTGATTCCAGAGATACGGGGCTTGTCTTATGAGGAGAGATTGAGCAATTTAGGCCGATACTCGCTGGAGTTTAGAAGGATGAGAGGAGATCTAATTGAGGTATATAAGATGCTAAAGTGGATAGACAAAGTAGACGTGGAGAGGATGTTTCCCCTTCTGGGGCATTCTAAAATGAGAGGCCATAGTTTTAGGCTAAGGGGTAGATTTAAATCGGAGATGAGGAGGAATTGCTTTTCTCAAAGGGTCGTGAATCTGTGGAATTCACTACCTCAGAGTGCAGTGGATGCCGGGACGCTGAATAAATTTAAGGACGAGATAGATTTTTAATTAGTAACGGGTTGAAAGGTTATGGGGAGAGGGCAAGAACTTGGAGTTGAGGCCAAAATGAGATCAGCCATGATCGTAATGAATGGCGGGGCAGGCTCGAGGGGCTGAATTGCCTACTCCTGCTCCTGGTTCTTATGTGCTTATGTTCCCTCGTCAGGCACGCACAATCGGCGGGCCTGGGAGTGGCTGGGAAAAGGGCTCCCAACCACAATAGGTCCCCGACCACGATTTCACGCTGGCTGGTCAATTAAAGGCCCGCCAGCATGAAACGTGTGCTGAAAAGCTCAGCGCTGCTGGGGTGGGGGCGGGAAGATGGCGGGCGATGACATCACCGTGGGCGTGGGCCAGTGCTTTGAGGGAGCTCCCTGAAGGCAGACAGCTGCCATGCGTCACAACCAAGCACCTGAAAGCATAGCTCATAAAAATGCTGTCCTCAGATATTTCTTTTTATTTTATTTCCTAACGGAGATTTCATCCCAGCCTTGGATGAGGTTTCATGAAAAATGTAAAGGCCGCCTGGCCGAATTGCCCGTTCACCAACCGTAAGATTGGACGGGCCATGAAAAATCGCAGACAATTGCGCCATTATTAATCTCTTACAGCTCAAGGTCAGTAAAATAGTTTAATGCTTGCCACCTACCTTTGGAATTATTTTCCCCCCACATCCTGACTGCTCATTCACATTGAGGCTATTTCTGCATAATCTCAGCATTCCCTTTAACTCTGAGTTGAAACATTCTATTTATTTCTATCCCCGGAACACTGCTCCCTCACTTTCCCACTGCTGAGCCTCTCATCGATGACTTCATAACAAAGGTCAATTTCATTGGTTGCCTCACTGCCATCCTTCAGAAACTGCATCAAATCCAAAAGCCTGGGGCCCAAATCTATACAAAGTCCCCCAACGTGAGTCACCTTGCCCCTACCCTGTCAGTTTCACTAGCTCCCTGTCCACCGGTCAACTTCAAGATTCTTGTCCCCCTTTTCAAATCCCCCTGCCATTGCCCCACCTTATTTTCAAAATCTTCTCTGGTAATCTATTTTAACAGGCACCGTGCATTCGCTGACTGGATTTGTGCTTGGTTACTATCTCCGCTACATCTGCGCCCACCTCCAGACATCTAGAATTCTCTTCCATCAACACTTTTGCTATCTCTTTCCATGCCTTTGAAACCCTCTTCGAAAATTTCCTTCGACCATAACTTAGAACATTGCATTCCCATCACTTTAGTTAACAACCTGGCTCCCCAATCATCACCATCATTGTGTTCATTGTGGATCTAATTTGATGGGCTTTCTAATTCTGGAGAACATCAAACTAAGCCAACAAATTAAGACAACTTTAACCCCTGAACAACATGTTATTGCATGAATTGTATCTCACAAGCTTCCATAATTTAACTTGCTCAATTCTGTAAGATTGCAGAAGAAATAAATCAATGCAGGGCATACATTTCTGTCTCTTAACCTAAAGCTAACAGTTCTTAAGATCCTTATGCATTTTTTGACACAAACATTACAATAATACATTTTTGAATGAATATATGATTTTATTCAATTTTCACAAATGAAATTGAAATGAAAGCTATAACTCAGAAATCCATTCACAAACCACTGTAAGGCATTAGAAGAATGTTTTAAATTTGTAGCACTTAACTCAAGTGCTTAATAGTGTTAATATTGATGTGCATGGTACTGTTAAATGATTTATAGGCATGAACTGTTTGAATGGGTATAAAGGTATGAGAAAGCATCCCCAGGAGATTCGTAACATATTAGAATGTTGCAGGGTGCAAGGCTTTGCTTCAGACACTCAGCAATTTTTCATGGTAACAGGATAACGTGGATAAAGCTAGTGCTTAATAGTCCATTACCATCTAGCAAACAAAATGTACTTCAAACTAGGGCCAGGAAGTTTTCAATATAAGATATGACTGGATTTTCAAAGAGGTATGGTTAACCAGCCAACTGGTTGCTTTGTATGCAATTAGGTCCATTGATAAGGCCCAGTATGAATGAAAATAGAGGTTGTAATTTTGATAATTCACAAAAAGAAAGTTTATTTTGCAAGTTTATTATACATTGTCAATAATTCAGCATTGTAAACTTTACCAATTAGGCAATACTTATTAGAAAAAGCATGGCATATATTTGCAGAGAATAATATTGGTTAAGATGTTAAACAAACATTGCAGAACAATGCCACTATCTTCTTCCCAAATCAGCTTTCTCAAATTCAATTCCCCATGTCCCCTCCACTACACACATACACACACACACACACACCTGGATTGGCTAGTAGCTCTGTAGTCCCAGAAACACCAGGGTTGAGTGGTGGCCACTGCTGGGAGTACAGGCAGTCCCCAAGGAAAAGATGTCATGGAGCCCAGCATAAGTCTAGGATTTTGGATGGGCCTGACTAGCAGGCCCCAGCGACAGGCGACGGAGGGGAGAGTAGGGAGGGGAATAGGGGACCAGGCCTTAAAAGCCAGGATTGGGTAGGATTAAAGGGGGGGCTACAATTTGGTGGTGGGGTGGGTGCCTCAGCTGGGCAGAGGGGATCCCCCAAAGGAAGTACATCCCCCTTTCCTGCCTGACAGCAGCCCTTGCTGTTAAAGCTGCTTGGCTGCCTGCCTAGTCCACCTTCCCTCTACCTTCCCCTGTCACACATAAATTAGTGGCACAGGCCATTAAGGGCCTCAATAGACTGAAGGGTGGGTGGGCTGTCTGATGCCTTCCCTGTCCACCTTAATATGGGAGATAGGTCAGGGGTGAGTGGGGAGGTGGTGGGAAGGCCAATTGTTTTACTTTATGAGTGCCCTCACCTTCAAATGCGCTAGTTTTTTAAAAATTCATTCATGGGATGTGGGTGTCCACCTTTGCAGGTCCCCTGGGCCCATCGGAGGAAACCTCAAATGTCATCCCCCCCTTTAACCTTCCCCCTAGCCTCTTGAATCTCACCTCCCATCCCTCTTATCCCTCTCTCAATGAGACCCCCATCCTAGATCTACCTTGGCTCCTCGACATGGTGGGGCTGCCTGTAGTCCCAGCAGTGGCCACCACTCCCTACTGGTGCTACTGGAACAGCAGAGGTGCTGACCATCCAATTGGCCTGCAGTTCTCTGAGACAGCACTTGTTCCTGCGGACGGGGCAGAAGTCTTGTCTTAAAGCAATAATGTTGCTCCTAGAGTTAAATTACTGGGGGGAGCAGCTGTCAGGATCATGGGCTGGATCCCCTGGGGGATTGTGCAAGGATTATGCCGCCCTGTAAAATCCAGACCGTTATCTCCTTGCACCCATGACAGGCTTGTGGTTAGGCATATAAAGAAAGTGCAGGCCTCAAACATCATTCACACCAGTTCTTGGTTGATTTGCTGGAAGAAATCCTTGACCCTCATTGGAACAGCCTGTGGCCTACCTCCAAATTCCCATCGCTCTGACATTCTGGAGAAAGCTGCAACATAATTACCCTCCGAGACACCGAGCTTATGAGCTGGTGGCTCCACCAATATCCATTACAAGCCTACCGACTCCCACAGCTACCTCGACTACAGCTCCCCACACCCCGCTTCCTGTAAGGACTCCATCCCATTCTCTCAGTTCCTTCACCTCCGTCGCATCTGTTCTGATGATGCTACCTTCAAAAACAGTTCCTCTGACATGTCCTCCTTCTTCCTTAACCGAGGTTTTCCACCCACGGTCATTGACAGGGCCCTCAACCGTGTCCGGCCCATCTCCCGCGCATCTGCCCTCATGCCTTCTCCTCCATCCCAGAAACATGATAGGGTCCCCCTGGTCCTCACTTATCACCCCACCAGCCTCCGCATTCAAAGGATCATCCTCCGCCATTTCTGCCAACTCCAGCATGATGCCACCACCAAACACATCTTCCCTTCACCCCCCCTGGCAGCATTCCGTAGGGATCGTTCCCTCCGGGACACCCTGGTCCACTCCTCCATCAACCCCTACTCCTCAACCCCCACCTATGGCACCTCCCCATGCCCATGCAGAAGATGTAACACCTGCCCCTTCACTTCCTCTCTCCTCACTGTCCAAGGGCCCAAACACTCCTTTCAAGTGAAGCAGCATTTCACTTGCATTTCCCCTAACTTAGTCTACTGCATTCGTTGCTCCCAATGCGGTCTCCTCTACATTGGAGAGACCAAACGTAAACTGGGTGACCGCTTTGTAGAACACCTGCGGTCTCTTTGCAAGAAAGACCCAAACCTCCCTGTCGCTTGCCATTTTAACACTCCACCCTGCTCTCTTGCCCACATGTCTGTCCTTGGCTTGCTGCATTGTTCCAGTGAAGCCCAACGCAAACTGGAGGAACAGCAGCTCATCTTCCAACTAGGCACTTTACAGCCTTCCGGACTGAATATTGAATTCAACAACTTTAGATCTTGAACTCCCTCCTCCATCCCCACCCCCTTTCCATTTCTTCCCCCTCCCTCTTGTTTTTCCAATAATTTATATAGATTTTTCTTTTCCCACCTATTTCCATTATTTTTAAATCTATACCTTTTATGCCTTGTCAGTCTTTCCACCCCACCCCCAGTAGAGCTGTACCTTGAGTGTCCTGCCATCCATTCTTAATTAGCACATTCTCTTAGATAATATCACCACCTTCAACACCTCTTTGTTCCTTTGTCTGTGACATCTTTTGATCATCTGCTCCTATCACTGCTTGCTTGTCCCTACTACCACCCCGCCGCCCCCCCACCCCCCCCACAACTTCTCTCCCCCCACCCCACCCCCCACCTTAAACCAGCTTATATTTCACCCCTCTCCTAACTTTACTCAGTTCTGCTGAAGGGTCGTGAGGACTCAAAACGTCAACTCTTATCTTCTCCGCCGATGCTGCCAGACCTGCTGAGTTTTTCCAGGTAATTCTGTTTTCGTTTTGGATTTCCAGCATCCGCAGTAGTTTTTTGTTTTTAAGAATATAAGAAATTGGAGGAGAAGTAGACCATACCCCGCATCGGACCTGCCCCATTTTTCAACAATATCATGACTGAATTTTGGCCTCAGTTCTACTTTCCTGTTCAAATGCAATATCCCTATTCAACTATTGTTTAAAAATCTTTCTCAGCCTTGAATGTACTCAATTTTTGAGCATCCACAACCCCCGGCATAGAGTGTTCCAAAAATCCACAATCCGCTGAGTGATGGAATTTCTCCTCATCTCATCGTAAATGGTTGACCACCTTATCTTGAGACCCTGGTCCCTGGTTCTAGACTCTTCAGCCAAGGGAAAAAACATTTGAACATTCCTGTTTCAGTTAGATCATCTGTCATTCATCTAAACTATTCCCCCCTCTTATTGACAGTAAAGGTTCTCCCCACATTGTCTACTTGCATCTGTGAACTTTTGTCAAGGATAGTGGGAGCTATGAACATCATTAGCATTGACTCTAGGTCAAATTGCCAGAAGAGAGAAAAAATTCAAAAAAAGCCCATGCTGTCTCCCAAGATTTTCATTCCCTGAATATTGCTGAAACAAGAGACATTTTGCCAAAGCTTTTCATCTTGCACTCATCAGGACAAACACAAGAATTCCAAACTTCAAATGATCACAACAATTTATACTATAAAAGAAAAGGGTGCTGATTGTTTAGCAAGTCAACTTGCATTGGAGAAAGCAACAGGGAACCATAGGCTCCCCAAGCTCCTGGGTAATTCAAAAAAGGTGCAAGGCTTGAACCTACTCCTTTTGTTTGCAGAGAATGGGTCCCTGCTTATAAATGCATCACCTCATACTTCTCTGTGTTAAATTCCATCTGTCACCTATCTTCCCATTCCACTAGCCTATCCATGGTCTGTCGCAATCTATTGATATCATCCTCATTGTTTGCCATACCTCATGGTATCATTGGAAAATTTAAAAATTTCACTCAATATTCCAATATCCAAGCCATTTATATGTATCGTGCAATGATCAAAATCCTGGAACTCACTCCCTAACAGCACTATGGGTGTACCTACACCACATGGACTGTGGCGGTTCAAGAATGCAGCTCACCATCACCTTCTCAGGGGCACTTAGAGATGGGCAATAACTACTGGCCTAGCCAGTGGTGCCCACATCCCATGAATGAATGATAAAAAAAGCCTGTAAAGATCACAAAAGAAATTTAAACTTTCAGTGAATGGCTGAAAGGACCACACAGCAAGGTTTTAAGTTTTAAGACTTCTACTATGACACACAGACTAATAACAACATTGATCAAAGCTATTTCAGTCGGCAACGTATACTCTAAACTACAGAAATGATCCCCCATTTAACACTTAAAACAACCAAAAATCTCCTTCCACACTTATGCTTTGCTGTGTACCTTAAATAGACACTTCATTTGCCAGGAACGAGCTCAAAGAGATTCATGGCTCCATTTTCCTTTTCCAGCTGGATAACTCCTAATCCCCAAACTGATGCTTATGGTGTGGGTCACCATTGAGGTCCCTGGCTTTAGCCAAAGCTAGGTGAATCTTCCAGCTTCATTTAAACCCTCATGACCTTGGTCTTTTCAATTGGAGCACGAGCTCCAACCTGTGTTTTGCATGGTGAACAATAGTGACTTGCTGCCTCTAACTCTCTGCTCTCTCTCTCATCTTCTTGTTGACTGACTCTGTCTGTGA
The DNA here is from genome assembly GCF_964194155.1 of Cetorhinus maximus. NCBI lineage: Eukaryota > Metazoa > Chordata > Chondrichthyes > Lamniformes > Cetorhinidae > Cetorhinus > Cetorhinus maximus. The sequence goes on along the minus strand of NC_135889.1, from coordinate 42,140,030 downwards.
GGTTTAGTGATAGATACGAAAATCTGCATCCTGATCCTACAATAGCTTCCTATGGACTCTTGCCCTCGCAAAGCCCATCTCCATGGCAATGTGAATCACATGGGCTGTGAATCTGGGTAGGAATGTGAATTAACTATCCTCTAGATCCCCAAATTCCATTCTATCTTGGAATAAAAAAGACAGTTTAAAGTATAACCGATTACAAAACCTGACATTCCTAACACCTCCCTGGGACTGCCGCACTAACAGTCCATCTACTGTCAGCATATCTGCTCCAGTCATTGTTTACAGTTGTGAATATCTTGCACTTTCTTCCCAGTAAAACAAACTTCCACCCACCCTGCACACTGCCAACCCCCACCTCCCCCCCACCTTTTAACCTTTAACAACCAAACCACTGAGGCTTGTTGACAGCAGAGTTCAGAACAGGTCACATAATGGCTTCATTCCTCCATTTTATCCTAAATTTAATACTCAGTCAAAAACCACACCAGCCTTATAACCATCATATTTTTCACAAACAAAAATAGCACTGGTACTAGCTCTGAACTTTAAAGAACACTACCATCCTGCAGTCGAAAGCACAATCATTTATCATGACTTGCTGTTTTCTGTCCTTAAGCCAATTTATTTTATCCAGGCTGATGCTACTGAATCTTTAAAAATTCAGTACTGTTTCAATATGACTAGAATGAAGTCATTTATTTTCATAGGCTGTTGTTATGTACAAGGTACATATTTACTTACAATACTGAGGTCTGGCAATCTTAACACAGTTCCAAGAGGAAACAAGTGCATTACAAAAAACAGACAGTCTTACCAAAGACAAAAGGATGTCTAATGTGAGAACTGTAAAAACACAGATGTAGTACATGTTATATTTACAAGGTTGGCATATCTTAAGAGCATTGTTGGAGCAGAGTGGAGGAAATTTTGTTTGCATTCTGGTTCCGACCTGAGTGTGGACAGCTGGTATAAAATATTTTTGCCAGCTCTGGTATCACTAGCTTGACCACAAAATTCACTTATAAAAAATGTTTTCTCTAGTTTATCTTTTCAAGATGGCTCCTGTGCACAAATCTCCCTGGAGCTCCCTGTGCACCTTTATTCTTGGCCGTGAATCATATCCTTTGCTCTTTCTCCATTGCCCCGCAACCCCCAAAATTGCTCCCTCCCAATGTTTAACTTCCCCTAGATCAATAGTGTTTGCATTTTATAAGTTAAAGTGCCCACTGCCCATCCCCCAACCCAGGAGGAAAAAACAGTTCGGAGAAGTATTCTTATTTCCCAGTCTTTACTGTGTTTTTCATTCTGGGAACTGTATCTGCTCTTTGATCCTTTTTCAAATTTGACTCACAAATACTTGGACTTCACTGCAATGAACACCACAAGACTACACCCAAGTCTCAGCTTCAGTTTCCCCGATCTGCTGTTCAGTTGCTTAAATTTTAAAATATCTTTGTTGAGCTTACATCTTATAAATAGAGGCATAAATTACAGAAGCAAAGAAGTCATGGTAAACCTTTATAAAACACTGATTCAGGCTCAACTAGAGTATTGTGGGCACCACAGTTTAGGAAGGATGTGAAGGCCTTAGAAAGGATGCAGAAAATGTTTGTGAGAATGGTTTCAGGGATGAGAGACTTCAGCTATGTGGATAGGTTGGCAAAGCTTCTCTTTAGAGAAGAGAGAGTTGAGAGGAGATTTGATGGAGTTGTTCAAAATCATGAGGGGTCTGGACAGAGTATAAGGAGGAACTGTTCCTAATGTCGAAGGAGTTGAGAACAAGAGGAGACGGATCGAAGGTGATTGGCAAAATAACCAGAGGCAACATGAGGAAGAACGTTTTTACACAGAGTGGTTAGAATCAGGCATGCACTGCCTGAGACTGTAGTGGAGGCAGATTCAATTGTGGCTTTCAGAAAGGAATTGGATGATTATCAGAAGAGAAAACATTCGCAGAGCGACAGGGAAAAGACAAGGAAGCGGGACTAGCTGAGTAATCATTACAAAGTGCTGGCATGGACATGACAGGTGAATGGCCTCCTTCTGTGCTGTTAGCATGCTATGATTCTATACAACTCCACACCTCCTCAATGCGAGTGTTCCCTATTGAGTTTGTGACTATCTAGCTAGTCCTACTGGTCTTTCAGCTTCAACTACATTATGCTTCTCAGGTAGAGGTTCACTCTCCAGGATGAAATAGATTTCTCCGCTATTTCCGGTGACCTTCAAATTGGCCACAGAGCTTTTGCCCTGCAACCAATTCTGTACACCCCCTGGATCTGGAAATAATACTATTACTATGTCCTCTGACAATCTCCCTATCAAATAGCTTCTGGACTTGACTAGCCCACCAGGTCTGATACTGAACTTGGACAACAGTTCATCGATGCTCCATGTTGACTTACTCTAACTATGTCAACATTATCTCACTATGGGATCTCTGAGTTTAACTCTGGATTCCTTCCTATTGTCTCCTCTCTATTCCCTGTTTATTAGCGGGATATATGTGTGCTAATAATTGTTACTTAGCCAAGCCTATGTAATTTAGTTTTCCCAGTGTCCATTCGGGAACGTGTTTTTGACTGCTGTTTCAGACCCGAGTCCATCACCTCTATTTCTACTTTTACCTCCATCTTTTTACTTCTTTCTCCTTTCCATCTCCTGGACCCCTCTCTTCTGCCATCAAGAATAATTTAATTTCTCCCCTCTCAGATGCTCTGGCCTCTCAAATCGCTACCTCAAATTTTCAGCACTCCTCGTGCTGTTCCCCTGTAACCCGGGTACTCACTGATCTACATTGCTTACTGGTTAAGCAACACCTTGATTTAAAAACTTTCATCCTTGTTTTCAAATCCGTCTATGACCTCACCCCTACCTATATCTATAATCCCTCCCAGCCCCACAACCATTCCTAATACTTGCGCTCCCCTAATTCTGGCCTCTTGAGAATCCAGGGTTTTAATCGTTCCACCACTGGTGACAATGCTTCAGCTGCCCACACTTTAAACTCTGGAACTCCCTCTCTAAACATCTCTGCCTCTCTCCCTCTCCTTCCTCCTTGAAGCCACTTCTTTCAACCTGCTGCTTTGACCAAACCGTTGTTCATCTGCCCAAATATCTTCTTATGTGAGTCGATGTTACATTTTGTGAAGTGCCTTGGGACACTTTGTGAAGTTAAAGGTGCTACAAGTTGATGTTATTTTTGGCACTTTTGTGATTCTATTTATAACATGGTACAACCAAAAATTACAAAACATTTTAGAATTTCTGCATGATGTTAAGTGGGGCAAACTTATTGGGCAGAATGTAATTGAGGAGACAAGGGTTCCACCGTAAGGACTCAGATGCAAGCCCTCCCATGTTATTCTCCGGCCTCGCTCATCATGCTTCCTGTTCTAGTGAACAGCACTAAATTCTGCCCATTGAAGTTTGTAAATTATGTTCAGTACTCGCAGGGTTAAAGCAGCTTGTAGTAAGGAATCTGCTGCAGCTTGATAGGCTGGCTAAATGAGGCAACAGTTATACTTTCTGACCTCGTCCAAAATAATCAAGTATCATCATTAAAATCTTTTTTCATTACAGATTCTGGCTATATCCAGCTTTGTATTATCCCTCTTCCCCTTCCTTGCCTCAGCCCATTAGTTGCTGAAATCTTCATTCATGGTTTTTTTAGCTCCAAATTTGACTATTGCAATGCTGTCCTTGTCAGCCACGCATCTTTCACTTTCCATAGGTTTGAGTTCATCCAGAATTCCCCTACCCAAATCTTTATTTACACCACGTCTCATTCACTCACACCCCCCTGTACTTGCTGATCTAAACCGGCTCCTGGTTTGGTAACACCATAATTTTCAAATTCTTATCCTCATGTTGAAACCCCTCCATGGCCCGGCCCTCCCAAGGCTCGATGTTCATGGAGTCGGGCCGACTCTGGAGGCCTCTAAAAATGGCGGGCAGGAACCGGATGTGCAAGTCCTGCCCTCACCGCCAGCAGACCGCATTTTAGCTGGCGGGGGAAGGGGACGGGGAGTGAATCACTAAGGCAGGAAACCCAAACTCAGCAGGGCCATTTGAAATTAGTGCTGAGTTCAAACAGACCCCATTATCACTGTTCCAAGCGTCTTAACCCACATTGCTGGAGTCACTCATTTATCAAGGAGAGGTGAATGCCCATGAAGGGGTGATAAGGTCTGTTTGAGTGTCATGATCTGAATTTATTTCAATGAAGAAAACAACTAGGCTGCAGCTGTCAGTTAAAAAAAAATACATGTTGCTGGAGTATATTGATTGACAGGCCATCTGGGGTAGCTTAGAAACAAAATATTACCAGCTGCTCCTGAAGCTCTAAAAGACTTCATTATTGATATTTCCAAAAGGCGGTTGTTACAGCTGAGCCAATTATGAATGTTTGGCTGAGTTTTAAAAAGTCCAAAACCATCTACCTCAGCAGGGGAGTTGAGTTCACATTTTTATGGATAGGTTTGAGAGGCTATTAAAGTGTTATCAGTCTTCGATTAGACACTGAATAGAAGTTAGTTTGTTTGTATAACAAATTTATCACTTGAGGGAATTTCAAATCTTTGAATGGGTTTCATGAAAGGTATTAAGGGGAATAGATAGGGTATATAAAGAGAAACTATTTCCACTAGTTGGGAAGTCTAGTACAAGGCACATGGGCTGGAATTTTCTGCTCCAGAGACTAAGTGCGGTGGTGGGTGGGAAAAGTGGCGCATTTCCTGCTGGCCAGAATGGTGGGTTTCCGTGCACCTTTCAGCCCATGCACAGGAAGCACGTTGGATCTCGTGGTGGCGTGGCTTGCAATTCGTCCGCCGTATCATGACCTTATTGGATCACCCTTCTGGGCAACATATTTAAACCACACCCGCACACATCCTTCATGGTCTGTAGCCCAGGACTGGTCAAAGAGAGTGATGGCTCCTAAAGGAAGGAGGCTGTGTGCCCCCAAGTTCAGTGACAATGTGCTGACGTGACTTCTGGACTTCTGGACGCTGTGGACGCATACCGGGACATCCTTTACTCCAGTGATGGGAGAAAGAGGTCCACCAACCTCATCGCTCCGGGCTTGGTAGGGGGTGGTCAGCGCCAACTCAGCACAGAAGAGATCTGCCATCCTGTGCAGGAAGAGGGTGAACAGTCTCATCCGCACAGCCAGGGTAAGTCAACCTTCTCCTTGCTCTTAACATGCACTCTCACAAGCCCGTCAGGCCTTCACGGAGGTACATTCCACAGGGATCTCACACACTACAGCACAAGGGACATCATCACTGACTCTCTCTCACACACTTTGATATCTTCATCTCTTCTCACATCCTGTGCAGGCGCCGTCCTCACCCCTTACACAGGTCCACTCATCACCCACGGAAGGCAGGCATCCTTATCATCTGCCTTGGCATCCGTCCTGCTCACAGTCTGTTCATCTGTCTTTATGCAGGAGAAGCTCACCCACAACAAAAGGGAGAGATCACAGACCAGAGGGGGGATGCCGGAACTCAGGGCCCTCACACAGCTTGGAGAGCATGCAACAGAGTTGGCCAGCGAGGACCGGGACCGTGCCTGCACCGAGGATGAGACCGGCATCTGCCATGCCAGTAAATGCCCATCACCAGCTCATAGTTCACCTGTTTTGTAATGTTGTTTACTGTGCAGCGAATCGCAAATGATCTCTTCTCTCTTTGACAGGCACTAGCGGGAAATGGAAGAGGCCCACAGGCAGCCAGCCCATTAGCCCCAGCCTCCAGATCACCTTGGATGAGGATCCTGAGGACTCACTAGATGTAGAACTATCGCAGTGTCCACCTGCACCCTCCACCAGTGCAGAGACACACACCTCGTTGGGACCCAGTTCTAGAGTAGGGTCACAATCTGGCTGAGCACAGCACAGATTCGGGTCCACAGCGGACAGCGGCAGGGACATCCAAGATCACCGGCACTCGGAGGACTGCTGGATGCCAGGCTCCTGCAGAGTCCAAGTCAAGTGAAGACTTGGCCCTCACACAGATGTTGGAGCTGCAATAATAGACTGGGATATCAGGCAGGGTTGTCAGATGAGGTCAGCAGATTGCAATGGACATTGGGGGAGTCCGTCCGGGTTCAGTCTGCGGCCATTGTGCTGACATGCCAGCACAACGAGGTCAACACTGGTAGGATGGCGATCCCCCTGGAGGCCTTGGTCCAGGGAATGGGGCCTGATGTGTGCCAGGAGTTACACTCCATCGCTGTAGGCATAGGTGGGATCCATCATTGGCTAAGCGAGCAGGGGATGGGGCATCTCGACCTCACTCAAGGAGTCGTCAGGGAGTTAGCCGAGGCCCTCATGCACCCATAGGGATGAGGACCAGCAGCTGGACACCCTGAGGCCATCCACCAAGGTGACTCCGAAAGTGCCCGACTGATCCTAATCCCCTCTGCCTGTGACCCCATCACCTCCAGCTCCACAGGCCCAGGAGGGTGCACCTGCCCCACATCAGGAGACTCAAAGCAGGCAAGGCCCTCCAGGTCTCGGTCCTCCAGAGGACAACCACCAAGATCATCACAGTTAAGGGGGCACAGCAGTCAGCAGGCTACCTCCACTTCCGCTGTGGATGTCGAGGGTGTACCCAGGTGTAGCAATAGGGTTAGAAAAAGTAAGAAATGCTAGGAGAGGGTGTTCATAATCTGTGTGGAGTTTGCCCAAATGTAAATAGATTTCCATGCATTCCACTTGGGTCCTTAAGGGCTAGATGGAGTGTCAGCATTTTTGGGAGCACAAATGCCACAGCTGGACTTCAGGGGAAGTTGGGAGACACCAAACGGAGGCATGTGCATGAGTGGTGGACAGATCTCAGAATATGCTGCTCATGAAGTTTTCGAGGCCCTTTAAAAAGTGAGCTGAGCTGCAGCCTTGCTTCCTTCCTTGAGAGTTACAGGCGGCGTTGTCCTGAGGATGTACTGGGGACTTTTCTATTGGTTCATCCTGATACTCGGGATCTCTCATGAGTGGAACAAAGGATCCTAACAAGGCCCCAATTGGAAATATGCTCTCATGTGAATACGCTATAAGAGTTAAGGCACCAAATTCCCGAAATTGGCATTTGGCAGTTCCTAACACATCTCAGCTGTGCCTTTCTCTCCATTAGGAAAATTGGAAATTAGTTGGGTTCCCCTTCAACCGGCCCACAAGTACAGTGGTCGACTCCTCCCACAAGCCCCTAGAGCCCTCCCCTGGCAAATTTGTTCATATTTTCTTTTTCAGCTGTGTCATTGATTCAGCTTGGAAAATGGTGGTGCTGAGGTATTACTACCAGACCAGCTTCGACCCTCCCCCTGTGACTGGAAATCTCTCCCATCATACTGGAGGAGCATCATGTGCAGGCCTCCCTCCCTGCAATCACTCTGCTTCCTTCCCCTCTAATCCCTGATCCCATCGCCATTGTTGAGGATATCCCTGTCCTCCCCGCTGAACAATTTGATGTTGATGTCCTGATACCCCATGTGGACCTGACCCCTCCCCATCTTGAGGCCTATTGCACTGTGACTTACAGAGACTCCCCTGCGCCCACCACTCCTAGCAATGAGACCGAGTGCCCACCCCTACATTACCTCTTTCCCATCTACAGGCTGCAGATGCCTCCTCTGCGGCCCAGTATGAAGCCAGAAGCCCCCAGGACCAACGAATGTGAGGGACTGACCACGCTCTGCGCACAGCATGCTGCGTATGACTGACACAGAACTGACAGTCCCTCCCCCTCCCTGGACTGGGACAAGGACATTCATTCCAAGTCATTCCAAGCACAGCATCTAAATTATGGCACAGAGCCACAGGAATGCCTATGCATTCTGGCCCTGAATACACCTTGTGCTCTTGCCCAGGACTCTCTGTGCTTTTGGCCCCTGAATAATTTCCACCCCCACAGTCATGTGTCTGTGTGCATCATTTTTCAGTCTTCCACACACCCTAATCCCACCCCCCCACCCCCTAACCAGTGAAGTCTTTGCCTCTGGCCCCTTCCACTAGTCCCTCCCCACCTTACCACTGGTCTGGAGTGGAGAGCCTTGGCTCTGAACCCCCCCCCTTGAGCCCCTGCCGGTCTTGCCTGCGCAGCCTGGCATGGATTCAGAGCAGCTGTGAGTTCAGTGCATAGAAATGTAGGTGAACATACCTCAAAGTCACGAGTGAGGTGCAGGTCAGCGGGTGCACGTCTCTTATATCCGGATATGAATCACGCCGGGCTAATTAACCACTGGCATGGTCTTTTCACCTGGAGTAGGGGAGTGATTCTGGTGAACTGCCTTTTTAATGAGTAGTCATGGGGCAGAATTTTCCCATTGGCGCGCGGGCCTACGCATAAAATGACGCGCGGTGACGTTGGGCGAGTGTCCCGATGACACCACGTGCCATCGCGATATTTGGGAAGGCGGGCATGCTATAAGTTCTGGTGTGCGCCCGCCATCAATTAACAGGTCACTTGAGGCCCTAGAGGCAGCAATTGATCTCGATTTTTCACAGCCTGTGCGATCTTCAGGACATCGCACAGGAGCAACGGGCAGGCAGGTAGGAGACATTTGTATAAACCTCATCCATGGGTGAGATAAGAGGGGCCAATGGGGTTGTGAATGTGATCTTTCAGGTCTTTAAGTGTGAAAGTTACTGATATTTGCCTATGTGAGCAGGAAGACTTCAAAACTCATACCAGCTGCTAGGACAGGAGTAAAAGCCTTGATCAGGACTTTACAGTAGAAATCATTTTTGGGGCCTGCCACTTTCAGGAGGCCTTCCCTTAGCCTGGGGATGGGAGTTGCGCTTTCCACTGGAGGCACCTCCTCTGAGGAGGAAGGAAGGGCCAGAAAGGGGGAGACCAGGAGTCCACATTCAGCCTCCAGGGGAGCCACTTTTGGGAGGAGAGGCTCAAGCACAAGGGGTGCAGGGCCAACAGGCAGTCCAAGGTGGAAGGGGCCACAGAAGACGCCACTATCCTGCTGCCAGGGTTTACAGGTGGTGAAGCAGCTACCTCAATATGTCTGAGGTGCAGTGCCGAAGGAGCCTCCGTCTCTCAAGGGAGACAGTCACCTCCATCTGTCAGATGATTGGCCCTGAGATCTCCGCTAACTGTGTGTGTGGACTCCCCATGCCAGTGGCTCTAAAAGTCACAGCTGCCCTCAACTTCTATCCCTCTGGCTCTTTCTAGGGGTCAATGGGTGATCTTGCGGCGTCTCCCAATCAGCTGTGCACACTTGTGTCAAGCAGGTGACAGACGCTCTATTCAGTTGTGCATTGACCTTTATCCACTACTGTTGGGACCAGGCAACCAGATACAGCGAGCCAGAGGCCTTGCGGCCATTGCTGGCTTCCCCCGCGTCCAGGGTGCTATAGACTGTACACACGTGGCCATCAAGGTGCCAGCAGGTGAGCCCGGTGCCTTCATCAACAGGAAGGGCTTCCACTCCATGAACGTGCAGATAGTGTGTGATCACAGGATGCTGATTCTACAAGTCTGCCCAAGGTACCCAGGCAGCTCCCACGACGCCTACATCCTCAGACACTCCCAGGTGCCGGGGCTCTTCAGTGATCCAGCCCGGCTGGATGGATGGCTGCTGGGTGACAAGGGCTATCCCCTCAGAAGGTGGCTCATGATGCCTCTCCGCCATCCAAGAACAGAATCTGAGCAGCGCTACAATAGGAGCCGTACCTCCACAAGGGTCTGTGGCAGAGAGAACCATCGGTCTTCTCAAGATGCGCTTCCGATGCCTGGACCGCTCAGGATGCACACTCCAATACCCCCCAGATCGTGTGATGCTGATCGTGGTTGCATGCTGCGCTCTCCACGATCTGGCGCTGGAAAGGGGCGACGCACTGGACAAGGAAGACGTAGACGCAGTGGCTCCGGCTGCAGACGATGAGTCCAGCAGTGAGTCCGAGGATGAGCACGCACAGGAGAACGCTGAGGGGGTAGACGCAGACCTGGGCATACTCCAGGGAGGCAGGGACACCCGGGAGGCTTTAATCCAAAGAAGCTTCAGCTCGTCCACCAGATGGACCTTCAACACACTCCAGGGCTGCAGGCTCCACACTCGATAACTGAATGCTAAATCAGCCTGGATAATAACATTAACTAAGGCCCTTGTCAACAAAGCTCAATATCAAACAACTCACTGACATTATCATGGCTTCCCGTACACATGCAGAAGAAAGGAATCACCCTGAGGCATGGCAACATGTCAAAATTTATTGAGTGAACAAATGTAACTTCATAAAGGAAAACAAAAACGGTGTCACACCAAGTCTTCGACTAAATACTATGGGCCAACATAAACGCACAAGTGAGAAACCCGTGGTGCGCTTAAGGTGCCTTAAATTTACGTTTACAGGTGCTACATCTAGGTGCTGACCCCTCGCTGGCATCTGAGACAGTCTGCTCACTGCTGTCCTGTTGGCCTCGATGACCTTGGCGGGCGTCCTCTGGCCCGTGGAGCCTGGGAGGGAGCGACCAGTTCCACAGCTGGCATCTCCCCAGTCGCTGCAGCCTCATCAGATGCCATGGTCACTGGGAGAGGGGCGGAGAAGCTGCTGCCCTCATCCAGAGTCCCCTGAGAGGAGCCCGCAGAGACGACAGGCAGCTACTGCACCGACGTGAGGTCACTTCAGACCTACCTGCTCACCGTAGATGGATGGGCCCCGAGCTGGGAAACTTGATGCCCAGATCATCTCCCACACTGGCACTAACTAGCTGTGGTCAATGCCGCTGTGAGGGCTTGCAGGTCCAAGCGCAACCCCAGGAGGCCCTGATTGTTCTCCTGGAGGAGCCTCTCCATGAGAGTCACCACTCTCCCCAAGGAGGAAGCATGGCACTCAGCCATGAGGCTCATTGCATCAGTGATGGTCTGCGTGGACTCCTTCAGCACGGGCACTATGCCATGCACAGCCTCATGTATCTCTGCCAGATCGTCCCGCATACCCTGCATCTGCTGCCTCACGGACAACTCCAGAGGCACATCATCAGCCACTGACCGAGCATGTGCCTGGTCCCCAGCAGTCTTCCGACTTCCGACACCTCAAGCGAGTGTGAAGTGCCCTCACCCCTGTGCCCCGGGACACTAGCCGATGTTTTAATTCCCACCGAGGTGCTAGTACCTGTGCTGGTGCCTGCCTGGCTAAGATGGTGTGACACTGGTGAGTGCATTTGCTCGGGGGCTTCAGGGGTGAGAGGTGGGCCCTCTGCCTCCCCCTCCCGGCCCTGCTCCGGTGATGCTGAAAGGAAAAGGACATTTGATTAGTTACAGTGCAGACAATGTCAACTTGCATGCCGCTCCCCTCAATCATTATGCCCTCATCCTTCAATTATCAAGGGTAAACCCATGTTGCTAACTTCAATCATGGAGCATTCAGCAGTGCCATGGCTTCTGGGACGCACATGGTGACCTGAGTGCTCACCAAACATGCCTCCCCGTGGCACCCCAGCCTCACCACCACTGATGGACCTGGGGCCATGGCACCTCTCCAGACCCATGGCCTGCTGCTCGAAAGGCGTAAGAATGGCCAACTGGGCCTGCCCTCCGCCAGTCCGCATCCGCTCTGCGGAATTCTGCGCAGTCTTCTCCTGAAAAGGAGAGAAGAGCATTGATTAGTCCAGCCTGCACCTGGATTCCCATCGCATCCCTGCCAACCCAACCAGAGTGGGACATTGCAGGACTCCAGTTCCTAGTCACCCAGCAGCTGCCGCACACTCACCCAAACCAGCCAGGGCTGACGCCCCCCCTCCATTGGCCAAATGCTTCCTCCTTCACATGTGGCACCACAAGGTATCACTTTGCTAAGCAAGGTGGCACAAGCACGTGGAGTGCAAACACCAGCAGATGGATTGGTGCCCTGCCAACTGGAAGCTCCCCTCCCAGCTGTTTGCAGGACTGGAAAATCCCACCCACGGTCTAAAAGTTAGAGCCAGTCCTTTCAGGAGTAAAATTAGGAAACACCTCGACATACAAAGAATGGTTGGAGTTTGGAATTCTCTTCCTCAAATGGCAATTAATGTTGGATCAATTATCAATCCAAATGTGAGATTGGTAGACTTCGGATAGGCGGGTGTATAAAGTCAGATTGCTGTTTAGCCTTGATCTCATTGACTGGCACAACAAGATCGAAGGGCTCAATGGCCTACTCCTGTTTCTGTGTTCCTACGAACATTACTCTTTGCCTTGGTGTCAATTTTTGTCTGAATATACACTTGTGGAGCACCTTGAGACATTTTACTGCAGTAAAAGTGTTATACAAATGAAACTGTTGTTGCTTTGCTGTAACCTGCTACATGTTCACTTATGAATGTAAAGAAATGCACTGTATTTAGATTACTAAAATGGTCTCAACATGTGAACTTGTCTTTAATGAATGACACAAGCTTTTTATCTTGATCGAGTGACTTAGTGATGAAATATATTGAGGGAGTTGATTGTTTTCTTGACCATTGACAGGTTAATCTATTTTATTTGGGTTTATATAACTGCTTTAAGGGCTCTAACGTACAGCACTTTGTTTGAATGTTTTGATCTCAGGGCATTTGATTGGGCAGTTCCCTCAAGCCATTGTGTTTTTTTAACGTTGTGATGTTTATTCAGGCTGTGTAACTGGTTAAAGCTCTTTGCACAGTCAGTTCACTGGAACACTCACTCCGGTGTGTGTGTGTGTGTGTGTGTGTGTCGGTGCTTTTCCAGTCAGGCTGATGATTGAAGCAATTCTCCACAGACAGAACAGACAAACATTTCACCTTCCACATTGAAAGGCTGATGATATTCAGGTCCTGATGAATCGAGTGACTCTATCAGATCAATGCTGTGATGTACGGTTTGAGCTTCCTGTCTGTAAATCCACCTGTTCTAATACCCGGCTGGGAATTTCGACACAGCCGCCTCAGTTGAGCGCCATCATCGGCATTGCATTGCTGTTGAATTTTAAGCTCTTCGTTGATTCAATTTGCATATTTCAAAATATTTACGTCTTGAATGAGATTATTGAGCACAGAAATCAGTTTTAACACCGAGTCAGACAAATGAATGACTTTTTTCTATTTTGGTAGCATCCTGAGAATAAATATAAACAAGATAATTTTGTTATACTTTCATTGTTGGCATAAACATGCTATTACAATTCCCAAATAGTTTGTATTTGCTTTCAGTTGCTCCTGCAATAATTGTCTTCAATCTAAGGAGTGATTTATGCATATGTCTAACTCTGGACCATGGGAATAGTTGCATGGTGATTTCACTGTCAGTGTAAGTAAACTCTTCACAGGTGCTGTTTTGTCATAATTTTAGTTGATTAACTTGGGTGACATTTGTGCTCAGTTAGGTAAAGAAGAATTTGAATGCTAGGGATGGGAACTTTTCTACTTTTCTTGCTCAAAGTGTCAACACATGCAGGTTGCATCTATCGGAGATTTGCTGCAATATGACAGAAGGGATTTCCTCAATGTTAATCGCTCCATCATTGGCGGCTGTGCCTTCAGTGGCCTATACCCCAAGCTCTGAAAAGCCCTCCCTACCCCTCTCCACATTTCTCTCTTCCTTTAAGATGCTTCTTAAAAAAGCTAGCTCTTTGACCAAGCTTTTAGTCACCTGACCTAATATCTCCTTATGTGGTATGGTGTCAATTTTTGCTTTATAATGCTCCTGTGAAGCCCCTTTGGATGTTTTATTGCATGAAAGGCACTTTATAAATGCAAATTATTGTTGTTGTTGCTGTTGATGTGATGCCTCCAGCTCTGGTTTGGTGCAAGTACAACTGAAACCTGTTTATACCCATGAGTGGGCTTTCCCGCATATTCACCACAAAGTTGGAGAGGTGTCAAGGAAATTATCCTGGAATTAATGCAACAATGTGAGCTGCAATCTCACAACCGTGCCCCCTTACATACAGCAGCATGACATATCCATTTCCAACCGCAAGCAATTCAGTACCTTCTCCGAGTAAGATTGCCAATTGCAGCCACGCCATTGGTAGTTTTCTGGTGTGAGTCTATAGCCAACAGGAAGTGGGTTCGAATAGCTCAGGCTCATTTCACCTATAATAGCCATCAGAGAGAAGTGGCTTTTATGTCCCTGAGTTAACGTTTGAATCAACCTAAGTTCTGGATGACTGGACATTATTCTAAAGCGCAGCACTTCCCTATTTTCTGCATTGTGGCTTTTTAACCTTGGAGATACAATATCTCCTTCTAATCGGCTTTCCAGGATGATTTTGTTTTCAAAGTCACCATATGTCTTCACACTGAAATGATAATAAATATTTCATTATACATTTACAACTTGTGCCCTACTACAGTTATATAAAATATCTTGGTTTTTAGCTGCTTTTTGTGTTTTTTCCTTTTGATTGATGATGTCTGTTATTGTACATAAGATTAATCAATAATAGATATTTCAGGATCTACAGCAACAGAACAATTGGGCTATGATTGGAATTTAAGTCTTGACTGACATTTGACCTGAGCTTTTTTTGAGAAGTGCCACTCAAGTAGGTTGAGAAAGGGAGAGGAAGCTTTCCACAACCCCTTCCTTTCCATTCAGTATCACTTCCAGGCAAATCCATTAATTACATTAATTAATTCCCCCTATTAACATGTATAAATCCCTCTTACATTTACATGTAGAGCTCCCCCTCTTATCATGTGTAGACCTCACCCACTTTAATGCCTGGATCTCTCTGGATTACATGTATAGATTTCCCCTGCTTTCACATGTAGATCTCCCCTACATTCCTTCTTTCACACATACATATCTCCTACTTTCACATGTAGAGCTCTGCTACGTGCGTGTACAGATCCTCACAACATTAAGATGTAGATCCCTCCAAATTTATGCATAGCAAACTCCTGCTTCCAAGCATAGGTTTCTCCACCTTCCATCGTCCAACTCTTGTGTTTCCGTGTGTCCATCTCTCCTACTTTCACATAGACATTTCTGTTCACTTTACAAGTAGATCTCCTCTACTTCCATAGGGAGAAGCCCCACACTTTCACATGTAGATCACCTCAACCTTTGCATGTGGATCTCCCACACTTCTTGGCATAGACCTCCTCTACCCACACGTGTCAATCTCACCTACCCGCACGTGTCGATCTCACCTACCCGCACGTGTCGATCTCCCCTACCCACACGTGTCGATCTCCCCTACCCGCACGTTTCGATCTCCCCTACCCGCACGTTTCGATCTCCCCTACCCGCACGTGTCCATCTCCCCTACCCGCACGTGTCGATCTCCCCTACCCGCACGTGTCGATCTCCCCTACCCGCACGTGTCCATCTCCCCTACCCGCTCGTGTCCATCTCCCCTACCCGCTCGTGTCCATCTCCCCTACCCGCACGTGTCGATCTCCCCTACCCGCACGTGTCGATCTCCCCTACCCGCACGTGTCGATCTCCCCTACCCGCACGTGTCGATCTCCCCTACCCGCACCTGTCGATCTCCCCTACCTGCACGTGTCGATCACCCCTACCCGCACGTGTCCATCTCCCCTACCCGCTCGTGTCCATCTCCCCTACCCGCACGTGTCGATCTCCCCTACCCGCACGTGTCCATCTCCCCTACCCGCACGTGTCGATCTCCCTTACCCGCACGTGTCGATCTCCTCTACCCGCACGTGTCGATCTCCTCTACCCGCACGTGTCGATCTCCTCTACCCGCACGTGTCGATCTCCCCTACCCGCACGTGTCGATCTCCCCTACCCGCACGTGTCGATCTCCCCTATCCGCACGTGTCCATCTCCTCTACCCGCACGTGTCGATCTCCTCTACCCGCACGTGTCGATCTCCCCTACCCGCACGTGTCGATCTCCTCTACCCGCACGTGTCAATCTCCTCTACCCGCACGTGTCCATCTCCCCTACCCGCACGTGTCGATCTCCCCTACCCGCACGTGTCCATCTCCTCTACTTGCATGCATCGATCTCCTCTACTCCCATGTGTCAATTGCCTTTACTTTCTGTTGTAGACCTCTCCTACTTTCATATGTATATCTTTCCCACTTTCATGTGCAAATATCTGTTACCTTCACATGTAGATCTCTCCAACATTCACACGTTAATCTCCCCTACTTTCACATTCAGTTATGTCATACTTTTGCATGCAATTCATGTTTACACCTCCCCTATTTTCAACCACCCTAACCTTTTAACCACTTACCTTACTCACCCCATCCCCTTACCTACTTACTTTACCTACCATACCCGCAACCTACTGTACCCCCTAACCCATCCTGCCCTCTTAACCGCTTACCTTACACAGTTACTTTCTCTCCATAATTTTTCAATGAAGCATTGCGATATTTAAACTCTTTACTTGCTGAAAAACGGCAGCTCGTGTTGTAAAAGGAGGGCATGGTTTCTTTGCAGATTCTCTCCATTCGTCCCTCTGAGCTTTGCTGCACTGAGTCATATGTGAAGGATCCTCCATCAGAAGATCGCTGAGAAAAATCGGAGGAAGGTAAGTGTGCATTTTTTTGATTGATCAGTGTCGGAAATAGGGCTTCTGATCCTGATTGGAAGATCTGAGCCATTGTGTTCTATGCAGAAAATTTCATCTGATTTTGAACCAAGGCCTATACATTCTATTAAGTACTCCTGATTATTCCCATCTTTGCTTTCTCCTACAATCTTCATGATTTTGCACCTCATCAGTTCTTTTTCTGTCTTCTTTTTCTAATCATTCTGGGTACCATGTGGAGGACTAGGGAGGAAATTCAGTCACACACAACATTGTTAATTTCTAGCCCATTATCATAGACTCTTCCACTGAGCTATTGATAGATGGCACAGATAGATAGCTGGACCCTTGTTCAACTGAATAAACACTCTTCCTTGCGCAAACTGATTTTTAATTATTGGAATTAAGAAAAATTAGGTGCAGATGATACTTAATAATTAATTCAATATTATGCTGCATATAATCAGCAAATAATAATAATGACCTTATTAGAAAATCCAGTTGAAGACCTTGTAGGAATGAGTTTTGGAAAAGTTTCTGTCACCATGCTACCAAGCACGAATTTAATTGGCCCTTTTCTTTGCACTAGCCAATTACTATTTGACTACACTTACATTAAACCGGGTTCATCAGCAGAGAGACAGAGAGAGTGCATTAACTAAATCATCCCATTGGTGAATTAAAACAAAAGATTGCATTATTACCATGGACAATGTGGATCAGATCCTGCTGCAGTATTCTGGTCACCCAGTGACAGTAGGGATGTTATCGCCTGTGAGGAGATACTGAGATGGGCAACAAAGGTGTTCTCATGTATCAGCAACTTAAGTTACGAAAAAGTAAATTAAAATAGGTTGATTTTATTTTTTTTCTGGAAAGGAAAAGATTTTGAGTTGATGTATGTGAAATTTTCAAGACTACTTAGGGCAGGGTTTCCCAAACTGTAGATTGCAACCTCCAACAGAGCCATGAGATGAGATTTTGGGGTCTCAAGTTCCAAGGCAGCAATGGCTGCTGTGAAGTTTGGACTGATTTCTGACCGCTACGAGGCTCCTTTAAATCCTCGTGTTTTTTTTTGTTGGTGGGTGTGGCCTAATGGACTGCTCTCTGAGGCCTCATTGCTGCTGTGAAAAAAAGGCCTGTGAACAGAAAAGTGTTCATTTCTTTTTGGAGTAACCCTGCCTTTTCATGAACTCCCCCTGAGCTCACCTCCTCCCCCTCATCCCCCCCCCACCCCCCCACCCCCACGCCAAACCACAACAAGTGTCGTACCCCCCAAATTTTTACCCTGGGTTCACACACAAAGTCTGAGGCACTAAAATGGGGTCACACTGCAAAAAAAGTTTGGGGAGCATTGACTTAAGGAGCTTACAAAATCATCCCGGGAAAATTGCTGACTGCGGTATAAAGAAATGAAAAGTTAAAAGTAGCAAGTTAAGAATAAGAAAGGCAGCCAGGCAGAACTCTGTTACATGCAAGGTAGCAGATCTATATCAGGCATAGGGTACAAAAATTTTGAATATGTTGCCAGGGTAAGTCATTGAAATCGATTTGGGAGGGAAATGGCTGTGTTTGGTAAGAGAATAGACTCAGGTCCATAATGAGAAGTTGGGGAACTGGAGAACTAGCATATTGGATTTAAAGGCTTTTTCTTGTTTCTAAGTAGTTTTATGTTTAAGGAATAGGTTATACCTGTGGTTTAATTTCCTCTGGCAGTTCACTGACTGACATGCTTTTAAAACAGCTGTGGACTTATTTATTTTAAGTAACTTAATGACCGTCTTAAAATTATGCACAGAATTAATTTTAATTGGCAATGAACCAGTGTTCTACCAGAGAAAATTAAGCTCCTTAGTTGGCTTCACAGTGGCAAAATAAATTGCACCACAGTCCATGTTACAGCCTTTTTCCCCATGATTATAAAGAATTGGATCCTGTCTAGGATGGTCACGTCATTCCTCTATCATTCAAAACTCAGTTTCTTTATTGCATTTAGTATGATAGATGTTCTGTACAGAATCAGTGTATTTCCATTAGATTATGCCCCTTAAAAAAAACAGCTAATATCTTAAGTGGTTTGATAATGTTTATTAGGCAAATGTTCTAATTTAGTTACTGGAAAGTTTCCAATATGGATGTGTATTAATATGCACATTATGAGTATATATTTTAATGAATAATCAAAATGAACTTGTGTTATTCCGTTACATTGAATAGTCTTGTGGGATTTATTAGCTGTACCACACAAATGGATAATAGGATGCTTAAAACTGTATCGATTTCTCAGAATGACTCGGTTGCTGAATGTCAAAATATTCACTGCATGCCACACAGCCAAGACTGATTCGAAAAGTCTAGCACCAAGCCTGTAAAAACATAAGAGCCATAGATCTAGATATCACAATAACCCCTTCAACATCCTTTAAAAGTATGAGTTACAACCTTTGTTATGTTAAATATATAAAGTTACAGTTCACTTGGCAGCTTAATATTAATGTCAAGGTGATGACATGTTTATCCATTGTGATATACTCAATGCATGTCATGCTTAACATTCTTGCTCACTGTGAGAAAGTTGGATTGTCACTGGTTTTTTTGCACTGTTACACAGTGTATTGTAATCCTTTCTGTTCCCCCATTAATGTCAATGTGGTGAAAGACTAATTTTATACATGTAAAGTACAACATGTACCACAAATGCTACTTAACTTGAAAAACAAAGTCTGAAAAAAATTTCCCAATTACCAACTGCATATTGTGGAGGCTTTGTTAAAGGTATTTTGAGATATTTTGCTGTTTCTGATATTTTTACAAACTGCTGCCAGTTATGACTCAGTATGGTCTTGCGGCCACAGAGCTTCAATTTGTCCTATTGCTGACCTTGTGAGAATGGGAAAATGTTATTGTGAGGAGGAGGGATGAGCCAAAATACCAATATTTGGCAGCTAAATAAAAAAGGAACTTTTGCCTGGAGTCAGTGTTTTCCTTTAGTTCACAAAACACAGTGAAACTAAAAACATTGCCAAAAACTTCATTTATTATTAAATCGATGCTTTGAAATTAGGATATATTTTTGTTAAATAAAACTGTTCATTAATCTATTGGTGCATTCATATTTCTCAAGCTAAATCTGAAGTGGAACTCAGGTGTGAAGGCCTGAACTGACTCTGGTGTGGAATAAGATTCCCTCTGACACTCCATTTTTGTTCATGTCAGGATAATCCTTGCTGGTGCAACCAGTTCACATATATATCAACATTCCAGTGTTGTTGCAAAACAATGACTGTGCCCTGACACTCAAGTTGTAATATAAATATGTCCTATGCAAACGTCCTTCAAAATGTATGAGCCTTGCAACATTACAAAGATATTGTCCACCTACACATGTACCTGATGCAATTATCTGTGGGAAGTTTACAATGAGACAGCATTCTCAGCTAACTGCTTGATCAGAGCACCAGCTGGGTATTATGCTGACAACTCCAAGCCATGGTTTTCTTTGCAACAGGATAAATACAAGTAACTATGAGCCAGATTTTCACCAGTGAGGCAGGAAGCTCAAGTCGGGAAATTTCCCAATTCAGCAAACCCATCTCCATGTAAATGTCCCCCCACATGGATTATTTTTGCTCTGGGGAGGTGGCTGTGGGATCAAGTTGGGCCCGCCGACTCTGGAAGCAGTTCACATTTGGCCATGGAGGTGGGCAGGTGCCGAGACAGGCTGTTTAGAAGGCCTGCCTCAGTTCCCTGAGACTTCATCCCAATTGTATTAAGGGCTATTAGACCCTCTAGCCCTCTCCCCTCAAACCTCTTCATCCCCCCACCCACTCCCCATGCCATCTTCATGCCCCCATGCAAACTCCATGCCCCATGTCCCATCCATGGCCCCTCTGCATCCTCCATTCTCATTTGCTATCAAGCCAATGATAATATAATAACAATGGCAAGCCTTGAAATACACTTTTAAATGCACCCATTCAAAAAACTCCTTTTAAAAAAACTGCTGCTCCTCCAACTCTATAAGTGTGTCAGTCAGACAGTGTCATTATTGTATCAATAACAGAAGCTTTGCCTCACTTCACATCTCCTAATCTTGTCTAAATAAACATATAGGGATTGAAAAAAATGTTCAAAGAAAGAAGTAACTTACTATAACTTCATAAAGAAGTCGATCAATCAAACATTCCACTTCCACCTGTGAAAACAGATCCCTGCCAATCCAATCAATTAGTGCACCTTGGAGCTCTGTCAAGCATTCACAATGAGGCCATCCATAATGTGAAATGTGTTAACTGGAATAGATGGCCAGTGATTCCTACATTCTAACAGTGATTACACTTAAATGTACTTGATTGGTTCTGAAGGACTTTGGGATGCCCTGAGGTAATTAAAGTGCTATAATTGCATCTTCCTTATATGCTAGGACACAAACACATGACCAAGTCCATGTTGCACCCTAATCACACCTTACACAGTACATATTGCCCATCAAGCCATACTTAACTCCATCTGATATAATTTAAGATTTTAATCGAGCAAACTTGGGCAACATTAAGAGGAGAGAACAACAGCTGTATAATAATGAGATACAGGTGCTGAAATGGATGTGTGGAGTAAGAAAAAAGAACAAAATCAGGAACCAGCACATCAGGGGGTCAGTGAAGATTGAGGGAGCATTGAAGAATAACCCCCCTTATCTTTTGAGATCGACCCAAGATCTCTATTTTGTACACTGAAGTTTTGAACCTGCTTAAATTGCTTATTAATATTTCTGTCCCATATACTTGAACATCAGTGCTTTTGAGGAGACCAAAATGCAACTTGTGATGCTGCTAGAAAGCCTTTACTGACTGACTTTTCAGTCATATATGTTATAATGAAAAGTTCAAATTGTCACTGGCAGCAGTCTTCCTTGCAAGAACAATAAAGCTTGAATTGACAGGAAATAGGTGGTGGTGAATCCGATCACCACCCATCTAGAATAATGCTAATTCTCTATCTAGTTGTATTACTGAGTGCAGCAACATAATTTGACAAAATACAATGTCATCTTAGTGGCCTTGCATTTGTTTGTATGCTGGTGTTAAAAAAATTCAAATCTACTTTAGATATCCTCTTTGGCTTGGCATTTCTGATCCCTCCTAGGAGCAGCCTCTCCTTCACATTCAGCACTCTACCCTTGCTGCCCAGTCACTATTCATACAATTGCTTGACAATAGCTAAAAGTCCCTTGTTATATGAACGAGATACCGTAATTTTGTGAGTGCGGCCACGTGTGTTTTACCAATTTTTTTAATAAAAAAAGAACTGTTGAATATTCTGGTGGGTTGAGACTAATGAGAAGTCAAAAAAAGCTGGTCTAGTTTATATCTGACACATTCATCCGCAGTATAGCAAGTCCTAACTTCTGAAATTCCACAATGCTTCCCATAACACAGAAACAAGGTATGCAACACTGTTCTTGTTAGTGGACAAATGTAACTTCTTCATCTCATCCTTTTCATTGAATCTGACCAGATCCATTGTAAAGATGGGGACATCTGTTCCCTGCCCTCACCTTTGTCTGTTACCAGTTTTTCACAAGTGACTTTAAAAATTCAATTGTGCCTGAAGACAGGCATGCAAAGGGCCTGTTCACGTAGAAATAAAAGCAGAAACTGGGGTGCTGGAGATCTGAAATAAAAACAGAAAGTGCTGGAAAAACTCAGAATGTCTGGCAGCATCTGTGGAGAGAGAAGCAGGGTTAACATTTCAAGTCCAATTTGACTCTTTTTTTTGGAACTAACACATTTCTACCTCCAGCGTGATGCCATCACCGAACACACTGTCTCCCGTCAGCATTCCAAAGGGACTGTTTCCTCTGTGACACCCTGCTCTATCATCCCCAACACTTCACTTTCATTTCAGATATTAAGCATGGAAAGATATGTCTGCCACTTCAGGATCAGGAGGCCAGATTTGTGCAGGCCGGATGCCCATTCCAGCACGGAAGAGGCTTCCGCCATTTTGAGGTTACTGCCTCATTTAAAACTGTCAGATTATCTCTGGGCCACTGCACATTTCTGAGACCTCAAAATCGGGCCAGTGTAGGCACTAACTAGCTTCAACCACCTTTTGAGTAAGAGAATTCCAAAGTCTCAGAGCCATCTGAGAGAAAAACATTTTCCTCATCTCTGTCTTAAATGGGCAGTGGTTCAATCATCCATGGAACAGATTGGAGCCTGCACTAGGAATAAACATGCTTCACTTTTAGCTTCTATACCATGCGTCAACTCTCATGGGATATTTTATGATCCACATAATTTTGTAATTTAGAATATATTTTAAACATTGCTTAGGACATGCATTTAGTAGAGCAACAGAAAGATTAGCTGGATGGATCTGAATGAGAAGAAATAGACAGTGAGACCACCTCGAGGAAATAAATTTAGCATTTCCTATATCAGATCTTATTAATCATTGATGGTAAACTACGCTGCACAGAAATGATGAATCTTAGTAAATGTATTTATGTCACAGTTACATGTGCATTGCAAATGTATTTCTGTAGAACATGGAATCTAATTAGTGAAAAACAAAGAATTGCTAATAACACATTTGAAAATATATGGAGCGTTCTTCACCATTACATAAAATGTAATTATGTAAACTTCTAATGCTACATTTCTTTCATACCAGTATTTGGAGCAAGTAAATAAATAGTATTGGAACTGGAGCTACACATGCTCTACCTTCTACCCCCGCCAGGAAAATTGCAATTAACAGCACCTGGGTACATTTCTAATTCCCATAAGCAATCTCCAATTCTGGAGCTAGTTAAACGAAGCCCAGAGGCTCATAGATTATTCCATGTCCAACAAACTAACCATGATAAAAACAAAAAGCTAAAAGCTACTGCGGATGCTGGAAATCCAAAACAAAAACAGAATTACCTGGAAAAACTCAGCAGGTCTGGCAGCATCGGTGGAGAAGAATTCTTCTCCACCGATGCTGCCAGACCTGCTGAGTTTTTTCAAACTAACCATGATGTTGGTTATTCCAGTAAATGCTATTGTAAATGGTACATAACTTAATTTGGATTTTCACGCAATATGAACACACGTGATCTAGACTATGACCTACACCAAGACTAATTTAACAGCATATTAAGGAAGTTATCATGAGCCAAATTAACAATTGAAAAGAAGTAATCTTTATAGCATCTACCTGTAACTTTACTGGGGTTAGTCGGTGGTTGACAATCAATCAAGAGGCCTGGATTAATAATCCAGAGAATATGAGTTAAAAACCCACCACAGCAGAATGAAAATACAATAATCGGAATTAAGCCTTGACAGAAATCTTTGTATCCTCACTGGCTATGGGTGAGGTCCCAGAGGACTGGAGAATGGCCAATGTTGTTCCATTGTTTAAGAAGGGTAGCAGGGATAATCCAGGAAATTACAGGCTGGTGAGCCTTATGTCAGTGGTAGGGAAATTATTGGAGAAGATTCTTCGTGACAGGATTTACTACAATTTGGAAGCAAATGGGCGTATTAGTGAGAGGCAGCATGGTTTTGTGAAGGGGAGGTCGTGTCTCACTAACTTGATCGAGTTTTTCGAGGAAGTGACAAAGATGATCGATGATGGAAGGGCAGTGGATGTTATATACATGGATTTCAGTAAGGCCTTTGACAAGGTCCCTCATGGCAGACTGGTACAGAAGGTAAAGTTGCATGGGATTAGAGGTGAGCTGGCAAGATGGATACAGAATTGGCTTGGTCATAGAAGACAGAGGGTAGCAATGGAAGGGTGCTTTTCTGAATGGAGAGCTGTGACTAGTGGAGTTCCGCAGGGATCAGTGTTGGGACCTTTGCTGTTTGTAGTATACATAAATGATTTGGAGGAAAATGTAACTGGGCTAATTAGTAAGTTTGCAGATGACACTAAGGTTGGTGGAGTTGCAGATAGTGAAGAGGATTGTCAAAGGATACAGCGGGATATAGATTGGTTGGAGACTTGGGCAGAGAAATGGCAGATGGAGTTTAATCCAGACAAATGCGAGGTAATGCATTTTGGAAGGTCTAATACAGGCAGGAATTATACAGTAAATGGCAGAACCCTTAAGTGCATCGATGGGCAGAGGGATCTGGGTGTACAGGTCCACAGGTCACTGAAAGTGGCAACGCAGGTGGATAAGGTAGTCAGGAAGGCATATGGCATGCTTGCCTTTATTGGCAGAGGTATTGAGTATAAAAGCTGGGAAGTCATGCTGCACCTGTATAGAACCTTGGTTAGGCCACACTTGGAATATTGCATGCAATTCTGGTCGCCACATTACCAGAAGGATATGGAGGCATTGGAGAGGGTGCAGAGGAGGTTTACCAGGATGCTGCCTGGTCTGGAGGTTATTAGCTATGAGGAGAGGTTGGAGAAACTCGGATTGTTCTCACTAGAGCGACGGAGATTGAGGGGCGACTTGATAGAAGTTTACAAAATTATGAGTGGCATGGACAGAGTAGATAGTCAGAAACTTTTTCCCAGGGTGGAAGAGTCAGTTACTAGGGGACATAGATTTAAGGTGAGAGGAGACAACTATAGAGGAGATGTGCGGGGCAAGTTTTTTACGCAGAGGGTAGTGAGTGTCTAGAATTCGCTGCCAGAGGAGGTAGTGGAAGCAGGTATGATAGTGGTGTTTAAGAGGCAGCTTGACAAATACATGAATAGGATGGAAATAGATGGATACGGACCGCGGAAGTGCAAAATGTTTTAGTTGACAGGCAATATGATCGGCGCAGGCTTGGAGGGCTGAAGGGCCTGTTCCTGTGCTGTACTTTTCTTTGTTCTTTGTTCTAAAATGATGGCATCAGTAAAAGTGAGCATGAAATTGCTGGATTATCATAAGAACCTATCTGGATTCATCCTTTAGGGAAGAAAACCTGTCATTCTTACACGGTCTAGCCAGTATGTATCTTCAATAATACCAAAAGCACAGATATAACTAGTTGGCCTCAAGAAGCTGTCATCCACAACATTTATTAATAACCTGCAGAAGTTATCAGCTGCAGAAAGTCCAGTTTTGTATGTAATGTAAAGATTCACAATATTATAGACAACAGGCAGGTATTATAAGACTAGATTCACTGAACAGTGAAAAATTGGGCAGCAACAAATGACATTTAATACTCAGACATCTAAAGTAATGAGTGTCAGATAATGATGAACGTTCTGATCAAAGGTCACGACCTATGTTTCTCTCCCCACCGATGCTGCCAGGCCTGCTGAGTCCAGCATTTTCTGTTCTTATTAAAGGCTTGGGCGTGAGAGCTGATCAAGTATTGAAGGTATTGACATTTTGTATGCCAAGGTAAATAATATGTTTTTGAGAATGGTTAGGCCCAGCATGGAATTTTTGCAAGGTTCCCCAGCAGAAGGTCAGGAGAATCCAACAGAATATCTCCCCCTATAAATCGAAGGAATTCTGGTAATTTTAGCATGGATGATTTTATGCGACACAAATTCAATCGTGAAAATGAAGGAAAATGAATTCATTGAATAAATACTCCATCTAGATTACTCATGATTTTGATCATTTCAATCAAACTCCTCTCAACTCTTTTCTATGAGTACAACCCCAGCTTCTCCAATCTATCCTAGTAACTGAAGTCCCTCAACCCTGGAACCATTTGCTTCAATCTTTTTTGCGCCCTTGCTAAAGCCTTCACGTCTTTTCTGAAATGTGGAGCCCAGAGTTGCTCACATATTCCAGTTGAGGTTGAATATTTGTTTTATAAAGATTAATCACAACTTCCTTGCTTTGTGCTCTGTGTCTAGATTTATGTTTTCAATGAAAATTGCAATGAATTTGTAATATTGATCTCTCACACTTCTCATGCACATAGCAAGCCACTTGAATCAATATACATACTTAGGTTGAGCAGTAGCACTCTCTGGATCAGAATGTTTTGAGTTCCGCCTCCATTCCATAGAATTGAGCACATAATCCAGGCTGAAACTTCAATGCACTGCTGAGGAAGTGATGTACCATCAG
This sequence comes from Cetorhinus maximus, assembly GCF_964194155.1. NCBI lineage: Eukaryota > Metazoa > Chordata > Chondrichthyes > Lamniformes > Cetorhinidae > Cetorhinus > Cetorhinus maximus. Next base: position 42,113,526 of record NC_135889.1, on the reverse strand, counting down.
AGGTGACAACCTTCAGATGAGAGATGCCATGTATAAATCAATGAGAAGTCCTCCTGATATCATAGCTAACATGTTCTTCAGTAAACAACATCACTAAACATTGCTATCATCTGCTCACTCATTTCATTGCTGTTTTCAGGACCTTGCTGCGCACCAATTAGCTGACACACTTTCCTACATTACAACAGTGACACTTCTGAATGATTCCATTACCTGCAAAGCACTTTATGACATCTTGAGGTCATGAGGTCTCTGCTATAGGGTTGTTCTTACATGTGGCTGGCTTCCACAATGCATATCTCTGAGGAGGCAGTTGCATATCTTTCTATCATTCACTGACAGGCTGAGGAATTAAATTGCCCAGGTATTAGTCAATTTTTTGTCTGGCTTTTGTCAGGATTAACAATGGCCGACTGCTGAACTTGTACAAAGTCACAGAATCCAACCATTTAGACAACCAGAAGAGAGTAGATGAAGTTCAGTTTAGATTTGACCCTGTTGACATTTTGGGCTAACTCTTTGATGGCGGCCGTGTGAGCTTTTTGTGATTGTAAACAAATCTTTCAGTCTTGCAAACGGTTGAACAAGTGCTTGGATTGTCCTTGCTGAACTCTTGGATTTCTATCAGGCTTCTATATTCAAATGGGATTATCAACTTTCTCTGCAAGAAATTTCACCCTTTTCAGAGGTCAACCACCTCAGTTCTGACAATTTTCCCCATTATTCCCAACTTTAGAATCATAGAATGGTTACAGCAAAGAAGGAAGCTACTCAACCCGTCAAATCAACGTCATCTCTCTGCAAGAGCAACTCACCTAGTCCCACTTCCCCATCCTTCACCTGTGACCCTGCAAATTTTTTTCTTTCTTGAGGTGCTTTATCCAATTCTCTTTTGAAAGCCGCAATTGAATTTGCTTTCACCCTCACAGGAAGTGTATTCCAGACCCACTGCATAAAAAAATGTTTTCTCAAGTCGTCTTCGGTTCCTTTACCAATCACCTTCAATATACGTCCTCAGGATCTCGACCCATCCGCCAATGGGAACAGTCGCTCACTATGTACGCCGTCTAGATTACTTATGATTCTATCAAACCCCTCTCAACTTTTTCTTCTCTATGAAGAACAGCCCCAGCTTCTCCAATCTAGTAAGTCCCTCAACCCTGGAACAGTTTGCCTCAATCTATTTTGCACCCTTTCTAAAGCCTTCATGTCCTTCCTGAAGTGAGGAGCCCCAGAATTGGTCACATTCTCCAGTTGGGGTCAAACAATCGTTTTGTAAAGATTAATTGCAACTTCCTTGCTTTTCTACTCTCTATGCCTCAATTTATAAAGCCCAGGATCCTATATGTCTTTTTACCTGGCCTGCCACGTTGATCTCGCTATTCCTGCATGCACTTTAGAGTTATACTCTTTAGTTTATCTTGTCTCTCCTCACTTTCCTACCAAAATGTACCACTTCACATTTCTCTGCATTAAATTTCATCTGCTTTATGCCCAACCATTCCACCAGTTTTTTTTATTCTTTCATGCGGTGCATTGCCCATCGTTGATTGCCCATAACAAGGTAAAGGTGCACTGCCTTCTTGAACCACTGCAGTCCATCTGGTGCAGGTACACCCACAGAGCTGTTGGGAAAGGAGTTCCAGGATTTTGATCTCACGACAGTGATGGAACAGTGGCATAGTTCAAGGTCAGGATTATGTGTGATTTGGAGGGGACCCTGCAGTGTTCCTGTGTTCCTGTCGGTTGACCTCTGAAAAGGGTGAGACCCAGAGTACATTCTGCGCCATGCTATATCTATTCCAGATAGATTCTAATCAGCTGTTATAAGTGTAAAAGTCGATCCTTTGGTATATTAATTTCCTATTTTATGGAACAATCAATGGAGAATAGAAGAGAAAGAAGTTTCAAATCTCTTGTGGCTACCTTTCTGTCTGCAACCTAGAAAACCCTATCCCAGAGCTTAATTTAATCTGTTAATGCTGGAGTAATTATACTTATTTTCTTCTTAGTTATGACTGTCATGATTGTCAACGATTGTGCAAACACAATTTAATCATTGTGTCATCTAAATGCAGTCAGTTATTCTTAATCATTCACAATGTTAATATAAAAATCAGAATTCATCGTTATTTTTTGTAAAATATACATTTTGATTTTCGAACCTGGCGTATTTTGTTATCTTACTTTGCAGTTGTCTTCCTGAGTCCTTTCTGGCTAGTGTGAGTTTTTCAAGGTGACATTCTGCCGGGATAATCCATGTCTCCTCAGGGGATACAGCAAAGCAAGTCTGCATACACTTGTATCCATCACTCTTATCTGTTACAGTGAACCACATGGGAATAATATGACACTTCTGCACAATAACCGTAAAATAAAAGAGGCTATGTATGATGGCAATGTACAATTCCTCAGTGGCTGGGCTACCTTGCTCTGGCACGCCACCTTGGCTGTCTAACTGTAACCTGTATCTGTTACTGTTGCCGTCTGACAGGTAAAAGAAAATCACATTGTGTTGACTGTGCTCTGCATGATGCAAAGAGCCAAAATATTTTTGCAAGCCTTCTCAGATGCACTATGATTTTCGCCATGTAATTTAAAAAAAAGTCAACCTTATTTTAAAGGCAGCAAACTTGCCATTTCCTTGGCAATGTGTGTGCCACGTTATCTCCCTGGTACTCAAGCCCCCATCATCTTTTGCCTCAATAAGAAAAACTGGGGTTAAGTGTGGAGAACACAGAGAGTGACACAAATGTAGGAGGTTGACAGGCCATTTGTTCATCTACAGCCAGCCGCCAATCACTCTGCTCACCTTAAGCTGTTTCTTGATTTGAATTGTTGATTAAGGTATGGGTACGTACAGGCACATTGGTGTTGACATTCATAATGATATTCCTAGAATCAAATATCACCCATCCTTTAATAGAACAACAGCCATTCCTGTTAAGATGAATCAATAGATTCTTAGCCAGTGCAAAGGATTTTGAGATAGAGTAGGTAATGAGAAATGATATGGGAGCATTAATCCAAAACCCCCTTTTACTCTTTACACAATGGGTGGAGTTTTGTGGCCCCTCCTGCCAGTGGGATTTTCCAGTCCCACTGAAGTCAATGGGCTTTTGAACAGCTCATCGCATTTTCCAGCCCCGCCCCCGCCACGACAGGGCTGTAAAATTCTGCCCAATAAATCAGATATTTGCATATTGAACCTAATTCTTCCAAAACAATATGATAAAAGCAAAACAGGAAATCTGAAATAAAAACAGAAAATGCTGGAAAAGTTCAGCAGGTCTGGCAGCATCTGTGGAGAGAGAAACAGAGTCAACGTTTCAAGTCCGTAAGACCCTTCTTCAGCTTTACTTTCGCCACCACAAACCGACAATGATAGGCAATTTGTGGCTGAAAGTTTAAACAGGTTTTGGAGGGATATAGTGCAGAGTATTGAACCACCATTTTGTACTGGCTCCAGGCTAATGATGAGATGCAACAGTATAACAGGACATTACTGAAGGTGTTACAAGTGGAGCAGATGGAAAGGAAAAGCTGGAAGCTGCAATTGGAAGCATTCCTTTTGGCACCGCACAGTCAATGACAGGTCTGATTCCAACTCAGTTAATGTTAGGACATGAGTTGCACAGAAAGCTTCCAGAACTGAGGAATGGAGAAAAAATCACAAAGCACACACTGCGGGAAGGTTTAAGCAGAGCCCTGATCGGTGGGAGAGGTGGACAGTCAGGCAGGAACCCACTCCAAAGGGCAACCATCATGGAAGGAGGAGGAAGAAGAACAAGATCCGAAGGAAAATTGCAAAGGAAGACCAGAGGGACATTGCCAGAAAAGGTCTCATTCAGAGGATAGGCCATGGTGGTGAAAGTTCCATGTTGTTTCAAGAATCTCATAATTATTAAGTGAAGAAAAGAAGAAAGCAGAGTGATGGAATATGATGTAACACTGAGCATGCACAAGCTGTGCAGGAAGCTCTGGAAGAGCAAGTAGTGAAAAAACTAAAGGATGTTTTTGGTGTTGGACAACTGCTATGTGTGTTGTAACTATAAAATAAATTATTTGTTCTCTTTACAAATGTCTGATTATTTTAACAGTACTCATACACTGCACATTGTTTTCAGGCATTGTTATGTATATTGTGTCATGCTATGTGTTTTATTAAAAGTACCAATTAGAAAACACTTAACACGATTTTATCTTTGAATGTAGCACACTTACGTCAACTTTGCATTAGAATGTTGGGAAGCCCATTGAGTGGTTTGATGATCAAAGCTACCCCCTTGAGATTCGATAGAGGCATTAGGATATGTAACTCACATGAGCTTTGAGAAAGTACACACCAAGATTGTGTTGGAGCCCTAGCTAGTGCAATGATCCAGGTTTTCTTCTCCAAAGCCACAAAGACAGAAGCCACACACAACTGAGTAGGCAGAATTTTTTTTATCCTTTGATGCAATGTGGGCATCACTGGCAAAGCCAGCATTTGTTGCCCATCCCTAATTGCCCTTGAACTGAGTGAGGGTAGTTCAAAGCCAACCACATTATGTGCAGGCACATATAGGCCAAACCAGGTAAGGATGGCAGATTTCCTTCTGTGAAAGGACATTAGTGAACCAGGTGGGCTTTTAAAACAATTAATGCTAGTTTCATGGTTGCCAGGAGATTTCAATTCCATATTTTGTTACATTTCACCAGCTGCTATGGTGGAATCCGAACTGATGCCCCCAGAGCATTAACTTGGGTCTTTGGATTACGAGTCCAGTGGAATTAGCACCACACCATCATCTCCCATGTGCAATACTCATTGTCAGAATAATGTTTATTGTCTGAATGCCAGCAAACCAAATATTCCAAATATTCTTATAATGTTCACATGCATTTTTTATTATCAAGTGCATTTCTTCTATACTTTTTGGTAGTACCCTGAATATAGTCTCATTGGCTTTTTTCTTGTTTTTCCAAACAGAAATGCCTTTTTCTCTCATTTAGAATGGCTTATTTGCACTCAGCATCCAAATTCCTTATGTGTAGTGCACCTCGCCACCCTCCCACCAGACCCCTGGGGCACTGATTGCACTAAGTCAGAGGAGGTGTTGTTTTATACAGCACATAAAGTTAATTAGCGGTCGGAATTTTATGTCCTGCGGGCAGGCATGCGTCTAACCCGAACGGGTATACAATTGCGCGAGATGGCATCGGGCGAGCATCCCGACGTCATCGCACACTCGCGCAATATATCTGACAGGAATGCCAGTCACCCCACCTCGCCTCCTCATTTTCACAGGTTTGCCAGTGCCACACCCCCATTGACTCCACTCTCACAGGTACATCAGCACCCTCCATGGCAAAGTATCCCTTGGCCTTTTTGACCAGAGTTGGTCACCCTGTACAATACGTGTATGGCGAAAAGTGTGCGACGAAGCAGGTTATGTGAAGTTCAGTGAAAAACCACATGCCATCTGAAGCTCATTGACCCACCGTTAAGACATCGGTGTACATTCATGAATTCGCCTTCATGGCGGCTTTTCAGGCGCATTGTCCCAAACCTGGGACGATGCATTCCCGGGAAACATGCCGTTTCCATGGTGGGAGGGCTCTCATTCGCCCATCACGCCACCACCTCGCCGCTTCAGCATGCCAGGCACCATATTTAAAGTCCAGCTGCATGCAAACATCTCAGTGCTTCCAGCCCATGACTGCTGCATGGAAGACATGGCCCTGAAAAGCAAAAAGACTGCAGCCCCCAGGTTTAATGACGCATCCCTCGAGCACCTTTTGGATGCAGTGGAGGCTCACTGTGATGTCCTGTACCCCCACTCTGGCCACAGGATGGGCAGCAATGTCATTAATCTGGCTTGGGAGGTGGCGGCAGAGGTGGTCAGCGCCAATGCCCTGCAAAATAGGACAGCCACCCAGTGCCGCAAGAGGATGAATGATCTTCTCTGTTCCGCCAGGGCAAGTTACTCTTCTCATCACTCTCAGCTCACACACTCAGAAACCCATCACACATCCACAGGGCCCTCACTCACTGCCAGTTTAAAGGACATCACCATTCACTCTCTCACACACGCCTTAATTGGCCTTATCCCATCCATGGGACCACTCACTACCCACACAGGCCAGGCATACTTATCATCTGGCCTGGCAGGTGTCCTGCTTACACTCTCTCCATCCATCTTCATGCAGGACAAACTGGCACACAACAAGAGGGAGAAGTCACACATTGTGGAGAAATGCCTGAAATCAGGGTCCTCATTGACTTTGAAAACAGAGCCATCCAGCTGGCCAGCGAGGATCGGGACCAGTCCTGTGCCGACGGTGAGGTCGGCGCTGCTCTACCAAGTGAGGATCCAGCAGTGCAACATCCATCAGAAAACCATGCTGTGAGTGATGTGTCCTCTTTCACAGGCCACGGCCATGCACTAATTATCTCTCCTTGCTTTCACAGGCACATCTGCCAAACAGCCAACAGAGTCCACGACCCAGGGACTCCAATCAAGCCCCGAAGAAACCTCTGAAAAGGAATTTGGAGCCACCCTCTCTGAAGTCCCATCACAGCACTCACCCACACCATCCACCAACACAGAGACATATACTTCAGTAGGACTAAGCTTTACAGTAGCCTCAGGATCACAGTCTGGTGAGCACGTCGCATTGTCTGATACACAGCAGGCAGAGGCAGGGACTTCCCAGGTCTCCACCACTCGGACAACTGCTGGAGGATAGGAATTTGCTGAGTCAGAGTCAGGTGATGAGCCTCTGGACCTGGTCATGTTACAGTTGCTGGAGCTGCAAAGGCAAACTCGGGAACATCAGGAAGGGATGGCCACTGTACTGCTCAGATTGCAAGGCACAATGGAGGAGTCCGTCCGCCTTCAGTCTGAAGTGAAAGCGCCGGCGTGCCAACGCACCAAGGTCAACACTGGTAGGATGGCAGCCACCATGGAGACCTTGGTCCAGGATATCACTCCTGCACTGCCACGCGGGTTCAACTCCATCGCTGATGCCATAGTTGGCCTCCAACTGCGTGTATGTGAGAGGGGTACGGGGCAGCTCAATCTCATTCCAGCTACCCCTTCTCCTCAAGGAGTCAGCCTGGGGCCCTCAGGCACCCATAGGGAGGAGGATCAGCAGGTGTACCACATGGAAACATCCATTCGGTGACTCCAGGATGTCTGGCCAATCCAAATCTGTCTTCATGTGACCTCAGCTGATCCAGCTCCCAGGCCGAGGTGGGTGTCACTGCCAAACAGCAGGACTTTGAAAGTAGGCCCGGCCCCTCTAGGTTTCGGCCCTCAAGAGGGCGCCTGCCAAGGTCATCAGAGACAGGGCGTAGCAGTCAGCAGGCTGCCTCCACCTCTGCTCCGGATGTCCGGGGAACACCAAGATGTAGTGGCAGGGTTAGGAAGGTTAAGGAGGATTAGTTGCACAGCCTGGGCATGGGTGTTAATCACTTGTTCATACTGCTAACTATTGTCAATAAACTCCCAAGAATGTATCCCTGCCTATGGCTCCTTGTTCTGATGAGCAGTGTTCATGTCACTCAGATGTGAAACCTTTCTGCACAAGATAAAGGCAGGTGTCTCAGTCCAGGGCCTCTTCCCTATGCTTTGTGCAGCCTTCAGACCAAAGTGATGGTCCAGCCTCACACTCCCTGGATACATTACTGATGCCTGCACCTCGATGGTGCTGGTCATTGCTGCCAGAATGTCGTGGGCAGGCGTCACAGAGTTCCGTCATTCTCTCTGTGTGCTCTCAGCACCTTTAAGGTGGGGCTGGCCCCCATCTCTTCATCATCTGTGACCAGTGATGCTGTGCTCCTGAAGGGCTCAGGTACTGAAGGCAGATAAAGGATCAGGTGCTTCTGATCCTTCAGAAGCTGCGCCTCTATGATATGACCCTTATCACAGAGCACAAGCAAGCTGCCCTCAGCCAGACAGTAGTCAGACATTCTCAAAGGCTATGTGAAGATCTATGGAGTTTTCTCATTCCATGTCATCATTATCCTCCTGCAATTGAGAGACTATTAGGGCTTCCACTGCGTCTCCATGTCAGGAGCCTTATCACAGAGGGTATGTGCGCTGCCAACAGTCAGACTGGAGTCAAATGTTCATAAATGCAATGTGAGGATCTATGGTGTCTCCTCCCTGCATGTCATCATCATCCTCCACAAACCTAGCAGATATGAGGGCCTCCTAAGCACGCCTGCCTCATCTGGCCTATGTGAGGGCCTCATCCTCATCATCGCCGCCTTTGAGGACATCCTCATTCTCAGCCCCGTCGACGCTCTCCTCATTGGAGGAGATCTCTAGCTCCTCAGTCTCCCCGTTGCAGCGCCAGGTTGTAAAGGGCGCAGCAGATGACGACGATGCATTACACCCTCTGTGGACTGGTCCAGGCACCAGAACCTGATTTTCAGCATCCTGATGGTTTGCTCCACCAAGTTGCAAGTTGCAGCATGAGCCTCATTGTACCATCACTCTGCTGCAGTCTGAGGCCACTGCATGGGTGTCATCAGCCACAGCTTCTGAGGGTAGCCCTTGTCCCCGAGGAGCCAACCCTGCAGCCTCTGTGGACCCGGGAAGACTCCAGGGATCTGTGAGCGATGAGAATGTAGGAGTCGTGCACACTCCCTGGAAACCATGTGCACACCTGCAGGATGTGTTGTGGTGGTCGCGCACTAGGTGCACATTCAACAAGTGGAATCCCTCACGGTTGACATAGTTCACCACATGTTGTGACGGAGACCTGAGTACCACATGAGTGCAGTCGATGGCACCCAGCACCTGTGGGAAACCCAAGATCTGGGCAAATCAAATTGCTCCTGCATCCTGGCTGTCCTGATCCCGGGAGAAATGCACAAAGTTGTGTGCCCTCGCAAAGATGGCATCTGTGACCTCATGGATACATTTCTGGGTGGAGGCTTGAGAGATCCCACAGAGGTCACCTGTGGAGCCCTGAAAGGAGCCACTGGTGTAGAAATTGAGCGCCGCAGTCACTTTCACAGCCACTGGCAGTGGATGCTCTCCATGTCCCTTTGGCGCCAAATCCTGCAGCAGGTGGCAGATGTGACCGACCAGTTCCCTAGACATGCACAGTCTTTGGCGACACTGGTTCTCAGTCATCTTCAGGAATGAAAGGTGGTACCTATAGACCCTGGGTCTAGCTAGGTGCTGACCAGGAATGGCTCGCTGTGGCTCTTCAGAGGCATGCATGGCAGCCCCAGCCGCCTCTTCTTCCAGAGGGTGCTGCTCCTCCCTCTGCGCAGCAAGGCACCTCATGCTGTCTTCTCAGTCATCTTTGCTCTCTGTGCTCCATGAGGCTCAGGCTCCATGATCTTGATGTACTCCTTCTAGAGGATGAAAGAGAGAGACGTGTGGATTAGCATGGGTGTAGTAAGAAGCTGTCTTGGCTAAGTGTAACAGCCCCTTAACGCTTCCCGGAGAGTGCTGGCCACCACTTGGATGGACAGAGGTTAGTGCGCTGCATGGCTGCCCAAAACTCCACTCTCCTCCGCCCCACTCCACCTGACTGATTGGCGGCAGCCTTACCCATTGGACAGCATGCTGTGCTGTCAGCTCAGGCACAGGCATTCTCCTAACCTACATTACAAGGCTGCACTGTTAGCTTGGACCATGGGGGAGACTGATCTAAACTGGGATGATGACATCGCAAGAGGCTGTGAGCTTTAGCAAGGAGATTGTACAATGTGCCCAGTCATCCAACTGTTCTGCTGTCCACTGAAATGCTCATTACTTTTCAGTCTGTGCCCGAGGGATGAGAAGCTCTGAAGCACTTAGTGGCACTTTGATGCCTCTGCATTGCTTCAGTGGGCAGAGAACCTAGAAGCCTGACTCCAATCATATCAATGTGGCTGCGCCTGAACGGCCTCAGCTGCAGAGGAATGGTCACTTCATACAAGGTGTCCTTAACCTCCCTCGCCCAACCCGAACTCCGCACGTGCTTGTGCGCTACCTTCAACTGCAGGGCAGCCCATGCCCCCACCCCCACCCCCAATGCACCTGAACCACAGGGCAGCTCTTATCGCGCCCCCCACAATGTGCCTCAACCACAGGGCAGCCTTTGCCCACACCCCCACTCCCAATCCGCCTCATCCTTGAAGTCCAACAGGTGACCCTGGTGAGCGCTGCACAACGTATTGTGCATCACCTCCGAGTTCCCCATAAAGTGCAGCCCGCCAAGTGCACGCCTTTTATATGCTGTCGCGAAACATGTCAGCATGTAATCACACCGACGTGAGCAGACAATCCAGTGGGGCCCGGGGGGGACTCCAGTGGGCTGGGATTATGATGATATGCAGATGTATCGTAATGACATTCCCGATGTCTGATGGCAGGCTGAGCAGACAATCGCAAACTGGTTTCACGACGTCGTGAAACCAATTTTTGGCCTTCTCGCCATATTGTCTGCACACGCTAGCGAACACGCCTGCACCAGCGAGCATGGACGATTCCGCCCTATAACCCAGGTAGGTGTGCAGCAAAAGAGTCAAAAAGTAGGCCAAAGCTGATATTCCGTAGTGCCGTCTAAGTGTTGGGGAATGCTCCTGTCCCTTCCAAGGCTTGGGGTGTTTGATGGGATGAGGACTCCTTACACTGGAGGTGGCCATATCATTGGCTTTGAGATCGGGGCAGAATCACCAGCCAGAATGCCCAATGAGAAATGGGTGGAACAGTTTGCAAAGGATGTGAAAACCCTGGAACCCTGAAAAGAAACCACAATTATTTATTTATTTTTTTAAATAGTGCCTTAACTCAGAGTCTTCTGGGGGTACTTTAAATTGCTTCCGTAGGATTTGGGCGGCTGCGGCAAGAGTGGTTTGTGGTGAGACCATACGACCCCTGCATCTGGCACTGAATGGTGCATATCATGATATCCAGGCGCTTGTTGGTACTCAGGAGGAGCAGGTACTGACCAATACCTCCTCCGACCCTAGAAAGCTGACCAGGATCTAAAGAGTATTTGCCAGGACCTGAATACCGGATGATGCACTCGTGTTCATTTGTTTAATCAATTCTGGAGCAGCGTACAAAAGCTTAAAGCTTACACTCCACTAACATCTGCTACTGTGTGAGTCACCCTCCATTGCTGTGGCTGTACAGAAGCCTACCCTCTATGCTGAGTATGAACCAGTAGATGGGAGCAGTACTAGCAATGGCAGAGATTGGTGACCATTCATACAAACTCTCAGACAGCTTTACAGAACGCAGACATCCTCTTTATTCACGACATCCAGATTATATGGGCACTCATTCCAGCTTCTGCTTTTGATTGCATGAATCAAAATTTGCACTGTCCAATGGTGCAAATAACTACAAAGCAACAGCTGATTTTTTCACTTCACAGATAAATTGTGGGATTGTTACGTGGATTATTTTGGTGTGAAAGTATCACCACATTATTCAAAAGGTTAACTGTTAACAAATGGATGCTGCACAGTCAGAAAAGGAAATGAATGGGAAATTGGCAGGAGGGTTTGTGACTGGAGGATGCAAGTTTAAAGTAACTGGCAAAATAACCAGAGGGGAGATGAGGAGAAATTCTTTTAAGCAGCAAGTTGTTATCTGGAACGCACATAGCCTCAAAGGATGAAGGAAACAGATTTAATGATAATTTTGGAAAGGGAATTGGATGGATCACAGAATCATAGAAAGTTTATGGCACAGAATGAGGCCACTTGGCCCATCATGTCTGTGTCAGCTGAAAAACAAGCCTCGCATGCTAATCCCACTTTCCAGCATTTGGTGCGTAGACCTTGATACTTGAAATGGAAACAATTGCATTCCAATGGGGAAAGAGCAGGAGAGAGGGACTCTTTCAAAGAGCCATCAAAGGCACAATGGGAAGAATGGCCCCTTTGTCTGCTGTATCAATTCTATTGAAATTGAACTTCTCTTGGGTAGCCCAATCTTATTACCTACTAGCACTAACTAAACGTGGTTTTGTTTATATAACATAAGCTGGAATCAAATGAATTGTGCCAAGACCACTTTCCCCCCAAAAAAAGAACAATATTTCCAAAAAGACTCAATAGCTGATGTACATGAGAAACTATGGAAAATTATTTATACTCAACATTAGAAGTAAAATTTGACTGTAATTAATCACACATCTAATATTTCCATTTTATAAAATGTAATGTAAAGAATGTGATCATTTGCAAAATTGGAATTCATATTTTTGTAAGGCACAGTTTAAATCCTTCTAATGAATGAAACTATTAGCACGCCTACATTCTGAAACCTAATATATATCCTCAGCACAAAGCAATGCCTCTGTAGAAGATGATGCTATTTAACCCCTCCAAAAAATAATTATTAACATCACACGTTCACTTGCTGCATTATTGTCATGAACCTGGGAATCTGAGAATGTTGATTTGATAGTAATTTAAACGTTAAATTGAAGTTTTATGATTCTGGATTGTTTAGTCGCTTCAGAAAGCTTTTTGATTCATAAATATGGTGGAACTGATTATCTGCTGTATGAACCAGGGAAAAGCAGGTTGTGAAAAGCATGACTAATGCAGGATATATCCTCAGGATAAGTTGCCTTATACCATTGGCCATCTGATGCAGGTTTGACCTTATTTAGTTTACAGCCAATTATGAAGTTTTATTGGAAGACACACTGAATTTTAAGTCCCCAGTTCAAATTAACTTGGCCAAGATCCCTCTTGCTCAGTATTTACAGGTATAAAATGCAGGCTACCTCAGTGAAATGCATAACTGGTAAAGTAATGAGCTGTAATTATTGTTTTATCGTTTGTGTGGTGCACATTTATGTGTGTGTGTGAATGTTGTGTGCATGTGTTTGGAGTGCACGTGTATGGGGTGCATGTCTGTAGGGCGTGTGTTTGTGATGTGCATATGTGAGTGGGGGTATGGAGTGCATGTGTGCGGGATAAGTGTGTAGGGTGTGGGGTGTGTGTGCCTGTGTGTGTTTTTGGGGTGCATGTGAGTGTGTGGGGTGCATGTGAAGGGTATGCATGTGGAATGCATGTATGGGGTGCATGGGTGTGTGGGGTGGCTGTGCGTAGGGCGCATGTGTGTGGAGTGTGTGTGTGTGTGTATATGTGTTCATTGTGTGGCAGGCGTGTGGAATGCATTTGTATGTGGAGTGTGAGGAGTACACTTATGGGTGCATGTGTGGGCATTTGGAATACATGTGTAGGCATGTGGGTGCATGTCAAGATGTGTGGGGTGCATGCATGGGAATGTGGAGTGCATGTGTGGGCATGTGAGATACGTGTGTGGAGTGCCTAAGTGGGTGTGTGAGCTACGTGTGTGTGTGTGTGTGTGTTTGAGGTACATGTGTAGGGTGCCTGTGTGGGCATCTGAGGTTCAATGTGTGGGATGCCTTTGTGGGTGTGGGTGTGCATATGTGTGGGGTACATGTGTGGGATGCCTGTGTAGATGTGTGAGGTACGTGTGTGGAGTGCATGTGTGTGTGGGATGCATGGAGAGCATGAGGTGAGTGTGTGGGATTCCTTCATGGAGTGTGTGTGTAGGATGCATGTGTGGGTATATGGATTGTGTGTGTGGGTTGCATGTGTGAGTGTGTGGTGGGTTGCATATGAGGGCGTGTGCGTAGGGTGCATGTGTGGGGTGCATGTGTAGAGTGCATGTGTGGGGTGTGTGTATGAGGTGTGTGTGTGGGTACATGCATGGGAGGGGGCATGTGTTTATGCCAGTTTGCCAGAGCATTTTCTTTCCTTCAAATACATTGAATGAAGTGTTGCCTTACATTGGAAGAGAATACTTTACACGTGAGTTGAATGTGAAAACCTCTTGTTAATAGGATATATTATTAGTAGGCTCTAGACAATCTAAAAATACATTAGTTCAAGTATATTAACTTGTGGTACAAACACATTGGTTTGGACTAAAATAGTACCAGTAAACACATTTCTATTTTAATTACCATGCTTAATATTCAATTTAGCAGCTAAAATTTATCAGTAACACTGTTACCCTGAATTTAATTTAGAATAAGTACAATCCATCTATTTATAACAGTTGTGAAATCTAACCATGTTCAGTGTAGTTGGTGCTCATCAACTATGTCGTACATTAGGTATAATTGAATATAATTATAATACTGCCAAATGACCAATTGTAGGAAAATGTGGAATGAGTAATATGATAATCCATAGAGGTTCATTGATCGGTTGAAGAACTCATTCATTATTTTCTAATCAAATAATCCTTACCCATTTACATAACCTTCACAAACCGTTTGGCTATTCTATATTTTTACTTTTTTTTATCATGCGGTATATCCGTATTGCCAAGCTCAAAAGAAAACCCTGCATCATATTATTGACAGCAGACAAGTCTGATATTTAATCATTCGCGCAAGGCGATATTTCCATAGCCACTGAAGGAAGCTGCTCGTGAAATAGTAATAAAAAATGCAGACATTTTTAGACATCGCTACCTTCAAAGACATCTTCACTTTAGCAATTGTCTGTCAACGTACAACTAATATCTCATCCCCTGGACATTTGTTCAGCTGTTGCTTAGCAGAATCATCACATATGATATTCAGGACAAAAGTTCAGGAGGCTCCTTTACTGCAGTTGTTGATTTTGGAAAGATAACACAAAAATTCCTAGTAGCTGGCAATAATAACTGACCAAAATAAAGGTAGAAAAAATGTCTGCTAATGTTATAGAAATTAAAAATATATTCACCTTTTGACAAAGTTGCTTATCAGAGAAAGATTTAAACCACTACACAAGAAGCTCTCTGCTAAAACATTCACTGGTCCATGACAATCTAGAGTCACTGCCATTGTCCCATATTAAATGTATTGGTCTCAGTGCAGCTGTGATAATACTAAACCCTGCAGTTCTATAGAATAAGTTGCAAATCATGAAGCAGAAAACATTGGAAATACTCAGCAGGTCAGGCAGAATCTGTAGAGAAAGAAACAGAGTTAACACTTCAGATCAGTGACCTTTTGTTAGGAGTACAAAAAAATAGAGATGTAACAGATTTTAGGCAAGTACAGAGGCAGGGAAAAGAAGGGAAAGACTTGTGATGGGGTGGAAGGCCAAAGAGATCAAATGGCAAAAGGGTTGATGGTGCAAGGCAACAGGGGATGGTAATGGGACAAATAAACAAGCAAAGAATGTGTCTAGAGGAGGTGTAAATGGAAGTAGCAGAAACATTACCAGCACCTGTTGTCTAAGAAAAGGGAGAAGAGGTTATGATCTGAAATTGTTGTATTTAATGTTGAGTCCGAAAGATTGTAAAGTAGCCAATTGAAAAAGGAGATGCTTTTCCTCAAGCCTTCATTCAGCTTCACTTGTAGAACATTTCCAATAATGTGGTGACATTTTCACACCAAGGGAAGAGTTGAAAAAACAGGACCTGGTGGGGGAGATGCTTTTTGGCCATCTGGACATAGTGTCCAGTCCATTGAAGTTGATTTTGCATCGGTTTTGCCTGAATGTTTATAGAGCTGGCTTCAAGAAGGACACTAGCATTTGTTCAATAGTTTTCCCATTGAATCCAGAGGATGGGGCAGGGGCATTGCTGGTGAAATTTCTCTAGCACTCTTATGTGTCGCTGATACACAGCCCAGGTCTCACTGCAGTATAGGAGTGGTCTGTACACTAGGACTCTTGTTGACTTGTAGAGGTCTTTGTTGTCAAACGCTCACTGCCATAGTTTGTAGAAGGCTGAGGTGGCACAGCTGATTATAGTTGGATATCCTCTTCAGTGGTTACCTTTTGAAAGAGGTGACTGCTGAGGTATGGGAAGTGCTCAACATAGTCCAGAGTCTCTCCTTCAACATAAATGAGAGGAAGAATATTTGGCTGACCAGGTGTGGGTTGATATATGAGTTTTCTTTGGCAACATTCAAGGACAGGTCAAGTTTCTTGTACGCAGAATTGAAGAGATCGGGAGTGGTTTGCAAATCTGGTTCAGAGTGAGAAATGAAACGGCAATCATCCACAAACTGTAAATCACGTATGTCTATGGTGGACAGTTTAGTTTTGGCATGGAGGTGACTAAGGTTAAAGAGTTTTCTATCTAGATTGTACTTAATACTGACAGCAGAGGGGAGTCGATCTTTGATGAGATGAATAACTGTCAGGCTGAGGCCAATGATAGTTTTGGAAATGGCTGATTTTAATAGTAGGGTCATAGTCCAGGGGTAGGTAGGAGGAGGAATTGGTGAGTTGGTATTTAACCTTCGTGAGGTAGAGGTCTGTTGTCCAAACAGCAACAACAGCAAGATTCACAACAATATCAGGGTTGGACCTGAGAGAACAGAGTGCTGTGAGTTCTGAGAGAGGTAATCATATATCAGTTACATCCTCACAAGGAACAACGCAGATGAAATTTGACTTGTAGTCAGCAGAGCAACTGCACCGCATGATGGTCCATGCCAGCCTAAAACTTGAGCTAAATTCAGCTTTAGGCTCAACTAAATGCCATTTGTAACCCTATCAGGGTGACGGGGGTCAACTGTCTCCCACTATGGGGGAGCTGGCAGGTTGGGTGACCAGTCTGGTGGGGGCGGGGGTGGGAGGGAATGGGAAGGCCTTGAAAGGAGCAGTAATGTCCCTGCTTCTTCTGGTCCACAAAAATAAAAACTGATAATTTTCTGGACCTTTTTTGAGTGGTCTTCAGCAGCTCCTTTAAGGTGAAGTGTTGCCATTTTTACCGCACTCTGGATAAATAAAAGTCATTTAATCCAATAGTGCACTTCCAGAATCGCTCAGGCATTCTGGAAGGTGGTGGTCTAACAGCAATTTTATGCCAAAAAGACATGAGTTGGACTTTATCTCCAATAGGTTGTTAAGAGCTGCATAGCATTTAATAAAAATAAATAACTTGAACTATCAGCAAGATTTCATGTTAAAATTAATTAAAATGTGCACTGCAATCAATGTCTTTACAAAACTCTCACTATGGCTACCATTATGATTATACATTTGTGTTATTATTCTTTCTTTTGAATTGCCTGTGAAGTATGTATTACATAAGTAGAGGTTTACAGCAAGAACAAATGAATACAAGAGAACATTTTTCAAGCTGTAGTTTCATCATGAGAGTGCCTGTATTCTGAAGAAAGGTCGGCTGTTTGTCCCTATAGCCAGTAGCCTTGATTGAATGAAGCAGAAAACATGTCAAATGAAAGCTGCATTGCAATCTGCACTATCAGATTATGATATATATATAATATATATATATAATGTAAACAGAGATCACATGACCTACTCTTCAATTGGCACTTTAAGTATCTGGCTACAGTTAAAGGCACCATAGGGTAGGACCATCCAAATTAGCCAATCCACTTCCAAGAAGGCATCATGTCAACTAGGTGTTCATTTAACAAAGTATCAGGTTACTTGTAATTGATTGTAAGTCTACACAGATCCAAGAGTACCTTAGCTTAGCCCCCAATGCTAAAGCAGTGTACAGTCATGTTAACTTTAAATTTGTTTTCACTGTGACCTAGAAGCTGTGATTCCTAGATATGAATGTCATTACCATCTACTCTCTGCACCTTCTGCTGCAAAAACATTGATTTTGTACCGATAACGTTGTCATCAATCTTTCTGAGGAGGATGTAAAAGACAGGCTGCATCTTTTCTCACTTCTGCTTCTGCTATAATGACTAAGCTGTTTGTAGCAGCCAACTAACGTAATTCTAATATTTGTGCAATCACAGTGCATTGGCAAGAAAACATTTACATTATGTTCCCTTTGATCTATCTAACTGATTGGCCTCTCTGCCCCAATCTAGTAAAAATACAGACATCAGTGTTTACTCTGCTTTTCTATAGCAAAACTGACAATAAAGGGGAGACATTCCTCTGTGTTATAATTTCAAAATTATGAAGGTATTTCTAACAGGCAATATTTATGATTTCACTGCACTTCGTATAGAGAAGAAGACTTCTAACAGTTAGACCATTCTGAAAGCAATTCAGAATAATTATTGCATTGAGGGATTCCCAAATTCATTTCTTTCTCTCATTCTCACTCTGAAAAACTAAACCACATTCAAATGTTAAAACTGCAATATTTGCTAGGGGTCAGGATTTGTAAACACTTCATTATAATTACAGATACCAGTAAGATTTTGAATTGTGATACCAGAGTTGCAAGTTCTGCCTCCAAGTTTCATATGAATAAGGGATTCAGCGCACTGAGGACCAGATTGAATGCAGCCTGCTGGAGATGGCCAGGGAACTGGGAGAATCAGACGGGAGGCCCTGTGTCTGATTCCCAAAGGCCAGAAAACTGTCCCACTGGTGGCAGGATGTCAATTAGTCTCATTAATGAGCCACTTGAGAGAAGTTATCCCCTAGCCCACCATGATTTATGGTGGCTCAGGGATTTAATGGGACTCGTACGGGTCTCAGGCAGCTCCCAAAGGCTTCTCAGCAAGCCCTGTTGGGTTTGCCTGTGGACTTGTAGGGAGGGTCCCTCTTTGACAGGCACTCAGTGCCTGATCAAGGGACCTGGCATCAGGATATTGGGGGAGTTACTGAAAGCCGACCCCTTCCATTTTATCCGAACCCCCCTCCACCCCCCTCACCATTGACCCCCTCCCTATGACCCCCAACCTACCCTCACTCACGTATCTACAAGGGTCCAACAACAATCCCTGGCGAAAGCCTCAGATTAATAATAGCAATGACCACTACTCCTGGTGGCACTGCCGATCATGGGGAGCTCCTGGCCTCTGATTAGTCAGTGGGATTGGGGACGGGATTTCTACCTGATTGAGGAGTTGGTTGAGTCGGAGGCTCAGTGCCTGAGCCTGATCAACTGGAATTGTGTCGGGCCTCCTGTGGAAAGGCAGCGAGCGGCTCTCAGCGGTTGCCCAGCCGATGTGTGGGGATTCCATTGCCTTAACTAAATCCCTCCCTGAATATTCTTACTGGATGATAATTTGTATATTACCTTTAAAATGATAATGGACAGAGTCATGTAGTGACATGTTACTGGATTAGTAACCCAGAAACTGGGACTAACAATCTAGATTAATTGGAAATTTAAGAATAATAATTCAGTTTAAAAAGAAACTTGGAAATAAAAATCTGGTATCAGCAAAAGTGACCACGAAGCTGCCAGATTGTTGTAAAGAACTCCACCGGCTCACCAAGGAAACCTGCCATCCTTAGGTCTGACCTATATGTGATTTCAGTCCCCATACCAAAGTTTCAGACTCTTACCTGTGCTCTAAAAAGACTTAACAAACCAGTCAGAGAGTGATGGGCAATAAGTGTGGCCAGAATTATATATAAAGAAAAATGTAGTATTGAGTCTTAAAGGCCTGGATTCTTCTCTGCTATCTTGTCCAAAAATAGACAGGATAAACAACAATAAAAATTTGTATGGTGCATTTAACCTGGTAAAACATCCTCAAGTGCTTAACAAGCACAATGCCAATAAAAATACATTTGAAACTTCTTTTTACACTGAAGGAGGAGGGGAAATTAAGACAGATACCCAAAGAGATAGGTTTGAAGGAGAATCTTAAAAGAGGAGAGAGATGTTGAGAGGCAGAGAGGTTTAGAAGGCACTCCAGAGTTTAGGACCAAGGCAGCTGAAAGCACAGCCATCGCTGGTGAAACAATTAAAACCAGAGGTTCACAAGAGGCTGGAATTGGAGCAGTGCAGAGATCTCAAAGTCTTCTAGGACCGGAGGAGGCTGCACAGGTAGGGAGGGACAAGGCCATGAACAATTTGAAAACAAGGATGAGGCATTTGAAGCATTGTCAGCTGGGGAAATCAATGTAAGTCAGAAAGCACAGGGATGGTTGGTGAATGAGATTTGGAGTAAACTAAGCTACAGGCAGCAGAGTTTTGCTTGAACACAACTTTATGTAGGATGGAGGATGGGTGGCCAGCTATGAGAGCACTTGAATAGTCAAACCTATAGGTAACAAAGGCAAGGATGAGGATTTCAGCAGCCGATAAGCTGAGGCAGGACCAGAAGCAATGTTGTGGAGGTGAAATCAGCGGCCTTGCTGATGGTGCAGATATATAATTGGAAACTCATCTTGGGTTCATGTGGCAACAGCAGGAAAATGAGACCGTGAAACCCACCATTGACTCTTCGCTGGACCTAGATGTTCTTTCTCCCATGGCCATGAGAAAGTCAATGGCTCCTAAGTCCAACCACATATAAATTACAGTGAGGAAGTGAGGACTAGGAAGTCACCCCCTTTATCTGCCAATGTCATTGGGAGAGATAAAGCAATAATTCCTGGGATAGTGGCGGGCCAGCCCTTTAGGTCACATAGCAACAAACACTCAGCAGTGCTGTCAGGCGTTTATGTTTGGCAGTGCAGTGATGAGCTCCCTCTCACTGGCAGAGAGGTTACAGGAGCCCACCCGACACATGTAATAGCCTTCAGCCCAGGAAATTGGGTTGGGCTGAGGTCATGGTAAAGTCAGACTGGTGCAAGTGACCCCCCCTGCCAACCACCGCCAACACAGTCCATTGCACCTGAGTTGCCTTAACTCTGTACATTTTACTGACGGCAAGGAAAGGAAAATCCACTAATAAGTAAAATCTAATAATTTCCATCAGCAAAATTGAACAAAGGTAAACACTCTTAAAAAAATTGTTCCGAACCTTAGCTGGGGTTTTCCACTCCTGTTTGTGGGCAGGAGCAGAAAATATCAGGAGATCGCAGTTTTATGTCATTGTAAAACCAGTTTACTATCGTCCGTCCAGCACATCGGGAACCTAATGTCAATACTTTAGCATCTCAATATAAGCCTTGCTTGCCGGAATCACATCGTCCACCGTATCATGAGCTCATGTCGACGACATTGCACACCGACATGTCTCACAGTCTCACAACTGTAAATAAGTGATGTGCACTTGGTGAGCTGTACTTTGCTCGGGACTTTGAGGTTTGTTTGCCTCCCTTGCTTCGGGCAGCACTCGCAGTCATCAGCACCAGGCTGCGCAGGCAGCACCACATCACTTTTAGGGGGGGCTCATGGGCATATCTCTACCTACCAGACCAGCCGTAAGGCAGGGGTTGCTTTTCATTGGCTGAAGGGCTAGGGCTTGCTTGGGGAAGAGGCTGGAGGACCAGGGTTTGTTTGGGGAAGGAGGGTTTTTTTTATATTTGTTTATGGGGGTGTGGATGTCACTAGCATTTATTGCCCTTGTTCAAGGGGCATTTTTAAGAATCAACCATTTTGTTGTGGTCTGGAGTCATATGTAGGCCAGACCAGATTTTCTTCCCTAAAGGAAATTAGTGAACCATCAACAATGGGTTCATAGTCATCATTAGATTTTTAATTCCAGACATTTATTGAGTTCAAGCTCCAGCATCTGCCATGGTGGAATTTGTACCGGGGTCCGCAGAGATTAGCCTGGATCTCTGGAATGCTAGTCCAGTGACAATGCCACTATACCACCACCTCCCCATATCCCAGGGTATGTGTGTGGCCACATGTTGATCTGTGCAAGTGGCCTCAAGATGGTGAGGGCTGAGGAGCCAGTCTCCAGAGGAGATGAGGCCAGATGGAGATGTGATAGTGTGTGTGAGAGAGTGAGTGGTGATGTCCCTTGAGCTGTCAATGAGTGAGATGCCAGTGAATGTGTGACGGTCTTGTGAGTTTTTTTTTTCATTCATTCACAGGATGTAGGCATCACTGGCTAGGCCAGTATTTATTACCCATCTCTAGTTGCCCTTGAGAAGGTGATGGTGAGCTGCTTTCATGAACTGCTGCAGTCCATGTGGCGTAGGTACATTCAGAGTGCTGTTAAGGGGGGAGTTCCAGGGTTTTGACCCAGTGACACTGGAGGACTGGTGATATAGTTCCAGGTCAGGATGGTGAGTGACTTGGAGGGGAACTTCCAGGCAGTGGTGTTCACATGTGCCTGCTGCCCTTGTCCTTCCAACCATAGTGGTTGTGAGTTTGGAAGGTGCTGTCTAAGGAGGCATGGTGAGTTACCCCAGTGTATCTTGTAGATGGTACACACTGCTGCTACTGTGCATCAGTGGCAGAGGGAGTGAATATTTGTGGATGGGGTGCCAATCAAGGGGGCTGCTTTGTCCTGCATGGTGTCAAGTTTCTTGAGTGTTGTAGGAACTGCACTCATCCAGGCAAGTGGAGAGTATTCCATCACACTCTTGACTTGTGCTTTGTAGATGGTGGACAGGCTTTGGGGAGTCAGGAGGTGGGTTAATTGCCACAGGATTCTTAGCTCCTTATCCACTCTTGTAGCCACAGTATTTATATGGTAACCCTCAGGATGTTGATAGTGGGGGATTCAGCCATGGTAATGCCATTGAATATCAAGGGGCAATGGTTAGATTCTCTCTTGTTGGAGATGGTCATTGCCTGACACTTGTGTGGCACGAATGCTACTTGTCACTTGTCAGCCTAAGCCTGGATATTGTCCAGGTCTTGCCGCATTTGGACATGGACTGCTTCAGTATCTGAGGAGTCACGAATGGTGCTGAACATTGTGCAATCATCAGCGAACATCCCCACTTCTGACCCTATGATGGAAGGAAGGTCATTGATGAAGCAGCTGAAGATGGTTGGGCCTAGGACACTACCCTGAGGAACTCCTGCACTGATGTCCTGGCACTGAGGTGACTGACCTCCAACAACCACAGCCATCTTCCTTTGTGTTAGGTATGACTCCAACTAGCAGAGAGTTTTCCCCTGATTCCCATTGACTCCAGTTTTGCTAGGGCTCCTTGATGCCACACTCGGTCAAATGCTGCCTTGATGTGAAGGACAGTCACTCTCACTCCACCTCTGGAGTTCATCTCTTTTGTCCATGTTTGAACCAAGGCTGTAATGAGGTCAGGAGCTGAGTGGCCCTGGCGGAACCCAAACTGGGCATCAGTGAGCAGGTTATTGGTGCAATTGCTGCAAGCAAGTGCCGCTTCATAGCACCATTGATGACCCCTTCCATCACTTTACTGAGTGTGTGAGTTGAGAGTGTGAGATGGTTGCCTTACCCTGGCAGCACGGATGAGATCATTCATCCTCTTTCTGCACTGGATGGCCAACCTCCTCTGTGCAATGTTGGCACTGACCATCACTGCCACCATCTCCCAAGCTGGAGTGGTGAGATTGCTGGACTTCCTGTGGCAAGAGCGGGGGTAAAGGACCTCATGGTGAGTCTTCTAAAGGCATTCCAGTGGGTCACTGAAATATTCCCGGCTTTCAGGGCCATGTCTTCACTGGAGCAGTCCTGGGATGCAAGCATTGAGAACTGTGTGAGCGGCTGCAGTTCAGATATGGCACCCGGAGTGTGGAAAGGGTGAGATAACGGCATGACGGGCGATTCAGAGGCCGCCCGCCAGCGAGATGGCATGTTTCCTGTGGCTGCACAATTAACAATGTGGGAAGCAGATGTTACAGTGCAAAATCCTGCCCTTACGGCTGGCAGGATACACGTCTTTTTTCATGCCAGCCACTGCACTTAGTACAATTCAGGGGAAAATCCAGCCCTTGTTTTTCAAAGTCTGTATGTTTGTCCCTTTTCAATAGAGGTCCCAGCAGGTTTAAAATTATTATGGGGTACACATTAAAGTCAAGTTTGAAAGATTGAGCTTCCACGTGAAATATATATATATATATACTTACAAATACACACAGATTTTATATATACATATATCTATATATATTATAGTTATATATACATACAGGCACATATGTACATGCATAGGTCAGAGGCTATGAATCCTGTGGTGAGTGACTCACCTCCTGACTCCCCAAATCCAGTCTACCATCTACAAGACGCAAATCAGAAGTGTGATGGAATACTCTCCACTTGCCTGGATGAGTGCAGCTCCAAAAAATATTCAAGAAACTTGACACCATCCAGGACAAAGCAGCCCACTTGATTGGCACCCCATCCACAAACATTCACTCCCTCCACCACCAGTGAACAGTAGCAGCAGTGTGTACCATCTACAAGATGCACTGCAGAAACTCACCAAGGCTCCTTAGACAGCACCTTCCAAACCCATGACCACTATGATCTACAAGGGCAAGGGTAGCAAGTGCATGGGAACACCACCACCTGGAAGTTCCCCTCCAAGCCACTCATTATCCTGACTTGGAAATATATCACTGTTCCTTCACTGTTGCTGGGTCAAAATCCTGGAACTCCCTCCCTAATGGCACTGTGGGTGTACCTACACCACATGGACTGTTGCAGTTCAAGAAGGCAACTCACTACCACCTTCTCAAGGGCAATTAGGGTTGGGCAATAAATGCTGGCCAAGCCAGCAACACCCACAACCCGTAAATGAATTTTTAAAAAAAGAATTAAAAATAAACATACAAACACACATACACACATACACAGCTACACCCAGACTCACATATGTATGCGGCGATATATCTCCCATCACCACTTGTTGACCTTTATTCCACTTTATCTTATCCTCCAGTCTTTTCATTTACCTTGCCATTTTTTTCTTACTTTTTCAGATATATATTTTCAAAAATAAATTTCCAAAATATTCTTTAAGTATCCCTCAGCAAAGAACAGAATTTTTTGTCCCTGAAACTATCATCGACTCTCAAGATTCCAATGTCTTTGTAACAGATGGTGCTCACAAAAATATTTAACACATAGGCTTCTTTAGCAGATCCCTATACATCAGAAAAATAATTTTTTGACAACCATGGAGCACTACATACATCATCATCTTCATAGAAATGGCACATAGCTAATCGTTATAATACACATCCTAAGTGAGATAAAGGATACACATTAATCAGTTTGAGAAACTATAGTTTAATATAATTCAGGAAAAAGGATATGTCAGCTGCAGCACTACTTGTGATTTTTTTCTCAAATATTATTTCTTTACTTCTCTACCTTAGTAGAATAGGCTGTGTGTTCCTAGGGCATGATAGTCCAGCATATCTCCTCAGTACCTAGTAATAGATGTGTGCCTCAGATTAATCCTCTTTCATAAGGTACAACATTGCAAATTCTGTTATGATGAACATTCATCTTTATTCAGGTTTCACTTTGAAAGAGGAAAATCTAATCCGGTCTATTATATGGGAAGGGAGCAGCAGCAGAGTGCTGCACTTACCACCTCATTCGTGCTCCGAGACCACCTGCCATCATTTTGTCCAGGGTACTTACAAGGATAATTCCAGGTGCCTGATTAAATCAGATGAGATCCTCCTTAAAGTATCCAAATCGGGCCCTATGAGGTACATAGGAACCCAATACAACTTCAAGGTATAAGGGGCAAATTGTGCAAACTCTACCCAGCTGTTCTTGGCAGTGAGTGATCTGCAGTGGTCCATGAAGGAACTGCTGCCTGCTGCCCCAAAACAGATAAGTGTGAGGTGATGCACTTGGGCAGGACAAACAAAGCACGAGAATACACGATGAATGGTAGGACCGTGGAAAGTAAAGACGATCAGAGGGACCTTGCTGGGCATGTCGACAGGTCCCTTAAGGTAGCGGGACAGGTACATAAGGTGTTTAAGAAGGTAAATGCCATACTTGCCTTTATTTGCCGAAGCATAGAATATCGGAGCAGGGAGGTCATGTTCCAAGTGCAGAAAACGCTGCCTAGGCCACAGCTATAGTTCTGCGTGCAGTTGTGAAATGCACTTCACGGGAGGGATGTGATTGGAGTGGAGCGAGTGCAGAGGTCGTTGACCAGGATGCTGGCTGGGCTGGAGAGTTTTACTTATGAGGAGACATAGCATAGACTGGGGTTATTTCCCCTGGAGCAGAGGAGACTGAGGGGTGACATTATTGAGGTGTGTAAAATTATGAGGGGCATAGATATGGTCGACAGAAAGGAACCTTTCCCCTTGGCGGAGGGATTAGTAACCAGGTGGCATAGATTAAGGTAAGGGGCATGAGGTTGACAGGTGATGTGATGAGCAACTTTTGCACACAGAGTGTGTTGGGAATGTGGAACGCACTGTCTGAAAGGGTGGTGGAGGCAGAAACCCTCCTAACATGTAATAAGTATTTGGATGTGCAGTTGCGATGCCATGGCTTACAAGGTCATGGGCATAGTGCTGGGAAATGGGATGAGGAGACTTAGGAAGGTGTTTGACGTGCGCATCTTCAAAGGGCTGAAGGACCTTTGTCTATGATCCACACCTCTGACTCTATCACTCTGTGACCGAGCAATGTTGCAACAATAACAAATCAAACAATCATCAGTGCTATGGATGTTGGGAGGACATAGCGGATCTTACTGTTGGCCTCAAATACCTGGCCGTTCCAACCCAGCCTCACCAACAGCAGTTAACCTGGGCACATGGCGCCTCTCAAGCTCCAGGGCTCACTGTTCGAAGCGGCTTAACATCATCAGGTAAGCCTGGCCGCCCCCTTGAATGCTCAGGCGCATTGTGGGCATTTTTCTCCTGAAAAACAGAGAAGACCATTCATTGCGGCTAATCGCACATGGATTCTGTACACGCACGCCGCACCCCAACCACAGTGGCCCATATCAGGCCTTCAGTGCCTCCTCTCCCCGCTACTGCTGATCAGTCACACAAAGATAGTACGTCTGCACCCAGCACCCCCCCAATGGCCACCTTGGACACATGCTGCGTACATCACTTTAGGAACCACACGGTCTTAGCTCCCATAGCAAGGAGGCGCAGTTACGTGCAGCGTTGAGGGCAACAGATGGTTCTTGGCCACAACACCTTGAGGCTCCCCTTCCACCATTTCATCATCCTGAATAGGACATGTGCTGGAGTTCTGAGTATGCGCCTAGCTGCATCTCCTGCAGGTTGCCCCCAGACTAGTCATGTGCGACTAAGAGCTACGCATGGTGCGGGGGAGAACTCATCTCCTCATGAACCACTCAGGCTGATCTAAGCATGGGCACTATCTGCTTGCCTACCCAGCATTCGAGAAATGCCCAATATGATTGAATGCAGTCACGACAGTAAGGCTTTAGGGGTTGGGGGGCCCCTCAGGGGGTAAGGTTACCTGATGGGTTAAATGCCCAATGCCAACATGGTACTCACCCTTCCAGAGTGCAACAAATTGTTGAAGCGCTTATGGCACTGGATCCAGGTGCACCGCACCACATTGTGGGAGTTCACCACCTCTGCCACCTCCTCCCAGGCATGTTTGGTCATGTGGGGGGGCCTCCTCCTCCCATCCTGGGGGAGCAGCACCTCCCGCCGTGCTGCCACCTCCTCAAGGAGGGCAGCAAGGCAATCATCTGAAAAGCGAGGGGCGCATTGGCCCTACCCTGCAGCCTGCCCTGCTCCTGTAGCAGACCCTGCAGCCTGTCCTGCTCCTCTGCCCTTCCCTCCAGATTGCCCTGCTCAGCCGACCCCCTGTGGTGCACCCTGGAACTGGCCATTGTGAACAGCCTACAGGAGGCTGCCAGGCCTTCCTTTAAACAGACTGCCGGGTCGCCATTGGGCCAGGCGGTCTGTGCATGCCCGCTGCAGCCCGCACACTCCCGCTATCCACGGGAGTTGGCAAATACGCTGGGCAGGCGTTAATTGGCCTGCCCACGCAAAATGGCGGCGCGGACCCGATTGCAGGCACCAATTGGGTCCACGCCGAACCACGCCTGCTCCAGCTCCACCCGCCCGACAGGCAGAAAATTCTGCCCAACGTTTCTATCTTAAAGCTGTATCCATGACCTTGGTCCCTTCATTCTGAGACAAAGGAATGTCATCATTTCCAGAAGAAATAAAGCATATAGCTCTGCAGAAATAACTAACTCACTAATGAGGATTACGTTGTCATCCTTCCATCTCAGGAGACAATGGACTGTGTCCAGGGTGTATTTCATTTCTGAATTGAACATTATCTGTTGTGGCTGTACTGGCCAATTCATGAATGGCAATCCCTTCTGCAACTGGCACAGTTGAATAGCACTGGCCCAAGTTCAACTGATGTTTTTCCCTTCCTGCAGGCTCTCTGAACTTCCATCTGGTCATTCCTTTTGTCCCCTGGTTTTTTCACGCCTTTCCTGGCTGCTTGTCTCCAGGCACTCCGGTCAGCAGTAAGGACTTCCCATGCATTGACTCCGACCCCAGTCAACTTGAGGCCTCGCTTGTAGACATTCTTGTATTGCAGATGTGGGTGTTTGATCTTGTCCCAATAGCAAGCTCATCATAGAGCATGACTTTGGGGATGTAGCCGCTAACCATTTGGTTCACATAACTCAGGCAACTGAGTTGCCACCAACCCAAGAGGGCAAACATGCTGAGGATCCCTGCACGCTGGCGTACTTCCATATTTGGCACTCTGTCTTCCCAGGAGATGCCCAATATTTGTCTGAAGCAGCAGAGATGGAGTCTGTTCAGTCACTTTTCTTGGCTTGCATAAGTTGTCCATGCCTCACTACTGTAAAGGAGGGTGCTGAGAACGCAAACCTGGGTACACACCGAGCATTTTAGTATATAAATTAATAATTAATTAGGTATTTAGAGCACAAAGTTTTTCATTTTACCAGCCAAGGACAACTGTAGTTTCAAAGCACTTGACAACAGAGGATCTTCACAAAATTAACTACTGCTCTATTTAGTACATTCTACTACAGGGGAGACAGTGGTGCAATGGTAATTCAGAGGTCCAAGCTAATGCCCTGGGGTCATTGGTTCAAATCCCTGTATGGTAGCTACTGGAATGTAAATTCAACTATTAAAATCTGGAACTGAAATATAGTCTTGTTAACAGTGAACATTGGTGATGGGACACTCACACCACCCTGCATATGCTGCCCTCCAGCCATAACATGCTGTGCTATGGGTTGAGTGGTACTTCTACCCCTTGCTGGGGAGGAAGCCCTGCCCTTGGCTACTGCCTTAGTGGGCACTGCTGCAACTTCAAGAGGAGGAACAAGATCCCTGGAAAGTCTGGGATCTTGAGCAGAGAGGGTTTGTGCAATTTAGGAAAGGGGGTGGGTTTAAGACTGTGGGCAGGTAGGAAGAAAAGGAATGTCCCATCATAGGGGGCCATGGCTGCCCCCCACCCCCTGCTATTGGCAAAGGGAAGCTCCTAAAGATAGATCTCGCCCTTTGAAGAGATTATTTTAAAAATTGGGCTGCCCTCCCCCACCCAACTGCCCACGCCAAACATTTTATGACATGGACAATACATTATCAGGGTCAATTGGCATGGTAACAAGCCTTGATTATCTATTTAAATATGGCATGTGGGCTGCCAATTTTGGCGCCCACCCACCCCTGTATTATGGGGGTGAGCTCGGCGGGGTTTGGGTGGGAAGGTGGTGAAAACACACTTAATAGGGGCAGATAAAATGCAGCCCCATGAAGCTATCATTAATTGTTATAAAAACCCAATTTGTTTGTTAATGTCCTTTAAGGAAGTACAGTAAAGGGTTTAGAAGCATGCGTGATGCTGATGTAATAATGATGTCAGATCACATGACTGTAAAATAAGAAAGATCTGAAGGGAGGAGAAGCTCCAACCTTGTGTAGAGGTCCAAATGTGTAAATACTTGCTGTAAATAAATAGTTTTGGTTAAAAAGACTATGGATTCAAGCAGTATACTCTTGAGAAACTAGATATTCTCCAAATCCCGTTTAAACCCCTACCACACAACAAAACATGGTGGCAACAAGTGAAAGACGCAGCAAAGATTGAAAATGCTACAAGGCTGACAAGAAAAGATAGCTTCAAAGGAAGGACAAACAAAAAAAATTCCAAGACTCACCAAGATGTCGGAACATCACAGCAACACAGAGGCAGGTGGTGAAACAGACCCAGAGACCAGACACCAGTGAGCGCAGGCCTGAAACAGCAATCAGTGAAGAAGCAGGATCAAATGCTCAGGGTTCAGCAAAAGCATAAAATCCACCCCATCACTCCCAGAACTATCTGAGAGTCTGGAGGGCCCACTGCAAGCCCAGAAGTGGGACAACTGGATAAAAAGGTTCACAAGGTACAGAACTCTTTCAGGATTACATAAAAAAGACCTGAAAGACCAAGCCAGTACCCTACTTTATACTGTAGGAACTATAACTGGTGGCATGTTGGTCAGGCAGGGGGCTGGTGAGACTTCAGCTTCTTATGAAGATGCCCTACAAGCTTTTGACTCTTGTTTCAGCACCAATCAGAACTTAATAATTGAGAGGAATAAACTTAACAGAAGAAAACAAAGGCCAAGTGAAAACATGATTCCGTTTATCAACTAGCTCTTTAGGTTGGCAGGGAACTGCGTTTATGGAATTTTAAAAGATGAGCTGATTCACGACCGGTTCATTGTAGGGGTGTTCAATGAAGCATTATCATATCTCTCACGGACAAAAGAAGATTTAACACAGGTGAAAGCAGTGCATATCATGAAACAAACAGAGCTTAGGAAACAGAATCGGTGTTTGTTTGCGGGGAAGGAGAGGCCACGTGGAGAAGGTTGAGTGAGAGCATTCAATTCGTAGCCCATAAAACGGATAGTGCGCCAAAGCCTAAGCCCACCAAAAAGGGGAAAAGCGAGCCAACCATCATTTTGAAATGTCTACGGGTGTGGCAGGAACAAGCCACACAAATGAGAAGAATGTCCAACAGTGGGGGCACAGTGCCACAACGGTGGAAAAATAGGCCACTCTGATTGTTGCTTAAAAATGCTGACAAACTGTAAAAGGAGGGTAAAAATTTTAAGGCAGAGAACAAGAAATGGATGAACAAAAGAACAGAAATTAACCTGCCTGGGGGAGATAAATAACAATGAAAACAAGTATTGGATTGTCAAACTCAAAGTGGATGGACATGCCACAGAGTTTAAAATTAGACACAGGAGCAGGGGTTTCTGTTTTATCAGATGAAGTAAAATGTCTCAAACAGATTACATCGCAACCTTCATCTATTAAATTACAAGGTCCTGGGGGATTACATTAAAAATGAAAGGCCAGCTCATGGTGAAGCTGACGCATAAAGTTTGAGAAATCCTCAAAACTCTCTATGTCATTGAAAATCAAGAATGCTCTCTACTAAGTAGAAATGCATGCTTAAAACTGAAATGAATCTGTAAATTGGACAAAATAATTTCAATCCTTCAAGAGAATTCATTCAATGCATGGCAATCTGGACATTGTAGTGTCTGACAATGGACTGTAACTTACAAATGAGCAATTCCAAAATATTGCAAATAAATATGGCTTTGTTCATGTAACCAGTTCAACTCACTATCCTCAAGCAAATGGAGATGCTGAGAGAGGGGTACAAACTATTAAAGAGTAACTGAAGAAAAACGAAGACCTTAATCTAGCTAACCCCTCTAAACCCCTACCACACAATAAAACAATACCCATATCCCACAAAAGAATAAAGGGAAAAAAAACTATAACCCTGTTATCACATGGTGTTGTACGGACCCCATAACTTCACTTTAAGATGTTAGCGCCAATTTTCCACATCTCTTCTGGGAGAGAATAAGTTAAGGAAATTCATCCAAGAACCTAGAAATTTTTGTTCATCTTACACTAATCTATCAATCAGTTAACTCTAATTTTCTGTTTTATAGAATTCTGTGAATTAACCAATTTCAAGTCAGGTTTATAGCAAATAGAGGTGAGTTTCAATCTTCATCCATTGTTTTGATAAATTTGACAGTGCATTCTCAGCCAGACCCTTGATTAGGCGATCAACTGGTGTTTAGCTGACAACCCCAGGCCAGGGATTTTTGTTTGGCACAGAACACACACGTCTTCTTTTTTCAGATACAAAAAGATCAATCTGAATGTCTTGTCCTTTGGTTTATATTTTTCAGTACATCATAAATAAAACTGCACAAACATAGGGATAAAAGATAAGTCAAGTAATTGCAATACTCCAAAGAAAAGGAATGAAGCTTGAACTACAGAATGATGAATAGGGTGCTAACAACATTCATCTAAAAATCATGGAGGCCGTAAAGGATAGTCAGCAATCATTGCCTCCAGAACCGGCAGAAGTTCTCAAATGAGGCAGAGTTGATGAGAATATGGCTATCTGGACAATATAATTGACTTTTCATGGGGTTTCACATCTGAATCCATGCAAGAAAATAAAAGTGCATTGAATGAATGCAAATTAGCTAACTGGGTTGAAAACTACCTTGGCAGTAGAAAGCAAAAGGTGATGATAGATGAGCAAGAGTTCCATCTGAGGATTTGTGGGAGGAAGCCATATGGAAAGGGGTAAACTGGTAGCATTGTGAAATCAGCTGTATGGTCAGGTGACCAACGCCTTCTTCAGTTCTCTGCCAGAACGCAGGTCCTCGCTGATTATTCACCAAACCACAGTGAACTGCTGTGATTTTTTACTACCGGTAAAGTGAAGAGACAGGCCCTGAGTCCACCACAGCCAGAACAGGGATCGAACCCCATGCTGTTGCTAGTAATCCAACCCACCCACTAGCTGTCCAGCCAATTGAGCTAACTAGCCCCCATAAACAACATAAGGGAGATTAATAACATTCCAAATTTAAATTAGATGAATAATTTAAGATGCTAAAAATAGCAATTTACGTTTGATACTGATAATTGTAAACCAATGTAGGGTAGTGATATGCAACATGAAATATGCACACAATACACTAGCATCTAATTATTAACCTATAGTGGAAGTACCTAATCAATACAAGGTTGTTGTCAAGAGACTAACCAATTCCTGAGGTGCTTTGCTAGGGCAGTTTATTATAAGCCACAACAATTTACTTCAGTCCTGTAAAACTCTTTCTGTAATATTATGCTTTGAATACTGTACACAATTGTTGTCACTTTACCTTTAAAAGAACAGAATTGAACTTATTTTTATTTTAAAAAATGAATCAGGAGGGAAAGCTCTAACCGAAAGACAGAATAATGTATACTTAGGCAATTCACGATTGCAGTTCTAGAGGATGCAGGAATAGGACTTTGGAAACATTAAATAATCTGTGGATTATAAAAGTTTTAATGTGTGGAATGGATTCTCATCAAAAACATTCAAGGCTAAGCCAATTAGTATTCCAGAAAGAACTGGATGAACACCTAATTAAGTACAGGATTGCAAGCCATAACGATAAGTACATGAAAGAACATTATAGATTATCAAATACTACAAGGGACCTTATGGTTGCAGGCATGTGGGAGCATGTGGGACATTAGTTAAGGCTTAATAAAATAAATGTCAAATTGAAAAACTGGAGCTTTGGCTTTGGAGAATCAAGGAGAATTTTCACAGTGATCTTGATAGTTTTGTCTCTGATAATTCACCTCCCAGGTTTGGAAGCTACCTGGCACTCCAAACTGG
The DNA here is from genome assembly GCF_964194155.1 of Cetorhinus maximus. NCBI lineage: Eukaryota > Metazoa > Chordata > Chondrichthyes > Lamniformes > Cetorhinidae > Cetorhinus > Cetorhinus maximus. The sequence continues at coordinate 42,080,274 of NC_135889.1, read as the reverse complement.
ACATACCTATGGGAGGAGACTTGATGGATTAAATGATCTGCCCTTAGTCCAAGTATTCTCAATGTTCTTATTGAGGTAATGAAGTGCAGCAGATGAATCTCAATTGACTTTTCAATATCCTATCTGCCTATTGCAGTTTTTGCTCAGCCTAATCTATCCCATAAATAATCAATTTAAAGAACAATCATCACTTACAATAGAAAAGCTTGCCTCAATGAATTCTTCTCATTAAATTTTGTTTTTCACATCAACTGGGCATCAATCTCAAAAATGATAAACTCTTTTCAATACCTGTAAATTACAAATCAGCCTACATTTGTGATCAAGGCACCAAATTGCATTTCTATTGACTTCACTTGCAATCCTTTTCTATAGATGGGGTAATTTCTCAAGTCTTAAGTGGCTGGTGTTTACTTCCCCTCCTCACACACCCAACCTGAGGGTAAGACAAATTTGATATTTTTTTTGACTGTTCCAAGCATGGCTAGATAAATAATATTGGTGACAAAGATTTTTTTTCATACATGTTCAAGGTATCTCACTTGTTCTGAACTTTTACTGAGCAGGGCAAATTTATTCAGATATGCTGCTCCTTATTCCAAACTTCCCCAACAGTTTGTAACCTCCAAAAATAGCACCTGGGTCATTCTGCATGTGAAGGGAAATTTGATATAATAATTTCGTAAATTTTAGTCAGCCAGAAAATTTCCTGGAACCTGGGGTTAAAGGCAAGTAATTGTAAAAGTGTAATCTCATTATTCTCTTACTCTTCTATGAATCCATTTAAAACAGGCATACTTTTTTCTAGACCCTCATTTCTGGTCTCTAGTTTTTTTTAATTGAAAATGTTTCCTTCAACCTCAATGTGCTGTTTTCCCTGTTCCACAGTTATTTGTTTCCAATTCTTCGTTCTCCATCGACATTAGGGATGGGACTGCTGATGTATCTGTGTAATCAGTCAAAGTTGTTCTTTATTGTTTGGTTGCTGGCCATTATAGCTATCATATCTATAGAGCTTCAATTTTTCCTTGAGATTCACATCAACTAGGGTATCCAGTATTCACTATTTAATATTGCAGTACTAGATCGATGACAGCTTTGAACTTTAGTTGTTGTGTTCTACTCAGATAAGGATTAGCATTCAGGTCTTCCAAATGTTTTAACATCGTCACTCCAGAACTTTAAAATGCTTGTTAGGTTATGTTAAATCCTGATTGATGTGGTAATCTGAGGTGTAATGGGAAGGGAATGTGAGCAGATTGACCACGTGACTGTAAGACCCAATAGTTGTGTAATGTGGGCTACAATGTTAAGAGTTAGTCTCTAGTAGGGTCTGGTTGGAGAAGCACACATCATGTTAGTGTTCTGTTGTCTATGTAAATAAATAGTATGTGCTTCATTTCATATTGGTCTCTGCGTCTGCAGTATATTGTAATCGACTCACCTGCCAACAGATAAGCGTGCAACCGGTTCATGAGCAAAGCGACCCCATAACAACTGGCAATGAGGCAAAACATGACCAGTCGACAACACCAAGGAAGCCCTGAAACTCAGCTGTAATGAATCAGCCACGCCCTGCAGGCCAATTGTAAGTACATTAGAATTGTAAGCCCTCGCCATAGTCGTCGAAGTTATCTCCCTCCAGTATGACACAATTTGGCTGCATCGAACCGTTTGATCAGGCCAACAATGACTTTCACATTATATTGAATGCCTCGCGTTTTTCTTTTTGGCCAACGACACATTGAGGAGGAGAAGAGGCGGGCATCTGGCTGTAAAACACACAGCCTAGTTTGTAGTCTAATGGCACCCATCACCCCAGATTCAAAGAGCTTTGATGAGTTGGTGAATCTAGTGAAGCCCTCCGTAACAGTGCAGCATTTTAAATTTAATTTGAGGCGTCATGCCCCTGGAGAGACAGCCGTTTGCTATGTAGCAGCCTTAGAAGAACTGACAGACCACTGTGAGTTCAGCATGTCAATTAATGACATGTTAAGAGACCGATTAGTGTGTGGGATTAACGAAGATGCTATTCAAAAAAGGTTGCTGTCAGAAACGAGTTTAGACTTCAGTAAGGTGCTGGAGTTGGTGCTCGCAATGGAGAGCGCAGTCAGGGACTCAGAAGCAATCAAGGGAGCACAAAATGGCGCCGCCCTTCACGTTGGGAGGGAGGCACTGGCTGGAAGTGGCGCGGAAGCGCAGGGCTCTGTGGAAAGGCAGGAAACAACCAGCATTAACAGACCAGCAAAAAGCAATGGCTTAACAGATAAAAATTTTATTAATAATGGCAGAATTGGAACCAGACAGCCTACAAACGAACAACAATTTAAAAGAACTGAGTGTTTCTACTGCCATCGCAATGGGCACATTATGCGATATTGTACAGAAAGAATGAGGCAAAATTTCAAACAAAAACGCAGAAGTCATGAAATTTATATAATGGAGGATCCAGAAGAAACAGAGTCAGATGTTTGCTTGCTACACAACTTAAAAATGGGTAAAACACAGCCAATATACGTGACAGATGAAGTCAACAGAAAACCCATTCAAATCGAGGTGGAAACATGTGCATCCATGGCATTCATAGGGGAACACACGTTTAAGTATCTGATTGGAGGAGGCCACTCACTAAAGCTGGAAAACTCGGATGCCAGACTAAAGACATATACTGGCGAAAACATATGAGTAAAAGGAAGCCAGTCTGCTAACCTACCCCTGATAGTATTAGCAGGGGAGGGTCCTACTCTACTTGGTCGGAACTGGCTTAAGGAAATAAAGTTGGAGTGGAATGAGATTCTTCAACTCAGAATGAAAGGTCTGCAATAATTATTACAGAAATGTGCTTCTGTGCTCAGGGAAGATCTCGGGAAGATTAAGGGGCTGCAAGATAAAATCCACATGGATCCTGGAGCAACCCCCAGATACTTGAAGGCGAGGCCAGTCCCTATACATTACGAGAAAAAGTGGATATTGAATTGGACAGGCTGGAAAGGTTAGGAGTCTTACACTCTGTACAATTTTCTGAATGGGCAGTGCCCAAAGTTCCAGTACTAAAGCCTGACCAGAGTGTGCGAATATGTGGGGGCTACAAGTTGACCATTAACAAAGTGGCCAGACATGACAGGCACCCTATACCAAAAACTGATGAATTGTACGCCAAGCTGGCCGGGGGAACTGTATATATGAAACTTGACATAAGCCACGCTTACCAGCAGGTCGAGCTAGAAAAGACCTCTCAGGATTTTGTGACTATAAACATATAGGGGGTTATACAAATATACCAGGTTACCTTTCAGAGTCTCATCAGCTTGTGCCATTTTCCAATGGACTATGGAAAATTTACTCCAAGGTTTACCCCATGTGATGGTTTATCTCGATGATGTCCTAGTAACAAGACTAACTGATGAAAAACACCTGGCTAACTTGGAAGAAGTATTGAAGCATTTCTCACAAGCTGGAGTGCACTTGAAAAGGGAAAAATGTATCTTCCAAGCAAAACAAGTGGTTTACCTGGATCATAGGGTCAACTCACAGGGCCTTCACCCGGTAGGAAACAAGGTGAGAGTGATTCATGAGGCGCCAGCCCTGAAAACACCACAGAACTCAAGTCCTTCTTGGGAATGGTTAACTACTATGGTTGTTTTCTCCCAAATTTGTTGACAGTACTGGCTCTGTTATACGGGTTACTCAAGAAAAGCCACAGGTGGACTTGGCAAGCTCCACAACAACAGGCTTTTACGGCAGTAAAGCAGTTACTATATTCATTGGCCCTGTTGGTACGTTTCGACCCAAAGAAAGAATTGAATTTTAACCTGTGATGCATCCCTTTATGGAGTGGGGCAGTACTATCCCACCGGATGGTGGATGGCTCCAAATGGCTCATTGGCTACGGGTGGAATTTTCCCAGATTTGCACTAAGTGCGGTAGCGGGCGGGTAAAATGCCCACCGACAAAAATGGCAGGTTTTCACCTGAGTGTATCGTCCCGAACCCACTTCATTGTTTATTCACTCCCGCGAAACACGCTGTTTCCATGGCGGGCGGTCTCTCATTTGCCCGCTCGCCATCACCTCGCTGTTGCATCATGCCGGCCGCCATATTTAAAAGGTAGCCACCAGCAAAGTGCTCATCACCACCAACTAACCAGCACTGCCCAGGAAACATGGCCAGCAAAGGGAAAAAGACTGCAGCCCCCTGTTTCAATGATGGGTCCCTCGAGCGACTGCTGGATGCTGTGGAGGTCAACACTGGCAGGATGGCAGCCTCCATGGAGACCTTGGTCCAGGATGTCACTCCTGCACTGCTGCATGGGCTCAACTCCTTTGCTCATGCCATAGTTGGCCTCCAACCGTGTATACGTGAGAGGGGCGCTGGGCAACTTGATCTCACTCCAGCTACCCCTTCTCTTCAAGGAGTTAGCCAGGGGCCCTTGGGCACCGATTGGGAGGAGGATCGGCAGGTTCACACTCCAGGACCATCCACCCAGGTGACTCTGGGAGTGACTGGCCCATCCAATTCCCCTCTCGCTCTGACCTCAACAGCTCCAGCTACACAGGCTGAGGAAGGTGCCACTGCCACATAGCAGAAAGCATCCCGAAAGCAGGCCAGGGCCCTCCATGTCTCGGCCCTCCAGAGGATGACCGCCAAAGTCACCCCAGACAGGGCGTCACAGTCAGCAGGCTGCCTCCACCTCTGCTGTGGATGTCCGGGGAGCACCAAGGCAGAATTAGAAAAGTTAAGTAAAAGTAACTCTTGTAGAGTTAAAACAATTAACTAAATTAACAATCACAAGGGAGAAAACAAGCACAGCCCCTAAGTCAGGTCAGCTGTAAAATCAAGGAAAAACTTTAAAGGAACCTTACAAACATCAAACCAAGATGTGATTAAAGGGGTCAACAAAACACCCCAGTCCCCGCGGTGCCCACCGGGCACGGAAGGCCTCGATGGTGCCGGCAGACACCGCGTGCTCCCTTTCCAGGGACACCCGGCTGCGAACGTAGCCGCGGAAGAGGGACAAACCATCGGGCGGGACTCCCCCCTCGATCGCCCACTGCCTGGACCTGTTAATGGCCAACCTGGCCAGGCCCAGGAGCAGGTTCACGAGGAGGTCCTCCTCCTTCCCGACCTCCTTCCGCACCGGGTGTCCGTAGATCAGGAGCATGGGACTGAAGTGCAAACAAAATAGTAACAAAAGGTTTTTTAAATAACTAAAAAGGGAGTGCAGCCTAAGACACCCTATATATGCATGGTCCACAGACTCCACAAGACCGCAAAAAGGGCAAGTGTCCTGGGAGTCCATGAACCTAAACATCCTCCTATTGTAGGGGACTGCTGCGTGCAACACCCTCCAACCCAGGTCCCTGATAGAAAGAGGGAGGACACCTCCGTAGAGGGCCCCCCATCGGGGCCCTCCGCCGCCGGACGGCAACAAGGCACGCCAGGGCATGTCTGGGCGGCGGACGAGGGCGAGAAAATGGAAGGTAGTTGCACAGCCTGGGCACAGGTGTCTATCACTTGTACATACTGCTCACTATTGTCAATAAACTTCTAAGAATGTCTCCCGGCCTATGTCCTGATGAGCAGTGTTCTTGTCACTCAAATGTGAAACCTTTCTGCACAAGATAAAAGGCAGGTGTCTCAGTCCAGCCTGTTCCCTGTGTTCTGTGCAGCCTTCAGACCACAGTGATGGTCCAGCCTCACATTCCCTGGAACATCACTGATGCCTGCACCTCAGCGGTGCTGGTCATTACTGCCAGAATGTAGTGGGCAGGTGCCACAGTGTGTTCTCATTCTCTCTGTCTGCTCTCAGCACCTTTAAGGTGGGGCTGGCCCCCATCTCTTCAGCATCTATGACCAGTGTTGCTGTGCACCAGCTCCTGAAGGGCTGAGGTGCTGAAGGCGGACACAGCATCAGATGTGTCTAAAGTTTCATGGCTGCGTCTCTGATATGGCCTTGATCTTGGAGCGCAAGCGAGCTGCCCTTGGCCAGACAGGATTCAGACATTCTCAGAGGCTATGTGAAGATCTAGTGAGTGTCCTCACTGCATGTTGTCATCATCGTCCATAAATGTGGGAGCTATGAGGCCCTCTCGAGTGTGCCTGCCTCATCTAGCCAGTGTGAGATTCTCATCCCCATCATTGTCACCGCCATCGGTCCTCACTCTCATCCCCGTCGGCGTCCTCCTCATCGGATGAGACCTCCTGCTCCTCCATCTCCTCCTCATCCAGCTCGTCTCTCTGTTGCAGCGCCAGGTTGTAAAGGGCGCAGCAGGTGATGACAGTGCGTGATACCTTCTGTGGACTATATTGCAGGGCTCCACTAGACCGGTCCAGGCACTGGAAACTCATCTTCAGCATCCCGATGGTCTACTCCACCAAGTTGCGAGCTTCTGCATGAGCCTCATTATACCGTCACTCTGCTGCAGTCTGAGGCCGCCACATGGGTGTCATCAGCCACAGCTTCTGCAGGTAGCTCTTGTCCTGAAGGAGCCAACCCTGCAGCCTCTGTGGACCATGGAAGACTCCAGGGATCTGCGAGCGACTCAGGATGTAGACATCTTGCACATTCCCTGGAAACCATGCGTATACCTGCAGGATGCGTTTCTGGTGGTCGCATACCAGCTGTATGTTCAGTGAATGGAAGCCCTTGCAATTGATAAAGTCCACTGAGTGTAGTGATGGAGACCTGAGGGCCACATGAGTGCAGTCAATCGCACCCTGCACCTGTGGGAATCCCGAGATCAGGGCAAATCCAATGGTTCTTGCATCCTGGCTGTCCCCGTCCCGGGCAAAATGCACAAAATTGTGTGCCATGAAGATGATGGTATACGTGACCTCATGGATGCATTTGTGGGTGGTGGCTTGTGACCTGTGGAGCCCTGAAAGGAGCCACTGGTGTAGAAATTGAGCGCTGTGGTCACTTTCACAGCCTCTGGCAGTGGATGCCCTCCATGTCCCCTTGGCGCCAAGTCCTGCAGTAAGTGGCAGATGTGAGCCACCAAGTCTCTAGACATGTACAGTTGTTGGTGACACTGGTTCTCAGTCATCTGCAGGAATGGCAGGCGGCATCTGTAAACCTGGGTGTCACCAGGTGCCAACCAGCCACGGCTCGCTGTCACTCCTGGGCAGCGTGTGCGGGAGCCCCTGGTGCCCCTTCTTCATGAGGTTGCTGCTCCTGCTTTTCCGTGGCCAGATGCCTCAGTCACTCTCTCCTCCGTCTTCTACAGTCTCTGTAGGCCATCAGGCATACAGCTGGGTCGCCAGGATCCATGATCCTGACATGGTCCTCCTGCAGCATGAAAGAGAGAGAGAGACGTGGTTATCATGGCTGTACTTAGCGCTTTTCCTGGCCTGTGTGACCGTCCCTTAATGCTTCCTGGAGAGTGCTGGCCACCCCTCGGATGGCCAGAGATGAGTGCGCTGCATGGCTGCCCTGTCAACCTGTGTCTTGGGGGACACTGGTCCAAACCAGGATGCTGAGATTGCAAGGGGCTGTGAACGCCTCCAGCAGTGACTGCTACATGGCCAACGTTGGCGAGGAGATTGTACAACGTGCACAGTCCAACTGCTCCAGGGTCCAATAAAGTGGTGGCGGATTCGAAGTCTGTACTGGGGGTGGGGGGGGGATGGTAAGGTAAGGAGCATTTGGTGGCCCTTTGATGCCTCCACGTTGCTTGCATGGGCGGGCAGCTAGGAGCCTGACCCCAATCATATCACTGTGGTTGTGCCTGATCTGTCTTAGCTGCAGAGGCATGTTCAGTTTATATAGCTGTCCCTAATGCCCTCCCTCGCTTACCCTGCCCCCCACCTCGATTGCCTGTGGCCAGGATGCAGCACCAGGGCAGCACTTGACCCCTACCCCCCCCACCAACAACGGTCGCCTCCGAGGTAGGCCAGCACTTGCCCCCGGACACCCCGCCCCTCACCAGTCGCCCCCATGGCTCGCCAGCACTTGCCCCCTTACACCCACCCCTCCTCAGCAGTCACCTCCAAGGTTGGCCAGCACTTGCCCCCAGACACCACACCCCACCCCAGCAATCGCCTCCAGGGCCAGGCATCAGTTGCCCCCCCCCATCTCCACTGCCGGCACCCCTGAGGCCTGTAAACAACGGGCAAGCTGTGGAGAACGCTGCTGCTCACTCACCTCAGTTCCCCCAAAGTGAAGGCCGCCAAGTGCACGTTGCCTGCGTGCTGTTGTGAAACACGTCAGTGTGCTTTCCCACTGACATGGGCAGACGATACAGCAGGGTTCTAAGAGCCTGGCGGGATGGCCTTTTAATTATACGTTGATGTATCACAATTAGCTCCCTGCCCACCGATGTCTGAGCGGATGATTGTGACCTGCCTTCACGCCATTGTGAGGCAGGTCATACCATATTTTCCGCACATGCCACCTATCACGCCCGCCGCCGTGGGATCGGAAAATTCTGCCTCAAAAACATTTAGTGCGGCAGAATGAAGATATGCATTGAAGTTAGGAAATTCCACCAATGCTTCCATAGTCGCCACTTCACCATCGTATCCGATCACAAGCCGCTACTAGGCTTGTTTGGTGAAGGTAAGGCAATGCCCCCAATCGCCTTGGCATGTATCCAAAGGTGGGCACTTATTCCAGCTGCTTATGAATATGCTTTTATCCACCGGCCAGAAAGCCATATTGCCAATGCTGACACACTGAACCGATTACCTCTAAAGGACGGCAATGTGAACGTCCCCATCCCTCAAAAACTTGTCTTGTTATTAAACTTTCTATTTTGTCACCAGTAAAATGCCAAACAGATCAGAGAATGGACAGAGTGTGAACCCAGTTTTGTCTCAGGTCAGGGAACAAGCCTTGCAGAGATGGTCTAATGAGCCAAAGTTGGACAAAATGAAGCCCTATTTTAACAGGAGATACGAGCCCACCTGCCAGAGTGGCATCTTACTGTGAGAAGCGAGAGTCATTGTGCCTCCAAGAGGAAGACAACCATTATTGACAAAATTGCATAACGCTCACCCTGGCATCTCTAGAATGAAAATGTTGGTATGCAGCTACTTATGGTGGCCAGGGATGGACACTGAAATCGAAAACATGGTCAAGAGCTGCATGCAGTGCCAACAGGTGGAGAAACTGACTCCTTCTGCTCCACAGCATCCCTGGGACTGGCCAGGAAGGCCATGGGTCCATCTCCACGTTAACTACGTGGGGCCATTTTTGTGCATAATGCTCCTCTTACTTATCGATACTCACCACAAATGGATGGATGTATACGAGGTGAGATCACCCACGTCTGCTGCCATCATAGACAGGTTGCATCAGAGTTTTACGATACGCTGTTTACCAGAGGTAATAGTGTTTGATAATGGAAAGGCATTCACTAGTGGTTACAAGTCTCAATGGAATAACGAATGTCAAGACCTCACCATACCACCTGCATCCAATGGGTTAGCCGAGAGGGCAGCCCAGCCCTTCAAGGCCGGAATGAAAAATGAGATGGGGACTCTATAGCATCAAAGATATCATGTTTCCTGCTCAGCTATAGGACTAAGCCACACACGACCACTGGTATGGTCCCCGAAGAATTATTAATGAAGAGACGTCTCAGGACACGTTTGAGCCTCATAAGGCTGAATTTAGGGGGGAAGTTAGGGAGAAGTCAGGAGGCCCAGAAAAATGAACACGATTACCACAGTCTGAAAGAAACTTCACTGTAGGAGGAGCAGTTTTTGCAAAGAACTTTGGAGATGAGCCCAAATGGCCATCAGGTGAAGTCAGTGCAGTGACAGGATAGTCAAGAGACATCAGGAGGCCTCAGGAAATGGGAAACAGATCCACAAGAAAAGGTGCACCAAGCATTCCTGTTGGAGTCTACACCACAGGTAGAAGGAACTCTTCTTGCTTTGGAAGTACCTGTAAGACCCGTTGAGCCCGAGAGAGTCAAAGAGACAAACTTACAGGTTTCTACTGGGGAGCCTAGTGGACAGATAACTCCTGAGAGGGAGGCCTCAGATAAACCATCTGAACTGGTAGAACTACGATGGTCGACATGTTTGAAAAAGCCTCCTGAGAGACTGAATTTGTAAATAATTAATTTTTGTAAATAGGTAACATATTGTAAAATGTACTTTCAAGCAAAGGGGGAGGGATGTGGTAATCTGGGGTGTAATACACCTTTAAGAGAATGTGAGCGGATTGACCACGTGACTGTAAGACCCAATTGCTGTGTAGCACGGGCTACCATGTTAGTGTTAGTCTAGAGTAGGGTCTGGCTGGAGAAGCACACATCATGTTTTAGTGGTCTGTTGTCTACATAAATAAATAGCGTGTGCTTCATTTCATATTGGTCTCTGCTTCTGCAGTATGTTGTTATCAACTCACCCGCCGACAGAGAAGCATGCAAACAGGTTCGCAAGCAGAGCGACCCCACAATAGAACAGAACACTAGACCTGTGTGAAAGTTTTCTGGGGAAGGCAGATGTGGCCAGCAGGATAAAACATGCACTTAAGTAACCAGAGACTGTGTATATTTTACCGCTGCAAAAGCATCTCCGAGAAGTTGGGCCCTTGCTAAACAATGGCTGATTATCCCCATCTCTCTTCTGCTGCTACCCCCACTGCCTGTATCTAAATTGCCAGAAAACACTATGACTACCAAAGTATCCACTAAAGGATTGGGTCATCTGCAGAAATCAATAACCTTTTGATGTGGCTGCCATGTTGTGCTACATTCGAGGCTTACATTAAAATATTGAAAACGAATGCTGCAAATGGATTGCAAGAACAACGTGGCAACAGAAACTTGTGACAAAATTCTATTAAAATTGCGGCATCTTATAATTAAATAATTTCTATATATAGATTCAGGCTGAAGACATTCGCCTGTGGAAAATTGTTGTTCCTCGTTCCATCCGCTTTGAAGATAATTAACTTTTTGCAGCAAAGTTCAATAACAATAACACATGGCTTGTATACTTACACCACTAACCTCTTTCCAATTATTGAGGTAGGTCCTCGGGGTGCGTGTTGGTAATATTGATCAACACAGTAAAAAGATAAGTATTTTCAAATGGAGAAATGTATTTATCACAGGTATACTTCCTTAGCTTTTTGCTGCATCATTTAACTATTTGGCCTTGTTGGAACTTTGGTCCGTGTGTTTACTGAATCATTCTAAAATGTTCTGCAAAGTTTAAGATGCATTCATTTTTTTTAAGGTTGATAGAGCAGATCTATCTTACTAATTAAACCCATTATCCTCTCTTCATTTCCTCTGTTGTTTTCCTGTCTTTCTTTATTGTGCTATTTATTCCTTTGTCTCTGTTATACAGTTGATCTTCAGACAACTTTTCTTATTGGAAACATTTAACTTTATTTACAAGTCAGCAGCAGCAACTACACACATTCATCAAACTCCATAACTAAAGAAGGGCTCTCTTGTAGAGGTTCCCTGTGCTACTAACTCATTGGTTTACACAGACCATGTGATCTTACAGCACAGGATTATTCTTAGGGCTACAGTCCAACATTTCCCAAAATTATAATTACTACATTCCTCCCCCTTTAACTTTTCTGTACATTTTGTATTTACGAGGATATTTATCACATGACATTACAATATTTACACAGGTCATGAAATTACAAGTTCAGTCTTCCAGGTGGTTTCCTGATCCGTGTGGAATGTCGCAGCTCCATGACTTCAGATTGTTTTGTAGGAAACAGATTTTCTGGAACCACGTTAACATCAGGTGCCTCATTCGGCACAGGCAGTTCAGTGTCTTTCACTCCGACAGAGACATCGGGCATGTCTGCCCTTGGTTGAGCATTTTCAACAGGAACCATTGGTTCAGTCATGGTTACAGGAGGAACAATATCTTGTTGTGATGTCTCTCTTTTTCTTAAATGATCCACATGCTTACTGGTGATCTGGCCCTCCACTTCTACGTGGCATGACAATGGTCCAGTCACTGAACTTACTTTACCAGGTAACCGCTTCAGTCCTCCACCAAAATTCTTTACACATACTGCTTCACCAACAGTAAATTGTCACTCATGACAATGCAAATCATGAGTCGCTTGACTTTTCTCCACCTTCCTCTCCAAGTTGGGAAGTATTAGGCTTAGTCTTGTCCAAAGATGGCACCTCATCAGTAATTCTGCATCCTCTTTCTTCGTGTCATCTTCTTTTTACCACAGCATTTAGTCTCGGCCTTCTTTTTAACTTCACTGTTGGACAGACTTCTCTCAGATGCAATCTCAACTTGTTTTAGTTCAGTAGGTGAGTCACCCAAGACTTCACTATCTGCTCACATCTTGGAAAGTTCTACAGCTTTTGCTTTCAAAGCTTCTTTAGCTTCATTTAGCTGATTCTTCAGCTGTTCTGTCTCTTTCTTGTATCTGTTGGCTTTCCCCTAGAAACTTGAACATTGCTGCATCTTCTCTGCCAACTGGTTCTTTAGTTTGTTCAGAGAGGTGTTAAATTCTTCCTGTATTTCTTTGTACTTTTCCAGAGGCACAAACGTTGACCTGAGGGAATCTTGTAGCGTGTGAAGGTCTTGCAACAGGTTTTCCTTTTCTTTGTGAAGGTTACTCACTTGGCCTTGAACTCTGTCATTCAGCAGGGTCTCCTTGAGTTTCTTCTTCTATTCTTCCATGTCGTTGTTTAAATAATCTTCATTTCTTCAGGTTGTTGAATCCTTAAACATTCCTTTTTCAACCTGTTGCGGTCCTTGGACTCTCCAGACTGTTTCTGCAATACTTTGCCATGTTCCTTTTTCAAGATAGGAACTCTTCCAGCTTCCTTTTGAAATCTCACTGGCCAATCAAGGTTGATTTCCCTCAACCAATTTCGCCCTAGGAGGCTTGGTCCTCTGCCTTTCAATACCACCACTGGTAGATATGCTGATTGGTTTCTACAATGAACAGTTGCTCTGTGATACCTTTTGCTTGGATTTCTTCGCCTGTGTACATTTTCAACTTGGCAGATGTTTGTTCCAAATTTAATTGTTGATCACCTTTATTTAAATATCTGAAAGTGTGTTCTCCTATTACAGTGGTAGAAGCACCCCTGTCTAATTCTATTTTTAAGGGTTTGCCATTCACTTGCACTGTAACAATAATTGGCTCTGTCCTCCCAACTTTCATGTTGAATAATGAATAAATGTCAGAATTGGCTGTTTCTGGCTCTTCTACACTATAGACTTCATTAGACTTTGTTGTTTGGAAGCCTGTTTAAATCTCACTTTGCACTGTCTCATTATGTGTCCACTTCTGTGACAAAAATAACATTCCACTTTTTAAAATTGCCAATCACTAGAAGACTGATTGTTTCCACATTGATTAAAGTTATTTTTTGATTTAGTTGCTAAGTCGTTTCCTCTCATTTTTTGGTTAGCGGGGGCTGTTTCCCGGCTTCGCGGCGGAGACCCGGTTTTTCGTGCCACTTTCAGCTAACTGTTCCCGCCCGAATAAGAGAACGGAGCCACTTTGCTCCCCTTGAATTGCTTGTGAATCCCTTACAGCGCTTTCCATCACCAGCGCTATTTCTAACACTTTCTTAAAATCAAGATTCGCCAGCCAGCAATCTTCGCTGAATAATGTCTTCCTGCACGCCACATACTAAACGATCTCCGAGCATGTCATTCAGGGTTTCACTGAGATCACGATATCCTACTAGTTGTTTTGATTTTGCCATGTAGGTGGCAATTGCCTCCCCTCAGGGCTTTATTCCATAAATTGAACTTGAACCTCTGCATTGTGACTGAGGGCTTGGGTTGAAAATGTCCCTTAATGAGGTCTACTAATTCACTGAAAGTCTTCGAATCTGGGGCACTGGGGGCTGTCAAGCTTTGAATTAAACTGAAGGTCTTGCTCCCACAAATACTTAGGAAAATCGCTCTCCTCTTTCGTCCCCCATGATTTTGTTTGCTTGAAAGAAGGACTCAAGACGTTCTACATATTGAGACCAATCATCTGTGGCTGACTCAAAGGGATCAATTCTGCCAAACTGTGGCATTTCAGATGAGTGTATCTGCTTTTATTTTTACTGAACTTACATACTCACAATCGCTGGTGAGGTACAGCACCAATTCTGCTTTATCCTCGTCACCAGTTTGTTATAGAGTTGATCTTCAGACAACTTTTCTTATTGGAAACATTTAACTTTATTTACAAGACAGCAGCAGCAACTACACACATTCATCTAACTCCATAACTAAAAAAGAACTCTCTTGTAGAGGTTCCCTGTGCTGCCAACACATTGGTTTATACAGATCATGTGATCTTCCAGCACAGGATTATTCTTAAAGCTACAGTCCAACATTTCCTCAAACTATAATTACTGCAGACTCCCTCTCAAATTCAAAGTTTTCCCACTGAATAAAGCAAAAACTTTCATCAGCATTTCCTGAAAATGATTAATAATCTTTCTTGAATCACCTTCAGAAAGGTGCTGACATATATGGAATATTTTTGTGGATATTTTATAACATTCAAGAAAGTATAATACATATATTAAAAAAATGGAATTCCAGCAGAATCTTTTTAGAGTCATGCACCAGGCAAGGAATGATGAGATTTTGTTTCTGCACTTTCAAAATCTTTCTTGAGAAAATTGTAATTTGTATCTGATAAATTCCTACCTGCATAAGCTGAAAGGAGATTTTCTCTAAACTATAAAAATCAAAGAAGAGAAACACACTGATGTCTGTTGAAGGTCATGATAGTCTTCTAATGTCTTGTTTATATTCCCTGTTGTGTATATTTTACATACAGAAGCCTAATGTAAACCAACATAGATAATGGGACTGAAAATCAACCTCGACACGGTGTGGGGGTGGAGGCACGAACAAAACAGGAGGCAATGAATTGGCTATAATATATTGAAATATAATCTGCTTGATTTTCCATTCCACTGATGTCAATGGAAAGGAAAACTGGACAATGTGCATAATGGGCAGCTGATTTGCTAATGCCTGTTTCACATCTGCCAAAGTTAATATTCACCCCAGTACTCCTAGGGATCACTTTGAAACATTTTTTTTTCAAATCTTAGATATCTTGTCTCTGAAAACGATTCACGCAGATTTTCTGCAGCTAGCCAAAGGAACTGTGTTAAATCACCACTTTGTGTATCTCATAATTGTTATCCCATGCTTTCATGGGCATGACTTGCTTGGGCTATGAGTTTTGAATTTTGACCTTACAATTAAAGGGTAGCAAAGGCCAAAGGCCATAAAAGCCACACAGAGATGGAGGCAATGCCTGTTTACTACTCACCATGGCTTACTATTATACATTTTTGAGTGGATTGATTAAAAAGATTATCTGCCCACTTTCAATTTATGGTCATAGTCGGGCAGAAGGGGATCATTATATTCCTAGAAATAAATTTATGCAAATATCTCTCTGCATAAGCATAGATCATGGCAGTCAGTGTTTAGAAAATGGAGTAACTAGGGAGGTGGGCAGCACCATGCCTTCTCCCTCTTTCTTTGCCATCAGTAATCTCCCCGTCACTGTGGACAGAATCAGTACCACTCACCCTGTTCTGTTCTTACTACTGCTGGAAAATCAAGCAATTTCCATAGCCCACCCGCATCATTGTTCAAATGCTGTAGGGCGTTCATGGAATGGGTAACTGAAATTTCTGGTGAGAAGGGAACAAAATCTCAAAATAGTTGATATGGGGAGGTAGACCTCGCTGCACTAATTTCTTTGTTGTACTGCTACTATACTTCCTGAATGCCTGGGATATAGTGCTGAGAAGTCCAACCTCTCCTAATTCACAAGCAGATATCTTTAGGGTATAACAAAGCAGAAATATTATATAGAATAATGGGCAGAATTTTGTCGTCGGCGTGTGGGGGCAGGCCCAACACACTGACATGTAAAATGATGCGCGATGACGGGTGTGCGTCCCGACGTCACTGCGCGCCATTGCGATATTTTGGAGGGCACGCCCGCCATTAATTAACGGGCCAGTTAAAGCCCTTGAGGCAGCAACTGACAGTGATTTTCGCAGCCCATGCGATTTTCAGTGTGTCGCAAGGGCACAACGGGCAGGTGGGTAGGCCAGATTTTTAAAAACCTCATCCAAGAGTGGGATCAGACAGGTGAGTGGGCTTGCTGATGCGAGTTGTTAGTACTTGAGTTTTTAAACTTATTGCTACTTGCTTGTGTGAACAGGACAACTTCAATTCTCTTCAGAGCTGCTTTGACAGAAAGAACAGGCTTCAGTTGAGGACTCCAGAGGAATCATAACACTTGGGGCCTTGCATGTTTCAGACAGCCTTTCCTTACCCTGGGAATGGGGATTGTGCTCTCCACTGGAGGCACCTCTTCTGAGGAGGAAGGGAGGGCCAGAAGTGGGAGAAGGCCAGGGGTCCATATTCAGCCTTCAGGGGAGTTACCTTTGGGAGGAGAGGCGCAGGCACAAGGGGCGTAGGGCCAACAGGAAGTGCAAGGCGGAAGGGGCCGCAGAAGGTGCCACTATCCTGCTGCCAGGGTATGCAGGCGGCAACGCAGCTACTTCAATATGTCTGAGGTGCAGTGCCAAAGGAGGCTCTGTCTCTCAAGGAAAATCATCACCTCCATCTGTCAGATGATCGGCCCTGAGATCAGCTTCAACTGTGTGGGTGGACACCCCATGCCAGTGGCGCTGAAGGTCATGGTTGCCCTCAACTTCTATGCCTCCAGCTCTTTCCAGGGGTCGGTGGGTGATCTTTGTGGAGCCTCCCAGTCAACTGTCCACAGTTGTGTCAAGTTAGTGACAGAGGCTCTGTTCAGGCATGTATTGACTTTCATTCATTACTGCTTGAACGAGGCCAGCCAGGCAGAGCAAACCAGAGGCTTCGTGGCCATTGCTGGCTTCCCCCACGTCCAGGGTGCTATAGACTGCACACATGTGACCATCAAGGCACCAGCAGGTGAGCCCGGTGCCTTCATCAACAGGAAGGGCTTCAACTCCATGAACGTGCAGATAGTGTGTGATCACAGGATGCTGATTCTACAAGTCTGTGCAAGGTACCCAGGCAGCTCCCATGAAGCCTACATCCTCAGGCATTCCCAGGTGCCGAGGCTCTTCAGTTCTCCAGCCCAGCTGAATGGCTGCCGGGTGACAAGGGCTATCCCCTCAGAAGGTGGCTCATGACGCCTCTCCACCATCCAAGAACAGAAGCTGAGCAGCGGTACAATAGGAGCCATGCCTCCACAAGGGTGGTCATAGAGAGAACCATCGGTCTTCTCAAGATACACTTCCGATGCCTGGACCACTCAGGGGGCGCACTGCAATACTCTCCAGATCGTGTGTCACTGATGGTGGTTGCATGCTGCTCTCTCCACAATCTGACACTGGAAAGGGGGGACCCAGTGGAGGAAGAAGATGTGGACACAGATGCTCTGGCTGCAGACAATGAGTCCAGTAGTGAGTCCGAGGACGAGCAGGCAACCTCCTGGGATGCAGGGACACCCCGGAGGCTTTGATCCAATGCTCCCTCAGCTAGCCCACCATAGATGGACCTCCAACACAAGCCAGGGCTGCAGGCTCCATACTCGATACCTGAGAGCAACACCTGCCTGGTTAGGAACATTAACTATGTGCCTTGTCAATAAAGCTCAATGACAAACAAGTCACTCATAACATCATAGGTTCCCGTCCACCTGCAGAACTAATGAACCAAAACATTTAATGATTGCCAACTTGCATACAGAAATGAAAGTCCATTAACAGGTGTTGAACAGCACACCTACTTAAAAACAACTGAAACATAGGGCAACAGAAAACCACTAGTGATAATCCTATGTTGTGCCTAAGGTGCTTTACATTTACACTTGTGGGTGCTACGTCTAGGTGCTCCCCCCTCGCTGGCACCGGCATTGGAGCCAGCCTGCTCACTCTACTATCCTGTTGGCCTTGATGACCTCAGTGGGCCCGACTGGAAGGGAGCGGCCAGTGGCATAGCTGGCATCTCCCCAGTCGCCGCAGCCTCATCAGATGCCATGGTAACAGGCAGAGGGGTGGAGGAGCTGCTGCCGTCATCCGGAGCGCCCTGAGAGGAGCCCGCAAAGATGACAGGCAGCTTGTGTGCCAACGTGCTGGCGACCTGGGCACTCTCTGCCTCCGCCTGCGCCTCAAGCGAGTGTGCAGTGCCCTCACCGCTGTGCACCGAGATACAAGCCGATGATCTTATCCCCACCAAGGTGCTGGTATCTGCGCTGGTGCCTGCCTGGCTGAGAGGGTGTGACGCTGGTGTGTGTATATCTTTGGGGCCCTCAGGGGTCAGCGGCGGTCCCTCTGCCTCCTGAGTCCGGGTGTGCTCCGGTGAGCCTGAAAGGAAGAACAAGGACATTTGATTAGTTGAAGTAGTTACACTGTTAATGTGCATGTCTGGCACCCAGATCAGGATACGCTCCTCCTTCCATTATCAATGGGGATCCCATGTTGGAGGCTGAAATCAATATACAGTCAACAGTGGAATGTTTGTACTGACAGACATTCTGACCTCAGTGCACTGAACTCTTACCTCCCAGTGGCACCCCAACCTCACCGCGGCCGCTTGACCTGACTGCATGGTGCCTCTCCAGCTCAAGAGCCTCCTGCTCGTATCTGGTGATGATGAGAAGGTGAGGTTGCCCTCTGCCAGTCTGCAGGCACTCT
Organism: Cetorhinus maximus; assembly: GCF_964194155.1. Classification (NCBI taxonomy): domain Eukaryota; kingdom Metazoa; phylum Chordata; class Chondrichthyes; order Lamniformes; family Cetorhinidae; genus Cetorhinus; species Cetorhinus maximus. The sequence continues at coordinate 42,061,643 of NC_135889.1, read as the reverse complement.
GCATTATCGTGTGCTGTCTTCTCCTGAAAGGAGAGAGGAGCATTGATTAGTCCACCCTGTACCTGCATTGCCATTGCAGCCTGGCCAACCCCACCTGAGTGAAACATTGCAGGGCACATCCGATTCGTGACCCTGGAGCTGCCATACACTCACTCCAAGCATCCAGAGCTGACCCCCTTGCCCAGATGCTGCCTCCATAACATTTGCCACTCACACTGTAAGACCTTCCAAACCAAGGAGCACTACCACCTAGAAGGACAAGGGCAGCAGATAGATGGCTACCCCGCCACCTGGAAGTTCCCCTCCAAGTCAGTCAGCATCCTGACTTTGAAATGTTTCGGCGCTCCGCCTAGGTCCCGATCCTGGAGCTCACCCTCAAAACAGCACTGTGGGTGTACATGCACCACATGCAGCGGATACAGAAGGCAGCTCAGCACCACCCTCTCAGGGGCAACTAGGGATGGGCAATAAATGCTGGACCACCCAGTGAAGGCCACATGCCGTGAATGAATGAATACAAAAACAAAATTCTGATTTGGGAGTGTGGGCTGCTGTGCTAAGTGACCCATGTCAACATGGTGCTCACCCTTCCCCATCGCAAGAGATCATTAAACCGCTTGCGGCGATGCACCCAGGCGCATCTCACCACATTGTGGACGATGTCCCGTTCTGCCACCTTCTCTCAGGCACGTTCTGTTATGTGGTGGGGCCTCCTCCTCCCATCCCCTGGCACATGGATGTCGCGTTGTGCTGCCACCTCCTTGAGGAGGGCAGCGAGGCGCTCATCTGAAAATCTCGGGGCACACTGCCCCGCCGACCTGCCCTCCTGCCTGACCTGTTCTCCGAGAGCGCTCTCGGACATCCTCCCGTGCGCCATCGTCGGCAGCCTTTGGAAGGCTGCCTCTGCCGTTTTTAAACAGGCTGCTGGGTCGCCATTGGACACGGCGACATTGGCATCCCACTACTGCCCGCCTCTTCCTGCTGTTCTCGGGAGCCGCAGTTCATGCTGGGTGGGCCTTAATTGGCCTGCCCGTGTAAAATGGCGCCGCGGAGCCGATCGCGGGCAGCAATCGGCTCCGCACCCACCCACGCCCGCTCCCTCCCAGCCCGCCCACCATAAGTAAAATCCTGACCAATAAATATTAACAAAACAAGAAGATAGAAATGGCTCAGAATATGAAAGGCACTTTGCAAATGTTATTTTTCTTTTTACAAGCCCCAAAGTGTAATTGGGCAGAAAGAAACCAGTTTTCCAAGTCAGCGGTCTGGCAGGAAAGGGGTCTTGGGCAGTTAACAGGGAATGTTGGGTTGCAGAATGTAGAAACATATATTTTAGTAAGATTGCTTAGTCCTGCTGAGGGCAGCCTGCGTGTTCTTCGATGAATGTATAGCTAAGAAAACTTAGATGATTTGAAGTAAACTAAAGAAATAGAATGGCTTGCAATCCTCCAAATTTATACTGGATTGAAGGTTTCAGGGAGAAATTCCAGAGCTTCGGCACCTTGGAAGTTTTGGCAATAATTAGTCATTGCCTTCAGCAGGTAGGATAGGTTGGACTCCAGCGATGCAAGCTGTACATGGTCGTGGAATGAACGTTTTAGTCTCACTCATGGCCGAGATATAATGTGGGTCTCACTCGTCGATTGGAGAATGGCTGGGAACCCCACATCACCCTTCTCTGGGAGGTCCTGCGCTAATTAATTCCATTCAGGCACTTACTTATGGGCAGCATCTGGCCTCCCGTCCGATTAAACCCCCATTAAGGCAGAAATCCCACCCTGAGGGCTGCTGGCCAATCAGGGGCTGGCAGATCTGCAGTACCAGCAGTGCTACTGGAAGCTGTTGCCACTATCAGTACTACAGTGGGGTCTGCAGGAGGGGTCGGTGATAGATCCCTAGATAGAGGTGAATGTGGGTGCGATGGGGGTCGCAGGGAGGGGGGTCACCAGTGAGGTGAAGGAGGAAGGTCAGAAGCAACAGCAGGCCGGTGGCTTCCTGCGGGTTGCCTCCAATTCCTGACGCTGGGTCCCTTGATCAGGAGCAAAGTGCCGGTGAACGGTAGTGAGCAGTGCCTGGTCGGCCACTGGCAAGCCTGACAGGGTTTATTGGGTGGCCTTCCTGCGGAGGCAGCTTGAGGCCCTTAAGTGGCCATTTGAAGGCCTGAAATGGCCTCCAAGTAGGAAGGCCACACACAAGCCTTCCTGCCCGGACTTGATCAGCGGAAGGCAGGAAGGTGGTGGAATCTCCACCCAGTACTCTCCCGCCCGATTACATGATCTCCCTGCATCTGAACTCACCTCAGGAGGGGGCAGCATTAAATTCCACCCCATATTTTCTGATGGGGATTTCCTCAGTGCCTTTTTATAAAAGGAATATCTTTTTTTTTTAAAAAAGCTCCAAATAGTAAACAGATTATGTTAATCTGATTTTGTTGCATTTTGTTTCTCCATTTTCCTTTTTAAGGGATCTTTACTATCTTTCAATATTTTGTCATGAAATATGAAATTGCAGTTATTGAAATCGGTTCCGCAATTTCATGCTAAACTGCTTTGCTGAATTGTTACCCTCCCTGGGAATACTCATTGTCATGCACTGATCAAAGAAAATGTGGATGTGAAACACCGCCTTGGAATTGAACATACTGGTTGCATATCTATAAATAGCAACTGCCAAAATACAGAGCTGTTCACAGTTCGTGGCCCAGAAATTTCCAAATATCTTATCCTTCATTTCCTCAATCTTTCAGTTTATATTCTAGCCGCTTGAATTACTAAAAATTGGTTTCCAGCATAATACGTTAAAAATGTGGAAGCCAGGAGCCTACAGTTTACCAGTGTGAAAGATTACAGGCAAGCCAGCATGCTGTGATTGACAGTTCCTCCAATGCCATCAGGAATGCTCAGGCTGGTGCTTTAATTCTCCATAACTGGCTGTAGCTTTTGTACTGCACTGAGACCCATTCTGCTGCCAGTGGCTACAACCTATAAATTAAATTGCTGGGATTCACTGAGACCCACTGCTTGAAAGGCCCTTTCCCCCCCCCCCGCACAGAATCACGGAATTGCTACAGTGCAGAAGGAGGCCATTTGGCCCATTGTGTCTGCACCGGAAATCGAGGTAGCTTGAAGAGAAGGGGATGGGAAAAAAAGAATTGGGGGTTGCATAGAAATTGGCAGTAATCAGCTTTGCAGGTTTGAAAGGGACCAGGAAAAGGTTTCCAATGCTCGATGGGTGAGACTGATTTGAGACCCTACTCTCACTCTCTGCTTTGGAGATGATTGCTAGATACATTTAGGGTTTAAATAGTTTATTCACTGTCGCAAGTGTATTTTGGTTTCACTTCAAAAGAGCAGCATAACAAACAGAGGACCTGATCCACCTTGATCCACCACTGGATGTTTGTCATTGTCTCAGCATCCTATGAGTGTTCAGGGGTGGGGTGGGGGTTGTGGGGTGTAGGTGTGGGTAGTGTGCCTCTGTTTCATTCCTGTGCCTCACGTGATCTCCCCAAATGATCATCAGAAGGGTTTTTGTGACAAATGTAAGCAAACATATTTAGAGCCAATTATGAATGGTCTGTCCATTATTTTAAGTGAAGTTAAAATACTCTGCGCAAGATTGAGCTGCATGAAAATACACTGATCATACAGCAGTTTAGCACAATTAAGATAATAAATTGTAACTAACGGTTATTTGCGCACCTTTCATTATTCTTGCAGTCACTAAACAAATGTCCTTTGCAGTCTTTGAATAATAAACCTTCGGCAGTAATTTCATTTGAATGTGGAACCCAGCTTTTTATAGCGTACTGGAACTCGCTCCGATATTCAGGAAAACATTAGACTTCCTGCAAGCTTGCCTGGCATAAACATATTGATTGAGATGCATTGTCAGCCGGTCACAATTCACAAAACCCATTGATTAGGCAGTAATCTGACAATTAAGCTTGACACAGCTTCACAGTGCTTGCCAGCTGACTGAAACCCTTTGTACGTTTATCAAACATTTATCCTTCCTTTTTTTCATATTAGAGAGTTAAATGACCTGATATGATTTTTTTTACTTATTATAATGTCTTTTGTTTTAATATGGGATCAAAGGATTACAGTGCTGAAAATTCGACCACATTTTCCATTTCACAATCTAGGCAAGTAATTTATAGCAAGTTTCCAGTGGTGAGAGGGTTGAGAACCAGCAGGCACGTATTTAAGGTAATTGGCAAAAGAACGAACTGCAAGATGAAGACATTTTTTTCAGCTGAGAGTTGTTGTGATCCGGGGTGCATTACCTGAGAGGTGCAGAAGAAGATTCAATAATAACTTGCAAAAGAGAATTGGAAAAGTACTTGAAGGGGAAAGATTTGCAGGACTATGGGGTAAAGGCAGGGGAGTGGGGTGAATTGGATTGCTCTTTCAAAGAGCTGGAACAGGCATGATGGCTCAAAAGGCTTAATTCTGTGCAGCATCATTCTATGAAGCACGTCCCAAACTGGCACTGCGTGAAACCAACTGGCCAAAATTTTGTGTAAAATTAATTAGGAATTCCAAATTTTTAATAATTCTTTTTACACAGATGGTGAAGTGAAGATTTGGCCACATTAAATACCCCCACTTAACCTAAACAGTAAAATTTAAACATTTTTCTTTACTCTTCATGAGACGAGAAACAAACAATATCCTCATCTAATTTTTTTTGAAGTTTTAGTTTACTGCAACTGGGTGCCTTTACATTTATGAATATTTTATGTTAAAATATTTATGTACTGCTAATATTTTATGAAATAACTCAGCCTTCTTGTATCCATAGTTTTGTCTCGTCTCCAGCTTCCCTTGCAGGTTTGTCTATTAAGCCGCCCCAGCCTGTCTGTCTGTGTATCACTCATTTCTCATTGTGCTGAATAACAGCCATAATATTTCACCTCCATGAATGTAAATCAGTAAAATATTGTAGTTAAGAACAAAAGTGCTGCCTGATTCCTAAAATGTGCAATTAGTTGATCACAGACAGGACAGCAGGAGGGAATTAAGATAGAACAGGTTTCAAAAGAGGAGCAATTGGTGTCAATAGTTGGTGGTGGTGGAGGGGTGGTCAATTTTGAAATTAGAATGAGGGGAGAGGCACATAGTCCATGGCAACAATATTTGGCAGGGACATGTCCCACTTCTTTTGACGCATCCCATTTCTTTTACCCCCTACCTTCCTACAGCCCCATTACCCCACTTCTCCCACCTCAGAGCTGTTATGTCTTAATGTCCTCATGCCAGAAGGAACCCCACTCCTGAGTATTCTCCAGTGAAATGTATAGCAAGGTATGCATTAGTGAAATGAGGATAAGAGTAGCGTTAGTCATGGTAAATAGTTCACTTATAGTATAGACTCATGTGCAACAATTGAGGATTTGGCCATTCCTCTCTTACGTTGGAGGGTGGCTGCCACCCACTGAATTTTCACATCGCTTGAAGTGGTGCCAGGCAGACAATTAAGAAAAATTGAAGAAGTTGAAACTGAGTCAAAAAGTTGAACTGGAATTCAACAAGCCCTGAAATCGAGGCTCACAAGGACTCGGTGAACTATCTCTGTACGTCACCATTTTTTTCTTGATTTGGAGATAATTATCGTGATGGTTGAAACATGATTAAAGATTGTGCCATGAAGACATCATTTTCTTTGTACGTGTACAAGCTTCATGACCAACAGCATGGTTATTTTCCTGACATGAGTCAGATACTTGACATATGCTGAATGTTATCCCTGAGCTTTCCCCTTTTACATGTGGCTGCATCAATGCCAATTAATGTTGAAATTAGTGATAAAAAAAGAAAAGTCATACAGATGCTTGTCATGCCCAGTAAAGGCATGTCATTTTCATAAATTTACACATGGACTGAGCTCGAGTAGAAGCTTCTGGAACTGCCTTTTATTTGTTTAAAATGGACACCGATGAACTGTTAAGATAACTGCCAAGGTGACCTTTGCTTACTCAACACAGGCTATCAAGCTTCTGGGAAATTCTGAAATAAATAACCATGGGTGGGGACCGCCCCATGGAATAGGCATACCAAAACAAATGTTATCTGTGGAATTCACACCTGCCATGGTTTGAAGCTTACCCAAAATACAGAGTCAATGGACTCCTAGATTCTATGGGCAGAATCATCTCAGATTTGCACAAAGTGCGATAGCGGGTACGAAAACGGACGTTTTACCCATTGTCCGCAACAGTGGGTTTTTGCGCTGTGTCATCCTCTTCCCAATGCGGCCTCATTAATAATGCATTCATGGGAAACCCCTGATCGCTGGCAGGTGGGCTCAGATTTGCCCGCCTCGCTGTGACCTCAGTGCTTCCTCACTCCAGGCACCATATTTAAAGCGCACCAGAGCGCAGCTTATTTCATGTCTACAGACCGGGACTGCTCCAGGTGACAAGATGGCCCCAAAAGCAAAGAAGAGGGCAACACCCAAATTTAATGATTCCTCCCTGGGGTGCCTGCAGGGCCCAGAGGAAGGCCGCCGCGATGCCCTCTATCCCCGGTCTGGCTGCAGGAGGTCCACGAGCTTTACCAATTGGGCCTGGGAGGTGGTCAGCGCCACTGAAGCACAGAGGAGGCCAGCCATCCAGTGCAGGAAGAGGATGAATGCTCTCATCCATTCCGCCAGGGTAAGTCAACCACATCATCACTCTCAACTCTCACACTCACAAACCCATCACACATCCACAGGGATCTCACACCTCAAGGAACAGCACCACTAACTCTCACACACCCTCACATCCCCATCAGGCTCATATCCTCTGGAGTTCGCGTCCTCATCCCATCCATAGCTCCGCTCGCCACACAAACACTCCACGCAGTGCCATCTGTCCTGCTCACACTCTCGCCACCTGTTTTGCTGGCTCACAGCAGCAGGGAGAGGTCCCAGACCGGGGGTGGGGCCCCTCACTCACTTTGAAGAGCATGTCATCACACTGACTGGTGAGGATGTGGACGCTGCCTGTGGTGACGGTGAAGTCGGTAGCAAACACCCTCCTGAGGATCCTACACCACATCATCCCTCTCTCAACGAAACTGTGAGTACTCTCTCTCCTACTTGTGACTTTGCTCCCATGCACTAATTATCTCTACTTTCATTCATAGGGAGCTCTGCCAAGTGACTGACACCCTCAGCCAGCCAGTCCCTCAGCTCCATCCATGTCCTCACCTCCAGCCAAGAAGACACCTCCTCCATTGAAGAGCTGGAAATAAGCAGCCTGGAAGACCTGTCACAGCGCTTACCCACACCCTCTACCAGCACAGAGACACACACCTCGGTGAGACCTAGATCTAGAGCAGGCTCAGGTTCACAATCTGGTGGTCACCGCACGGAAATGCGTCCACAGCAGAAGGAGGCAGGTTCAGCCGAGCTCCCCGGCACTCGAAGGACTGCTGGGGAAGAGGCATCTATGAGGTCCGAGTCAGATGATGAGCCTCTGTATTCGGCCTTCCAACTCATCGTGGAGAGTCAGCAGAAGGCAGGGTGACATCACGTAGAGCTGTTGGAAGCCCTCAGCAGAGTGGCACATGAGTGGAAGAAGTGCGGCTGCCTGTTCTCTGATGAAGTGGTGCCCACATGTGCATATATGGATGTCTCCATGGGAAGGATGGCAGGCGCCATGGAAACCCTGGTGCAACTGAATGTAGAGATACGCACAGACCTGCACTCCATCGCAGTAGCCATGGGTGAGTTCCTGCAGTGGCAAAGCGAGAGGGAAACGCCAGGTGCTTCTTCCCCTCAAGTGGTCAGGCCAGGACCTTTGGACACCTGAAGGGAGGAGGAGCAGCAGCTGGACAACCCCATATCATCCACTCAGGAATCTCAGAGGCTGTCCTCTCCTTCTGAGTCCCCTTTTCCTGTGACTCCCTCAACCTCTTCCTCTGTCACTGCAGAGGGAGCAGCTGGCCCACAGGAGGACAGCCAAAGCAAGCCTGGGCCTTCAAGGCCTCGGCTCTCCAGAGGACACACGGCAAAGTCATCAGAGGCAACAGGGCCAACCATTGCACAAGCTGTCTCCACCCCTGCTGTGGATGTCAGGGCAGCACCTAGATGAAGTGTTAGGCCTAGAAAAGTTAAGAAATTCTGATCACAGTTGGTTGCATGGGTGAATACATTTTCTCACTTTATAATCTGAAAATATATTCACTTTCACTGAATAATGTGTAACATTGTCTTTCAGCTTCATTGACAGGCTTCGTGAGTCCCCCCATCAGCACCTGTGCCCGTCCCGACACGAGGCTCCGCTCACTTTCCATTTCGACAGCTATAGTTGTGGTCGAGGTCCTGCCCTTTACCCTCCCCAAGTCACCCATGTTCTTTTCCCCCATCGCTGTGGACCTCCCTGCCATCCCTTCTGCCTCCCTGCCATCACCTACCAACCCGAACCCTTGTCATTCCAGGATTTCCAGGTGAACGTCCCTACCTTCCTGAAAATTCCATCCCCATCCACATTGACCTCACCAACCTCCTCTGTCCCATCCCCAGGTCCGTGTCTGCCTCTAAGCCCTCACCAACCACCCTCACCACCCCTTCCACCATTAGTGATGGACCCTCACCCTCTCACCACACCAGCTCCTTCTGCCCTCTCTCATACTCACTGTTCCCTCCTACCATGACCACCCTCAGTTTGCTCCCCAGGAGGCAGTCATTGACTCCACAGACCCCTCCCTTGCATGTTCACCTGGACAATTCTCCACCCCCCCCCCCCCCCCCCTCCCCCCCTTACTCCCACCTCCCCCCGGGGCACCTTCACCCACCTCTGAACTCCTTCCCTTCGAGCTTCCTTCCCCCTTACACCAGCTCCTCACTTACAGCATTCTCACCCGTTACACCCTCCTCGGCCCACGCTCCCTCCTCTCACCGAACGCCCTCTCCCACCCCACCACCTCCCTTGATACACTTTCTTCTACACGTACATCTAGACCTTCCTCTCCACCCACCCCCCTCCGCCAATTATCCATAGCAGCATATGACAAAGACCGTGATGTTACCAAGCAGGCCTAAAGCATTGACGGAGACCTCCCCTTCTGCGAGCTGCTTCACGGTGGAGTTATGTGCATGAGGACCACCCAGCATGCCATGTACGTGTTCCTCCAGGGTCCGGTAGCTGTGGGTCTCCAGCATCATCTTCTCCTCAGATGTCCGCAATCTGAACAAGGCCTTAACGGTAAGTCCTGACTTCTGCACGTCACACTTGTCCAGACGTGTTCTGGGCTGGCGCATTTTCCCGCCAGTGTAACGGTAAATCAGGTGTGGGGGGGCAATTCCGGTTGGGCCTTACTTTGCACCCTGTTTCCAGGATGCAAATTGTGTTCACGACGGCCTCCAGCGGGAGTCCAGTCCGACGCTATCGGATGATCCTGCTGTGCTGGCATGAAACCGATTTCTGCTCCTCATGCTGACTTCTCCCCAGCCACCCACCATGACACCCGCCACCAATGGGACTGAACAATTTCATCCTGTGTCTGCAGGTTTGCTATTTAACAAGTGCGAAAAACTGCCATCTACTCCCTATTGTATGGTGCTGGCTTTGATCCCCCAAATCATTCTGTTTGGATGATTGCCAGTAATTGGCTTGAAATAATGAGTTTTATTTAAAAGACTCAAAGAGACCTGGGCAGACTGCAAGTGAACACTGACAAGTCAATAGCTACAGAGAAAGGCAGTGCCATCTTTGCCTTTTAAGAACCATTAGTCATCAGCCAGTCTGAGAACCAGACTCTGAAACTAGCTACAGGCCATCAAGCAGCCAAAGTGCCTAACTTATTCCCATTTCAAAATTCACCTGAGAACCAGCCTCTTAGATATTCAACTACAAGAAACCTCGAAAACAGCTGCGAACCCACCCTTCATTTTACAAAACCCTCACCTCAACTTTAAATCATAAAATCCATTCAAAAAACCACTGGCCTCCCATGTGGGAGACTGGAAATCATAAATCAGAGACCGAATTACTTATAATCTGTAAACATGTGTTGTCTTTATCTGTGTTGTGTGTGTGTGCATGTGACATTGCATTAATTCGGAGTAAGTGCGTGAGAATAAATGGCCTTCTTTAAACTCATGGAAGCTTGATGCTTGATTATTTAATTATTACTCCAGAGGAAAGAAAAGACACACCTCTTTCCATTCAAAACACACTGATTATGGGTAGTTAGAGAGCAAATACATTCTGTCCATGCCATGCTGAAAATCTGAAATATAAACAGAAAATGCTGGAAATACTCAGCAGGTCAGGCAGCATCCGTGGAGAGAAAGGGTCATCGACTTGAAATGTTAACTCTGTTTCTCTCCACAAATATTGCCTGACCTGCTGGGTATTTCCAGCACTTTTTGTTGAAAGTAGCCATGTTAGGAGTCCTGAAGACAGATGAATAGCAATGTATCTCAAAACTCTTTAGTAAGATCAGCATGACTATTTTCTGTTTTTGGGCACTCTGTACCAGTCATAGCTACTGCTGATATATGGCTCAATTTAATTCAAGTCCATTCTTGTGTTCAATGTCAACCTACGTGTTAGAGTCAGACAGCTCTGATAACTGATATTACTGAGTTTTTCTTCATTTTCTTTCCTGGCCTGGATTCAAGTGCTGTTCACTAAGTGTTGTCTACCCCGCAATACTTCACCCAAAATAGCCAATGTTTACTCAGGGTTGAAGAGAGTGAGTGTTGGAAGATTACTGGGCCATAGAAGACATCATAGCTGAACCTAATCTTGTTCTCATTAGTTATTCCACAATTGCCCACTTTCCAGCAAAGGTCACCGGAGTTTATTCAGGGTCATATTCTGAATCATTTTCCCCTTTCTTGTCCAGTGGCCTGCAGGCATAGGCACAAGCACTCAGGAGGTGGATGAATGAGTACATTTCCCTCCTAGGTATATCCCCCTCCTTGCTGTTAAAATCCCTGAAATATCACTGATGTTTCTCCTGCTGTTTACATGCAGTTGCAATCCCTTGAGTTCCAACTGAAAAAAAGAGCACAAATTAAAATAGCACATCGCATTGCCTTTAGCATGCCCCAAACTGCTTCATAACCAATCAAGTACTCTTGAAGTGCAATCACTATTCTAATGCAGAAAAACATAGCAACCGATTTGTGTACAGCAAGGTTCTGAAAGTAACAATGTGATAAATGATCAGACCATTCTGTTCACGGTGTTGACTGAGAGATAAATGTAGGTGAGAGGGCCTTCCCTGCACTTCAAATTATACCACAGGATCTTCTATGTTCATTTGGGAGCCTAGGTTTAACACCTCATCCAAAAAGCAACACCTCTGATAATATTGCAACCATTTAAGTGGAGTGGGCATTGGAAGATGGTACAGCGGCCCCAGGGTACATGTCCTCCAGCAGCTATCTACTCATTGCAATGGTTAACATTGCATTCTCACAGGCCTGCGTGAACCATTATGTGCCGATAGCAACTAGTGCATGGAACTTGTATGCCTGCTCACATCGATAATTCCAACAACCTTGTTAACACCTAATCTCTTTTTTCCTGCTAGAAGGGTAAGATTGCCCGAATGGATGCTGCCTAACGCAAGCAGCTGAAGAGCTGGATGCACCAGCGGCAAGCAGCAAAGCCAAAAGCTGGCACTTCCCAGGCCCCAGTGCAGCTCAAGGGGCTGTCGCAGAGCCTGTCCAGCGCGAGGCATGGTTGCTGACCATCCGGAGCCTGGAGGCAGAGAAGGCAGCCCTCCAGCGAAAGGCGGAGGAGATTTCCGTGTTTATTCGTGGCCTCCAGGAGCAGCTGGAGGAGCCATCGAGTCCCAATTGCCGACTCCAGGATCAATTTCTTGCAACCTTCACACAGGGTAATATATTTGTTTATATAACTGCAATCTTTATGTCACGTGACACATCTATCTTAGTGCTGACGGATAATATGGGATTAACTACTTTCCCTGCTTTCTGTTGCAGCATGAGGACCACACCAGTGCCATAAGGAGACATTGCAGCCCAGGACCATGCCTCTCGGAGCAACAACCCCGCCCAGGCCTGCGCAAAGTGAAGCCCCCCCCCCCATCCTCCCCAACATCAATTTTCACAACTGGGGAGGCAGGCGCGGGTTCGCGGGCACTTTACACTCTGATGGTTGGGAAAGTAACAATTCTTTCAATGCACCAGTTAAAATCATTGCTGGTCACACAGAAAGCACCTTTGGAAGTGGTGAATATCACGGGCGGTGATATATATCATCTGCATTCATGCAGAACCTGTATGTTTACAGTAATTTAGTCTGTATTTACAGAAATAACATGCAAGATACTGATACATTCCTTTTTTCCCCTACAGGTGCAGTTGCAGGGGTTTTGGAGTTCACTGAGTGGCAGTGGGCAAATGTCACAGGCCAGGGGAACACTCAAAGGACCATAAGACCATAAGACATAGGAGGAGAAATTAGGCCAATCGGCCCATCGAGTCTGCCCGCCATTCAATCATGGCTGATAAGTTTCTCAACCCCATTCTCCCGCCTTCATTATTATTTAAGTTCCTGGCTACTGCTGTATCAGGGTGCGACGTGCTCAGAAGCAGCTCCATATATGGTCGAGTGTGTCCATGCTTCATAAACACTGGCACACTTCACACAGCAAAACCTCACTCACCCAGGAAAATGAATGCTGTCAAATGTATCCTTCCATAAGCACTGTTTTTTCTTAAATTGTATTCATTGTAGATGTCCATGTTTATGATCTATTTCTGTTTTAACATCTCTCTCCCTGCCATAGGTGTCGCTGCTATCTCAATTGTGACCTTAAATGTTTCAATAAGCCTACGTTTATTTTTTTCCTCTTCTCTCCCCATCTGCATCATGTTTCACCCATCACTTAAAGGTGAGGGGCTGAACAAGGGGAAGACCTTAAAGGAGCTAGCCAGGCTGAACAATTACATCATGGAGAAGATCATGGACCTTAAACAAAAATCAAAAGTGGCCCAAATCAATCAGCAGTACAGTGCATTCTAGTGATCGTGTACAGTTATTTGTATTTGCTCCCTTTTACATCAACAATAAAATGGTGCGGCTTTTGCTGAACCTTTTATTCGGAGTTTTTTGTCTCGGGTCAGTTCTGTATTTTAATTACGTATGGTTACCATTTTTCTACAATAAAATTTGGATAGGTTTTGCACAAACTGATATTCTGAATGTTTTATCTGGACATATAAGATGTAACCTCCAAATCAGTAAAATCACACTCAGACACACTCGCTCACAGACACACACACAGGCAGACGTGCACACACACACGCAGGCGCACACACACATGCAGACGCAGGTACAGGCATATACAGACACACACACACGCAGATGCGCACACGCACACACATGCAGACGCGCACACGCACACACACGCAGATGCGCACACGCACGCACACGCAGACGCACACGCACGCACGCGCACGCACACGCAGACACACACACACAGACACACGCACACGCAGACACACGCACACGCAGACACACACATGCAGGTACAGGCATATACAGACACACATACACACATGCAGACACACACACAGACACGCAGGCACAAACATGCAGGTACAGGCATACACAGACAGACACACAGGTACAGGCAGACACACACAGGTACAGGCAGACACACACAGACACACACACACAGACACACACACACAGACACTGGAAGGGGGCTTTATACTTTCAGTTTCTGAGGTCAGTCGATGCTCATTCAAGCCTGCACCTGCAATGAACGTAATAAATAAATAGATAAAAAATAAATATAAGTGCAGCAGCAATAAATACAACCAGACAAACTGGAAAAATAACCAGCTCAGCCCAGTACTTGTAATAGCACCAGTACTATGGCCGTCCCTACTGGCCTGCCAGTATTACTGATGCTATCACGAATATTACTGACACTATCACCAGTATTACTGGCACTTTCTACTGGATTACCAGTTCAGAGCTGGTTTTCAATTACCAGCTTAGATCTGCATCTAGCTGGTACCAGTAATGCTGGAACTTTCTTCTGGGATTGAAATGTCACCCTTGTTTAGTGCTCAGCTCACTGGTGCATGGTTTGAACCCACAGGCTTTTGACCCAAGGCAAGAGTCCTACCCACTGAGTCAAGGCTTCAGCTGGAGAATCTGCTAATGTTTCTGTTTCTTTCATTTTATTGGTGGCATGACTTGTTCTGGCCATCTCTCCATTATGAAGACTTGATTTTGAAATTTATTGAGTAAGTACACTTGCCAGATTTTTGTCATAATAACCATGGATGCTGTATGTTGTTTAATATTACATTTCTAATGCTAATTCTGATTCTTTACCCTAAAGCGTTGTTTGCTAAGCTTTCCTTTTTCACAGCCCACATATTTATGGTTGTTATTCTCCTATTTTTAAATAATGCTGCGCAATACAGGCAGTGAATGAGATCAAGTATTTGCATGCAATGTTTTTGATATTTAACCCATTTATATTAATTTGTTTTCAGCACCAGGTGTATTCGGCCTATTGTAGTACCTAAACCAGCCTGCTTCAACATTATCTCGCCCAATAATGGCCTTTGCATAACTTTCAGGATTTTTTTCAGGATCAGCAGTGGAGTAAAGCAGGGCTGCATTACCCTACCTGAAAGATCTGATATCCATTCAGCGTTTGATAAAAGCTCGAAGCGATCAGTACTGTCCTGACATCAAATGGTGTAATTCGGAATGAGTATTGATCACAGATCATTGAAGAACTCAACAAAAAAGCCATCAAGCTTGTTAACTTTGTGGAGGTAATCACTCATGTTTGAAAGTGATCATGAGGCATTACAGGCATTAAGTGTGATCATTAGGCATCAAAGCGATCAGGAGGATATCAATGCAGCCACATGTTATGATGGAAAAAAGAACAGATCTTACCACTTATTTTTGAAATTTTTCCTCAAGAACTTCCCTCACCTGTTCTGTTTCAACTGGAACATTACCCCTTCCTTCCAATCATTCTCCGGTGCCTCTGCTGTGCTGATTACACCAGGCGTCTCCAACTCAGAAGGAACAAGGGGCACTTTGCCAGGGGGAGGAAATAGTCAACAGTTTAAGCAACAAAGTAAATGTGGCACCACTGAGAAGTAACAGTGCAGTGGAATTAAATGTAAAAGTATATCATGAAATAAGAAAGCTAGCAACTCACCAAGGTTCCTCAACAGCACCTTCCAAACCCACGACCTCTACCATCTAGAAGGACAAGGGCAGCTGCCTGAAAATGAAAGAACAGTAAAAAGTAAAAGCATATTGTGAATAAAAAAAATTTAAAAGAAAAAATATACTACCCAATACATGGCGAAAAGCCACACCTTGCAGTACAACCCCCCCACCTGCCCACCCAGCTCTTCCCTGAGCTCACTTCCCATGCCGTAAGTCAGCAACACCCAGCATGCAGCTCTCAGCCTGGCTCAGAACCTTCCCTGTTAGACCTGCCAGAAATGTACCTACATGAAAGTGTGCCAGCCCCGACCCCAGGATCGGGGCCAACTCCCGACACACCCTAAAGCCTCGGGCCTCTTGCCCACCTCCTCAAGCCCATCCCCCCAGCAGCCTCTTCCCATTCCCCTTCAGTCTTGCTCTCCCCTGCCCCCAGGCTCTCTCTCGCACCCCCCACCATGGCACCCCAGCACCCCACTCTCTCTCTATCTCTCCCCAGCTCATCCCTCCTCTCTCTCCTCCCCCATAGCCCCTTTCTCTCAGCCTCCAACCCCCCTCCATCTCTGTCTCTCTCTATCTCTATCTCTCTCCCTCTGTCTGCCCCTCTCTATCTCTCTCTGTTTCTCTCTCTCCCTCCCAGTCTCCACAGTCCAAAACCTACCTCACTCTGAAATGGTCCCACACAGACTGCAAATGTGCCCAGTAGGCCTCTGACACAGCCTCTGGTCGGCCTCAATATCACTTCCGGTTCCGAGCAGGCCTTGACCTGAAAGGGGCTGGGTGGTGGTGGGAGTGTTGATCAGGGGCTGGGTTCAGGGAGTTGGGGTGTCTTCTGCTAAGAAAATAAAAACAAAATACAACGGATGCTGAGTAAAAAGAGAAAATGCTGGAACGACTCAGCAGGTCTGGCAGCGCCTGTGAAGAGAGCTTCTTTGGAACTGACCTGCTGAGTTTTCCTGTTTTTGCTTCTGTTTCTGCTTTTATTCTGCAGAAAGTTGGAACCATCCAAAGTTTGCGTTCAGTGGGAGGGGGGAATGTGTTCCGATGGGGTAGGGGGCGGTGAGGAGGAGGTGTGGGAGTTCAAGTGGTTGGTGGGGAGTAGTCAGGGAGGGTGGGGGGATGTCAAAGATTTGATGGGTACATTTCCATGACACTGGAGATTGGGAGGCAGATGTGTTCACTGGAGGCTGGCCCATGATAATTTCTAGCACCTGCACTTAGCCCCTGCAGTGTGGTTTTAGTTAAATTTCCAACAACTGCAGGGACTTGTACATTTCTATCTGTGAGTGCTTAAACAGCTCTAAGATACTTGCTGTGAGCACAGCTGAAGCTAGTTGAGAGCTGATTTGGCATCTTTCAATGTCAGTTGAACACCAGTGTCAGCTGTGGCTCAGTTCATAGCCCCCTCGCCTTTGAATCAGAGGGTTGTGGGTTCATGTCCCACTCCTGGAAACCAAGAACTGTGATTGTACTCGAAAAGAGTTGCAATCTGTGACTGTTGATAACTCGAAAGAGTATCAGCTGAATGCTTGCAGGCAAATAAATGTTCGCAAGTGATGTGGTTTGAGTGCTGTATGGATTCATTTCAGGTCAGTGGCTTCACTTGATCACCTTCAGATGTCTAATGATGACTGAAAGATTGCTTCAGAACATAGACATTGTACCCAAATATAAGTTAACACTGTTGCGCACAGAAGCCCACCAAAGTTTTCAGGTAGAGTGGCACCAACTTGTCCTGGGCATACTTTTCTCCATGCTGCTATTGTACATGTTTGGCAACTCAAATGAGGCTGTCTACTTGCATGCCAGAGCTGATGGCAAGCTGTTCAACTTGGTAAGACTGCACACCAAGACCAAAGTTTGTGATTGTCCTAGTCTATGAGTTGCTGTTTGCTAATGACACTCTGCTGGCATCCCATACTGAAATGTGTTTGGAACAGCTGGCAGATCAGTACTCCCAGGCCTGCAAGGAGTTTGGTCTTCCTGACGTTGATTGTCTGTCCAAAGTTGTGGGCTAGGACACAAAGGCTCCATCTTTCATCAACAGTGACAACCGCACTCTGGAGGTTGTCAACAGCTTCACATACCTTGGACCAGCAATCACCAACAACCTGTCCCTTGATGCTGAAATCAGCACCAAGATTGTCAAGGCCACAGCTGTCATGTCAAAGTTGAGAAGTCGAGTGTGGACCAGCAGCAAACAACTGAAAATACAAAGCTCTGCATGTACCCAGGTTTGTGTTCTCAGCACCCTCCTTTACAGTAGCGAAGCATGGACAACTTATGGAAGCCAAGAAAAGCGGCTGAACAGCTTCCACCTCCACCACCTCAGACAAATATTGGGCATCTCCTGGCAGCACAGATTGCCGAATATAGTAGTACACAGTGCAGGGATCCTCAGCATGTTTGCCCTCATCTGTCTGTGGTGACTCCATTGGCTAGGTCATGTGGGCTAAATGGACAATGGCCGCATCCCCAAAGACATACTCTATGATGAACTTGCTATAGGCACGAGACCAACAGGTCACCCATGTCTGTGATACAAGGATGTCGGCAAGTGAGACCTCAAGTTGACCGGGATTGGAGTTGATGCAAGTTGTTGCTGCTGACCGGAGTGCCTGGAGATGACCAGTCAGGAAGGGCATGGAAAAAATCAAAGGACAAAAGAAGATGGAAGGAAAAACCATCAGTCCACCTTAAGCCAATGCTACTCATCTGTGCCAGTTGCAGAAGGGGCTGCCACTCACAAATTGGCCTCCACAGCCACAATAGATGATACTCAATACAGGAGTGATACACACCCTGTGCGCAGTTCACCATCTCCCAAGGCAGACACATATCTTCTCTACCTCTACCCTGTTGAACCCCTTGATGATGTTAAAACACCACTATCAGGTTACCCTCAGTCTTCCCTTTCCTGGAGAAAAGAGCCTCAGCCTGTTCAGTCTTTCATGATAATTATAATCTCTCAGTTCTGGTGTCATCCTCATAAATCTTTTTTGGACCTTCTCCAGTGCCTAAGGTTTTAAAGCTTAATAAATCTATTTCTTTCTCTTGGATTTTGATGTTTATTGTTTATGGATGAAAATCATGCTGTGTAATATAAATAGTAATAAAAAGGTAAATACAATCAAGGGAATATTTTGTCTGCAATTGTAACAATTATTTTATTCTTAACACATCTCCAGAGTTGAATGCATTTAGCATAGCTCCAGTTATAACTCATCCAGCCTGTTCTAACATTATCTAATTCATAAAAATAATACAAATTGATCCTGTTTTAATGCCCACTATATTATGAACTTTCAGTCACTACCTTGAAAAACTGGATACAAACAGGCTATTAAAATGGCTGCTGCAAATGACGTGACCTTTGGCTTTTGAGCTACAGTCATTAGCAAGTCTCAGGCGAATACCTAATTAATCGTGGACATTCACAGTCATCTGGGGAATTCACATAACTCTTTGGGCTGAATCTTACCTGTGGCGGGCTGGGAGGGAGCGGGCGTGGGTGGGCGCGGAGCCGATTGCCACCCGGGATTGGCTCCGCGCCGCCATTTTATGCGGGCAGGCCAATTAAGGCCCGCCCAGTGTGAATCGTGGCTCCCAAGAACAGCGGGAAGGGGCGGGCGGCGGCGGGATGCCAAAGGCTGCCAACGATGGCGGACAGAAGGATGTGTGACAGAGCTCTTGGAGACCAGGCCAGGCAGGCGGGCAGGTCGGTGGGGCAGTGTGCCCCGGGATTTTCAAATGAGTGCCTTGCTGCCCTCCTCGAGGAGGTGCCAGCACGGCATGACATTTTAGTGCCAAGGGATGGGAGGAGGAGGCCCCACACATGATGAAACGTGCCTGGGAGGAGGTTGCAGAAGGGCTCAGTTCCCACAATATGGTGCGACGCACCTGGGTGCAGTGCCACAAGCGGCTCAATGATCTCTTGCGCTCCGGTAAGGTGAGTACCGTGTTGACATGGATCACTTAGCACAACAGTTAGGTTGGCCCCCACTGGCACCCCAACCTCCCCACCCCGGCTTCCCCCCGCCCCCGCCAACCCCCCCCCCGCCACACCCCCGCAACTCAGAATTTTGTTTTTGTATTCATTCATTCACGGCATGTGGCCTTCACTGGGTGGTCCAGCATTTATTGCCCATCCCTAGTTGCCCCTGAGAGGGTGGTGCTGAGCTGCCTTCTGTATCCGCTGCATGTGATGCATGTACACCCACAGTGCTGTTTTGAGGGTGAGCTCCAGGATCGGGACCTAGGCGGAGCGCCGAAACATTTCAAAGTCAGGATGCTGACTGACTTGGAGAGGAACTTCCAGGTGGCGGGGTAGCCATCTATCTGCTGCCCTTGTCCTTCTAGGTGGTAGTGCTCCTTGGTTTGGAAGGTCTCACAGTGTGAGTGGCAAATGTGATGGAGGCAGCATCTGGGCAAGGGGGTCAGCTCTGGCTGCTTGGAGTGAGTGTATGGCAGCTCCAGGGTCATGAATCGGATGTGCCCTGCAAGGTTTCACTCAGGTGGGGTTGGCCAGGCTGCAATGGCAATGCAGGTACAGGGTGGACTAATCAATGCTCCTCTCCCCTTTCAGGAGAAGACAGCACACGATAATGCAGAGTGACTGCGGACTGGGGGAGGACAGCCCCACTTATTCATACTCACCAGATACGAGCAGGAGGCTCTTTAGCTGGAGAGGCACCATGCACCCAGGTCTACTGGCAGCGGTGAGGTTGGGGTGCCACTGGGAGGTAAGAGTTCAGTGCACTGAGGTCAGAATGTCTGTCAGTACAAACATTCCACTGTTGACTGTATATTGATTTCAGCCTCCAACATGGGATCCCCATTGATAATGGAAGGAGGAGCGTATCCTGATCTGGGTGCCAGACATGCACATTAACAGTGTAACCTCTTCAACTAATCAAATGTCCTTGTTCTTCCTTTCAGGCTCACCGGAGCACACCCGGACTCAGGAAGCAGAGGGACCGCCGCTGACCACTGAGGGCCCTGAAGTTATACACACACCAGCGTCACACCCTCTCAGCCAGGCAGGCACCAGCGCAGATACCAGCACCTCGGTGGGGATAAGATCATCGGCTGGTATCTCGGTGCACAGCGGTGAGGGCACTGCACACTCGCTTGAGGTGCAGGCGGAGGCAGAGAGCGCCCAGGGCACCTGCCGTCAGAGGACTGCCAGGAACATGTTCAGTCGGTGGCCCATGATGTGCCTCTGGAGTCGTCCCTGAGGCAGCAGATGCTGGATGTTCAGCAGAGTGTACGAGAGGAGCTGGTAGAGATACATGAGGCTATGCATGGCATGGTCTCCGTGATGGAGGAGTCCATGCGGTTCATGCACAATGCAATGACCCTCATGGCCGAGCGCAATGCCTCTTCCATGGAAAAAGCAGCGATTCTCATGGAGAGGCTCCTCCAGGAGAACAATCAGGCCTTCCAGCTCGGACCTGCAAGCCCTCACGTTAGCAATGACCTCAGGTGGTCACTGTCAGCATGGGTGATGGATTAGGCACCCAGTATCCCAGCAAGGTGCCCATCCATCAATGATGAGCAGGGAGGTCCGAAGCGACCACAAGTTGGCACACAAGCTGCCTGTCATCTCAGGGCTTCTCTCAGGGCACTGCAGATGATGGCAGCAGCTCCTCTGCCCCTTTGCCAGTGGCCAAGGCATCCGATGGGGCTGGTGACTGGGGAGATGCCGGCCGTGCCAATGGCCGCTGCCTCCCAGGCGGGGCCAGCACAGACTCCATGGGCCAGAGGATGTCCACCAAGGTCATCGAGGCCAACAGGACAGCAGAGTGAGCAGGCTGTCTCCAATGCCGGTGACAGCGAGGGGGGAGCACCTAGACATAGCACCCACAAACATAAATATAAATCACCTTAGGCACACCAAGGGCTTATCACTAGTAGTTTTCTGTTGCCCCCATTTTAGTTGCTTCTCATTCGGTGTGCAGCTCAACACCTTTTAATGGACTTTCATTTCTGTTTTGTAGTATGCAATTAAATGTTTTAGTTTAATTACTTCTGCAGGTGGATGGGAACCCATGATGTTATGAGTGACTTGTTTGTCATTGAGCTTTATTGACAAGGCACATAGTTAATGTTCCTAATCAGGCAGGTGTTGCTCTCAGGTATCGAGTGTGGAGCCTGCAGCCCTGGTGTATGTTGAAAGTCCATCTGTGGTGGGCTAGCTGAAGGTTCGTTGGATCAAAGCCTCCCGGGTGTCCCTGCCTCCCTGGAGTATGCCCGGGTCAGCGTTTACCCCCTCAGCGTTCCCCTGTGTGTGCTCATCTCGGACTCACTACTGGATTCATCGTCTGCAGCCAGAGCATCTGTGTCTACATCTTCTTCCTCCACTGCGTCCCCCCTTTCTAGCGCCAGACTGTGGAGAGCGCAGCATGCAACTACTGTCAGCGACACATGATCTGGGGGGTACAGCAGTGCACCCACTGAACAGTCCAGGCATCGGAAGCGCATCTTGAGAAGACCGATGGTTCTCTCCACCACAGCCCTTGTGGAGGCATGGCTCCTATTGTAGCGCTGCTCAGCTTCTGTTCTTGGATGGTGGAGAGGCCTCATGAGCCACCCTCTGAGGAGATAGCCCTTGTCACCCAGCAGCCATCCATCCAGCCGGGCTGGAGCACTGAAGAGCCCCGGCACCTGGGAGTGTCTAAGGATGTAGGCGTCGTAGGAGCTGCCTGGGTATCTTGCACAGACTTGTAGAATCAGCATCCTGTGATCACACACTATCTGCACGTTCATGGAGTGGAAGCCCTTCCTGTTGACGAAGGCACCGGGCTCACCTGCTGGCGCCTTGATGGCCACGTGTGTGCAGCCTATTGCACCCTGGACGCGGGGGAAGCCAGCAATGGCTGCGAAGCCTCTGGCTCATGTGTCTGGCTGGCCTTGTCCGACCGGTAGTGAATGAAAGTCAATGCACGCCTGAACAGAGTGTCTGTCACCAGCTTGATGCAACTGAGGATAGCTGATTGGGAGACTCCATAAAGTTCACCCACCGAGCCCTGGAAAGAGCCAGAAGCATAGAAGTTGAAGGCAGCCATGACCTTCAACGCCATTGGCATGGGGAGTCCACCCACACAGTTTTCGGAGATCTCAGGGCTAATCATCTGACAGATGGTGACTGCCTCCCTTGAGAGACGGAGCCTCCTTCAGCATTGCACCTCAGACATATTGAGGTAGCTGCATCACCGCCTGTATACCCTGGCAGCAGGATAGTGGCGTCTTCTGTGGCCCCTTCCGCCTTGCACTTCCTGTTGCCCCCACATCACTTCTGCCTGTGCCTGTCCTCCCAAAGGTGGCTCCCCTGGAGGCTGAATATGGACTCCTGGCCTCCTCCCCCCTTCTGGCCCTCCCTTCTTCCTCAGAGGAGGTGCCTCCAGTGGAGAGGACAATCCCCATTCCCAGCGTAAGGGAAGGCTTCCTGAAATCTGCAAGGCCCCAAGAATGATGTTTCCTCCAGAGTCCTGGCCTGAAGCCTGTTATTCCTGTAAAAGCAGCTGTGAAGAGATTTAAAGTCCTCCTGTTCACACAAGCAAGTAGCAGTAAGTTTCTAAAGTAAAATGACTAACAACTCGCATTAATGAGCCCACTCACCCCTCTTATCCCGCCCGTGGATGAGGCTTTTAAAAATGTGGCCTACCCGCCTGCCCGTTGCATCCATGCGACACTCTGAAAATCGCATGGGCTGTGAAAAATTGCTGTGTATTACTGCCTCAAGGGCCTTAAGTGGCCGATTAATTAATGGCGGGCGTGCCTCAGAATTCATAGCGCCCGCTCACCGAAATATCGTGATGGAGCGCGGTGAGGTCGGGACGCACGGCCAACATCATCAATGCGTCATTTTACACGTCGGCACATTGGGCCCGCCCCCGCACACCGACGTCAAAATTCTGCCCTTTGTTTAAGGATGAGCCCATACAAAAGGGCCATAGAAGTTCTAGAATGCCTGTCCCCAAATTTTATGCTGAACAAAGAGAAATTGAAAGTCAGTTGGTGGCAGATGGAAGTAATTGGCCCCTATCACTATCACATTCTATCATATTGACTGTCTCAAACTCTCAGAGCTGTTAACCCACAACACAGGATGTGTAATAAACATGAATGCCCCACCTTATTTGGAAAAAGACTTTGAACTTGGGAAAAGCCACGTGGAGGCAGCCACGTTGCCTTTGTCTGTTTAAAAGATCAGCTAGAAGCTGTTTGTAGTTAGATCCACCACAGCGACCGGAAACAACAGCTTAGCCAGCCTGTGAACCAAACTCGGAAACCAGCTGCGAGACATCAAGCAGTCAAAATTCTTAACCTGTTTCAGTTTTCAAAGTCCACCTGAGAACCAACCTCCTAGAAATTCAGCTGGAAGAAACCTCACAACCTGCTGTGAACTCTTTGCTATACAAGGCCATCACTTCAACCCTAAAGCATCTAATCCCTTCCAGAGACCACAGGCCTGCCATGCGGGACACCAGAGATCATAAACCAGAGATGGAGTTAACTATAAACTGTAAAAGTGTTTGAGCTTACCTGTATCCAATCTGTGTGTGTGTGTGCGTGCGTGTGTGTGTGTGTGACTGAGTGGGTAACATTGTGTTAATTTGGGGTAAGTGTGTGAGCATAAATAACCTTATTTACTTTAAGCTCATGAAAGTTTGCTGCTGAATTATTTAATTGGAATATACACTCCAAGGGTAAGAAAACATACACCTCCTTCCATACAAACCATACTGATTATGGGCAGTAAGATAACACATACACTCTGTCTGTAACACTGTGCTCAAAAGAAATCTGAACGGAAGAGAGAAAATTTAAATTCCCACAGTGGGAAGTCCTTCCTTAGCACCTCAATTTTCCACCAAAGGAACAGTGTTGTGAACTTAGCGTAAAGCTGAACTCCAGTGTGGATTTTATGTTCTCTTATATTGACACAATGTACTTAGCTAAGACAAATAGTTAGGACCAGATTTACACAATGACGGAGAGCCTCTCTGTCATGGCAAAAATGGCAGATGAACCCAGAAATCTTAAGCCCTGCCCCCAAACATGACATTTCCCATTTTCATGGGGGTGGGTCTGGAGTTGGGCTAGGGTTCGCACATGCACAGTTTACGGAGACAGCTGGGTATTTAAATCATCAGCTGTCTCCACTGAGTGGGATTTTAGTAGGCCAAGAGTGTAAAACCTGACATATGCAGATTAGACCAGGTAAGAGCTGATCTGAACTTGATGGATTCATTTGGATAGCCAGGGTATCCCTGTGGAGAGGTAAGGCACCCTTTGGGATAGGTATGGCACCCTTTAGGATTGGTAAAAGTTCACATGATTATGCAAAACAAGTGCATAAACTCATTGAAATTGTCAAAGCTGACAAAGAACTGTCGGAGCTAATTGGAACTGTCAAAGCTGTCAATGGGTTTAACTCTATTAAGCTTTAAATTTAAAAAAAGTCTGTTTAAAAGTTTTTAAAAATCAGTGCTTGATATTTCATTCTATCTCTTGACGTTAGCCTGAGGGTTATCAATTCAGGATTTGTGCTGCAATGATTGATTTTACAAACTAACATTATCACAGTGGGGTGCCTGTTAAGTGAGCAGTTTCATTGACAGCTCAAAGTGGTTATAGAATAGAAATATTTGTTTTCATAAGAGATTAGCTAAGGAATTTTGTGTATTGAATGTTTTTTATCAGTGTGTGTTTTTTAAATACTGACATCGTCAATAGACACATAGAGCAGGATTTTCAGCTCGGTTTGCGGGCATGCGGCCAACAAGCACAAGCCTGAAATAGCGCATGATGATGTCAGCTGAGTGTCCCGATGTCATCGTGCACACATGCAATACTTTGATCAGTGGGCGTGCGCGAGAGTCAGCAGTGTGCCCGCTGCCAATTAAGAGAGCTATTAAGCCTCTTAATCAATTGATTAAATTGAATATTTCACTGCCCATCCAACCTTACATTTGGTGGGCAGGTGAATAGGCCAGGCGGCCTTTGCTTTTTTGCGAAACCTCATCCACGGGCGGGATGAGGTTTCAAACAGTGACTAAAAGAAAATTTTAAAACTCAATTTTCACATGTCCCTGTTCATGTGACACAGTCGCATGTGGGGACATGTTTTCCTTATTTTTAAAATCTTTATTTCTCATGTTAAAAATCCTCAGCTCCCTGAGGCAGAACTCGCGCTGCTCCCACCCCCACCCCAGCACCGCTGAGGTTATCTGTGCTCATTTGATGTTAGCTGGCCGTTAATTGGCCAGCCAGTGTGAAATCGCGGTCGGGACCCGATCGTGGGCGGTGGACTGTGGCGCGGCTGCTCCAGGGTCTGCCCACCCCACCCGCCTGACGAGGGGAAAATCCTCCCAATAATTTTATTTTATGTCTGCATGGCTCCTGAGGTTTGCCCGTGTTGGATAATAGATGATTTGGCATGGAGGGAGAAAGGGCAAAGAGTGGTGGGTGGGGGGCATGGGTTGGAACTAAATTGGCATAGGGGCTATAAAGAGCCATGGGGATGGGGGGCATAGGGGGTATGAGGGGCCATGGGGAATGGATAGAGTGGCATGAGTTGGCTTGGAGTAATGAGGGGCAATGGGGGGTGGGTAGAGGAGCATGGGTTAGCATTGGGGATATGAGGGGCCTTGGGGTGGTAGAAGGGCATGGGTTGGCATAGGGGGTACAGGGGCCATGGGAGTGGGTGGAGGGGCATAGATTGGTATAGGGTGTATGAAGGACCATGGTGGGGGGTGAGTGGGAAGCGTGAAATCGCATGGATGGGACATGGGGGGTGCGTGGATGTGTTGAGGGGTGATGGTTATAAGGTCGTTTTTATTTTCAATAATTTTTTAACTAAATTCAACAAAGTGCCAGAGCACAGAGGCAGGCCTTCTGGCCAGCCTGCCTCCACACCCATACATCCTCCACACTCGTTCCAGGGGTGACAGGCCCGATTTCCAAACCGGCCCGAACCCCCGGAATGAAAATCGGAACTGTGGACTGCCATTTTCAAAGAACGGGTTTGCAGAGCCGAGAATTCTCCTGTCTCTGCGCACCCGGCCCAAGGGCGAAAATCTGGGCCTTGGTTTCCGTAAGGTGTAAAATGACCCTATTCATTGCAGTGCAGCCAAGATAATAGTAAGTACTAATAAAGCTAACATTTAGATGTATCACAAAATATTGCTGCAAAAACATTATTACAAGTATCATCCCAAAATAGACACTAAAACAAGAGGACACTGACAAAGTGGTAGAATGAGCAGACTCATGGCAGTTGAAATTTATTGCAGAGAATTGTGAGTTGATAAATTTTGGTAGGATGAATGAGGATAGGTCATATAAAATAAAGAGTAAATTCTAAAAGGAGTGCAGGAACAGAGAGACCTGGGATTATATATGCACAAATCATTGAAAGTGGCAGGGAAGGCTGAAAAAGTGGTTAAAAAGGCAGATGGCATCCTGGGCTTCATAATTAGTGGTGTAGAGTATAAAAGCAAGGGAGCTATGATGAACTTTTTACAAAACACTGGTGCAGCCTCAAATGGAGTATTATGTCCAATTCTGTTTACCACACTTTAGGAATTTGTGAGGGCGCAGAAAAGATTTATGAGGCTGAGTCCAGGGATGAGGGAACTGAGTCACATGGATAGATTTAAGAAGCTGTGATTGCTCTCCTAAGAGAAGAGATGATTGAAAGGAGATTTGATGGAGGTGTTCAAAATCATGAGGGATCTAGTCAGAATAGATAGAGAGAAGCTGTTCCCATTGGCGTAGGGGATGAGGGCCAAGGCCACTCTGATATAATGTGACTGGCAAAAGATCCAAAGATAACACGAGGGAAAACATTTTTATACAGTGATTGGTTAGAACCTGGAATGCACTGCCTGAGAGTGTAGTAGAGGCAGATTCAATTGGAGCTTTCAAAAGGGAACTTGATAAGAACCTGAAGAGAAAAAAAATTGCAGGGATGTGGGGAGATGGCAGAGCGGAACTAGATTAGTTGCTCTTACAGAGAGCTGGCAATGACATGACAGGCCAAACGATCTCCTTCTCTGCTGTAACCACTCTTTGATCCTGTATAATAGTATCTGCAAAATTATTCACCAAATACCAGTTGCCAAAACATTTGAAAACCAAAGAGAAATTTATAATACTGTCTTAATACCATATATGTACATTAAGCCAATAATTAAAAGCCCAACTGCATCAAAAACATTATTTGCAAAAAAGTATCTGTTTGAAAATAATATTTATCAGGAAATGCTTTACAAAATGGTCATTTTGGAGTGTCAAAGCTAGCATAATTGTAAAAATACGATGTTCGCATGACATCCGTTATATATGAAGACAGATTATACTTTATTGCACAATATGCAAGAGGCTTTTGCCTCCAGCTTTGACTACGGTGCTAGGAGATGTCCATTATGGTAACCAATTAGGCAGTTTAAAGCTGATACCGTAATAATGCTGACTCCCTATCCTGCCAATGGTAATGGGATAACACAGCCTTTAAATTGTACTGACGCTGCTATTGACTTGGCCAATAGCTGCATAATACAGGCATTAGCCACAGACACAAATGCTCTCAAGATATTTGATTGATGCTACCTACCTTTGACTTAATTCATATTTAAGTGATAGATCTGAAGAATCTCTATTGTAACAGTTATGATTTTCAGCTCAGTATTTTGCATTGGTGAGATGCTATACAAGTAATATTTTGTCATATGTGAAATGTGCTTGCTTATGCCAGAAACTGTGGATATATATCAATTTCAGAGAAACAAAATTACCAAAAAAAAGTGTTAGATTTTTTTCCAAATGTGTTTGATGTACAAAACCCATCACCTTCAAATTTATCTTAATGCAATAGAACAGACCTTTGAAAATAAATAGGTTATGGAATGTAGAGGCTATCTTATGCAGCAGACACAAAATTGTCATGATTAAACAATAATCCACCCATTCTACTAATCTGATTGATTAAGGGGCGAAGCAGAGAATTCTGGTGCTTTATTGATTCTTTGTATGCCTGTATGTTCAATGTACAATGTCAGACAGACCTGATGTGCCTAGGCTTTCACACTGAGTTCAATGAGCTAATCTCAGTTCAGAGGAATACGCACAATGGAAGAATTTTAAAACAAAAAATCCCTTTGGTTTAATTGTAAGAGTAGCTCAAATGGTTAGGGAACTGTGTCACAAGCTGTATCAGCATACAAATTAGACACAAGCTTTACCCAGCTCCCCCCTCCCCTCCCCACAATGTCCCCCGCACACACCCCCCCTCCCTCCCCCAATCTCCCCACTATCACATCCCTCTCCCTCCCTGGAGAAAACAGCAAAACACATCAATGCTTTGATGCTATCCTTCATGAGCATAGCAATTATCAGCTAAATTGGGTTTTGGCTTCTCACCCATCAGCATGATCGCAGACAAAAAGCAATTAGTTCCTCTGCCTCTTTAGCTGAGCTGTTAGTGAAGTTCCATCAAGTCCACAGGAAGCTGCAGCTAAAGAAATTTGTGTGATTAATGATCAAAGGTCAGTTTGACTGGAGCATCAGCCAAGGCTCAAATTTCATAATCTAACATGACAATGAGATTTATCTGCTGTATGCATGAGTAAAGTGCAGGTGACTTCGAATGCATTACCATAGCTGATCACTGATCAACCCCCTTCCCTCAATGCATTAGGCAGATTAGAATATGATGGTGTTTCCAACAGGTTTATCGATCATTCCTTCTTTATTACCAAGTTGTGGCGTTGCATTTAAATAAAGACCGTGTTCAAAGAAATAGCAGCAGTTTTACAGTTACAGATTGCCATCAAGTTATTGATGAATATTAGAAATTCACTCCGTAAAACATGTCTGAGTGGACACCCAGTCATTGCCTTACGTATAGCGTACTGATGACGATTTACACCCGGGACAGGAACAAAGTAAATGATTGGTCTGGTATAAATAAGCCAGAGGAAGATCCAGTCACCCATTCTGAAGCAATTGGTAAGACAGATCAAAGAACTGTCATGCTGTGTATAAGTGCAAAGGAGAACCTTTTAGCAAGAGTGCTCCAGTTACACAGTGAATACAAAATGATTGTGAAATTCTAGCAGAAAGTCATACGGTACTGGAATCGAAATGGAATAGAAAATGGATTCTTTACAAAGAAGAAGGCAATTTATACAAACTTAACAGAAGACCAGAGGGTATTGGTATGGTTTCATTTGCCAGGGAAGAGTTATAGTGGTTGTCAGAAATAAACGATTACAGGAGAGTAAAACTGGATGCCCTCAAACCATTAGAGTCGGAAACATAGTGCTCCATATTAATTGAAGCTGAAGAAAATACTACCCTCAACAAGAACTAGTTAAAAATATACAAGAAACAGTAAATGTTGATTATCAAATATGGACAACGGAAGTTAGCAAATACACAGCGAGTACAAGGGAAATGACAGTCACTAAAATAAATAGCACACAAGATTGAATTCTACTAGGATAATACCAGAACTCCAATATCAACCTGTTGTCAAACATCAACACTGATCAGATAAAAAGAGCAATCAATAATATCAGGGATGCAAAATTCATTCACATAGCAATGCTTCTAGAAGGCCTACCTGAAGATTGGCAGTGCAGCAAATGCTGCTGGCTGCTTCTCACTACAGAACAAGATGGGCTCTGTTCTGGGGTTATTGACTTACTTGTTCTCAGGTAAAGTTGTGCAAGTATTGTGCTGAATTGATGGGTTAGTTTGGAGGTTCCTGCTGATCACAGAAAGGTAGAAAATAACTTTACCTTGCATGGGTATAGGGACAATAGTTGCAATGTCACTTGCTCTGCTACATGAGGAGGACATGCAGGGGAGGAGGCAAAGAGAGAAGAACCTCTGTGAGGAGGGGGAAGAAGTCGGGCTCTCAATGGAAGCCAATACCCCTGAGAGGGTCTTCCAGGAGCACCAGTCCTACTTTGTGATAAGCCAGAGACAATTCTCAAAATGTCAACTTTGCTCTTCTCCGCCAATGCTGCCAGACCTGCTGAGTTTTTCCAGGTATTTTTGTTTTTGTTTTGGATTTCCAGCATCCGCAGTTTTTTGTTTTTATAATTCTTGAGGAGGCTTTTCTTTCTTAGGGGGTTAGTGATGTCGTTGTGACACCCCTTTCATGATGACCAGGAGCCTGTGTTGCTAAGCAATGGGATCCTTCCAGATGCGTGCTGGCGACACTAGTAACATGTTGCAGTTTGCCATCCACAGAAACATCGGGGAGGTGATAGACTGGCTCAACAGGAGGAGGGGAGATTTCTTCTTCTCCCTGAGAGAGAAAGATAAGGATGAAGAGGCATGTGGGTTCATCAATACAGTGGATTTCCCAATTACCATGTTCAATTGTTCAATTCCTTGGTGTTTAGCTGTGCGTGTCTGTTGACTGCTTACTGTGCTGTGTGCTGTGAGTCAAGCCTTTGGATGTGGTTACAGTGAAATGGAAACATGCAATAAATTTGAGAAAGCAGACATTGTAAAAGCATTGTAATTAACCTCCTGTTCACATATAGAACCTGGTGAGGATTATCTCGAAGGTGCAAACACAATTCCGATGGTACACTGTGGGCCCCCTAGATCAATAGATACCACAACCATAAGGGTTACGAGCTAGTCAATGTATAGTTGGTGCATGACCAGGCCAAGAAGTTCACCTTAGTAAATGTCCACTGTCCTGGCAACACTCACAATGTTTTTAGTCCACGATATCATCTTCTGTCCTTCGCGACGCATGACAGGTTGGCTGCTCGATGACAGGGGCTATACACTCCACACATGGTTAAAAACCCACTTCCACTACCCTGTTTCCTGAGGTCAGAGGGCCTTTAATGAAGTCCTGGAGTCACCTGTAAATGCTATGGAGCAAACCATATGGGTTCCTAAAGCAGAGATTTTGTTGCTTAGATCACTCAGAGGGAATTTCTGCAGTCCACACCTGAGTGTCTCCATGTTTGCACTGGTGTGCTGTATCCTGCACAAACTCACAATTATGAGAGCCTAGAGGCCGCCTCAACAGGAGGAGGAGGAGGAGGAAAGGAGGAGACCGTATCTACCATGTGTAACTGAACAGAGCCACTGGGGCTGCATTAAGAGGTTTCACTTCAGTCAGAAGGAACTTCCCCACCCCTAATATGGACCCATCATCCCCTAGCCAGGCACCCGTATCAGACTTCCCATGACCTCACACTCTGGGGTGTCCGCACATGAGCTGGCTTATCTCTCTGTCTTGGCTTCAGCCCATTTGGACCCAGTGGTTTTCCACATGCTCATCCTGACGCTAACTCAAACATTTGCACAGTGTCAGTGTCTGAGCTGATGGGTCAAATGAGAGTGTTTCTTCCTCAGAGGTGTGTTCTTCATCATACCTTTCTGAGGCTTGGCAGATGGCTGTTCTTGACGACCTGAATGTAGAAAAGCATAGGGGGAGGGTGGAGGTAAGGGGGAGGAGATCTAGTGGCGCAGTGGTAGCATCCCTACCTCTGGACCAGAAACTCTGGGTTCAAGTCCCACTTCAGGATGTGATGGCCATAGAAGATGTGTTCTTCTATGTGGCCAGACAGGTTGATTATCAGCCTGTAAACCCTTCCTGTGCCTGATGGCAGGTGGTAAGAATGGGAGAGTTCCCTGGTCAGCCATGCTGCAGTAGGCAATAGTAAACCACTGCAGTACTTTGCCAAATATATTCATAAACTAATCCAATGGAAGTCCATGTTTGACAAATCCCTCTTAGGACATGGTAGCTGAAGGAGGAGGAAGAGAGTTAAGGGAAGTGGCGGGGAGGGAATATTACCAAAACCCTCAGGTAATCCTTCAGTCTGCTCCAACGTTCAGGGAGGCCTCCAGGCTGTTCCAAAATTCAGCTTCTTAGAATGGATTCTACTATTTTACCAGTGTTTATTATTAACTGAATATACTATTCTGGGTCTATTTTTTCACTGGCTTTAAATATAGAGACCACGACATTTGTTTTTACAGCACCTGGTTTGTCGGTGCTGCCAGTGTAATGTTGCCTCCAAAATAGCATCCTTGGGCCTTGGACAGATTTGTGGTCCTAGCTGCAGTGAACGTCATTTTGTTGAGAGTATTTGTGTGATGCAGGGTGCGGTTTCTATGCACACTAGGGAGATTGTGATGTCAATCAACACGTAATGCTGATTTGACACCAGCATCATTTTGGAGCTCAATGTCACAGCCAACAGTGCCAGAGACAAGCAGGCAGAATGAGTACATGTACTTGTGAGGATTGCAGGTTACCCCATGGTGCAGGATGCCATTGACTGCACACACATCACTTTGCAGTTACCACATATTAACTCTGAAATGTACCACTGCCTCAATATCCAGCTGGTGTGCAATCAAATGCAATGTATCATGCAAGTCAGTGCCCAGTATCCTGGCAGCAGTCAGCTGATGCATTCATTTTGTGGCGCTCTGCTGTGTCTTGAGCTGTCATGACAAGCCAAAGGTTTGCTACTGGACAACAAAAGCTATCCACTGACAAAATGACCCATGACATGATGCACAACCCACACAGTCACATGCTGTCACATAAAGTGTGATAGTGCTGACCATTGGGGGACTTAAACAATGCTTCCACAGCCTGGATCACTCTGGAGGAGTCCTGCAGTACTCAGCAGAATGGGTATGAAGCTTTGTGATGGTCTGCTGCATGCTCCACAACCTCACTGTCGTGAGGGCACAGCCTTTGCCACCAGTGATTTGGTGATCAACTGAGGAGCAGGACGAACAGGAGGAGGAAGAGGAAGGGATTGGGCAACCAACACAGCCCCAATCTGCCTGGGCTGTGATACCAGCAAACACAACTCCAATTCCCCATTCACCAGCACTCCCTCTGTCCCTGACCATCACCATGACCACTTGGCTACAATGCAAGAATCAAAGCCACCACATAATAACCATTCCAAACTAAATTTATACATCAAAACATGCCATGTTGTACACAAACATTGACTTCTCACTCTGAAGCATTCCCTCAATGCCTGTCTTCTGTGTGGTTGAAATGTCTGGTGTTCCTCTGTGGCGTTATCCTGGCTGTTTCAGCATGGCAGGTGGAAGGATGTTGACTTTCACTGGATGATACAGCAGATCGGGCCTCAAGCAGCTCTGGGCTTCAGCTGACACCACCTTGGCATGGGCAGCAGCAGTCTGGATTTTCTGGATGACAGGCAACAGCCAAACACTGCTGGAATGAGAGCAGTGGGAGGGTGAATGCTGTCATCCTGAGACAGGACAGCAGAGTTGTGCTCCATGCTGCCACAGTCACTACCATGCGCAAGACCTCAGCAACCCTAGTATCAGATTCATGAATTGCTGTGACAGTAGGCATACCTAAAAATGAGGTGTCAACCTGGTGAAACTACAACACAGGGCTACTTGCATGCCAACCAGCAAAAGCAGCATGCAATAGGCAGAGCTTAGCGATCCCACAACCAATGGATCAGATCATAACTCAGCAGTCCTGCCGCATCCAGTCCTGCCGCATCCAGGTGATGGGTGACTAAACAAATAACCAGAGGAGGAGGCTCCACAAATATCCCCATCCTCAGTGATGGGGGAGCCCAGCACAGCAGTGCAAAAAACAAGACTGAAGTATTTGCAACCAGATTCAGCCAGAAATGATGAATGGATGATCCACTTTGGCCTCCTCTTATGGCCCCCAGAATCACATATCCCAGTCTTCAGCCAATTTGATCACTCCATGTGATATCAAGAAATGGCTGAAGGCACTGGATACTGCAAAGGCTATGAGCCTGACAAGATTCATGAAGACTTGTGCTCCAGAACTAGCCACACCCGTAGAGAAGCTGTTCCGTTACAGCTACAACACTGGCATCTACATGACAAGCTTGAAAATTGTCCAGGTATGTCCTGTCCACAAAAAGCAGGACAAATCCAACCAGCCAATTACTACCCCATCAATCTACTCTCGATTGTCAGGAAAGTGATGGAAGGGGTCGTCAACAGTGCTATGAAACAGCACTTACACAGTAATAACCTGTTCACTGAAGCTCAGTTTGAGTTTTACCAGGGCCACTCAGTTCCTGGCCTCATTACACCCTTGGCCCAAACAAGGAAAAAGAGCTGAATTTCAGAAGTGTGCTGAGAGTGACTTCCCTTGACATTAAGGCAGCATTTGACCAATTATGACATCAAACAATCCTAGCAAATCTGAAGTCAATGAGAATTAGGGGGAAAACTCTCCAATGGCTGGAGTCATACTTAGCACAAAAGAAGATGGTTGTGGTTGTTGTAGATCAATCACCTCAGTCCCAGAACATTGCTGCAGGAGTTCCTCAGGGTAGTGTCCTAGGCCCAACCATCTTCAGCTGCTTCATCAATGATCTTCCTTCCATCATAAGGTCAGAAGTGGAGGGTGTTCGCCCATGATTGCACAATGTTCATTACCATTCATGAGACTGAAGCAGTCCTTGTCCATATGCAACAAGACTTAGACAACATTCAGGCTTGTGCTGATAAGTGGCAAGTAACAATCGTGCCACACAAGTGGCAGGCAATGACCATCTCCAACAAGAGAGAATCTAAATATCTATCCTTGACATTCAACGGCATTGCCATCAATGATTTTTAAAATGTTATCCTTTCACGGGATGTGGGCATCACTGGCTAAGCCAGCATTTATTGCCTTTCCATAATTGCCCTTGGGAAGCTGGTGCTAACTCACCAAAACTTGTCACCATCTCCAAGGTACAAGTCAGGAGTGCCACTTGCCTGGATGAGTGCAGCTGCAACAACGCTCAAGAATCTCGACACCATCCAGGACAAAGCAGCCCGCTTCATTGGCACCCCATCCACCATTTTAAACATTCACTCCCTCTACCACCAATGCACAGGGCCAACAGTATGCACCATATACAAAATGCTCTGCAGCAAACTCACCAAGGCTGCTTTGACAGCACCTTCCAAACCGACCTCCACCACCCAGAAGGACAAGGGCAGTAGATGCATGGGAACACCACCACCTGCAAGTTCCCCTCCAACCTACTTACCATCCTGACTTGGAACTATATCACCATTCCTTTACTGTCGCTGGGTCAAAGTCCTGAACTCTCTTCCTAACTGCAGTGTGGGGCTAACTACACCACACAGACTGCAGAAGTGCTGGAAAGCAGCTCACTGCCATTTTCTCAAGGGAAATTAAGTTTGGCAACAAGTGTTGGCCTAGCCAGCAAAACCCACACCCCATGAAAGAATTTTTAAAAAGCCTCTTTGAGCACTGGTACCTGAAGCCATGAAGGGCTGCTACCTGAGCTTGTGTGATAGCAAGCTGAATTTGTGTGACTGAGCTTCCACTGCAGTCTGCCAACATTGGGTAGCTTCTAGCTATGTTGCAATGGAAGCTGAGGCATCAGCCATCAGACGCTGCATCATGCTAGGATCTACATGTGTGCTAACGGAGTTGGCAACCATTTCCATGCTGTAAAAAATAGGCTCCAAATGCTGTGCAAAGCCATTTGCCAAGTCGATGTCTAGCTCCTCTATGCTCCTTGATATTGCATGCAGGCTTTCTGGTAGGCCTGGCAATGCATCAAGCATTTTCTTGGGCATACTCATCAGCCTTCTTCTGTATGCCACCCCAGCAAAGTACTCATCTGAATCCTCTACAGCAAAACCCGTGTGCGATCTTGACTTCTATCAGCCTGGCAACTCTACTACTCTTATCTCCTGCCCTGGCTGCATTCCTGATGTTTCACCAAGTACAGGTCCTTCAAGTACGCACAAGGCTGTCAGCATTTGAGCTGCAAGTGTGAGGGTGAGTGATAGCGTTTCTTCTTCATAACTGTCTTCTTGCTCTTCCACATGTTGATCCCTGCCTTGCTCAGTTGCAGTTCTTATATCTGAAAAAAATGAGGGCACAAGGGAGGCTTGTGTAAGGGGGTTGGGGAGGAAAGCAAGAGGTGCATGATTACATGATCTGCATCTTGCAAATCAGAAGAGAGTGTAGAATGAGAAGGAAGTGGGATGTGAGAAGGAGGATAGGGTACGAAGATACTGTCATCTTCAATGGTTTTTTCCCTATCACTGGCCACAGCCTCAGTCATAGCTGCTCAACTGATGACTATGCAGCACAATCTCCCATGAGGTTAAGTACATGCAGCCATGCTTTTCCCCAATAAGTTAGATGCTGCTGCCTCTGGTTATTTGCACTTTGTCCTGCAAGTCAGAGTGAAGTGTATCACTGAGTTTGTTGCAATGTGTTTGGATGTCGTGCCTGCCACTGTTCTGGCAGTGTATGCATGCTGTGAGATGTGGGTGTGAGATTTGTAGCATGTTAAGTATGTGAGGGTGAGATGAAGCTATGGGCCGAAATTTTACGGCCCCATAAAATGTGGCAAGCCATTTTAAACTCCATTGACTTCAGTGAGAATGTAGAATCCCACATGCGTAAAATTCCACCGATGAATTCTTTGCATGAGTCATGGTTGATGGAGATTGATGGTAGCTGAATGATGGGATGTGGTGCACTGAGCATTCTGTGAGGGTAGTGATGCAGTTGGTAGGAAATGACATTTGAAGATACACTTCCTGACCTTGATGACTCATGCGAGGTCATTGAATTTCTTGTAGCACTGAATCCAGGTCCTCAGGGCTATCCCAGGCATTGACTATTTGATCTCACTTCCTTTGCAATGCTTTCCAGGAGGCCCGTGAAGGTAGTTGACATCTCTCCAATTCTTCACCCGCAAGCAAGGCCTTCAATGCAGCATTGGGAAACCTTGGAACCCACTCTCTCTCATGTTGTGCTCTTCCTGTGTCCTTTCCTCATTAAAATCGTCTTTCGGATGACTTCCAGCACCTGCTCCAACCAAAATGTCCCTCCCTTTTAAGAAGTGCAGACAGGCTTTAAATTGTGCATGCCAGCTGGAACTCACGCTAGCCTCATATGGATTTGTGCCCCAGTGCTAAATGCAGGCAGCAATCGACAATCATTACAATGAGGAGGTGGAATGAAGTTTGGGTGCTGTCTGCATCGGAAGCAACAGGTGTGGGTTAATCTTGCATGGGAACCCCTGCACTATTTTAGCGAATTCCACGGCCAGATACTCTTCTTTGACTGCCTGCAGCCCTGGGAACCCATCAATATTTGGCAATTCTTCCAGAAGTGCACTGATTTTTCTTTCTCTTTCAGCATTTTTGCAATTTGCCTCAAGTGATTTGTTAGCCTAAATCCCCTAAATTATCAAGCATCTCTGTCATGCTGAATTCAAACTCCTCTAATATAGTGTCTGTGCTAGAGATATTGTTCAACGACTATTTCAACTATTTTATGTTTTTGGTCTTTACTGCCACAGAGATCAAGAAACCATCATTTATCCAGAAGCCCCAATATGTTGCAGGGATACCTTTGTCCTGTCAACATCATCCACCTTCTGCCTCTATAAAATCACTCATCTTTCTTGCTTGTGTGTGTGCTGTATTCAGGCATGTGCGTTACAAACATCTTATTTCTAAACTCTGAACATTCTCTATAATCCTACTCTCACTGCTGTGACACTGGAAGATTTTCTTTAACGTCTTTAGCTATATATAATTCTTTCCAACATTCCCATTGGAACACTGGTCCACCTGTTTCAAATGTTTACATTCCTCCCAAAGTTCTCTCCTCTCAATCCATGGGGGTTTTGCTTTCTTTTCCAAATTCTCCAATTTTAATTGCCCTTTTTGGGAACAATTTGTTTATTTATACTTAATTTTTCTGAGCTTATACTTATTTTATACACTCAACATTCATTCCTGTTTTGAAGGTGTTCTATTTTTTTTCCTACCTGGATATCCATTGGCAATTTTTGTCAGTTAATTATTTCCGGGCTTTTCTTCCGTCAATCTCTTCAAGCTTGCCCTTGGAACTCAGTGAGGATGGAAGGGAGAAGGAAGAAGTCGGGAAGGTCATTGGGAGCTCAGGAAGAACAACAGAGGCAATGATAACCTTTATGGGGATTATTAAAATAGTGGCTTGAGATAGGAGCAAAGTGGTAAGTGGGAGGTCATTGCTCTCACTGCTGACAATTAGGACAAGTTGTTGTGCAAGATAAGACAGTCCCTTTGTACTGTGTGAGGTTTGTGCTGAGCCTGTTAATCCTCGCTTAAATGCTGTGTCAGCAGAAAAGTATTGTAATGCTAAAATGCAAACCTAGGTTGCACTCAACTTTACAATATAGAACTTGATAAATATGCTGTATACCAGTGAGGATTAATCAGCGTTATAATGGGAGGAAGCTCATGTGCAAGGACTTAAGCATGACTTTAGAATAAGCCCGTAGAATAACAATGTAAGGCATCATTTTTCAACGTGGCTTCCAATTTTAAGTGCTACTGTGCTGAATGCAAATTGTTGATTTGAATTATAACTTATCTTTATCGTTTTGGATAGCTTGAAGCAAGTTACAGTCATAGGGCCCGATCTTTGCCCAAGTTTGTCCCATACCTGAGTGCTGAGCATACCATCCTGATTTGGAAATATATCACCATTCCTTCACTGTCAGTGGGTCAAAACCCTGGAACTCCCTTCCTAACAGCACTGTGGGTGTACCTACACCACATGCACTGCAGCGGTTCAAGAAGGCAGCTCACCACCACCTTCTCAAGGGCAGCTAGAGATGGGCATTAAATGCTGGCCCAGCCAGCGAAGCCCACATCCCATGAATGAATAAAAAAAAACATGCTATTTACATCATTGTATTTGTGTGCAAACTGCATTATTTTAGCTGATGTAGAGTGTCCATTTTTAATGAAATGCTAATAGCAGGCAATTCGACTAGATGTATATTCCAGTTAGTTGCACAGCTGTGTTGGCTCATTGTGCCCAGTAGAGAAAGTGCGGGTAATTATTTTGACCTTGCTTTTGGCAGTCCCTAATCCAAACATTCAGGAGTCAGTGATCAAGTTCTTGTCCAGATGTGCATAGCAGCATGAATCTTGAAAGAAACCAGATGTCACCTACACATGCATTCATCCTGCATCTGGTAAGGTAACTTGATTATGACAACAATAAGGATCACATATTTCTTTTTCTTAAAGGCTCACATACATTGATGTAACCAAAACCTGACTGCATTTGTAAATAATAATTATGGAAATCAAAGTGGCAGTATGTAAAGAGGGGCATTTGGAATGTATGCTTGCCAACAGGATACAAATTGTATTGCAAAATGTCCCTAGTTGTATAAATGAAAATTTTGCAATGATTGATGTGAAAACATTGCAGTTAAGAATATACTGGTGTGAAATGTGAAACATTTATTCAAGCACTTGTCCTGCAAACTTGCAATGCGATAGGGTAACTCCTTCTCGCATCGGAAAATGTAATGCAAATCCACACTAACCTCATTTTCAATTGTTGAAGCTCTGGGTTGCCTATGATATACCCTGTGGGCATTGGGACGTGTGTTTTCTGTTACTTAGATGTGGCAGCATTGGAAAACACAGCCATTCCCTGAAGACTACATATGCAAATTGATATTATTTGTTTGACACAGTAGTTTCCGCACAACTTTGAATTGTTTCTTGATTCTTTAGTTTTGCATTATTCAAAGCACAATGCATAGAACTACAAAGTATTTTATACATCTTACATAGTAGCCCATTTTAAGATATGTGAAAACTGTGTACCTCATTTATAAATCTTTCTTATCATACGGTGAATATATAATCCTTCCGTAACCACTGTATTGAAACATCATATTCCAAAGAGAAATTTTAATATTAGTGAATTATCATTGCTTATATTTATTACATTAACTAAAAACAGCAAAACTATGTGCATACGCCCTTGAGCTCCATTAGTGACCCTTCAAAATCTGCATGGGCACAAGGTTAAGGGATATAAGACAACCCAGAGTGAGAAAAGGTCATTTAGTTCATCAAAAGTGCTCCATACAAAGGTCATATTATTCCATCATGGTACTTCCTCCCTCACTACTTTAGAGAATAAATGATTGATTTCCCATTCTCTCCTATTAATATAAATAAACAGTGTTGTTAATGTTTCTATAGCTTCATTTTGCACCGACCCTATCAACTATTTGCCTGGAAGTTTGTTCCACATTTCCATTATCTTTTGGCAGTAAAAGAAAAGTTTTCTAATCACTAACTCTGCTCAAAGTTTTTAAATGTTGTAATCTAATCACTTGCATATTTACAACTTTACATTTGTTGGTGAGATTAAATCTATTCCTTTGTTCTGTCATATTTTCAATGAATATAGTTTATTATACATTTCCTGTCATGTTCTTTCTATGGTTAAAGAGTGGCTATGCTCAACAACAGACTAATATATTCTTGAAAACAAAGATAGTTGTCGGTGCTATACATCCGCTAAATTACGAGCTTGGTTAAGTCATAGAAGAAGGACTGCCAAAATAATCAAACATGCTGTCAAAGGTTTATGTCCCGAATCAGGTCTATAGTTCATCATTTGCACTTGAGAATGTCAGTGAATGACTAGTTTGTTGAAGGAGAGCTGTCCACATGACAAAATCATAGGCTTTTTTGTTGGTGGTAGGTTGCATACCTTGTCAGTACAGGAGTAGGCAAATTGCCAAGTCCTTGAATTTGTTTTAGGGCAGTCTTAAATCTGCCATCCTGGTCTGTTAAAAAAATTATACTATGGTGACCTTACTGATGTACAAAAGTAATGAGAAACCATTTTTGGAAAAATAGGATCCTATAATGGTTGGAAAATCATCTTCGACTATCCCCTCAATTTGAGGATCACATCAATCCAGGGTCATGAGCTTTAGCCATGGATTTTCGTGTGACTGAACAGGACAATTCTTGACCTGCAGATCTTTGAGCTCATGGGACTGCATGGCACCCAGGGTGCAGGATTTGCTTCCTTTTCTTCCCTTCTCTGCTGCCGCTCTGCCTCATCATTAAGGCGGTTGGACTCAATATGATGCAGCTTGATGGACAAGTGATCACCATTTTGAACGATGGGTAGTAAGCTCCCCCAGTCATAAATGTCAATGCTGCCACATTTCAAGAGCTTCAGAGTGTCTTTGTAGCGTTTTCTTTATTCTCCCCAGAACGCAGGACTTTTGAGAGTTGAGCGAACAAGACCTGGTGGGGGATACATTTTTCGGCCACCTGGACACAGTGTCCAATCCATTGTAATTTTGCAGGAGCTTTGCCTGAATGCTTATGGAGCTGGCTTTAAGAAGGACACCATGATTTGTTCGATGGTCCTCCCATTGAATCCGGAGGATGCGGCAGAGGCATTACTGGTGGAATTTCGCTAGCGCTTTTATGTGTCACTGATATACAGTCCAGGTCTCACTGCAGAAAGGAGCGTGGTGATGCCAATTGCTCTGCACACTAGGGCTTCCATTGACTTGCAGAACTTTCATTGCTTTATTGTCAAACACTTTCTGTTGTAGCTTGTAGAAGGCTGAGGAGGGACAGCTGATCAGGTGTTGGACCTCCTCGTCAATGGTGGCCTTTTGAGGGAGATGACTGCCAGGATATGGGGAGCATTCAACATATTCCAGAGTCCCTTGTTCAACATATACAGGAGGTGGAATTTTTGGCTGACCATGGATGGGTTGATGTGAGTTTTGTTTTGGGAACATTAAAAGACCGGCCAAGTTTCTTGCATGTGGAACTGAAGAGATCCAGAGTGGGTTTCAAATCTAGTGCCGAGTGGGCAATGACATTGCAGTCATCCACAAACGGAAGATCTTGTATGACTATGGTGGTCAGTTTACTTTTGGCATGGAAGTGACTGAGGTTAAAGAGTTTTCCATCTAGGCAGTATTTAATACTGAGGGCAGAGGGCAGTTGATCCTTGAGGAGCCACTGTCAGGTTGATTGTAAATAGTATGGGGGCTATCACACAGCCTTGCTTCACATCGGTCCAGATTTTTAAGGCATCTCTTTCAGATCTCCTACTCACAATGTTGCAGAGATATTATCATGAAGCAGCTGTAGGATTGTGATGAAGTTTCTTGGACATCCAAATCTCTGGAGCACAATCCACAAAGCCTCACGATTTACTGAGTCAAGCGCTTTGATCAGGCTGATGGATGCAGTGAAGATTTTCTGGTGTTTGGAGACAAATGAGCAACCTTCATTGCCTGGCAGGACAACCCAAGGTCACAAGTCAAGAAGGCAGCAATCAAAAAGCTCAAAGCAGGCACCCAAAGGCTAGCCTGGAAGATAAAGGACCTGTGGCGAGATAGAAAAACATGAAAGATCCGGCAATATACTGACCATCATGAAATACAAAGCTTTTTAAAAGCCACCAGGGTCATCTATAGGCTCATGTCAAATGGACTAAATTCCCTTGTCTCACAGCCAAGGATGACAATGCCATCCACCAACTGGAAAGATCATTTTCAATAAGTCCTCATCTGTGAATCCACAGTGGGAGCTGAAATTTTCCAGGCTATTCCCCCAGTCCCCTGTGGTAGAATTCATGGGTGAATCACCATCACATTAAGAATGATGCACTCATCATACAGACTTGGGAGGAGAAAGAACTCCAGCACCCTCACCCACTCACCAGACTTCAGGAATGCATAACTATCTTCAAGAAGGGAGATAAATCATGTTGTGCAAACTATCAAGGTATTTCCCCCTTTTCCATAGCAGGGAAAATCCTTACACATATTCTCCTGAATCGCCCACTGCCTGTGTCTGAGGAAATCCTCCCAGCAAAACAGTGAAAATTTAGACCTTCCAGTGGAACATCTGACATGGTCTTTGTTGCCAGACTAGGGTTGCCAACTGTCATTAAATATATCCCTGGAGGATTCATCACATGACTTACCCCACACTCCAGCCATTAGTCAGCCAGTGCATGAATTCTAGTGGTGCACTGTCTTTCTATGCCAACTGGAAAACATAAA
Source organism: Cetorhinus maximus (assembly GCF_964194155.1). Lineage (NCBI taxonomy): Eukaryota > Metazoa > Chordata > Chondrichthyes > Lamniformes > Cetorhinidae > Cetorhinus > Cetorhinus maximus. The sequence continues at coordinate 42,018,521 of NC_135889.1, read as the reverse complement.
GATGCATTACCCAAGGTCAGAAGTCGGGATGTTTGCTGATGATTGCTCAATGTTCAGCACCATTCACGACTCCTCAGATACTGAAACAGTCCATATCCAAATGCAACAAGACCTGGACAATATCCAGGCTTAGGGCAACAAGTGGAAAGTAACATTCACACCAGACAAGTGCCAGGCAACAACCATCTCCAACAAGAGAGAATCCAACCATCACTCTTTGACGTTCAATGGCATTACCATCACTGAATCCCCCACTATCAACATGCTGGGGGTTACCATTGACCAGAAACTGAAGTGGACTAACCACATAAATACTGTGGCTACACAGTCCTTTATCTTCCAGAGCAGGTCAGAGGAATCGTGCAACGAGTAACTCACCTCCTGACTCCCCAAAGCCTGTTCACCATGTACAAGGCACAAATCAGGAGTGTGATGGAATACTCTCCACTTGTCTGGATAGATGCAGCTAACATTACACTCAAAAAACTTGACACCATGCAAGACAAAGCAGCCCGCTTGATTGGCACCACATCCACAAACATTCACTCCCTCCATCACCGATGCACGGTGGCAGCAGTGTGTACCATCTGCAAGATGCACAGCAGGAATTCACCAAGGCTCCTTCAACAGCACCTTCCAAACCCTCAACCACTACCATCTAGAAGGACAAGAACAGCAGATAGATGGGAACACCACCACCTGGAAGTTCCCCTCCAAGCCACTCACCATCCTGACTTGGAAATATATTGCTGTTCCTTCACTGTCACTGGGTCAAAATCTGGAACTCCCTTCCTAACAGCACTGTGGATATACCTACGTCACATGGACTGCAGCAGTTTAAGAAGGCAGCTCACCACCACCTTCTCAAGGGCAGCTAGGGATGGGCAATAGATGCTGGCCCAGCCAGTGAATGAATTTTTTTAAAAATTGAATGATGTCAGACTATTAGCCAAACAGCTTTTTTTTTCTCCCTCCCTTTTCAACATTTTTATATCAGGTAAATAAAAATGTTCAAAGAAAATTATAAACCAAACATTTTTTAAAATATCCCCATGAGTTTTCTCCAGGGTTGTGCACAGCAATGTCCTGGAGATTGATCTTCAATTCCTGGAGAGTCCAGGTCAACCCTGGAGGCTTGGCAACCCTATGCCAGACATTCCAAGGTTGAAAAATATTGGCCAGAATATTGCCATTGGTATTCAGAGGGCGGGGCTGACACGCCGACATGCAAAATAACGCCCGATGACGTCGGGCATGCGTCCCAACATCAACGCGCATCATTTAGATATTTTGTTTGGTGGGTGCGCGCCAGAGGTGGCTGCGCACCCGCCGAACTGTCAAAGGCCTGTTAAGGTCATTAGGAAACTAATTAAACAGATTAACAGCACTGCCCATTCAACTTTAAGGCTGGCAGGCAGGCATAGAGCCCAGGCGGCTCACGTATTTCAGGAAACTTCATCCACTGGCGGGATGAGATTTCCTGAAAGTTTAATACAATAGTTAAATAAAATTTGCGAGATGTAGAAACATGTCCCAGCGGACATGTTTAAATAACTTTTCACACCATTTATTAAAAATTTGAACGATCAACTTAATCTCCCTAAGGCAGGTCCGTGCCTCAGGGAGATTCCTGCACTCTTTGGTACGCATACACGAAAGAGCGCAGGCCCCGACTCTCCCACCCGCACAGGTAGCACCGGCCGTGCGTCACGCTAACCGGGCCTTAATTGTTCCACCCACGTTAAATGGCGGCACGCAGCCGATCGCCTCTACGCTCGCCCCCGTCCGCTCCCGTCCAGCCCACCTGACACAGGTAAGTTTCTGGCCATTAGAAAGGAGAGAGGGACAGATAAAAAGAATCTTTCTTGTAGCGAAGCATTGCGGTTTTCTTAAACCTGATGACACAAATCCATTCATAAGTATCCTAACTATGAAAACGTGTATGAAACTATTAATGCTTATGGAGATGAAATGTACGCAGTTGCTAACTTGAATGACAATATGGCCCTGGAATTTCACAGAGGTGTTCCTGCTGGCCTCTCATCATAACTGGGAAGTTAATAGTGCAAAAATATTCTGCACATCAAGAATAGAGCTGGGTCAGACAGATTGGAACAAAAGATTTGCAGGAAAAACTGTAGCTGAACAATGGGCTATCTTCAAAACCAAATTGGTCCAGGCACAGCCAAGGTATATTCCATCAAAAGGGAAAGGTAGGCAAATGAATCCAGAGTTCCGTGGATGAAAAATGAGATAGAAATTAAGATAAAGAAGAAAAAGTGTGCTTATTACAGGTGTCAGGTAGAAAATACAATTGAGAACCAAGAGGAATACAGAAGGTTCAGAGGGGAGGTAAAAAAGCATATTAGAGAAGCGAAGAGGGATTATAAGAAAAGGCTGGCAGCCAACATAAAGGGGAATCCCAAAGTCTTCTATAGACATATAAATAGTAAAAAGGTGGTAAAAGGAAGAATAGGGCCGATGAGGGACCTAAAAGGGAATTTACACATGGATGAAGGGGCCATGGCTGAGGTATTAAAATAATACTTTGCATCCGATTTTACCAAGGAGGAGGAAACTACCCAGGCCATGGTGACAGATGAAGAAACTCTGTCACTAGAATGGTTCAAAATTCCTAAGGAGGAAGTGTTGAATAGACTGTCGGTACTTAAAGTTGACAAGGTACTGGACGAGATGCATCCGAGGATATTGAAGGAAGTGAGAGTAGAAATTGCAGGGGCACTGGCAATAATTTTTCAGTCTTCCCTAGACTGAGGGGATGTACCAGAGGACTGGAGAATTGCAAACATTACGCCCTTGTTCAAAATAGGTTGTAAGGATAAGACCAGCAATTACAGACCAATCAGTTTAACTTCAGTGGTGGGCAAGATTCCAGAAACAATTATTTGGGATAGAATTAATAGTCACATGAAAAAATATGGGCTGACTAGGATGAGCCAGCATGGATTTATAAAGGGGGAATCGTGTTTAACTTACCTGCTGGAGTCTTTGGAAGAGGTAACAGAAAAGGTCGATGAGGGTAATGCTGTTGATGTGGTGTATATGGACTTTCAAAAGGCATTTGATACAGTGCCACACAACAGACTTGTGAGAAAAGTTGATGCTCATGGAATAAAAGGGACAGTAGCAACGTGGATACAAAATTGGCTGAGTAATAGGAAACAGAGAGAAATAGGCAATGGATATTTTTCAGGCTGGGGGAATGTTTTGATTGCAGTTCCCCAGGGGTCGGTATTGGGACCCTTGCTTCTCCTGGGGCAAGATTTTTCATATGGTGGACGAGCTGGGTGGGAGTGGGTGGGGGCGGGCGTGGAGCCGATCGCCATTCGCAATTGGCTCCGCACCGCCATTTTACAGGGCGAGCCAACTAAGGCCCACCCAGCGTAATGCGTGACTAGTAGCACTCAGCACTACCTTTGCGGGCAGGAGGAGGCGGGAGAGTCAGGGCCAGTGCTCTTTCACGCATGGGCATGAAAGAGTGCAGTGATCTCCCTGAGGCATGGAACTGCCTCAGGGAGATTGAGTGGATATTAAAATAATTAAATAAATTATTTTTAAAAATATTTAAACATGCCCCTCATCTGACAGTGTCACATAAGTTGGGACATGTTTTTATATTTATGAAATTTTATTTATTTATTTAATAAAAGCTTCAAGAAACCTCATCCCGTCTGTGGATGAAGTTTCCTGAAAAATGCAAAGGCCGCTTGGGCTCTTCGTCTGCCCACCAACCTTAAGGTTGAACGGGCAGCGTTCACAAGTGCTTGAATTAATTTCTTAATGGCCTTAATAGGCCGTGTACATTTCGGCGGGCACGCAGCCGTCTCCGGCGCGTACCCGCCGAACAAAATATCATGATGGCGCCAACGTCATCACGTGTCATTTTACGCATCGGCGTGTCGGGCCCATCCCCGCACGCCAACAGGAAAATTCTGCCCTTGATATATATTAATGGTCTAGATCTTGGTGTGCAGGAGACAATTTCAAAGTTTGCGTATGATACTAAACTTCAAAGCATTATAAACTGTGAGGAGGACAGTATAGAACTTCAAAAGGACATAGACATGTTGGTGGAGTGGGCAGTTAGGTGGCAGATGGAGTTCAATGCAGAGAAGTGTGAGGTGATGCATTTTGGTAGGAAGAACATGGACAGGCAATATAAAATAAGGGGTACAATTCTTAAGGGGATGCAGGAGCAAAGGGACCTGGGGGTATATGTGCATAGGTAATTGAATGTGGCAGGACAGGTGGAGAGAGCAGTTAATAAAGGATATGGTATCCTGGGCTTTATTAATAGGGGCATAGGGTACAAGAGCAAGGAGGTTATGCTGAATTTATATAAGACACTTGTTAAACCTCAGCTGGAATATTGTGCACAGATCTGGGTGCCACATTATCGGAAGGATATGAACACATTGGAGAGAGTGCAGAAGAGGTTTACAAGAATGGCTCCAAGGTTGAGAAACTTCAACTATGATTGGAGAGGTTGGGACTGTTCTCTTTGGAGAGAAGAAGGCTGAGAGGAGATTTGATAGAGGTGTTCAAAATCATGAGGGGGCTGGACAGAATAGATAGTGCAAAACTGTTTCCGCTGGTAAAAGGATCAACAATGAGGGGGCACAGTTTTAAAATGATTTGCAAAAGAAGCAAATGTGACGTGAGGAAAACTTTTTCACACAACAAATGGTTTGGGTCTGGAATGCACTGCCTGGAAGTGAGGTGGAAGCAGCTTCAATCGAGGCATTCAAGAGGGCATTGGATGATCATTTGAATAGAACAATGTGCAAGGTTATGGGGAAAAGGCAGGGCAATGGCACTAGATCATAATGCTCATTTGGAGAGCCGATGCAGACACGATGGGCCGAATGGCTTCTTTCTGTGCCATTAAAATCCTGTGAATTAAAATAAAAGGTTGGAGGGAATTCAACATGTTCAGGTATCAAAACCCAAACTTTGCATAACATGCCAAAAAATCATAACGGGTCAAATTTCCCTCCCCTCCCCTGTCAGGAGGGGGGTTGTGCAAGGGTGGGCAGACGCAGACCCGATCGGCGCCCCTGATCGGGTCCGCACCACCATTTTACGTGGGCGAGCCAATTAAGGCCTGCCCAGCGTGATGTGCACCTGGAAGTGCAGGCGGCGGTTGGCGGGGGGGTGGGGGGGTGGGGGTGGGGGGGTAAGTTCTCTGAGTCAGGAGGGCAGTGCGCAGAAATCTCCCTGAGGCACAAAGGTGCCTCAAGGAGGTTAGTTTTAAGATTTAACAGTTCAATAGAGTGTTGAAAAAAATTTTTATGACATGTCTCCTCATGTGAAATTGTCACATGAGCTGGGACATGTGCATTAATTTCAATAAAAATTTTTGAGAAATTTTAGGATCATTCATGAAACCTCATCCTGCCCATGGATGAGGTTCCATGAAAAACGCGAAGGCCGCCTGGGCTATTCGCCTGCCCGCCAACCTTAAGGTTGGATGGGCAGCTCTGTTAATTATTTTAATTGTTAGTTAAATGGCTTTAATAGACCTTTGACAGTTCAGCGGGCACACAGCTGAGTCGGCTGCACGCCCGCCGAACTGAAAATCTAAATGACATGCGGTGACGTCAGGACACACGCCCAAGGTCACCTAGTGTCATTTTACGCCTGGGCGAGTGGGCCCCACCCCCGCTCGCCGAGCCAAAGCTTCTCCCCAATGTTGCAATCCTTAAATAGAAAATGAAAATGAGAAAGAATCCAACTATTTCCTGCTGATTTTCTGACCTTCAGACAACCTAGAAAGGCTGTTGGCATAATAAGGGAGGAAGCCCCGCAACTGTCAATCTACACAATCTTCCAATAACAAAATTAATTAGCCTCTAATTGACCGCAAGAATATTTAGGCCATTTACCTGGAAAGGGCGTCTGAATCCTGGCCTTAAAAAGATAGGGTAGGGGAAACATTATTATCATGCTTCAGACCTCAAACTAACCCTGAACAATGACATTGGGCGTTAGATAATGCTAATCATTAATAATATGCAGAAAAATATAATTTAAAGCTTTAATTTGAACAGCTTGTATTCATCATCCGAAACTCAGGATTAAATTACAGCCTTGTAATCACTCCATCCAATCCATTGTTCCATACATAATTGTCAGAAACATTTGAAGAACAAATTGCAGAACTCCTTACACTTTGGCAGCTTTAGGGTTCAGTGAACACGAAAAAGATATGAAGATTGATGTTCTTATTTTTAGCCAACAATAATTAAAAATATATTATTCATTATTCTCATCTGACAAGACTTAGAATGTAGTAGCCAATACAATTTTGGAATTCTGTAACTGGACAACTATTCCATTTGTTTAAGGCATATTAATACTTGGAAGAAGGATTTGTCTGAAAATTAATCATTTTAGCTAGGTGAACTTCAGAAGGTTATAAGAATACATTGTCCACATTCATGCTTCTAGATTATTAGTTCATTGTTAGTTTATTTTACAATATGTTTCTGATATAAAGTCGGGTTCAGAATTCAGAATTCAAAGGGCTAATTCCACGAATTCATCGTAATTCTTTGGTTGGACAACAGAAGTTTTGAGTTGCTAAAGCAACTAGGAACGGAATTTTTGGAACCCTCCCACCGGTGGGATCTGCCATTCCTGCCGAAGTCTATGGGATTTTGAATGGATCGCCGCATTTTTACGGCCCCGCCCCCACCGCAACAGGGCAGTAAAATTCCACCCGAGGGGTTCGATGGGGTCTTTCAAAGGGCAATTGATTATGCATTAAAACTGTTCCTCAACATTTATTTGATTTACAAGGTTGTTAGCCTGTCTTAACTTCTCCTAGAGATTTTGCACATGTAATATTGTATTGGTTTCACCCACCGAATACAGCAGGTGGCCGAGCTGGCTAAACAAAATAGCTGCTATGGCAGCCACATGAAGGATGAGGAGTGAATCCTTGCTAAAGAGAGCTGAGATCAGCTCAGAATGAAATGAAGTTATTGGCTTTCTCTACCTGGGTGTAACATATGAGCAAGCAGTATAAGCTTGAGTTTTAAGCTGTTAGAGAGACAGAGAACTTTCTCTTTCTAGACGAGTGCCAGTCTGTTCAGTAAATACTGACTAGTGAAATGAAGGTGGATCCATATCAAGAATAAATTTGGTAATGTGAGGAATGTTGTAATATGGCTTTAAGGGGTATCAACATAACATCACTAGAAGAGAAATGTGTCATGTGATCCAGTCTTAGTTTCACTTTTGCTTTGAGCAGAGCACAGCACACACAGCCCTGATGTCTTCAAGCTTTATACCTATGTATAACCACTCTCTTGTTCCTAGTCATAATAAATGAACCCACAATATATTTACCAAACCCCTTATGAGCGATTGGTACCTTGTGTCTTATACAGCAAATAAGCCCAAGGATTATATCATTATAACAACAGGACATGGTGATCAGCGGTAGTACAACAGGTGGCAACAAGATTAAGCACAGGTACGATATGATGAACAGCCTTAAGTCGTGTGGTGACTTTGAGGAAAAGCTTTGAAGACACAGCGCCGAGTTAGTGCTCAAGTAAAGTAAAGAGATCCCTCATGCAGCACATAACCTGTCGGTTCAGTGAGTGGGACAGCACGTCGCAAGGTCCAGCACCAGGTTAGCTCAGTCGGGGAAGGCGAGTAACCAGGGCATGGGCCGGATCGATAGTGAGCCACTGGAGATGATTTGGCAAGAACCAGTGCACCGCCAAGATTGCAATGATTCTTAATAAAGATTCAGGGTTACGACTGTGAGATTAGGTACAAGTCGGGTAACTTGATCACATCAGATACACTTAGCAAATTGCCTACCCAGTGAAAACAGAAGATATATTCTTGAATCTACAAGTTGACTTCATGGATATCGAAGTTGAAGATCTTCTCCAAATTAACGTGGTACATTTTGCACAATGCAAATGCCAACAGCTAGAAGAAGAAACGGTGAAAGATTCTTTGCTACAGAAGCTGTGGAAAACCATCATTTACGGCTGACCTGGTTCAATTCAGCATGTTCACAAATATGTAAGACCGTTTTGGCCTTATCAGGACGAGCTGGACTTGTCCCAGGGAGGCATTTTTAAAGGCAGCAGGTCTTCATACAGGAATCTTTGCAACCTGATATTCTTCAGCAATCGGACGAGAAGACTCAAGAGAATCAGTCTATTGACTGGATATGAACAATGACATTGAAGTCATTGTCAAGAAGCATGAGGCATGTCAAGAGCATATGCCAAGTCAGCACAAAGCAGCAGTGATTTCACACGAAGTTCCTACCCATCCTTTGATCAAAATCACACCCGACCTTTTTCATGTCTATGGCACTGACTTCATCATCATCATCCTCTACATTACCAAGTACACCACTATTTGACAATTGTACATTACATCAAACACAACTGTCACACACATTCTAAGCACTATTTTCAGTTTATTTGCCATTCCTGGAGAGATCATTATGGATAATTTATTGGTAAGCCATTTCAAGATATATGTGAGAAGTGCAATATCAATCACACTACTTCTTCTCCTTGTTACACTAGATCTAACAGCCTAACTGAATGAATGATTCACAAGGCGAAATACCTAATTCCCAAATGTATACAGACCAAGCAGGATCTCTACATTGCAATGTTACATCTGAGAGTGACACCTTTAAGAGCAAGTATTCTATCATTGGCTGAGCTCATGTTTGGCAGATCAGTGCATACCAATTTACCCACTCTTACCTATTCTACTCTCTAAAATGCTAGAGGGGGAGGTGGTATTGTCACTAGACTAGTATTCCAGAGACCCAGGGTAATGCTCTGGGGACCAGGGTTCAAATCATACCATAGCAGATGGTGACATTTGAATTCATTAAAAATCTGATGATGACTGTGAAACCATTGCTGATTGTTATAAAAATCCATCTCGTTCACTAATGTCCTTCAGGGAAGGAAATCTGTTGTCCTTACCTACATGTGACTCCAAGCCCACAGCAATGTGGTTGACTCTTAAATGCCCCCAAACAAGGGCAGTTAGGAATGGGCAATAAATGCCCACATCTCCCCATGAATGAATTTTAAAAAAGCTTTTAAAGCTACAAGAGAAGATGCACAACGTGCATGATAAAAATGCAGGTACTGAATTGCCAAGTTTACAGTTGGGACAACAAGTTCACATCTAGGATCCCACAGAAGGCATGTGGCAACCAGTTGAGGTGACAAGGATTTGTTCAGAATCCTATGAAGTCATTGTACACAAAGGCAACGGTGAGACGTGATTACAGACAAATCAAGCTCATTCCAGCTCCCCAACCACCATACAGTCCTAATGCATCTAGGACAGGATCCCAAATGATACCAGGCACAACATCCAAGAATGACAATCCCACAGATTACTGTGAGCAATTAAAGAAGCCACCAGCAAGGTTAGCATCACAAAATCTGGGTGCACCAATAGATTACTTTTACTCTTTAGAGACTCAAAGATTCATCAGTTCTATGCACTTAGGTAATGGTAACTAAACATGAACATGTGTTGTAAATATTCATACTTCTTTGGAAGGGGGGGAAATCATCTTTAAAAAGAAAAGGCAATGTTGTAATATGATTTCAAGGGATGCCAGCATGGCATCGCTAGAAGGGAAATGTGTCATGTGATCCAGTCTTAATTTCACTTTTGTTTTGAGCAGAGCACACACACACACAGTTCTGATGTCTTCAAGATTTATACCTATGTAAAACTGTTCTTATGTTCTGAGTCTTAATAAATGATCCGCAACATGTTTACCAAATCCCTTATGAGCAATTGCTGCCTTGTGTCTTATAAAGTAATTAAGCCCAAGAATTATATAATTATAATAACAAGACAAGGAGCGATTAAAAATAGGCAAAGCTTACTATAAGAACACATTCTGTTCAGTCCTATATTCCTTGCAAAAATAAAATAGTTGATTAGTTTATCGTTGATCTTGCCTCAAGAAAGTGCTTTTCACTTTACTTTCTGAAAGATAGTAAAAATGCACGTTGGACCTACATGGTATTGTGAGAGTCTTATTGTTATGGTAGCTGAGTTATGTTAGTTTATAACTAGAGGTTGAGCAGTGAGTTAGGGAGTGAGAGATCTGCCTGTGGAATTGACTGCTGAGGCCAAGCACCGGAGAATGTCAACTGCAGAGTCAACATTTGTTAACATCCAACCACACAAGTATTCAATACGCTACAATAAATTGTGAACATTACAATTTAGGAAACCAAGCAAAAGTTGAAAGGTTATATACACAAGTATGTGCCAGAGTTATAGGTCTGGATTTTGCAAGCAGTGACAAAGGGACTATGTGCAGCACTGACCACTGATACGAAGAAAGCCCTGCTGAGAGATCTAGCAATCACTGTTGGTGAGAACCTTAGCTCTCTCTCACTGTGTAATTGATGATAGCGTGGTTTAATGGGGATTCCCTATGACCAGCTGCAGTGATGTCATATAGCTGTTCAAGCAACCAGTTACATGAAAGAATTTTCCCAGACAGCCAACATGGAAATGAAAAGCACTGATAATCAAATCGCTTTTTCAAAATGTTACAGATAGTGAAATAAGGATTAGGTTGTGCACATGAGGTTAAGGCTTTTTTTTTATGTTCCTTCATTCATGGGATGTAGGTGTCACTGGCTGGACCAGCAATTATTGCCTATCCCTAATTGCCATTGAGAAGGTGGTGGTGAGCTGTCTTCTTCAACACCTGCAGTCCATGTAGTGTAGATATAACCATAGTGCTGTTAGGGAGGGAGTTCTAGGATTTTGACCCAGCGACAGTGAAGGAACGGCGATATATTTCCAAATCAGGATGGTGTGTGGCTTGGAGGAAAACTTCCAAGTGGTGGTGTTCCAATGTGTCTGTTGCCCTTGTCCGTCTAGATGGTAAGGGTTGTGGGCTTAGGAGGCGTTGTCTAAAGAGGCTTGATGAGTTCCTGCAGTGCATCTTGTAGATGGTGCAGTCTACTGCCACTGTGCATCGGTGGTGGAGGGAGTGAATGTTGTGGATGTGGTGCCAATCAAGCGGGCTGCTTTGTCCTGGATGGTGTCAAGCTTCTTGAATGTTGTTGGAGCTGCACTCATCCAGGCAAGTGGGGAGCAAGTCCACCACACTCCTGTCTTGTGCCTTGTAGATGGTGGACAGGCTTTGGGGAGTCAGGAGGTGAGTTACTTGCAGCAGGTTTCCTAGCCTTTGACCTTGAGTACAGGACATACCTGGGCAATTTTCCATATTGCCAGCTGGATGTCAGCGTTGTAGCTGCTCTTGTAGCCACAGTATTTATTTGGTCCAGTTCAGTTTCTAGTCAATGGTAATCCCCAGGATGTTGATAGTGGGGGATTCATTAATGATAATGCCATTGAATGTCATGGGGAGATGATTAGATTCTCTCCTGGAGGTGTTCATTGCCTGGCACTTGTGTGGTGTGAATGCTACTTGCTACTTGTCAGCCCAAGCCTGGATATTGTCCAGGTCTTGCTGCTTTTGGACTGCTTCAGTTTCTGAGGAGTTGCGAATGGTGCTGAACATTGTGCAATCACCAGCGAGCATCCCCCCTTCTGACCTTATGATGGAAGGAAGGTCATTGATGAAGCAGCTGAAGATAGTTGGGCCTAGGACACTACCCTGAGGAACTCCTGCAGTGAAGCCCTGGAGCTGAGATGATTGGCCTCCAACAACCACAACCAATTCCCTTTGCGCTAGGTATGATTCCAACCATCAGAGAGTTTCTCCCTGATTCCCATTGACTCCAGTTTTGCTCGGACTCCTTGATGCCACATTCAGTCAAATGCTGCCTTGATGTCAAGGGCAGTCACTCTCACCTCACCTCTGGAGTTAAGATCTTTTGTCCATGTTTGAACCAAGGCTGTAATGAGGTCAGGAGCTGAGTGGCCCTGGAGGAGTCCAACTAAGTGTCAGTGAGCAGGTTATTACTAAGCAAGTGCCGCTTGATAGCACTGTTGATGACCCGTTCCATCACTTTACTCATGAAGAGTAGACTGATGGGGTGGTAATTGGCTGGGTTGGATTTGTCCTGCTTTTTGTGTCCAGGACATACCTGGGCAATTTTCCACATTGCTGGCTAGATGCCAGTGTTTTAGCTGTACTGGAACAGCTTGGCTAGGGTCATAGCAAGTTCTGGGGCACAAGAATTCAGTACTATTGCCAGAATATTGTCAGGGCCCATAGTCTTTGCAGTATCCAATGCCTTCAGCTGTTTCTTGGTATCATGTGGAGTGAATCGAATTGGCTGAAGACTGACATCTGTGATGCTGGGGACCTCTAGAGGAGGCCGAGATGGATCATCTACTCGGCATTTCTGCCTGAAGATTGTTGCAAATGCTTCAGCTTTATTTTTTGCACTGATGTGCTGGGCTCCCCCATCATTGAGGATGGGAATATTTGCGGAGCCTCCTCCTTGAGTGAATTCTTTAATTGCCCACCACCCTTCACGACTGGATGTGGCAGGACCTCAGAGTTTAGATCTGATCCGTTGGTTGTGGAATCACTTAGCTCTGTCTATCACTTGCCACTTATGGTGTTTGGCACGTAAGTAGCCCTGTGTTATAGCTTCACCAAGTTGACAGAAGCTGAAATATCATGAACAAACTTAAATTGTTTTTTAATTTAAAAAAGTTTAAGCAATAGTCTAGTAATTAATCATAATGTAGGTATATAACAAAGTCTCACAAATATGAAATTTATTTTTCATGCTCAGCATAGTTGTTAAGCAATAATTATTCAGATCGCTGTTAAAAATTCACTTACACTTCACTGAACAAGGCTGAGCATTTTATTTGAGTTCTGATGAAAGGTCATCAACCTGAAACACTGGGCAGAATTTTCCGTGCTTGCTGGTGTCGAGTGTGTTCAGTGGTGTGAGCAGGCAATATGGCAGGATCAAAAATCGGTTTCACGACGTCGAGAGCAATTATCTGCTCTGTCCATCAATGGCGTCTGTGTTTTCCGGGAACTTCATTGTAATACATCTGCATGTCGTTATAAGGACAGCCCGCCGGAATCATCACCCCACCCCCCACCCCCACCCCACCGTCCCGCTGGATCGCCCGCCCATGTTGGCAGGAAAACACGCTGGTACAGAACACGTCTTGACAAGTGTGATGTGCAGAAGTCGAGACTTACCGCCAGGGTCTTGCTCTCATCGCAGACATCCAAGGAGCAGATGATGCTGGAGCCCGACAGCAACGGGATCCTGAAGGTATGTCCATGGCATGCTGGGTGGATTCTCATGGACATGGCTCTGCTGCGAAGCAGCTCACGGAAGGTGGAAAGTCACTGTTGGAGGGTCTGCTCACAACAGATGATGGTCGAAGGGGTGGAGAGGAAGGTGAGGCTGTGTTTGGGAGAAGAAGAGGTACTAGAGTTTGAGAGAGGAAGGTCGAGGATCGACTGGGAGATGAAGAGCCGCTGGGGAGGTGAGGTTGGGAGGGGGGAACAAAGGTGCCACGGAGGGGAGTTTGGGAGGGGGGTAGAGACTAGAGGGGGAGGAATAGGTAACGGGGGAGAAGATGGAAACTGAGGAGCTTTGTGTAAGGAGGGTGGAAGGTGTAAGGGAAAGAGCTCGGGAGGGAAGGAGTCAGGGGGGAGGAAGGAGAGTGGGGAAAGGGGAAGGAGTCCAGGGGGAGGAAGAAGTAAGGGTGTCGGAAGAGTCAGGAAGGGGGAAGTCTAAGGGGGGGGATGGAGTCTGGAGGTGGGGAATGACTAGGGCAGCAGGAGCCCGGGGTAGGAGGGAAGGAGTTCTGGGGGTTTGTGCGTGGTGGGGGGGAGGAGTTTCAAAGGGGGACGGTGTCCGGAGGGGAGGACGTCCATATGCATCTGCAAGGGAGGGCTCTGATGAGTCTATGACTGCCTCCTGGGGAGCAAAATGAGAGTAGGTGTCATACGAAAGAATGATGAGGGTAGAGTGAGGCAGTAGGGTGGGAGGGTGAGGGTCCGATGGTATTGGTAGAAGGGACGGCAAGGGTGGTTGGCGGAGACTCGGAGGCAGACATAGGCCCTGGGGGTGGGAAGGGAGGTGGGTCAAGGAGGTGAATGTGGATGGGGGTGGGATTTTCGGGAAGGAAGGGAACATGCATGTTCACCTGGACATCCCCAAAAGAAAAGGGTTGTGGCTGGTAGGTCATGGAGCAGAGGTGGAAGGTAATGCTGGGGGGTCAACAGTGATGGGGGAAAGGAAATGGGTGTCTTGGGGAGGGGAAGGGACGGGGGAGTGAAAGAAAAACTGTAGCACTGCCATGCTGGCTAAATCGAAAGTGAAACGAGTGTCATAGTGGGTGATAACAGGTGCTGCTCCATGGGAGTGTGGTCAGTGGGTGGGGGGAGATGCAGGTCAGCTCAGTTGGACAACTGAAAGGGAACCCCAGCAGGCAGCATTCAAAATGCTCAGGACATTGAGGTGACTGTGATACGGGAAGGATCTGTGTGCGTGGGAGAGTGCTTGCACAAGACTCCAAAAGGCCCTACCACACACACACTTCTCCCTCCAGGATCACTGGTGGGCCAGCTGTGTGCAGCTGAACTGCTTGTGGGGGTGGGGGCGGGGGGTTGGAGGAAGGGGAAGAGGGGTGGAGTAGGATGCAGCGGAAGGACTTGTAAATCCTATCAATGAAGCTGAAAGATACCATTACACATTATTCCTTGGAAGTGCATATATTTTCAGATTATAAAGTGACAAAATGTGTCCACCCATGCAACCAGTAGTATTCAGAAATTCTTAAGTTTTCCTGACCTACCACTAGGTGCTGCCCTGACATCCGCAGCAGGGGTGGAGACAGCCTGTACAATGGTTGGCCCTGTTGCCTCTGATGACTTCAGCATGGGTCTTCTGGAGAGGTGAGGCCTTTCCCTCTCGTGTTGCCACTGCAGGAGCTCACCCATGACTACCATGATGGAGACCTCCATACACACGCATGTAGGCACCACTTCATCAGAGCAGGCAGACGCACTCCTCCGACTCGCGTGCCACTCTGTTGAGAGCTTCCAACAGCTCTGCATGATTATCCTCCTCCTTCTGTTGACTCTCCACGATGAGTTGGAGAAGGCCGAATCCAGAGGCTCGTCATCTGACTTGGACCTCACAGTTGGCATCGAAACAGCATTTTTCCCAGGAATGCATAATTAATGCGATGGGATTGGGATGATGCAGCGTCAGAATCCACCATTGTGGCCAACGTGTAAAACATCATTTTTCCTGCCCACTATCACACTTAGTGCAAATCTGAGCTGCTTCAGCCCATTGGATGGAATTTTATCGCCCTTACCATGCCTCCCCCTGCATCATCCCCCCCATAAGAGGTTGGTGGGCAGTGGGACTATATAATTGGGTGGCGTGGTGGGGATGCCCTATCACCTATCCATCCCCATTTTGCCAACAGTGGGAGAAGGTGTCAGGCAGCCTGCCCACACTTGGGCCAATTGGGGTGCCACCACAGACATTGTCCATGCCATGTGTCAGGGCTGCCAGATTGTGGAGGTTGAGGGTGGTTCCTCCTGTTTAGGCATCCTGTGCCAATCAAAAGCACACTCCGCACCACCCCAACCCACCAAGGTAGACCTCTCTCCCCCTGCCATGGCTCCTTGTACTTCCCCCCATCCTGCCGAACCTGGAGCCCCCACGCCCCTTGCCAGTGCCTCTCAGCCTGATCTTGGTAAAACCCTGAACTTACGAGCATCGCCATTGCTTCACTTCATTGCGGATGACCTGGATTCCCAGTAGCCTCGGTGGCGCTGCCAGCCATTTGATTGGAGGCAGGACTACCTCCAAGATGGGGCAGAAGTTCTACCTTGAGCCAATTAATGGCCCAACAGTCATTAAATCTCTGCGGGCAATCCGGACAAGCTGAGGTAGGCTTGGCTCCGGCTTAGCAGCCATGGGATGGGGCCACTGCTCCCGTGTATAATTCCAGTCATTAACTCTGTTTCTCTCTTCAAAGGTGCTGCCAGACCTGCTGACCAAATCCAGAACTTTCTGTTTTTATTTCATATTTCCAGCATCTGCGGTATTTTTCTTTTGTAATAACTTTTTGTCTGGGGCGTCTAATAACAATATAAGAGACGGAAAGGGCATCTTCTCACCAGGTTTATCATTTTCACTGATTGCAGACTCTGGGTGTGCAGGCAGAGGTTTGAGATGTCCATAGCGTAACCAGTGATGGGCATAGCTGTGAACGACAGACCATAACTTCAGGATTTCTGTGGTACAGTGGAATACCATGTAACCTTAAGAGAATGCAAGTGAACTAACCATGTGACAGTACTGACCAATCACTGTACAGCGTGGGTTACTGGTTAACTGTAAGTCTAGGGCTGGAGGTGGTTGTGGGAGCATGTAAAGATTTAGTGTTGTATTAAACAATAACTGTTTATTCTCATGTTGCTCTCTCTCCGTTATTGATAGCAAGCATCAACTAATAGGCGTATATTCGAGTTTACTTGATAGTGAACTCATAGGCTCAAGGTATAAAACTGATGACGAGGATGGGATATAGCAGAAAATAACACCCTGAGTGAGAATCCACAAGACAGGTGAGCAAAACATTAGAAAGAGAATCTGTACTTCAGTTGTAAAATAGACAGCTATCAGAGCAGGAAGCAGCGCTGCAGTTGTAACTTTTTTTTAAAAAGAGAAATTGAAACAACCCTGCAGAATCCTGATTGCAGTGATCCTGCCAAAACCCAGAAAGAGCACGAAACCCAGCGCAGAAAAGCTGACAGCTGCAGAGATGGAGTGACTGCTCTTAAAGCAGCAATACATTTGAAGAGGTACATGCAAGAAAAATGGCTATGGACAGAAAATTATAAGAGACCCCAGAGAGAGGGCAACTCTGGGGAAAGCAAAACACAAATTGATTGACGGCAGTCAAGAAAGCCGCGGTAAGCCAAACGCCTGAATTCGTCATTAACTGGGAAGCCATCGGAAGTGCAGTCCCCTTGGCAGTCGTTCATGATGCCGCAGTTCGGGCATGTCAATCCATTCAACCCCATTTCAGATGACTTGTCTCAGTATGTCGAACGCCTAGTATTGTTTTTTACCGCGAACAACATCACAGGGGAGGAAAAGAAGAGGGTGATTCTTTTGTCCACATGTGGGAGCAAAACATACGGGCTGATCCGTAGCCTCATGTTACCTAACACCTATGACTCCAAGACTTTCGATGAGTTAATAAAAATTGTACAAAACCACCTGAGAACAAAGCCCTCAGTCACTATGCAGCGCTTCAAGTTTAATTCAAGGAATAAGCTTCCAGGGGAGACAATAGCTGATTATGTTGCTGTTTTAAAGGCATTAACTGAACATCGTGAATTCGGAATATCCATTAGTGATATGATAAGAGACCGATTGATATGTAGGATTGGAGATGATACTATTCAAAGGCATTTGCTAGTCAAAGCTAATCTAGACTTCACTGAGGCATTAGAATTAGCCACAGCCACGGAGAGTGCTATTAGAATTTCGGAAGCGAAAAGAGATACTCAAAATGGTGTCCTCCATCTGGTAGGGTGGGACAGACCAGCAACAAAAGGCACAAAATCATCAGATCCCACAAAAAGGCAGGAATCGCCTCCTATGCACAAATCAACAGCAGTACCACAGTGAAAACCCACAAAATGAATGAGAAAAATGCATCCAGGCACCCAGTGGGCAATTGACAATTCAAACAAGTCGAATATTTTCTCTGCTATGGTCACATAAAACAGCACTGCAGAGATAGGCTGATACAACATTTTAAACACAAAGGGAGAATTCGTAACATATGCCTCATGGACGAACCAGAAGAAATAGAATCAGACATCCATTTGTGATATAACTTGAGAGTGGGTCATTATAGTCAATGGACAACCTGTTAAGATGGAAGTTGATACTGGAGCATCGATGTCTGTCATTGGAGGACAGACATTCAGATACTTGAATAAAGGAACCCATCCTTTAAGATTGGAAGTTTCAGACACTAAACTGAGAACATACACCAGTGAAGAAATAAGACCGAAAGGAATATATCAAGTCAAGGTGCAGTATGAGGATCAGTCTGCAAAATTACCCCTATTTGTAATGTCAGGCAAGGGACCGAGTCTCCTCAGAAGGAACTGGCTGGGAGAGATAAACCTTGAGGGCCAGCCAAGTTTCCAATTGGAAACCAGAAACGTTACTGCAGGAAAAAATGAGTGCGTGAAGACCGAATGGGAGAGGCCCGTAGAAGAGTTCCACTGGGACAGAGTTCATGTGAAGTCAGCACCCTTCAAAAAGACAAGGAAAACCTACTAAAGGACTTTCGTGAGCTACAAAATTGACTCAGCTCCTAATTTGTGCCACTGAAAAGATATGAAGAAGAAAAGGAAGAGTTAAACTCATCTCTGGCTGAGTTAAGGAACGAATTAGCTAAGAAGGGGAAACAATATGAGATTCTCCAGGGAACTATTAATGAGAATAGGAAAGAATTCAAAGAGCTGAAGCAGCAGCTCTGTAAAAGCCCTGAAATTTTAAAACCACAAGGCCCTGAGTTCTCAGAAGAGCTGTCGGAAAACCCAACTATTGAGCTCACTCACGTTCAGCTCGCGCCGAGTCTAGCCTAGCCAATAGTGAAATTAAAGAGAAGACCGAGATATGGATCAGTGCCACCAAGAAAAGGACAAGCAGGAAGAAAAAGAGGAATTATGCACAATCCTCGAAAAGAAAAACAAGAATTGAATTTTTTCTCTCTGTGTTACTTTCTGCTTGTTGCCCTTTATCTGTTTCAGCTTGGAGGGGAGGGGCAGCAGGAGTGAATGTGACTGCACCCAAAGATGATGAAATCATCCACTGAGGAACCTCATGGGCCACCGTCCGCTGAAAAGGAGTTCTCGGAAAAACCAGCCGAGGTTGTTGAACTGCGATGCTCAACACGTCCGAGAAAGCTTCCTGAGAGACTTGATTTGTAAATAGTTATTAGTGTAAATAGTTCACGGTATTAAGTTTGTCAACTATCTTTTTTAAATAAAGGGGGAGGGATGTGGTAAAGTGGAGTGCCATATACCTTTAAGAGAATGCAAGTGGACTAACCATGTGACAGTACTGAACAATCAATGTGTAGCGCGGGCTACAGGTTAACTGTAAGTCTAGAGCTGGAGGTGGTTGTGGGAGTACGCAAGGATTTAGTGCTCTGCCTTCTGTTGTAATAAACAATCACAGTTTATTCTTATGTCGGCCTCTCTCCATTATTGATAGCGAGCATCAACTAACAAGCATATATGAAGGCGTGCAATTCGAGTTTACTCGACTACTGAACTCATAGAATCAAGACATTAAAATGTCCATGTTAACCTCACTTGCAATAAACCCTGAAGTTGTGATCAAATTCAGAGGGGTAATGACTCGCAAAGTTGATAGTTTGCTCTCAAACATCCCTCAAATCCTTAACAAAAACAGAATTACCTGGAAAAACTCAGCAGGTCTGGCAGCATCGGCGGAGAAGAAATCAGTTAACGTTTCGAGCCTTCATGGCCCTTCGGCAGAACTGAAGCATAGTTAGAAGAAGGGAGAAATATAAATTGGTTTAAGGTGGCGGGGGGGGGGGGGGGGGGGGTGGTGTGGGTGGGGGGGGGGAGAGAGACATTGAGGGTGTGGTGATTGTGGAGATGAGCAGATAATCAAAAGATGTCACAGACAAAAGGGTCAAAGAGGTGTTTTGTCTGAGAAAAGTGCTAATTAAGAATGGAGGACAGGATATTCAAAGTACAGCTCTAGTGGGGGTGGGGTGGAAAGGCTAACAAGGTTTTAGTTTTAGATTTAAAAATAATGGAAATAGGTGGGGAAAGAAGAATCTATCTAAATTATTGAAAAAAAAAGCGGGGGGGGGCAAGAAACGGGGTGGGGATGGGGGGAGGGGGAGTTTAAGATCTAAAGTTGTTGAATTCAATATTCAGCCCGGAAGGCTGTAAAGTGCCTAGTCGGCACTTTAGTCAATAGTCAAATCCTTGACTATTCCTACTTTTTAAATAAACCCAATAAAGTTATCTTAGCAATAATGTAAATAAGAAAACTATTTAAAGAGCTAATATCTTAAGATTTTAGAACTGGATTCCATTGCATTCATACACATAAAGATATGAGGCCCATTGATATAATAATCTCCGTGTTTGATGAAAGAAATCTTTTGTTGCCCATCCCCTGAATAATTGGCATTTTATCTGGGTTGCTGGCCAGCCTTTGTCTCTGGAATAAGTTCCAATGTGTTATATTGTTGCATCAGCGTCTGCTGAAAATTAGTGCCAGTTGACATTCTATCAATTGGGTAGATGGTAAAACTTCTCTAAACTGTCTGATGTGCCTCAATTTTTTTAACAATGATTCAACAGGTACTTGCCATTTTTTAAAACTTTGCATTTCCCCACAAAACACAGCCATAATTTTTCCTGTTGCAACTGTTCTTAATTGTCAAATATGAGACAAGCATTGAACAGTGGAAAGCTAGTACAGTTATTAAACATAAAATAGATTGTTAGTGGACTTATGAGGTCTCTAATGCTAATTCCAGTAGTCAAGGTAAGTGGTCAGGGAGGGTTGTTACCTCTGATTCTCCAATCAAATCTATTTTCCCCTAGTCAACAAATATCATGCCAGACGAACACTTATGTCCTTGCTTAGATTCCCCTTTTCTGTCAGAGTAAACTTGCTCACTCTAAATAGGGTAATTGAAAAATAATCATTTCAAGACAATTGACTCAGCAATAATTGAGCATCTGATCAAACAGTTGGATGCACAGTTCCAGTTTTTATATGATCATCCACTGATTTAATATGATCCAAAATTGAGAAATCAACCAATGTTTTAATTACTGGCTTCATTGAAAAATCACAAACCAATTACACTTTTCTGATAACAAACATATCCTGTGACAGAATAGATTCTGAACTTTGGTTATCACCTATTCTGATGTTTAAAATATCCTTCCTCTGCCATATACCTCAGTGGTTCAGCTATGGTGAAGGGTTCCTTTAAAAAGTGATTTTTTTCCTCCATTGATGTGTTAGAGTAAACATTTTGTGCAGCTATAACGAGCATTGTGCACAGATCCATTCCCTAATTCCAAAGAGATATGAGGGCAAATTTTTGTCTCTGGGTCCTATTGATATCCAGAGAATAAAGAATAGGACCACCCTAGCAGAGATAAAGGTTGGCCGTAATGATTAAACACAAAGGAACAGAGGGAGTATCAACATCAAGTTGAGCGAGATTACAGCTGGAGGGGAAAAAAATTGAGCCAAAAAGATCAGCTCTAAGGGAGCTAGCAAATTGTATCATCAGTGGAAAGCAGACTCAGAGAAATGATCAGAAACAGCTTTGGCAAGGGACCAGAAGGAGCAGCTGTCAGAGACGGAAAGATAGTACACGATGCTTCATTTCAATAAAGTAGCATTTAGCAACTCTAATAGCAGCTTTAAAGAAGTTATGAACAGACATAAAGTTGGCTCGGGATACTTCAGACTGCTCAAGATGGCAGGTGCAATCAGCAGAATTTTTACAGGAGTAGAACAGCAGATATGATTGAGCATCAGGGGACCAGCACACGCACCATCACGTGGCTGCTGCTTGGAATATTTTTATGATAAACTGCAGGAATCAAATAAGCCAACTTCAATATATTATTAATGTAGCATTTATTTATTGATGTTTCCTTTACAGGGATTATTTAAAGTTGACCCATGCTATGGATTCTATTAAGTAAAATGCATTTTTAAATAGGTGCTTTCTCTGGGCTGACCAAGTTGACATGAGGAATTCAGCCTTTCCATTTCAATGCATGGCAGCAAGTTGGCGTTTAATGGGTTTTCTGATGATTGCCTAGCATAAAGAATTTCTTTAGCTAAAGAAGATACTTAGGAAATTTATTAACTGCATTTTGCAACCTCCTCAGTGATTCTGAAGTAAGTGCTTGTGGGATTTTATGGCAGAATATTAGTTATTGTTGGCTTCATTGCAGAATTCAGAACATTTCCCAGCTCTCTCCAAGAGGAGTCCACATTTATTCACTTGATTACACGGCTGTATAATCTGCAGTCAATTCAAAGTTTTGAATACGTTTTAGTAAATACTCTAAGTAGCAGAATCAACATGGAATAAAGTATAATTTACAGAGAATTGTTTGATCCAGGGAATGATTTTGTATTCCTGTGGTTAGTCAGATACAACTAAATGGTGAATCAGTAAGACAGACATATATCAATATCAGTCTGCATTTTGTGATTTCCAAACCACCTTCTAGAGATTGTCACTAAAATAATATTGTGGTTGGTCTCATGAAGTTCTTTAATGCCTAAATCTGAAACAGTTTATCATAATTTTTAAGAAGATATTTCATACGTGCCTGAACAAATTTTAACTGTGCTTCAGATAATACAGTGCACGCCTGGGCTCATACATGGCACATTGCACTAAAATGCATGAAACTTGAACCGATTGCTGCTGAGGACTCACTTCATTCTTATTCAATATCCATGGTGAAGCTGCTTGAAAAGAAAAGAGTTGCATTATGATCAAAAACCGGGAAACACTTTTAAGATTGCTTGCAATTAAGAGCTTGCTAATGAATGGAATATTTAATTATTGTGGGTCAATAAATGATTCCGGTAAGGTTTAAGAACCTAAATTTGGCATTCCAACTTGTGTTCTTGTATTTGTCATTTTATCTATCAACTGAGTCAGCCTTGGTCATTAGTCACTGAAATAACAAGGGTTGGTAATTTAGCATTTCCATATGTTAATAATTTTACAAACAAAAGTCTTCCAAAGCATCAGCACTGGTCTGACACCAATTTTACTCTTAATCTGCTTTCTGTCATTTGATATTACTAACCAGAATGGGGTTTAAACCACCAGCCCATTAATTCTTGTCGGGAAGCTTTATTTTATCTCTTTCAGGCCTTTTAAAGTTTAATTGTGTGATTCACAGTATCTTGGCCAATCTGACAAGCTGCTGTCAAGATAAGTAATCCAGATACATTATATATAGTAATGTGAACACAGCTAGAAACCATAGCAGCAAGTATTGAGAATTGGGGGGGAATTGGATAGCCTCCAAAATGGGGATCGAGATCATGATGTGTGATTATCCCGCACTGGTTGATTGTAAGCATGCCAACTTCGTGCTGCCTTCTCATTTCCATGATTTCTCCACCAGTGTTAACCACATGGGTCAGTAACTGAACTCATCAACTAT
Source organism: Cetorhinus maximus (assembly GCF_964194155.1). Classification (NCBI taxonomy): domain Eukaryota; kingdom Metazoa; phylum Chordata; class Chondrichthyes; order Lamniformes; family Cetorhinidae; genus Cetorhinus; species Cetorhinus maximus. The sequence goes on along the minus strand of NC_135889.1, from coordinate 41,995,249 downwards.
CGCGAGTGACTAGTATTGTGTATGCCTTGGAGAAATGCAGAAATAACCCAGCAGGCTTTAAAGGTGCAGAAGGTTCACTCAACATTTAAAAATTTCTGCTCTCATGTTTACAGTGCTTGCCTATAGTTTGGTTTCTCTTTCTCAGTAACCACACCCAGGCTTAACTAATCGCATGCAGACAACAGATACCAGACACATATAATCAAACACTGAACAATTTAACCACATATCTTTTCCTTTGTAAAACTAAAGACTTGAATTTAAATTAAAGCATCCAAAACAACAAAAATACGTACATCGAGTTCAGCTTGTCCGTTTTTCTCTAGGTGCAGAAATATTCTTTGAGATATAAAGGTCTCTGATAATGCGCTAAACCAACGAATTTGAGTTTGTGGTTCTGTGTGACCATCTCGGTTGTGTGAGCCTGCAAAATAATGCAATCTCAAAGTTGTACTGATGAAGACAATCTGACCATCTGTAAATGCATAGAGGTCAATGACCAGGTGCTGATGTGGCTAACAATGTAGTCAGTGGTGATTGGTACAGAGAGTGAACGTTCTACCTGTTGGAAGTGCAATATTGGCTTTGACATTATTATGTACAGGCTTTAGACTAATTGCTGTAACTCTGTATCTAAAAAAGTCAATCCTGGATGCGAATAATGTGCATTCGTCCTTGTTGAGTGTCAAATTATGTTGTGTGAGTCGAGTGAGCACTGCTGATAACCACTGATCATGTTCTGCTTTGCCCTTCCATGGACAGCAGCATCATCAGTTATGTTGAGCGTCCTTTCAAAGTCTGACAAGACTGAAGAAATGATCTTCTGAAATGCACTAGGTGCTGAACTTAGCCCAGAGGACATTCTGCGGTACTGAAACACATCTTCAAGAGTGACAAAAGCTGTAAGATATCGGCTTTGCTTCCATGAGTAGTGTCTGGAGATAGCTCTGCCGCATGTCAAGCTTTGAGCGAACCTTGGAGCATGGTCACTCTCATCTTGCATCGTAGTTACTCTTTCTTTTCCAGTTCTAACATCTGCTGCAGCCAGAATGAATCTCTCCTTTAAGAGATACAGGCTGGCTTTAAGTAGTGAAGATTAGCTTAAGAGGTGCCAGCTTCACTCCCAAGGTAACACGCCCAGCATTGAGGCACTAATCAGTCAAAAGAAGTTTCACTGGGCAGGACATGTCATTCGTATGCCTGACAGAAGACTCCCAAAGCAACTACTCTACTTGGAACTCAGTTGCAGCACGAAACTCCCAGGAGGACAGCAGAAACACTTTAGGAATGTCCTCTTCCCCCCCAGTACAGACTGCAAAGTCATGAGCATTTTAGTGGACAGCAGAACAGTTGGACGACTGCACACGTTGTACAATCTCCTCGCTAAAGCTGGCCATGGAGCAGTCACTGCTGGAGGCGCTCACTGCCCTTTGCAATATCAGCATCCCGGTTTGGATCCATCTCCCCCATGATTCAAGCTAACAGTGCAGCCTTGCAGTGTGGGTTAGGAGAATGCCTGCGCCTGAGCTGAGAGTTGCCGCCAATCGGTCGGGTGGAGTGGGGCGGAGGTGGGTGGGGTTTCAGACAGCCATGCAGCACACTAATCTCTAGCCATCCAAGTGGTGTACACCCCTCCCTGGGATGCATTAAGGGGCCTTCAGACTTAACCAGGACAGGTTCTTAGTAAGCCCATGCTAAGCCACATGCCTCTCCCTTTCATCCTGCAGGAGGAGTACACCGGGATCATGGAGCCTGGTGAACGTCTACAGAAAGCTAAGACGATGGAGGAGAGAGTGACTGAGGCTTCTGGCTGTGCAGAGGCAGGAGCAGCAACCTCAAGAAGATGGGGCGGCTGGGGCTCCCGCACATATTGCCAAAGAGCCACAGCGAGTCTTTGCAGGCCGGTGCCTAGCAATACCCAGGGTCTATTGACGCCACCTTTCATTTCATTTCTGAAACCAGTGTCACTGAAGACTGCGTGTGCCTAGGGGACTGGTCTGTCACATCTGCCAGCAATTGCAGGATGTGGTGCCATGGGGAGTAGGAGAGCATCCACTGCCAGTGGCTGTGAAAGTGACAGCAACGCTCAATTTCTACGCCAGTGGCTCCTTTCAGGGCTCCACAGGTGACCTCTGTGGGATCTCACAAGCCTCCACCTACAAATGCATCCATGAGGTCATGGATAGCATCTTCGCGAGGGCACACAACTTTGTGCATTTCGCCCGAGACCAGGAGAGCCAGGATGCAAGAACGATTGAATTTGCCCAGATCTCGGGTTTCCCACAGGTGCAGGGTGCAATCGGCTGCACCCATATGGCACTCAGATCTCTGTCGCAACACATGGTGAACTATATCAACCACAAGGGGTTCCACTCGCTGACCGTGCAGCTGGTGTGCGACCTCCAAGAAACGCATCCTGCAGGGGTGTGCACGGTTTCCAGGAAGTGTGCACGACGTCTACTTCCTGAATTGCTCACAGATCCCTGGAGTCTTCCAGGGTCCACAGAGGCTGCAGGGTTGCTCATTCGGGACAAGGGCTACCCACAGAGGACGTGGCTGATGACACCCGTGCAGCGGACTCAGACTGCAGCAGAAAGACAGTATAACAAGGCTCATGCTGCAACTCGCAACTTGGTGGATCAGACCACCGGGATGCTGAAGATGAGGTTTCAGTGCCTGGACCAGTCTGGTGGAGCCCTGCAATACAGTCCGCAGAGGGTGTCACGCATCGTCGTCGTCTGCTGTGCCCTTTACAACCTGGCGCAGCAACGGAGTGAGGAGCTGGCTGAGGAGGAGGTGGAGGAACTGGAGGTGTCCTCCAATGAGGACGCCGATGAGGATGAGGGTGAGGAGGTCCGCAAAAGCGATGATGATGGGGATGAGGTCGTTGCACTGGCCAGATGAGGCAGGCGTGCTCGGGAGGCCCTCATAGCTGCTAGGTTTGTGGAAGATGATGACGACATGCAGTCAGGTGTCCCCATAGATCCCACCTTGCATCTGTGAATGTTTGACTCCAGCCTGGCTTATGGCAGTGTGAATACCCTCTGTGATAATGCCCCTATCATAGAGACTCAGTAAAGGCCCTAATAGTCTCTTGATAGCAGGAGAATGATGACGAGATGCAGCAAGTACACTCCATAGATCTTCACAAAGCATCTGAGAATGTCTGACTCCTGTCTGGCTGAGGGCAGCTCACTTATGCTCTGTGATCAGGGTCATATCATAGAGGCGCAGCCATGAAACTTTAAATGCACCTGATCCTTTGTCCGCCTTCAGCACCTGACCCCTTCAGGAGCACAGCATCACGGGTCACAGATGCTGAATAGATGGGGGCCAGCCCCACCTTAAAAGTACTGAGAGCACACAGAGAGAATGACGGAACTCTGTGATGCCTGCCCACGACATTCTGGCAGCAATGACCAGCACCATTGAGGTATAGGCATCAGTAATGTGTCCAGGGAGTGTGAGGCTGGACCATCACTTTGGTCTGAAGGCTGCACAAAGCACAGGGAAGAGGCCCTGGACTGAGACACCTGCCTTTATCTTGTGCAGAAAGGTTTCACATCTGAGTGACATGAACACTGCTCATTGGAACAAAGAGCCATAGGCAAGGAGACATTTTTGGGAGTTTATTGACAATAGTGAACATTATGTACAAGTAATTAACACCCATGCCCAGGCTGTGCAACTAATCCTCCTTAACCTTCCTAACCCTGCCACTACATCTTGTTGTTCCCTGGACACCCACAGTGGAGGGGGAGGCAGCCTGCTGACTGCTACGCCATGTCTGTGATGTCATTGGTGGGCGTCCTCTGGAGGCTGAGACCTCGAGGGCCCCGGTCTGCTTTTGGGGTCCTGCTGTTTGGCAGTGACATCCTCCTCGGCCTGTGGAGCTAGAGCAACTGAGGTCACATGAAGACAGATTCGGATTGGCCGGACACTCCCTGAACCACCTGGATGGATGTCCCCATGGGGTCCACCTGCTGATTCTCCTCCCTATGGGTGCCTGAGGGCCGTTGGCTGACTTTTTGGGGAGAAGGGGAAGCTGGAGTGAGATCGGGCTGCCCTGCACCCCTCTCACAAAAACAGTGTTGGAGGCCAACCATGGCATCAGTGGTGGAGTTGAGCCCGTGCAGCAGTGCAGGAGTGACGTCCTGGACCAAGGTCTCCATGGCAGCCGCCATGCAACCAGTGTTGACCTCAGTGCATTGGCATGCTGGCGCTATCACCTCAGCCTGAAGGCAGACGGACTCCTCCATCGTCCCTTGCAACCTGTGGAGTGCAGCAGACATCCCTTCCTGATGGCCCCGCGCTTGTCTTTGCAGCTCCAGCAATTGTGACATGACTGAGTCCAGAGGCTCATCGTCTTACCCGGGCTCAGCAAATATCTGGCCTCCAGCAGTCATCCGAGTGCCAGGGAAGAACCTGCTGCTGCCTGCTGTGGGTCAGACAGTGTGATGTGCCCACCAGATTGTGACTCTGAGGTTATTCTAAAACTAGGTCCCACTGAGGTGTGTGTCTGTGCACCAGAGGAGGGTGTGGGTGTGCGCTGTGACGGAACTTCAGGGAGGGTGCCTTCAAATTCCTCTTCAGAAGTTTCTTCGGGGCTTGATTGGAGGCCCTGGGTCATGGACTTTGGCAGATGTGCCTGCGGAAGCAAGGAGAGATAATTAGTGCATGGCAGTGGCTTGTGAAAGAGGACACATCACCCACTGATCACAGAATCACACAGTGCAGAAGAGGCTCTTCGGCCCATCGAGTCTGCAGCAACACGTGAGAAACACCTGACCTACCTACCTAATCCTATTTACCAGCACTTCGCCAATAGCCTTGAATGTTATGACGTACTAAGTGTACTTGTTAAAGGATGTGAGGCAACCCACCTCCACCACCCTCCCAGGCAGCGCATTCCAGACCGTCACCACCCTCTGGGTAAAAAAGTTTTTCCTCGCATCCCCACTAAACCTCCTGCCCCTCACCTTGAACTTGTGTCCCCTTGTGATTGACCCTTCAGCTAAGGGGAACAGCTGCTCCCTATCCACCCTGTCCATGCCCCTCATAATCTTGTACACCTCGATCAGGTCACCCCCTCATTCTTCTCTGCTCCAACGAAAACAACCCAAGTCTATCCAACCTCTCTTCATAACTTAAATGTTTCATCCCTCATGGCATGGTTGTCTGATGGATGTTGCACTTGGATCCTCACTTGGTAGAGCAGCGCCGACCTCACCGTTGGCACAGGACCGGTCCAGATCTCGTTGGCCAGATGGATGGCTCTGTTTTCAAAGTCCGTGAGGACTTTGATTTCAGACATTCCTTCACCAGTCTGCTACCTCTCCCTGTTGTTGTGTGCCAGCTTGTCCTGCATGAATAGAGATGGAGAGAATATAAGCAGGACGCCTGCCAGGCCAGATGCTAAGTATGCCAGGCATGTGTGGGTGGTGAGTGGTCCCATGGATGGGATGAGGACAATGAAGGTGCGTGTGAGAGAGTGAATGGCGATGTCATCTGAACCGTCAGTGAGTGAGGGACCTGTGGATGTCTGATGGGTTTGTGAGTGTGTGAGTTGACAGTGATGAGAGTGACTTACCCTGGCGGAACAGAGGATATCATACGTCCACTTTCAGCACTGGGTGGCTGTCCTCTTTTGAGGGGCATTGGTGCTGACCACCTCTGCCACCACCTCCCAAGCCTGGTTGGTGACGCCGCTGCCCATCCTGTGGCCAGAGTGGGGGTAGAGGACATCCCATAGTCCTCCATGGCGTCCAAAAGGGGTTCCAGTGATGCATCGCTAAGCCTGGGGGCTGCAGTCTTTTTGCCTTTCGTGGACATCTTCCCTGTAGCAGTCGTGGGCTGGAAGCACTGAGATGTGTGCGCATGGCTGGACTTTAAATATGATGCCTGGCGTGATGAAACGGCGAGGTGATGGCAAATGAGAGGCCGCCATGGAAACAGCGTGTTTCCCAGGAATGCACAAGAAATGTGACGGGTTTGGGATGATGCGACGTGAAAATCTGCCATCGCGGCCAGCGGGTAAAACGTTGTTTTACCTGTCCGCTATCGCACTTAGTGCAAATGTGGGGACAATTCTGCCCATTATCTATATGCCTCTCTCATTCTGTATGATAGATTGAGAAAAAGAGATAGAAAACAAAAACATTGAGAAAAAAAAATCAGAAAATATGGTATGGAAAGAAAGTAGCTGAAAAAATTTGCACAGGGTACCACACAGAGATCTCTTATGTTCTTTTTTTAAAACATCTCCTTGGCAACAATGATCTCCATCATATCTCTTTACCTTTCCACTCCTGACAAAATTTCACAACATTGCCTTAACAAGCATTCAGCCCATAAACGTAATCTTAAGAACAATAATTGTTTACTTCTATTCCAATTGTTGTGTAGGTGTAGTAAAAGCTCTAACATGTTTAAGAAAACAAAAATTTCCAAATTAATGTTCAAAATTAATGCAGAGCAGTAGTTTTGAAACAAAATTCTATTAAAACTTCATTAAAACACAAAAATTGAGAGTAATCACTATTGTGATTGATGCTGGCAACAAGGTTAGTGCTTATTTGTACTGTGCTTACCATTATCATTTCAACTAGACTCCTCCTGGATTCTTGTCTAACTTGTACATATGCAAATGACAGGGTTCCTGCTCATGGCAATATGACATTCATAAATTGGATGGCAAAATTAAACAAATAAAATGGCATTTATCAAGAACCAGAATGTTATTGTGTAGATCACAGCTTTTTGTTAAATTAGTTACCCAAGTAATATCTGAAGAGCAACTATAATCTTTGTTTACATTTGTTATATTCTTATTATAATCATTTTTACCTTAATTTTCTTACGTGGTTTTAATTTAAATCGACTGCAGAGTAAATAACTTGACAAAAAGGCTTATATTATCATGATAAATTGCCATTCCAGCCATAGCGAGTTTTTATATCCTTCATTTTAATTCTTCGCATGTTTCTATAAGCATTATTAAACAAGCCAGACCAAGATGTTGCAGTGCTGGTTAGCATCCATATAAAATCTGCTTGTGCTTAAATCATGCTAAGGCTTATACTTTTGCATTAAAGGCACCTGTTTGTCTCCAGCATACTTTGGGTTCATATTCTAAGCACCAGACGCTAACAGGAATTAGGTAAGGTGGCCTTGCTATTCTGCTGTTCAAGATTGGAGCCAGTGGCAGCACATTCTTCAGCCTTCTTTAGTATCTTGGTCAGCCTAAGTTTCATCAGGAACACTGCATTGCAATGAGGTGGGAAAAGCACAAGCTTGTGGGCACAAGTAGCATGGTTCATGCTGCTATATACTTTTCAAACATCTTGTTCAATTCTTCCCATATTTGACTGCAAAAGACTAAATGCAATCTGTCAGTCCCATCCCAGGTTGTTAACTGATCCTGACAGAACCACCAAATCTGGTGTATTTCCAGAGCTAGGCCTTTAGCACCTATCAGTATGGGAATGAATAGAGTTACTCATTTTTATGTGCTCCCATTCTGTCGAAGGAAGTCTCCTTCAAAGATAGAAGTGACAACATAATTAAATTGTTACAGTAATAAAGCATATTTTGCACGTTTCATAAATGAATAAAGACAGTCGTCTTCACACATTAATGTCAAAGGCTATCCAACAATATATTGGCCTCATTTATTTTTGCCACCATTCTTTCTGCCATGTGATATTTTAATCTTTATTATTAGATCTCTTGCTGTGTTGCTCACAGGTAGTCCAGAACCTGAGGTGCAGTTTTTGATTTTTACTGTGTTCCTGTTATGGCCTAAACATAGCAGCAACAGTTATTCAAGCATCCTAATATAGTAGGTTTAAGGAAGTGATCTAGTACCTGACTGACTCAAGTTAAATGCTGCTCTCACAGATATACTATTGGTAATTATATGTATTTATTGGTGCCCAAATGCATACATAAGGTGCAACAGGTATTCCCTCTTCAAATCCTATAATTGCCACTTATTTACATTTAAAAAAGTTATTTTCTGATATAGATTTTAGCTATTAACTGAAGATAAAGTTTTGACTGAAGACCTTTATTTGTGCTTTGTCCCTTTCTTCCTCTGTAAAATATTTTCTCAGTTATCCACTTGGTTATAAAACATTTTTTCACCTCTGCCAACACAGGCTTGCAGTTCTTTCTGAAGTTACATTGGTTTAGCTTTGCCCGGGATGTAATTTTCCAGACTGTTGAATCTCCAATAACTAGCTCTTGAACAGACGGTCATTTCTCATAGTCTGGACCTGGTTGATAGATGGAATCTGGTTGCACTAGCTAAGGCTTAGAAGCCACATAGGTATCCCCTCTGATTGTATGGTAAGTGGGAGCCCTCCCCTCAATGCAAGAAGATCTCAAATCCCAAACACCATTTACAACAATTTCAGATCATGAACTCTCTCCTCCATCCCCACTCCCTTTCCAATCCCCTTTTTTCTAATAATTATTATATATATATTTTTTAAATATATTTTTCTTTTCCCACGTATTTCTATTCTTATTTTAAAATTTATTTCCATCCATTGTTTTATCTCCACATTTTAGCCTATTTCGATCCCTTTCCCCCACCCCACCCCCACTAGGGCCATCTGACACTTGCTCGTCCTGTTTTCTACCCTTAATGTCACCATTAGCATATCCCTTAGCTAATATCACCACAGTCAACACCCCTTTGTCCTTTTGTCTATGACATCTTTGGCAATCTCTCCTTTGCCTCCACCTATCATTGGCCCCCTATCCAGCTCCACCTGTCCCACCCCCCTTAAACAGCTTATATTTCACCTCATTTATATTTCTCTTCAGTTCTGATGAAGAGTCATACGGACTCGAAATGTTAACTCTGCCTTCCTCTCCACAGATGTTGTCAGGCCTGCTGAGTTTTTCCAGCTATTTTTATTTTTGCTTTTGTTTCAGATTTCCAGCATCCGCAGTATTTTGCTTTTACCCAAACACCATTTGCTTAGCATGTTTATTTAATGGAGTAAACCATATTTTATTTGGACCTCTCTGACATGGTTTCTCAATTTTCTCTCTGCATGCTACTTTATAGTTGCACATTATCATTTCTTAGAAGCAGAAAGAAAACTCCCGCAGCCATCTGTTTCTGACATATTTGTTATTTTTTTTATTGCTGTTTCATTTTACCACTGATTCATCATGTTTGGTCAATCAGATGTTTGATTGGTAGCGTTAACAGATAAGTAGCTATTGGAACCAAGCACAATGTTTTGCCCTAACTGTACATAATGGCCCAGACCTTCTGGTCTTCGGATAATCAGAGACCAGATGTACTCTGGAAGATGCACCACGGGACAACTCAGAAGTCCCAACGCAGTGACTCCATAGGAATTGCCTGCAAAGTTTGAACTTCTGATGGGCAATTCCCCTGTTCGCCAGAACCCTCCATAAAAGTCTTCAGCTCTGAGTGAGATTCAGAGACTTCAGACGTCTCCAACTTACTTACCTGGATAGTTACCTAGTCCAACTCCTGAGTAACTATACAACTGAACCCCCGATCATTCACATTGATTCCCTGACTACCCTCTTGAACCCCCGACCAAACTTACCTGACTAACCCCCAACGCAACCTGATTAGCCCCCCCGACCTGACCTGACAAGCCCCCACCACCTGACTTTCTCCTAACCCCCTGACTCCCCATCGACCCTACTTGACTAGCCCCAACCCACCCCAACCTGATTACCCTGTGACCCATCTACCCACTCACACACTACTACCCTAGCCATCCTATGCACCTCACCCACCTGCCACCCTGCCCACCTCACCCATCTACCCACCCTATGCACCTCACCCACCTGCCACCCTACTCACCTGCCATTCTACCCCCTTACCCACTTACTTTACACACTTACCTTCTCTTTGTAGCTGTTTTCAAAGAAGCTTTGGGAGATTTAAACTTCTTACCTACCAGAATATGGCAGCTAGTGCCATAAAAAGGGGGGTATGGCTCCTGCGCAGTTTATCTGCGCTGCTCTCTCTGAGATTTACTGCACTGCGTCAGATTCCTCTGTTGGAAGATCATTCAGAAAAATCGGAGGAAGGTAAGTATGCATGTTTTTTGTCTGATCAGGGTCGGAAATAGAGGTTTCCAACCCTGAACGCAAGATCTGGGCCAATGTTTTTGCGTGTGACGCCTTTAAAAGTTATGATAATAACTTCTATGTACACTAATTTTGCCAGCAATGTTACAATAAACACACACATAAATGTAGCGAGAGAACTCATTATTTCACTAATCATATACAATTATAGGTAAATTGTAATAAAGGCTCATTTTACCTAATAGTGCAAAATTAGTGTAAATCAGAATAAATAAGAATCTCTTCAGTGTTTAGTGTCTCTTTATACTTATCTATATCTATGTATTTAGTTTGAGTTTCAACTGGGCTTCTGCTTTTCTCTCCTTGCCCACTCAGGCCAAGCATCAGTCTAGGAAGAGCTAATGACTTGTTCCCAATGACACTGTAAACCAGCAACCAGCAGGTGCTCCTCAGTGACTCCCCATCTGACCTTTCTTCATCACCCCACCCATACCCCCCAATGCATCTGTCCTCCTCATAGCAACAGATCTAAGATCAGAAATGTAGCATCACAGAGGACTGAATATACATCTCAACACCACAATAGTGCTATGAAGAGTTAATCCATCAAACTACGCTTCCACGCTGTCAATATCACATAGTTAAATAAAATCATGTTGGTCTGCAAGTCTTTACAATGATAGTTTCAGTCTCATTGCATTTAAGTGGCTGAGATTTCGTATTTCTGGCTCCTGGCTACAAAGTTATTTATGTCACCAACCTATTGGAAGTCCCCAAGAGAGGCTTGCAACATCTCTGGTGCTCTCATTGAAGATGGAATGCTTGGAATCATGGAGATTGTATGGTTTCTGAATGTTTGTTCATTATCAGCAAAGGTTTTAAATGAGTGCTCCTATCAGGAGTAGATAGTAATCTGACAGAGCATTTAGCCTGAGTGAATATTAAATATTTCAATATAAAGTAACAACTGGCAGAAAGAGTCATTGCTCAGAATGGCAAAGTTGACAGAATTGATCACAATCGGATAAGATACTTTTCGGTACCAATCAGTCTTTGATATATTTTGTTGAAGCAGCAAATTCTGCAGGCGGCCAGTTGTCACTGAATGTCACAGTGCACTGTTCACTAAACAGTATGCCGCAGGGACTCCTATTATAGTGTTGTTCCTGCCATACAGTATATAAATAATTCTATTTGCCAAGTCAATGTCCTTTTTCTCTGAATTCCCTACATTTGCCTTTATCAAACAGTGACCCTTCACATTTGCTCTGACGTAGATGGCAAAGGTTCATTTTGTTTAAAACCGTGGTGCCAACATTACAATCTAGGGAAATATTTGTGGCCACCACCACCTGCCACCTCCTACCCACCATGGCGGACCTGCTGTTCCATATTCCAGTTCCAATCATTGACTTCACACCTCTCTCTCCACCACTCAAAAAAATCTTGACAATGCATCAAACCTCAGTCATCCCTTACCTTGACTACACCCTCTCCAACTACCTCATAGGCCGCTCTGCAATTAAGACCCACTGTTTCGAAGAAGCCACATGAACAATGGACATGCTGAGGAGAGAAAATTTTGTGGAGCGGAATCCAGTTTTATCCCTGCCACCCAGACTGACTACAGGCAAATCTAAACATGTTCATGATGTATGACACAACTTCACCTCCAGTACCTGACTCTGGACTGTGATACTGACCCGACTGAACCCTTATCATTCACTCCTTTCCCTCACTTCTGGCCCCTGTGGGAACGCAAATCTCACCATCCACACTATTCCCTAAAGGGTTGTGGACAAGTGATTGAGAAGATGAAGTTTTGTTGATAATTTACGCCTTTAAAAGATTGATAAGTTAATGTCAGCTGTGGCCTTGTGTTAACACTCACCTCTGAGTCAGAAGATTGTGAGTTCAAGTCACCCTCTAGAGACTTAAGCAAAAAAACTTATGCTGACACTCCACTATAGTATTGAGTGAGTGCTGCAGTGTCAGAGGTGCATCTGTTGGGTGAGGTGTTAAAAATGAGGCCCCCCCATTTGCTCTCATAGGTGGACATTAAAGATTCCATGGTCTATTTTGAAGGAGAGCATGGGAGTTATCCTACATGTCCCGGCCAATATTTATACCTAAATCAATATCAATAAAAACAGATTACCTGGTCATTATCATATTATTGTTTGTGGGATCTTGCTGTATGCTAGCTGGCTGCTGAACTTCCTACATTACAACAATGACTGCACTTCAAAAGTACTCATTGGCTCCAAAGCATTTTGGGATATCCTTAGGTCATGAAAAATACTAAATAAATGCAAGTCTTTCTTTCAACTTAAGGCAGATGGAGAGATTTTTAAGCTATAAAGATGCATGTAATTTTGCATCATTAAGCGTTTTTTAAAGCAATAACAGGAATGGCAAAATAATTGATGCACTACAAAAATAACATGAGGATTTAAAAGCTATGGATTGAAGAATTGAAAAAGAATAGCTAGCAAAGAAAATGGAACTAACCCGTGCACATTAGACTATTGAACATATTTATGTTTGATCTTTTTGTCAATGACCTTGTCACATGAGATTAACTGGTATTATATAATATATTTTTCTAACATATTGCTACAATTCAATAAGTAAGAACAGAAAAAATGCTTTCTTATACTTACCAATAAAAACAATTTAATGTTCATTGCTAAAATGCATTGTGGAAGATTGCTTTGAATGACCGAACATCCCTGTTGATAATCAGTAACGCCATATTGCAACCAATAAATAAAAGATGGAAATTTCCAGATTGCACTCAGGTCTTTTGTCTTCATGTTGTAAAATACTTGTACATTGCTAGTTAACAGCAGCTACACAAGGGCTGAGAGGTACTTTGATGTAATTTGAAGAAGCAGCAACCTTTTAAGCTCTCTGGAGGATTACCTTTGCATCGTGTTGGTTACTGTACGTTAGAACATAGCTTGTAAAATGGGAATATCCTTCATCGTACTGAGTAGAGCATACGAGGTGGAGGGGTTTCTGGGGAGGTGGGCAGGGGTTGTTGGTGAGAAGCAGCATATAAAACAGTACCACCCATCTGGAAAATTTGGCTGCTCTAAATATTTTTGGTAGTTGTCCTGCCTTTTCCATTGCCTGGAGCTTGTAACATGCCTCAGTTGATTGGCATGATCAACCAATGAAAAGCAATTTTTCCTCCTCCTTCAGGTACCATGCCCCTAAGGGGTTATTGGCAACCATGGACTTGTCCATGATTATGCTCGGCTAAGTATTGCAGTGGTTTGCCATTGCTTTCTGCAGTATGGCTCACCAGAACACACATCTGCTCTGCCATCAGGGGTATTGGAAGGATTTACAGGCTAATAATCAACCCGCTTGGCCACATCATGAATGGATTTTCCATGCCCACCAAGTCCTAGAGTGGGACTTGAACCCAAGTTCCTGGCCCAGAAGTAGGGATGCTACCGCAAGACTACAATGCAATCAGAATGGAGGATATTGCCAAACACCCACAATGCTCACAATACACTCAGAGCATTTTTTTAACTTTGTACCTGGGTTGACTAATGACACTTTCAGCAGTCCCCAAGAAAACAGTGACATGAAGTCACAGGCTTTCTCAATCTCACAATTTTGCAAATGGTTCTCATTCGTTGCATTCCAAAGCAGCACAAGATCCAATTACTTGCAGCAGATTTACATTTTTGTTCTAGTTTTGGATCTGCTTCCAATGGTCTCCTGCCAAAACTATAAATCCAATCATAGAGATAGCCAAACTATCTGCTTGCTTAGCATCTGTAAAAGCTAGAAACAAATTAAAGTCTGGGTTAAAATGAAACCAGAAAATGCTGGAAAAACTCAGCAGGTCTGGCAGCACCTGTGGAGAGAGAAACAAAGTTAACGTTTCCAGTCCGTATGACTCTTCTTCAGAACTTATTTCGGCTTTCCAACTTCCACAGTATTCTGCTTTTATTTTAATGCTTGTATTCGCTTCTTTAGAAAGTATATACCTGAAACATTTTATTTTTGCATTGAGTTTCACTTGGGATGGCAATAGTTAAAAAGAGTTGTTAAAAAAGGAAGAGAAAACGCATGGAAGGTTAATCAGGTTAAGAGAGAAAGAAACATTGTTTAATATTTCAAGAGCAACCAATGTTCTCTGATCAAAGGTCACATTTGAAATCCTTCCCTTTTTGATTCTGGTTGGTCTGAAGTACTTGCCTGACGTTTTCCCTTTTAAATCACAGTTAATGAAACTACAGTTGGTAAGAACATTTATAGAAAGAAATAATTTGCTCAATTGTCACTTCACCCCTCATCCATTTTAATGAAATAGTCAGCTTGTCCATACCAGGGGTAACTGTGTTTAATCAGGTTTGCGACTCATCCATAATCGGGCAAATGTTAATCTTGTGTGACACAGAATGCACATTAAGAACTGAGGTTATTACACTGTTAAGAACATGTGGATTTTCCAGTTGCTGTTATTTCAATGCCAGCGGTAATCTATTTGAATTCAAATAAATGGATTACCACCAGCGTTAAAATAGTACTGATGGAAAATCCAGGCAAGTATCCGTATGCATATTATTAAATCTGATGTATTTGTCATACTATGCACTTTTTATGAGCTGAAAACCTGAAGGCTAGATTTATGTACAGCTTTAATTATGATTTTACTGCTGAACTGTTCAGGCAGCCTAAAGCTTGCGGATGCAAGTACAGTTGGTCAAATACCAGCCTCAAGATTTTAATTTTCACTACTGGCAGTAAAATGGCTGTAGTGGTTAGGTTGTTCGTTGTACACCCGGACAATGGACAGGCAAATTTAGCAGGTACATAATAGGTGGTGGATCCCCAATCACTACTGTTATGCCAGGTGCCAAATGTCAAAATCTACCTCCAAATGTTAGAGGCAATATTCTAAATATCCATTTTACTTAATGCATAATGAAATATAAGTTGGCTTGTCGCACTGGTGCCATTGCTATAACTATTTGCCCCATTTCTATTTCCCTGCTCTTTCCTGAACCCTTTTACAGTCTTCATTTCCTAGGACATATATCAGACTCCATTTCAAATGCTGTCTTATGCTCATTATCCATTTGTGGAAAAGCAATGCATGTTTTACCAACACTCTGCGTGCAACCTTTTCTTCTAACTTCCCCATTCTTCTAATAACCCTGAATCCATGGCCCCTTGTTAACTATCTCTCAAGCAGTGGAAACTGTAGCCGCTATTTTAGCTTATCCTGAAACTGTCACCCCACGTTCTAAACTCCCCAAGCAAGGGAAACACGTTCCCAGCATCTGCCTTGTCAAGACACTTAAGAATTTTATGGCTTGGATCTTACAGTCCCAATAGTGATGAATAATGAGAAGCTTGCCACTATTGAGGGCTTAATTGGCACCCGTTCTACAAATGTTCACTCCCTCCACCGTTGACGCACAGTGGCAGCAGTGTGCACCATCTATCAATGTGTATTGCAAGAATTCACATTGCAAACTCACCAACCACTACCATCTAGAAGGACAAGGGCAGCAAACACGTGGAACACCATCATCTGAAAGTTCTCCCTCAAGCCCCTCACCATCCTGACTTGGAAATATATCGCTGTTCCTTCACTGTTGTTGGGTCAAAATCCTGGGACTCCCTCCCTATCAGCACTGTGGGTGTACCTACACCACATGGACTGCAGCGGTTCAAGAAGGCAGCTCACCACCACCTTCTCAAGCGAAGCCCACATCCCGTGAATGAATAAACAAAAAACTGCATGTTAACTTTCTGGGATTGATGCACAAGGTCATCCAAATCCCTCTGAGTACTTGTTATTCATTTTTAAAAAATATTCCATTTCTCTAATCTTCCTAATAATGTCAATAAGTTCACATTTTACCACATTATACTCCATCTGCTAATTCCTTGTCCACTCATTTAACTGTCTATATTCCTTTGCAGACACTTTGCCCCCTCCTCACAGCTTACTTTCCTACCTAACCAGGTATCGGCAGCAAACTTGGATACATTAGATACACGAGAATAGAGATTGTAAATAGCTGAGGCCCAAGCACTGATCCTTGCATTACTATACTAGTTACAGTCTGACAACCAGACCTGTTTATTCCTGCTCTCTATTTTTTGTTGTTAACAAATCCTCAACCCATTCTAATATATCACCTCAATCCCATGAGCCCTAATTTTATGTAATAACCTCTTTTGTGTTATGTGGCACCTGATGGAACGTTTTTTGAAATCTCAAAAACATTACATTCACTGACTTGCCCCACCAAGCAGTTTATCGACCCTGCTAGTCTCAACGTCGAAAACTGAACCTTTCAAACACAATTTCCCTTTCATAAATCTGAGCTGACTTTGCCCAAACACATTATTATTTTCTAAGTGCCCTGCTACTACTTCCCTAATAATCACTTTCCCTGCTACTGATGTCAGGCTAACTGGCCTATGTTTTCTGCTTTCTCTCTCCATCCATTTTTAAATCAGGGAGTTGCATTTACCCCCTTAATCCCATTCATTTGATCAGTAATATTTCTTTACTAACACCAATTTATAGCCGTTTGGTAGTGTGGAACTTGAGTGTTGCTGAAAAAAGAGACATGCTGCCTAAGCTTTTCGTCTTGCACTCATCAGGGCAGATCACACGCTTACCAACAGTAAAGGGAACAACAATTGATACTGCATTAGAAGAAAATGCTGATTGGTTGGCAAGTGGACTCTCTTCCACCAATCTATATCTCTCCCCAGGTCTTTACCCAAAATATTTACAATACAATCATGCTACCCTTTCTACCCTGCCACTGCTCCCCACCCCCCACCACACACACAAACCCCCACCACACACACAAACCCCCAACACACACACAAACCCCCACCACACACACAAACCCCCACTCAAGTCTTTGACTTTATAAATTCATACAGCTTGGAGGTTTGATCATTCTTCCAGATCTTGTTCTGATATATTCGGAGGAGTGGTAGGCTCTGTTGATTCGGGAGTCCTTTGTTAATTTGGAGTTTGAGTTGTGGTCTGTGTTCTGGCACTTGGTTGCCTTCTTCTGATACTTTTCCACTCCTTGGAGTTGAACTTCTTTTTGTCAATTCCCTATCTGTCCTGCTTGGGGACCACCAACTTGTCCCATTCTTTCCGAAGAAAGTGAACACTCCGTTCATTCGTGTCATGAACCCGTTTTTTAATTTTTCCATATGGTCCACCATGATCTTTGTGGGACTTGAAGGTATCACTCCTTGTCGTTTGAATGTTCCTCATCAGTGGGCTCACCTTGTAGTTTGGCTTTTATCGTGGCATCATATTTTCCAGTGTGTCTGTGTGCCTCACTGAGGTGTGCTCTAGCAAGTTGATGGTCACTAGTTCCTTGCTCCATGAAGCTTTGTGCATTGGCTGGAGGTTGCAGTGTCTGTGCATGTTGTTTACACTTAGTGAGACAGCAACTGTTGGACCCTACAATTGGGACTTATTCTTCTGCTGCTGGTCATTTTATGTGTGTCTTCCACCTGATGTACAGTGGTAATTATTTGAAGGTTTGGCTGAAGAATTTGGAGAAACTGGCTCTGCGAAAAGTGAAGACAATTCAGAGTTGAAGTGCCAGTCGAGAGTCTCTTTACTGCTGGGCCTCTCTCCGTGTAGTTGATGACAGAGATTGTCTTGACGTCCTCTGCTGTTTTAAGGTTAAGGGGATCACAGGCATCTGTGATCAAATGAGAAAAAGATTGGGTGATGTAAATGACTTCAAATATCTTCTTGTCACTATACCTTAGTCGTTCGAGATTCATGCCTATGATTGGAAGCCTCCAGGCCCGTAGAGTGGTGTGCCTGTCATTCATAGCTGGAAGCCTCTCAGCCACGGTTCCTTGTCCGAAAGGACCGTAACACTGGCTCTTGTGTCCAATTTGAAGTTGGTGAGGTGACCATTTATTGACATGTCTGCATTCCAAAAGGAGAATCCAGGATTCTTGACCTCAGCCAAGAAACAGTTCAAATCAATTATTACTTCCGATGATAAATATTCATGCTTCACCATACTGAGTGCAGATGTTGAAATTGAACTAATTACATGTGTATCTTCCTGGTGTGGTACCTTAATCTCATGGATTGTGTTGGGATCATCCATCCATCTGGGTGCCTTAGATTTGCATAGATTTCTGAAGTATCCCAGGCAGTTGCAGATGAAACACTGCACTGGGAACCCTGGACATTGCTCTCACCTGTGAGGCTATTTGGCTGCACAGCGTTGACTTGGTTGCCCACCCTCTTATGGTCTGTTTGGGCATTGCCTTCCTTGGCCTGGAGTCTCACTGCACCTTTTCTGTTACATTAGCTGGACAGTTGGGGTTGCTCTGTACCATGGCTTAACCTTGTTAAAAGGACCAATGTTGTTGGCTGTCTGACTATTTGGATGGCCTTTTCTAGAGTCAGATCTTCCTTGGCCTGTACTATGTCTGAAAGGGCATTGTCAGCCACTCCACCAACAATTCTGTCACTTATGAGTTCTGACTTAAGATCACCATTGTCACAGCCTTTAGCCAACCTGTATAATTTGTTTATAAAAGAGTCAACTGATTCTGCAGTCTGTTGGACAGGTTTGTTGAATTTCGCTCTCTCTAAAATTTTGTTGCTTCTTCGATTAAAATAGGTATCGAATGATTTTAGAACTTCGTTAAATTTATCTGAGGATCCGTTTATTCCTCGCAATAATATCATCAGCTCTTGGACCTACTGATTAAGGTAATGTATTCACTTGTTCAGCTTCTGTCTTTTGTTTTAATCTTGAAACTATCATGTATCTTAAGAATCTTTTCTGCCAAAGTCCCCAATTTTTGTGTTTGGTCTGGCCCTTGGATCAGTGCAAATTGTTCTGGTAATGTTGATTTGTTGTCCATGGTCACATTAAAGTTCACAATTGTTTTACAATTGAATCCTGGCTTTGGCTGAGATTTTTAAACCTTTTGCGATGATTATTTACAATACACTCAGCCGTCATGTGATGGCACCAAGTCTGAATCCAACTGGCCGCAGGGATTTCTTCCTCCTGAGGTAACCTCCAGATTCCTGGGAGCAATGGCTGCACCCTCAAGATGGCAATGTTGTGGAGAACACAGCAGGCCATCATGAGCCTGGACACCCTCTCTGGTGTGTACTGGAAGGTTTCTCCCACGAAGTCGGGCATCAGCTCCAGCACACCGATGGCTTGTCCCACCATGTTCCTGGCAGCTGTACAACTCTAATTACCTCCTCGTGTGATCGCAAAATGGTGGTGGGGTGGGTGTGGTGGCAGGGGTAGCGGGTGGGGGAGGGGGGTTGGTCATCAGCCGCAGGTACAATATGTAGCCTTTATGCTCTCTGTTTGGTCTTAGAAGGTGGAAACAGCAGGCTGCCCTAGAGTGAAGTTATTGTGGCTGCCGCCAGGATAACAGGCATTCATAACATGACACACGGCATATGATCACACATTGACGGGATGGTAGCCTTTGTAGTTGCTGTACCTCCTTATTGACATGAGGGCTGGGAGAGTCAGGTGTGTGCAGTTATTGGCTCCTGTTGCTTTAGAAAATCCACATGGCCATTCATCCCACTTCTCCTGATGTGAAGAGAATGTGATGTAATTGCATCTTTTAACATATAGGGCCTCCTTCACCTCCCGGATGCATCAATGGATGGCAATCCAGATGAATGGAAGTTTAATGCCACGATGAAGTTTGCAGCCACTGGCACTGACATGTACCTGGTGTGAGGTTCAGATTGGGGTGTTTGAAGTGGCACAGTTCTGGAACCACCTCATCGGTGAACCTGAGTCACCTCAGGCATTGCCCCTGGCTCAGCTACGGCCATGAGAAGTGCTCTCAGAAATTCCAGTATGGGTGGAGCTTTCTGTGGAAAGCCCTTCTGCTCTTTCTCCTCTGCAGCCTCTGTTCCAGTTCTTGGTCATGTTGCAGACCTAGAGGCGCAGAAATTATAGCTCCCACACCTCTTGCATCTCAACAAGCTCCCAAACAGGCCTCCAAAAACAAGCTAGAGAGCTTCCACAAATGTCTTCCTAGCAGATTTAAGTCAAAAGCACATCACCTGGTCGAATTGAGTTTCTGGTCAATTGTAACTGCCAGGATGTCAATGATGGGCAATTCAGAATGTCAAGGAGAGATTGTTGGATTCTCTCTTGTTGGTGGAGATGGGTCATTGTCTGTCACCTGTGTGGTGTGAATGTCATTTGCCACTTATCAGCCCATCCTGAATGTTGTCCAGGCCTTGCCACATATGCACATGTACTGCTTCAGTATCTGAGAAGTTGCAAAAGGTACTGAACACTGTACAATCTTCAGCGAACATCCCCACTTCTGACCTTATGATGGGAGGAAGGTCATTGATGGAGCAGCTGAAGCTGGTTGAACCTAGGACACTACCCTAAGGAACTCCTGCAACAGTATTGTGAGCCTGAGATAATTGGCATCTAACAACCACAGGCATCTTCCTTTGTGCTTTCCTTTTCACCTCACCTCTGAAATCCTGCTCTTTTGTCCATGTTTGGACCAAGGTTGTAATGTTGAGTGCTCCTGGAAAAAACCAAACTGACCATCGGTGAGACAGCTATTGCTGAGCTCAGTGCGCGCCGCTCGATAGTACTACTGATGACACATTCCATCACTTTGCTGGTAATCGAGATTAGACTGATGGAGCAGTCATTGGCTGGCTTGAATTTGTTCAGCTTTTTGTAGACTGGTTGTAGTTGGGCAATTTTCCACATTGTTGGGTAGATGGATAGTGTTGAGCTTCTTGAATGTTGTTGGAATTGCACTCATCCAGGGAAGAGGAGTGTATCCCATCACACTCTGGACTTGTACTTTGTACTTGGTGGGAAGATTTCAGGATTAAAAAGGTGCTTCAACCAGCTGCTTCTGACTTGCTTTTGCCGCACAGTATTTATGTGGCTGATCCAGTTGAGTTTCTGGTCCATGGTGATCCCTAGAATGCTGATAATGGGGGATTCAGTGATGGTAACGCCATTGAATGTCAAGGGTTAGACTCTCTCTCTTGTTGGAGATGGTCATTGCCTGGCACATGCATGGCACAAATGCTACTGGTGATTTGTCAGTCCTAGTCGGAAGGTTGTCCAGGCATGCTACATGTGGGCATGGACTGCTTTAGTATCTGAGGAATTGTAAATAGAACTAAACACTGTGCAATCATCAACAAACATCCAAACTTCTGACCTTATGATGGAGGGAAAGTCATTAACAAAGCATCTGAAGACGCTTGCACCTACAAAACTGTACTAATGGACTCCTGCAGCAATGTTCTGGACCTGAGACGATTGACCTCCAACAACCACAATCATCTTCCTTTGTGGTAGGTATGACTCCAAACCGTGTTGAGATTTCCCCCGATTCCCACTGACTCCAGTTTTGCTAGGGCCTCTTGATGCCACACTCAGTCAAATGAGGCCTCAATGTCAAGGGCAGTCACTCTCACATCACCTTGGAATTCAGCTCTTCTGTCCATGTTTGGACCAAGGCAGTAATGAGGTCAGCACTTGAAAGGTCCAAATTCATGACAAATCCAATGAATATTGGTGAACAGGTTATTAGTGAATCACTCCTGCTTGATAGCATGGTCGATGATGCCTTCCATCACTTTGCTGATGATGGAGAGTGGACTGACAGAGCGGTAATTGGTGCGGTTGGATTTGTCCTGCTTTTTGTGGTCAGGGCATACCTGAATAATTATTCACCCTGTCAGGCAGATGTTACTTTTGTTGCTGTAGTGGAACAGCTTGGCTAAGGGTGCAGCTAGTTCTGAGCATCAGTTTTCAAGACATCCGTTTTTAAGATGTTGTTAAGGTCCATCGTCTTCCTTGTATCCTTGTTCACTCAGCTATTTCCTGATATCATGCTTAGTGAATAGAATTGGCTGAAGACTGGCATCTGTGATGGTGTGAATCACAGGAAGAGGCTGAGATGGATCATCCACTCAGCACATCTGACTGAGGAAGGTTGCAAATGCCTCAACTTTGTCCCTTGCACTTATATGTTGGACTCAGCCATCACTGAAGATATGGTTACTCATGGAGCCTCCTGCTCCATTTAGTTTATTTGTCTGCCACCATTCACGACTGCAGGACTGCAGGACTTTGATCTGATCTGTAGGCTGTAGATTAAAGTAACAAGTAACAAGAGCCCTTAAGGGGCCATCTGTTACTTGTTCCATGTTGTTCTTTCACAGAATGCTTACCATTGTTCTGCTATTCACACATTCTGCCACTATCAGCACCTTCTTTAGCCCTTACCACTACCATTAACATTCCCTTTGTCTTGTGTCCACGACATCTTTGTCAATCTCTCCTTAGCCCCCACCTATTTCTGGCCTTCTATCCAGCTTCACCTGCTCCAACCCCCTTTAAGCAGTACAAATTTCATCACATTTCTACTTCTCTTTAGCTCTGAAGAATAGACATACGGACTTGAAATGTTAACTCTGTTTCTCTCTCCGCAGATACTGTCAGCCCTGCTGAGTTTGTCCAGCATTTTCTGTTTTTATTATTATTAGAGCAAAATTTTCTCTTGTGTTAAGTCCCTCACCGCTAGCCATAAGCCTAGTCTGGCAGATATGTCCTATCCTGGCCAGCTCAGTCAGTCAACCTTGCATATTGAAAACCCCACACTGCTTTGAGTAGAAGCCTTGAAGTCAGCTAAAGCTCCTTTAGCACCAGTGATGCCACTCCCTGTGGACTTCTGCAACTAGAAAGTATTAGAGAAAGCACCAAATTTTTGCAGAACTGTATTAACAGCCACAAGTTGTCAACTTGTAGCTGGTGATGCCTTTGAATAGTATTGGTGGGGATCCTTCCTTTGTTTAATGTATGTTTAGCCATGCAGAGTTAAGAATGGGCATCGGCTGAGTGCATTAGCGCCCAATTCATGATAGCATCTGGCATGATTCACAGCAGAAGTGTGCATGCACAGGAGACACCATTTTGGTCTTTGAATGGCACCCGTTGTGCCCAAACAATAGGCGTTAGCAAATCCAATTTCACACCTGCTGATTCCTTGCGTTTAATCTGGGAGACCTTTTTTTCAATTGTGATGCTTTTTACAGACCTGTTCCCAGATTCCTGTGTGGTCAGTGCTGACTTGATGCAGCCTGTGACATACTAGCCTGCCCTTTGTCTCCAGTTCAAATTTATGGGTTGCTGCCTCAGCCTGAAACATTCATGACCCTTTTCAACAACTTAGCTTTTCAGGATGCCTTGTAAGGGAAAGCCAAAAGATTTCCTGTATTATTTGTTTCCCAATTTGCACAGATGATCTAGATGAGTGGAATATTCATCAGGAATGCTTGCTAAGTGTCTTGTTGTCTGTTTGAGAAGTGTAAGAGGAATAATAGTATGCGTGCGTCATGACTGACTGTCCCCAATATCGGATTTGTTTTTGCATAAATTGAACTGCAACAAAATTTTGCATGCAGTATGTTTTGATTTTTTTTTAACTTATATGAAAATAGGGTATTCAAGCTTTTGGAAAATAAAAGAAGTGTCTTAACTGTGTGTAACTAATTTCCCACAAAGGTTTAAATGTTAAGATTATGAGGATATTTCAAAATCTTGCTTCATATAACTGATTAACAAACTTAACCCATAATCTACCAATTGTGGATTTCTACAGTGCATCAGATTTTTGAATGTCACAGACAGAAGGCTAAATCACATATTGAGGGAGGGTTAAATGTGCCATAGGTTAGTGGCTCATTTTGCACCTTGTTTGACTATTCTCTACAATCCTACTTGAGTGAAAATAACAAGAGACAAAATGGAGAATCCACAGGGAAAATGATTGAGCCTGTCTTCAATTATCTCATTGGGAAGTCCTAATTGCTTTTGAATGAAGGTGTTTAGCTGTTGCTGGAAGTGTTTCCCCTTCTGGTAGTATGTATGATGAGAGAACTTTTACAAAGCTAGCAGCCAAAGGATATCCTTGCAGGGAAGCGTCCACTGGCAATTTCCAATCAAGTGTGGTGTTTTGTGATGTTGTACATTGTTTTGATTGGGACATTATTTAGAGTCTCACTTTTTCTTAAATCTGCCTATCCACAGTTTTATCTTCAAACTGAGAGCCAAGGTCAATAATTGATCAAATCTGTATAATTGAGCAAGTAGGATCCTATGCTTTGTGCAACATGCACCCACATGGTGGAACAGTGAGATGTTACAGGTCATGAGAATAGCTGACCAGTAAATTTTACTATATTGATAAACCAAATGAAAAGGAAATAGAAAGTGACAATAGGTTTTCAACAGACCGACCAGGCTATCATTTTAACTCAAATATCACTCTCCCACACCCAAACCCTGCCCTTGTTGCTGTACCCCATCTTCAACTTCTCACCTTTAAAGAATATCTCCTCCTTCCCAGAACGTATGGGCGCTCTTGTCCCTCACTGGCCTCAATTCAACTTGTTATTCCTTTTTCCCTCTAACCCAGTTTAAAAGGGAATTCTTACCATCACCCCTTCAGTTCAAGATAGCACATAAAGGGTGGAATGAAGGTAGTAGAGTGAAAGGATCTTAGCTTGGCAGAGCAAGATGTAGAATCAGTTTGGTTAGAGTTAAGAAACAACAAAGGGGAAAAAAAACACTGGTGGGGTTGTTCATAGGCCCTGTTATGGACAGGAGGGGGTCAGTTCAAACAGCACTGTTTTCCTCTTACCAGCTGTCCATGAACAGAAGGTATTTTGAATTAGTTTCCTTTAATGAATAAGCTCTGGCATATTTTTGTAAACTTCTCAGTTTTTGTGTGATCTAATTTTACTAATAACTCCACAGAAAACTCGAGTTAGGATTACTTCAGAAGGTTAGTTGAGGCTCTGGCATTTGGGAAGCCATTGTCTCAACAGACTCATGGGCTCTGCTAGCAAGGTTGGCTTATCAAGTGCAAATGGCATTCCTGTAGCTCCTTCTGAAATTGGTCTGTATGGTCCCAGATGGTCTGTTAGAAGCTCCTCAGGCAGGATGAGCGTGATCATAATTCTGAACAAATTAAACTCTGTAGGTAAGTTGACTAAGGTGGGTTAGGAAACTAGATTAAAAATATAGCTACAGATAGACAATGCAAATATTTAAAGAATTAATTCATAATTTGCAATGATTATACATTCCCTTAAGGAACAAAGACCCCACAGGAGAAGTGGTCAAATCATGGCTAACAAGCAAAGTTAAAAATAGAATTAGATTAAAGGAAGAGACTTGAAATGTTTCCAAAAGCAAGAGTAATCCTGAGGGTTTGGAGGAATTTATAGTTCAGCAAAGGATCAAAAGAAACTGATAAAGAAAGAGAAAATATGACATGAGAGTAAACTAGCTAGTGTCTTAAAAATAGATTATAAAAGTTTCTATTCATGTGAAAAAATGAGGAGATAATTGAGGGTAAAAATGGGCCCCTTAAAGGCGGTAACAGAGGAAACAAGTGTAGAAAGCATACCTCCATCACGCTGTGTTAACTTAATTCTATTACAATTATGCAGCTCTTCCTTGAGACATTACCTGCCTGGTTGATGCTCACTAACTACAAAGCTGAAAAAATAGATATTGTTATTTAGTACATCCAGCTGACTGAGGAGGCATCAGGCCAACCCACATTCAACAACCTGCTCTGAAAACTCTGCTCACTTTTTGGAAGCTGTGACAAATTTCATCACAGTACCTGAGACAATCCACAATATTCTAAATAAAACAACTCATAACTTTCTAAAAAGAAAAGTCAATTCACCCTATCTACCAATGTTAATGGACCCTTTAAATAATTCCAGAATCTAGATCTTTGCCAAAACCTAATGAGTTCTTCCTTGTGCCATACCCTATCTGTGCATTAAGTTTGGTTGCAATCCATCCATTAGTTTTTGAGATATATTGTTTACAGACAAATGGACTAACAGACTAACAAATAGGGGGAACACATTACCTCTACCCATCTTCATTGGTGGAGGTAACAGGTAAAGAGGGCACTCAGTAGAAAGCATTTCTCCACCATACTGTGTTAACGTAACATGTTTACAATTGCACAGCTCTTCCTTGAGGCTTTTCCCTGTCTGGTTGATGCTCTGTAACTACAAAGCTGAAAAAATAAGTATTTTTATTCAGAGCTTTCATCTCACTAAGGAGGCTTCAGGTCAGTCCGTGTCCAACAATCTGCTCTGAAAACTCTGCTCATATTTTGACAGATGTGACAAATTGTACCACAGCAGCTGGATAATTCAAAACATTCTAAAACAGTCAACAACAACCTAAACAAAAAACCCAAAACTTTAAGGAAAAAACTCAATTCAACTTATCTCCCAATGTTAATGGACTCTTTTAGAAAATTCCAGAATACCCAAGAAGGCACATTCCGGAAGGAAGTGGCCGATGGTCTCTACACAAGAAGATCATGGCAGCCATCTCAAGGGCAGCGGGCATTGGCGCTAAGACTATGGGTATGCATGAGTGGTCTAATCAGTGCTTGTTTGCAAATTCTGGCCATGAGGCATTCTGCCAAATGGCTTTGGCAGTCTGCTCAGCAAACCATCCGGCAGGATTCATCATATCCTTTTCCGAAGTAGGGCTTCGAGGACATTATGGCATAATGGACTTGTGGAGAGAGACGTCTCAGAAGGTGCATTCATACCATGGCCAAGCAAGTTGATTATCAACCTGAAAATCCTTCTGCTATGCCGATGGCAGGTGATAAGATTGGGAAAGCTTCCTGGTCAGCCAGAACTGTGCAGTAGTTGCAATGCCCCCACATTAATGCCCATTTAATTGTCAGCCGGGAGTTGAGGGCTATGAGGAGCTGGCACGAAAGAAGTGTTGAGGCCTGGGGCAGATCAGCCATGATCTTACTAAATGGCAGGGCAAGCTTGAGGTGCCGAATGGCCTACTCCTGCTCCTATTTCTTATGTTCTTATGTTCTTAAAAGATTCCATGTGCAAGCTCCTGCCATGGGCTCCATGGCAAGCATCCTCCTCATGTTAAACAATTGCTAGAAAGAGAAGTGAAAGGTGTTTTTCTACACTATGGTCTGAATGTTTCATAACATACTAAGAACATAAGAAATAGGAACCAGGGATAGACCATTCGGCCCCTCGAGCCTGCTCCGCCATTCAATAAGATCATGGCTGATCTTCTTGTGTTTCAAAATCCACATTCCCATCTACCCCGATAACCTTTGATTCCCTTGCCTAACAAGAATTTATCTACCTCTGCCTTAAAAAGATTCAATGACCCCCCACCTCTACCGCCTTCTGAAGCAGAGTTCCAAAGTCGCGCAACCCTCTGAGAGAAAAAAATTCTCCTCATCTCGTCCTAAAAGGGCGACACCTAATTTTAAAACATTGCCCCCCTTGTTCTGGACTTACCCACAAGAGGAAACATCTTTTTGACGTCCACCTTGTCAAGGCTGTTCAGGATCTTGTATACTTCAATCAAATCACTCCTCACTCTTCTAAACTCCAGTGGAAACAAACCCAGCCTGTCCAACCTTTCCTCATAAGATAACCCACTCATTCCAGGTATCAATCTAGTAAACCTCCTTTGAACCACCCCCAATGCATTTACATCCTTCCTTAAATAAGGAGACCAAAGCTGCACACAGTATTCAAGGTGCGGTCTCACCAATGCCCTGTATAACTGAAGCATAACATCTTTACTGTTATTTTCAATCCCTCTCGTAATAAAGGATAGCATTCCATTAGCCTTCTTAATTACTTGCTGTACCTGCATACTAACTTTTTGTGACTCATGCACTAGAACACCTAGATCCCTCTGCACCTCAGAATTATGCAGCTGTTTTGCATTTAAGTAATACTCTGCTTTTTTGTTCTTCCTGCCAAAGTGAACAACTTCATATTTTCCCACATTAAACTCCATTTGCCAGATCTTTGCCCACTCACTCAACCTATCTATACCCATCTGGAACCTCCTCATGTCCTTTTCATAACATACTTTCCTACCTATCTATGTGTCATCTGCAAATTTAGCTACAATGTCTTCCCTCCCCTCATCTGTAATAATCTTTGATGCGGCATGTTATCAAATGCCCTCCGGAAACCCAAGTACAGTATGTCTACAGGCTCCCCTTTATCCACTGCGCATGTTACTCCTTCAAAAAACTCCAATAAATTGGTTAAACATTATTCTCCTTTCACAAAGCCATGCTGACTCTTCCCAATTGCCTTGAGCTCTAAGTGCCCAGCTATAACCTCCTTAATGATCAATTCTAATAATTTCCCCATGACAGATGTCAAGCTAACTGACCGATAGTTTTCTGTTTTCTGCCCCCCTCCCTTCTTGAATAGAGGGGTTATATTTGCTACTTTCCAATCTGATGGAAGCTTTCCAGAATCTGGTGAATTTTGGAAAATTAACACCAGTGCATGGACTACCTCATTAGCCACCTCTTTTAAGTCTCTAGGGTCTAGTCCATCGGGACCCGAAGACTTGCCAGCCTGCAGCTCCATCAATTTGCTCAGTACCGCTTCCCTCGGGCAGAATATTGCACACAGTGTGTGGGCACGTGCCCGACACGCCCAAACGTATAATGACGCGCGATGACGTTGGGCATGCGTCCCGACGTCCTCTCACAGTCTCGCGATATTTCGTTCGGCTGGAGCGTGTTGGAGGCGGCTGCACGCCCATTGATAATTAAAAGGCCTGTTAAGGCCATTAACAATCTAATGAAATTCAAATTTATGTCCAATCTTACAGTTGGCGGTCAAGCGAAAAGGCCAAGCGGCCTTTACATTTTTTAGGAAACCTCATACACGAGCTGGATGAGGTTTCCTAAAGCAAATAAACATTAAATAAAAACTTTATTTTTTAATCAAAAACACGTCCCAGCTTATGTGACAGAGTCACATTTTATTCTCTTCATTATTTTTTCATAGTGCTTCAAACTCCCTGAGGCAGCATGTGCAAACTGTGCACTAGGCCCGGCTCTCCCTACTCCCCCCGCCTGCACAGGCAGTGCTCAGCCGCTCGCGATCCACACAGGGTGGGCCTTAATCGGCCTGCCAGCGTGAAATCGCGGTGTGGACCCGATCACGGGCGGCTCCCACCGAGCCCACATGCCAAGAGCAAAACCCTGCCCATAGTGATTTCAATTTCACCAAGTTCCTTTCTTCCATTTGCCTCCTGATTTGCAACTATTACTGGAATGTTTTTTGTATCCTGTATAGTGAACACAGAAGCAAAATATTTGTTCATCTCTTCTGCCATTTCCTTACTATCTGCTGTTAACTCCTCACTGACGCTCTCTAGAGGACCAACACTCACTTTACTTACTATTTTCCTTTTTTAAATACCTGTTGAAACACTTGCTATCCGTTTTTACATTTCTAGCTAGCTTCCTTTCGTTCGTCAGGCATATGCGATCGGCAGGCTCGGAAGCAGACAGGAAGTGGGCCTCCGGCCGCGATTGGCCCCCCAACTACCATTTCATGCTGGCTGGCAAATTAATGGCCAGCCAGGATGAAAGGTGCGCTAAGAAATGCTCAGTGCTGCCAGGGTGGGAGCTGGAAGAGGGCGGGCACCAACCTAACCGAGGGTGCGGGTGAGCTCTTCTAGTGAGCTCCCTGAAGGCAGACAGCTTCCCAGGGAGCTGCAGACCTCCACAAAATAAAGGAAATGACATAAATGCTGCAAAATGTGTCCATGAAGCACAATCAAGTACCTGAAAGCATACCTCATTAAAAAAAAACAGTCTCCAGATATTTCTTTTCATTTTATTCCCCCACGGAGATTTCATGCTGCCCTGGATCGAGGTTAAAGAAAA
Source organism: Cetorhinus maximus (assembly GCF_964194155.1). Lineage (NCBI taxonomy): Eukaryota > Metazoa > Chordata > Chondrichthyes > Lamniformes > Cetorhinidae > Cetorhinus > Cetorhinus maximus. The sequence continues at coordinate 41,965,333 of NC_135889.1, read as the reverse complement.
ATGTAAAAGCCGCCTTGGAGAATGGCCCATCCGCCAACCGTAATTGTGGAGGAGCCACGTATAATGGCTGTAAATTGCTTTGTTAATGGGCTTGATTGTCCACTTAATTGTCGGTGGGCATGTTTCTGACTGCTGCAGGTGCCCGCCAAGCCAGATATCGCATGAGTGTGCGACGATGTCGGGACACCCGCCCAACGTCATCTCCCACTATGTCACGCCCGTTCAGGCCGGGTGCGCGGCCGCCCACGGGACGTAAAATTCTGACCTATGAAGAACAAGTGGTAAGTTGAGAGTGGTTGGCAAAAATGCCATCCTAATGGAGCATTCCTTGGTAACATGGCCAGCCTTATCCTTCACAACACCAGGGACAGATAAAATCTCAGCACATAGTGACAATTGAGGGTACGCCTACTTTAATGCAGCTGTAGCCATGAAGATGAGAGCAACATTGGCTATATTTTAACCCCCTCTTTTGAGAGATTAGTACATCATGTCCCTTACGATGCGACTCATTTTCAACCTTGAGATAAAGTAGAAGGTGGTCAGCTGGCGCAGGAGCGGGGTGTGGGCCATGCCTGCACCACATACAGTAACTCCGAGAGCATCTTGCACTGATGACCAGGTCCTTACCCAGAATTGAGAGGGAGCATCGCTCCCAAATGTTAGAAATTGTGGTTTCAGTGTCAGTTAAACCCTTTCAACATTTATGGCAAATTGTGAAATGATTCAAAGTGAGAACCTTTTTTGGTGACAGTGGTTACATTTTATTCAGTTTAAATAAGGCTTGACATGTATAATGTCCGAGCAGCAATAACAAAGTGCAACAGCTGAGTAAAAGCTTGACATCCACAAAATCATTCCATGGTCACGCCAGTCAAAGTGGCACATACCTGGGCTTTGTCAACCCTGCAAGGGTTCTCTGTGGGATAGTCCCAAACCTCCTCTGGCCTATCATCTCTTTCTCTGGCTATGGGAACAATTTTTTAAGCTTTCTTTTCCCAGCATCACCTAGGGAGACTGATTTCACCCAATTGTTATCCCTCGCCATTATTTGAATGACCCAATTATAAAATTTGTCCTTGAGCCACCTGCCTGCCCAAGCCAGGTCAAACATTTGTTTAATGAAGGCCCAAACCACTGTTTCCCATCACATCACCACAGCCTCTTTTACCAAGAGTGTATGACAAACAGGATTAAAAATATAAGACCATAAGACCATAAGACATAGGAGCAGAAATTAGGCCATTCGGCCCATCGAGTCTGCTCCGCCATTCAATCATGGCTGATAAGTTTCTCAACCCCATTCTCCTGCCTTCTCCCTGTAACCTTCGACCCCCCTTACCAATCAAGAACCTATCTATCTCAGTCTTAAATACACTCAATGACCTGGCCTCCATAGCCTTCTGTGGCAATGAATTCCATAGATTCACCACTCTCTGGCTAAAGAAGTTTCTCCTCATCTCTGTTCTAAAAGGTCTTCCCTTTACTCTGATGTTCAGTATGACAATGAAATTAACAAAGTGCACAGCCAGTCATTGTATTTAAGTTTATTTGCGTTCGCAAGAATTAGCAAGTGATTTCTCAGGATTCTTACATGCATGCCCAGTTTCTGTTTGACCTTGGCTATATGCTCCTCCAGTTTTTGGCACATTTCCTGACCCCTCCAAACCATATACCCAGCAACTTCAGATAATCTGTCCTAACAGTGAAGGGGACAGATATGTTCTTTCCCATTAGTTACATACAAGATGGTTAACAGGTTAGTTTAAATACTAATATACTATATCGTTAATCTACTGTATGACAGCCTTTGATCTGGAAGCAGTACCAGTAAGGGAAATTTGTAATTACTTTAAAAAGTTTGGGGAATCAGTAACTGTTTTTAAAAATGTGTGGAAAGGACTATCATGAGCTTGTACTGCTTGTAAAGGGATCAATTATAATTTTTGGATAATAAAAAATACTGGTCCATGTGACCTGGCAACCCTTGAGCTGGAAGCAGTACCAACAGGAAGGAAGTTAAAATACAGAGATGGTTTTGCACAAAGAGAAAACTGAAGAGCTGGAGAGGAGAGTCAGTCAGCAAGCCAAGTTGGAGAGCTGGATTTTTGAAAGGTTGGAAAGCATGTTTAGAACGGTTGCCACTTCTGAGTGATTGAATGCCCTGAATTGGCCAAACCATGCAGAGGTAAAGGGGTTTCTGGTACATCCACACATCCAAAGTTGAGAGCTGAGAAGGCTCCGGAAAGAATTGTGCCATAAAGATGTGATGGCCCGATGGCTTTTGGGGAAAAACCTATATTTTATGTTGGGCGATGGTCCCTTTAAGAACTAGACTTCTCTGAAAGGGGATTCTTGGTAAAGCACCTTAAGTGATCCTGCAAAGAGGTTGCCTGGGAGGTAAACAATAGAATAGCAAAGGCTCAACCAGAGGTTGATTATTGAATTGAGTAGATTTTGGGTGCGGTTCAGTTTCAAGCAGGAGTTTAGTTTATAGTTTAGAACAAACTTGGTGCAGGAAACATCTCTTTCAAGCAGGATTCAGTGAAATTCTGTGTGCTGGCTAAAACAGTTTAAAACTCTTGGGCTTGAACTTTTCCCTTGTCGGGTGGGCTCGGCGGGAGCGGGCAGGGGTGGTCAGGGAGCTAACCACCGCCCGTGACCGGTTCCACACTGCGATTTCACGCAGGTGGGTCAATTAAGGCCTACCCAGCGTGGATTGCGAGCGGCAGCACTGAGCGCTAGCTGTGCGGGCGAGGGGAGGAGGGAGAGTCGGGCCTCATGCGCAGTTCACACATGCGCGTGAAAGAGCGCTTCAATCTCCCTGGGACACGGAGCTGCCTCAGGGAGATTGAAGCGCATTTTTAAAAAATAAATAATGACAATAAAAATTTAATGAAACATGTCCCCTCATGTGACCGTGTCACATGATATGGGACATATTTTTAATGTCAAAAGAAAGTTTTTATTTAATTTCTATTAGCTTTAGGAAACCTCATCCCGCTCATGGATGAGGTTTCCTAAAAAATCTGAAGGCCGCTTGGCCTTTTTGTCTGCCCGCCAACCGTTAATTACCTTGTTAATGGCCTTAATAGGCCTTTCAATTATCAGCGGGCACGCAGCTGACTCCAGCGTGCGCCAGCCAAACGAAATATTGCGAGACAGCGCAATGATGTTGGGACGCACGCCCAACGTCATCGTGCATAATATTACGTGTCGGCGTGTCAGGCATGCGCCTGCATGCTGAAGGTAAAATTCTGGCCTTGGTAACTGAAGGACTCCCAACAGTGAGTTGAACTTCTGGGATAGCAAAGCTAAGAAGAGGGAAAGAGAGAATTTTAGTTGCAAGATCACAGAGTTAGAGAATAATAGAATCAGGAGAATTCTGACCAGATGTGGTTTACGGTGCTAGTGGCATCTCTATTGAACTTAGTGTTCTATAACTGTGGGACGGTTGGTGGAGGTTTAAAGGAACAACCTTGCCGGAAGCAAGCAAAAGGTCCAAGAAATCTCAACCCTTATATGAATCTTTGAAACAGCCCTCAGACCAAGTGGTTAAACTTCCAATTTCTGATAATTATCTGACTTGAGTTATGGTGGGAGGATGGGTGGGGTGGGGGGGAGGGGATAGGTCAAATGGATGTAGAAGGCAATTTGACTTAAGAAGTCAAATTACTTAGATCAGTTACTTAGATTATAAGTAACTTTGTTCATTGTACCTCTAATATCTTTAATGTAACAGACTATTTAAGAGAGAGTGTAGTTGTTAGTTTCCATGTTGCCTGACTTTTGTGTAGTAAAATTCTTTTGTTTTAAACCATGAACCTTGTGGCTTCATTCCTTTAGTGAATTCCTGGGTTTTTAGATTTTTAAAAAAAGCTAAACACGTCTCTGGTCTCTACCAAGATCATAACACACGGAAGCCGGCATGAATGGAATCTTGGTTCCACAGAAACTGCAGCCTGTGGAGAATTGACTATGACCTTGAAAGAAAGGGACTAGAATTCTGCTTGGAAGAACTGTGTGGGCGAAACTGGGAACATACAGGCAGAGTGGACTGTCTACAAACTCAGTGAGATGGGCTCTGTTGTATTTGCTATTACAAGTGCAGTTTATTGATCATGCAAGTGTGATTTCCAAGCTAATGTTTAATTTAAATTGACTATGATTTATGTTAAAACAAAAGTTACAGGAAGTGAAATCTTGTCTGATAATTTCTTCATTTGGGTTTCTTTCAGTAAATTTGATAATTTTGGTTTACAGATCCCTACGAGGGTCGTAGCAACTGATTAATTGAAATAAGTACTAAAGCAAAGTTCAAAGATGGGTGGACAGGGCTAACTCATTGAATCTTTCCATTATGATCACACAGATTTTTAATGTTCCAATTAACTTGTATGAAAACAGTGGGCTAGAAACTGGATAGCTTCATTTTTTGATCATGGGGGTCATGATTCATGAGCTTCCTGGGCCCATGCAGATTAAAGTAGACAAGCACGCAAATTTGGTCTACCTACCTCATCTTTATTCTCAGCAAGCTGTAATTTGGGAAGATGCACAAAAATATTACTGCAATGCAAATTATTGCATAGTGAACACCAGAGCAGACAAAGGGTTTCATAGTGACAGATGTGATGCTGGAGGCATTACTAGTGGATGTGGGCAGGAGGAGAGATGCCATGTCCCTACTTGGAGCTAGGACACCCTCAAGGACCCCTCTCAGTGGGAGCAGGTAGCTAGGAATATTCCCCGAGCTGAACCCGAGCTATAAGAATACGAAACAGCTAAACCTTAAAACCACACACACAGGTGAACTGTACAGACACTAAGGGCTTAACTGTAACACACAGAGAGGTGAGCTAACTGAAAATCTGGCTCATCAAGAGACTGAGAGAGCCATTATCATAAACAATGGCACAGGGCAACTGCCATTACATAGCACAATTAGTTCCTGCCAGGAAAGAAAGGAACATTCATACTTCAATCAACCTTAGAGCAAGGTATGCCTCACCATGGGGAGGGGTTCGCATCGTTTTCTGTTGTGTAAACAGCAGAAGAATTGACTATGTCCTTCCTGTCTTGACCAGGACATGGACTAAACCAGGTGCTAAGCCCCGGACGACACAGCTAAATGGTGACAGGATCTGTGCCTGTGATAGGGCGCTATGAATCATCACAGAAGAGGATGATATCGGAGAGCAGACACTGCAGTCAGGAGAAGGACAGAGATCGGTCATCTCCAGATCCAGGCCTACATAGGTAATGACCAACTGTGTGGGTGATTGTAAGTTTCAGCTACATCATCGAGGGGTTTCTGTTGTGAGGTACTTTGTAAATCTCAGCCTTCCTTGTATCAGAGTTTGTACTGTGAGATATTGTTGTTAATTCCTGGTCGAATCACAGAGGATGGTGGAGGGGGGAGGCGGGGGTGGAGTTCTATGAGTTCAATAAACAAACAAATCCAAGCTTGAGCCAAACCCTGTGTCACACACATTTTGTTTTCATAATTCCTGAAGCCCAAGAACTATTGTAAGGGAGGACAGGAATGGAATCTCTTACACGGCACACAACAGGTAACAGTGCAAGACCTCTGTAGTGCTGCTACAAGCAATGCTGCATGAGGCAATTTTGCATCTGCATTGCATGAAAAGACTACTTGTTGATGCACTATTCACTATGTTGGCCTTTGTTATGAGCATGCACTGACAACATACTATCCTGATTCCCATCAAGTTCATAAAATTGTACATCATTCAGTCTTGTTAAAAGTAACTTGTCCTTTTTCTTTTTTGCCCTAGCTATATTACTTTAAACGAATGAATATTTTCAATGAAATGAATGAATTCAATTATTTTGAATGCTTGTAGCCAGTAGGAATGCAATAATGTCCAGAGAACAGGTACAATGGAGAGAAAAAAAAAGCACTTTGAATGAATCGAATTAAAATGGTGTGGGTATATTGTAATAATGAAAACTCTGCAACATCACCAGCTTTAGAACCAGCACTCTGGAAGCTTCTGAAAAAAAGTCAAGGTCTATAGGAAGATATTGCCTCCAGCTTATCATAAAAATGGCTCTGCCTAAATTTGGTCAGAGTGTTCTATTAACACACTCAATCGAGCTGTGAGATTTGTCACATGTCATGAAGACCTATAAAGGTTCACAGTCAATTTTTATCTGCTCAAATGTATCTTAGCACCAGTTGAACACAACAAAATAGACCGTACCTTGGTTAACATGACATAAAATGAAAGAACAGTGAATAGCCCCATTTGACTTTCAGTTATAATTGCAAACTAACTACACATCAGAAATCAGCACATAATGTAACTTTGCACTGTTTGACTGCCTCATGGAACAGAAAGAGCCAGCAATAGTTACACTCTGCACTAAATACAATTCCAAAGTACTTGTGTGTCAGCTACAAGTGTATATAAAGTACTTCTATAAACTTTGACTTAATGATAGAAGAGGAACACTTGGGAATAATTACATGTAGTTTAAAGCTATATGACCCCCTCATTTTTAATTTTTTAAAAGACCCTGCTTCAAATAAGTATGTGTGAAAATAATCATGTTAGAATTCAATTTAATTTTCAATTATTACACTTTAAAATACCCTCATTCAGCAAAACCCATTTACATTTTAATTTAATCTTCCAATCACTGAGGTCAAATCTGTATTGTCTGAAAATTAAAACTGTCAGGCAAATCTCCACCATTGTGAATCGCAGAGCTGATGTAAAATAAATGTGGGAGTATTTTCAAATATGTATCTCACTAGAAGAATTAAACTTTAACAATTACAATCTGGCACAGCTGCAAACTCGATGTAAACATTTACAAGTGTTATCTATAATTTGAATTTTGCCCTCTCTACCCAGAGAAGGAGGCAGTGCAGTAAATAATGTTGGTGCATCACATAACTAGATGGGGGCAGTATTTCTATTTGATATATGAAATCATAGGCAGCACTCAGTCCACTTAAAAATCATCTTCAGGTTTTATTAAATATTGGCGGCGGTATTTTTGGAAAGTTTACCACTGCTAGTTTTAAATTCTGCGACATAGCCTAATTTATCAATTGTCTGATTTTTCAATTTACAGGCAAGGTCTGTGAGATAGCCCTTAACACAAGTCTGCATTCACTGTCTCGCCTCCACTGTTCCAGTTAATGCTCAGAGAACGATTTCAAACAGACAAAACAAAAAGTATTCCTTGCCCCATTTAACATCACAAGCAAGTGAAGGTTACACCAAAAGCAGAGAAAAATTTTATGGACAGAACAGTAATAGATAGGTAGATGCTAATCTCAAACTTCTTATCTAATGCAAATGTGCTGCTTAAGAGTTGTCAAATGAAGTGACTGCCCAGTTTTATTATGATCCCCATGGAGATCAAACAAACAAACCAAATTTACTGAATGACCCCCAATGAAATAATCCAATGGACACAATTTCACTTTTTATAGCTTTTACTGTAACAATCAAACCCAAAATCAACACAAATTAAATATGAATTAACAGGCAAATTACAGTCGATTATGAATTATACGTTAAATGGCAGATATAACTAAGACAGATCTTATGAATTTACTGAGCAGTCCACAAACCATAAATGTCATCAATCTCAGCCCCTAAGTCCTTCAAAACTGTGTGTTTCTCACAAAGAATTCCAGCTCCTCTTCTTCCAGGATTTAGCCTGATCTCCAGCTGACAGCAGCAGACAACCAACCCGAGTTCCACGAGCATCGCCTTTATCAAAACGGCACACGTCTGGAGAACATCCTTAACTCTGCTTATGATGGTCTTGATGGTGTAGATCCACCAATTTTATCTTCAAATAACAAAAACTGCTGCAGCATCTGTATATTTGCCTATTCCTGGCTCCTGAATCCGGCCTCCGTATTCTTCAGCCTGCCTGCACTGCACCGCTGGGATCAGTATCTGAGCTCAGGTGGCTCTGTATCCTTTTATCTGATTTAAACCTGTTTCAGTTTCCCCAGAAGTTTTGATTTACTATTGCAGTTTCAGTCAAAGTTTCCCTAGAAACTGGGAGGTTCAGTTTCCCTTCAAGAAGCTCGACGCCATCTAGGACAAAGCAGCTCACTTGATCAGCACCCTATCCACCACCTTAAACAATCCCTCCCTCCACTATCAGTCCATAATGTCAGCAGTGTGTACCACATGCACTACAGCAACTTGCAAAGCATGCTTTGACAGCACCTTCCAAATCCACAACCTCTACCACTAGAGTGACAAAGGCAGCAGACTCATGGGAACACAGCCACCTGCAAGTTCCCCTCCAAGTCACACGCCATCCTGACTTGGAACTATAATCCCATTGTCATGGGGTCAATATCTTGGAACACCCTTCCTGACAACACGATGGGTGTACTTACACTGGATGGACTGCAGCGGTTCAAGAAGGTGGCTCACCACCACCTTCTCAACGGCAATAGGGACGGACAACAAATGTTGGCCTTGCCGGCAATGCTTAAAGGATAAAAAAAACCTTGTACGTTACATTATTTTGTTTTCTTCTTAGTTGTCTAAATCTAAAAGGGAAGGTTATACAAAATCTCATTTCTATCTAAGCTGTCGAAATGTCTATCTTGAAGAAATTGAAGGCAATGAGAAGGGATACTCTGAACACATGATATATTGCCTTAGTCTGGGATTACTTGGTCATTCGAAGACTGACATTTTAAATAAATTGCAGATAGTAACTGCTTGTGCTGTGGGGAGATGAATAAACCTGTATACAAACGCCACCTGTTGCTGTACTAATTGCTGCCCTCAGAAGCTGTGAACTGGAAAAATGACTGTCCCCTGTGCCTGCATTTGACATTCAGGTCACTTCATTTGTCATAAGAGCAATCCATTACATTTTTACTTCATTTACTAGCTGTAGCATTGTGTTAAGTGAACCCCTGAAGGCCATGGGAGCAATAGCATGGACAAACACATGCACATTCAAGCAGCCACTGACAATAAGGACACTTACTGGAATTAGAAAAATTACCAAGGAATTGTTAGCTTAAAGCCACAATTGTGTGATTCCAACCAGCAACTTGGAGGTTACAGAATTTGTGCGATTCCTGAACGCTGAACATCTGAGATGAACTGTTTATGTGAAGCAGCGATTTCCCCTTACTTCACATGGCCCCCATCCCACCCCACCCACCCTCCCCAAGTGATGCAGTGGTCTCTGCGAATGAAATGCATATTAGAATTCAGGCAGGTCTTCAAGTGTCAGGAATCGAAGACAACTGATGCACTGTTAATTAGTTTTTCAGTCGGAAAATTCACAGTTACAGGGATCATGTCCAGTGCTCCGCTGTCTTTTGGTTTAGTGGAGCAGAAGGAGCTGGTGGGGATACGACAGCCAGAGCTAACAGGCAGCATTAGAATTATACTCTCTGCACCCTCCATTACGCCATTCATCACATCTACAAACCCAGAGATAACCAGCTGACAGTGACTAAAGAGTATTACCTCCAGTGCTCAGGCTATGCAGAGAGATAGTAACATAGCTAGATCATCTACTTCAAAAGACCTACAGGAGATTCCACACAGGGTCAACACTACCAGTGCCCATCAGGGTGACTCTCACCCTCAATTTGTCTGCCATGTGCCCTTTCCAGGTCAGCAATTAAGGGACTATCTAAAGTCTCAGCCAATTTTCTGTCCTCTTTTCACCAATAAATGCATCTTTAACATACCCTCTGCACTTCCTCACTAACACCAATGATCATCATTTGCCATACTGTTCAATTATTAGAAATAATTAGAAACAAACTTCAAGTAAAATGCAACCATTTTAGTACCACAAGTTGTATCATGTGTAAATGATGTCAGCGTCTTTCAGCACCCTGATTCTCCTTAGTGCTGCATCTGACCTGTGACTTCTTCAAAATCATTGCCCTGTGAAGGAGCAAGTATGCTGGCTGGCTGCACAGCTTAGTGGAGGGTTATTTAAACCTGAATACCCCTTTGTGCTACTTCCCTGAAATGACCTGCGGCTATTCCAGACATATTTGTTGTTGCTGTGAAAGGCTGGTCCAACATGTTTTCTGAAATCAATTGCGCAGAAATTCTTGATGCATCAAATGCGACACCAACATGAAAGACAGAAACCTCGTCGTCTAGGCATGCCCCACCTGCTGTTGGGCACTGACACATAATGTCCAAGGATCATTGCATGAACAGATCTGTAACAAAGTATGTCAACCCTTGCTTTAGGTTAACAGATATTAGATAATCAGCCCTGGTCCCAAAATTTTGAGATCGGAGAAGTGTTGGCATCACTTTGCATTACAAACCAGCCGTCTAGCCAACTGAGCTAACTGGCCCCATTGCAGGAGCTCACAAGGCTCCTTAGACAGCACCTTCTAACCATGCGACCACTACCACCTCCACGAACAAGAGCAGCAGATTCACGGAAACGCCACTACCTTCAAGTTTCCCTCCAAGTCACACACCATCCTGACTTGGAAATATATTACCGTTCCTTCACTGTCGCTGGGTCAAAATCCTGGAACTCCCTCTATGATAGCACTGTGGATGTACCTGCACCACATAGACTGCTGCGGTTCAAGAAGGCAGCTCAGCACCACTGTCTCAAGGGCAATTAGGGATGGGCAATAAATGTTGGCCTTGCCAGCGACACCCACATGCCATGAATAAATAAATTTTAAAAAACCTCAGGGAAGCACCATCAGGGCATTCCCCTGCACCCTCCACCAGCACAGGGACATTCACCTTGGTTGGTACTCATACTAGAGTAGGCTCAGGGTCACAGTCTGCTGAACACATCACTGACACTTGCCCACAGCTGACAGAGGGAGGTGACAGACAGCTGAGGTCTCTTACACTTGGAGGACTGCTGGAGACATGGCCCCTGCTGAGCCCCATGAAGATGATGACCCTGTGGACTCGTCCCTAAGCGACATGTTGGAGATACAGAGGCAGGCAGGGGAACATCTGGCAGATGTGCCAGAGGCCACATGCAGGCTGGACCGAAGGCTGGAAGGGTCCATCCATGTTCTGTCTGTTGTTGCGGCTCTGGCATGTGGGTTCTTGGCTGCCTCCACAATTGGCGGCCATCTTGGAGACCCAGATCTAGCAGGACACACAGTGGCTGCCAGATATGCGCTCGGATCTGCACTCCATTGTTCTAGCCATTTGTGCAGTGCAACAGTAGCTAGGCAAGAGGGGGATAAGGTACCTCAACCTCCTTCCAGGTGCCCCTTCTCCTCAAGGAGCCAGAGAGGTGCCATTGCGCACCGACAGGGACAGGAAATGCCAGCAAGGCTCCCTGAAACCTTCAGGCCAGGTCACTGCAAGGGTGCCCTGCTGCTGAATGTCCCCTCTTCCTGTGACCCCATCGCCTCCAGCAGGTCAGGCCAAGGAGGTGCACCTGCACCTGAGCAGGATCCCCTTAGCAGGCCAGAACCCTCCAGGCCTCGGGCTACCAGAGGACGCCCGCCAAGGTAATCTCAGTTAACAGAGCATAGCAGTCAGCAGACTGTCTCTACCTCAGCTGTGGATGTTGGGGCTGCACCTGGGGGCAGTAATTGGAAAAGAAAGATTAAGAAATTGTAATGGCACAAAGGTGGCATAGATGTCTAATCACTGTATATATGAAACACACTTGTAAATATATGTTTCATTTCATTTTATTCATGTATGTTGTATTTTCTTGATGTCGCTGGTTGCTGCTAAGGTTGCAGGCACTTAGTGGTGTTGCACTTTGTTCCCGATCAGTCACTGATGATATGGGCCTATGGATATACCATTTATTGTGTCACATCATCAGTAGTGGCATTTCTGAGTATCCTGATATATGTAGGATTAAACCTCCGGCATCATTGGCAATGTCGGGAGCTTGGAACGTACCTGGCAAGTCAGCAGGTAGTGTTCACCTGGTTATTAGAACATAGGAGCAGGAGTAGGCCATTCAGCCCATCGAGCTTTCTCCACCATTTAATACAATCATCCACTTTAATGCCTTTTTCCCACACTATCCCCATAGCCCTTTATGTCATTGGCATTTAAAAATCTGTCAATCTCTGCTTTAAACAAACTCAATGACTGAGCTTCCGCACCTCTCTGGGGTAAAGATTTCCAAAGATTCACAATCCTTTGAGTAAAAAATTTTTCTTCATCTCGATCCTAAGTGGCTTCCCCCTTATTTTCAAAGCGTGTACCCTGGTTCTCGACTCCCCAACCAGGGGAAACATCTTATCTTCATCTATCCTGTCTATCCCTTTAAGTATTTTGTAGATTTCAACAAGATCACCTCTCATTCATCTAAAATATAGAGAATACAGGCCTAGTTTGCCCAATCTCTCTTCATAAGACAGTCCTGCCATCCCCAGTACAAATCTGGTGAACCTTCATTGCACACCCTCTATGCAATAATATCCTTCCTAAATTAAGGGGGACCACATTTCACACACTACTCCAGGTGTAGTCTAACCAAGCTTTTATATAATTGACGCAAGACTTCACTACTCCTGTACTCAAATCCTCTTGTGATAAAGGCTAACATTCCATAAACCTTCCTAATTGCTGCACCTGCATGTTAGCTTTCAGTGACTTATGGACAAGGGCACCCAGGTCCCTTTGTACATCTACACTTTCTAATCTCTTACCATTTACGAAATACCCTGCACATATGTTCCTTCTACCAAAGTGGATAACTCACATTTTTCCACATTATATTCCATCTGCAACGTTCTTGCCCACTCACTGAGTCTGTCCAAATCCCCTTGAAGCTGCTTTGCATCTTCCTCACAACACACATTCCCGCCTAGCTTTGTGTCATCTGTGAACTTGGAAATATTACATTTGGTCCCCACAGCCAAATCATTGACATATATTGTGAACAGCTGGGCCCAAGTACTGATCCTTGCAGTACCCAGTCACAGCCTGCCAACACAAGAATGGCCCGTTTATTCCTACTCTCTGGTTTCTGCCTGTTAACCAATCTTAATCCATGCCAGTATATTGCCTCATATCCCATGTGCTTTTATTTTGCTAACCAACCTCTTGTGGGGAAATTTATCAAAAGCTTTCTGAAAATCCAAGTGTACTATATCAATTCTGTCCGTAACATCCTCAAAAAACTCCAACAAGTTTGTCAAACATGATTTTCCATTTACAAATCCATGTTGACTATGCCCAATCAGATCATTATTATCCAAGTATCCATTTATCACATCCTTTAGAAGAGATTCTAGCATTTTCCCTACCACTGATGTAAGGCTAACAGGTCTGTAGTTCCCTGTTTTCTCTCTCCCCCATTCTTAAGTAGTGGGGTGACATTTGCGACCTTCCAATCTTCAGAAACCATTCCAGAATCTATAAAATTTTGGAAAATGATCACCAATGCATCCACAATCTCCATAGTCATCTCTTTCAACACTCTAGGATGTAGAATATCGGGCCCCAGGGACTTACTAACCTTCAGTGCCATTGATTTTCAGGGTCCCGAATTTGTGGGGCTGTACAGCGTGAAATAGGTAGTGTCCGGTCCTGTTCAGTCTTGTTGACGCTGATGTCGCCATTTTGTCTGAGCAGCACATCTAGCACCAGGTGGATGTGTTTTATTTCAGATTGGCACACACACGGGATCACAATACCAGCAGTGTTAAGGTGAAAACGTCAACTTTAATGTAGCCGTCAAAAATTAAGTACACTGCAATGAAACAGGGATGTCTGCGCCCACGAGAGAACCCCGGGTTCCCAGCCACCAGAGGTTGATAACCTATAGTGGCGTAGAAATGTTGCAATGCCTCACATCTTGAATCTGGTGGCGAAGATGGTGTCATGATACTGTCTGCCATGTTGCGCCATCACCCTGGCACCTTCTGCTGCATTTGCACCATCCACTCCCCCATCAGCAGCAGTGTTTCCCCCCTCCTCCTCATCAGAGGACACATCTGGCTCCTCCATCTCCCACTCTGCAAATTCCCACCCCCTTTGCTGAGTAAGATTATGCAGGGCACAGCAGTCCATAATAATCCTGGACACTCTTTCTGGCGAGTACTGTAGTGCTCCGCCTACATATGAACATATGGATTAGCAGCAGGAGTAGGCCACTCGGCCCTTCAAGCCTCCTCCACCATTCAATAAAATCATGGTTGATCTGACTGTAACCTCACGCCTATCCCCAGTAACCTTTCACCACATTGTTTATCAAGAATCTATCTATCTCTGCCTTGAAAATATTCAAAGATCTCATCCACTGCCTTTTGAGGAAGAGAGTTCCAAAGACTCACTCCCCTCTGAGAGAAAGGTTTTCTTCTCATCTGTGTCTTAAATGAGCGACCCCTTATTTTTAAGCAGTAAAAGCAGTACCTCGAGTCCTAGATTGTCCAACAAGAGGAAACCTCTTCTCCACATTCACCCTGTCAAGACCCCTCAGGATCTTACATGTTTCAATCAAGTCACCCCTTAGTCTTCTAAACTCCAGCGGATACAAGCCTAAACTGCCCAACCTTTTCTCATAAGACAACAGACCTAATACTGGTATTAGTACTCTGAACTGCTTCTAATGCACCTACATCCTTCCTTAAATAAGGAGACCAATACTGTTCAGTATTCTAGATGTGGCCTCACCAGCCCTGTGCAACTGAAGCATAACCTCCATACTTATAAATTCAATCCCCCTCGCAATAAATGATAACATTCTATTAGCTTTCCTAATTATTTGCTGTATCTGCAAACTAACCTTTTGTGATTCATGCACTAGGGCACCCAGATCCCTCTGCATCTCAGAGCTCTGAAATCTCTCACCATATAGATAATAAGCTTTTTTTTATTCTTCCTGCCAAAATGGACAATTTCACATTTGCCCACATTATACTCCATTTGCCAGATTTTTGCCCACTCACTTAACCCATCTATGTCCCTTTATAACCTCCTTACATCCTCTTCACAACTTACTTTCCTACCTATCTTTGAGTCATCAGTAAATTTGGCAACCATGCCTTTGGTCCCTTCAGCCAAGTCATTTATATAAATTGTAAGGATTAGTCCAAGCAGCAGAACTTCACCTTTAGTAGTCTGGTCTTTTTAGTCTGCTCCATTGTTCCCCCCCGTTGAGGCATGGATGGCATTGTACCCCTCCTCTGCTGATTTTTGAGGGCTCTACACTGGTGACATTAGCCATTAGGTCATCCTGGGGGTGCTGGAATATGTAAGTGATGGCAGCCTATGACATCCTCTGTTGCCTCTAGCATTTGTGGGTCATTGGACCGCCTGCGGCATATTTGGCAGCACACTAATGCTCGACATTGCACTGGTCCCTGGTTGCCAGTAGCCTGCACTGCTAGACCCTCTGCTGCCTCTCTCTGTTGCTGTTCTGGCCTTTGCTCTGCCTGGCCTCGAGTCACCCTCTGGCAGTTCCTCCACAGCTGCACCAGCACTAGCGCTGGGTTGACTTGACCCATCATCCTGTCTGCCTGAGATAACCTGTGAACAAATTGCAGGGATCAGTCTGGTTAGCATATTCATTGAGCCCACCTGCCTGGGGCATTTTTGCCCAATGGGAAGCCCTATAATTAGCAATGGGCCCACCATGATCTTCACCCACCCATTGTGATCAAACACAATCCTGGAGGATCATTGCCAAGAGCACTTCTTGTTGATGCAGCCATGTGCATAGACACTGGAGCAGTGACCCTGGAAATGGAAGCCAGAACTGTGTACCCTCCCTTAATCACTAATTACTGCCCTCCATCACCTTCGAGCCTCAGTCTATCACCCTTGCCTTGCCCTGAGATAAAATTCACCCCCCCCACCCCCACTCTTCAGCCATGACCAGCTATTATGGGTGCTCGAGCTTTCCTCCAGCACATTCCACCCCCCCAGCCCACTTTGTAACCCTCAACTTCCCATCCGTCATCCCCAGTGCTTCCTCTGTCATCCTTGAGCTTCCTAAAGTTACCCTCGAGTCTGAGAACTTTGAGAATAACCTTCCTAGGGTCCCTTGCTCTTCCCACAATCAATCTGCACCTGCAGCGAAGTTCCATCATGGTGCAGTATCCTCCCTCTATCCCCAAAAGAGACCTTAGGACTGCCATCTACCTCCCTCCCTCAGTCAGCAGGATCAGTCCTTCAGCACATCTCTCCTCCTTCTCCCAGCCTTGCTGGGATCTGGGTTGGGTGAGTCCCATGTGGCAGCAGTGCTACTGTGTTCAGAGGGTGACCATAGAGGTGAGAAACACTCCTGACTATGGTTCCCATCCCTTTAACTCATGATTCTTAGGGTGTCTAGACAGTTGGCCAATTGTGCTCATGATTAACTCCTCCCACCCAAAACAACCCTCCTTCCACTTCAAAGGTTCACACATCAGATCAACTGCGTTACCAGAAAAATTGTGCATGTCGCATTTCAAACCCACTCCACCACCTTCAATGCTTCTCTTGTCGCCGACCAGGTTCCCCCATCACCTTTGACCCATCCAATATTACCCTTGAACATCCCATGTTATCCTTGAGCCTACCATCGCCCTCCATATGCCTTCTCTCCCCTCTGAGCCTACA
Organism: Cetorhinus maximus; assembly: GCF_964194155.1. NCBI lineage: Eukaryota > Metazoa > Chordata > Chondrichthyes > Lamniformes > Cetorhinidae > Cetorhinus > Cetorhinus maximus. The sequence continues at coordinate 41,948,777 of NC_135889.1, read as the reverse complement.
ACTGTTACCATCCCCATGCCCACCCTGACCCTGACCCCTTCCATTATCTGTGCCACATGTTAATTTTCATTACGCTCCCACCCACCACCCCGCCCTCACCCCTGCGACCATCTGATACCCCACCATAACCCTGGAGTTGCCACCCTACTGCATCCCACTACCTCCTCTCATTGTGGCCGTTCCCTCTGCTGCCCAGTAGCCTCAGTTCAACCCCCAGGACTCTAACATTGACAGCACCAGTCCCTTCCTTTAGGACAATGTAGCATCAACCAGCCCTGCCCAGAAAGCCCTCCCTTCCGCACAACATGCCAAACCATTGATGCTAGGCCCTTCCCTCCTCCACACATCCCTGCACCCTCACCTTCCCTCCCTGCCTCCCTTTTTCCCTCTCTCCCACCCTGCCTCAGACAGCCCTACCCCATTGTCTTTTGACTGCCACCACCCAACCTCAATCATAGCAGGTCATGGAACAATGCACCCCAAAGAGGAAAAAGCAGCGGCTACTCACTCCAACTCCAACAACTTCATTTGCCGTTTCATCATGACCTCCCTTCCATCATAAGATCAGAAATGGGGATGTTCGTTAATGATTGCACAATGTTCAACACCATTCGCGACTCCTTAGATACTGAAGCAGTCCATGTCCAAATGCAGCAAGACTTGGACAATATCCAGGCCTTGGGTTGACAAGTGGCAAGTAACATTTGTGCCACACAAGTGCCAGGCAATGGCCATCTCCAACAAGAGACAATCTAACCATCACTCCTTGATATTCAATGCATTAACATTGCCGAATCCCTCATTACCAGCATCCTGGGGGTTACCATTGACCAGAAACTGAACTGGACTAGCCATATAAACGCTGTGGCTACAAGAGCAGGTCAGAGGCTAGGAATCCTGCTGCAAGTAACTCACATCCTGACTCCCACAGCCTTTCCACCATCTACAAGGCACAAATCAGGAGTGTGATGTAATACTCTCCACTTGCCTGGATGAGTGCAGCTCCAACAACACTCAAGAAGCTTGACACCATCCAGGACAAAGCATCCCGATTGATTGGCACCATATCCACATACATTCACTCCCTCCATCACTGATGCACAGTGGCAGCAGTATGTACCATCTATAAGATGCATTGCAGGAATTCACCAAGGCTCCTTAGAAGGCATCTTCCAAACTCAAAACCGCAACCAACTGGAAGGACAAGGGCAGTAGACGCCTGGGAACACTGCAACCTGGAAGTTCCCCTCCAAGCCACTCACCATCCTGACTTGGAAATATATTACCGTTCCTTCACTGTCACAGGGTCAAAATTCTGGAACTACCTTCCTGACAGCACTGTGGGTGTACTTACACCAGATAGACTGCAGCGGTTCAAGAAGGCAACTCACCACCACCTTCTTAAGGGCAATTAGGGATGGGCAATAAATGCTGGCCCAGCCAGTGATACCCACATCCCTTGAATGAATTTTAAAAATACTCCTCTGAGTAAAATCAAAATTAAATTAACAAACCAGCAAATCAACAAATTAAGGTGATAGCCCCTTAAAGGCATACTGTAACAAAAGACAAGAATCTTTAAGGAAAAATATCAAAGTGAAATCACAATGTCATTTTGGGAGCTAATGATGCACACCAGCCCCCACAGTGTCCACCGGTCACAGAAGGTGCAGGCCACTTATAAATGCAGTCATGAATCTGAAGGCAATTATTTCTCATTTGTTGATAACTTAATTTGAAAGATGCACTTAATTCTGGTGAGATTGCCTTTTAATGAACATGCATGACGTGCAGATGCATGCTAAAGTGTTCCAAGACCTTATTACCTTAGCTTCATCCTGCTGTCGGGAAGCTGATTTTTGGACTCCCGCACAATTAAGTCCCCCACCCGCCTTGCTTCCCACATCTGGGAACAGCACATGATTCTCCCCTCTGTTCTCCTCTGGTAAACTCGAGTTGCCACATACTCCATGAAAGGTTGCAGTGTAGACAACCATTCGCCCATGAGTGCACAGATGTGGCTAATGTTGTTCCAAACCTCAAGACAAGTCTGGCAGTAATACTCTGCTTTTCCAGTTGTACAAAATAGAAGGGGTACATATCTCCAAATTCTATCTTCAAGAAGCATTTTTGAGTGTTTTTGAAGTGTGTTTTACTGTTGAGTGTGTGTCATTGATTACAGTGGAACAATATATAACCATTGCAGGGCTGAGGAGCTCCTCCACCAATTCCACAACTTGCATAATGTTCTTTTCCAAACTACCTCGACTGGTCTTCCCAAATGAGATTTAGGAACTGAAATTTATATAACTACCCTGCCTCATAACAACAGAAGATCACTCATGACCTCACCTGCCAAACAGCCCCCACACTTGGTAGCACATTTTCTGCCATTTCTATCAGTGACCACATGATCCCAACACCAAAGCACTTTTCTCCCTTTACCTGCACTACATTCCAAAAGAACTATTCTCCCTTAGATGCCCGTGCTCTGTCTCTCACCGGCCCAATTTCCAGTTGTTTCCCCCAGCACCATCTCATTAATCATCACCAAGTATCACACCTTTCGTTCTGCTCTCATACCACTGTCTAAGACCCCAAAGCGACCCATTCCTGTGAAAAAGCCATCTCTATGTATTTCCTCCAATCTTGCGTACTACATTAACTGCTCATGCGGCAATCTTCTCTACTGGGGGAAGACCAAATATAGACTGGGCCATCACTATGCCAAACTCCTTTAGTCTGTCTGCAAGTGATTCTCCTGTGGTACTTCAACTTTCCTATTTTCCCATTTTGACTTCCAATTAGGCTCAACACATGCTTTAGGAACAATGTCTTATTTTTCTCCTGGGCATTCTGCAATTCTGAAGTCTGCACACTGATTTTAGTAACTTCAAACCCTAGCTATATCCTTATTTTTTTTCTAGTCAGGCAAGTTGGTGATGTGGGGAGGATCTGTTGGTATCAAAGGGAAGGAAAGTGGTTTAACCTCAGGTGTAAACCCATCATCAGAACATGATTCTGGTGTGTCAGCCTGTTTTTGTTTACACTTTCTGGGAATGGTGGACCTGCTGTTTGTTTCCAGCATTTTATAATTTCATATTAAGTCTTCTCAGGTTATTTTTTATATATATCTTCTCCAAATTCCCTTTTTCTTGCCTGGTCCTGTCATGGTTCAGGATTTACCATTCTTCTGTTCTTGAATTTGGTTTCCCCATAGCCTCAGCAGTGAATGATGTTTAATAACATTTATCAGTTTCCTATTAGAACACCAACTTATATTTACAAAGCGCCTTTGACGATAAGCCCAGCAACTACAGACCAGCCAGTCGGTGGTGGGGAAACTTCTAGAAACAATAACAATGACAAATGCGGGCTAATTAAGGAAAGCCAGGATGGATTTCTTAAGGAAACATCATGGGGGAGGTGATGGCATAGTGGTATTGTCCCTGGACTAGGGATCCAGGGTAATGCTCTGGGAACCTGGGTTTGAATCCCACCATGGCAGATGGTAGAGTTTGAATTCAATAAAAAATATGGAATTGCAAGTCTAATGATGACCACAAAACTATTGTTGATTGTTGTAAAAGCCCATCTACTTCACTAATGTCCTTTAGGAAAGGGAATCCTCACCTGGTCTGGCTGACATGTGACAATGTGGTTGACTCTGAAATGCCCCCTGAGCAAGGGTAATTAGGGATGGGTAATAAATGCTGGACTAGCCAGTGATGCCCATAAACTAATAATTAAAAAATATGTTTAACTAACTTGCTGGAGTTTTTTGAAGAGATAGCAGAGAGGGTCAATGAGGATGCTGTTGATGTGGTATACATGGACTTACAAAAGGCATTTGATACAGTGCTGCACAACAGGCTTGTGAGCAAACTTATAGCTCATGGAATAAAAGGGGCAGTAGCAACATGGATATGGAATTGGCTGAATGACAGGAAACAGAGAGTAGTGATTGATGGATATTTCTTGGGCTGGAGGAAGGTTTGTAGTGGAGTTCCTCAGGGATCAGTGTTGGGACCCTTGCTTTTCCTGATACATATTAACAACTTAAACCTTGGTGTACAGGGCACAATTTCAAAATTTGCAACTGATACAAACTTGGATGCATTGTGAACTGTGAGGAAGGTAGTGTAGAACTTCAAAGGGATAGAGACAAGTTTGTGGAATGGGAAAACAAGTGGCAGATGAAGTGGCAGAGAAATATGAAGTGGTTCATTTTGGTAGGAAGAACATGGAGAGACTATATAAAATAATGGGTACAACTCTAAAGGGGGTGCAGGAGCAGAGGGATCTGGGTGTTTATGTGCATAAATCATTGAAGGAGGCAGGATAGTTTGAGAGAGCAGTTAATAAAGCATACAATATCTCAGGCTTTATCAATAGGGGTATGGAGTACAAGGGCAAAGACGTTCTGTTCAATTTGTAAGAGTCACTAATTCAGCCTCAGCTAGAATACTGCTTCCAGTTCTGGGTGGGGCATTTTAGGAAGGGTTGAAGGCATTGGAGAGAGTGCAGAAAAAATTCACAAGAATGGTTCCAGGGATGAGGAATTTCAGTTATGAAGGTAGATTGGAGAAGTTAGAAGTGTTTTCTTGGAAAAAGGGTGGAGAGGAGATTTGATAAAGGTATTCAAAATCATGAGGGGTCTGGGCAGAGATAGGGAGAAACTGTTCCCACTCGTGAAAGAATTGAGAATGAGAAGGCACAGATTTAAAGTAATTAGTAAAAGAGGCAAAAGTGATATGAGGAGAAACTTTTTTTATGCAATGAGTGGCTAGGGTCTGGAATGCACTGCCTGAGATTGTGATGGAGGCAGGTTCAAATGAAGCATTCAAGAGGTAATTAGACTGTTACCTGAAAAGGAAGAATTGACAGGGTTAAGCGGAGAAGGTGGGGAATGGTACTAGGTGAGTTATTCATTCGGAGAGCTGGTGCAGACAGGATGGGCCAAATGGCCTCCTTCTGCACTGTAACAATTCTGTGATTCTGTCAATGTAAGAAAACATCTCAAGGTGCTTCGCAGGGACATTATAAAACAAAGTATGAACCCAAGCTTCATAAGGAGATATAGGTCGGATGACCAAAAGCTTGGTCAAAGATGTAGATTTTAAGGTCTAAAGAAGGAAAGTGGGGTAGAGAGGTGGCGAGGTGTAGGGGGTAATTCCAGAGCTTGAGGCCTAGACAACTAAAGACACAACGACGAATGGCAGAGCAATTATTACTGGGAACGCACAAGAGTCCAGAATTAGATGAGCACTGATATCTCGGAGGGTTGCAGGCTGGAGGAGGTTACATAAATAGGGAGGGATTTGAAAACAAAGATGCGCATTTTAAAATCAAGATGTTGCTTCATCAGGAGCCAGTGTAGGTCAATGAGCACAGTGGTGATAGGGAAACAGGACTTGCTGTGAGTTAAAAGACAGGCAGCAGAGTTTTGGATAACCTCAAGCTTATGGAGGGTAGAATGTGGCAGACCAGACATATGTGCATTGGAATAGGTGAGCCTAGAGGTGACAAAGGAATGAATGAGGGTTTCAGCAGCCAATGAGCTGAGACGGGGTAAAGTTGGGCAATGTTATGGAGGTGGAAATAGGCAGTGTTAATGATAGCACAAAGTTGTGGATCATCAAATCATCAAACTTCCTTTCTATAATTTGAGTATCTTTTGTTTCTCCAATCTCTTTCTTCTTTGAAACCTATTCAAATTCATGCTTATCTTTCAGCTTCAGGTACTTCAAAAAAATTACATTCAATATATTAACCTGTTTATTGACTTTATAGATACTGGCTGGCCTGCTGTATATTTTCAGTATTTTCTGGAAATCTTAGACATATTTATTTACATGGAATGTTTTTGCAGCTACTTAACAAAAACAGGTTTTCATTCTATTACTTCTGCTTGCAGTCTTTCTCCCTCCTCCATACCAGTCCTTCATGTACAATTTGGAAATTTTCAATACAATGACTATTCGTCTTTATTGCGCCACATGATACCTCTGGAGGATTCTTCTACATGTGCTCTCTTTGTATCCTTTTGGTCTCATGTATGTATGAAGTTGTGTAGAGAGTGACTTGCACTGTGATATATTAAGATAACATGAGATTTATGTACTTATGTTCCATATATGAATGTTTCTCATATCCATTGAGAATATTATAAAAATGTAATATAATTCTCACTAACATGCATCATTATCCTAATGTTTGATTCCTTAATTGCTTCCTTTGGTGCTGTCATAACCTCAACTCTTCACAAACTTCAATTTATTCTGACTGCTGTTACATTTTTTCCGCACAATAGATTACATTTCTGTCTTTAAATGAACAAGCTGATTCTAAGATTCACAGGTTTTCTCTGACCTACTTTAACCTTCTCCTTCAACCATACATCCCTGAACACAAACTCCACTTCACTGACATCAGACTGCTGTGTTTCCCATTCCCTTGGCTATATCATTAGTGAATGCTCTTTAAACCACTCTATTCCTACACCCTCAAACTTTTGCCCTAAATGCTTCCGTATCACTACCTCCTTCCCAGCTTTCAAAGTCCCCTAAAAATTATGTTGTTAACTTTACTTTCATACTCTCCTAATTTTTTCTTACCATTTCTTCAACTCAGCATCCTGTAAAGCCCTGTAAAGCATTGATACATTTTCATTTATGAGAATAGAAATATAAGTAATTGTACATTTTAAATAGATTCATCAAAACAAAAGGCACATGTTGCAATGCTTCCAACTTATATTAATAATGAATCAGTTGTGTATAAAATAATTTTTTTTTTTTTTAGAGGGGTGGGGGCAACTTTAACCTAATGTACCAGACAGGAAAATGGTGAAATGCTGGTTTTGCACTCCATATGATCTATTGTGTGGTAAGGATGTAACAGCACTGGAGGCCAACAGAAGATAATAGCTGGCATTGTGTAAAGCTTCGAGGCATTTCACTCAATACTGTGTGTTTTGAATTAAGGCCATCAGCAGCATTAGAACTTGGTTCAAGTACAACATATCGGTGGAGGTGTCAGCTATGGCTCAGTTCATAGCACCCTCGCCTTTGAGTCAGAAGGTTGTGGGTTCATGTCCCACTCCCGGAAACCAAGAACTGTGAATGTACTCAAAAGAGTTACATGCGATCTGTTGATAACTCGAAAGAGTTATAACATATCGGTGCTTATAACATAGTCCCAGCAGCATGAGCACTATATTAAGTTGTGTGCCAACTGCACAAACAGCCAACTGAACCTTCTTCACATGGCAATGTGGGGTCACTTCATTGAAATATTTTTTTGGGGGCATCCCCAGTGCCTAATACATGGGTCGCCACACTTGAAACCAAACATGTGAAGACTCCTTTTTATTGCCAACAGGTCAAGAAAAGAAGTGTGTGGTGATGAAGGAGATCAAGGTTTCCTCAATGGTGATGACAAAACCTTTGGGCAGATGTGGTTCCTTCATTGATGGTAAAGGCTTACATGTTCCAGGCTACATGCTCAAGGTGTGTGTTAGCACAGGTGGCTCAGAGTTCTCTATAGCCTGTCCGTCATCCTAGATCAGAAGGGCTTGGCTGAAGCATGCTTGAACAAGTTGATCCCTGACGTTCATGGCATCTTGATGAGAGCTTGGAATACCATGCCAGGCTCAGCCAATTCTCAGTGCAGTTGGAGCACCCAGTGCTCTGTATCCTCCTCCTCTTCCTCCAATGTAACCTTCCAGGGCCTCACCCTCTTCAATGTCCATTCTTCTCTGTTGTGGAGACTGCAGCAGACCAACACAATGATGGAGACCCTTGTAGGTGTGCACTGCAGGATGCCATTTGATTGATCCAGGCACCAGAACGGCATCCTCAGAAGCCCAATGGCCTACTCAATGGTTGTCCTAGTGAGCAGGTGACTTTGGTTATATTTCCTCTACATCTCTGTCTGGGGTTTTCTTAAAGGGGTGAATAGCTACTTCAAGTCCCTAGAATCCACTGACGAGCTTTGTGGGTCCGTGAAGGAACCATGGCAGCTGCCAGGAAAGTGAGCACATACATGGAAGAAACTCTTTTTGTGGTTGCAGAGTAGGTGAAGGTTGAGGAAGTGAAAGCCCTTCCTATTTATGAATCTTACTGGCTGATCACTGGGTGCTTTGATGGCCACATGGGTGCAACTGATGATGCCCTGTACCTGGGGGAATCCAGTGATGATGGCAAAACCCTCTGTTCTTGTCTGGCCTTGTATGTCATGAACTTAATTACTGTCCAGCTCTGGCAAATAGAACACCAAGGAGCTGTGAGTTGCAGCGTGTGCTGCCATTTGTGAGATGTCACCAACATCCGCAGCTGACCCCTATTGGGAGCCAGAAGTGAAAAATTTGAAGGCCACAATGACTTTGACAGCTACTGACACCATTCCTTTTTGCACTCGCATGCTGTGCTCCATCAGCATTGAGGACAGGGATGTTCATGCAACCTCCTCCTCCTGTTAGTTGTTTAACAGTCTGCCATCAGTCATGGCTTTATTTTACAGCAGAACTTTGATCATTGGTTGTGCATTGGCTTAACTCTGTTTGTAGCATGTTGCTTCAGCTGTTTTGCATGCAAGTAATCCTGTGTTATTGCTGCACCAGGATGGCACCTCATTTTTAGGTATGCCTGCTACTGCTAATAGCCCACAACAACTATGGATGCTCAGTTTTGTGCTGCTAGTTGTGTTCTGAATCTATCCCATTTAGCACGTGGCAGTTCTCCACAACACAATGGAAGGTGTCTTCAGTGTGAATATAGGACTTTGCTTCTACCAGGACAGTATGGTGGTCACTCCTACTACTGCTGCCGTGGGCAATTGCATCTGCAACAGGTAGATTGGTGAGAATGTAGTGAAGTTGTTTTTTCGCTTGTGTTGGTTTTCTCACCACCTGCTGCAGGCCCAGTCTAGCAGCTATGATTTCAGGACTCAGCCAGCTAAAGTATTGATGCTACCAAGCCACTCTTGATGATGGGCATTGAAGTCCCCCACCCAGAGTGCATGCTGTGGTTTTGCCATCCTCAGTGCTTCTTCCAAGTGGCATTCATCATGGAGGGGTACTGATTCATCAGCTGAGGGATTGTGGTAGGCAGTAATAAGCAGGAAGTTTCGTTGCTTATGCTTGACTGATGCCATGAGACTTCATGAATCCTGGAGTCAATGTTGAGGACTCCCAGGGTCACTTCCTCCTCCAAGTATATAGCACTGTCACCTCTGATGGCTCCGTCCAGCCGGTGTGACAGGACGCGGCCAGGAATGATGATAAAGGAGTCTGGGATACTGGCTGTAACATATGATTCTATGAGTATGATTATGTCAGGTTGTTACTTGACTAGTCTGTAGATCATCTTCCCAAATTTTACCACAGGTTCCTAGCTAAAACTCCTGGCCAGATGAAATTTTTCTGTGCCCACCATAGTGAGTTCTTTTATCATTTTAAACACCTAGAACAGTTCATCCTTCAGCGTTTTAAGTGCAATGAAATGCAAACCAAATGTGTCCAACCTGTCCTTATAGTCTAATTCATTAAGCCCTGTTGGAAAATGGGCCCAGAGGAAGATGTGGGATGAATGGACAAAGATATAGACAGGGGCTGCATGCATTGAGTGTGCCTCAGTTCTCTGTGTTTGTTTATTAAGATGTGCCCAGTAGTGCTTAGAGGAGAGAAAATTGAAATGCACTGCTTGATTCAGCTTGAACAACTTAGTCTTCTCTGAATGTATTTTGCTATTCAGTCCAATGATTTCCAATTTTCTCAGAAAATAAATCCAATGTTTTTTCGGGAGGTGGAGGGTGCTGGTGGCTTTTGTCATTGGGGAGTGGTACTGTTACTCATAATCCTCTAATGGTCTTATCATGAAGTTTAATTATTGAAATAATTGCTTGGTCAAAAGAAATAAAATTACTTTTAATATTTTTTTACAATAACTAAAATATACTTATCAGTTAGCTGCGGTTCTGTTCCATGGGCAATTACTCTTCTAGTGCGTCACTCAAGTCACCACTCTTGGCATTAATCAAGCCTCCAATCTTTGTGTTAAAGCATCAGCGGGCATCTCAGCCCATGCCCTAACATTTGTTGCTTGATTTTCTAATCATATTACAAACGGTAAACTACAGTATTCATTTTAAACTAGAGTTATGATCAGAAAAAGTAGGAAACGTTCTCTCCAGCTGGAGTCGCTATGGAAACGTTGCTTCATTTTCCCCTTTCCTTATGCTAAGAACGCCGAGGCCAGGTGTGCCCTACCACTGCCCTTCTTCAGATCAACGAACACTGCAAGGATCAGAGACGCTCCTGGTCTCAGAGGCACAAATCTTTATTTTAAAGTATTTGCAAAGGTAAAATAAAGCATAATCAATGGTATAAAATTTAGGGTGGAATTTTAGGGCCCCGTGGTGGCAGGGGTGGGGCTGTAAAACGTGGTGAGCCATTCGAAAGCCCATTGACTTCGGCGGGACCAAAAGATCCCAGCGGTGGGAGGGGCCATAAAATTCCGCCTTTAGTCTGCAATGGCACATTAAAATAAATTGCTAAGTCTTCCCTTGTTTTGCGAATGAATAGTCTTATGCTGCACCTAAAGGCGTCGTGGCTGAGCTCGGTTTAAAAATAAACAGGCTTATTTCAATTTTTGCTATCAGTATTAGATACTGACCTGGATGAGAAAGGAAAGCGATACCTGGGAGCAGGTTAAAAATATTGCTTGGGAACCTCAGCTGGGTTTTTTTCTCTTTTCGAGTTATCAACAGTATTTGCTGCTTCCAGATTGCTGAGTTTTTTAAAAAAAAAGTGTGATTTGATTCGACAATTTCATAACGATTGTTCACTGCTAATTGATAGCTTTCCTACCTAATGAATCAGAGTAGCTTCACATTTAGTCAATGATATACTTCAGCCAATCAGTGTCATTAACATAAATGATTAGTTCAGTTAATCGCTATGTTTTGCTCTACTTTCTTTGATTTATGACAGATAATTTGAGGCATGTTTTATACTTAAAATTCTTTGTTTTACATAATTCATGTGCTACAATGAATCAGCTAATTTACTTTGTCTGATTTTCTTTGAACCAGAAGCAAAAAGGATTAATCTATGCATCAGAGGGACTTTATAGTTCCAGATGATTACAACACTACACTGAGCTGTCACCTTAACTTATTTTCAAAAATGGTGTGGAGGAATCCATTTAGCTATAAAGTAAGCTCCATTGCAGGAAAGTGGAAGGAACAATGGTAAAGAATGCACATGTTTCCTGCTCTAGGAAGCTCAAAATGACAAAGGTGCTGAAGATCCCACCTCCACAAAGACTTGACAATAACTGCCATTACATTGGAGATGGCAAAGAAATAGATTCCTGTAGTAATCTGACATGTAATATACCTTTAAGACAAGTATTGTAATGTGAGATCACATGATCTTATTAGCCAATAGCAGAGTAGCGCAGGCTACCTCTGTGGGGGAGTCTTGAGTTAGACACCGAAGAGTGAAGACAGAGTTTTGAGTTGTGAGCACACAATTGTAGCTGCTGTGTTTAGTTTGTAAATAAACAGCATGTGTTTATTCTAACAACAATCTACTGGTGTTCTCTGTCTCTGTACCAACTTGGTCAGCCCGAAACGAGCGTGCAACCTGGATCCTTTAGCCCCAACAAACCAAGGGCACTGGATCTAACAAACTTGCAAAGAGAGTAAAAATATGAAAAGCCACGGAAAAAATTAGGTAAAAAGCAAGGATGAACAAAGAAAATTGCAAGAATCGAAGTCGGTTAGTACCTTGCACAGCAGTCGTAAGTTAGAGAAAATTTCCTCTGAGGGTAGAAGCAATCCCCTCATAGCGAGCCGCAATTTGGAAGAGCAGAGGCTTTCGACCCAACCTTGGACGACTGTTCTCACTAAGTGGAACGCCTCGTGTTCTTCTTCCAGGTGAATGACATTGCGGGGGGGAGAAGAGGCGCACGATCCTTCTGTCCACATGTGGGTGTAAGACATATCTGTTGGTGCCCTGTGCCCCAGACTTGAAAAGTTTTGATGATTTAGTGAACCTCGTAAAGAATCATTACCAGCCCAAACCATCGGTGATGATGCAACAGTTTAAATTTAACTCAAGGGGCTGAATTTCCCCCCCCAACTTGGGGGGGAAATTTGATGGGTGGGCGCATGCAGGTGTGCTTCCGATCGGTGCCCCCATTTGGAGGCACAGCGCCATTTTACGTGGGCGGGTCAATTAAGGCCCGCCCAGCGTGACGTCCGCAGGGAAGTGCTATGTGCTCCCTGTGCGGACAGGGGGAGGGTGGTTTCCCTAAAGTCCAGAGTGCGCTCATTCGCGCTTGCGCACAAAAGAGCGCACTCATCTCCCTGAGGCTGAGTGCTGCCTCAGGGAGATCCCCTCTACTGTCAACAATATTAAAAATAGCAAAAAATGCCCCTACATGTCCCCTCATGTGACAATGTCACATGAGTTGGGACATGTTCATAATTTCCATAACAACTTTATTAAAATTTTAAAAACCCTACATGAAACCTCATCCCGCCGGTAGATGAGGTTTCATGTTTTTTTTATTTGCTGCCAGGGCTCCTGGCCTGCCCGCCAACCTTAAGGTTGGACGGTCAGGTCCACTAATTACTTTAATTGATCTGTCAATGGCCTCAATTGGCCATTGACAGCTCGGCGGGCGCGCAGCTGATTTTGCTGCACCCCCACCTATCGGAAAATTTAAATGGGGCGTGGTGACGTCGGGGGTTCTGCTCGATGTCGTCCCGCATCATTTTACATGTCGGCAAGTGGGCCCCGCCCCCTGCTCGCCGACGGTAAAATCCTGCCCAAGAAATAGAGCCGTGGGGGAGACAGTTACTGGTTATGTGGCAAGTCTGAAGCAATTAACTGAATATTGCGAGTTTGGTATATCTATCAATGAGATGCTTAGAGATCATTTGGTGTGTGTTATAAACGAAAAGGCGATTCAGAAGGGATTACTGGCTGAAACAAATTTAGATTTTCAGAAAGCATTGGAAATCGTTCTGGCAATGGAAGGTGCAGTGTGAGACTCAGAAGCCATACGAGGAGCACAAAATAGCGCCGTCCTCCACATTGGGCAGGGAGCCTCAACCAAAAAGAACGTGAAAGTGCAGAGCTTTACTCAAAAGTAGGAAGCAGCCACCGCTAGCAGACAAATTAAAAGGGATAACTTAGCAGTAAAAGCATGCATAATATTAACAGAGGTGGAAGCAGGCAACTCTGTAATGCATCACAGTTTAAAAAGATTGAATGTTTCTTCTGCTATTGATATGGACACCTCACGAGACATTGTAAAGATAGAATCAGGCAGACTTTCAGACAAAAGCAAAAACTCAATAAGATAAACAACATTGAAAAGCCTGAAGTAATAGATCCTGATATCTATTCACTACATAATTTAAAGGTAGGAAGAACGGAGTCTCTCTATGTAACCAAGAGAGTGAATGAGAAGCCTATCAGAACGGAGGTAGTTACTGGAGCAGCCACTACGGTGATTGTTGAGCATACTTTTAAATACCTGAATCATGGAGAATGTTAGCTGAATTTAGAAGAAACTGATGATAAATTAAAAATTTACACAGGAGAAGACACACAAGCCAAGAGTGTATATAAAGTCACAGTACACTATGGAGCTCAAACAGTGAGATTACCCTTGATGGTAGCAGCAGGCGAGGTACCTAGTCTCCTCAGGCGAAACTGGCTGAAAGAAATTAAATTGGAATGGACTGAAATCTTCCAACTGAGGACTAATGGGCTATCACAGCTACTAAAAAAAATATGCCTCTGTTTTCAAGGATGAACTTGGAAAAATTGAAGGGCTACAGGCAAAGATTCATGTAGACCCAGAGGCATCACCAAGATTCATGAAGGCAAGACCAGTACCTTATGCAATGCGGGATAAGGTAGACGCAGAGCTAGACAGATTAGAAAAGCTGCGAGTATCACAACCAGTATAATTTTCAGAGCGGGCAGCACCAATTGTACCTGTTCCCAAACCTGACCGAAGCATTAGAATGTGTGGGGACTATAAATTAACAGTTAACAAAGTGGCGAAATTGGAAAGACACCCCATTCCTAAAATTGAAGATTTATATGCTAAATTGGCAGGTGGGACGGCTACACAAAGTTAGATTTGAGTCATGCCTACCAACAATTGGAATTAGAGAAGGCATCCCAGAAGTTTCTCACCATAAATACAAACAAAGAGTTATACCAATACACCCGTTTACCTTTTAGCGTATCTTCTGCTTGTGCCGTATTCCAAAGAACCATGGAAAATTTACTACAGGGTTTGCCTCATGTTGTTGTTCATTTGGATAATATTCTCATGACTGGACTCACTGAAAAGGAATATTTGATGAACTTGGAACAAGTTCTGAAACATTTTTCGCAGGTCGGAGTGAGATTGAAAAAGAAAAAGTGCACATTCCAGGCAAAAGAGGTAACTTACCCAGGTCACAAGGTAGATTTGCGAGGCCTGAGAAGCCCCTGCGCCAAAGAATACATCCAAACTAAAGTCATTCTTGGGGATAATCAATTACTATGGACTTTTTCTGCCTAATTCGTTGACAGAACTGGCACCATTGTATTACTTGATCAAGAAAAACCAGCGATGGTCTTGGCAAACACCACAAGAAGAAGCTTTCGCAAAAGTGAAACAGTTGTTACAATCATCTACACTTCTTGTACATCTTGATCCTAAAAAAGAGTTGATATTAACGTGTGATGCATCACCCTATGGAGTGGGAGCAGTGCTTTCTCATCGAATGGATGATAGATCAGAATAACCTATAGCAAATGTGTCGAGAACACTCAGTACTGCAGAGTAAAAGTACTCTCAAATTGAAAAAGAAAGCCTGGCAATCATTTTCGGTGTTAAGAAGTTTCACCAATACGTACAGGGTCGGTCATTCTATGATCATAACGGACCACAAGCCATTATTGGACTATTCGGTGAAGACAAGGCTATACCCCCTATAGCCTTGGCAAGAGTACATAGATGGGCATTGATCTTAGCAGTGTCTGAGTATACTCTTATTCATAGGCCCGGAGTTCATATTGCAAATACAGAAACACTCAGTCATTTACCCTTGCAAGTAAAAGATAGGATGTTCCAATTACTCAGGAATTTGTTTTGTTATTGAACTTCCTGGACTCATCACCGATATATGCCAAATAAATTAAAGATTGGACGAACCGAGACCCAGTCTTATCCAAAGTAAGGAATCAAGTACTTTATGTTTGGTCACAAACACAAGAGTCTGATGAAATAAAACCATATTTCTGGAGAAGATACGAAATAACCAGCCAGGAAGGTATCTTATTGTGGGGAGCTCGAGTAATTGTTCCTCCAAAAGGACAAAAGCCATTGTTATCTGAAATTCACAGTGCACATCCCGAAATTTCCAAAATGAAGGCAATAGCACGCAGCTATCTACAGTGGCCAGGAATGGATGGAGAAATAGAAAACTTAGTGAGATGTTGTATGCAGTGTCAATAAGTACAAAAATTACCTGTAAAACCCCGCTACACCCCTGGGAGTGGTCAGGAAGGCCATGGGTGCGAGTACACATCGACTATGTGGGACCCTTTAAGGGAACAATGTTTCTACTTATCGTTGATGCACATTCAAAACGAATAGGCATATTTGAAATGAGGTCACCCACATCTTCAGTGACAATAGACAAGCCAAGGCAAAGTTTCACTATACCTGGAGTGCTAGTATCAGATAATGGAACAGTGTTCATGAGTGCTGAATTTAACTGATTTACAAGCCTCAATGGTATTGTTCATGTGAAAACATCTCTATACCACCCTTCTTCAAATGGACTCGCCAATAGAGCAGTTCAGATATTCAAATTTGATATGAAATTACCTGGAGATTCAATAGCAACTAAATTAGCACGTTTTCTTTTCCATTATAGAAACACCCCTCATTCGACAACAGGTGTCACACCTGTGGAATTGTTGATGAAGCGCCATCTCCAATCGAGGCTGAGCCTAATTATGCCAACCTTGGGTGGGAAGGTAGAAAGATGACATGAAAGTCAGAAAATGGGTTAGGATTGTCACAGTCAGGACAGAACATTTAATGTAGGAGGGAAAGTATTTGTGAAAAGTTTTAGAGAAGGACCAGCATGGTTGCTAGATGAAATAAGTGCAGTAACAGGACCTCTTTCCTACCACGTGAAAGTCGAAGATCGAATAATTAGGAGGCACGTGGATCACATAAGAGGAGAAACCAAATACCCAGAAATGATTCCACCAGTGTTCAAGGCTGAATCAACATCTCCTGTTGAAAGAACTCAACAAAGTACAAGTGTATTTGAAAGGCTGACTGTACCTGAGGGAGTCGAAGAAACAGGTTTACAGGTACCTACTGAAGAACCAGATGTTCAGATGACATCAGTAAGGGAGGTTCCTAATCAAAAAGCTGTAGAGCTGAGATGTTCTACACGCTTAAGGAAACCCCAGAGAGACTGACTTTGTAAATAATTGATCTGTGTAAATAATTTGATATATTGAAAAAATTGTAAAATGTATTTTTCAGTAAGCGGGGAGGGATGTAGTAATCTCATATGTAATATACCTTTAAGACAAGTATTGTATGTAAGGTCACATGGTCTTACTACCCAATTGCAGAGTAGCACAGGCTACCTCTGTGAGAAAGAGTCTTGAGTTAGGCACTGATGAGAGAAGACAGAGGTTTAAGTTGTAGCACACAAGTCTAGGTGCTGAATTTAGTTTGTAAACAGCATGTGTTTATTCTAACAATAATCTCTGGATGTTCTCTGTCTCAGACCAAATCGGTCACCCCAAAACAAACGTGCAACCCATATCCTTTAACCTCAAAAAGCCAAGGGCACTGGATCTAACAATTCCCCAATCCATATACTTGCTAGCAACTTACCAGAAATGTCCTATAACAGAGCTGCAGTTGTTATGTCTTTGCAAACTGCTTTTAATTCTCCAGAGAGAGAACCCACATATTCGTAGATTTACCCTGATGAAGTTGAAGATCATAATCATTACCTCTGGCTTGGCTGTTTTCCAGTGTGTCTGGATCCAGGCAGATTGTGATGGTAACACTGTTTGTTACCATGTGACCAGAATAGGTTTACCATAGATAATAACGTCAGCTTGTGACCTAAAGCAGAGGGTGTAGCTCAAATAGAAATCCTGGTTATAGACTGTGTGCATCTTATTATGGAGCCTCAATATGATTGAACTTTGAGACAAGTCAAGTAAATGTGAATGCAACCCCTCCAACAAGCATCAGGTGCTTGTAGATTGAAACAGCGTGAGATTCACAATCTGAAGCTCTTCACTTCATTTATATAATGCATGTGGTTGAAGAAATTACACTCCCCCCCAACTAATCCAGGACTCCTGTAGCAAGGTGCAATTGCTGATTCCCCTATGAAGGGAAAAGAATCTATCATGGATTGCTCCAACACCAATAAAGGCTGGACAATGTTCTCTGATAGAAAATCACATACATCAGGGCAGATGTAATTCTGTCCTTTAGGGTAAAATTTCAGATGTGGTACTTGATGTGAACTAGGATGCCCTGGTTTCAAAAATTGGGAGAGTCCCCACAGCCCGTTGCTGTGATACTTAACATACAAACATATGAACATACGAATTAGGAACAGGAGTAGGCCACTCTGCCCCTCAACCTGCTTCGCCATTTCAACAAGGTCATGGCTGATCTGATTGTAACCTCAACCTCACATTCCTGCCTACCCTCGATAACCTTTCACCCCCGTGTTAATCAAAAATCTATCTAGCTCTGCCTTAAAAATATTCAAAGACTCTTCTTCCACTGCATTTTGAGCAAAAGAGTTCCAAAGACTAACTACACTTTGAGAGAAAAACATTTCTCCTCATCTCTGTCTTAAATGAGTGACCCTTTATTTTTAAACAGTGACCTCTAGTTCTAGATTCTCCCACAAGAGGAAACATCCTCTCCACATTCACCCTGTCAAGAATCCTCAGGATCTTAAAGGTTTCAATCAAGTTGCCTATTACTCTTCTAAATTCCAATGGATACACACCAAACCTTTCCTCATAAGACAACCTGCCCATTCCTGGTTTTAGTCTAGTAAACCTTCTCTGAACTGCTTCTAATGCATTAACATATTTCTTTAAAATAAGGAGACCACAATACTCCAGATGTGGTCTCAGCAGTGCCCTGTACAACTGAAGCATAACCTCCCTATTTATGTATTCAATTCCCCTCACAATAAATGATAACATTCTATAAGCTTTCTTAATTACTTGCTGTACCTGAATACTAACCTTCTGTGATTCATGTGTTGGGACACCCATATCCCTTTGAATCTCAGAGCTCTGCAATCACTCACCATTTAGATAATAAGCTTCTTTTTTATTTTTCCTGCCAAAATGAACAATTTCACAATTGCTCACATGATACTCCATTTGCCAGATTTTTGCCCACTCACTTAACCTATATATGTCACTTTGTAGCCTCCTTACGTCCTCTTCGCAATTTACTTTCCTACCTATCTATGTCATCAGCAAATTTAGCAACCATTCCTTTGGTCCCTTCATCCAAGTCATTTATGTAAATTGTGAAAAGTTGAGGCCCCAGCATTGGGCACACCACTCGTCACATTCTGCCAACCAGAAAAATACTCATTTATGCCTACTCTCTGTTAGCTAGTCAATCTTCTTTCTACGCCAATATGTTACCCCCTACACCATGAGCTTAAATTTTCCACAATAACCTTTGATGTGGCACTTTATCAGATGCCTTCTGGAAATCTAAATACAGTATGTCCATTGGTTCCCTGTTATCCACAGCACATGTGACTCCTTCAAAGAACTCCAAAAAATTGGTTAAACATGATTTCCCTTAAGGAGCCCTCTTAGGGATATCGTGACGACACAACCAAGATAATTTGGTAGATAAAGAATCATAATATTCTTTGAGGTTCATATAGACATGTGCATAAGTAGACAGTTTACAACAACGCTGCTACTTAGAATGATTGGAAACAAAATTATTTCAATAGAGACACCTTATTTTTACTCCATCCTCAATATGGTACAAGCCCACTCAGTCATGAAGTGAAAAATTAGCTGAAAGATAGAAAAGTCAATTCAAAAAAAGCTGAATAGATCATCTCCCTCTGCTAAACCAGGAACTCCTGTGTCAAAGTGCCATTATTAATGAGTTAAAAGAGGGTTACTAATTTATATATGAGGAATAAATTAGTGCTGGAGGAGTTAAACAATTTAAGCTCATTTGCAGTCATTTGATATCCCACAAAAGGGTAGGTGAATTATTCAGATTAGTTCCTGCAGTAGTACAAGAGATAAGAACTTGGTGAAGTATAGCAGTCTAGAGGACACATTCATTTTAAGCTATTGGTTGTAATGAACAATGTAAAGATTAGGAAGCCCAATGGATCAGATCATCCTCGATGATATGTGAAAAAGTGATGGTTGACTTTATTAAAGAGCTGTGGGTTATGAGTAACATTATTCAATTAAAATGAAACAACTCCCTTATTACTGAAGGAAGGAATGAGCCTAAGGCTTCCACAGGTTGTATACACATGAAACTGGACATAGAGGTACAAAGATTGAAAATGGACAGCAGGATGTCACCTGGTGACAATAATATATTTTCTCCCAACTAACAATTTGGATCACATATTGAGGTAGTTTACACCTGCATGGCAAGGATTTGATCCCCATGAGAAAGGGGGAAGTGAATATTCTGCTGTGTATCCCTAAATAAATCAAACCCAGCTGAGACCATATCCTAAGGAAATATATAAGGAATTAGGGCTGGAAAAGTACATAGTACCTAAAAGTTACAACACAGAGACAGGCCATTCAACCAGACAATGCCAGCATTTACCATCTACATAAGGAAATAGTTTGAATCAATTTTACACATCCTGTTCCCATAACCCTCCAATCACATTTTCCTTCATCCCACTTGTATAGAACAGATCTTACCCTTAATAATTTCTTGGAAAAGTCCACTCTAGCCTATTCAAAGCTTTTTCGGTACCAATTGAATTATCACAGCAACATTCTCAGGCCTATGCAATGTATGAACAAAAAAAGATAAGAAATAGGAGCAAGAGTAGACCAAACAGCCCCTCAAGCCTGTTTTCTTTTACTCTTTCCTGGGATGTAGACATTGCTGGCATGGCCAGCATGTATTGCCCATCCCTAATTGACCTTGAGTGGCTTGCTAGGCGTTTCATATGGCACTTAAGAGACAACCACATTACTGTGAGACTGGAGTCACATGTAGGCCAGATCAGGTAAGGATGGCAGATTTCCTTTGTACTGACACATTGCAATTCAGGAAACAATGAGCACAATAGAGGGAATATATGGAGTTTATCCATTGTCTTTTTTTCTGTTTGAGGCATGTAACTGATTAAACAACTTTATTAGACTCCATAGACCTTATGCATTGGTTAATTTCAAGGACGAGGGAAACTGAATACAACATTAATTACTTACTAAAGTCGATGAGATCAATTTCTTAGCAAAGCTTGCTCTCAGAGGTTCAGTGGTTTGACGGATTTTGTTCAAAATAACCTAATTGTGTTTTCATCATGTTTTCTTACTAAATATGCATCTTAATTAACCATATAATGCTTAATGTGTCTCTCATCACCTGTGCAATGCCAACTATGTGCATAATTCAATTTATCTTTATTTGAGAGGAGAGTCATTGTATATAACTTGCAAAACAGTTTTGAGTGAAAACTTAAAGGCACGAAATGATAAATTTTGCGAAGCTGTCTGTGGGAGCGAGTGGCTGTGCAAAATTTAAGTTGCACACACTTAACATCATATTGCCTTTGTGCATCCAAACAGCTTTTGCCTTTGGGCCTTTCTCATTACAATGAGGAAACAGTCATCCTTCTCATTGTGTCTGTGGTTATTTCACAAACTCTGCTCCTCTGAGAAAGCTCTATTCACATAATTAGGCGCCTAACATCTCACCAGGTACTAGGCAGCGCTGAGAACAGCAACTTTGAATGCCGAAATGGGTTTGAATAAGACCCTGCTGGAGTGTTATTGACAATGCAAGAGATACCTTAATGAGGATTTACTCCAGTGATGTTGAACATAAGGCATCCAAATGGAGCACATCTGCTAGCTGGCATTAAGTTTTCTTGACCTATCTTTTTTATATACTATTTGAGATCTTTTATGTTTAAACTTACTCTTGGCGAGATTTATAATACTCTAATCAGTGGTAAAACGCAACAGGGAAAGATTCAGAAGTAAGATAAAAGCTCCCAGTTGACAAATATAAATAAGAATGCTATAAAACTCATTGCTGACTAGCAGATACATTTTCTCTGGATCCACTTATCATTGGAATATGCTCACAATGAATCTTCTTACAGCTGATTCCTGGACCCTGTGGATAAATCCTTGAATTGGGGATATCATTAAAAGAGTAAACCCGATGTTCATTTTAAAAACTTTTTTTTTCATTTATTCACCCCTGGGGCAAGGGCATATAGGCAAGGCTGGCATTTATTGCCCATTCCTAAATTGGTCTTGAGAAGATGGTGGTGAGCTGTCTTCTTGCATTGCGGCAGTCTGCGTGGTGAAGGTTCGACCATGTTTCCGTAACGTAGGGAGCTCTCAGGTTCTGACCCAGTGATGATGAAGAAATGGTGATATCTGCCCAAGTCAGGATGGTGCATGACTTGGAAGTGAACTTGGAGGTTGTGGTGTTCCAATTCCCACAATACTGTCCTTGTCCTTCCTGATTGTAGAGGTAAATGTAAATTACTCCCTCATTGAACATCCTATTTAAATGAGTTATTGCTCTTGTGGCCACATATATATATATATATATATATATGCATATTGAAGGTACCCCAGTTCCATGCTTTCACTATTACATCAACCTGAAGACAAAATCATAGATAAACAAGTAATACTTGATACTTTTTAGCCTAAATCATTTTAAAAATTATTTTAAAAGCTTTTTAAACAATTGGTTTATACAATAAAATTTATACCCTTTGTCTATAAGTACAGTGGAAAAATAAAAAAAAATTGTTATTCTTAAATATTGTCCATTTTTGATATCTATCTCCTATCATCAATTCATCACATTGTCTTACTGAGGTCATTCTTTGTTTATTCTCATTCAGGGCTTCTTTTACCTCTTTCCATTTTATTTCAAAGAACTTTTTACACTCTATTATACTCACTGACCACTTTCTGTGATAGCCAGCAAACTTGACTTGACTTTTTGCTATTGCTCTTGCCTCTGAATTTCATTTTGTTCAATCCTGTAAAGTGCACTTTCTAATTTCCAGTTCTAAATATACCCAATAAATGAACCCACCTTTTCTGATGTTCAGAATTTGCCATTTGTTTCTAGTTCTGCCTGGAGTCCCTGGCCTGGCCTGAGAGTGGATCCACTTGACAGCCACAGTAAGGCCTCATCTCAAGGCCTGGCTTGACTCAGCAGAGGCCAACATAATTATGCAAAATACAACGTGGCAGGGAAGTTCAGTCAGCTTTGTCCATACTATAGTGCAAGTCATACAAGTTGTGTTGGGACTTGGAAAATGTTTTTGTTGCTCTTTTAAGAGGATGAAGATCTTCTCAGGGACACATCTGCTGATGCAGTGGACTTGTTTATATTGGCTTATGCAGGATACCTTGAATTTACAAAAGGAGTCATCAGCTAAATACTCAAGCCTGTTTACTTTCACCATCCCCAAAGTCTGCTTTGATCTTATTACTGCTGAAAATAAAGCAAATTTTACTTTTTATACTGGGGATTGGGGGACATGTCAGGGTGAAGATGTGAAGGAAACCTGTGCTCAAGGACTACTCAGGCACCTAATCATAATATTCAATTTTATTCTTTTAAAATCCTTATGCAGTAGGACATCGATCTACACTGGTAATTTCATGTCTCTGTTCACCTTGTCCCTCTTTTCGTATCAGCAGTTCAGGGTAGCCTAACTCTCCACCAGTCAATGGCCTGCTGAAACCAAACTTATCCATCACACTAGAAGCATCATGCGGAGGCAGTGGTGTATGGTGTTGTTACTTGGCTAGTAATCCAAAGGCTCAGATTAATGCTCTGGGGATCCGAGTTCGAATCCCACCAGCGCAAATGCTGAAATTTGAATTAAGTTAAAAACCTGGAGTTAAAAGTCTGATGATGTCCCTTTTGGGAAGGAAACCTGCCTACATGTGACTCCAGACACACAACAATGTGGTTGACTCTTAAATGCCCTCTGAAATGGCTCAGCAGTATCAAACTGTTACAAAGTCGACAAGGAATGGAACTGAACAGACCACCTGGCATTGACCAAGGCACCGGAAATGACCACGGCAAAATCAGCTCAGTCGAACATGCAAATTCCTCCTTACTAACATCTGGGAGCTTGTGCCAAAATTGGGAGAGCTGTCTCACAGACTGGTCAAGCAACAGCCTGACGTAGTCACCCTCACGGAATCATACCTTGGACATAATGTCCCAGACTCCACCATCACCATCCCACCCATCCCACCATCACCATCCCTGGGTATGTCCTGTCCCACCAGCAAATCCAACATAGGTGGCGGCACAGCAGTATAAAGTCGGACTGGAAATGCCCTGGGAGTCCTCAACATCGACTCCGGACCACGGAGTCATGACATCAGGTCAAACACGGGCAAGGAAACCTCTTGCTGATTACCATGTACCTCCCTCCCTCAGCTGATAAATCAGTGCTCCTCCATGTTGAACACCATTTGGAGGAAGCACTGAGGGTGGCAATGGCACAGAATGTACTCTGGGTGGGGACTTCAATGTCCATCATCAAGAGTGGCTCAGTAGCACCCTACTGACCCAGCTGGCTGAGCCCTAAAGGACATAGCTGCTAGACTGGGCCTGCGGCAGGTGGTGAGGGAATCAACAAAAGGGAAAAACATCTCTCACACTCACCAACCTGCCTGTTGCAGATGTATCTGTCCGTGACTCTATCGGTAGGAGTGACCACCGCATAGTCGTTGTGCAGATGAAATCCTGCCTTCACATTGAGGTTACTCTCCATCGTGTTGTGTGGCACTACCACTGTGCTAAATGGGATAGATTT
This sequence comes from Cetorhinus maximus, assembly GCF_964194155.1. Classification (NCBI taxonomy): domain Eukaryota; kingdom Metazoa; phylum Chordata; class Chondrichthyes; order Lamniformes; family Cetorhinidae; genus Cetorhinus; species Cetorhinus maximus. The sequence continues at coordinate 41,924,621 of NC_135889.1, read as the reverse complement.
CGAACAGATCTAGCAACTCAAAACTAGGCATCCATGAGGCACTGTGGGCCATCAGCAGCAGCAGAATTGTACTCTAACACAATCTCTAACCTCTTGGCCTGTCATATGCCCCAACTCGATCATTACCTTCAAACCAGGGGATCAACCCTGGTTCAATGAAGAATGCAGGAGGGCATGCCAGGAGCAGCACCAGGCATACCTAAAAATGAAATGTCAAAGTGGGGAAGCTATAAAATAGGACTAATTGGGTACCAAATAGCATAAGCAGAAAGTGATAGACAGAGCTAAGCGATCCCACAACTAATGGATCAGATCTAAGCTCTGCAGTCCTGCCACATCCAGTCGTGAATGGTGATGGACAATTAAACAACTCACTGGAGGAGGAGGCTCCACAAATATCCCCATCCTCAATGATGGGGGAACCCAGCACATCAGTACAAAAGACATCAGGCTAAAGCATTTGCAACAATCTTCAACCAGAAGTGCTGAGTGGATGATTCATCTCAGCCTCCTCCAGAGGTCCCCAGCATCACAAATGCCAGTCTCCAGTCAATTTTATTCACTCTATGTGATATCAAGAAATGGTTGAAGGCACTGGATACTGCAAAGGCTATGGGCCCTGACAATATTCCGGCAATAGTATTGAAGACTTGTGCTCCAGAACTTGCCGCACCCCTAGCCAATCTGTTCCAGTACAGCTACAACACTGGCATCTAGCCGGCTATGTGGAAAATTGTCCAGGTATATCCTGTACACAAAAAGCAGGACAAATCCAACCCAGCCAATTACCACCCCATCAGTCTACTCTCGATCATCAGTAAAGTAATGGAAGGGGTCATCAATGGTGCTATCAAGCAGCACTTGCTTAGCAATAACCTGCTCACTGACGCCCAGTTTGGGTTCTGCCAGGGCCACTCAACTCCTGACCTCATTAAAGCCTTGGTTCAAACATGGACAAAAGAGCAGAACTCCCGAGTGAGGTGAGAGTGACTGCCCTTGTTATCAAGGCCGCATTTGACCGAGTGTGGCATCAAGGAACCCGAGCAAAACTGGAATCAATGGGAATCAGAGGGGAAACTCTCCACTGGTTGGAGTCGTACCTAGCACAAAGGAAGATGGTTGTGAGTGTTGGAGGCCAGCCACCTCAGTTCCAGGACATCACTGCAGGAGTTCCTCAGGGTAGTGTCCTTCCCCCAACCATTTTCAGCTGTTTCATCAATGACCTTCCTTCCACCATAAGGTCAGAAGTGGGGATGTTCACTGATGATTGCATAATGTTCAGCACCATTCACAACTCCTCAGATACTGAAGCAGCCCATGTCCAAATGTAGCATGACCTGGTCAATATCCAGACTTGGGCTGACAAGTGGCAAGTAACATTCACGCCACAAAAGTGTCACGCAATGAACATCTCCAACAAGAGAGATTCCAACCATTGATCCTGGATGTTCACTGGCATTGCCATCACTGAATCCCCCACTATCAACTTCCTGGGGGCTACCATTCACCAGAAACTAAACTGGGCTAGCCATATAAATACTGTGGCTACAAGAGCAGGTCAGAGGCTAGGAATAGTGCGATGAGTAACTCACCTTCTGGCTCCCCAAAGCCTGTCCACCATCTACAAGGCACAAGCCAGGAGTGTGATGGAATACTCCCCATTTGCCTGGATGAGTGGAGCTCCCACAACACTCAAGGAGCTTGACACCATCCAGGACAAAGCAACCTGCTTGATTGGCACCACATCCACAAACATTCACCTCATCCACCACCGACGCACAGTGGCAGCAGTGTGTGCCATCTACAAGATGCACTGCAGGAATTCACCAAGGCTCCTTAGACAGCACCTTCCAAACCCACGACCACTACCATCTAGAAGGACAAGAGCAGCAGATAGATGGAGACACCATCACCTGAAAGTTTCCCTCCAAGTCACTCACCATCCTGACTTGGAAATATATTGCCGTTCCTTCACTGTCGTTGGGTCAAAATCCTAAAACCCCCTCCCTAACTGTGGGTGTACCTACACCACATGGACTGCAGTTGTTCAAGAAGGCAGTTCACCACCACCTTCTGAAGGGTAACTAGGGATGGGCAATAAACGCTGGCCTAGCCAGCGATGCCCACACCCCATGAACGAATATTTAAAAAATCAGAATCAACAGAGACCAGAACCAGGTATAGAATCAGTGAACCATCCCTTGTATGTGTTTTGATCAAAGACACATGATCCATTCAGGACTTCTGTGAATGGTGGACACTATAGGATATATTGGATTCTGATGCTAACAAAAATAATGTCATATCTTAACTTAATGGATGTGGTTTTAGTTTTGTTTCACCAGTTTATTTCAGTGACGTTTCCCTGAAAGTGGCCATTTGCTGGGAACTGCTTATTTTGTGACACTGAGAGAATCCGATATCATTCTATTGATTCATTTGAAATATTCAGCCAGCAGCAACAAGCCAGTCAGGAACAAGGGTACTGCTCTTGACCCACACTACACACAAACCTCAGCCCTCAGGAAAATCACACAAGGTCCCACTGTGGCTTGTGGACAGGTAAAAATTCCGTCTACTGCAATTCTGGCAGGGCAACAGAAATCCAGGTTATTGTGTCCCTTTGCAGCAGTTTGCTGTACTAAATGCTGAATATTTGAAGAGGGTTCTGCTCCTGCTGATAGACATTGGCATTTATAGCCGCAGTGCTTTGATCGCTATCAGAAATTGTGATGCCCGCCTACATCAACCTGGGGCTAAATGTAATGCGCTCATCTGTGAAGACATAAAAGTCAGTTCGCTTTCTTAGACTTTGAACCCTGCATGTATCTCACATATGCCGACAGTAATACAGTTGCTGAAGACAGAGGACAAGCACTTAAAATATTTGCCTAGTGCAAAGCGAACGAGGCAGTACACAACCAATTTTTAGCCAAAGAACCTTATGCAGTTTAGTGCAGTTTACTGTTATGTATATAGTGTAGCAACTACATGTTGCTGGCATATACATAGCAGCAAAATGCATTGACAATGTGTGTTCCTGATCGTCAATGACATGAAACTGTCGCCCAGCATGTTATATTTCAGCTTAAATGGAGAAGGAAGAGTAGTTGCCACACTTCAGCTAGAAAATCAGTGAGATGATTTTCTTTGGTTTTGTTTACAATCTTCTTGGTAGCACAGGTTGTAACGGTCCTGATCTTTCTGGTGTCTTCTGGGCTACATGTTATAGGACACTGTAATCTTTGATTTTTTTTTGTGTTGAGGGCATTTTTGCAGATCTTTGAATGATGATCTAACCTCTAGTCAAGCCAGCTCTAGCATGGTTATATTGCATAGAGAGTTTTCTCTACCGAGCAAAGGTTATTTTCTTTTTCTAATGTCAGAGAAGGATATTCAGTAAAGAAAACACTTGCATTTATATAGCACCTTTTATGGCTTGGGATCTCAAGGTGCTTTGTGTGAGCATAAGACCAGGCCAATTCACTGTAGACAGAATAGAGTTAATATCACAAAATGGCATGAAAGTCCCTTTAAGCCCGTCAGCCTGTTGAACTCTGAGCCTTTGGATATTTGATAATGCTGTTGTGGTATAAAGATGAGACCACTCAAGTCTGTAAGCTTGCAGTAAACAAAGGTTTTATTCAAGCATATGCTGGGAGGATACAGCCTGCTTCTACAGGATGCCTCTCTGACACAAAGGCTGCATAGCATATTTATATCTTTTAGTTATCGCATTTCACTATATTGCTTGATACGACCACCAGCTACATACCTAATGAGCAGAATTATTCAGGCTGCAGTTGTTTTTGTTATCTCACTGGGAGGCTGGGAAATGCCTTGGTTCTAACACCTCCCAGTCTGTGTACTCATCACCCTAACATTTGTTTACCCATCGTGAAGGCCATTAAGTTTTATGACTTGTAATTGTTAGTTGAATTCCCACAGTACCACACCCATTATGCCTATGTGTTGGCTATATTTCCCATCATTCTTAGAAAGAACTCTCATAACTACACTTAAAGCTATTAGTACATGTCCATCCTAATCAGTTACCCCACTTCAATACTGAATTGGCGTAACCTGCATACAAGGAAAACTGATATTCAGGCAATTGTGTGATCAAACGTTGTGAGTCAAAGTCTGCATTGTGGTATTGTACAATTGCTCGATGAAAGAAGTTTGCTTTGTTTGCTTGTGTAGTACAAATGGAATTTTCAGTGCTAACTGAGAACTTCACTTTTTGAAGCAAATAGCAGTTTTGATTCAACACAATCGGATTTATTATAACAACTATATTTATACTGGAAGCTTCTACTCTTTGTATACTTCATTCAAAAAGACAGACCATTGCTTCTGTAACTTTGCACAGCTTTTGGAGAATATTTCTGAAACAAATATACTCTGGACTTGGAACGAGTTCCATTCTTTTTCACCAGCACTCTCAATTACTTGAGGATAACCCCACGCTATTTGCATTATTCTGAGCCACACGCTAGCCATCTAGCCAAGTGAGCTAACCATGCCCCCCACCCTCCCCAAGCCCCCACAAGCTCCATTAGAAATGCTTTAACTGATGTCTTTTTGCTCAAAACGACCAGATATAATATTGTAATGGGAAAAGTACCTCAGTTATTTTTACTTTTTTTTCATTAATAATGAAGATAGGGGTAGAAATATTGTTCTGGTGTTGGGACCCCCAATGTTGGGTGAATTCCCAGGTTCTGACCCAACATCACGTGGGCATCCAGTGCCTGACATGAATTCTGGAGGGATGGCCAATCAGTGGCCAGGGAGCATGTTTGCCATCCCAGCCTGCTGAGGTTGGAGGGTCAATAGGAGGCCCTCCATCGGCAGCCCCACTGTCCAAGGTGCGAGCTGTCAATGCAGGTAAGGGAGAGAGACAGAAAGAGAGAGAGAGAGAGAGGGAGAGAGAGTAAGAGAGAGCAGACCCTTTCAATGGAGACACCTCTGAACAGAAGGTTAAAAATTGTTCAATTTAGAAAGGCCACAGCTTTGGCCTGATTGCTATAATGGACGCAGGAGATGGCCCGTGAGATGGAGTGCTAGCCCCACCACCTCGGTCCGTTGCCTGGAGGCTGTCACAATCCCTTGGCTGTATTTCAGCCTCAGTTAGGGTGACGGAAATTCCAGTCAGCTTCTGTTGAATTTAATATTAATTAAGCAAATCACAAGCCCCCCAACAACCCCACACCCACCGTCTTCACTTGTCATAATGAAAATAGCATGGAGGTGGGAACATGCCAGAAAGCTGGCACGACCCTCTCCAATATTAATATTTGTAATATTTGGACCTTCCCATCTCTGGCCCTGCCTCCGGTGGAATTGAAATTTCTCTCCATGGTTTCATATGAAAATAAAATTTGCATTAACATGCTCTATCATTTATCTATATCTGAATGTATTGATTAACTAAATGGCATATTTCTTCAGTGTTTTTCTTTGGGAAATATAAGATGAATTCAGTGGGGGTACAAAAACACTAGCCTCTTATTGGACATGACATGGAATCAATTTCTGCAAGGCCACCTTCTGCTTCAGGTATTAAAATTCATGCCCCACTCTTTAATACTCATACACCCACATTGGTTATGTCTCTCATTCTGGTTCACCCTCAATGTGTCCACTTGGGTGATGGGGCACTCTATTTGCAAAATACTTGAGGATGGTATCCCATATGCCATTGTTTCAGAAAGATTGCCATAATTTCTTTGGAAATAACTTTTTGGTAAAACAAACAATATTGTATTGCATTAGGTGTTGCAACAGGGTTGAAGAAGGAAGCAATTTTGAAATATTGGGCTGAGTTTTAACTTTGAAACAAGTTGGGAACTGTGAGTCGGTGAAGGGGGTAGTGGGTGGGAGTCCCACTATCAGGTGGGAAACCCAGAAGTAAGTGTGGTGTTTCTGTCAGTGACTTCTCATTTCAGGTTTCTTGGCCAATGAGCATGAACAGGATGATGACCCACATGAAGCAATTTCAACTCCAGTATTTAAAGGGAAGTTACGAATATGCTATCTACTGGAGTTTGGAGTTGAGAGCACAACAGAAGGAATTGATGGAATGGAATCTAGATGTTCATAAGCCTCCTTATAGTAACGGCTATCTGGATGTGCTGCTGGGGGCTTCAAGAGGGGGAAGAAGCCTATGGCTAAAATAAAGGAGGTGTGACTAGAGTTTGCACATGAGGTCAGCAGCAGGAGCATGATGTCACACTCGTGGATTCAATGCTGAAGGTGAGGTAATGACCTAAGCAAGGAAGGAAAGGTGAGTACAATGTCACATCCACCTTACTGATGTGCATATCACCACAACCCCCTCATTCTGCCTTCTCAGGCCAACTCGTATGCATCAATCCTCAGACGAACTTACCTTGTGGAACACCCATCCCTCATTGTCTATGGACTTTCTCACATCCCCATCTGTCCATCTCACTCTCATTGTAATGCAATGTCATACCTCCCCCTCATAGTCACCCTGAACAAATGCTCTCCAGCCATCAGTTCAACAAATGCCATTACCCTAAATCACAGGTCTTTTCTTACCGTCCTTGCAGGAAAAGAGAGCACAGAATACAAGGAAGAGGCAGAGAACTGGAGGTGACCTTCCAGCTATCTCACTACTGACAACTGAGAAGGGGCAGATGCTGGACCTGAGTGGAGTCTCAGTGTGCCTGGCCATTGGAGATGGAGACCTCCCAGCTACCTGGTGACAGAATTAAAAATCAGTCACATGACATGCAACATAGGGGGAGGTGATGGTGTAGTGGTTTTGTCGCTGGACTAGTAATCCAGAGACCCAGGGTAATGCTCTGAGGTCCCGGGTGCGAGTCCCACCATGGGAGATGGTGGAATTTGAATTCAATAAAAATCTGCAATTAAAAGCCCAATGCTGACCATGAAACCATTGTCGATAGTTGTAAAAACCCATCTGGTCCTTTAGGGGAGGAAATCTGACTGACCTATATGTGACTCCAGACTCACAGCACTGTGGCTGATTCTTAAATGCCCTCTGAAATGGCTGAGCAAGCCATTCAGTTGTAAAAAGCCGCTACAAAGACACAAAGAAAGGAATGAAACCGGACGGATCACCCGGCATCGACCTAGGTACTGGAAACAATAACAGCAATCGCAGCCCTGTCAACCCTGCAAATTCCCCCTTACTAACTTCTGGGGGCTAGTGCCAAAATTGGGAGAGCTGTCTCACAGACCAGTCAGCCTGACATAGTCATCCTCACAGAACCATACCTTAGAGATAACATCCTAGACCCCACCATCACCATCTGCTGGGTATGTCCTGTCCCACCAGCAGGACAGACCCAGCAGAGGTGGGGGCACAGTGGTATACAGTCGGGAGGGAGTTGCCCTGGGAGTCCTCAACATCAACTCTGGACCCCATGAAGTCTCATGGCATCAGGTCAAACATGGGCAAGGAAATCTCCTGATGATTACCATGTACTGCCCTCCCTCAGCTGATGAATCAGCGCTCCTCCATGTTGAACATCACTTGGAGGAAGCACTGAGGGTGGCAAGGGCACAAAATGTTCTCTAGGTGGGGTCTTCAATGTCCATCACCAAGAGTGGTTCGGTAGCACCACTACTGACCAAGCTGGCCGAGTCCTAAATGCTAGACTGGGTCTGTGGCAGGTGGTGAGGGAACCAACAACGTACTTAACCTCATCCTCACCAACCTGCCTGCCATGGATGCATCTGTCTGTGACAGTACTGGTAAGAGTGACCACCGTACGTTCATTGTGGAGACAATGCCCTGCCTTCACAATGAGGATACCCTCCATCGTGTTATGTGGCACTACCACTGTACTAAATGGGATAGATTTCAAACAGATCTAGCAACTCAAGACTGGGTATCCATGAGGCACATCCATCAGCAGCAGCAGAATTGCACTCGAACACAATCTCTAACCTCATGGCCTGGCATATCCCCAACTGTACCATTACCATCAAGCCAGGGGATCATCCCTGGTTCAATGAAGAGAGCAGGAGGGAATGGCAGGAGCAGCACCAGGCATACCTAAAAATGAGCTGTCAACCTGGGGAAGCTATAAAACAGGACTACTTGCGTGCCAAACTGCATAAGCAGAAAGTGATAGACAGAGCTAAGCAATCCCACAACCAACGAATCAGGTCTAAGGACTACAGTCCTGCCACATCCAGCCATGAACGATGGTGGACGATTAAACAACTCACTGGAGGAGGTGGCTCCACAAATATCCCCTTCCTCAGTGATGGAGGAGCTCAGCAGCAGTGCAATAAATAAGGCTGAAGCATTCGCAACAATCTTCAGCCAGAAGCACTGAGTGGTTGATCCATCTCGGCCTCCTCCCCATCACAGATGCCAGTCTTCAGCCAATTCGATTCACTCCACGTGATATCAAGTAACAGCCGAAGGTACTGGATACTGAAAAGGCTATGGGCCCTGACAATATTCTGCCAATAGTACTGAAGACTTGTGCTCCAGAACTTGCCGTGCCCCTAGCCAAGTTGTTCCAGTACAGCTACAACACTGGCATCTAGCCGGCTATGTTGAAAATTGCCCAGGTATGTACTGTACACAAAAAGCAGGACAAATCCAACCCAGCCAATTACTGCCCCATCAGTCTACTCTCGATCATCAGTAAAGTAATGGAAGGGGTCATCAACAGTGCTATCAAGTGGCACTTGCTTAGCAATAACCTGCTCACTGACGCCCAGTTTGTGTTCCGCCAGGGCCACTCAGCTCCTGACCTGTAAATGACCTCGTTACAGCCTTGGTTCAAGCATGTACGAAAGAGCAGAACGCCCGACGTGAGGTGAGAGTGACTGCCCTTGACATCAAGGCAGCATTTGACCTAGTGTGGCAAGGAGCAATAGCAAAACTGGGGTCAATGGGAATCAGAGGGGAAACTCTCCGCTGATTGGAGTCATACCTAGCACAAAGAAAGATGATTGTGGTTGTTGGAGGTCAGTCACCTCAGCTCCCAGACATCACTGCAGGAGTTCCTCAGGGTGGTGTTGTAGGCCCAACCATCTTCAGCTGCTTCATCAATGACCTTCCTTCCATCATAAGGTCAGAAGCGGGGATGTTCGCTGATGATTGCACAATTTTCAGCATCATTCGCGACTCCTCAGATACTGAAGAAGCCCCTGTCCAGGTCTTGCTGCATTTGGACAATATCCAGGCTTGGGCTGACAAGTGGCAAGTAACATTCATGCCACACAAGTGTCACGCAATGACAAGGGAGAATCCAATCATCACTCCTTGATGTTCAATGGCATTACCACCACTGAATCCCCCACTATCAACATCCTAGGGGTTACCATTGACCAGAAGCTGAACTGCACTAGCCATGTAAATACTGTGGCTACAAGAGCAGGTGAGAGGCTAGGAATCGAGCGATGAGTAACTCGCCTCCTGACTCCCCAAAGCCTGTCCACCATCTACAATGAACAAGTCAGGAGTGTGATGGAATACTCTCCACTTGCCTGAATGAGTGCAGCTCCTACAACACTGAAGAAGCTGGACACCATCCAGGACAAAGCAGTCCACTTGATTGGCACCCCATCCCCAAACATTCACTCCATCTACCACTGATGCACAGTAGCAGCAGTGTGTACCATCTACAAGATGCACTGCAGGAATTCACCAAGGCTTCTTAGACAGCACCTTCCAAACCCAAGACCACTACCATCTAGAAGGACAAGGGCAGCAGATAGATGGGAACACCACCACCCGGAAGTTCCCCTCCAAGCCACTCACCATCCTGACTTGGAAATATATTGCCATTCCTTCACTGTTGCTGGGTCAAAATCCTGGAACTCCCTCCCTAACAGCACTGTGGGTGTACCTACACCACATGGACTGCAGCGGTTCAAGAAGGCAGCTCACCACTACCTTCTCAAGGGCAACTAGGGATGGGCAATAAATGCTGGCCCAGCCAGCGAAGCCCACACCCTGTGAATGAATTTTAAAAAAAACATTCAATCATGTTGACTCGATGTCAACAACGAGTAAAAAATGATTACCTGCGTAATGATCACAAAACATTCTGATCTTGACAATTCTAATTCATTTCTCCAATTGCCCATACAACCTTCAGCTGTCTCACAGGAGATGGTCCAGGAGGACAATGATGACCCTCCAGAGGAGATATTTTCCTCTGAGTGTGCACTATCACAGGACTCATTCAGACAAAGCACCAACTCATTCACATTTTTGGTACTGGAAATGTAGATAGTTTGGTTTTCATCTGGTGATTCACACATTAGAAGTGAGCAAGAGCAGATATTGGAGACCGGGACAGCAGTGGAGAGTCCGGGTCGGAATCAGGAAGTAAGTTACTCCCTGCAGAATTCTCATCCTCTGAACTGCTCTTGTCGCCATAGTATTTATATGACTGGTCAATGGTGACCACAAGGATGTTGTTGATGGAGGATTCAGCAATGATAATGCCATTGAATGTCAAGGGGGTTGACTAGATTCCCTCTTATTGGAGATAGTCATTGCTTGACACTTGTGTAGGGCAAGCATTACTGGCCACTTAGCAGCCCAAACCTGAATGTTGTTCAGATCTTGTTGCATGTGAATACAGGTTGCTGCAGTGTCTAGGAAGTTGTGAATGGAACTGAGCACTATGCAATCATCAGCGAGCATCCCCACTTCTGACCTTATGATGGAGAGAATATCATTGCTGAAGCATCTGAAGATGGTTGGGTTTAGGACACTGATCTGAGGAACTCCTACAACAATGTCCTGGGGCTGAGATGATTTGCCTCCAACAATCACCACTATCTTACATTGTATAACACCAACCAATGGGGAGTTTTCCCCCGATTCCCATTGACTTCAATTTTACTTGGGGTCCTTGATGTCACTACCTGTCAAATGTTGCCTTGATATCAAGGGCAGCCATTCTCACCTCATCTCTGGAATTCAGCATTTTGTCCTTGTTTGGAACATGGGTGTAATGAGGTCTGGAGCTAACTGGTGCTGGCAGAACTCAAACTGAGCATCAGTGAGCAGGTTATTGGTAAGTTCTGCTTGATAGCACTGCTGACGACACCTTCCATCACTTTGTTGATGTTCAAGAGTAGACTGATGGGGCGGTAATTGGCCAGGTTGGATTTGTTTGGCTTTTAATGGGCAGGAAGTACCTGGGCAATTTTTCATATTGTCAGATAGATGCCATTATTGTTGCTGTACATGGCCTGAGGCTTGGATAGTTCTGGAGCATAAGACTTCACACTACAGTTAGGATGTGGTCAGGGTCCATAGCCTTCGCTATATGCAGTGCACTCAGCTACTTCTTGATATCACGTATAGTAAATGAAATTGGCTGAAAACTGGCATCCGGACCTCAGGAAGAAGCCAAGTTGAATCATCCACTTGGCTCCTCTAGCTGAAGATGGTTGCAAGTGCTTCAGCTATCTTTTGCACTGACATGTTAGGCTCTACCATCATTGAGAATGGAGTTGTCTTCGGGGCTGCCTTCTTGTGTTAGTTAATTTAATTGTCCACCACCATTCACAACAGGATGTGACAGGACTGAAGAGTTTTGTCCTGATTTGGTGGTTATGGGATTGCTTAGTTCTGTCTGCAGTATGCTGCTTCGGCTATCTAAACTGTTCTGTGGTCGTGTCAATGGGGAGAGGAAAGTGGTTTTTGCATGTGGTTGTCAGTTGGGTGGCCCTTAGCTGTTGCATTGGCCACATCACATTCCTCCTCTAACAGCTTCTTTTGCTCCCTATTGAAATTGTTTGAAAGCACTCTGTATCCTGAGCTTTGTTCCTCCTGAAGGTCCAAACCTTGCTGTTGTGCAATGTTGTGCAGAGCACAGCACACCACAACCATTCTGAAAACTCTGCTCGATGCGTACTGAAGGGCACATCCAGATCTATCCAGGCTCCAGCAGTGCATCCTCAGCATGCCGAGGGTTTGCTCAGTGACATATCTGGTCGTCATGTAGCTTTATTGTAATGCTCTTTGGCCTCATTGGTCAGATTCCTCATTGGTATCATCAGTCACTTTTTAAGCCGGTATTCCTTTCTTGCAAGCAACCAGTTGGTAATCCTGTTTTGAGATGCAAGGAGATCATGGAGGGTGGACTGCCCAGGTCAAATTCGTGGTAGCTGTACAAAAATCTTGTGCACAGTTGCATAAAGCTTTTTTTGTTCTTGCACACCAACTGCACATTAATGGAGTGGAAGCCCTTGCTGTCGATGAATCCAGGGTGATCTATGGATGCCTAGGTTACCAATACCTGCAGCTGATGATGTCATGTACCGGTGGGTAGCCAGCTACGGCCACAAACCTGAGCACCCATTCATACTGACTGGCATCATCGGTGGCAAAATTGTCATAATTGCTGGCCCTAGCAAACAAGCCACCTGCCTCATATGCTTGTGGGCCACTGACTGTGAGAACTTATAAGCGGCTCCGGCAGAGTCCTGGAACGATCCAGGCACAAAGAAGCTGTGGGTGGTGGTGACTTTGACAGTCATTGTTAAAGTGTGGCTATCAGGTCCATTTGGCTGAAGATCTTGTTGCAGCAGGCTGCAAATGCCTGTTATCGTATGATGCAGCTCCCGAACCTCCTGATATACTGGTGTCCCGGCATGTTGAGGAAACTTACCTTTTTTCTGGAGTCCCTGTGAACAGGTATGCTCTCTTGCAAGCTGCACCTCTCTGCTGACCTCCAGTCTGATGTAGTGCTGCAGATCTGTGAGCAGCAGCAGGCTGTTACTGCCACTGCCGTTGACGCTCCTGATGGTCATCTTGGCCCTTATCTTGGTCCAGAGTCACAACCAGCTACGCTGACCTGATAAATCTGTGTGGCAAAGTGCAGACTAGAAATAGAAACCTCCAGAGTGTAGGTGACACCTCCAAACTCATCAAAGTAACCTCTCAGCACAATTACTGTGAACAAAACCTTTCCCAAAAGCAGGCAAGAAAGCAGCCGTGAGATTGTCAGTTCTTATTGGCATATTTCCATGTCATGTCCTCATTTCCCCTCAATTGCCGATATGTTGCCACCTTGCTTTCATTGCTGAGTTCCAAGAACCCATGGACCCACAGTTCATTTCCAAAAGCCACATTAACATCACTGTAATTGACTGATTAACATATTGAAATTAACAATTCGCTACTCCTGAGGGAGTTGCACAAACACAGGCAAACAAGCTGGAATTAAGTGCTGAAGTCGACGGGTTAAACCAGCTTCCCAACACAGTCATTTATTTCTGTGACTTATCCCACACCCACATCCAAACTCACGTGACCAACCATGTTAAAATTGCAAACAAAAACAAAAATAGCTGGAAAAACTCAGCAGGTCTGACAGCATCTGTGGAGAGGAATACCGAGTTAACGTTTCGAGTCCGTAGGACTCTTCATTGTTAAAATTGTACCCATTGTCTCAGTAGCTCCTTGCAAGCATGCCAGTATATGCATTATTGATGTGTCAGCAAGATTATGGGATAACTAGTTACGGCCTCCCCATTGTATTCCCCCAACTGTTAATGATAACACTTCTTTAAAATAGTGGACAGAGGGCTGTCATATGTATGCATTGAGGATTTTTCCACTAATATTTCCAACAGTAGTTTCTAGCTTTAAAATATTATTACCTATAAGTGAAAAATATTATTAGCAAAGCATCTTCATTTTCATGCTTTTTATATGATTTTCATGATTGACCTGCGTCCATTGATTACAACGCAAGCAAATGCCAACCTTGTGTTGCCTTGTCATTAAAACATCTCTGTGTCCAGTCAACACCAACCATGCTGTTCATTGGCTGAAGATATAGGGCCAATATCATAATTGGCAAGCACTACAGAAAGCTCTTCTGCACTGCTCACATGCATTCTGGCTGGAGCAAATGCAGCGAGTCATGCTTAAAGAGGATCTGTTTTGGGAAAGAGTGAGGAATAGTACAATGGGAGAGAGTAAGTTCCAAGGTTTTTGGATGCTGCACTGGAGATCGTGTGGAGGAAGCAAAACGGAAGAGAGATGCCATGTGACCTCAGAGAGAAGAAGGCTCTCTAATCATTAGTCAAGAGACAGTGGGAGCAAATAATCATGGAGGTCAACACCAGGAATCAAACCTTGAGGGACTGTATGCAGTGCCACAAGAAGTTCAATGACCTTACATGAATGGTCAAGGTCAGTGAATGCATCTTCAAATGCAATATCCTACCAACTACACCACTAATCTCAGGCTCTCTCAATTCATTACATTTCCATTACTCACCGATCAACAATCTGTCAATCATAGCTTAGTTAGTCTCACCCTCATACACTCAGCTATGCTGAAAGCCTCCAGCCCACACCTCATAGCTTGCACACACTGCCAGCTATTCATTATGCCACATTATATGACACTCACTAGTGCATCCCCTTTGCTCTTGGAGGTTAAGGTGGTGCACAACCAGGAAGGGGTCAGGTAAGTCTGCAAATCCTAATCTCCATGGAGGAGATGGCCCTGGCTATTATTGGGACAGCCATTGCTAAGGCTGTTGCCAGCAGCAGGGCCGAAAACATCTAAAATGGAGGTATCCTCATATCTAACCCTCCTTCTCATATCTCAGCTCCCCATCATTCTACAATCTTCTGATTTACGGGATGTAAATCATGTAAGCCTCTATTTTCCTGGATCCCCCTTCCTTCATTGCAACCTTACCTTTGTGTCTTTTTCCTTTCAAATATCCAAGAGATGCACCCTGGCCAGACAGTGGAGGAACACAGAAAAGAGAGTGCTGATGAAGACACAGCACTGTCACTTGATCTCACACTCAGTCACCAGCTTAGGTACAGACCTTAGGCGATGGATTTGAGATGGTATTTGTATATGGTAAGAGGCTAAGCACAAGTGAGCTGTAGCCAGGACAGGGGAAAAGGATCGCATCAGTGCCATGGAGAAGCCCAGAACCAAGTTGGCACATGGCTTCATGTGGATCTCGGAACCCATCCTTTCCAGCTTGGAAGTTGTGGTCAACTCCATTCATGCACTTGTGGACCCAACCATGATGCATCTTCTGATGGTCAATATCCCAAAATCCATTGCAGCACAAGCAGCATCCATCCAACGTCCATTGCAGCCACTGGAATAGCACTGTGCAAGAGCTAGAAGGCGGCAAAGGTACTTGAAAGACAGGCATTCATCAAATGAACAAGAGTGATTAGTTGACTTTGGCTTGCAATATGGAATTCCATTTATAAGTTTTGTTTGAAATATTTATTTTGTGGTAACATTCATTGTGGCTAACCTGAAGCAATAATGCTTAGGGACAAAGGAAAACTTAGGTGTGGGGCTGTTGGTGAATGAGGAATTGAGGTTGCATTTACTGGTATTACACTTGGATGAGTTTCTCATGGACAGCCCAGGCAGAAAGGCACTGTCTAGTTTGCCTCCTCCCTCTTTTTCCTTGTCTTGCTCATCCTCCTCCTTAGCTGCTTCCTGTATAGCTGGTGGCAAGGGCTACCCTCTCAGGATTGTGATGTTGTGCAGCATGCAGCAGACCTCCAAGAATCTCAATATCTGCTCCGTTGAATACTGCAGGGCTCATCCAGAATGGTCCAGGCAGAGGAGGCACTGGGCTGAACTTCGCCAGGAGGATCCCGATCCTAATGTTGGCCTCAATTCCAAGTTGGGAACTTGGATATGGTTATGGCAGGATGTCGGCCGGGATCTTCCTAGAGGCGGCAAATTGAGAAGCTGCCTCTGGGAGCCCCATCCAATTAGGAATGGAGACTGGGTTTTACAATTCCCCATGGCACATGGATGGTGCCAGCAACCTCCCTTGCAGTGGGGAGGGCTGATGAAAGGCCAACAACAGAAGTGTCTTCTTCAGGCATCGTCAGCAAGAAGGGAGTGGCTGCCATTGCAGCAGGTATGACATTAGTGGAGACGTCAGTCTCCGTGGTATGCCTTTTGCTTGGGGAGTCCAGGGCACTGTTGTTTCCTGCTGAAAAATTAATAAAGTAATTAATAAATTAAGTGTTTTGCATCTCGGACATGCCACTGTGAAGCCTCCTCCACTGTATTGCTGTGCCCCTGATAGAGTGGGAGGCCTGTGCGGCATCACGAAAATTGCAATCCATTGCCAGAATATGGTCTGTTGTCAAATTGGATATCCTAATTGGCTTCTCACCGCTACTGGACAGGAAACTGGTGTGGCTGGGAGCCTGCCTCTGGGAATAGCGCACTGAAGCAGGAGCATGTCCGGAAGCCAGCCCAATGCAATTCCATTGAAATTTCCAAACCCCACAGCCCACCCCCAAATCAACCTCTGCAGGCCTGGGAAAATTCAGCCCATTGTTTCAACATGTTAGTGGCCTGGTCAATCTCATTTTTTGTGGTAGCATGACTTTCAATGTGTGTATGATGTGCACATGTCCATCAGTTGCATCCCAGAGTAATCAGCCATGTGGTCAACGGATAGCCCTGTTGCCCAATGGCCAGCCTTTGCTCAGCCATGGTGTCTCAAGCACAGCTGGCACAGCAGGCTGCCACAAAATAAAAGCATCATGACTGCTGCCAGGATACTGGGCATTGACTTGCATGATTCACTGCCCATGGTCACACACCAACCGGACATTGAAAGAGTAAAATCCTTTTTGGTGCCAGTACAGGGCAAATTTGACATGTGGCACCTGCAAAATGATATGCTTGTAGTCAGTAACATCCTGTACATTGAGCCTGCACTTGCTTAAGCTCCCTTTGAGTGGAGAGCCTCAGTGATCTCCCTTACACAACATTAAATATCGAAGTGTGAGAAGGCGTATTTGACCTGGAAGGAGCCAAATGCATAGACACTCATGGCCATAGTCACTTGCACAGCTACTGACAATGCTGTCCTTGCCCTGCTCTGAGGTTGCAGTTCTGGTTGCAGCAGGTGACAGATTTCAGTGAGGATTTCTCACACAGATGTCTCACACATTGTTTTGCCCTGAGCACCCTGTGTGGATATAGCCTCCAGCTGAGAGCCCCTCCCATCCTCGTCACTCTTCCCTCTTCCAGCAGTTTGTTCTGCCCTGCATTCTGTTCATTCTCCTAGTCATACTCTATTCCCAAAGGAACGTCTACAAGTGCACCCATGTCGAGGATCAATTGGTTGGTGCAGAAGCCTTGAAGTCAGCACCTGCCTCATCACTCCTTTTAGACTTTTGCAACTTGAAATAGTTATGGAAAGCAAGAAACATTTGTTGGTTTGTAACAATAGAAGAAATCACCCAGAGCCAAACTGTAAGTAGATGATAATTCCTTCAAATAGCACTGCTTGGGAGGGACCTTCCTGTTGCTGAATGCACGTTCAGCTGTGTGTGGTTAAGCCAGGGCATTGGATGGGGTGTTGAGCTCCGAAATGGCATCAAATCAGCTTTGCACACTGATTGATACCAGGGCATGCACCACAGAGACAATACTGGAGCTCTAAGAACACTCAGTGCCAAAAAGAAAACTGGCACTAATGAGCCCAATTTCTCATCCTGCATATTTGCAGAAATTGGCCAATGCATCAGAACAACGAGATGATTTCCTATTGCATTAAAGCCATTGATAAGTTCAGTGGATAACTATAACACTGCAGCAGTTATGCTTAATTGCAGCAAATCTGCAATAGCTTACTAATGCCTGCATCAGTCAAGAAAACATTAAACTGTCAGGTATTGGGCAATATTTTTGCTGCCTCATCACTTCTTTCAATTAAATATTATTTAGTATTATTGCAAGTCTTCACTGATTTTAAAATTTGCATTTTCTGTGAAAGTAAGTGCAAAAAAAATCTACAGATATTTTGATGAAGTATATAAATATATAAACTAGCTGTATTATATGTAAACTCATAGTAAACAACTCTCAGAAAAATCAAATACTGGAAATACACAATAAGTTCGCCAGCTTTTGAGAGTTGTGATGGTTCTAATTGAAACTTTACCCTACTTTTCTCTTAAATGATCAGGTAACTCAGTGGTAGAATTCTTGTCTTTGAGTTAGAACATATTATTTTCAATCCAATACTAGAGCACACAATCTAACCTGGCTCCTCATTGTGGTATGCATGGAGTGCTGCATTATTGGGAATACTGCCTTTTTGGGTGCAATGATAAACCAAGGCCTGCCAGCCTGTTCCAGTGTACCTGAAACATGTTCATAACACTATTCAGAAAGGAGGAACGAAATTTCCTGGTCAACATTCTCCCTCAACGAATATCACCAAAAAGCAAGGTGACTGGTCAGTCATCATGCCTACACCTTGTTGGGTCTTTCTTCATCTCTTGTCATAACAATGTCTCGCTTCTCGTGATATAAGGGGTCAGAGGCTGTGTGAAGTGCTTACTGAAAGCAGATACATTGGTGGTTGGGGTTAGCTCCCTTCAATCTTTGAAGGCTTCTCATGTGCCATGTGAAGATTCTCATTGGCATTCTATGGAACAATATCTAAATGCTGCCGCCAACAATTCATTTGGATCAATAGATAATTTAATTACAGTCTGCATGATTTGAGCTGGGCACACTCATCTGATTTACACAGTCATTTGTTTAAGGCAAATAAAGTAATTATCTCCTTAATGGAAGCTTTCCACTCCATTCACTTTAATGTTTTTATTTACAAGGAGCCTGATCACCTTTACTAAATGGGTATTATTTTTGCATAACTCAAAAGTTGTCCTGAGGATATGGTATGATCATATATAAATGCAAGTTCTTTCTTTTAGATGTTGACTAATGTGCCATGTTTTTCAGAGCACCTCCTGCTTTCTGCTCCTAAGAAATGTTTGTGGCATTACTACTGCTTCCATAATAGACCACGCAAACTTGTGTTAGTTCCATGGTTGCTCAGCTTTGTCATGGCTTTCATTTATTTTATTTCCCCTAGTTTTCTGGTAACCGTGTTACACATAATTTATAGGCAACTGCACTACTTTGTATGCACAGTTGTAGTACATGTAGTATGAATTAGCACTGGGATGTTGGCACCATACAGTATGTCTTGCAGTCACTATTGATGGAGAGGGGCACAGAGTGGAACAAGCACTGAGGGCTGGAAAATCAAGTTCAAACCTATATAGTTGGATCTGTGCCTTTTTGATGGCAATTCTACACCAGTGTAAAATAATCTTGCTAAAAATGCGCCATTGTTTCATGTTATACCACATGTAAGTCAGATATATATTTGAAATGTAGGAATTTGCAGGGTTTAGTGTAAAGTGCAGAACACTAGGACTAATTGGATAGCTCTTTCAAAGAGCCAGCACACGCACAATGGGCCCAATGGCCTCCTTCCCTATTGATTCTATTAAATTAAATCTACCTTTATTTTCTGCCGAGTTAGAGTTGGACGTTTCTTGGGCCTCTCTTAATACATTTAGGTGGACCTAGGGGAATCTATATATGTACATAAGAGGGCTAAGACATTTTGGTCTTTCCTTCATTTTTCAATTTTACTGGATATCTTTTAGTATTGGCACCTTTTGGCTTGAATATATCACATGGAACCTAAAATAGCCATATGTTGGCTGGGAATTTCCCTGCAGCTGCTCCTGATCTACCGCCATAACTTCTTCACTGTCCCAGTTGAAACACCATCTATGCATGTAAACATAGTGTTTGCACCACACTCCCAGTTACGTTAAGACAGGGAGTGGAAGCAACTCAAACAAAATTCCCAGCCATTGTCTGCCAGCTCACCGGAAAAATATCAGCAATTATAGGATTTCTGTGGTTTCAGCAGAACAGCAATGATGCAAAAGAGAGGGGTGAGAAATGGCAATTCTTACAATCCAAACTAAAAGAGGAATTTGGAAAATGATGAGATACCTAAATAATGTGTATCTTGGCAATTGGCAAATCAACAACTTACATTTATATAGCACGTTTAAAGTTGTTAAAATATTCCAATGTACTTCACAGAGATATTAGCAAACACAATTCGATACCAACAAGCCACATAAAATAATATTAGAACGAACGATTGGTCAAAGAGATAGGTGTTAAGGAGTGTCTTAAAGGAGGGAAGGGAGGGAATTCCAAGGTTAGGGGCTGGGCAGCTAAAGGCATGTTAAACTTAATGGCAGGGATTACTTTATAAACATAAATAGTGTTTACTTCATGATTGAATTAATTACTTTTATTTGTTCATCTCTGGCAAGTCCAGTATTTATTTTCCATTCCTAATTACCCTTCAAGAGCTGAGGATGAGGTGACTTCTTGAAACCCATGTGGTGTATATACATTTAAAGTGCTGTTAGGAAGGAAGTTCTAGGATTTTGCCCCAGAGACAAAGAAGGAACAATATAATTCCAAGTCAAGATGGTGCGTAACTTAGAGGAGAACTTTCAGGTGGGGATGTTCCTGCGCATCTGCTGGCTTTGTTTTTTCTAGGTGGCAGAGTTTGTGGGTTTGCGAGGTGCTATTGAAGGAACCTTGGTGAGATCCTACAGCGCATCATGTGTCTGGTACGCACTGTTACCACTGTATGCCAGTGATAGAGAAAAAGAATGTTTAAGGTGGTGGATGGGATGCCAATCAGGGGACTGCTTTGTCCTGGGTGGTTTTGAGCTTCTTGAATGTTGTTGGAGCTGCACTCATCCAGGCAAGTGGAGGGTATTCAATCACACTCCTGGCTTGTACCTTGTATGTAGTGGGCAGGCTTTGAGGAGTCAGGAGGTGAGTCACTTGCCACAGAATTCCAAGCCTCTAACCTACTCTTGTAAATTCAAAAGCTTGTAGCCTCCATGATTTGGAAGGCCCCCTTGCATTTCAGGGATCAGCACCAAACACAATGCTCATGGTGTGGCCTTGACTGTTACCATTAAGTTTAACATGCCTTTAACATATGGACCATGTATTTCCTGAATGAGCAACAATTAAGGAAGGGGCTCCCAGGATGTTGATAGTGAGGGACTCAGCAGCGGTAATGCTACAGAATAGCAGTGGAACGACAAGAATCTCTCTTGCTGGAGATCATCATTGCCTGACATTTGTGTGGCACGAATGTTACTTGCCACTTATCAGCCCAAGCCTGAACGTTGTCCATGACTTGCTACATGCAGTCCTACTGTGTAATCATCAGCGTGCAGCCCCACTTGTGAACTTATGTTGGAGGGAAGGTCATTGATAAAGCAGCTGAAGAAGGTTGGGCTAGGGGTTCTTTGGATATGAGAACCAGACTGTCTGTGCAGATTGCAAAGGCATCTGAAGCAAAACTGCATCAGAGGACATTATTGTCAGAGACACTTTCTTGCTCAACACTTTTGCCCCTGCATCTCTCTCGGTTAGCATAGTGATGATCTTCAGACCAGCCAATGTGCTGTCCAGGTGGCTGATGCATTTTTAAGAAAGTATCATGATGTGGGTATGCATTGCTGGCAAGGCTGGCATTTATTATTCCTTGTTGTCCTTCAGAGGGGCGTTAAGAGTCAACCACATTGGTTTGGACTGTAGGCATTGTAGGCCAGGTTGAATAAGATTTTCTTCCCTGAAGAGATTACATTTGAGTTTTTGACAATCTGATGGAGTTACTCATACCAACTTTCTATTTTCAATTTTCTTAAAACCAAATTCAAATTGCCAAGCTACCATAGTGGAATTTGATTACATATTTATAGCGGGTTATGAATTCATGTTGCTAGATTACTAGTCTAGTAACGTAACCACTACACAACTCTATAATGTCAGAAGTGGCTAATGTGGTAGCACTTTAAGCCAGAAGGTTGTGGGTTCATAGTTCCATTTTTAAGGATTTAAGCACAAAATATCAAAGCTGACAAGTATAGTGCTGAAGGAATGTTGACTGTTAAGAATGCCATCATATGGGTGAGGTGTTAAATTGGGGCCCCAACTGAATTCTCAGGTGGACGTGAAGGATTCCACAGCATTATTTCAAAGAAGAACAGAGCAGTTCTCCCTGGTGTTCTGGCCAATATTTATCCCTCAATCAATGTCATCACAAAAACAGATTATCTGGTCATTATCACATTGCTGTTTGTACTGGGAGCTTGCTGTGTGCAAATTGGCAGCCACAATTCTAAAATCACAACGGTGAGTATACTTCAAAAAAAGTACTTGATTGGCTGTAAAACATCTTGAGATCTCTGTGGTTGTAAAAAGGTTTGATATAAATGTAAGTCTTTCTTTCGACTGCACCCTCAGCACTTTCACCTTCTTTTCCACGGAATGACAGTGTAATACAGCTGTCCAATATCAATACATTGCTGTATTCCCAAAAGAGAGGGGCCATTGATGATAGCCATTTTGCCATCTTGTAATCTAATCGCTTTAAGTACGCGAACATTTTTTTTTAACCAAAGAGGAGATGTTCCCTTTAAATAGCCACGTACCTTATAAATTTTAGTTGCAGCCGTTTACGGGTTGTTGACATATACAATTTCCCAGCCTTAAGTGATTCCACTGCTGAACGTAATATGAGCCTGGACCCTGACATGAATTGTAATGAGGATGGACCGCGCAAGGTCCAGGGTGTTTTGTCTCTGAGGAAGTTGTGTTTTATGCACATCATGCTGCAGTCTGAGCGCTTTGGTGCCGGGCCTGAACAATATACCCTCAAAACTCTCTTCCTGGCTGTTGTCACATGAATAGATATATAGTAATTTGGAGCAACCTGACATCTTTTTAAAAAAATTCAGTTTAGCTGTTATTGCTGTCTGGCTGCACATCAAAACTAAGCAAACTACAGGCCGAGTGCTTTTACATTTTTGTTTCAGTAACATGGGCCATGACTTTAGTTCCAGTTTTCTTTCTCAGTGCCTTCATGTTAAAGATGTAGCAGTCATCAAACCTTCTTTCCTAAAAAAATGTGAATACGAGCAGTCTAAAAATGACAGAAAGGAAAAGACCCACTGGTCTCTCCAGCCTGTACCAGACAAATGTAGTGTCTTGTGCATCATAGTATATACACTCCCCACCTCAACTAAAGGCTGGGTGATCTCCTGGAAGATGTGGGAAATGTGTTTAAAAACCATGGGAAAAAAAACAAGAAAACACTTTCTCCAACCTCTTTAGGCAATTAAAACTAGTCCAGGAGATTATTCTGGCCCTGATTAATGTTATAGATAACAGCTGGTGGTGAACATGTAATAGTGCATTTACTTAATATAGGTAATTGCTATTCATTATAATGAAGTATTCTTGTAGTAAGTAATCGTATTCTCTACTGCCAAAATAAAAAGCTAGCAGCTTGTCACAATGTATTTATATATTGCTTTCTAATGGGCATGCTTGGTTCCATAGCAAACTATTAAGAAGTGAGATGGGCTTTTCTGTTTACAGATACTTGAAGGAGCATTATAAACTAGCTGCAGTGGAGATCTGTATTTAGATTCTCTTGATGATTGCCATTCGTCATGTGTCAAATCCTTCTCGTAACACTATGTCAGTTCCATTATCAGAGGTCAACTCTGATAACAGCACTGATAATGAAACTGATATCTTCATATTCTGGATGTCTATATTGAACAGAGGGTCATCTTGCTGTTAAGAGATTCAGTCCACATTCATTTCCAACAACAGTGGCTATCAATTTGAGATTCAATGATAACGTAAGTGACACACTGACTCCAAAATGTTCACATGTTTATTCTTAACAATGAAAGCAACTCACCACAAGCTCAATTAATTTCTGCTTTATGTAAAATAGTTTCATGAATCCGTCAGTCAGCAAGCATACCGGGATCAGTTAATTATTAAAGCTTCACCAGATGGTGGTGTTTATGTCAATCTATTGTCTGAAGGTGTGAAACATGGACTTTTAAGGGAATGTATGCTAAAGGGGCGAGGTGCTGTGAGAGCAGTACTGCCATAGAGTCAGAGAGCCATAGAGGTCTACAGCACAGAAAAAGGCCCTTCGACCCATCAGGCCTGCACCGGTCAACCAAGTACCTAACTATCCTAATCCCATTTTCCAGCACTAGGCCCATAACCTTGTATGCCATGGTATCGCAAGTGCACATCCAAATACTTCTCAAATGTTATGAACGTTTCTGCCACCCTTTTAGGCAGTGAGTTCCAGATTCCCACCACCCTCTGGGTGAAAAGATTCTTCCTCACATCCCCTCTAAACCTCCTGCCCCTTACCTTAAATCTATGCCCCCTGGTTATTGATCCCTCAAGGGGAAAAACTCCTTCCTGTCTACCCTATCTATGCCCCTCATAATTTTATACACCTCAATCATGTCCCCCCTCAATCTCCTCTGCTCCACCGAAAATAACCCCAGTCTATCCAATCTCTCCTCATAACTAAAACTTTCCAGCCCAGGCAACATCCTGGTAAATCTCCTCTGCACTCTTTCTAGTGCAATCACATCCTTCCTATAATGCAGATTCCAGAACTGCACACAATACTCTAGCTGTGGCCTAACCAGCATTTTATACAGTTCCAACATAACCTCCCTGCTCTTATATTCTGTGCCTTGGCTAATAAAGGCAAGTATCCCATATGCCTTCTTAACCACCTTATCTACCTGTCCCACTACCTTAAGGGGCCGGTGGACATGCACGCCAAGGTCCCTCTGATCCTTGGGTCCTACCATTCAACGTGTGGTCCCGTGCCTTGTTTGTCCTCCCCAAGTGCATCACCACACACTCATCCAGATTAAATTCCATTTGCCACTGATCAGCCCATCTGACCAGCCCATCTATATCCTCCTGTAATCTAAGGCTATTGTCCTCACTATTTACCACCCCACCAATTTTCGTGTCATCTGCGAACTTACTGATCAACCCTCCTACATTCAAGTCTAAATCATTTATAAAAATCACAAACAGCAAGGGACCCAACATCAATCCCTGTGGAACCCCACTGGACACAGGCATCCAGTCACAAAAACACCCTATCAACCATCACCCTCTGCTTCCTGCCATTCAGCCAATTCTGGAACCAATTTGCCAAATTGCCTTGGATCCCATGGGCTCTTAGCTTCATTATCAGTCTCCCATGTGGGACCTTATCAAAAGCCTTGCTGAAGTCAAAGTAGACTACGTCAAATGCATTGCCCTCATCTACACACCTGGTTACCTCTTCGAAAAATTCAATCAGATTGGTCAGCATTGACCTCCCCTTAACAAAACCATGCTGACTGTCCTTGATTAATTCCTGCCTCTCCAAGCATAGATTGATTCTGTCCCTCAGAATTGCTTCCAATAGTTTCCCCGCCACTGAGGTTAGACTAACTGGCCTGTAGTTCCCTGGTTTATCCCTTCTTGAATAACGGTACCACATTGGCTGTCCTCCAATCCTCTGGCACCTCTCCTGTGGCCAGAGAGGTATTGAAAATTATTGCCAGCGCCCTTGCTATCTCCTCCATTTCATCACTCAACAGCTTCAACATCCCACTCAACAGGGATACATTTCATTCAGGCCTGGAGATTTATCTACTTTTAAGCCTGCCAGGCCACTTAGATCCTCCTCCCTTTTTATGCTACTTTCTTTAATTATATAACAGTCCTTCTGCCTGATTTCCATACCCACTTCGTCCCTCTCACTTATGAGCACCGACAGAAAGTATTCATTTAGAACCCTATCTACGTCTTCCGGCTCCATGCACAAATTACCACTATGGTCCTTAATGGGCCTTACTCTTTCCCTAGTTATCCTCTTACTCTTAATGTACTTGTAAAATAACTTTGGATTTTCCTTTATTTTACCTGCCAATGTGTTTTCATGCCCCCTTTTTGCTCTCCTAATTTCCTTTTTAGGTTCCCCCCTATACATCCTATATTCCTCTTGGGCTTCCGCTGTTTTGAGCCCTCGATATCTGCCATAAGCCTCCCTTCTTCTCTTTATCCAATCCTGTGTTTCCCTCGACATCCAGGGTTCCCTGGATTTGTTGGTCCCACCCTTTGTCTTTACTGGAATATGTTAGCCCTGTACTCTCCCTATTTCCTTCTTGAATGAGTCCCACTGCTCTGACACAGATTTACCTAAGAGTAGCTGCTCCCAGCCCACTCTGACCATATCTGATCTTATTAAAATCGGCCTTCCCCCAATTTAGAACTCTGATTTATGGCCTATCCATGTCCTTTTCCATAACAACCTTGAATCTAACAGAATTATGATCACTATCTGCAAAATACTCCCCCACTGATGCCTCTACGCTGTCTGTCCACACTGATAAGAGAATTAGCAATCAGGAGGTATTGCTGACAGTGAGGCCTGAATTTTTGCATCTGGGCCGGGAGAGCAGAGCCGGGACAATTCCCAGCTCTGTGAACCTGACTCCTGAAAACACCACCAGAGGTTGCAGTTTTTGTCGTTTGGGGGGGTGTTAATGGGAGTTGTGCCTGCTGACCCTAGAAACAGTTTGTACACCGCACAGGGGTTGCTGGGTGTGGAGGTGGGCTGGGCATAAGGCTGGTTTTGGTGATCCGGCACTTTGCCCCAGCTGCAAAACACCCCAAAATACACCCCCTAGCCCTCACCCTCTTGCATCCCCTCACCCTTCACAAACTCCCCATGACCCAACCATGTCAACTCAATCCACCTCTTGCCTTCCACCCAATCTCCATGGCCCCTCATACCCTCCATGCCCATTTATGCTGCACCCACCCCCATGGCTCCTCATACTATGCATGCCCCCAAACATCTCCCTGGCCCCTCATGCCCTCCACCCACCCAAGGGCCCTTTGTAGCCCCAATACCCAACCTATGCCTCTCTACCCACCCTATGAACCTTTGTCGCTGCTATGCTAACTTAATGCCAACATATGCCAACCCATGACCTGCCATCCCATCACCCTTTGCTCTTACACCATCCAAGACAACTCACCCAATATCCACCATTGGCAGGCTTCAGGATTCATGCTGAGAGGGAATAACATGAAGTTCTAAGTGTCTATTAATGAATTCACTATTTTAAAAAAAACAAACTCATTGATAAAAACCCATTCACTATGCTTAAAGCCACTTATAACAACAGGTATTTGTATTCATAGACCTGCTGCAAAGTATTGGCACATCAAGTGGTGATTTTACAGATAATTTGGAAAGCTGATGATTCAGAAAGCAGGAGAGCTGTCTCACAGACTAGTCAAGCAACAGCCTGACATAGTCATCCTCACGGAATTATACCTGAAAGATAATGTCCCAGACACCATCACCATCCCTGGGTATGTCCTGTCCCACCAGCAGGACAGACCCAGCAGAGCTGGAGGCACAATGGTATACAGTCGGGAGGGAGTTGCCCTGGGAGTCCTCAACATCGACTCTGGACCCCATGAAGTCTCATGGCATCAAACATGGGCAAGGAAACCTTCTGCTGATTACCATGTACTGCCCTTCATCAGCTGATGAATCAGCGCTCCTCCATGTTGAACACCAGTTGGAAGAAGCACTGAGGGTGACAAGGGTGCAGAATATGCTCTGGGTGTGGGACTTCAATGTCCATCACCAAGAATGGTTCGGTAGCACCACTACTGACCCAGCTGGCTGAGCCCTAAAGGACATAGCTGCTAAACTGGGCCAGCAGCAGGTGGTGAGGGAACCAACAAGAGGGAAAAACATACTTGACCTCATCCTCACCAACCTGCCTGCCGCAGATGCATCTGTCCATAACAGTATCTGTATGGGTGACCATCGCACAGTCAGTCATTGTGGAGATGAAGTCCCGCCTTTGCACTGAGGATACCCTCCATCGTGTTGTTTGGCATTACCTCTGTGCTAAATGGGATAGATTTTGAACAGATCTAGCAACTCAAGACTGGGCACCCATGAGGCACTGTGGACCATCAGCAGCAGCTGTACTCGAACACAATCTCTAACCTCATGGCCTGGCATATCCCCCACTCTACGATTACCATCAAGTCAGGGGAGCAACGCTGGTTCAATCAAGAGTGCAGGAGGGCATGCCAGGAGCAGCACCAGGTGTACCTAAAAATGAGGTGTCAACCTGGTGAAGCTATAACACAGGACGACTTGCATGCCAAACAGCATAAGCAGCAAGTGATGGACAGAGCTAAGCGATCCCACAACCAATGGGTCAGATCTAAGCTTTCCAGACCTGCCATATCCAGTTGTAAATGGTGGTGGACAATTACGCAGCTCACTGGAGGAGGAGGCTCCACAACCATCCCCATTCTCAATGATGGAGGAGCCCAGCACGTCAGTGCAAAAGATAAGGCTGAAGCATTTGCAATAATCTTCAGCCAGAAGTGCCGAATGGATGATCTATCTCTGCCTCCTCCAGAGGTCCCCAGCATCAAAGATGCCTGTCATGAGCAAATTCGAATCATCCCACATGGTATCAAGAAATGGCTGAAGCCACTGCAAAGGCTATGGCATTGACAACATTCCGGTAATAGCACTGAAGATTTGTGCTCCAGAACTTGCCGCGCCCCTAGCCAAGCTGTTCCAGTACAGCTACAACACTGGCATCCACCCGGCTATATTGAAAATTGCCCAGCTATGTCCTGTACACAAAAAGCAGGACAAATCCAACCCGGCCAATTACCGCTCCATCAGTCTACTCTCCATCACCAGTAAAGTAATTGAAGAGGTCATCAACGGTGCTATCAAGTGGCATTTGCTTAGCAATAACCTTCTCACTGATACCCAGTTTGTGTTCCGCCAGGGCCACTCAGCTCCTGACCTCATTACAGCCTTGGTTCAAACAAGGACAAGAGAGCTGAACTCCCGAAGTGAGTTAAGAGTGACTGCCCTTGACATCAAGGCAGCATTTGACCGATTGTGGCATCAAGAGCCCTAGCAAAACTGTGGTCAATGGGAATCAGAGGGAAAACTCTCTGGTGGTTGGAGTCATACCTAGCACATAGGAATATGGTTGTGGCTGTTGGTGGTCAGCCATCTCAGCTCCAGGACATCACTGCAGGAGTTCCTCAGGGTAGTGTTGTAGGCCCAACCATCTTCAGCTGTTTCATCAATAACCTTTCTTCCATCAAAAGGTCAGAAGTGAGGATGTTCGCTGATGATTGCACAATGTTCAGCACCATTCGCGACTCCTCAGGTACTGAAGCAGTCCATATCCAAACACAGCAAGACCTGGACAATATCCAAGCTTGGGCTGACAAGTGGCAAGTAATATTCGTGCCATACAAATGTCAGGCAATGACCATCTCCAACAAGAGAGAATCCAACCATTGTCATTTGATGTTCACTGGCATTACCATCCCTGAATCCTCCACTATCAACATCCTGGACGTTACCATTGACCAGAAACTGAACTGGACTAGCCATATAAGTACTGTGGCTATAAGAGCAGGTAAGAGGCTAGGAATCGTGCGACGAGTAACTCACCTCCTGTCTCCACAAAGCCTGTCCACCATCCACAAGGCATAAGTCAGGAGTGTGATTGAATACTCCCCACTTGCCTGGATGAGTGCAGCTCCCACAACACTCAAGTTTGACATTGTCCAGGACAAAGCAGCCTGCTTGATTGGCACCACATCCACAAACATTCACCCCATCCACCACTGACGCACAGTAGCAGCAGTGTGTGCCATCTACAAGATGCAATGCAGGAATTCACCAAGGATCCTTAGATAGCACCTTCCAAACCCACGACCAGTACCACCTAGAAGGACAAGAGCAGCAGATAGATGGGAACACCACCACCTGGAAGTTCCCCTCCAAGCCACTCACCATCCTGACTTGGAAATATATCATCGTTACTTCACTGTCACTGGGTCAAAATCCTGGAACTCCCTTCCTAATAGCACTGTGGGTGTACCTACACCACATGGACTGCAGCAGTTCAAGGCGGCGGCTTACCACCACCTGCTCAAGGGCAATTAAGGATGGGCAATAAATGCTGGCCCAGCCAGCGAAACCCATATCCCGAGAAGGAATAAAATAAATTAGGCTGGATTCACTGATCATCAAAGTTACAAATCTCCCAATATATCCTCAGTGATATTTTACTTTAATGGGCCAGAATTTACTGTAATTGATGAACAAATGCATCCTTCTTTCATTAGGCTTGCCCTTGACCATTTATTTTCCATGAACTTTTGCATGCCAAGTTATTGTAAATGAGACAATGAAACTGTGCGCATCTTTTTACAGGCATCTGGGATCTGCATGAGAAGAAAATGTATATCTCCTCAACCAATCAGGTTGAAGAATTGTTAATGAGCAGCACAGAATCTGAGCATAAATTAGATTAGTTAATTCAATGTCAAATCAGGCAGAGAAAGCAACTAAAGACTGGAAAGGAAAGGGTGAATTAAGAGAAAGAGCTAAAAGAGGCAGAAAGGAAAAGTAGAATAGAGCATATTTTTAATCTCCAACAACAACTAAAAGCTGAAGAAATGAGATTCTACATTGGTAAATGTTAATTTCAGTGTCAGAGTGCTTGTTTAGCAGTAACTAAGACTTAGACTGAAATGCACAGCCATTAAATTCCTCTGGTGAGCCTAGTCCATATCTACTGCACAAAGAAAGGAACTTCATATTGTTCATTGTTAAGGATCAAGATGTTGCTTTCATGTAGATAACATTGGAGCAGATCATCCTGGACAGTAGCCTGCAGAATTTTGTGATTAACCATGCATTTGCCCTCGCCTGAATTTGCTGTGCTATTTGAGCATAAATGACAGCAGGTGCCATTAACCTCACTATTATTTGATAGTACAGCCTAGCCCACATCCTTTCATTGCCTTGACAATAGTGTAAAATAGATTGCAACATTTTGTGAATTGGTTGCACATTTTTTGATTAATGTTTCCTGTCATTTAACTTTGCAGAAGAATTGGGGGATTCAAACGAGAGTGTTATGTAACTCTGAATGCTTTGTGCTTTTCACATTCAGACTATCAGAACAATAAAAGAATACTGTGCTTCTAAACCTAACCTCAATGAAAAAAGCCCACAATTTGTTCCTGCTTTAGAAAGGGAAAGACAGGTGGTCCTTTCAAATGTAGGCAACAGGCTTATAGTGGCTTTCTGCAGGGTATTTATGAACTGGTAGCTTTCTTAAAACAAATGTATTATGTATTTATAACATGTAATATTCAAATGCTACTATTGGCAGCTTATCTAATAATCTAAATACCATATAGACATTATTTTCTAACTGTGCTTGAATTACCCAGTGGGAATCAAAGTAATTTTCAGGTTGAGTTCCCACTTCCATTATTTTTTCCCTTGGATACCTATAAGTTTCTTGAAAGTGCAGTTTTGGTCAATAAGCTGCTACACCAGTGGTCTGTGATTGCCTCATTTAAACCTTAGTGAGTCAACAAGAACAGAATGCCCACAACTGGATGAACTGTACTTCTAAAATGTTAGCAGCAATTCATTTTGTTGGTTCAATCTCTAGTCAAATGTTACTGTCATATTGCACCATAGATTCTCTTAAGTATAGAATATTGAGTAGCTGGGTGAGTTGCAGAGAGGTGTACACTCCCAAACTTGTTCTTGAACATTACCTGTGCAGGTTGTGCAGTTGCATATGCAAAAAACATACCAAAGGCAGTGAGGGATCCTATACACATCTGAAGTTCATCCCCTGACCATCGGTTATTTTGTATAACTTATACAGGTTTCTTGTTATTTTTCATCTCTTCTTAGAAAATGTCTGGTAGAGTGAAGGGTTCCTTGAAAGACAAAATGTGGGTTCAAATTATTTTCAGCGGGCTTCTATGTAGTCAAAAAGACCACAGATTTGATTCATGTTTGATAAGAATTCCGCTCATGACATCCAAGCGCATTGATGCAGGAAGTAAGGATATGGTCCTGACAGCAATTATCTGTTAACTTACTCACTGCACAACCTTTCATAAAAGATGGTGAAGGGAATAATGAGTTGGTAGCAATAGACATGGGCCCGTAACTTCTGAGCTCTAGGGTGTCCTAACTGACGGGTACCCCAAAAAATTGCCATGCAGTCCTTACCTGGGGACCCTGTGCCCCCAGAAGTCCCCAGGTAAGGACTGCATGGCAATTGCCCAGGAAGTTCAAATATCTGAAACTATTATATAAATCTCAAAATTTGGATTGTTCCGTCTGTCTCACTGTAATCGTCACCCAGAAAAATTAAAACCACTTCTAACTTTTGGGTAACTATAGTACTGACCCACCCCAACTACCAGCCTGACCCCCCCGCTCACCCCCACAGAACTGCCCTACTGCCCTCACCAACCCTGACTACCACCCTGACCCCCCCAGGGATGCCAAGACACCCCCGACTGCCCTCTCCAACACCCAACTCCCCCCTTGAATCCCCATGGGGCCTCCAACTACCCCTCCCACTGCCCACCCTGCCGACTACCCTCCAATCGACCACCCTCCCTGCTGCCAACCCCCATGACCGCCTGAACCCCCCCACAGGACATTCCCCCCAGTGGACATCCCTTCACTGGCCACCCCCCAACTGAACAAACTCCTGACCACCTGACCTCCATGACTAACCCCCCCACTGACCATCCACCACTGACCACGCTCCACTGACCAACCCCTGACCACCTGATTTCGTCCCCATTGACCACCCTCTGTCCACCTGACTCCCCCCACTAATCACCCAACCCGCGACCCCAGCCTACCACCCCACCCCACCCCACCCCCTCCTCCACACCCTACTCTCCAACACCACCCTCTCCCCCCCATCCTAACACTTATCTTATACACTTACCTTTCCCTGGCTTCTCACAGTGGCTGGACCCTTAAACTTAGTGCTTCACAACAGCATCTTCCTTACCTCCGACTCAGCTGCCCTGGACTGAAGGCACAGCACTGTTCTCACCTGACCTGAGTCGGGAGTTTGCACAAGAAAGGAGTGGCTGGGTTTCAAGGTTAAAAAAAAAGAAGCAGAGTGGCAATCTGACTCTTGTTATGACACAGCTGATGGTAAATGCTGAGCTGCTCAAATCCCAAAGGGAAATTTGAAACAACTGCCACAGCTGTTTCACAATTTGTATATAATTCGAGTTGCATGCTTTGAATTCAGTAGTAATAAGACCACTGAGTCTTATAGGTTTCTTACAAAACTGAATTAAATCTTTATTAGTAGAAGAAATGATTTTAAGTACATACATAGATCTACAAATTACGACTATGATAACTTCTAATTCCCCTTGTTAATTTAATTCCCAGTTACACTTCTGTAAAGTCACATAGATTTTAAAAGACCCAGGCAAAGTAACACATAATACCTTGAGCAGTCGAATTCAAAGTGAGTTTTTCTCAGCTTGAGACAGGAGACAGTAGCTTGAGGCTCAGATGCTGGAGGCCTTTCACACTTGTGTTGAATCTTAGAATGCCGGCTCTTATTCACAGCCTTCTCTCCTTTATGCATATTTTCCCCTTTGAATGCAAATTCCCATTGTTTCACTATGTCTTTGGACTTTATCTCTCTAATAATAAAAATCTTAGTACCAATTTTACCAGTAATCTCTGGGAAAAATAAACACACTGGGCAGAATTTTCCCAGAATTGCACTAAGTGCAGTGGCAGGCAGGTAAAATAGAGCCTCACCCGCCATGCCATTTCCATAGCGGGCGGGCGGGCTCTCATTTACCTGCTTGCTATGACCCCACTGCTGCATCACGCCGGCCGCCATCTTTAAAAAGCAGCCGCCAGCAAAGCTTCCATCACCACCAGCTCACCACCGCTGCCTGGGAGACATGGCCAGCAAAGGAAAAAAGACTGCAGCCCCCCGCTTCAACGACTGGTCCCTCGAGCGTCTCCTGGAGGCGTGGAGGCCCACCAGGATGTGCTCTACCCCCGCTTTGGCTGCAGATGGGCAGCAAAGTCAACAACCCGGCTTGGGAGGCAGTGGCAGCGGTGGTCAGCGCGAATGCCCTGCAGAGGAGGACAGCCACCCAGTGCCGCAAAATGATGAATGATATCCTCCGTTCTGCCAGGGTAATTCACTCTTTTCATCACTCTCAACTCACACACTCACAAACCCATCACACACCCACAGGGCCCTCACTCACTGCCAGTTCAAGGGGCATCACCATTCACTCTCTCACACACACCGTCATTGTCCTCATCCTGTCCTTGGGACCACTCACCACCCACACAGGCCAGGCACACTTATCATCTGGCCCAGCAGACATCCTGATACACTTTCCCCATCTCTATCCATGCAGGATAAACTGGCTCACAACAGGAGGGAAAGGTCGCAGACAGGTGGAGGGATGCTGGAAATCAAAGTTCTGACTGAATTCGAAAACAGAGCCACCCAGCTGGCCGGCAATGACCAGGACCGGTCCTGTGCTGACGGTGATGTTGGCGCTGCTCTATCAAGTGAGGATCCAGCAGTGCAACATCCATCAGACAACCATGCCGTGAGTGATGTGTCCTCTTTCACAGGCCACTGCCATGCACTAATTATCTCTCCTTGCATTCACAGGCACATCTGCCGAAGAGCCGACAGAGTCCATGACACAGGGCCTCCAATGAAGAAACTTCTGAAGAGGAATCTAGAGGCATCCTCCCTGAAATCCTGTCACAGCGCTCACCCACACCCTCCACCAGCGCAGAGACACACACATCAGTGGGACCTAGCTTTAGAGTAGCCTCGGGATCACAATCTGGTGAGCGCATCACACTTTCTGATCCACAGCAGGCAAAGGCAGGGACTTCCCACGTCCCTGGCACTCGGAGGACTGCTGGAGCCCAGAACATTGCTGTGTCTGAGTCAAATGATGAGTCTCTGGACTCGATCATGTCGCAGTTGCCGGAGCTACAAAGGATGGGATGTCTGCTGCACTCCTCAGATTGCAAGGCATGATGGAGGAGTGTGTCTGTCTTCAGGTTGAGGTGATAGCGCCGGCATTGCAATGCACCGTGGTCAATACTGGCAGGATGGCAGCCGCCTTGGAGATCTTGGTCCTGGACTCCTAAGAATGTCACCCTGCCTGTGGCTCCTTGTCCTGATGAGCAGTGTTCGTGTCACTCAGATGTGAAACCTTTCTGCACAAAATAAAAGGCAGGTGTCTCAGTCCAGGGCCTCTTCCCTGTGCTTTGTGCAGCCTTCAGACCAAAGTGATGGTCCGGCTTCTCACTCCCTGGATACATTACTGATGCCCACACCTCAGCAGTGTTCGTCATTGCTGCCAGAATGTAGTGGGCAGACACCACAGAGTTCTCTCATACTCTCTGTGTGCTCTCAGCATCTTAAAGGTGGGGCTGGCCCCCATCACACCAGCATCTGTGACCAGTGATGCTGTGCACCAGCTCCTGAAGGGCTGAGGTGCTGAAGGCGGACACAGCATCAGATGTGTCTAAAGTTTCATGGCTGTGTCTCTGAGATGGCCCTGATCATGGAGTGCAAGCGAGTTTCCCTCAGCCAGACAGGAGTCAGACATTCTCAGAGGCTATGTGAAGATCTATGGAGTGTCCTCACTGCATGTTGTCATCATCCTCCTGTGATCGAGGGACTATTAGGGCCTCCACTGCATCTCCAAGACAGGAGCATTCTCACAGAGGGTACTGGTGCTGAGGTTAGCCAAACTGGAGTCAAACGTTCACAGATGCAATCTGAGGATCTATGGGGACACCTCACTGCATGTCGTCATCATCCTTCACAAATCTGGCCGCTAAACGGGCCTCCAGAGCATGCCTGCCTCATCTAGCCAGTGCAAGAGCCTCATCCCCGTCAATGTCCTCCTCATCGGAGGAGACTTTCAGCTCCTCCAGCTCCTCCATCTCCCCCTCAGCCAGCTCCTCTCCCCATTGCAGCACCAGGTTGTAAAGGGCGCAGAAGATGATGACAATGTGTGACACCCTCTGTGGACCACATTGCAGGGCTCCAGCAGATTGGTCCAGGCACCGGAACTGCAACTTCAGCATCCCGATGGCCTGCTCCACTAAGTTGCGAGTTGCAGCATGAGCCTCATTATACCGTCGCTCCGCTGCAGTCTGAGGCCGCCGTAAGGGTATCATCAGCCATGGCCTCTGTAGGTAGCCCTTGTCCCGAATGAGCCAACACTGCAGCGTCTGTGGACCCTGGAAGACTGCAGAGATCTGCAAGTAAATCAGGATGTAGGCATTATGCATACTCCCTGGAAACCATGCGCATATCTGCAGGATGCGTTTCTGGTGGTCGCATACCAGCTGTATGTTCAGTGAGTGGAAGCCCTTGCGGTTGATGTAGTCCACTGAGTGTAGCAATGGAGACCTGAGCACCACACGAGTGCAGTCAATTGCACCCTGCACCTGTGGGAATCCCGAGATCAGGGCGAATCCAATGGCCCTTGCATCCTGACTGTCCCGGTCCCGGGCGAAATGCACAAAATTGTGTTCCATGGAGAAGATGGCGTCTGTGACCTCATGGATGTATTTGTGGGTGGCGGATTGTGAAATCCCACAGGAGTCATCTGTGGAGCCCTGAAAGGAGCCACTGGCATAGAAATTGAGCTCTACAGTCTCTTTCACAGCCACTGGGAGTGGATGCCCTCCATGTCCCCTTGGCGCCAAGTCCTGCAGTAAGTGGCAGATGTGAGCCACCAGGTCTCTAGACATGCGCATTTGTCGGCGACACTGGTTCTCAGTCATCCGCAGGAATGGCAGGTGGCGTCTATAGACCCTGGGTGTTGCCAGGTGCCGACCAGCCACAGCTCGCTGTCACTCCTGGGCAGCGTGTGCGGGAGCCCCTGCTGCCCCTTCTTTATGAGGTTGCTGCTCCTGCCTTCGCGCAGCCAGGAGCCTCAGTCGCTCTCTCCTCCATCTTCTACGGTCTCTGTAGGCCATCAGGCATACAGCTAGGTCACCAGGATCCATGATCCTGACGTGGTCCTCCTGCAGCATGAAAGAGAGAGAGATGTGGTTATCATGGCTGTACTTAGCGCCTTTCCTGGCCTGTGTGACCGTCCCTTAATGCTTCCTGGAGAGTGCTGGCCACCCCTCGGATGGCCAGAGATGAGTACGCTGCATGGCTGCCCTGTCAACCTGTGGCATGGGGGACACTGGTCCCAACCAGGATGCTGAGATTGCAAGGGGCTTTGAGCACCTCCAGCAGTGACTGCTACATGGCCAGTGTTGGTGAGGAGATTGTACAACGTGTGCAGTCCAACTGCTCCATGGTCCAATAAAGTGGTGGTGGACTCGAAGTCTGTGCCAGGGTGGGGGGTGGGCGTAAGGTATGGAGCCCTTGGTGGCTCTTTGGTGCCTCCGCGTTGCTGGCATGGGCAGGCAAGCTAGGAGCCTGATCTCAATCATATCACTGGTGGCTGCGCCTGATCTGTCTTATTTGCAGAGGCATCGTCAGTTTATTCAGGTGTCCTTAATGTGTGGTCACTTCCCTCACTTACCCTGCCCCCCACCTCAATTGCCTGTGGCCGGGATGCAGCGCCAGGGCAGCACTTGACCCACCCTCCCCGTCCACTGACAACGGTCACCTCCGAGGCTGGCCTGAACTTGCCCCCGGATACCCTGCCCCTCACCAGTCGCCTCAGAGGCTTGACAACACTTGACCCTGCCCCTCAGTACCCCTGAGTCCTGTGAACAACGGGCGAGCTGTGGAGAACGCTGCTGCTCACTCACCCCAGTTCCCCCAAAGTGAAGGCCGCCAAGTGTACGTTGCCTGCGTGCTGTTGTGAAACACGTTGGTGTGCTTTCCCGCTGACTTGGACAGACGATACAGCGAGGTTCCAAGAGCCTGGCGGGATGGCCTTTTACTTATGTGCTAAAATATTACAATTAGCTCCCCGCCGACTAATGGCGGGAAACGCGACCTGCTGTCAGTGGGCTGAGCGGACAATCGTGACCTGCCTTCATGCCGTTGTGAAGCAGATTGCGCCATATTTTCCATGCAAGCCACCTCTGATGCCCACCGCCAGTGGGCTCAGAAAATTCTGCCCACTGTTTCTTAACTTCTTCTAGCTAGGTAAAACATTTCACCCCCTCTTTTGAATTCAAGCTAGCCTGGTTTATTTAAAAATGCAAATGTCCCCTTCACACCTCACATTCTAAAACTTCCCCCATGTTTACCTACTTAACATGGTCAAACCTCGCTTATCTTCTGATACATAAAAGACCAGCTGCCTTTAATTCAATTACGTCCCCCCACACACACACACACACACACACACACTCACAGATGTAGACACAGACCCCACTATTACTCTACTTTACAATAAATTCCAATAACATTATGAAGATTATTATATCTTCCTGACACTCTGATTGTCATCCACCAGAAGTTACAGCTCCTGGCGTTCCTCCTACCGCTATTTTCTTTTAGGTTCATAGGTTCAGTTACTCACTTGCCACAGGGTCATAAGATCATATGAACATGCAAATTAGGAGCAGGAATAGGCCATTAGGCCCCTCAAACTTGCTCCGCCATTCAATAAGGTCATGGCTGATCCGATTGTGGTCTCAACTCCACATTTCATTTACCCCCCGATAACCTTTGACTCTCTTTTTAGTCAAGAATCGATCTACCTCTGCCTTAAAAATACTCAGTGACCCTGCTTCCACTGGTCTCTGGGGAAGGGAGTTCCAAAGGCTTATGACCCTCCGATAGAAAAAAAATTACCCTCTTCTCAGTTGTAAATGGGAGGCCCTTTATTTTTAAACTATGTCCCTTAGTTCTCGTCTCTCCCATGAGGGGAAACATCCTTTCCGCATCCATCCAGTCAAGTCCCCTCAGAATCTTATATGTTTCAGTATGGTCACCTGTCATTCTTCTAAACTCCAATGGATACAGGACCAGCCTGTCCAACCTTTTCACATATGATAACTTCCTCCCCCATCCCAGGTATCAGTCAAGTGAACCTTCTCTGAACTCCTCTAATACATTTATATCATTTCCTAAATAAGGAGACCAAAAGGGTCCTAAAACTCTGATTTACATCGTAAAGGAGACTGGTCCTTTTACCAGTTTGGCTGAACATGCCATCAGGTAGACCATGGACATCAATAGGATAGGTAAGGTGCCACCCTGAATTTGAATTTTTGGCTACCCATTTTTAAGGTGTAAAACAAACAGCTGTGAGTTAGGGCACCTAAGGCAGCAAGTTGGGACATTTGAAAGGGAAATACTCTTAATGTACCAGTGTGATGCATCCATCATTCACGAATGAAGCAGACATTACGTGAAGAGACTGTTGTGAGAAAGCTGCATTGTTTATTTGTGGGTGAGCTGTTTGAAATTTTCCTTTCACTTTCCAGCCTCTGTGCACTATGGGTCTGCATTCAGCACTCAAGAATGTTGGACTTATGAAAAAAGGACCAGAAAAGTACAGAAGAATCGCCTGTGATATCAGGTGGCACACATGGAGTACCATCGAGTCCCAGTATCCTGTCACCCAGCAGATCTCTCCTACCCAGTCCAGTTGAAATTTAGCAGAGATGTTTTGACAGAACAATGCCATCTACACAGTACGACCCTTGCACAACAAGCTCGTGTTCTTTCAGCACAGTCAATGGTTATCAAAGGCTGGTCCTCCCTTTTTGAACAATGGCTTCTCCCCATTACTGTCTACAGTGCTAGGGCAAAGTAACTGCATTATTCAGCAGGGCTAACAACATTCATCAGTTTCACCATGACCATTAGCCACAC
The DNA here is from genome assembly GCF_964194155.1 of Cetorhinus maximus. Lineage (NCBI taxonomy): Eukaryota > Metazoa > Chordata > Chondrichthyes > Lamniformes > Cetorhinidae > Cetorhinus > Cetorhinus maximus. The sequence goes on along the minus strand of NC_135889.1, from coordinate 41,885,119 downwards.
CCTGAGAATGCAATGTTGAGTGCTGCATAACCCATGTTAGACATGTTTAAACTCTAAGAACAGAAATCCGAATCATGCAGGTCAATGTCCACATCCATGGAAGCTCTCACAGTGACCTCATTAATCCGAGCCACCCACATTTGGAGGGATCTGAAGAATGGTAGGGTCCCGACCATATACCAATTATAGGCAGAAGAAGAGCACAGGTTTAATTGCTGTGCAAAAATTGGATACCACGTTTCCTACATAACCACAGGTACCTCCACTTCAAAACATACTCATTGGCTGTCAAACACTTTGAGATGTCCTGAGGTCATGACAGGCATTATGTAATTACAAGTTATTTTACCTATATATGTTATCAAACATATTGCTGTTATCTTGAAGCCGTGCTTGATATACCTGAACTGATCTTGGGTAGCCTTACAGAACAATGTTACCCTGAGTTTCCAGAATAACTGCCACCTGCTGCATACTCATTTGTCCCGAAATGAGGATCTAACATGGAGGTCAATGGTTAATTCGGCAAAGCCATGACAAAATATGAGGATTGAAATAGTAATAAGGACTTAGTAATGGTATCAGCAATGCAGCAAGGAAGATTGATGCATGAGGCGCTAATATAAGATTCCTTCAAAGAAGTGTTACGATTACATTATGCCATAAAGAGAGAGGCTACATCTGCTAATTGATTGTGCTCGAGTGACATTCTCCCATACTTTGATCTTCAATTCTCCAAATGCCATCTTCTACCTTTTTTTTCTGGTAATACAGGTGATGCTGGCAAAGCCACATTTATTACCTATTCTCTAATCATCCTGCAACGATGAAAGGTATGGTGGCATAGTGGTTATGTTATGGATCTAGTAATTCTAAAACATGGAATAATAATCCAGAAGTGAGGGTTCTAATCCTACCACAGCAGTTAGGCAATTTAACTTTAATTAAATAAATCTAGAATAAAAATCTCATATCACTAGTGATGACGAGGAAACTACAGGCTTCTCATTAAAAAACTCATCTGGTTCATTAATGTGAACTCTCTGGTGAACGGTCATTGACCTGATACTTTAGTGTTGTTTCTCTCTCCATATTTGCTGGCTGACTTGCTGAGTATTTCCAGCATTTTCTGCCTTTATTTCAGGTTCTAGGATTGTTGGCTTCGGTTTCCGCACAAAATCTATGAATGGAGACCACAGCTTCTTTGTCTAACCCCTGCACAATTTACCATTCATTCAGAAAAGGCAGACAAGTCCAGTACACCTTACGTTTGCACTAACACTCTCAACCTGATGAAGGTCCATACTTTACTGAGGATTTCCTTGAGCTTATCAATGAAACACTGCACCTGGGTGAAGGCTGCAAGTCTGCAAACCCCAAACCTTGTCTTCTACTTTAGGCCGTCCATGAGGTAACTTATAAAGCCATTGGGCTGGATTTACTGGGGTACTATAGTCCCCCTCAGCCTGCCCACGATCCCAGCGTCTGCCTCACAGTCATTTAACACTGAGAGCAGCATGAATTGTTTGGAGGCGGGATTTCTGCGCCTCTTTTGGCAAAAAGTCCCAGCTTAGAGAGCTGCCGGACAATTGGATGGCTGGCAGCCCCAGTCCCAGCAGTCACGCCATGTCAAGTTGTTCCAGGTAAGTCCAGGGTCGCTGGGGCTAGCTTGGCAGGTCCCAGTGAGGGGAGTGATGGGTTGTGGGGCTGGGTTCAGGAGGCCTGGGGCGAGTTTTAAAGGGAGGAGGATGACCTGGAGAAGGTGCCTCCAATGGGACCAGGGGGTCTACAAAGGATGTGTCTCCCCTCAGCCTTTCTCACATGGCTAAAACTGCCAGGCTTCCCAACTGATGCAGGCCTCCCCCGGTGTGGGTATGGTATGGAAAGCAGCAGGATGAGGCCCTTAAGCAGTCCTTAATTGGCCACTTAAGTGCCTCAATAGGCCCAAGAGTGAGCAGGCTGTCCGACTGCTACCCCATTTCCAGTTTAATTATGGTGGGGGCAGAGCAGGTGGCATGGATTTTACGTGCTTTCCCACCTTCAAACCTGCTGGTAGGGGAGCATATAACCCAGCCATTGGCTTTGCAAAGAGTGCACCCATCACCTGAATACAGACCGGTCCAGCTGATTGGCGGCTGCTGCAGATATCACCTGTGCAGCCTGGAATAGCCTTGAGGTCATAAGTTCAAGGGCACAGAGACTTTGACAGCCACAGGCAGGCACATGGATCTCATTCTGGGCTGCAAGTGGTGGTGCAACAGGTGAGAGTGCTTTGTAAGAGTCTCCCTCACACACATTACCCCTCAACTCCAGCTCAGGGCCTACACATTCGAGTAGGGCAATTAAGGTCTCAAGAAGTTCTCTCTTTCTATCTCTTCCCTCCAAAGCTGCATTCCCTGGATTCTAGCCTGTTCTTCCTCCTCCTTCTCCTCTTCTTCCAGCTACAGTGGTGATGTATGCAGTAAACCATTGCAAACAGTGGTTTTGCCATAAGCCTCACCCCAGGTGAAAACCCCTCTTCAAATTATTTCCATTCATAATTATTGTTAGTTCCAGACGCCAAAGGTCACAAAAAGCTCAAAGTAGCACACAAGAAGCCCAAATAAAGGACTTACCTGAGGACAGCTGATGGTCCCCTTAAGTATTAGGCGAGGCACCCTCCAGGTTGCTCCTGTCTATGATTTGTGTGACTAATTTAAAATTGACAAATAGGGGATGTTCAAGCTGTTGAAAGGTGCATTTTGATCCTTAAAGAAACACAGGATCCTAATTAGCATATGTAGATAGGCACCTGCTGATTTCTGATGAGCACTTTTGATGCCTAAAAGAAAATTCAATTCAAAATGGCAGTGAGTGCATTCTATGCACAGAATGGGTGTACGAGATCGGAGACTGATTTCTACGGAACTAGACCCTTTTCTGGAGGTCAAATGGGCTTTACTGAGTTGAAACATCCCCCCACTCTCTACAAGTTACTGAGTGCATGTGCAGTCATGACACCAAATCTAACAAAGCAACAAATCTTTCCACAAGCATTGAGCTATGTAACTGTACGACTCCAGGAAAAATGTTGTAAACTCTTAAACATACAGTGAAAAATGTCTTTGCAATATAAATGTGACAATGGATTACAATGTCTGATGTAAACCATACAAACTTTTCAGAATCCTAGAAAGTGAAGGAGTTTATAAAATGTCCTCCCACTGTACCCCTTTTCAATGCCAATGCAATACACAATTACATGCCAAAACTCAACACAAATTCAACCCAATTGAAAGCAATTTAAAAATATTCATTTATGTTCAAGCATTTTACATGTCCCAGTCACTTAATATTCATTTCAATGCAAAATGAGTTGCTTGCGTGCATCTCCAACATATGCAAATACCAGATCTAAATAAAGCAACTCCTCCACCAATTTTATCTGAGAAATTGCGCAGTAACATTTGGCAGTTCCAATTCAGAAGACGGTGATTGTATCTTTTTCATGCTGCAGTTCACCCTTGCCTTTCATTGGCTCACCAGCTCCCTGTCCAACAAACACAAAGTGTCGCTGCTACGGTGTGCACCTGATAAGCTGTCTGATTCCTTGGCCCTTGAAAAGGCGAAGTCAAAACAAGTCCCAGGGCAGAATTTTTGCGCATCACCAACATAGCATATTATTGACAATACAGCTTCCCGGTCTTAATCCCAAAGCTAGAGTTGCCAACTGTGATTAAATATATCCCTAGAGGTTTCATCACATGACTTGCCCCCACGCTCCTACCGCTAATCAGCCAATTACATCCATCCTTGTGACGCAATGCCTTCCTATGCCAATTGGTGCTGCAAGAAGTGAAGAATGATGCAGGTTCTGGATCATTGAGCCGTGAGTGCAGATGTGCCCTCTGACCCCCCAAAAAAAACTGGAGCCAGAAGAGATTCGCAATCGTGACAAGACTGCAATCTATTTGCGCGGTACTCCAGATGTGACATTGGCCTCTTAAGAAATATCAGGTGCCTGGAGGAAAAAAACTAGGAACAGGGAGTGTGTAATTGGAATCTCTGCTCCACTGTTTAGGGACAGGCGAAATAATATTGTTATTGCTCAGCAAGTCAGCTAAACTGATACTAAAACTCACCCAACGAAAGCTGGTCCACTGCTAAAATTGGGGTCTGCTATTCTTGAAAACATTGATGCACATGAGGGAAAAATGAATATGCACAGAACTGCAACCATAGAAAAGGTGCTTGTTCTCTTTTGCTACAAACACAAAATGCACATTAAACAGTTAAGTGGGAAATAGAGGCGTCAGAAAAAAGTACAAAGTCATGTTCTTCAAAGAAAATAAATATGGAATACTTGCCCCCATACTCACTGGGATGGTGTTTCCAGGTGGTATGAAAGAGTTCTCGTTGGGATGCTTGAACACAGTGGCTTATTTTGTATTTTCTGTGGTCAGGAGCTACACTGATTAACTGGTTTGGCCCTTGGCTTCCTGTTGGACAGGAGAAGCTGCAGAAGAGACTGCAGCAGAGGCAGGCTGGTAGGTGCAGGGATAACAAGGAGTGGGGGGAGGACAGTGAGGTGGGATTGCATGGGGATGTTATCATTGAGGGAAGAGGGGCCTGAAGGAGATTGGTGCAGACATGGGAGGGATCGGTGATTAGAGAGGTGCAGATAAGTGATCAGAGTTGGGTTTGGTAATTTCGGGAGTCAGTGATTGGGGGGTTGGTGATTGAGGGGGTCAGATTTTGGGGGTGTCAATGATTGAGGAGTCATTGATTGGGTGGTCGGGGGAGGTGGTGGGGTCTGTGATTGAAGGAGATCAGTGATCGGGGCGTCGGTGATCACTTGGAGTTCCTCAGGATAGTGTCCTCGGCCCAGCCATCTTCAGTTGCTTCATCAATGACCTTCCTTCCATAATAAGGTCAGAAGTGGAAATGTTCACTGATGATTGCACAATGTTCAGCACCATTCGCGACTCCTCATGTACTGAAGCAGTCCATGTCAAAATGCAGCAAGATCAGGACAATATCCAGGTTTGGCAGGTTTGGGCTGACAAGTGACAAGTAACATTCGTGCCACACAAGCATCAGGAAATGACCATCTCCAACACGAGAGAATCTAACCATCTCCCCGTGACAGTCAATGGCATTTGCATCACTGAATCCCCCACTATCAACATCCTGGGCATTACTGTTGACCAGAAACTGAACTGAAGTAGCCGTGTAAATACTGTGGCTACAAGAGCAGGTCAGAAGCTAGGAATCCTGCAGCAAGTAACTCACCTCCTGACTCCCCAAAGCCTGTCCACAATCTACAAGTCAGGAGTGTGATGGAATACTCCCCACTTGCCTGGATGAGTGCAGCTCCAACGACACTCAAGAAGCTTGACACCAACCAAGACAAAGCAGCCTGCTTGATTAGCACCCCATCCACAAACATTCACTCCCTCCAGTACCAATGCACGGTAGCAGCAGTGTGTGCCATCTGCCATCTGCAGACCTCACCAAGGCTCCTTAGACAGCACCTACCATCTAGACCACTACCATCTAGAAGGACAAGGGCAGCAGATAGATGGGAACACCACCACCTGGAAGTTCCCCTCCAAGCCACTCACCATCCTGACTTGGAAATATATCATCATTCCTTCACTGTCACTGGGTCAAAATCCTGGAACTCCCTTCCTAACAGCACTGTGGGTGTCCCTACACCACATGGACTGCAGCAGTTCATGAAGGCAGCTCATCACTACCTTCTCAAGGGAAATTAGGGATGGACAATAAATGCTGGCCTAGGCAGCAACGCCCACATCCCATAAACAAATTTTAAAAAATCACACAAGGGGGTCAGTGATCACATGGGTGCATCAGTGATTGGGACGGTCAGTGATTGGGAGGGTCAATGATTGGGACGGTCAGCGATTGGGAGGGTCAGTGTTTGGGACGGTCGGCGATTGGAGGGGTCAGTGATTAGGCAGGAGGGTCAGTGATCACATTGGGGATAGTGATCACTTGGGGGTCAGTGATCACATGGGGTGTCAGTGATCACTCAAGGGGTCAGTCATCAGATGGGGTGTCGGTGACCTCGGGTGGGGGCTGTCAGTGATCATATGGGGGTGTCAGTGAGCACTTGTGGGGGGGGTCAATGTTCACACGGAGGCCAGTGACAACTCAGGGTCAGTGATAGCTTGGGGGGTCAGTGAACACTTCGGGAGACAGTGATCGCTCAGGTGGGGGGGGTGGGGAGGGGCGGGGGGCGCAGTGATCACTCAGGGGGAGTCTGTGATCCCTCAGGGGATGGGGCTCAGTGATACCTCAGGGAGTGATCCCTCAGTGGATGGGCGGGTGGTCGGTGATCACCCAGGGGATGGGTCTGTGATCAATCAGGGGGGTGGGGGTGGGGGTGGGGGGGGGGTGGGGGGTGGTGGGGTCAATGATTAATCGGTGGGGGCCTATGATCACTTGGGAGAGGGGTCTATGATCACTCAGGGGGGTGTCTGTGATCACTTGGGAGGGGGTCAGTGATCATTCAGGGGGGCCAGTAATCAGCCTAGGGGTCTGTGATTACACAGGGATGTGTCAGCAAAAATTCGGGGGTGGGCCAGTGATCACACATAGGTATTAGTGATCACATGGGTTAGAGGCAGTGATGTCGAGTGTTGATGTTCATAGTGCGTCAATGTATGGGGGGAGATTATGGTGGTGGTTGTGGGGTCAGTGATAGGAGGTATGGTGATTTCCTCAGGTCAATGATGGTGGAGTAAGAGGGTATTTGATCGAGGGAGGTGGTGATGGAGGTCAGTTTCGATCATGGGAGATGAGCATTCAATGATATCGGGGTTGGTGATCACGGGGACGGGCGAGCAGTGATATCTGGGTTGGTGATCGGAGGGTGACAGGTGGTCAGTTATATTGGGGTTGGTGATCACACGGGCATGGGCTGTCATTGATAACGGGTTTGGTGATCACAGGGTGACAGGCGGTCAGTTATATTGGGATTGGTGATCACATTGGGAAGGGCAGTCATTGATACCAGGGTTGGTGATCACTGGTGGACAGGTGGTCAGTGATATCGGGGTTTGTGACCATGGGAACGGGCGGTCAGTGATATCGGGATTGGTGATCACAGGGAGAATGACAGTCAGTGACATTGGTATTGGTGATCATGGGGATGGGCGGTCAGTGATATCGGCGTTGGTGATCATGGACACAGACAGTCAGTGATATCGGCATTGGTGATCGTGGGGACGGGCGGTCAGTGTTACCGAGTTTGGTGGTCACAGGGGGACAGGCGGTCAGTGATATCGGGATTGGTGACCCCGGGGATGGGCGGTCAGTGATATCGGGGTTGGCATTTATGGGGATGGGCGGTAAGTAGTATCAGGCTTGGTGATCACAGGGGGACAGGCGGTCAGTGATATCAGTGTTGATGATGACGGGGATGGGCGGTCAGTGAAATCGGGTTGTTGATCACAGAGGGATGGGCGGTCAGTGATATCGGGGTTGGTGATCACAGCGGGATGGGCAGTCAGTGATCTCAGGGTTGGTGACACAGAGACAGGCAGTCAATGATATCGGTGTTGGTCATCATGGGGATGGGTGGTCAGTGATATCGGGGTTGGAGATCAGGGGGATGGGCGGTCAGTGGTATAGGGATTGGTGATGACGAGGACAGGCGGTCAGTGATGTTGGGGTTGCTGATCACGGGGATGGGCGGTCAGTGATAGCAGTGTTGGTAATCACAGGAGGACGGGCGGTCAGTGATATCGAGTTTGGTGATCACAGGGACGGGTGGTCAGTGATATTGGAATTGGTGATCACTGGGGATAGTGTGGTCAGCGATATTGGTGTTGGTGATCACAAAGGACAGGCGGTCAGTGAAATCGGGATTGGTGATCACTGGAACAGGTGGTCAGTGAATTCAGGGTTGGTGATCAGTGATATCGGTGCTGGTCATCATGGGGACGGTTCGTCAGTGATATCGGGTTTGGTGATAACAGGGGGACAGGCGGTCGGTGATATCGGGGTTGGAGATCAGGGGAATGGGCGGTCAGTGATATAGGGATTGGTGATGACGAGGGCAGGCGGTCAGTGATATCGGTGTTGGTGATCACGTGTACAGGCGGGCACTGATGACAGGGGGATGGGCGGTCAGTGATATCAGTGTTGGTGATGACACGGGGATGGGCGGTCAGTGATATCGGGGTTTGTGACCATGGGGATGGGCGGTCAGTGATATCGGGGTTGGTGATCACGGGGATGGGCGGTCAGTGATATCGGGGTTAATGATGATGGGAACTGGCGGTCAGTGATATCGGCTTTGGTGATCACAGGGGGACGAGCAGTCAGTGATATTTGTGCTGGTGATCTCCGGGGGACGGGCGGTCAGTGATATCAGGGTTGGTGATCAGGGGGAGGGACGGTCAGTGGTATCGGGTTTGGTGACCACAGGGATGGGCGGTCAGCGGTATTGGGGTTGGTGACCATGGGGACAGGATGTCAGTGATACCGGGATTGGTTTTCACTGGGACATGCGGTCAGTGATATAGGGGTTGGTGACGAGAGAGGGAAGGGCGATCAGTGATATCGGGATTGGTGACGAGAGGAGGGCGGGCGGTCAGTGAAGTCGGGTTTGGTGATCACAGGTGGATGGGCGGTCAGTGATATTGGTGTTGTTGATCACAGAGGGATGGGCGGTCAGTGATACCAGGATTGGTTTTCACTGGGACATATGGTCAGTGATATCGGGATTGGTGATAACAGGGGGGTGTGTGGTCAGTGATATCGGTGTTGGAGATCACAGGGGTATGGGCAGTCAGTGATATCAGTGTTGGTGACGAGAGGGGGGCGGGAGGTCAGTGAAGTCGGGTTTGATGATCACAGGTGAATGGGCAGTCAGTGATATCCTTGTTGGAGATCACAGGGGGATGGGCGGTCAGTGATATCGGGATTGGTGATGATGGGGACAAGCGGTCAGTGATATCAGTGTTGGTGACCACTGGAGCAGGAGGTCAGTGATATCGGGGTTGGTGATCACTGGGACTGGCGGTTAGTGATATCGGTGTTGGTGATCACAGGGGGTTGGGTGCTCAGTGACATTGGTGTTGGTGATCACAGCGGGACCGGCGTTCAGTGATATCGTGTTTGGTGACCACTGGGACAGGTAGCCAATGATATCGGGGTTGGTAATCACTGGGACAGACTGTCAGTGAAATTGGGGTTGGTGATCAGGGGGAGGGGCGGTCAGTGTTATCGGGTTTGGTGACCACAGGGATGGGCGGTCAGCGGTATTGGGGTTGGTGACGAGAGAGGGAAGGGCGATCAGTGGTATCGGGGTTGGCGATCACGGGGATGGGCGGTCAGTGATTTCGGATTTGGTGATCACTGGGGGTAGGACAGTCAGCGATATCGGTGTCGGTGATCAAAGGGGCACGGGCGGCAGTGATATCGGGGTTGGTGATCACGGGGACAGGCAGTCAGTGATATCAGAGATGGCGATCACAGGGGGATGGTTGGTCAGTGATATCGGGATTGGAGATCACTGATGGACATTCAGTCAGTGATATCAGTATTGGTGAACACGGGGACAAGCGATCAGTGATATTGGTGTTGGTGATCACGGGGATGGGCGGTCAGTGGTATTGGTGTTGGTCATCACGGGGATGGGCAGTCAGTGATATTGGTGTTGGGCACCACGGGGACGGGTGGTCAGTGATATTGGGGTTGGTCATCACGGGGACAGGCGATTAGTGATATCGGGGTTGGTGATCACAGGGGGACGGGCGGTCAGTGATATCGCCTTTGGTGACCACAGGGGGACAGGCGGTCAGTGATCTCGGCGTTGGTGACCACAGGGGAACGGGTGGTCAGTGATATCAGGGTTGGTGACCATGGGGATGGGCTGTCAGTGATATCAGTGTTGGTGACCACGGGGACAAGCGGTCAGTGATATTGGCGTTGGTCATCACGGGGACGGAAGCTCAGTGATATTGGGGTTGGTGATCACGGGGATGGGCAATCAGTGATATCGGGATTGGTGGCCACAGGGAGACATGCGGTCAGTGATATCCGTGTTGGTGATCACATGGGGACAGGCGGTCAGTGATATCGGGGTTGCTGATCACTGATGGACAGTCGTTCAGTGATCTCGGTGTTGGTGACCACAGGGGGATGGGCGGTCAGTGATATCAGTGTTGGCGACCACGGGGACAAGTGGTCAGTGATATTGGTGTTGGTCATCATGGGGACAGGCGGACAGTGATATCCGTGTTGGTGATCACACGGGGACAGGCGGTCAGTGATATCGGGGTTTGCTGATCATTGATGGACAGTCGGTCAGAGATCTCGGTGTTGGTGACCACAGGGCGATGGGTGGTCAATGATATCGGGGTTGGTGACGACGGGAACAAGCGATCAGTGATATTGGTGTTGGTCATCATGGGGACGGGCGGTCAGTGATATTGGGGTTGGTGATCATGGGGATGGGCGGTGAGTGATATCGATATTGGTGGCCACAGGGGGACAGGTGGTCAGTGATATCGGTGATGGTGATCACGGTGACGGGCAGCCAGTGGTATTGGGGTTGGTGATCACAGGGGGACAGGTGGTCAGTGATATCGGTGATGGTGATCACAGGTTGGTGAGCGGTCAGTGATCTCGAGGTTGGGGAACACGGGGGGATGGGCGGTCAGTGATATCAGTGTTGGTGATCACACAGGGACAGGGGGGCAGTGTTATTGGGGTTCCTGATCACTGATGGACAGTCGGTCAGTGATCTCGGTGTTGGTGACCACAGGGGGACGGGTGGTCAGTGATATCAAGGTTAGTGATCATGGGGACGGGCAGTCAGTGATATCAGTGTTGGTGACCACGGGGAAAAGCGATCAGTGATATTAGTGTTGGTCATCACGGGGACGGGCGGTCAGTGACATTGGGGTTGGTGATCACGGGGATGGATGGTCAGTGATATCGGGATTGGTGGCCACAGTGGGACAGGCAGTCAGTGATATTGGTGTTGGTCATCACGGGGACGGGTGGTCAGTGATATCGGGGTTTGTGACCATGGGGACGGGCAGTCAGTGATATCGGGGTTGGTGATCACGGGGATGGGCGGTGAGTGATATCGGGATTGCTGGCCGCAGGGGGACAGGCGGTCAGTGATATTGGTGTTGGTCATCACAGGGATGTGTGGTCAGTGATATCGGTGTTGGTGATCACAGGAGGACGGGCGGTCAGTGATATCGGGTTTGGTGACCACAGGAGGACGGGCGGTCAGTGATGTCAGGATTGGTGATCACAGGGAGACAGGTTGTCAGTTATATCGGTGCTGGTGATTACTGGAACAGGCGGTCAGTGATGTCGGGTTTGGTGCACACAGGAACGGGCCATCAGTGAAATCGGGTTTGTTGACCAGGGGGTCGGGCGGTCAGTGATATTGGGGTTGGTGTTAACGAGGGGACGGGCGGTCAGTTACAGCATGGGTTGGTGATCACAGGGACAGGCGGTCAGTGATATTGGTGTTATTGATCACTGGGGGATGGGCAGTCAGTGATTTCGGGGTTTGTGATCACATGGGGACAGGTGATCAGTGCTACCGGGTTTGGTGACCACTGGGACAGGTGTTCAGTGATATCATGGTTGGCAATGACAAGGACTGGCAGTCAATGATATCGGGATTGGTGATCACGGGAACTGGCTGTCAGTGATATCACGGTTGATGGTCACTGGGGGACGGGTGGTCAGTGATATCGGTGATGGTGATCACGGTGACGGGCGGCCAGTGGTATTGGGGTTGGTGATCACAGGTGGACAGGTGCTCAGTGATATCGGTGATGGTAATCACAGGTTGGTGAGCGGTCAGTGATCTCGAGGTTGGGGATCACGGGGGGGATGGGCGGTCAGTGATATCAGGGTTGGTGACCATGGGAATGGGCAGTCAGTGATATCAGTGTTGGTGATCACACGGGGACAGGGGGGCAGTGTTATCGGGGTTTCTGATCACTGATGGACAGTCGGTCAGTGATCTCAGTGTTGGTGACCACAGGGGGATGGGCGGCCAGTGATATCAGGGTTGGTGATCACAGGGGGCCGGGCGGTCAGTGATATCGGGGTTGGTGATCACAGGGGGATGGGCGGTCAGTGCTATTGGTGTTGGTCATCACGGGGATGGGCGGTCAGTGATATCGGGGTTTGTGACCATGGGGACGGGCAGTCAGTGATATCGGTGTTGGTGATCACAGGGGGACAGACGGTGGGTGATGTCGGGATTGGTGATCACAGGGGACGGGCGGTCAGTGATTTCGGGTTTGGAGACCACAGGAGGACGGGCGGTAAGTGATGTCGAGATTGGTGATCACTGGGGGACGGGCGCTCAATGATGTCGGGATTGGTGATCACAGGAGGACGGGCGGTCAGTGATTTCGGGTTTGGAGACCACAGGAGGACGGGCGGTAAGTGATGTCGAGATTGGTGATCACAGGGGGACGGGCGCACAATGATGTCGGGATTGGTGATCACAGGGGGACAGGCGGTCAGTGATGTCGGGATTGGTGATCACAGGGGGATGGGCGGTCAGTGATGTCGGGATTGGTGATCACAGGGGGATGGGCGGTCAGTGATATCAGTGTTGGCGACTATGGGGACAAGCGGTCAGTGATATTGGTGTTGGTCATCATGGGGACAGGAGGTCGGTGATATCCGTGCTGGTGATCACACGGGGACAGGCGGTCAGTGATATTGGGGATGCTGATCACTGATGGACAGTCAGTCAGTGATCTTGGTGTTGGTGACCACAGGGCAATGGGCGGTCAATGATATCGGAGTTGGTGACCATGGGGACAAGCGATCAGTGATATTGGCGTTGGTCTTCACGGGTACGGGCGGTCAGTGATATTGGTGTTGGTCATCACGGGGATGGGTGGTCAGTGATATCGGTGTTGGTGATCACAGGGGGACAGGCAGTCAGTGATATCGGTGTTGGTGATCACAGGAGGACGGGCGGTCAGTGATATCGGGTTTGGTGACCACAGGAGGACGGGCGGTCAGTGATGTCAGGATTGGTGATCACAGGGGGACAGGTGGTCAGTTATATCGGTGTTGGTGCTTACTGGAACAGGCGGTCAGTGATGTTGGGTTTGGTGCTCACAGGAACGGGCCATCAGTGAAATCAGGTTTGTTGACCAGGGGGTCGGGCAGTCAGTTATATTGGGGTTGGTGATAATGAGGGGATGGGCGGTCAGTTACAGCATGGGTTGGTGATCACAGGGACAGGCGGTCAGTGATATTGGTGTTATTGATCACTGGGGGATGGGCAGTCAGTGATTTCGGGGTTTGTGATCACATGGGGACAGGTGGTCAGTGCTACCGGGTTTGGTGACCACTGGGACAGGTGTTCAGTAATATCGTGGTTGGCAATGACAAGGACTGGCAGTCAATGATATCAGGATTGGTGATCACGGGAACTGGCTGTCAGTGATATCACGGTTGATGGTCACTGGGGGACGGGTGGTCAGTGATATCGGTGATGGTGATCACGGTGACGGGCGGATAGTGCTATTGGGGTTGGTGATCACAGGGGACAGGTGGTCAGTGATATCGGTGATGGTGATCACAGGTTGGTGAGCGGTCAGTGATCTCGAGATTGGGGATCACGGGGGGGATGGGCGGTCAGTGATATCAGGGTTGGTGACCATAGGGACGAGCAGTCAGTGATATCAGTGTTGGTGATCACACGGGTCAGGGGGGCAGTGTTATCGGGGTTCTTGATCATTGATGGACAGTCGGTCAGTGATCTCGGTGTTGGTGACCACAGGGGGACGGGCGGTCAGTCATATCAGGGTTGATGACCATGGGGACGGGCAGTCAGTGATATCAGTATTGGTGACCACGGGGAAAAGCGATCAGTGATATTGGTGTTGGTCATCACGGGGATGGGCGGTCAGTGATATCGGGACTGGTGGCTACAGGGGGACAGGCGGTCAGTGGTATTGGTGTTGGTCATCACAGGGATGGGCTGTCAGTGATATCGGTGTTGGTGATCACAGGGGGACGGGTGGTCATTGATATTGGTGTTGGTGATCATGGGGATGGGTGGTCAGTGATATCGGGGTTGGTCATCACAGGAGGACGGGCGGTCAGTGATATCGGGGTTGGTGATCACAGGGGGATGGGTGGTCAGTGATATCGGGGTTGGTGATCACAGGGGGATGGGCGGTTCGTGATATCGGGGTTGATGATCACAGAGACGGTCGGTCAGCGAAATTGGAATTGGTGATCAGGGCGACGGATGGTCAGTGATACCGGGTTTGGTGACCACAGGGACAGGCAGTCAGTGATATCAGAGATGGCGATCACAGGGGGATGGTTGGTCAGTGATATCGGGATTGGAGATCACTGATGGACATTCAGTCAGTGATATCAGTGTTGGTGACCACGGGGACAAGCAATCAGTGATATTGGCATTGATCATCACGGGTATGTGCGGTCAGTGATATTGGGGTTGGTGATCACGGGGATGGGCGGTCAGTGATATCGGGATTGGTGGCCACAGGGGAACAGGCGGTCAGTGATATTGGTGTTGGTCATCATTGGGATGGGCGGTCAGTGATATCGGTGTTGGTGATCACAGGAGGATGGGCGGTCAGCGATATCGGGTTTGGTGACCACAGGAGGACGGGCGGTCAGTGATGTCAGGATTGGTGATCACAGGGGGACAGGTTGTCAGTTATATCGGTGTTGGTGATTACTGGAACAGGCGGTCAGTGATGTCGGGTTTGGTGCACACAGGAACGGGCCATCAGTGAAATCGGGTTTGTTGACCAGGGGGTCGGGCGGTCAGTGATATTGGGGTTGGTGTTAACGAGGGGACGGGCGGTCAGTTACAGCATGGGTTGGTGATCACAGGGACAGGCGGTCAGTGATATTGGTGTTATTGATCACTGGGGGATGGGCAGTCAGTGATTTCGGGGTTTGTGATCACATGGGGACAGGTGATCAGTGCTACCGGGTTTGGTGACCACTGGGACAGGTGTTCAGTGATATCATGGTTGGCAATGACAAGGACTGGCAGTCAATGATATCGGGATTGGTGATCACGGGAACTGGCTGTCAGTGATATCACGGGTGATGGTCAAAGTGGGACGGGTGGTCAGTGATATCGGTGATGGTGATCACGGTGACGGGCGGCCAGTGGTATTGGGGTTGGTGATCACAGGTGGACAGGTGCTCAGTGATATCGGTGATGGTAATCACAGGTTGGTGAGCGGTCAGTGATCTCGAGGTTGGGGATCACGGGGGGTTGGGCGGTCAGTGATATCAGGGTTGGTGACCATGGGAACGGGCAGTCAGTGATATCAGTGTTGGTGATCACACGGGAACAGGGGGCAGTGTTATCGGGGTTTCTGATCACTGATGGACAGTCGGTCAGTGATCTCAGTGTTGGTGACCACAGGGGGACGGGCGGTCAGTGATATCAGGGTTGGTGATCACAGGGGGCCGGGCGGTCAGTGATATTGGGTTTGGTAATCACAGGGGGATGGGCGGTCAGTGCTATTGGTGTTGGTCATCACGGGGATGGGTGGTCAGTGATATCGGGGTTTGTGACCATGGGGACGGGCAGTCAGTGATATAGGTGTTGGTGATCACAGGGGGACAGACGGTGGGTGATGTCGGGATTGGTGATCACAGGGGACGGGCGGTCAGTGATTTCGGGTTTGGAGACCACAGGAGAGACGGGCGGTAAGTGATGTCGAGATTGGTGATCACAGGGGGACGGGCGCTCAATGATGTCGGGATTGGTGATCACAGGAGGACGGGCGGTCAGTGATTTCGGGTTTGGAGACCACAGGAGGACGGGCGGTAAGTGATGTCGAGATTGGTGATCACTGGGGGACGGGCGCACAATGATGTCGGGATTGGTGATCACAGGGGGACAGGCGGTCAGTGATGTCGGGATTGGTGATCACAGAAGGACAGGCGGTCAGTGAAGTCGGGATTGGTGATCACAGGGGGATGGGCGGTCAGTGATGTCGGGATTGGTGATCACAGGGGGATGGGCGGTCAATGATATCAGTGTTGGCGACCATGGGGACAAGCGGTCAGTGATATCAGTGTTGGCGACCATGGGGACAAGCGGTCAGTGATATTGGTGTTGGTCATCATGGGGACAGGCGGTCAGTGATATCCGTGCTGGTGATCACATGGGGACAGGCGATCAGTGATATCGGGGTTGCTGATCACTGATGGACAGTCAGTCAGTGGTCTTGGTGTTGGTGACCACCGGGCAATGGGCGGTCAATGATATCGGGGTTGGTGACCACGGGGACAAGCGATCAGTGATATTGGCGTTGGTCTTCACGGGTACGGGCGGTCAGCGATATCGGTGTTGGTCATCACGGGGATGGGTGGTCAGTGATATCGGTGTTGGTGATCACAGGGGGACAGGCAGACAGTGATATCGGGGTTGGTGATCACAGGAGGACGGGCGGTCAGTGATATCGGGTTTGGTGACCACAGGAGGACGAGCGGTCAGTGATGTCAGGATTGGTGATCACAGGGGGACAGGTGGTCAGTTATATCGGTGTTGGTGCTTACTGGAACAGGCGGTCAGTGATGTTGGGTTTGGTGCTCACAGGAACGGGCCATCAGTGAAATCAGGTTTGTTGACCAGGGGGTCGGGCAGTCAGTTATATTGGGGTTGGTGATAATGAGGGGATGGGCGGTCAGTTACAGCATGGGTTGGTGATCACAGGGACAGGCGGTCAGTGATATTGGTGTTATTGATCACTGGGGGATGGGCAGTCAGTGATTTCGGGGTTTGTGATCACATGGGGACAGGTGGTCAGTGCTACCGGGTTTGGTGACCACTGGGACAGGTGTTCAGTAATATCGTGGTTGGCAATGACAAGGACTGGCAGTCAATGATATCAGGATTGGTGATCACGGGAACTGGCTGTCAGTGATATCACGGTTGATGGTCACTGGGGGACGGGTGGTCAGTGATATCGGTGATGGTGATCACGGTGACGGGCGGATAGTGCTATTGGGGTTGGTGATCACAGGGGACAGGTGGTCAGTGATATCGGTGATGGTGATCACAGGTTGGTGAGCGGTCAGTGATCTCGAGATTGGGGATCACGGGGGGGATGGGCGGTCAGTGATATCAGGGTTGGTGACCATAGGGACGAGCAGTCAGTGATATCAGTGTTGGTGATCACACGGGTCAGGGGGGCAGTGTTATCGGGGTTCTTGATCATTGATGGACAGTCGGTCAGTGATCTCGGTGTTGGTGACCACAGGGGGACGGGCGGTCAGTCATATCAGGGTTGATGACCATGGGGACGGGCAGTCAGTGATATCAGTATTGGTGACCACGGGGAAAAGCGATCAGTGATATTGGTGTTGGTCATCACGGGGATGGGCGGTCAGTGATATCGGGACTGGTGGCTACAGGGGGACAGGCGGTCAGTGGTATTGGTGTTGGTCATCACAGGGATGGGCTGTCAGTGATATCGGGTTTGGTGACCACAGAAGGACGGGTGGTCAGTGATGTCGGGATTGGTGATCACAGGGGCACGGGTGGTCATTGATATTGGTGTTGGTGATCATGGGGACGGGTGGTCAGTGATATCGGGGTTGGTGACCATAGGGGGATGGGCGGTCAGTGATATCGGGGTTGGTGATCACAGGGGGACGGGCGGTTCGTGCTATCGGGGTTGATGATCACAGAGACGGTCGGTCAGTGAAATTGGAATTGGTGATCAAGGGGACAGGTGGTCAGTGATACCGGGTTTGGTGACCACGGGGACAGGCAGTCAGTGATATCAGAGATGGCGATCACAGGGGGATGGTTCGTCAGTGATATCGGGATTGGAGATCACTGATGGACATTCAGTCAGTGATATCAGTGTTGGTAACCACGGGGACAAGCGATAAGTGATATTGGTGTTGGTGATCACGGGGATGGGCGGTCAGTGATATTGGTGTTGGTCATCACGGGGATGGGCGGTCAGTGATATTGGTGTTGGTCATCACGGGGATGGGCGGTCAGTGATATTGGTGTTGGTCATCACGGGGATGGGCAGTCAGTGATATTGGGGTTGGTCATCATAGGGGGATGGTTTGTCAGTGATATCGGGATTGGTGATCAAAGGGTGATGGGCGGTTAGTCATGTTGGTGTTGGTCATCACAGGGACAGGCTGTCAGTGATGTCGGTGTTGGTGAACACAGGGGGACAGACGGTGAGTGATGTCGGGATTGGTGATCACAGGGGGACAGGCGCTCAGTGATGTCGGGATTGGTGATCACAGGGGGACGGGTGGTCAGTGATGTCAGGATTGGTGATCAAGGGGGACAGGCGGTCAGTAATATTGGCGTTTGTGATCACAGGGACAGGCGGTCAGTGATATCGGTGTTGGCGACCACGGGGACAAGCGGTCAGTGAGATTGGTGTTGGTCATCATGGGGACAGGCGGTCAGTGATATCCGTGTTGGTGATCACACGGGGACAGGTGGTCAGTAATATCGGGGTTGCTCATCACTGATGGACAGTCGGTCAGTGATCTCGGTGTTGGTGACCACAGGGGGATGGGTGGTCAGTGATATCAGTGTTGGCGACCACGGGGACATGCGGTCAGTGATATAGGGTTTGGTGATCAAAGGGTGACGGGCGGTCAGTGATATTGGTGTTGGTCATCACGGGGACGGCGGTCAGTGATCTTGGTGTTGGTCATCACGGTGACGGGCAGTCAGTGATATCGGGGTTGGTGATCACAGGACGACGGGCGATCAGTGATATCGGGATTGCTGATCACTGATGGACTGTCGGTCAGTGATCTTGGTGTTGGTGACCACTGAGGAATGGGTGGTCAGTGATATCAGGGTTGGTGACCACGGGGACAAGCAATCAGTGATATTGGCGTTGGTCATCACGGGGACAGGCGGTCAGTGATATTGGGGTTGGTTATCACGGGGATGGGCGGTCAGTGATATCGGGATTGGTGGCCACAGGGTGTCAGGTGGTCAATAATATTGGTGTTGGTCATCAGAGAGATGGGCGGTCAGTGATATTGGGGTTGGTGATCACAGGGGGACAGGCAGTCAGTGATATCGGGGTTGGTGATCACAGGACGATGGGCGGTCAGTGATTTCGTGTTTGGAGACCACAGGAGGACGGGCGGTCAGTGATGTCGGGATTGGTGATCACAGGGGAACAGGCGGTCAGTGATGTCGGGACTGGTGATCACAGGGGGACAGGCGCTCAGTGATGTCGGGATTGGTGATCACAGGGGGACAGGCAGTCAGTGATGTCGGCATTGGTGATCACAGGGGACGAGCGGTCAGTGATATTGGGTTTTGTGAGCTCAGGGACAGGCGGTCAGTCCTATCGGGGTTGGTGATCACAGGAGTACGGGCAGTCAGTGATTTCGGGTTTGGTGACCACAGGAGGGCGGGCGGTCAGTGATGTCGGGATTGGTGATCACAGGGGGACAGGCGGTCCGTGAAGTTGGGATTGGTGATCACAGGGGTACGGGCGGTCAGTGATGTCGGGATTGGTGATTACAGGGGAGGAGCGGTCAGTGATATTGGGGTTTGTGATCACGGGGACAGGCGGTCAGTAATATCGGTGTTGGTGGCCATAGGGGGATGGGCGGTCAGTGATATCAGGGTTGGTGACCCCGGGGACAAGCGATTAGTGATATTGGCGTTTGTCATCACGGGGACGGGCGGACTGTGATATTGCGCTTGGTGATCACGGGGATGGGCGGTCAGTGATGTCGGGATTGGTGATCACAGGGGGACGGGCGCTCTGTGATGTTGGGATTGGTGATCACCAGGGCAGGCGGTAAGTGATATCGGTGTTGGCGAGCACTGGGGGACGGGCGGTCAGTGATATCAGTGTTGGCGACCACGGGGACAAGCGGTCAGTGAGATTGGTGTTGGTCATCATGGGGATAGCGGTCAGTGATATCCGTGTTGGTGATCACACGGGAACAGGCGGTCAGTGATAACGGGGTTGCTGATCACTGATGGACAGTCAGTCAGTGATCTCGGTGTTGGTGACCACAGGGGGATGGGCGGTCAGTAATATCAGGGTTGGTGACCACGGGGACAAGTGATCAGCGATATTGGCGTTGGTCATCACGGGGACGGGCAGTCAGTGGTATTGGTGTTGGTCATCACGGGTACGGGCGGTCAGTGATATTGGTGTTGGAGTTCACAGGGGGATAGGCAGTGAGTAATATCAGGGTTGGTGATCACAGGGGGACGGGCGGTCAGTGATATCGGGGTTGGTGATCACGGGGACGGGCGGTTCGTGATATCGGGGTTGATCACAGACACGGTCAGTCAGCGAAAACCGAATTGGTGATCTGGGGGATGGGTGGTCAGTGATACCGGGTTTGGTGACCACGGGGACAGGCAGTCAGTGATATGAGGGATGGCGATCACAGGGGGATGGTTGGTCAGTGATATCGGGATTGGAGATCACTGATGGACATTCAGTCAGTGATATCATTGTTGGTGACCACAGGGACAAGCGATCAGTGATATTGGTGTTGGTGATCATGGGGACGGGCAGTCAGTGATCTTGGTGTTGGTCATCACGGGGACGGGCGGTCAGTGATATTGAGGTTGGTGATCACAGTGGGATGGCCTGTCAGTGATATAGGGTTTGGTCATCAAAGGGTGAGGGCGGTCAGTGATATTGGTGTTGGCCATCAGGGGGACGAGCGGTCAGTGATATCGGTGTTGGTGATCACGGGGGGACAGGCGGTCAGTGATATCGGGGTTGGTGATCACAGGGGGACGGGCAGTCATTGATATCGGGTTTGGTGACCACAGGGGGATAGATGGAGAGTGATGACGGAATTGATGACCACAGGGGGACAGGCGGTCAGTGATATCGGGATTGGTGATCACAGGGGACGGGCGGTCATTGGTATATGGTTTGGTGACCACAGGGGGATAGACGGAGAGTCATGACGGGGTTGATGACCACAGGGGGACAGGCAGTCAGTGATATCGGGGTTTGTGTTCACAGGTGACGGGCGGTCTGTGATATCAGGATTGGTGATCACAGGGGACGGCCGTTCAGTTATATTGTGTTTGGTGACCACAGGGGGACAGGCGGTCAGTGATGTCGGGATTAGTGAACACAGGGGGAAAGGCAGTCAGTGATGTCGGGATTGGTGATCACACGGGATGGGGGGTCAGTGATATTGGGGTTTGTGATCACCGGGACAGGCGGTCAGTGATATCAGTGTTGCTGATCACAGGGAAGGCGGTCAATGATATCGGTATTGGTGATCACAAGGGGACAGGCGGTCAGTGATATCGGGGTTGCTGATCACTGATGGACAGTTGGTCAGTGATCTCGGTGTTGGTGACCACAGGGGGATGGGTGGTCAGTGACATCAGGGTTGGTGACCATGGGGACAGGCTGTCAGTGATATCAGTGTTTGTGACCACGGGGACAAGCGATCAGTGATATTGGCATTGGTCATCACGGGTATGGGCGGTCAGTGATATTGGGGTTGGTGATCACGGGGATGGGCAGTCAGTGGTATCGGGATTGGTGGCCACAGGGGAACAGGCGGTCAGTGATATTGGTGTTGGTCATCATTGGGATGGGCAGTCAGTGATTTCGGGTTTCTTGACCACAGGAGGACGGGCTGTCAGTGATGTCGGGTTTGATGATCACAGGGGGACAGGCGGAGAGTGATGTCGGGATTGGTGATCACAGGGGGACGGGCGCTCAATGATGTCGGGATTGGTGATCACAGGGGGACAGGCGGTCAGTGATGTCAGGATTAGTGATCACAGGGGGACGGGCGGTCAGTGATGTCGGGATTGATGATCACAGGGGGACAGGCAGTCAGTGATGTCGAGATTGGTGATCACAGGTGATGGGTGGTTAAGTGATATTGGGGTTTGTGATCACAGGGACAGGAGGTCAGTGATATCGGTGTTGGTGACCATAGGGGGATGGGCGGTCAGTGATATCAGTGTTGGCGACCACGGGGACAAGCTGTCAGTCATATTGGTGTTGGTCATCATGGGGACAGGCGGTCAGTGATATCGGGGTTGGTGATCACAGGGGGACGGGCGTTCTGTGATATCGGGGTTGCTGATCACAGGTTGGTGAGTGCTCAGTGATACCGGGTTTGGTGACCATTGGGACAGGCGGTCAGTGATATTGGTGTTGGTGACCACAGGGGGACAGGCGGTCTGTAATATCAGGGTTGGTGACGATGGGGACGGGCTGTCAGTGATATCAATGTTGGTGACCATGGGGACAAGCGATCAGTGATATTCGCGTTGGTCATCACGGGGATTGGCGGTCAGTGATATTGGGGTTGGTGATCAAGGGGATGGGCGGTCAGTGATACCTGGATTGGAGGCCACACGGGGACAGGCGGTCAGTGATATTGGTGTTGGTCATCACGGGGATGGGCGGTAAGTGATATCGGTGTTGGTGATCACAGGAGGACAGGTGGTCAGTGATATCCGTGCTGGTGATCACAGGGGGACAGGCGGTCAATGATATTGGGTTTGGTGATCACATGATACGGGCGGTCAGTGATGTCGGGATTGTTGATCCCAGGGGTAGAGGTGGTCAGTGATGTCCGGATTGGTGATCACAGAGGGACAGGCGGTCAGTGATGTCGGGATTGGTGATCACAGGGGACGGGTGGTCAGTGATGCCGGGATTGGTGATCACAGGGGAACAGGCGGTCAGTGATGTCGGGATTGGTGATCACAGGGGGACGGGCGGTCAGTGATGTCGGGATTGGTGATCACAGGGGCAGGCGGTCAGTGATATCGGTGTTGGCGACCACGGGGACAAGCGGTCAGTGAGATTGGTGTTGGTCATCATGGGGACAGGCGGTCAGTGATATCCGTGTTGGTGATCACACGGGGACAGGTGGTTAGTGATATAGGGGTTGCTGATCACTGATGGACAGTTGGTCAGTGATATCGGTGTTGGTGTCCACAGGGGTTTGGGCGGTCAGTAATATCAGGGTTGGTGACCACGGGGACAAGGGATCTGTGATATTGGCGTTGGTCATCACGGGGACGGGCAGTCAGTGGTATTGGTGTTGGTCATCACGGGGACGGGTGGTCAGTGATATCGGTGTTGGTGATCACAGCAGGAACAGGCAGTGAGTGATATCAGAATTCGTGATCACAGGGGGACGGGCGGTCAGTGATATGGGGGTTGATGATCACAGACACGGTCAGTCAGCGAAAACCGAATTCGTGATCAGGGGGATGGGTGGTCAGTGATACCAGGTTTGGTGACCGCGGGGACAGGCAGTCAGTGATATGAGGGATGGCGATCACAGGGGGATGGTTGGTCAGTGATATTGGGATTGGAGATCACTGATGGACATTCAGTCAGTGATATCAGTGTTGGTGACCACGGGGACAAGTGATCAGTGATATTGGTGTTGGTGATCACGGGGACGGGCGGTCAGTGATCTTGGTGTTGGTCATTACGGGGACGGGCGGTCAGTGATATTGGGGTTGGTGATCACAGTGGGATTATCTGTCAGTGCTGTAGGGTTTGGTGATCAAAGGGTGACGGGCAGTCAGTGATATTGGTGTTGGTCATCACGGGGACCCGTGGTCAGTGATCTTGGTGTTGGTCATCACGGGGACGGGCAGTCAGTGGTATTGGTGTTGGTCATCACGGGGACGGGTGGTCAGTGATATTGGGGTTGGTGATCAAAGGGTGACTGGCGGTCAGTGATACTGTTGTTGGTCACCACGGGGACGGGAGGTCAGTGATATCGGTGTTGGTGATCACAGAGGGACAGGCGGTCAGTGATATCGGGATTGGTGATCACAGGGGGACGGGCGGTCATTGATATCGGGTTTGGTGATCACAGTGGGATAGACGGAGAGTGATGACGGGATTGATGACCACAGGGAGACAGGCGGTCAGTGATATTGGGGTTTTTGTTCACAGGTGACGGGCGGTCTGTGATATCGGGATTGGTGATCACAGGGGACGGGCGTTCAGTTATATCGTGTTTGGTGACCACAGGGGGACAGGCGGTCAGTGATGTCGAGATTGGTGATCATACGGGACGGGCGGTCAGTGATATTGGGGTTTGTGATCACAGGGACAGGCGGTCAGTGATATTGGGGTTTGTGATCACAGGGACAGGCGCTCAGTGATATCGGTGTTTGTGTCCACAGGGGGATGGGCGGTCAATGATATCAGTGTTGTCGACCACAGGGACAAGCAGTCAGTGATATTTGTGTTGGTCATCATGGGGACAGGCGGTCAGTGATATCCGTGTTGGTGATCACAGGGGGCAGGCAGTGAGTGGTATCGGGGTTGGTGATCACAGGGGGACAGGAGGTCAGTGATATTGGGTTTGGTGATCACAGGCGGATGGGCAGTCAGTGATATCGGTTTTGCTGACCACAGGATACGGGCGGTCAGTGATGTCGGGATTGTTGATCCCAGGGGTAGAGGTGGTCAGTGATGTCCGGATTGGTGATCACAGAGGGACAGGCAGTCAGTGATGTCGGGATTGGTGATCACAGGAGACGGGCGGTCAGTGATATCGGGATTTGTGATCATGGGGACAGGCAGTCAGTGCTATCGGGGTTGGTGATCACAGGATTACGGGCAGTCAATGATTTCGGGTTTGGTGACCACAGGAGGACGGGTGGTCAGTGATGTCGGGATTGGTGATCACAGGGGGACAGGCGGTCAGTGATACCGGGGTTGGTGATCACAGGGGGACGGGCGGTCATTGATATCGGGTTTGGTGACCACAGTGGGATAGACGGAGTGATGACGGGATTGATGACCACAGGGGGACAGGCAGTCAGTGATATCGGGGTATGTGTTCACAGGTGTTGAGCGGTCAGTGATATCAGGATTGGTGACCACAGAGGGATAGGCTTTCAGTGATGTAGGTATTGGTGATCACAGGGGGACAGGCGGTCAGTGATATCGGGGTTGGTGATCACAGGGGGATGGGCGGTCATTGGTATCGGGTTTGGTGACCACAGGGTGATAGACGGAGAGTCATGACGGGATTGATGACCACAGGGGGACAGGCAGTCAGTGATATCGGGATTAGTGATCACAGGGGACGGGCGTTCAGTTATATCGTGTTTGCTGACCACAGGGGGACAGGCGGTCAGTGATGTCGGGATTGGTGAACACAGGGGGACAGGCGGTCAGTGATGTTGGGATTGGTGATCACAGGGGACGGGCGGTCAGTGATATTGGGGTTTGTGAACACAGGGACAGGCAGTCAGTGATATCGGGATTGGTGAACCCAGGGGGACAGGCGGTCAGTGATGTCGGGGTTGCTGATCATTGATGGACAGTCGGTCAGTGATCTCGGTGTTGGTGACCACAGGGGGACGGGCGGTCAGTGATATCAGGGTTGGTGACCATGGTGATAGGCTGTCAGTGATCTCAGTGTTGGTGAACACGGGGACAAGCGATCAGTGATATTGGCATTGGTCATCACGGGGATGGGCGGTCAGTGATATTGGGGTTGGTGATCACGGGGATGGGCGGTCAGTGATATCTGGATTGGTGGCCACAGAGGGACAGGCGGTCAGTGATATTGGTGTTGGTCATCACAGGGATGGGTGGTCAGTGATATCGGTCTTGGTGATCACAGGGGACAGGCAGTCAGTGATATCAGGGTTGGTGATCACAGGAGGACGGGCGGTCAGTGATTTCGGGTTTGGTGACCACAGGAGGATGGGCAGTCAGTGATGTAGGGATTGATAATCACAGGGGGACAGGCGGACAGTGATGTCGGGATTGGTGTTCACAGGGGACGGTTGATTAGTGATATTGGGGTTTGTGAACTCAGGGACAGGCAGTCAGTGATATCGGTGTTGGTGACCACAGGGGGATGAGCGGTCAGTGATATCAGTGTTGGCGACCACGGGGACAAGCTGTCAGTGATATTGGTGTTGGTCATCATGAGGACAGGCGGTCAGTGATATCGGGGTTGGTGATCACAGTTTGGTGAGTGGTCAGTGATACCGGGTTTGGTGGCCATTGGGACAGGCGGTCAGTGATATTGGTGTTGGTGATCATGGTGGCGGACGGTCAGTGATCTCGGTGTTGGTGACCACGGGGGGACAGGTGGTCAGTAATATCAGGGTTGGTGACCATGGGGATGGGCTGTCAGTGATATCAGTATTGGTGACCACGGGGACGAGCAATCAGTGATATTCGCGTTGGTCATCACGGGGATTGGTGGTCAGTGATATTGGTGTTGGTCATCACGGGGATGGGCGGTCAGTGATATCGGTGTTGGTGATCACAGGAGGACAGGTGGTCAGTGATGTCGGGATTGGTGAACACAGGGGGACAGGCGGTCAGTGATGTTGGGATTGGTGATCACAGGGGACGGGCGGTCAGTGATATTGGGGTTTGTGAACACAGGGACAGGCAGTCAGTGATATCGGGATTGGTGAACCCAGGGGGACAGGCGGTCAGTGATGTCGGGGTTGCTGATCATTGATGGACAGTCGGTCAGTGATCTCGGTGTTGGTGACCACAGGGGGACGGGCGGTCAGTGATATCAGGGTTGGTGACCATGGTGATAGGCTGTCAGTGATCTCAGTGTTGGTGAACACGGGGACAAGCGATCAGCGATATTGGCATTGGTCATCACGGGGATGGGCGGTCAGTGATATTGGGGTTGGTGATCACGGGGATGGGCGGTCAGTGATATCTGGATTGGTGGCCACAGAGGGACAGGCGGTCAGTGATATTGGTGTTGGTCATCACAGGGATGGGTGGTCAGTGATATCGGTCTTGGTGATCACAGGGGACAGGCAGTCAGTGATATCAGGGTTGGTGATCACAGGAGGACGGGCGGTCAGTGATTTCGGGTTTGGTGACCACAGGAGGATGGGCAGTCAGTGATGTAGGGATTGATAATCACAGGGGGACAGGCGGACAGTGATGTCGGGATTGGTGTTCACAGGGGACGGTTGATTAGTGATATTGGGGTTTGTGAACTCAGGGACAGGCAGTCAGTGATATCGGTGTTGGTGACCACAGGGGGATGAGCGGTCAGTGATATCAGTGTTGGCGACCACGGGGACAAGCTGTCAGTGATATTGGTGTTGGTCATCATGAGGACAGGCGGTCAGTGATATCGGGGTTGGTGATCACAGTTTGGTGAGTGGTCAGTGATACCGGGTTTGGTGGCCATTGGGACAGGCGGTCAGTGATATTGGTGTTGGTGATCATGGTGGCGGACGGTCAGTGATCTCGGTGTTGGTGACCACGGGGGGACAGGTGGTCAGTAATATCAGGGTTGGTGACCATGGGGATGGGCTGTCAGTGATATCAGTATTGGTGACCACGGGGACAAGCAATCAGTGATATTCGCGTTGGTCATCACGGGGATTGGTGGTCAGTGATATTGGTGTTGGTCATCACGGGGATGGGCGGTCAGTGATATCGGTGTTGGTGATCACAGGAGGACAGGTGGTCAGTGATGTCGGGATTGGTGATCCCAGGGGGACAGGCGGTCAGTGATATCGGTGTTGGCGACCACGGGGACAGGCGGTCAGTGATATCCGGGTTGGTGATCACAGGGGGACGGGCGTTCAGTGATATCAGGGTTGCTGATCACAGGTTGGTGAGTGGTCAGTGATATTGGGGTTGGTGACCATTGGGACAGGCGGTCAGTGATATTGGTGTTGGTGATCATGGTGGCGGACGTCAGTGATATCGGGATTAGTGATCACTGGACGGGTGAGCAGTGATATCTGGGTTGGTGATGAGAGGGTGACAGGTGGTCAGTTATATTGGGGTTGGTGATCACACGGGCATGGGCGGTCATTGATAACGGATTTGGTGATCTCAGTGTGACAGGCGGTCAGTTATATTGGGTTTGCTGACTATGGGGACAGGCGGTCAGTGATATCGGGGTTGGTGATTTAGATTGGGAAGGTCAATCATTGATACCGGGGTTGGTGATCACTGGTGGACAGGTGGTCAGTGCTATCGGGGTTTGTGACCATGGGGACCGGCGATCAGTGATATCGGGGTTGGTGATCACAGGGGGACGGGCGGTCAGTGATATCGGGATTGGTGACCATGGGGTCAGGTGGTCAGTGATATCATGGTTGGTGATGACAGGGACCGGTGGTCAGTGATTTCGGGGTTTGTGACCATGTGGACAGGCGGTTAGTGATAGTGGGGTTTGTGACCATGGGGACAGGTGGTCAGTGATACCGGGTTTGGTGGTCACATTGGGAAGGGCAGTCAGTGACACCGGGGTTGGTGATCACTGGTGGACAGGCAGTCATTGATACCGGGGTTGGTTACCATGGGGATGGGTGGTCAGTGATATCGGGGTTGGTGATCACAGGGGGACGGGCGGTCTGTGATACCGGGGTTGGTGATCACAGGGGGACAGGCGGTCATTGATATTGGGGTTGGTGATCACAGGTTGGTGAGTGGTCAGTGATATCGGGGGTGGTGACCATTGGGACAGGCGGTCAGTGATATTGGTGTTGGTGATCATGATGGCAGATGGTCAGTGATATCTGGGTTGGTAATCACAGGGTGACACGCGGTCAGTTATATCGGGGTTGGAGATGACAGGGACCGGCGGTCAATGATATCGGGATTGGTGACCATGGGGACAGGTGGTCAGTGATATCATGGTTGGTGATGACAGGGACTGGTGGTCAGTGGTATCGGGGTTTGTGACCACGGGGACGGGTGATCAGTGATATCGGGCTTGGTGATCACAGGGGGATGGGTGGTCAGTGATATCGCGATTGGTGATCATAGGGTGACAGGTGGTCAGTGATATTGGTGCTGGTGATCACAGGGGGACGGGCGGTTAGTGATATCGGGGTTTGTGATCACTGGGACAGGCAGTCAGTGATATCGGTGTTGGTGACCACAGGGGGATGGGCGGTCAGTGATATCAGTGTTGGTGACCACGGGGACAAGCGGTCAGTGATATTGGTGTTGGTCATCACGGGGACGGGCTGACAGTGATATCGGGATTGGTGATCACAGGGAGACTGGCGGTCAGTGATATCGGGGTTGGTGATCACAGGAACGGCCGGTCAGTAATATCGGGGTGGGTGGCCATGGGGAGATGGGCGGTCAGTGATATCGGGGTTGGTGACCATGGGTAATTTGATCACAAGTGTGTGTCCAATCTTGAGGAGAGAATCATTTCAGTTTCGCAGATTGGGTTGTGGCAGTCGATCTGAACCACAAACATTTTTGGAAATGGATACCTGTTCAACACAACAGTTCTCTTCCCCTTTAACTGCCAGGTTCCCCATGGCCCGGGAAACCCACCAGGCTAGTGTTCGCCCTAGATGACAGATTATACCGGAGCATGTCACCTCATTCTGGTTTTGACCTCTCGAGCAGTTCTCTGTTTCTGAAGGAACTCATTTTCAAAAAAGCAGCAGTCACTTAGAGTAGAGACAAGATTTTGATTCTTAATTCTTGGAAACATAAGTGACACATGGCAGTAACACTTCAGTTCAGTTTGTATTTTACACAGGAAACTGAAATGATGCAACCACCATGCCTTTTAACATAGTCAGCACTATGTGACATTTAAGAAGTTCAATTAAGCAATCTTTCAAAATTCCTTACTCATCTTTTAGGACTTTTGATGTTTAGCATGCGGAAGCAATTGCTTTATCACTCTGAAGTGGTCAGCTACATTCTCATATTTTATTATAGTCATTAAATAATGTGGTTACAATCTACGGAAATAGGTACAATCTGTGCTCATCCTTAAATATCTTGTCCATTGTCAAGGGTGAGAAGAACTAAATTGTTCAATTCACTTATTAAAAAATGATGATTTATGTTTCAGGAAGCACAGGCTCAGAGGTGGATACTTACTTGATGTTTGTGTTCTCTTAAAGCTTTCTGTTCACAGTGTTTGTTTTCAATGCTGTGTAATCTGCATTCTTGTAATAGTCGCAGGATTGGCAACTTACACACTATTGAAGCTAATTATTTAATATTATTATGAGAACAGCATTGAAAGACTTTCTAAGCTTTCATGAAGCATTACTTCTTTCCATCAAAGAAAGTCGGCACCCATATTTTATGGAATATTACTGAAAATGATCTGAAGTAGGGGATAGGTTTGAAGGGACAGCTTTTAATCTTTATCATTCCTCACAGATGTCATTCTAAAACTTAACTGTTCCAGCAGCAGATTCAATGAACAGAGGCTACAGATTTCTCCCCAGAAATCCACCAGCACATCAGACCCCCTTCGGCCACTCTTGTGGACAAACCATCCAATTCGGGTAGCAGTGGCAGAGGTTCAAGATCATGTTGTCTGCAACACCCCAGCTCCCATCACTCCTCATCCCTTCCCAGGTAACACTTTGTGGAACAGAGAGTCATAAGTGTGGGAGAAAACATTAAATTAATATCCAGGATATAAATTATTTGAGAATTGAACGCAAAGAACATGTTCGAGTTCACATTGTTCTTCAAGTATATGGAGACAAGTTATAATTCCATATTTGTAATACTAGGAGGAGAATGCTGAACATTTTTAAAATCTTTATTCACCCTTTTGCACCCTAGTCATATTAACATCCGATCCAGGTTACAAATATGCAGCAACAATTCATGATAATTGCACGCTTAGTAGAAAAGGCTCCAGTAAAGACATCAATTAACATAATTTCTGCCTCAGATCCTGGTTCTCAGGAGCCACCAGATGGTGTTTTTATTTATTATTATGTGCCCCGGAGACTCCAAATAGCAACTCTCCCAAATATTTTAAAATTGCACAGGTCCATAAATACAGTTCTTGCATTAGATTTCAAATATCATACTTGTTAAAAATTACATTTCAAAGGGGCCTTGTTCAAAGATTTTTAATTGTAAAATTGCATATGAGGTCAAGCTACAAAATGTTGCGTATTGGTTCCTATGTCTGCGACTGCTAAGAGCTGGATTGCCAAGGAGTATAGACTGTCAAATAATAGGAAAGAATTGGCACCTTCAAGTTTCCAGTCTCAAGTAGAACACTGCCACAGTGGGTCACATGATTCTATGCGCACCTTTTGGCGAGTGGAGTATTATAATTCCAAATTTTAGAACAACACATACATATTTATAAGGTAAACCAACTTTGAAATGATTGGCTGATGCAAATAAGTACAAGTCAAAAGAATTCAACAGAGAGCACTGCAGACACTTAATTTACATAAATGCTGAATATTAATAGGTACTTTATAAAAATGTAGCTGCATTTGGGTAACTGCTATATAAAGGCACTCAGAGCAGCTGAGCAGATTGGATTCAGGCTGTAGTAAGTGTCACTGGGTTCACAGTGTGTAATGAATGAACTGAAGAAGCACGTTACAAAGTAATTTTTTAATAAAATGAACCACTTATACAATTCAAGTATCCCTACAAGCCAAAATATTTAATGAGCCACAATATTTTAAACATTGCTCAAATGGTATGCAGCATTAAAAATATGGTTCATGTTTAAAACCAAATGCCCTTTTCCATTCAATATATTCCACATAAAACATGCAGCCCTGATTCACAAAGATGCCAGGCTTTTTGGGTGCAGTAGAGTGAAGCTATGTGAGCTTATTATTGTTGAATACGAGAGCTTATATCTAATTTTACTTTCTTCTACCATCGATACCAATCATATATATTATGACTTAAAATGGAAGTTTAAAAAATGCCTATGTTATACCAGAAAGTGTAAAATGTACCATAGTTATCAGATAGCTTGGACTAATTGGACCTACCTCAAAATAAAGTCATTGCAAGTTGTGATAAGTTGATGTGTAATATACCTTTAAGAAGAATCTGATAATGGAAGATCACATGATCTTAGTATCCAATAGCAGAGTAGCGCGGGCTACCTCAGTAGTCAGTAGTCTATAGTTAGAGTCTGTAGTGTAGAAACAGGGTTTGAGTTGAAAGCACACAAGTGTATCTGCTGAATACCTTTGTAAATAAACAGAATGTGTTCCACCTAAGAAGCGTCTGCTGATCAACTCTGTCTATTGTATCAACTCGGCCAACCCAAATCAAGTGTGCAACCTGGATTCATAAGTCCCAACAAATTGGTGACTGAGATCCAACACAATTCCATCTTATAAATGCCTTTACACCTTATACACTAGACGACAACTACACCCATATGAATAAAGTGATTTTGATGGCTAGTTTTCAATTGTCAATGGTGGAAAGATATTGGGCTTCCTCAAAGTACAGCTGAATATTGCAATGGGAGAGTGAGAATACAAATGCATCACTGTTAAAATACATTGAAAAGCACCATTACACAGTTAAGCAAAGTGTGAGCACAAAGAGTTCAGAGACGAAAAAGTTTCTTCCTCACCAACTTGCAGGATATGGTCACAGGATTCGTTGTTTCTGCAACCTTCATGCAGATCCATTCTTCAGCAGAGAATGCTTCCCCACCTGCACCAACACCCTCCACACCAAAGACGGACAAGGGCCACAAGTTGGAAATGCATTTCCATTCCTCCATTGTCACTGGATCAAAATCCTACAACTCCCTACCTAACAGCACTATGGGAGTACCTTCACCACATGGACTGCTGCAGTTCAAGAAGAAGGCTCAGCAACATCTTCCCAAGACCAAATTGGGATCAGAAATAAATGCTGCTTTTGCCAGTGATGCTCACATCCCAAGAATGAATTAACAAAAAGGTTATTTCTCATGGTTGAGGCAAACAGCTTTGGTGGTTTCTAAAGGAAATTGGAGGCTTGTATGAGAGAATTGGACATGGAAGGCTAAAGACTGAGGTGTGGTGGATGGAACGAGGGGAGGCTTGGCTGGAATATAAACATCAGGGCAGATTGGCTAAGCTGAATTGCCCATCTCTGTGCTGTACATTTTCAATGAATCCTACAGCAAAATCTCCAAGCAGGGTCTTTCTTTCCCTTTACTAGCAGCAAGGCTTTCAAGTGACCAGAAACCCTTTAAGATAACATGGCAGACATTGCTCTGCATACACCACCACCTTGATAATATCATGCAAAAGATCTGACATTATGAGTGGAATCATCCCAGATTTGGACTAAGTGCGGTAGCGGGCGTGAAAAAGAGTTGTTTTACCTGCCGGCTGCAGTGGCAGGCTGTTGCGCCATATCTCCCCCTTCCCAGCGTGTCCCGCCTCAGTAATCATGTATTCACAGGAAACAAGCCAGGTCGATGGCAGGCCAGCCTCTGATTCGCCCGCCCTGCAGTCACCTCAGGCCTTCAATAATCCAGGCGCCATATTTAAAGGCAGCCCCTGCACATAGCTAGCTCTCTCTAATGGGTCAGAAGCTGCTGCAAAGTCGTGGCTGCCAAAGGGAGGAAACATGCTGCCCCCAAATTTAGTGATGTCTCCCTCAGGTGCCTACTGGACAAAGTGGAAGTCTGCCGTGAAGTCCTCTATCCCCGCTTAGGGCGAAGACCAGCAAGCAAGGTCACCAATCCAGCATGGGAGGTGTTGACAGCGCCAATGCCCCGCAAAAGAGGACAGTCACCCAGTGCTGAAAGAGGATGAATGATCTCCTCCGTTCCGTCAGGGTAAGTAACTCTTCTCTTCACTCTCAACTCTCACACTCACAAACCCCTCACACATCCACAGGGCCCTCACTGCCAGTTCAAGGGACATCACCATTCACATCTCACACTCACCTTCATTTGCCATGTGGATTGTGTCCTCACCACCCACACATGCCAGGCATCCTCCTCATCTGGCCTGGCAGGCATCCTGCTTACACTCTCCATCGGTCTCCATGCAGGACAAGCTGGCACACAACATAGAGGAGAGGTTGTAGCCTGGTGGAGGAATTCCCGACATCAAGGTCCTCACAGACTTTGAAAATAGAGTCATGCAGCTAGCCGGTGAGGATCTGGACCATTCCTGTGCTAACGATGAGGTTGGCAGTGCTCAACTAAATGAGGACCCAGCAATGCAATATCCATCAGACCACCATGCTGTGAGTCTGTTCCCCTGTTCTGCAGTCCCCTGCTATGCACTAATTATCTCTCCTTGCTTTCACTGGCACATCTGGAAAGAAGTCAAGGGGGTCCCTGAGACAAGTCCTTCACTCAAGCCCCAAAGACACCCCTGAAGAGGAATCTGATGACACCCTAATTGAAGTCCCATTACAGCGCTCACCCACACTCTCCACCAGCACAGGGACACACACCTTGGTGGGACCTAGTTCTAGAGTAGCCTCGGGGTCACAATCTGGTGAGCACATCTCACTGTCTGATCCACAGTAGACGGAGGCAGGGACTTCCCAGGTTTCTGATACTCGGAGGACTGCTGGAGGCCAGAAATTTGCTGAGTCCGAGTCAGATGATGAGCCTCTGGACTCGTTCATGTCGCAGTTGCTGGAGCTGCAAAGGCAAGCTCGGGAACATCAGGAAGGGATGTCCGCTGCACTCCTCAGATTGCAAAGCAAAATGGGGGAGTCTGTCTGCCTTCAGCCTGAGGTGATAGTGTTGGCATGCCAATGCACCGAGGTCAACATTGGTAGAATGGTGACCGCCATGGCGACTTTGGTTCAGGATATTGGTCCTGCACTGCTGTGTGGGCTCGACTCCATCGCTGACACCACAGTTGGCCTCCAACAGTGTATATGTAAGAGGGGTGCGGGGCAGCTTGATCTCACTCCAGCTGCCCCTTATCCTCAAGGAGTCAGCCAGAGGCTGTCAAGCACCCAGAGGGAGGAGGACGAGCAGCTCGACAACCCAGGGCCATCCACCTCCTCTGTGGATGTCCGGGGAGTACCAAGATGTAACGGCAGAGTTAGGAAGGTTAAGGGGATGTAATCCTTTTGAGTCAACCAAGTAAACTGAATTAATAAAATCAGGGATAAAGTAAAAGCAGCCCCTGGAAGGGAAACTGCAAAAACAAAGACAAAATTTAAAGGAAACTTACAAACATTAAACCAAAATGTGATTAACAGGGCCAATAAAACACCCCAGTCCCCGCGGTGCCCACCAAGCACAGAAGACCTTGACAGACTTGGCAGATATCACGTGCTCCCTCTCCAGGGACCTCCGGCCGCGAACGTAGCCGCAGAAGAGGGGCAGACAGTCGGGTCGGACAACCCCCTCGATCGCCCGCTGCCTGGACCTGTTAATGGCCAACTTGGCCAGGCCCAGGAGCAGGTTCACGAGGAGGTTCTTCTCCCTCCCGGCCCCCCTCCGCGCTGGATGCCTGTAGATCAGGAGCGTGGGACTGAAGTGCAAATGAAATAACAGTATAAGATGTTTTAAATAACTGAAAAGGGAGTGCAGCCTATGACACCTTATATAAACATGGTCCATGGACTCCACAAGGCCACAAAAGATGCAGGTATCTTGGGAGTCCATGAACCAACGCAACCTATGATTGTACGGGACTGCTGCATGCAAGACCCTCCACCCCAGGTCCCCAATGGAAAGTGGGAGGACACTCCATAGAGGGCCCCCACTGGGGATCTCCACTGCTTGATGGCAACAAGGCATGCCAGGGCGTGTCCAGGTGGCGGGTGAGGGCAAGGAAGTGAAGGGTGTGCTGCAGCAGCCCATGCAGAAAACCCCTCTGTGCCACGCTAAAGGCCACGGAGGGCATTTCCGTGAGGCTGCTCAGGTTGTGGGGCACCTGCTCCCATGGGAGGGTTCGGGGCTTGGGGCCAATGTGGAATTCCGTCCAAACAGGGGTACGTTCGGACGGAAGACCACCTCGCACCTGCGCCTCCTCAAGACCCAGGATGACGTCGGGGTCGAGCACGACCGTCCTGAGGTCTTGGATGGCATTGGCCAGGAGCCGGATGTCCATTGATGCGCGATGTGCCAACTCCTGTGGTAGCATCCAGCCAACTCCTCTGCCACCCAGCACGTCCCTGATCCTGGTCACCCCAGCAGCCACAGCCCTCCTCTCCGCCAGCCACTGAAAAGGACACAAGGGCGGATTCCTGATCAGTGGCTCTCTGATGATAGCTGCCACTCCTGACGGGGGAGAGCTGCGTCATGAGGCGACCATGTTCCAGGCTCTGACCAGGTCCAGCCACGAAGGCCCCTCAGGTCTATGAACAGGAGCTGCACGTCATAATTCAGGCTGTGCACGTGGCGGAAGAAATACATCACCAGGGCACAGCATCTCAGAGGGGGCTCAACGTAAAGGTATTGCTGCAGGGCCTGAAGGCGGAAAGTCGCCACCTGGGTGTGTAGGCACACCAGCGCCTGACCGCCCTCCCTAAGCGGGAGGCTCAGAACCTCAGCAGCGACCTAGTGCACCCTTTTGTCCCAGAAGAAGTCGACGAGCATTCTCTGGATTTTTGTGACAAATCTGGGGGAGGGGTCAAAGTGACCAGCCGGTACCACAACATGGCGGCAATCAGCTGGTTTATGGCCAGCCCTCGACCCCAATAAGACAGCACTCGGAGCAGTCCTGTCCAGGGCCGCAGGTGAGTGGTGACTTTGGTCTCCAGTTCATGCCAGTTCACCGGCCAGGATTCCTCAGCAGGGCAGAGATGGACCCCCAGGTAGAGCAGGCTGGTCCTGCTCCCGGTGAAAGGCCAGAGGACACGGCAGAGTGGACCTCCTGGCACTCGCGCATCCTCCGCAGGTCAGCTGGGTCGGTGAACATGAAGAGCACATCATCAGCATAAGCCTAAAGGACCACCCTAATGCCCGGCCCATGCAGAACTAATACCGACAACCTCCTCTGCAAAAAGCGCAGGAAAGGCTCCACGCAGATGGAATCCAATTGGCCAGACAGGGGGCAGCCCTGACGTACCCCTCTCCCAAAGCGAAGGGGCGTCATCAGGGACCCTTTAACCTTCACTAGACACTCTGCGGCAGTGTACAGAAGTCAGATCTGGGCGACGAAATGCGTCCCGAACCCGAATGCTCGCAGGGTCCCGAATAAATATTCAATATCCACCCTGTGAAATGCCTTCTCCTGGTCAAGAGACAGGAAGGCGCTCGACAGACCAGTCCTCTGGGAAAAGCGGATGATGTCCCGCACCAGATGAACGTTGTCAAAGATGGTACGGCCTGGGAAGGTGTAGGACTGGTCAGGGTGGATCATGTGGTCCAGCACGGTGCCAAGCCGAGAAGACATGGCCTTGGTGAAGATTTTATAATCCGTGCTGAGGAGGGAGACCAGGCGTCAGTTTTTAAGGCATCGGAGATCCCCCTTCTTCAGCAACAGGGCAATCACGGCCCTGCACCACGAAAGGGGCATCTCCCCGGTAGCAATGCTCTCCCCCAGGACCCCTGCGAAGTCGCTCCCCAGGACGTCCCAGAACGCCCTGAAGAACTCCACAGTCAGCCTGTCCAGCCCTGGGGATTTGCCCCTGGAGAGGCTGTCGAGGGCGCCGGTCAGCTCCCCCAGACTTATAGGGGAGTCGAGCTTTCCGGCGCCCTCCGGGCCGACCTGCAGCAGGTCCTCCCACAAAACTCTGTGAACATCCTCACTGGATGGATCCGGAGAGAACAGGGCAGTGTAGTAGGATTTAGCTATGGCCCTGATGCCCTCTGGATCCGAGACAAGGGATCAGTCGTCGGCCAGCAGCGTAAGGAGCTGCTGACGGACCCCGTGCCTTTTTTCCAGCGAGTAGAAGAAGGGGGAGCCACAGTCCAGGTCCTTGAGGAACCGGATCCGTGACCTCTTATACGCGCCCCGGGACCTGACGAATTGCAGGTCCCGCAGCGCGCCCTTTTTCTCATCGTACACCGACCGCAGGGCCGGGTCCGCATCGGGCTGACGGAGACATGACTCCAGGTCGAGCACCTCCTTCTCCAACTCCTCGACCCTGGATTTCCGCCTCTTTGTCGACCCCTTCGCATACTCCTGACAGAAAACTCGGACGTGAGTTTTGCCCACGTCACACCATAGCCTCAAGGAAGGGAAGCCTCCCCGCTTCCTTCTCCAGCCGGCCCAGAAACGACGGAATGAGTCCAGGAACCACTCGTCCTCCAGAAACAGGTTGTTAAAGTGCCAGTACGCAGACCCAGTCCGAGCGCAGAACAGAACAAGTTGTGCCCACGCCAGACGGTGGTCCATGCACGGCACCCACCGCACAGAAGCTGACAGAACGCAGGACACAAATGCTTTCGAAATGTAAAGGCGGTCGAGTCTGGACTCCAGGTGACACAAAAGTAAAAATGCTGGAGTCAGGATGGAGATGTCGCCAGACGTTCACCAAGTCGAAGGGCCCGGCCAGGTCCCTCAACTTACTCACACCCAGCGTGCAGTGCTGGGTACCATGATGGTTCCAGGCCTCGAGGGTGCACTTAAAATGAACTTCGAGCATGATGCACTCGCCCGCGTCGATGGAGCCCAGATGAGTGGACACTTCCTCAAAGAAGCTCGCTTGCTGCTGCGCGCCTAGGGGAACGTACACATTCACAAAGTGAAGTGCCTCACCCCCCAGGCGCACAGTAAGGTGCAGCAACCGGCCTGGCACCGGCTCCTTGACCCCCAAGATCTCTGGCTGAACTTGTAGGGTCAACAAGATAGCCACCCTGCTAGAATTGGAAGCTCAGTGACTCATGTAGACATCCTCTGGCCATTCCAGGAGCCACGTAGCTTCGTCTCCCGGAACGGAACGGGTTTCCTGCAGGAAGCACACCGCATACTTCCCATCCCAGAGGACCGAGAAGTTCTGGAACCTGCGCTGTGCGTCCCTGCTGCCATTGATGTTGAAGCTAGCTATGGTAATCTTCATTGTCAGAAGTATGTGCTACCATTACCTAATGCAAAATGCAAGAAGGAGAGGACTATTTTAAACAAAAACAAAAATTGCTGGAAAAACTCAACAAGTCTGACAGCTCCACTGAAGCCCAGGAAGTGGCATGAGCCTCGTTGTACTGTCGCTCTGCTGCAGTCTGAGGCCACTGCATGGGTGTCATCAGCCACGTCCTCTGTGTGTAGCCCTTGTCCCCGAGGAGCCAACCCTGCAGCCTCTCTGGATGCTGGAAGATGTCAAGGATCTGAGGCCTGCTAAGAATATAGGATGCTCCCTGGGAATCATATGCAGACCAGAAGAATGCATTTGTAATGGTCGCACATCAGTTGAACATTCAGCGAGTGGAAGCCCTTGCTGTTGATGTAATTAATTGCTTGTTACCATTGGGATCTGTGCACCACATGAGTGCAGTTGATGGCATCCTGCACCTGTGGAAAACCTGAGATCTGCGCAAATCTCAGCGCTCTTGCTTCCTGGCTTTCCTGATCCTGAGAGAAATGCACAAAGCTATGTGCCTTTGCGAAGATGGTGCTCGCGACCTCCTGGATGCACTTGTGTGTGGAGGCTTGTGAGATCCCGCACACATCACCTGTGGAGTCCTGGAAGGAGCCACTGGTGTAAAAATTGAGCACCATGGTCACTCTCATAGCCACTGGCAGTGGATGCCCTCCATGTCCCTGTGGAGCCAAATCCTGCAGCAGGTGGCATATGTGACTGACCAGTTCCCTAGACATCCACAGTCTTCAGCGACACTGGTTCTCGGTTATCTGCAGGAATGACAAGCACCATCTATAGGCCCTGGGTCTAGCGAGGCACCTGCAAGCAATGGCTCTCTGTGGATCTTCAGCTGTGTGTGCAACAGGACCTGACTCCCCTTCATCTTAAAGGAGGTGCTCCTCCCTTTGCTGAGTCAGCTGCCTCCACCATTCTCTTCTTCCTATTTCTCTGCTCCCTGTAAGCCATGAGGCAAACCGCTAAATCACCAGGCTCCATGATCCTGACATTCTCCTCCTGCAGGATCAAAGATAGAGACGTGTGGGTTAGCATTTGTGTCCTAAGAACCTCTATTGGTTAAGTTTCAAGGCCCCTTCAAACATGTCAGAGAGTGCTGGCCACCACTTGGATGGACAGTGTGTAGTGGACCCATAGGCTGTCCAAAACCGCGCCCACCTCCGTCCCACTCCACCTGACCGATTGACAGCAGCTTTGCCCATTGGACTGCATGCTGTGTTCTCAGCTCAGGCACAGGCATTCTCCTAACCCACACTGCAAGGCTGCACTGTTAGCTTGAACTATGGGGGAGACTGGTCCAAACCTGAATAAAGACGTTGCAAGGGGCTGTGAGCGCCTCCACCACTGCACCATGGCCAGCTTTAGCAAGTGGATTCTACAACTTGCCTAGTCGGCCAACTGCTCCACTGCCCCCTAAAACACACATTAATTAGCACTCCGTGCAGGAGAGATGAAATGTTTTGGAGCACTTGATGGCACTTTCATGTTTTTGTGTTGCTTGAGTGGGCAGAAAAGCTTCAGAGGCCCAACTCCAAGATCAAAGGTTATGAGGAGAAGGCGGGAGAATGGGGTTGAGAAACTTATCAGCCATGATTGAATGGCGGAGCAGACTCGATGGGCCAAATGGCCTAAATTCTGCTCCTCTGTCTTATGGACTTATGGTCCGCGCATGTCAATGGACCTACAGCTGTATCAGCCGCGGAAGGACGCTCACTTTTGGCAAGCTTTGCCAAGTATGTGGCGCTTCCCTCACCCCCTCCCCCTTC
This sequence comes from Cetorhinus maximus, assembly GCF_964194155.1. Classification (NCBI taxonomy): domain Eukaryota; kingdom Metazoa; phylum Chordata; class Chondrichthyes; order Lamniformes; family Cetorhinidae; genus Cetorhinus; species Cetorhinus maximus. The sequence continues at coordinate 41,844,600 of NC_135889.1, read as the reverse complement.
AGCATGTGCTTGTGTACTTCCTTCAGTCTGTGCTGCCTTGCACCCCCCTCAACGCCCCCGCCCTGACCAGCACTGGAACCCTTGCCCCACCATCGCACTGAAAGACAGCCGGGAAAGATCGACTTGCCTGTGCCCTACCCCAATGCGCGGCGCTGCTTCCTCGAAGTCCTACAAAGGAAGCTCACGAGTGCTGCGCAAGCTTGTGTGCGCTCACCCCCAGGTTCCCCTCGAAGTTCAGGTCGGCAGGCACACACCTTTTAAAGGCAATTGTGAAGCACGCCGTTCTGAAGACACGCTGACGTGGGTGGTACATTTGACGTGGAGGGATGATTCCGGTGAGCAGGGCTGATAATGTGATGCTAAAGTATTGAAATTAGGTGCGGCGGTGGTAAATGCGGCCCATCATTGATGGGTGGAGTGGATGATCGCAAACTGGTTTCACAATGCCATGAAACCGATTTTTGGCCTTCTCGACATATTGTTCCCCCACCACCCCCCACCCCTCCGCCATGATGCCCAAAACCAATGGGGCCAGATGATTCTGCCCTATAGCTTTAGGTCAGTTTGTAGCTCTACTGGCACACACGACACTCGAAAAGAAATACTTTCATTATCACAAACTCAGGATTTCGTCATCAGTCTAACTACAAAGACCAACATTACAAGAGCTTTTCAGGTTTTTCATGAGAGCCAATTCCTTTGAAGTAAAAGCTTGCTCCCTGTCCAGCCTCCATTAAGTCAGAAATCGACAGTTTGAAGATGGGCTGGGATCAAGCTTGGGATAATAAAATTTGAGCATCTCCCCTGACTCCAGCCCACCTGCTTTGTCAGGTTAAAATTCACCCCTATAATCCCATAAGATTTCAAAGCCTCTTGCAGAGCAACCTATACCATAACAGTGACTGAACTTCAAAAGTATTTCATCAGCTGCGAAGCTCTTTGTGACACCTAGATTTTTCACACAATTTAATTTTGTTCGTTCTGTTCTGGTGATAATCTACTTCTCCTAGATACCAGGCACTAGAGAAAGACAACACTCTTTTTTTCTTTTCTTTGAAGTCATTCTGTTCCCTTTTCTCTGAACTTTAAGGAAACATTTTTGAAGATTTGGGGAAAAAAAAAATTATATGGACATCTCGCTTATTATTCCAGTTCGTTCGGTTCCATTTGTAATATACATCTTTTCCCGCAGTTTTGCGCAATTAAAGATTGCCAACCAAGGGTAAAAATAACAGTTTGCATTTCCTAAAGCAGACAGGTGCTCGGAGGCCAGTTCTGAAAATTTCATGATGCAAATGTAACTTATAGGTTAGATTTCCTTTGGCAGAATTCTGCATCCGTTTGAAGTCCCCTCGCCAGGGCATAGTTTGAGAACTGAGTCCAGTTCTGGTTTCCATGATTAGGGCAGGGATCAAACCTCTACAGGCTTACAGAAGAGAGCAATGAGGCTGATCAGCCGTGTCAGAATGACGAGCTATATAAGCCAGAGCTCTTCAGCCGTGAAAACAATTGTCACAGAAGGGATTTTTTGAAGTTATATATAAGCTACTTCACAAGGTAGAGCAAGTTAAGCCCGAGAAAATATTTTCTGATGCCCCGATGTTGCAGGTAAAGAGGTCACATGTTCAAGGGTATGAAAGGCAAATTTTGGAGAGGCATCAGGAAGTATTTCTTTGCAGCTGGAGTGTGCTGCCAGTGAGGATGGTTGAGGCTGGGAAATTGACTCATTTAAGAAACAGGGGAGGGAAATTTTCACTTTTGGTCCCGATAGACAACTTACAGACGAGGATACACACTGTCTGATTTTCCAATTTATGCCAGTTCTCTGCCTCTACCAAAGTGAAAATTACTCAGGAAGTTTCCCGAAGGGAACTCACTTTAAAAAACAGCAAGTTTCCCTAAATGGGAAGACAATAGAATTAGTATTCTGGAAGATTAAGATCAAATAGGCAGAAAGGATTTCTGCATCTGAAACTATCTTGTGATTTGTACATTTTTTAGAGTCCTGTATTACTCTAAACTTTTCCCACACGAATGAAAGCCAAACGCATAAGTATTCAGGAGGATAATATTTTTCTCTTATTACTGTGACCTTGGGCAGACTACTGGAATCACTGGGAAATAAGACGGTACGTTTAGAAAAATGTAAATAATTTTGAAAGTGCATGCAATATTTGGTATTCCAGCAAAGATACACCACAAGGAAAATCTTACTAGAGCAGGCTGCATATTGTTGACACTTAGACAAAAGGCTAGAGCTGTATTTTGCTCAGGGCTTGTGACAATTATTGGCAGTGTATCTGCTAGAATCAGCTTTCTCAATATTTTCTATTGCAGATGCGAACTGGCATATATAATTTAATGATCCACCTGCAAGCAGTTTACATCACGAAGAAGTAAGCCGAAGGTTTTACTTGACAAAAAGCATCATTGAGATCAAACCCATCATTGTCATCCCAGGGTTCAGTGTGATCATCTTTCAAAGCGTCACTCAGATCGAACCCGTCATCATTCTCCGCTGGCTTACTGGGATCATCTTTGAAAACTTTGCTAAGATCAAACCCATCAGCATTACTGGGGGCTTTAGTAGAATCATCTTGGAAAGCATGATTGAGATCAAACCCATCATTGTCATCCAAGGGTTCAGTGGGATCATCTTTCAAAGCGTCACTCAGATCGAACCCGTCATCATTCTCTGCTGGCTTAATGGGATCATCTTTGAAAACTTTGCTAAGATCAAACCCATCAGCATTACTGGGGGCTTTAGTAGAATCATCTTGGAAAGCATGATTGAGATCAAACCCATCATTGTCATCCAAGGGTTCAGTGGGATCATCTTTCAAAGCGTCACTCAGATCGACCCCGTCATCATTCTCTGCTGGCTTAATGGGATCATCTTTGAAAACTTTGCTAAGATCAAACCCATCAACATTACTGGGGGCTTTAGTAGAATCATCTTGGAAAGCATGATTGAGATCAAACCCATCATTGTCATCCAAGGGTTCAGTGGGATCATCTTTCAAAGCGTCACTCAGATCGAACTACAACTCTCTCCAGTTCTCCTCCAATGTCATCGGGACAGAAAGCTGGAACCACGACTTGGTCAGAACAGAACTTGACTCATGTCATGGTGTAGGAGCCCACAGGTAGCTGTGAAAGTGACAGTATCACTGAACTTCTTTGCCATCGGGTCATTGCAAGGAGTAACGATGGGCCTGTGAGGCATATTGCAAGCGACTGCCCTTCATAGCATCAGACAGGTGATGGATGCCCTGTATGAGATAACGTTGGAGCACATTGAGCTCCAGGCTGACGGAGCCATTCAAATACAGAGGGCCAGGGGCTTTACTTCCATGGCAGGTTTCCCGCACTTACGGGGCATGATTGTCTTTACCCCTGTGGCCATCAAGACCCCAGCAGAACAGCCAGTGGCATGTTAAATTGTTTTCTGCAGGTGTCTGCAAGGCTTCCTGACAGTTGCCAATATGTCTTCATCCTGAGGCAATCACAGGTGCCACAGCTCACTATGCCACCAGAGAGACTACAAGACCTCCTCTGCCCAAGGGCACAAAGGCTATCTATTGAAGAAATGGCTGCTGATGCCTGTGCATGACCCTACAATGGAGGCACAGAGATGCTACAACCACTACCATCTCAGAACAAGGGCCACCAAAGAGAAGGCCATTGAACTCCTGAAGGTATGGTTCCAATACCTTGACCAGTTGGGGCCACCCTCCAGTACACTCCCTCAAAGGTGTCTCACATAGCTATGGTGTGCTTCCCTCAGCACAGTCTGGCACCCCAGAGAGATGTGGGCCATGAGGAGGGAATTGTGGAGGAACGCACATGTCTTCAGAGGAGAAAATGGAGGAGGAAGATGTGGTGGAGCACATTGGTCCTACGCTGTAAGGCCTTCTGGAAGTCCAGCTGAGGATTCAAACCACTTACTAGGATAGCAGGAAAGCTCAGGTTGCACCATTCAAGGCTCAATCCTCATAAGGATGTTACATCTTGGATGGCATTTGGACCAGCGCCATCCCTTTCCCACAAGGAGCAGCTGCATCAAAAATGCATACCATACAAAACCTGTTTCCACATTATGCCTGAAAGACACTTTGTCACCAGACACACGTCTCTCTGATCACCCACTTTTTGCATTGCACCCACACTTAATCATGCTGGTGTGTTAGTGGCCTCAAGACAGTGGGATTACACAATTCGGGGTGCGCCCATCATCAAATTCACTACATTGATGCTTAATCAATGAAAAGAAGCATTACAAAAGTCACCCAAATGCATCACAATGAGAAACTACTGACACAGCATCATCCACATGTGGCTGCTCCAACAGGGTATCTGCCTATTGCTAAGGCAGAAATGGAGCCAGGCTACTTGCTACTTACTTGCATGTAGCTGGGGCCCATCGTCATGGGGCACTGGTACAGGCTGCCACCCCTGTGATGATGCAGGGATAACCTATCACCGGGCCTTGCTGTATCGATGGTGCCTCCATCAAAGGGGCCAAGGGGTGGCTGATAACGAAAGTGTCCCATGAGGGGTGGCACCCTCGACATCATCCTTGACTATCCCAGTCCTTTCATGGTACACATGCACGTCTGAGGGAACCAGCAGCTGGGGAGCAGCTGGACTGCTGTCCATGCATCTTTGTGTCATCAGTGCAGCTGATCTGTTAATGCTACAGAATGCGGCAAGCATCCTGCATTAGTCAGTGTAATGTTCCTGCATCCACTCAGCAGGATTCCATATTTGGCTCTCCATGATGTTGGCAAATCTTTCAATGGATGAGCTCATGTGCTCACATACCTGAGACAAAGCAGAACACATCCTCCATTCTCCGCCCAAGATTCCGCACTGCCCCAGGGAACTCCGACATTTGGGTGCGCATCCACTGTTGCTGCTCCAGAAAGACCCACCTTGTGTGTGAACCCCAAGGCTCTACAACTTCACCCAGCTGAGCCTGCATGTCCTCCATCCTCGAAGGGCTGACTGCCTGCAGATACCTTTGCCTCGTCCTGCTCACAGGTGAAACGTTGGTCACCGCGTCCCACTCGTCCTAAATTCGTGTGAGGCCCCACCCAGGTGAGTGTTTCTGGGCTGGTGGAAGTTGCTGTCGATGGCCCAGTGGTGAGCTGAGGCTCGCCTTCCAGAACTGGCCTTGTGGGAGACAAGCAATTTGATTAGGAAAACACTACTCTGTCATTAACTGCTCCGACAGAGCTGCCGCAGCCCACAACAGCTTGTTCATAAAAAACGGATGGAGTTCTATCTGCATCACATGGAAACGGTATGATCCTTTTGCCCTGTCTCACCCTCGCCATCTTCCTTGTCGAGCTGCCACTTCCTGAGCAGCTACTTTCTTGCATGTTGCATGCTCTTTTTCCCCTGCAAAATCAAGAGGGAGAGATTTAAGGCCTTGGTGCCGTCCATCACCACATGCAGCAGCTCACTCACAGGTGATGTCCATGGCCCCAGTGTCACCTCCTGTACAAGTGCTTGTGTTGCCTATGCTGCCCACAGCAGGAGGTTTTTATATTCATGGGCTGCACCCATGGCCTGATAACCACATTGTGGAGGTTTGCCTCCTGAGCCACCTCCATCCATGGCTCATTTGTCTCTCTGGTTGGCCTCCTTCTATCACTCTCTGGAAACAGGATGCTCCTCTGGGTTGCCACCACCTCGAACAGCATTGAGGCGCCAACACCAAGGAGATGCCAGCAAATCATGGGGACACCCTTTCACGGGCGCAGGCCATGCTGCTGCTCCATTGTATTTCAACCTCTGAAATGAGCCAGGATGTCTGCGTCCGGAATCATGGCGGCCGGATGCCCTTTAAATCGGCATGTCTACATCCCACCTCCTCAACGCTGCACCTAATTGGCAGGAGAACACACCAGTGGGCCATGAATTGGCCACCCCCTTCAGATAATGTCAGACATGCAGCAGTCACATCGGGCAGAATTTTCCTGTTGGTGTGCAGGGGCGAGCCCCATATGCCGACACGCACAATGATGCGCGGTGAGGAGGAAGGGAGGGCCAGAAGGAGGAGGAGGCCAGGAGTGCACATTCAGCCTCCAGGAGGCCAGGCACAGGTGCAAGGGATGCAGGGCCAAGAGGTAGTCCAAGGTGGAAGGGGCCACAGAAGACGCCACTATCCTGCTGCCAGGGTTTACAGGCGGTGAAGCAGCTACCTCAATATGTCTGAGGTGCAGTGCCAAAGGAGCCTCCGTCTCTCAAGGGATACAGTCAACTATATCTGTCAGATGATAGGGCCTGAGATCTCCGCTAACTGTGTGGACGGACACACCATGCCAGTGGCGTTGAAGGTCACGTCTGTCCACAAATTATGCTTCCGGCTCTTTCCAGGGCTCGGTGGGTGATCTCTGTGGAGTCTCCCAATCAGCTGTCCACACTTGTGTAAAGCAGGTGACAGACGCGCTATTCAGAAGTGCACTTACTTTCATCCACTTCCGTTGGGACCTGGCAAGCCAGACACAGCGAGCCAGAGGCTTTGCGGCCATTGCTGGCTTCCCCCGTGTCCAGGGTGCAATAGACTGCACACATGTGGCCATCAAGGCGCCAGCAGGTGAGCCCGGTGCCTTCGTCAACAGGAAGGGCTTCCACTCCATGAACGTGCAGATAGTGTGTGATCACAGGATGCTGATTCTACAAGTCTGTGCAAGGTACCCAGGCAGCTCCCACGACGCCTACATCCTCAGACACTCCCAGGTGCCGAGGCTCTTCAGTGCTCCAGCCCGGCTGGATGGATGGCTGCTGGGTGACAAGGGCTATCCCCTCAGAAGGTGGCTCATGACGCCTCTCTGCCATCCAAGAACAGAAGCTGAGCAGCGGTACAATAGGAGCCAGGGCACCACAAGGGCTGTGATGGAGAGAACCATCGGTCTTCTCAAGATGTGCTTCCGATGCCTGGACCGCTCAGTCCGCACTCCAGTACCCCCCAGATCATGTGTCGCTGACAGTAGTTGCATGCTGTGCTCTCCACAATCTGGTGCTGGAAAGGGGCGATGCACTGGATGAGAAAGATGTAGACGCAGCTGCACACGATGAGCCCAGCAGTGAGTCCGAGGATGAGCACGCACAGGGGAATGCTGAGGGGGTAGACGCTGACCCGGGCATACTCCAGGGAGGCAGGGACACCTGGGAGGCTTTAATCCAAAGAACCTTCAGCTAGCCCACCACAGATGGACTTTCAACACACGCCAGGGCTGCAGGCTCCACTCTCGATACCTGAGTGCTAAATCAGCCTGGATAATAACATTAACTAAGGCCCTTGTCATTAAAGCTCAATATCAAACAACTCACTGATAATATCATGGCTTCCCGTACACATGCAGAAGTAAGGAATCACCCTGAGGCATGGCAACATGTCAAAATTTATTGAGTGAACAAATGTAACTTCATAAAGCAAAAAAAAATGGTGTTGGACATCACACTGAGTCTTCCAGAGAGTACTATGGGCCAACATGAAAGCACCAGTGAGAAACCCGTGGTGGGCCTAAGGTGCCTTAAATTTACCTTTCCGGGTGCTACGTTTAGGTGTTGTCCCCTCGCTGGCATCTGAGACAGTCTGCTCACTGTGCTGTCCTGTTGGCCTCGATGACCTTGGCGGTCGTCCTCTGGCCAGTGGAGCCTGTGCTGGCCCCGCCTGGGAGGAAGCAGCCAGTGCCACGGCTGGCATCTCCCCAGTTGCCGCAGCCGCATCGGATGCCACGGTCACTGGCAGACGGGCTGAGGAGCTGCTGCCCTCATCCGGAGTCCCCTGAGAGGAGCCCGCAGAGATGACAGGCAGCTGCTGCGCTGACGTGAGGTCGCTTCAGACCTCCCTGCTCACCGTAGATGGGTGGGCACCGAGCTGGGAAACTTAGTGCCTAAACCATCACCCACACTGGCACTGACCAGCTGAGGCCAATGCCGCTGTGAGGGCTTGCAGGTCTGAGCGCAAACCCAGGAGGCCCTGATATTTCTCCTGGAGGATCCTCTCCATGAGAGTCGCCACTCTCTAAATGGAGGAAGCATGATGCTCAGCTATGCTGCTCATTGCTTCGGTGATGCTCCGTGTGGACTCCTCAAGCACGGGTACTATGCCATGCATAGCCTCATGTATCTCTGCCAGATCGTCCCGCATACCCTGCTGCACTTCCAGCGTTCGCTGCCTCATAGACAACTCCAAAGGCACAGCATCAGCCACCAACCGAGCACGTACCTGGTCCCCAGCAGTCCTCCGACTGCCGGAGCCCTGGGCACTCTCTGCCTCTGCCAATACCTCAAGCGAGTGCGAAGTACCCTCACTGTCATGCCATGGGACATTAGCTGAATATCTAATTCCCACCGAGGTGCTAGTATCTGCGCTGGTGCCTGCCTGGCTGAGGTGGTCTGACGCTGGTGAGTGGATTTGCTCAGGGGCTTCAGGGGTGAGAGGTGGGCCCTCTGCCTCCACCTCCTGGCCCTGCTCCGGTGATGCTGAAAGGAAGGAAAAGGACATTTGATTAGTTACAGTGCAGACAATGTCAGCTTGCATGCCGTTCCCCCGGATCATTATGCCCTCATCCTTCAATTATCAATGGTCAACCCATGTTGCTAACTTCAATCACTGAGCATTGAGCAGTGCCATGGCTGCTGGGACACACATGGTGACCCGAGTGCTCGCCAAACATACCCCCCGTCGCACCCCAGCTTCACTGCGACCGATGGACCTGGGGGCATGGCACCTCTCCAGACCCATGGCCTACAGCTCGAAAGCCATTAGGATGGCCAACTGGGCCTGCCCTCCGCCAGTCCGCATTCGTTCTGATGCGTTGTGTGCAGTCTTTTCCTGAAAAGGAGAGAAGAGTGTTGATTAGTCCAGCCTGCACCTGGAATCCCATCGCATCCCTGCCAACCCAGCCAGAGTGGGACATTGCAGGACTCCAGTTTCTAGTCACCCAGCAGCTGCCGCACACTCACCCAGACCAGCCAGGGCTGACCCCCCCTCCATTGGCCAAATGCTTCCTCCTTCATGTGTGGCACCATAAGGTATCACTTTGCTAAGCAAGGATGCACAAGCACGTGGAGCGCAAAGCCCAGCAGAAGGATTGGTGCCCCGCCAACTGGAAGCTCCCCTCCCAGCACGTTAGCATCCTGACTTCGACATGCTTCCCAGTTCCAGCACTCTGCCTAGATGCAGACCCTTGGCTTTCAACCCCATTCTACACTCTGGGTGTTAATGTCACATATGCTGCAGATGCAGAACACATCCTAGCTCAACCCTCTCAGAGTGAACTGGGCCTGGGTAATCTCTGCTGACACACCCAGCGAGGGATCCATGCCGTGAGGGGTTCAATTCACTCCCTCCACCACCAAAGCACAGTGGCAGCAGTGTGTACCATCTACAAGGTGCACTGCAGGAACTAACCAAGGCTCCTTCGACAGTACCTTCTAAACCTGCAACCTTTGCCACCTAGAAGGACAAGGCCTGCAGACGCATGGGAACACCGCCACCTGCAATTTTCCCTCCAAGTCACACACCTATATCGCAACTATATCGCCATTCCTTCACTGTCACTGGGTCAAAACCCTGGAACTCCCTCCCTAACAGCACTGAGCACTGTGGGTGTACCTACACCATATGGCCTGCAGAAGTTCAAGAAGGCGGCTCACCTTCTCAAGGTCGATTAGGGATGGGCAATAAATGCTGGCCTAGTCAGCGACATCCCATGAAAGAACTTTAAAAATTAAGTAGCAAAACTGAAATAAGGAATTAGTGTAGATTAAAAAATGTTAGTGAAAAACCATGTAATCAAACTCATTTTTCTCTTTGTAGGTTAAAAATTAATTTTAATTTGAAACTGCAAATCCACAAAGTGTTGATAATGTGGTCAATCAAATATCGCATGTACACGTTCATTTTTAAATATAAAATAGAAGAAACTAAAAGTGAAAAAATACCCAAGCAACGAGTCCATTCTTGTTGTAAAGGGTTATATGTTTAGCATTTTTGGTAATTTCGATGCTGAGTTCCTGCCAACTGTTGATATTCAAGTTAATTTTGATAGTTTAACTCCACAGCATTATTTTCCATATTGGCTTAACACAGTACTAAACAATTATCATTATCACCTAAGAACATCACATATCAAAGCATAGACCCAGCCAAGATTCCAAGACATAGAATACCAACGTTATAGTTGATTCAGGTTTACCAGCTCAAGGGACTTCTGGAAAATAATGTACAACATCACCATTCTCGTATAAAAACTAATGCTTTAATTTTACCAAATTATTATCGTGCATCGTGAAAAAACAGTGTAGATTTTCTCTGTGTAGATTTGCCTAATATAAGCAATGAATGTTACATTGTGAAACTTCAATGTTTTGGATGGATACTTGCAAATATGTGCCATTGCAAATGTTGTAGAAAATAAAATGCCTATTTTCCAAAGTACAAACACATTTGAATACATTAGTGAACGCGTTCAAGAGGATAAAGAAGATCTGGAACATTCCAGAACTGTAAGAAAGGGAGGGCACAAAGGTGCCATGCTTCAGCTTTTTCTTCTAACAACAAGTTGGAGTAGTGCACTGGTATGGAGGATGAAAGAGGACATTGGAGAATAAGTCATCAGATTAATTTTGCAGGTAAACAAATATTCTTCTTGTTTTCTTGAACGGCTGTAGTCCATGTGGTGTAGGTACTCTCACAGTACTGTTAGGAGGGGAGTTCCAGGATTTTGACCCAGCGACAGTGCAGGAACGGCAATATATTTCCATGTCAGGATAGCGAGTAGCTTGGAGGGGATCTTGCAGGTGGTGGTGTTCCCATGTTCTGCTGCCCTTGGCCTTCTAGATGGTAGCGGTCATGGGTTTGGAAGCTGCTGTCTGAGGGGTCTTGTTCCTGACTACTGGGGTGCCACAAGGGTCAGTGCTTGGGCCCTAGCTATTCACAATCTATATTAATGATTTGGGTGTGGGGACCAAATGTAATATTTCCAAGTTTGCTGATGACACAAAAGTTGGTGGGAATGTGAGTTGTGATGGGAAGCTTCAAGGAGATTTAGGCAGGCTAAGTGAATTGGCAGGAACATGGCAGATGGGATATAATGTGGAAAAGTGTGAAGTTATCCACTTTGGTAGGCAAAACAGAAGTGCAGAATATTTCTTTAAAAATGGTGAGAGATTGGGAAATGTTGATGCCCAAAGGGACCTGGGTGTTTTTGTTCTTGTTCATAGGTCACTGAAAGCTAACATGTAGGTGCAACATGCAATTATGAAGGCAAATGATATGTTAGCTTTTATTGCAAGGGGATTTGAGTACAGAAATAAGGAAGTCTTGCTGCAGTTGTATAGAGCATCTGTAAGATCACACCTGGAGTATTGTGTGCAGTTTTGGTCTCCTTACCTAAGGAAGGATATACTGGCCATAGAGGGAATGTTCATCAGACTAATCTTGGGGTTGGTGGCATTGCCCCATGAGGAAAGATTGAGGAGACTGGGCCTGTTCCCTAGAGTTTAGAAGAATGAGAGGTACTCTTAGAGAGGTGTACACAATTCTTACAGGTCTCAACAGGGTAGATGCAAGAACGATGTATCCTCTGATTGGGGTGTCTAGCACCGGGGCACATTCTCAGAATAAGAGGCAGGTCGTATAGGACCAAGATGAGGAGAAATATCTTCAGTTAGTGAATCTTTAGAATTCTCTACCCCAGAGGGCTGTGGAGGATCAGTTATTGAGTATGTTCAAAGCAGAGGTAGATAGATTTCTAGATACCAATGACATTAAGGGATACAGGGATAGTGTAAGGAGATGGCGTTGAGGTAAAAGATTAGCCATGGTCTAGTTTAATGGTTGAGCAGGCTCAAGGGGCTGAATGGCCTACTCTTGTTCCTATGTTTCTATATATGACTAAGATTATAGGGTGGGGTTTTGTTCCCTCTCTGGGGTTAGGCAGTCAACTAATATCCACTATAAGTCCACCGACTCCCACAGCTACTTTGACTACACATCCTTCCATTTCCTTCTACTTCGCTTCCTGTAAGGATTCTAAATCATTCGCCCAGTTTTTCCATTGTCGTTTCTATTGCAGCTGTTCTAACAACGCCATACTAGCACGTCCGATATGTTTTCCTTTATTCTCAACCAAGGATTTCCCTCTACCATGGTTGACAGGCCCTTGACTGTTCCCATCCCTTTTCCCATATTTCTGCTTTAACCCCATCCCTTCCACCTAGAGCTATGATTGGGATCCCCTTTGTCCTCACCTTCAACCCACAAGCATCCACTGTTAATGGATCATCTTCCGGCATTTCTGCCACCTCCAGCATGATGGTATCACCTAACCCAACTTCTGTTCCCATTCTTTAAGCATTCCAAAGGAATAATCCCCTCTGTGACACCCTGTGTGGCGGAATTTAATGCCCTGAGGTGGGTTTAGAGGCAGGATGGGCATTTAATTGGATTACAGGGTGTGGGTTGGTGACCTCACCGCCTTTCTGCCCCGCCTTGATTAAGTCCATGGCGGGAAGGTGTGTGGATGGTCCTCCAGCGGCAGAAGGGGCAGTTGCTATGTGTGGAGCCCAAAACATAAAACCCTATCAGGTTTGCTTGCAGCCTCCCGGGGAGGGTCCCTCAGTGCCTTATTGAGGAACCCAGTATTGGGAAAGGGAGGACTGCTGAGTGCTACTCCTGCCCTTTTTTCTGATCTCACTGTGCCCTTCCCAGCCAATGACTCCCTCCCCATGACCCCCATCTGTTGTCATTTACCTGTGTCCTGGGTCTCTCGCTAATCCTGGGCCTCAGATGAGTGCATTGCCAGCAGCTACCATCACTTCCTTTGGCATTAGCAGCAATAAAAAGCTGCCAGTCTCTGGCTGGATGGCAGCGCTCAGGGAGAACTTCCAGCCCCGGGCTCCTTGATCCTGGGAAGGCCTGCCATTGGCCACTTAAATGCCCGATTGGAATTTAATATTGCTGACTTTCCCCAAAGGAGACTTACAGGACTGTCATCAGCTTTCCTGTCAGGGGGCAGGAACTCTGTCATCTTGATTAAATTCCACCCCCAACCCACTCCTCAATCACGCCCAACACTCCATCCCCTTCCAATGGCACCTTCCCATGCAAGAGCAGGAGATGCAGGAGCTGCCCCTTTTCCTCCTCCCTTCTCACCACCTATGGGCCCAAATACTTCTTTCAGGTGAAACCGGCATATTTCTTGGGTGAAACAGATGTATTTCCTTGAATTTAGTACACTGTATTCGCTGCATACAATGCTGTCTGCTCTACATTATGGAGACCAAATGCAGATTCAGTGACAGCTTTGCAGAACACTTTTATTTAGTCTGCAAGTTTGATCCTGAACTTCCTGATGCCTGCCATTTTAATTCTCCACCCCTCCCACTCTGACCTCTCTGTCCTTGGCCCCTGACACTATTCCAATGAAGCAGAATTGAAGCATCAAGAAACAGCACCTGGTCTTTTGTTTTGGCATTTAACAGCCTTCCAGGCTTAACATTAAGTTCAGTAATTTCAGATCAGAACCTCTGGCCCTATTTTTCCCAATAACAGCATTTGTTATGATTTTACTATTGCCATTTACAGCTCCTTCAGGCCCATCTTTTGTTTCTTTATTTGCCTATTACCAACCTACTTTTCCCTGCATCATCATCCCTTTTGTTTAATCTCTCCAGCCTTTCATCTTATCACAGGCTTTCCCTTTGCTCTTTCCTTTCCCCCTAACCCTTTCTCTGACTCTGTGTTTGCTTAAAACTTGTTACATCTCTAAACATTTCCAGTTCTGACAAAAGGTTATCCACCTGAATTGTTACATCCCTTTCTCTCTCCTCAGATGTTGAGTATTTTCAGCATTTTCTGTTTCAATGTGGGAGTCTCTGTGTTTTCTGTGGGTTTGTGAAAATCTATACTTTTTCCCAATGACTTGCTCAGTCCTTATCATTATCTTATCTGTGCTTCATGATAGAGTTCACCTGCCGGTGATCCTATGAAGAGACGTGACAAGCCATAGGAATACCGGGTATTCTTTGTTATCTGGCAGCCATCTTGCCTCTTTGTTGAAATACAGCACTGGACTGGCAAAGACCAAAAGAATCATAATAGCCCCAGTATCCCTGTTGAAGATTGCAAATGGCTTCTTTCACAATGTCCTGTGTGTGGTAGGATGGGTGGGGGGTGGTGGCTGTTCCATCTCCCAGTGGTATGTAATATTTTGTGGTGTTACGTAATTGTAATTCAGAGGTTCTCCCACTCATTGCAATAATGTTGGTGGAAGTGACCAAAACCCTGGAAGTGACTATTGCTGAGAAAAGAGACATGTCAAAGCTTTTCGTTTTGCACTCATCAGGACACTTCACAAGAATACTCATATAAGGGGAAAATATTGATACCATATGTGAAGCAAGTGCTGTTTGGTTGGCAAGTGGCTTCACATACAGTATAAATTGCTGTTTTCCCTTTATATGGGTATTCGTCAGTGTCCTGATGCATGCAAGATGAAAAACTTTGGCATGCCTCCTTTTTCAGCAATACTCAAGCTCTGTACTACCAAATGGCTGGAAATATGGGATAATTTGCTGCCACCATTTTTCCAGGGTTTCTACTGCTTTTCCATCAAAGTCACATCAACCCAAACAAAGAACTTGCATGGAAAATTTTCCTCTGTGTGTTAAAGCAGCTATAAAAATATTGTTAAATGCTTTTTTATTAAGAGAGGACCTGTTTAATTTGATTCTCAATTAAAGTAGAATTCCGATGCAGACCACCACGAGCTGCCCAGAGATTCAAAGTGCCCCTTTGAAAACCATTATACACCACACACTAACCTATTTCTTTTGTTACATTGAGAAACATGGTCACTTTCCCTTTAAAACCACCAGGAATTGAACACAAATCCACAGGCCTGTCAGGAAAAGGCACCGCTGAACAGCACCGTAAACACAAACTACAGAAGTAAGTACATCACATTTTGTCACAATGGTTTCAGTCATAGGTCCAGCGGTGGTCGAACCTTTCTTAAAACGACAGGCATGCCCAAATCTGAAGAGAATAAATTATAGGCGGAACTCTGATTTTCCAGAATGATTTCAAATAGTTTGACCCCAGAGCCAGTAAACGTTTGCAATTGCATCTACAGCTACGCAAAGAATGCAAACAGCAAACGCTTTGCAATGTGCTTGGAGAATTAGATAAGTTGAAGGAGAAGTGACCTTTTTCCCTTATTATTGATTGCCATATCTGAGCACACACGGGCAAGGAGGATGTTTCCAAGGTTCTGATAGCAGACATTGTTTACTGTAGAGTTTTCCCATTGCACAGAGCTTTTTTTCAGATGAACAATGTGAGGAAAATTAGGATCAGTGAGATAAGGGCCTCCAAAGAAAAACAGCTGTAATACCATGACTTTGTTGAAGCTTTGTTTTGGAACTGTATTGCTCATCCTGTTTGGCTTGGCTTACAACACGTTTCCTGAAATGGAAAAGAGTGCTTCATGTTGATACAAAATATTAGCAGTATTCCTCCCCCAATCAGAATGTCCCTCATAAGAACATAATTCACACAACATTTTGTGATTGATCAGTACAATATTGACACTCAGGAAGATAAGTTTGTTACCCTCCTAAAAGTCTTCTTGCTATTTACCAGATCCATGTTGAGTTGCACTGCAGTCAACAAATGTATTCACTGGACGCAGGTAAAACTACAACAATGAGCACCAGCTGTGAATGTGTTTGATAGACAATGCAACTTTAGCAATGGAATTTCATGGTACTAAGCTTTACTGACCTTTCGAAAGGCTGAAATTAAAATAATAAACTTGTTTTTAACAGTCTGCACAATCCACCTGCTCCCACCATCCTTGTTTATAATACATCAAAGGAAACCTATTTGGACACGACAACATATTTATTCCTCAGTTTGAGAGTTACTCACAGTACTTACTGTTAATGACATGTTAATTGTATTATTAAGGTTAATGATATTCAGGTGGGGGGGCGGCTTTGATTTATGACGTACCTTGAGCACATATAAAGAGAAACTTCTGGGACACTGGGTATTGGTAAGGGGAAAGGCAGACATTTTTCATGTTGCATTCTGTGAATTAATCTCGTATCCAGTAAAAGATTAGTGCCTAGTTTCGTACTTCATCATTTGGCTTCAGAATGGGTTAACATTAATATGCATAACCAAGACCTTACTGCTCAGGTCCAATACAATTTTTAAATATTATTAGTCCTGTTGAGAATCTTCAAGCGCACATCAAGAAATCTGCAGATTTTTACTCAGCCTTATTAGATTTGATTTGTCGTGAGCAGATAGAAATAATATCAGTGGATCTTGGGGATTTTTATGACTGTTCATGTTCTTTTTCAAAGGCATTTAATACAGAATATAGTCATGAAGAAGACAGCTCTTTTATTGTTTATGCTCATACTGTGTTGAATCTTTTATACCAACATCATATATTGCAGCTGTCATTACTATCTTGTGTTATTTTTATTACTTTATCAGAAATATGATGTCCTTTGACTGAAATGTCACCATTCAGGTAGATCTTTATATTGACCTTCTGGATTTCTACAACCACAAGCAATGTCACCCATTGTTGTATCCCATGTGATCTGCACTTTAGTATCTACTCTCTGCAGAACAAAAGTTTCCAAGGGCACATCCAGATCTCGATGAACTTTGTCAAACCAGCCACTCTTTAATTACACTCGTATTCCGATTTGCCACATCTGTGAATGCTGCAAGTAGATAGATTATTGTTAGGCAAAAGTGGATATTCAGGGTTATGGAACCAAGACAGGTAGATGGAGTCAAGATATAGACCAACTATGATCTACTTGAATGGCGGAAAAGGCTCGAGGTTCTGAATGGCCTATTTCTGTTCCTATGCTCTGAAACCATTTTGCTATTGTTGGACAATTTTCTGAAAGTCATTTACAGGTTAAAATTTTTGCTACTGAGCGATGTTGTTGCCAATTCTGTTTTCCAATTCTGTGAATAAGGATATTAAATTCCCCTATTTTTCCGAATATTTCATGTGAACACTAATTAGGGATCAAATTTGCAGCATGTTGAAGTCACTGTTACAGGCAGAAATGTAGTCAATCAGAATTCAGCAAAGCTAACACTTGTTTCACACTTTTTCAATGCTCTAACTGGCATATAATGGTCAAAATATGGTATAGGGCATTCAGGCAGATTGTGTGGCTATCAGGAGCAGATATGTGACAGGGCCATTTCTGTAAATCATGTTTTACAGACTAGAGTTTGAATGACTGATGGAAATGGCCATGGAAAGAGGTTTAGCTGTGTTTGGCTGAGCAGAGGTTATAACAATAAAGACTTATGGGCAATAAGCATGGAAGGAGATCAGGGAGCAGGTAAACAGAATGGCCACAATGTCTGGGTAGAGGAGGAAGCCAATTTTAAAAAATCATGACTTAAAGAACGCCAAAGTAAATTTTCATAAATGTTGTAAAGATGCGTGTAAGTCGATTAATACTCATGTATGTCAATATGCTTCTACAGTAAACATTCTGCTTACATCATCAGCATTTCCAAATGTGACATGGCTGACCAAATGATGGCAGCTGCAACTGAAATTTTAAAGGCTTTTTCAATGGGGATTGTTAATGAAAGTGAGTGTTGCAATGAAAAAGTAGGCTAAGTCCATATATATCAACACATTTTCAGAGGTCCTTTCTTTTTGTCATGAACCATGAAAAGTTTATCATAATGTATTATATGATATATTAGAGAATGAATGATCTATCTTCAACTTAGCTACAAAACCTATCTAGCACTCACATATGCACAGCAAATTATTGATTCTTTATCAGTATCATTTTTTCATATTTTTCACTCTCCTTGCTGTGGGCAGACAGTTCATTCATCAGTCACCAGTGATTAAACTTGAAACACACTTTGTAGGATGTAGAGCACTTTGGAATGTCCTAAGGTCATGGAAGGTGCTAAATAAATGTAAGTTATTTCTTTCTATATCTATATAAATCATTGAAAATGTTGTACATGGTGCACAGGTCCTATCCATTATAAATCTTTATGTGTATGGCAATACAGTGGAAGAATCTATAATGGAAATCCAAAAACAAACATCTACAATGAGAAAACTACTATTTTGCCATCAAACTTTATTAATGAACCAACTGAGTCACCCAAATGCTTTTTGAAAGAAACTGTTCACTTTTTTTCTCAATAGCTAAACCTGTATCGAACCATGGTTAGACCACACTTAAAAGTATTGTGTGCAATTCTGGTTGCCACATTATAAAAAGGATATAGAGGTAGCAGTGAAGATTTACAAGGATGATACCCGAAATGATGATACACATCAGGAAATGATCGACAGCTGGGTCTCTTCTCTCTGGAAAAAAGAAGGCTGAGGAGTGACCTAATGGAGGCCTTTAAAATGAAAAAAGGTTTTGATAGTGTAAATACAGACAGAACTTTCCCCCTTGTGGGGAAGAACACCACTAGAAGCCATCAATATAAGATAGTCACCAAGAAATCCGATAGGGAATTCAGAGGAAACTTCTTCACCCAAAGAGTGCTAAGAATGTGGACCTTGCTACCGCAGAGAGCTATTAAGCAAATAGTAAAGATGCATTTAAAGAGAAACTGGAAAAGCATTTGAGGAAGAATGGAATTGATAGTTACAATGATAGATTTAGATGAGGAAAAATGGGAGGATGCTCAAGTGGAGCATAAACACCGGCATAGACTGGTTGGGCCGAATGACCTGTTTCTGTGCTGTATATCCTATGGAATCCTATGAAATCCTAAACTGGAATTTGTAATACTTAAAATGAAACTTTAAGCAACACAAACATATTCAAAAAAATTACATATTCCATAATAGCCTGATTAAATACATCCACTCAACTATCTTTTGTCTATTATTACCTTTAATAAGGCTTTTCCTTCAAGGCCTCAGCCTATCTCAGAATCCTGGGATTTGACTGGACGTTTTTATCTCACAGCAATTAGAGAAGGTTTTCAACCACATTTGTGCATTCTGAGCATGTGCAGTGTAACGTTTTGAGACTTTTATCCACTTGGCCTAGAAGGGATTTTTGGCTTAATTTATTTTATGTTGATGATATCAGTTCATGTTCAGCTAATAAAAGATTAACTCTCAGAGGTGCAGAAGCCATTTAGAATATTGATTAGGAGGAATACCTAACAACAACCATCATGTGATCTACATCTATGGGTCAGTTGCATTATTTTTGAGACAATTCGCACACTTACAGTAGAAAACTTTCATTCCCAGGGGTAGATCTCGGTGTTGCACAATGATGTAAAACTGGTAATAGCGAGTTGGCAGCCCACTCTACATCTTTCCCCATTTTTATTTCCTTTGACATCCATAGGCTTCCTGCCACCCATTTTACACTATTATACAATGCCAAGGTACACCCATCATGCCTGACAGAAGGGCTTAACTGAACGCACTACAGAAAAAAGGTGTTGCATCATGTCACTGCAGACAAAGGTGGACAATCTCAGCACTATATTAAAAAGGGGCAATTACAAGGCTACAGAAAGAGATGGAATCACAGCACTGCAAAAGGAGATCAAAATCACACCACAACTGAAAAAGACAGTCACCAGTCTGCAGAAAGAGATAGAAAATCACATCACTACAAGGACAGACAATCACAGCAGTACAAAGAGAGCTGGAAAATCACACCCTTGTACAAAAAAAAGGTGGACTATCACAGCACCACAGAGTGGAGCTGGAAAGTGCAACAATGCATGCAGCAAGAAGTGGTGTGATTAGTCTTCCTATTGTATTCTATCAAACTACAAAAAATTCTGGGGAGTTAGGTAGAGGCCAAGCACTCAGAGCTTTGAGGTAAGGATTAGATCTGCACCACTGGTAACATCTTAGAAGACACATCTATCGGTGCATTACATATGAATTGTAAGACAAAGTCCTCATAGCTTTAGGATGCAAAAACTTTATCCTGGTGTAAAGCTTCAAAGAAACCGATTTGGATCGATGGACTTGAAAGTTTAAGGTGTATGAAATGATTCATTACTTGCCCTCTGTTATTAATGTTATGAGGTAGATTCACTCTGCTTTTTCAAATCTCAAATTGCAGTTTCCTGTCAAATATCCCTGGTTGATATTCTGAGAACGTCGGTGACAGTACATGAAAATGTCTCACTAACTCCTTTGTTTTGCAATCACATTGCTCATAAAAAATTGCTAGGGAAGAATTTTCAGGTTGGCGAGCGGGGGCAGGGCCTACTCGCCAATGTGTAAAATGATGCGCGTTGACATCGGGCATGCGTCTCGACATCACGGCACGTCATTCAGCCTTTCAGTTCAGCGGGGGCACACCCGAGTCGGCTGCCTGCCCGCTGAACTGTCAAAGGCCTATTAAGGCCGTTTAAATATCAATTAAAGTTATTAACTGACCTTAAGGTTGGTGGGCAGGCGAAGAGCCCAGGCGGCCTTCGCATTTTTCATGGAACCTCATCCACAGGCAGAATGAGGTTCCATGAAGTTTTTATAAATTAAATAAATGTTTTCATTAATATTCCTTGACATGTCCCAGCTCATTTGACCCTGTCACATGAAGGGACATGTCTTAAAATATTTTATTTTCTTTATTTAAACTTTTAAACCATAAACTTATCTCCCTGAGGCCTCGACTCAGGGAACCCCCCCCCTCCCCCCGACCTGCACAGGGAGCGCTCAGCGCTTCCGGGCGTGCGTCACACTGGGCGAGCCTTAATTGGCCTGCCCACATAAAATGGCAGCGGAGACCCAATCGGGTTCGCACCCATCCCCGCCCACCCCACACAACCCTCCCCCAACGGGGAGACATTTCTGCCCCAAATCCCTCCTAGGTTACTGAAATATTAAATATTGTGACCAAAATGGATATAACCGTATCAACAATAGAATAAACTTCTTGTAGAAGGGTAAACATTTTTGATGTATGTTTTTATTAAACAATGATCTCTTCAAGTAAGTTAAGTACACAGTTACCCATTGAAGAATAAAGGATACAAAGTTTAAAGGTTAACAATACCAATTAAAAAGTATGGAATTTATTTTGACCATCTAGGAGACAGGAAGAAATATATAAATATATATCTACGTCAGCCTGGCTATTTTATAAAATTTTTTTTTTTCTGTTTTTCAAATGGACAATGGCCGCAGCTGATCACATGATGGGAGTTCTGGAAGCTTCTGAGCAGTTTAAACATGAACAAAGGCTAACACGTTAAATCCCCTGGAATGTAACATGCATTTCATCGTATAAACATTCTAGCCAAGCCAACACAAAGGATTCATAGATGATATGTCTGTACCAGACAGCTCTGGTAGAGTTGTTTGGGACTCATTATCCTCAATGTCATACTAATGATTCTTCAGTTACCTGCTCAAAACATAATGGATTTTAACAAGGGTGCCTTGTTAGCTTAACAGCTCGACCTGAAAACACCCTGTCACATGGCTGAGACTTGAACTGTTTGAATTCCTTTAATTATACAGCTTTTGAATTTTATCTTCAGTTACAATTTAACCTCAGAAGAGAAAACTGGGTTCCAGATGAGCAGCCTGCTTTTGATCTCCAATTTCTCTCCAAGTCTGACTTCCAGAAAGAACCCTGTATTTCACCTACAGCATTAATTAATACCCAGGGTACGAGAATACTTTGCTGCATCTTCAACAGACTCACCCTGCAATCAAGTTCCAAAGGCCAAGGCCAGGAATTCTGACAGACAAAGCCATCTAAAAGATGCCATTGAACTTTTGATTCTGGACTCTGGACTCATATGAAACCATAACCCTTATTTTTATCATGGTCTTGCTCTGTGCTTCTTTCTTTCCCTTATCCCTCTTTTATTGTATGAATGCAAAAAAAGGGTGACGGTGCAAAGCCCCTTTCTGCATTTTGTATGTGTCTGTAAAATAAACTACCCCTCTTATTTGACCTTATCTCGAGTTTGCTGTGGGGTTATTAATAGAGGATTGGATAATTCCAAAACTGAAGGGCTGAGGAAAATGGGCTGCCACTTATAACGGGGGAAATCAAAAATCAAAAACACCTTTCTGTTTATGGATGGGTTGTGAGAGGAGAAATCAGGGCTGTTTAAATTAATCCCTCTCCTTTCCATAACAGTTTATTCACCATCTGAGGAAGAGCAAAGGAAATGACATTATAGCAATATTGACCCAGAAGACCCGATGAATTTCCTGGAGACTTGTCCATTGTTATGGTGTAGACAGTGTTGGGTTTATTTACAAGCACAGTTAAGTGAGTTACGCCATTATTCTCTCTTACAGCTGATCAAACATTAAGCAGCAAGAGGTTCCTCACACCACTGCTATTTGAATGGATTACCAACTATATTCAGGTTAGCCGCTGGTTGATTTCTTCTGTTGATACGATTCTACAAGTGTTTGTTGCCTTCAATGTTGTTTCAAGATACAACAGTTCCTATGGGGTGTGGCACGGCACTTGTGGTGTGGATTTTATCCTGACTTCCAGGGCAGAATTTTCCCGTTGGCATGCGGGGGTGGGGTGACGTCGGGCAAGTGTCCTGACATCACTGCACATCATAGCGATATTTCGCTGGGCGCGCGTGATGATATCCGCTGCGCGCCCACCATTAATTAACGGGCCACTTAAGGAACTTGACTCACCAATAAATGCCGATTTTTCGGCGCCTGTGCAATCTTCAGGTCAGCGCACGGGCGCAATGGGCAGGTGGGTAGGACACATTTGAATTAACCTCATCCACAGGTGGGATAAGAGGGTTTACTGGGGTTGCGAGCGTGCACAGTTAAGTATTGATTTTTCAAAGTTATTGAAACTTGCCTGTGTGATCTGCAATAGTTCAAAACGCATACCAGCTGCTTTTTTCTGGACTCTTAACCTTCAGGTCAGCACTCTGCAGTGAAGTAATCATTTCTGGGCCTGCAGGTTTCAGGAATCCTTCCCTTAGCCTGGGAATGGGAGCTGAACTGTCCATTGGAGGCACCCCATCTGAGGAGGAAGGGAGGGCTAGAAGGGGGAGGAGGCCAGGAGTGCACATTCAGCCTCCAGGGGAGCCACCTTTGGGAGGATAGGCACAGGCACAAGGGGGTGCAGGGCTAAGAGGTAGTCCAAGGTGGAAGGGGCTGCAGAAGACACCACTATCCTGCTGCCAGGGTATACAGGCAGCAAAGCAGCTACCTCAATATGACTGAGGTGCAGTGCCGAAGGAGGTTCCGACTGTCGAGGGGGACAGTCAACCATATCAGTCAGGTGATTGGGCCTGAGATCTCCGCTAACTGTGTGGGTGGACACCCCATGCCTGTGGCTCTGAAGGTCACAGTTGCCCTCAACTTCTATGCCCCGGCCCCTTCCAGGGGTCGGTGGGTGATCTTTGCAGTGTCTCCCAATCAGCTGTCCACACTTGTGTCAATCACATTACAGACGCTCTGTTCAGATGTGCATTGACCTTCATCCACTTCCGCTGGGACCAGGCTAGCCAGACACAGCGAGCCAGAGGCTTTGCGGCCATTGCTGGCTTCCCCCGCGTCCAGGTTGCTATAGACTGCACACATGTGGCCATCAAGGCGCCAGCAGGTGAGCCCGGTGCCTTCGTCAACAGGAAGGGCTTCCACTCCATGTACGTGCAGATAGTGTGTGATCACAGGATGCTGATTCTACAAGTCTGTGCAAGGTACCCAGGCAGCTCCCATGACGCCTACATCCTCAGACACTCCCAGGTGCCGGGGCTCTTCAGTGTTCCAGCTCGGCTGGATGGATGGCTGCTGGGTAACAAGGGCTATCCCCTCAGAAGGTGGCTCATGATGCCTCTCTGCCATCCAAGAACAGAAGCTGAGCAGCAGTACAGTAGGAGCCAGGGCACCACAAGGGCTGTGGTGGAGAGAACCATCGGTCTTCTCAAGTTGCGCTTCCGATGCCTGGACCGCTCAGGGGGTGCACTCCAGTAACCCCCAGATCGTGTCTCGGTGATAGTGGTTGCATGCTGCACCCTCCACAATCTTGCGCTGGAAAGGGGGTTGCAGTGGGCGATGAAGACGTCGACGCAATGGATGCAGTTGCACACGATGAGTCCAGCAGCGATTCTTAGGATGAGCATGCACAGGGGAATGCTGAGGGGGTAGATGCTGACCCAGGACTACACTAAGGAGGCAGGGACACCCGGGATGCTTTAATCCAATGAACCTTCAGCTAGCACACCACATGTGGACCTCCAGGACAAGTCCTGGACTGTAGGCTCGATACTCGACACCTAAATGCAAAATCTGCCAGGTTAGGAACAGTCACTAGGGCCTTGTTAATAAAACTGAATGTCCCACAAAGCACTCATTACAGTTTTGGAAACCACACACATGCGGAAGAAAAGAGGCACCTTCAGCCATGGTGACACATCTGAATTTAATATGTCAAGTAAGCCAACTTATTCCAAAAAAAGGCAATAGTGTTACAAATCAAAACAAATCATAAAGACCTCCTCTCGGGCCCACACAAAAGCGCCAGTGAAAAAACCCGTGCTGTGCCTAAGGTGCCTTATGTTTTTGTTTTCGGGTGCTACGTCTAGGTGTTGTCTCCTCACTGGCACTGGCATCTGAGACAGCCTGCTCACTCTGCTGTCCTGTTAGTCTTGATGACCTTGGCGGTTGTCCTCTGGCCCGTGGAGCCTGTGCTGGCCCCGCCTGGGAGGGAGCTGCCAGTTCCACAGCTGGCATCTCCCCAGTCGTCGCAGCCTCACCAGATGCTACAGTCACCGGGAGAGGGGCAGAGGAGCTGCCACCCTCATCCGGAGCACCCTGAGAGGTGCCCGCAGAGACGCCAGGCAGCTGCTTTGCCGATGTGAGGTCGCTTCAGACCTCCCTGCTCACCATGGATGGATGGGCACCGAGCTGGGAAACTCGGTGCTCGGACCATCTCCCACACTGGCAGTGACCAGCTGAGGTCAGTGCCGATGTGAGGGCTTGCTGGACCGAGCGCATCCCCAGGAAGCCCTGATGGGTCTCCTGGAGGAGCCTCTTCACGAGAGTCGCCACTCTCTCCATGGAGGATGCATGGCGCTCAGACATGTGGCTCATTGCTTCGGCGATCATCCACGTAGACTCCTTCACCACAGAGACCAGGCCAAGCAGAGCCTCATGTATCTCCCCCAGATGCTCCCGCACACCTAGCCACATTTCCTGCCCCTGCTGCATTATGCATGACTCCAGGGGCACATCATCAGGCACCGACTGAACATGTACCTGGTCCCCTGCAGTCCTCCGATTGCTGGCGCCATGGGCATTCTCTGTCTCTGCCAGCTCCTCCAGCGACTGTGAAGTGCCCTCACCACTGTGCCCCAGGACACTAGCCGATATTCTAGTTCCCATTGAGGTGCTACTATCTGCACTGGTGCCTGCCTCGCAGAAATGGTGTGATGCTGGTGAGACTTCAGGCCCCTCAGGTATGAGAGAGGGCATCTGCTGCTCCTCCTCCCGGCCCTGCTTCAATGATGCTGAAAGGAAGAACAAGGACAGTGGATCAGCTAACGTGGGACAATGACAAAGTGCATCTCTGTCCCCCGGATCATTATGCGCTCATCCTTCCATAAGCAATGGCCAAGCCATGTTGCAAAATTAAATCAATTAACATTCGACAGTGCTATGGCTGTTGGGAGAACAATGCTGACCTAACTGTTGGGCATAAACTCCTGGCCGTGGCACCCCAGCCTCACCGACACCAGCGAACCTGGGCGCATGGCGCCTCTCCAGATCCAAGCCTCCTGCTCGAAGTGGCTAAGATTGGCCGCCATTCCTCGCACGCTCTGCTGCATTCTGCGCATTCTTCACCTGAAAATGAGAGACCAGCATTGATTAGGGCAAATTGCACATGGACTCTCTTCGTGCATGGCCCACCCCAACCAGAGTGGGACATTTCAGTGCTCCAGTGCCTCCTCACCCCACTGCTGCAGAACAGTCACACAAAGATGCTAGGCCTGTCCCCATTAGCCCCTACCCCTTTGACCACATGCTGCCTACATCACATTAGGCCCCACATGGTATATCCTTCCATAGCAAAGAGGCGCAAGCATGTGGAGCGCAGAGTGCAGCAGATGGTTCATTGCCACGCCACCTTGAAGCTCCCCTCCCAGCATGTCATCACCCTGACTTGGACATGTCCTGCAGTTCAAACACAGCGCCTAGGGGCAGCTCCTCCAGGTTGTCCCCAAAACAGTCATGTGGGACTCAATGTAACACATGCTGCGGTGGCAAAACACATCTCTTCATTACCCTCTCAGGCTGACCTCAGCATGGGCAATATCTGCTAGCAAAGGACAAATGCCATTAATGATTCAGTGCAGTCACTACACTTTTGGGGGGGCAGCAGGGGGGTAAAGCCAACCTGCTGGGTTACATGACCAATGCCGACATGGTACTCACCCTGCTGGAGCGCAACAAGTCATTGAAGCGCTTGTGACACTGGATCCAGGTGTGCCGCCCCATGTTGTGGGAGCTCACCACCTCCGCCACCTCCCCCAAGCATGCTTCGTAGCGTGGGGGGCCTCCTCCTCCCATCCTGGGGAACCAGCACCTCCCGCCGTGCTGCCACGTCCTCAAGGAGGGCAGCAAGGCAGTCACCTGAAAAACGAGGGGCATACTGGCCACCCCATCCTACCCTCCAGACTGGCCTGCTCACCAGAAACCCTCTGGTGAGCCCATCCACTTGCCATTGTGAGCAGCCTTGCAATGGTGGCACGCACCCACTCACACTCACACCAACCCCTGCTCCACTCCCCCGCCAACCAGAAAATTCAGCCCCAAGGCATCTTCATAAGCCAGTTGCTCCTAGATATGGATGCACGAGTAGGTATTCCCTTTCGAATACAGCACGATTGGGAGAATGAACAGAGACCACACAGGATAGCACAAGCTGCTAGAAGAGGGAGGAGGAGGGGGAGAGCTCTTAACAGGAGGCCAAATTCACCCTTGGTTATCAGCACTTCTGCTGCTTGAACCTCAGTGTGTGAGACATCGGCACATCAATAAGGACGCTTTCAATGAAATCTGTCAACTGCTGCATAATATTGGAACACGGCGAGAGCAACAAAGCCAGTAGCTGTCAAGGTGACCATATCAATGAACCTTTATGCGTCTATTTGTTTGCCATCCACTATTGCATAAGAGAGGTCACTGAGGTGTTTTATTAAAAGAGAGATAATCAATTTTCATTCTCTCTTGCTAGACTCCAACCGGTGGAGAGCATTGCTAAAATTGCAGGTTTCCCCTTGGTGCAGGGTGCTATTGACTGTACCCACAGTGCTTTGGAGGAACTGCATGTCTACTCTGCCCTTTATTGGAATTAAAAGGTGTGATCAATGCAATGAATCACGCAGGCCGATGCCTGGTCATTTAGCAGCAGTCATGATGCTTTCATTGTTTTACAGTCCAATGTGCCATTTGCACTGAAGCCACCATAGCAAACCATAGGATGGCTACAAAGGCTGTCAGTTAGCCACATAGCTTATGACTTCATTGCACAATGGACACATACATCTGCAGCATTCAATCAATGTGGCCACATGAAGTGTGATGAAGTAGAGCATTGGCTTGCTGAAACATGAGTTCTGTCACCTGGACTGCTCTGGAAGAGCCGCTGCTGTGCCCAGCACAGTGAATGTCCGGGTTCATGGTGAGCTCCTGCATGCTGCACAATCTCATCATCAGAGGTGAAAGCTCTTGCCCTCAGTTATACAGCAATCAGCTGACCCACATGAGGAGGAAGTGGAGGAGGAAGGGGAAGCGGGGAAGGCAACTATGACAGCCCATTTCTGCCTGAGCTGTGCGTGAAGAAAGAATTTAAGTGAGATACCATTAACCGTAACCCCAATTCCCAATTCACCAACAGCCCCACATCTTCCCTTTGTCACTGACCATCACAGTGCCCACTTGGCCACAAAGCAAAAATAATAGCCACCACAAAATAAACATTCCAAAGTAAAATTAAAAGGAAACCATGTTATTTTGCATACAAACATAATCTGATCACCCATGTGCATTCCCTGTGCCTTTTCCTGGCCTCACGCTATTGGTGGCTGGGAGTCACTGAATTCAGTGGAGGAGACTGCACATGGCTTTGGAGGATAGCTTCAAACAGCTCTAAGACTAGAAGGCCCCTTTGTGGATTGGGCAAGCTCAGCTTGAGCACCACAAGTCTTGGTTGTCTGATAGACAATGGCAAGGGCCTTGGCATCCTGAGAGAGAACAACAGCCTTGTGTTCTGTGGAGACACTGCCACTCCCCAAGGAGGCACCTCAGCAATCCTAGTAACTGTTTGGGTGGTGGATTGCTGGACTACTCTGACACCCTGAAAACCCCTATGAACACAATATTTCACAGCAATGATATGGACAGCGCTCCGATATTGGCTGACCTCTGCTTATGCGGCAACAGAAGCTGCAACATTGGCCATCAGGTGTTGTATCATGATTGGGTCCACAGGTATGTGAATAGATTTGGCCACCACTTCCATGATGGAAAAGACGGACTCCAGTTACACACAAAATCAAGTTGGCGTCGAACTACCCCATGCTCCCTAACATTGACCACAGGCTTTCTGGCAGGCTTCCCAATGTACCACGCATTTAACTGTGGCCAATATTCTTTTTCTAAATGTTGCCTCAGTTACGTCCTCCTCTGAGTGCTGAGCAGCATAACTCACGTGCAACCTCGCCCTCCAGCAAGCTGTCACCTGTGCTATCATTTCCCCTTGTCCTTATTGTAGACCACTCATGCCCAGTGTCTCACCAGATACAGATCCTGACTCTATGCTATCCTTTAAGTTCCACATGGTGTCAGTATCTAGCTGATGTCTGCAGGTGTGAAATTGAGTGACTGTGTGCCTTCACCATCACTGCCTTCTTGCTGTTCTACCACTGCCTGGCAAGTTTGCTCTTCTTGGGTATCTGAAAGGAGGAAGACACAAGGGTATGGTTTTAGCAAGGGGGAGGGGAAAGGAGAGGGAAGTTCAGGCCCATTGTGCCATGTGCTTGGTGACGAGTGCCAGCCATGCCAAGAGCACTGAGTGCCACAGGGTAGCAGGGCCAGAAAAAGGCCTGAGTAGGGAAGTTCATGTTATTTCTCAAGCTTTCCACAAAGGAAATCTTGACCTCTTCTGCCCTGGGCTTCCCCCGCTTCCACTGACTGCGAGCATGTCCTGCCCCCCCACCATCCCCCCAACCCCCCCATCCTCGCACTCCAAATCACTCATCTGGCCATCAATGATCATACACACAGGCCTGCGGCAGTGACCTCCTGCAATGCCTGGCACCCTCACACCCACCAGCCCATGTTCTACCTGTTGGGTTCAGGGAGGAGTCAAGCCTACATGATGGTATTAAGGCCCAGGTGGTCTAAATCGTTGTCATGTCCCTGAGTGGGAGCGAGCTTGTCACTCACCCCCCCTCTCTGGCCCCATGCACAGCACATGCCTCAGGCTAAAATTGGAGCTAATGAAATTAGTCAAAGCAGAGAATTTGCCATGTGCTCGCACCACACCACCAAGCTTTTCTTCCACACTCCTTCAACATATTTGGGCCCGAAACACTCAAAAGGCATTCAGAAAAGTATAGGGGTCTAAGCCTGCAAAGTTATTTTCAATCTACCGTAAATGTTGGCGTGTAAGTTGATCTTTGAAGTCTTGAAAAATCCCTCCAAAATCTGGGGTCGACTTCTGTGCCGAGTATATAAAAGTTAGTGGCCGGCGTGGGTGTGAGTCATCGTCATTTTGAAATGTCATCAGCATCCAACGCAAATAGTGGGTGTGCCTTAAATTCTCGCATATCTTCACACACAGCTGACATTGCCTGCTTGATCCCTCTTGCCCCTAGCCAAGCTGTTCCAGTCCAGCTACAACACAGGCATCTACCAGGCTATGCAGAAATTTGCCCAGGTATATCCTGTGAACAAAAAGCAAGACAAATCCAACCCGGCCAATTACCGCCCCATCAGTCCACTCTCGATCATCAGTAAAGTAATGGAAGGGGTCATTAACAGCGCTATCAAGCGGCACTTGCTTAGCAATAACCTGCTCACTGATGTCCTGTTTGGGCTCCACCAGGGTCATTCGGAGAGCTTTTGCATGAGCAGATGTGTAAATCTCATCCAACAGCGAATCCAAGGCCTGGGAGATCTCTGGCTTGACAGATGCCAGGGTGTGTTACCTGAGCTCAGTGCCATACCTATACATCACAAGATGTATTAGGCTGGGATGAATGAGTTGTAGCCAGTATAGGACGACTATGTTCTCCAGTGAAGGTGACATCTCTCCATTCTCATCAAGAGGTAGACTGTGATGACTGATGACCCACCTTTCAGCAAGAGGTTATCCTCAAGGAAGGCTATCAGAAGTTGATACAGATCCTCATCCCTTTCATTTGATAGCGTTCTAAAACCAGCCAGGCCTCACAGGTGGGAACCCATGACCTGGAAACCAGAATTCAGGTGGATGGTCTGTAATACTGAAGCAAGTAATGTTGATGTTTTAACTATGGGGTTTTGTGATATAACAGGTCAGTAATTTGCTATCTGTTCTAGCATCAGGTCTAATAGATTCCCCTTTGTTGAGTGGTGAGTCCTGGGGACATCCCATCACCTTCTGTGTCTCTGGATCTACAAAGGAGGTTATTCTTGGTTCTCTACTCCCAGTTAAATTATCAACAAGTGAGGAGGCAAAGTTTTGATCAAGTGTCAAAGTGTAGATTGTGTTCTGATGCCAATGATCAAATGAATTGACCATCTCGATCTCCCCTAAGCACCATTGCTTTGGTGCTGGATGTATGGCTGCCATAGTTTCTGCTGTAACTGTACTGTAATACAGTGGACAAAGTAGAGGTCAATATCCTTGTGTACACGACACATAAACTCATCAATTTCCTTTGATGAGAGGCATGAACACATTCTGATGCTGCCGCCATACCAGTGGGCTGTGTTTACCTACTAGTTGGCACATAAACTAAATCATATTATCAACAGTGACTAGGTAAAAATGTTGAGCTTTAATGCAACCACAAAATCGAGCTGTGCAATAAGCAATACAAAATGGCCATGCCCACAAGAGGGCAATAGCATGTAATGTGCTGGGACCAGTTGCCTGCCTGAAAAGCCTTGGCAACCCTTCCAACAACCTTCCTCTTGTGGCCTTGGACCTCCCCCTGCAGTGTGACTAGGCCCCCATTCCCCCACTGGCTCCGAGGATCAGCTCAGTAAATCTTTTGCCATTTGCCTTCTTGTGAATATATATTTAGAGCATCTGTATTCAAGTTTGGAAAAGCAGCAAGACTGCTTATGTGTGTTGACATATATCCTTCCTTGTTTGAGTCCATTATTAAATAGCATGCATGCGATTGCTAATGAAATGTTGGGTCAAGTCACACCTCACAAGATTTATTTGTGATGGTAGCTACTCACTCAATGTCACATATAAAGTGTGCCCTATTGTGGCAAAGTGAGGTACCCTGTCCCTTTAGGAGAATGCAAGTGTACTGATCATGTGACAGCACTGACGTATCACTGTACAGTGCGGGCAACTGGGAACTGTAAGTTTAGTTCTGGAGGTTTTTGAGTGAGCACGTATGATCTGGTGCTCTGCCCTATGTCTCAATAAATCATCACTATTTATTCATACATCAGTCTCTCCCTGTTACTGATTCCAAGCAGCAATTGATGAGAACATAGGAAGGTGTTCGGTTAGAGTTTGGTTGGTCAATGAACTCATTTATCCAAGACATAAAACCTTTGGTCATATGGTTATATTTATGAAGAAGTTGGAATGGTTGCTTCCATACTTCACATGCTGCCTTGTTGATAATGTAACAGTTTAGTGTAATATATCTTAGCACAGTTTCAAAGGCCAATCTTAGCGTTATAATTGGAAAATTGAGGCCACTAAGTTGTCTGGAGGAATAAATTATAATACAGTCAGAAACAGCAGAAAGGTTATTTGCTTGATTTGCAGATAACCATCACTGAAATACATCCAGCTGACATTTTAAAATTCATTCTTGGGATGTGAGCACCACTTTCAAGGCCAGCATTTATTAACCACCCCTAATTGTCCTTGAACTAAATGGCTAACTAGGTCATTTCAGTGGTCAGTTAAGGATCAACTATATTGCTGTGGGCCTGGAGTCGCATGTAGGCAACAGCTGGTAAGGATAGCATATTTCCTCCTGAGGGGTTTTTAGGGAGATCTGGTAGTTTCATTATTATTGTTATTGAACCTAACATTTTATTTCAGATTTTTATTAATTAACTGAAGTTAAATTCCCCCTGCTGCTGTGGTGGCATTTGCTTGAACTCATTTCTCTGGACCATTAGCCTGAGCCTCTGGATTACTAGCACAATAATGATTGTGCTATCGCCTCAAGGTGATGAAATGTCTTCTTCATGGGCTGATTTTTCCCCCCATTGGGGGGAAGTTGATGGGCAGGCGTGTGCGGGCGCACTTCCAATCGGCGCCCCCGATCGGAGGCGTGGTACCATTTTACGTGGGCGGGCCAATTAAGGCCCGCCCAGCGTGACGTCCGCAGGGAAGCGCTATGCGCTCCCTGTGTGGGCGGGGGAGGGGATTCCTAAAATCGAGAGTGCGCTCTTTCACGCATGCGTACAAAAGAGCACACTCATCTCCCTGAGGCTAAGTGCTGCCTCAGGGAGATCCCCTCTACGTGCAAAAATATTAAAAATAGAAAAAAAAAATTTCCCTTACACGTCCCCTCATGTGACAGTGTCACATGAATTGGGACATGTTCATAATTTCCAACAAAACTTTATTAAAATTTTTAAAACCCTACAGGAAACTTCATCCCGCCTGTGGATAAGGTTTCATGTTTTTTCTACTTCCTGCCAGGGCTCCGGGCCTGCCCGTCAACCTTAAGGTTGGACAGGCAGGTCCACTAATTACTTTAATTGACCTGTCAATGGCGTCAATCGGCCATTGACAGGTTAGCGGGCCCCCAGCTGATTTTGCTGCGCCCCCGCCTTCCTAAAAATTTAAATGTGGCGGGGAGTTCCGCCCAACGTCATCCCGCGTCATTTTATGCGTCAGCAAGCGGGCCCTGCCCCCACTCACCAATGGTAAAATCCTGCCCCATGAGTTTACACATAACTCAAAGTATTATTACCCACAGGGCAGAATTTTCACCTCAGCTGGCGGGCACACGGCCAACCCGCTCAAGCGTGAATTGACGCACATTGACGTCGGGCGAGCGATAGTTTGCTTGGCGGGTGTGCGCAGGAATCAGCAACGCGCCCGCTGACAATTTAAAACCCTGTTAAGACCTTAAAGTGTCAATTAAGTTAAATTTTTCACTGCCCGTCCAACCTTACAGTTGACGGACAGGCGAAAAGGTTTTGGAAACCTCATCCATGGGCAGGATGAGGTTTCCAACACCAAATAAAAATAAAAAAAAGTTTTTAAAATCTCACTTACAACATGACAGAGTCACATGAGGGGGCATGTTTTATAACATTTCTCTAATCTTTATTTTTTTTTGAAAACTCTTCAACTCCCTGAGGTATCTCTGTGCCTCAGGGAGATCATCAAACACGCACTCACTCGCCCCTCTCGCCATCCTGCCCCGCACAGGAAACGCTGAGCACTGCTGCTGACGTTTCATGCTGGGCGGGCCTTAATGGGCCTGCCATTGTGAAATCACCTACCGGCGTCGATCGTGGGCTGCAGTCGGCTTCCCGACCACCACCGCCCGCCCCCACCGAGCTCACCCACTGAGGTCAAAATTCTGCCCATAATCTCTGATCCAGGAGACAAGCATAGGTCACAGCTTCGGGCTATTGACCAGTGTCAGCTGTCTGAGGGCCGTCCAAAAAAAGGTGCAAGATGTGGAACGTCTCAAGGGGCCAGCTTGTGGGTGAATATTTTCTCTGCCCCCATACTAGAGTGACCCGCTTCCTACGTGAAAAAAAAGGTTCCTCATTCTTTTCCTTTAATTCAATGTTTTGTTTTGGCTCTATCAATCACAGCAAATACTTTATTTTACTTAAAGTCAAATGGCAGCCAAGTGATTTCATTTCTCCTCCCACTGTGCTGGTATAGGATAAAAAAGACTGTAAATAACAACATAATACTGCAATTTTTATTTAAAATTAAGAATTGCTGCCTGAAGCACGGGTCTATTGCAGCCTCAGCTTCAATATTTCTCCAGTCAGGAATTTACCTTGGTTATAACCCATCACAGCAATGATTAGATTTTAATCCACTGCAGGCTTGCTTTGAGCCATTATGTACGGTTTAATGTGGAAAAGGGTAAATCTCTTTCAAAATTCACAAGTGCATATTTCTTAATATTGATTTCATGTGCACTCATAACATACCAGAGACAGGAATCCAGATGCAAGCTTTTATTTAAAGAAAAACATTTTCTGGAGAGGTAAGCATGGATTTTTTTGTGGTTTTTATCTCCCGCAGCATCTTCATTGCTTTGTTGACAGGAAACTGATAAACTGGAAGGAACTGTTGTGCCTTGATAAGCAGCTTCGTGCTGAGGCATAGGCTCTAATTTTAATAGCCCCTGGCCTAGCAGAAACAGGTTGAGGGTCGAGGGGGAGGGTGCAGTTAAAATAAAGGTGAAAGCATAGAGTACAAAAGCGAGGAACTTTTATATGGCGAACCTCAACTGGAGTATTGGAGTATTCTGGGCAATGCTCTTTAGGAAGGATGTGAAGGTATTGGAAAGGTGCAAAAAAGATTCACAAGAATGGTTCTGGAGATGAAAGGGTTACGAGGATAAATAGGCGAAGCTGGGTCTGCTCTCTTTAGAGAAGAGATGGTTGAGAGGAGATTTGATAGAGGTGTTCAAAACCATGAGAGGCTTGGACAGAGGAGACAGGGAGAAACCATTCCCATCGGTGGAGGGATTGAGAATCAGAGGACACAGATTTAAGGTGATTGGCAAAATAAGCAATGGTGACATGAGGAAAAACATTTTTACACAGTGAGTGGTTGGGGTCTGGAATGTATTGCCTGAGAATATGGTGGAGGAGGCAGATTCAACAGAAGTCTTCAAAACAGAATTGGACAATTACCTGAAGAGGAAAGGTTTGCAGGGCTTCAGGGAAAAGATGGGGTAGCGGGATGAGCTGAGTAGCTCTTGCAGAGAGCTGGCACAGACACAATGCACCAAACAGCTTCTTTCTATATTGTGACCATTCTATGATTCTAAATATATAGGTCAGGCCCAATGTCACCAGAAGCTAATTTCCAATTTCAACCAGAAGTCTGATAAGGAGGAGAAGGTGAGATGGAGGAATCCCCATATCATGCAATACCTACCCAGTTTCCCAGTGATTCAGGAAGTCAGGAGTTCTTCTCCAGGCCTCAATGGAAGACATGAGCCCCAATTTTGAAAGGCTACTACCCAGTCCCTGCGAGTGGCCAGTTCACCCCCTGCGATGCCTGCAACTAGCCTCCCTCCTCCCATGGTCTTTCCACTGGCTTTCCCTTCCCCAGCATTACTGACTGCCACCACATGCCCATGCCTATTTGCCCACCAGCTAGCCAGGCAGATATACCTGCCCAACTGTGGGGAGGGCCCTGCAGAGTTTTATTGAAATGAGGCCCTGGTCTGAACAGCCTTGCTGGATTCATCGGTGGTTACCAGGCTCCCTGCAGCCTTCATGTTTCCCTTTGAAATAGAAGTACTGGGGAATGGGAAGTGTTGTTTACATTTGATCAAGACTCTATTATTATTTCTTTTTTTAATTCCTTCATGGGATGTGAGCATCTCTGGCTAGGCCAGCACTTATTGCCCATCCTCAATTGCCCTGGAGAAGATGGTGGTGAGCTGCATTTTTCAACCACTGCAGCCCATGCGGTGTAGGTACACCCACAGTGCTGTTAAGGAGGGAGTTCCAGGATTCTGACCCAGCAACAGTGAAGGAACGGCGATATATTTCTAAGTCAGGATGGTAAGTGGCTTGGAGGGGAACTTCAGGTGCTGGTGTTCCCATCTAACTCATGCCCTTGTCTTTCTAGATGGTAGTGGTCATGAGTTTAGATGGTGCTGTCTAAGAAAAACTGCTCAGTTCCTGCAGTACACCTTGTAGGTGGTACATGCTGCTGCCACTGTGCGTTGGTGGTGGAGGGAGTGAATGTTTGTGAATGTGGTGCCAATCAAGTGGGCTGCTTTGTCCTGGATGGTGTCAAGCTTCGAGTGTTGTGGGAGCTGCACTCATCCAGGCAAGTTGGGAGTATTCCACCACACTCCTGACTTGTGTCTTGTAGATGGTGGACAGGCTTTGGGGAGTGAGGTGGTGAGTTATTTGCAGGATTCCTAGCCTCTGCCCTGCTCTTTGTAGCCACAGTGTTTATGTGGCTCATCCAGTTACGTTTCTGATCATGGTCATTGCCCGCCACTTGTGTGGTGTAATTGTTACTTGCCACTTGTTAGCCCAGGCCTGGATATTATCCATGTCTTGCTGCATTTGGGCATGGACTGCTTCAGTATCTGACGAATTACAAATTATTTTTTCAATTCATTCATTCATGGGATGTGGAGTTCGCTGGCTGGACCAGCATTTATTGCCCATCCCTAGCTGCCCTTGAGAAGGTGGTGCTGAGCTGCCTTCTTGAACCACAGCAGTCCCTGTGGTGTGGGTACACCCACACTGTTTGTTACAACTGAGTGGCTTGCTAGTCCATTTCAGAGGGCACTTAAGAGTCAACCACATTGATGCTGAACATTGTGCCAATATTCAGCGAACATCCCCACTTCTGACCTTATGATGGAAGGAAGGTCATTGATGAAGCAGCTGAAGATGGTTGGGCCTAGGACACTACTCTGAGGAACCCCTGCAGTGATGTCCTGGAGCTGAGATGATTGACCTCCAACAACCACAACCATCTTCCTTTGTGTTAGGTATGACTCCAACCAGCGGAGAGCTTTCCCCCGATCCCCATTGACTCCAGTTTTGCTAGGGGTCTTTGATGCAACACACGGCCAAATGCTGCCTTGATGTTAAGGGCAGTCACTCTCACCTTACCTCTGGAGTTCAGCTCTTTTGTCCATGTTTGAACCAAGGCTGTAATGAGGTCAGGAGCTGAGTGACCCCGGCGTAACCCAAACTGAACGTCAGTGAGCAGGTTATTGCTAAGCAAGTGCTGCTTGATAGCACTGTTGATGACACCTCCCATCACTTTACTGATGATCGAGAGTAGACTGATGAGGCGGTTAATGGTTGAGTTGGATTTGTCCTGCTTTTTGAGTACAGGAGATACCTGGGCAATTTTTCACTTAGCCAGGTTGATGCCAGTGTTGTAGCTGTACTGGATCAGTTTGGCTAGGGGCACAGCAAATCCTGGAGCACAAGTCTTCAGCACTATTGCCAGAATATTGTCAAGGTCCATAGCCGTTGCAGTATCCAGTGCCTTCAGCCATTTCGTGATATCATGTGTAGTGAATCAAATTGGCTGAAGACTGGCATCTGTGATGCTGGGAACCTTTGGAGGAGGCTGGGATGGATTATCCACTCGGCACTCCTGGCTGAAGATTGTTGCAAATGCTTCAGTTTTATCTTTTGCACTGCTGTGCTGGGTTCCCCATCATTGATGATGGATATGTTTGTGGAGCCTCCTCCTCCAGTGAGTTGTTTAATTGTCCATCACCATTCACGACTGGATGTGGCAGGATTACAGAGTTTAGATCTGATTCATTGGCTGTGGAATCGCTTAGCTCTGTCTATCACTTGCTGCTTATGCTGGTTGGCATGCAAGTAGTCCTGTGTTGTAGCTTCACCAGGTTGCCACCTCATGTTTAGGTATGCCTGATGCTGCTCCTGGCAGGCCATCCTGCACGCTTCATTGAACCAGGGTTGATCCCTTGGCTTGATGGTAATGGTAGAGTGGGGGATATGCCGGGCCATAAGGTTACAGATTGTATTCAAGTACAATTCTGCTGCTGCTGATGGCCCACAGCACTTCATTGTTGCTCTGTCTTGAGTTGCTTGATCTGTTCAAAATCTATCCTAATTAGCATGGTGGTAGTGCCACGCAATATGATGGAGGATATTCTCAATGTGGGACTGCGCCTCAACAAGGACTGTGCGGTGGTCACTCCAACCAGTACTGTCGTGGACAGATGCATCTGCAGCAGGCAGGTTGGTAAGGATGCAGTCAAGTATGTTTGTCCCTCCTTTTGGTTCCCTTACCACCTGCCGCAGATCCAGTCTAGCAGATCTGCCTATTAGGACTTGTCAAGTTCAGTCTCTAGTGGTGCTACTGAGCCTCTCTTGGTGATGGACATTGAAGTCTCCCACATTCTGGAGGACTACTGATACATCAGCTGAGGTGGTGGAGGCAGGGGTTGGGGGCGGGGATGCGTTGGTGGGTTATGGCGGTATGCAGCAATGAGCAGGAGGTTTCCTTGCCCATGTTTGACCTGATGCCATGAGACTTCATGTTGATGTTGAGGGCTCCCTACCGACTGTATACCACTGTGCCACCACCTCTGCTGTGCCACCAAGTCTGCTGGGTCTGTCCTGCCGGTGGGTCAGGGCATACACAGGGATGGTGATGGTGTCTGGGACATGATCTATGAGGTATGATTCTGTGAGGATGGCTATGTCAGACTGTTGCTTGGCTAGTCTATGAGACAGCTCTCCCAATGTTGGCACTAATTTCCAGATGTTAGTAAGGAAGACTTTGCAGGGTCGAGGGCTGAGTTTGCCATTGTCGTTTCCTGTGTCTTGGTCGATGCTGAGAGATCCGTCCGGTTTCATTCCTTTTAGACTTTTTAGTGGTTTGATATAACTGAGTGGCTTGCTAGGTCATTTCAGAGGGCATTTAAAAGTCAACTACATTGCTGTGGATCTAGGTTCACATGTAGGCCAGACCAGGTAAGAATGGCGGATGTCGTTTTGTAAAGGACATTAGTGAATCAGATGGATTTTTACAACAATCGACAATGGTTTCATGGCCATCATTAGGCTTTCAATTCCAGATTTTTTTGAAATTCAAATTCCA
This sequence comes from Cetorhinus maximus, assembly GCF_964194155.1. Lineage (NCBI taxonomy): Eukaryota > Metazoa > Chordata > Chondrichthyes > Lamniformes > Cetorhinidae > Cetorhinus > Cetorhinus maximus. The sequence goes on along the minus strand of NC_135889.1, from coordinate 41,805,528 downwards.
TCATCTGCCATGGTGGAATTCGAATCCGCATCCCCAGAGCATTACCTGGGGTCTCTGGATTACTAGTCCTGTGACAAAACCACTACGCCCCCGCCTACCCGCTAATGTAAATAGGATTTTCACCCCTACACTGGCTAGAAAATTGTGGCCCAATTTTCTGCGTATTTGTCTCTGCAGTATCAATTGAGCAGTGCCTTGCTGACACATCCACTCCCCACTCGGCCCTTTATTCCCATGCCTTCCACCACCTGAAATGCTGTCAGTCGCCTTTTCCTCACTTGACACATGTAAATGCTGGTGAGGAGGCTGGGATCGGGATCCTTGTGCATTTACTAACATCTGCCTGTTACTTCTGCTCCCCATAATTGCTGCTCTCCCGGAATGCATGTGAGGAGAGGGCCTACCATTGGCCTCCTTTCGCTCCCGTTCAGCCCAAAACACTTAACTTTGTCCATCTCAGTCTCAACTAATGTGTACAGTCAAATATGTCCTTGGACATCATCTGTTCCTTCATCCACGTCTGTTGGTGCTGCAGTGAAGATCATGCTTCAGCTCTGCCAGAACTTTACTCTTTGACAGCGGCAGCTCCCTTGTGGTGGTGGGATTTCTGCAGAAGCTTGCCCTGCAAGTTAGCTGTCACAAAAGGGTTGGGGGTGGGGTGGGGGGCCTGGAAGTCCTGCCCAGGAAAACCCTGCTAAAAACAGGAGGATTCAATCCTAACGATACAATATCATCAGTCTGGATTTGCGCAGTAGTCAAAATACAGAAATGTTTATTGTCATGGCAAATCTACCTTAGCTGCCTCATGTCTATAAGCATTTAATCTTTCTTTTAGAAGTATTAACAAAATGTCATATTTAGCACACAGTACTGAGTAAATGTGTAACAAATGCTCTGTTTCTTTTGACAAAATGTTCAGTGTTACGTTTCATAGAATACCTCCGATCGGTGTGGGGATGTCTTTGTTAAATTATAGGGTAACCTCCCATACTGAGGGTCAGAATAATCTTATATTACTCTCTGGCTAAGGGAGCCTATAATTCCCTTAACAGGAAATTGTAGGTGCCTTTCTCCACTCTAATATCCTCCCAGTCCCATATCGCATACAGGACCATGAAAGTTGAAATCCGTAGTCACTTTGATTGGTAAAGCAGTCATGGAAGAGAAGCAAGACTGTAAATCTCTGTCATGAAACTGGTAGTTATGTCTGATGCCATCTTGAAGAGGCAGACAGGTCCTTGTATGAGGCTGTGACCTGTACACATCTTGAGTTGGTTTTACCTGGTGGGCTTCTGTCCTCATCCATGAATTGTAGTGGCATCCTAGCCTCAACACAATAATACTGCAACTCCTCCTTCATTATAATGGCAACTAATGATTTGTCCAGGGGGAAAGCAATCCCTTGTCCAAAGTCCATCAGAGTGTGGGTTTGGGGTGGGGGAGCAGTCATGCTTTCCAAAGTCTTTCCCGGAAAGGGAAGAAAACACTGCAGTAAAATCAATTGCCAGGCTTTGGTCTGATTGGTATTTTCTTGCTGCCTTGCCTCTATTCTGTTCCCAAGAAATAACGTGACCATAAAGATGTCAATTAGAGCGATGTAAGGGTTAAAACAGTTCCTTAAAAGTCCGTAAACAATAATTGAAATTGGTGCCCCCTTACAGCTCACAGCACACCCTCCACCACCCCACACCTTACACCTATCTGAAGTGGGTGTTTTTTTTGATGTAATGTTACACTGATTGCAAGAACACTGTAAAACCAGGAAACTTCTGTGTGCTTGAACAGGACAGCTGTGCAAATGAGCCCTGAGCAGGTTTGATGGGTGTAAGATGTGGACTATTAATGAGATCAAGGAAATTTACATTTAGTGCAATAATGGTAGTGCAAGTTATGTAAGTTATAAGAAGTTCAGAGCTATAGACTCATAAATACAATGGAAATTAGACAAATTTGGACATTATTCCAAATCACAGAATTGCAGAATCTTTACAGTGCAGAAGGAGGCTATTCAAGCTATCGAGTCTACACTGGATCTCTGAAAGAGCTTTCAACCTAGTCCCATCCCCCTACCTTATTCCTAAAACCTTACACGTTATTTCTTTTCACATAGCAATCCAATTCCCTTTTGAATACCTCAATCGAACCTCACTCCACCATCCTCTCAGAAAGTTCATCCCAAACTCCAAAAACCCACTGAGTGAAAAATTTTTCTTCACATCCCTATTACTCTTTTTGCCAATTATTTTGAACCTGTGCCGTTTAGTTCTTGATGCTCCCTTGAGTGGGAGCAGTTTCTCACTATTTACCATGTCCATACCCCTCAGGATCTTGAATACCTCCATCAAGTCTCCTCTCAGCCTCCTTTTCTCCAAGGAAAACAGTCTCAACCTCTCCAATCTACCCTCATAGTTACAGTTCTTTAACCTTGGAATCATTCTTGTGAATCTCCTCTGTACTCTCCCCAATGCCTTTACATCCTTCTTCAAGTATGGCACTCAGAACTGGATGTGGTACTCTAGATGAGGCCTAACTAATGTCTTATACAAGTTCAACATGACCTTCTTGTACTCAATGCCCCTATTAATAAAACCTGATACTATATGCTTTATTAACTATTCTCTCAACATGCTCTGCCATCTTCAATGACTTATATACATATACACTGAGGTCCCTTGGTTCCTGCACTTCCTTTAGAATTTCTCCCTTTATTTTACACTGTCTCTCCACATACTTCCTACCAAAATGAATCACCCCACTTTTCTCTGTATTGAACCTCATCTGCCACTTGTCTGCCCAATCCACCATAATGTCTATTTCCTTCTGAAGTTCAAGACAATCCTCATCACAGTTGACACTGTTTCCAATCTTCAAATCACCTGCAAATTTTGAAATTATGCCCTGAATACCACAGTCTAGGTTATTAATGTATATCAGGAAGAGCAAGGGTCCAAACACTCACCCCTGGGAAACTCCACTACAAACCTCCCTCCAATCTGAAAAACATCCATTAAGCACTGTTGCCTGTCACTCAGCTAATTTCTTCTCCAAGTGCTTACTTTCCCTTCTATTCCATGAGCTAGAATTTTGCTCTCAAGTCTGTTGTGTTGCACTGCATCAAATGCCTTTTGGAAATCCATATACACCACATCAACAGTGTTGCCCTTATCAATCTTCTCTGTTACCTCCTCAAAAAACTCCAGCAAGTTAGTTAAACATGATTTTCCCTTAATGAATCCATGCTGGCTTTCCTTAATTATCCTGCACTTTTCTAGGTGACTGTTGCTTTTGTCCCGAACTATAGTTTCCAGAAGTTTTCCTACCACTGAAGTCAAACTGACTGGTCTGTAGTTGCCGGCTTTATCCTTGCACCACTTTTTGAACATGAGTGTAATACTCGCAATTCTCCATTCCTCTGGTACCACCCCTGTGTCTAAGGAAGACTGGAAGGTTATCACTAGTGCCCTGCAATTTCCACTCTCACTTCCCTCAGTATCCTTGGATGCATCTCATCCGGTCCTGGTACCTTATCAATTTTAAGTAAAGATAGTCTTTCTAACACCTCCTCCTTCTCAATTATAAATTCTTCTAGTGTACCTGTTACCTCCTCTATCACCTCGGCCTGGGTAGCATCTTCTTCCTTTGTAAGGACAGATGCAAAGTACTCATTTAATACCTCTACTATTTCTCCTGCCTCCACATGCAAGTCCCCTATTTTATATTTCGCTAATTGGTCCTACTCTTTCTTTTACCATCCTTATGTTGTTTATATGCTATAGAAGACCTTGAGGTTCCCAAGCCAGGAATGACATTGAATTTGGACAGGCAGCTTAGTATCTACAAACTGACCTCGACAAACTATATAATTGGGTAGAAATATGGCTGATGAAATTGAATGTTGAGAATTGCAAAGCAATGTTGAGAAAGGAATATGGACCACAAATATATCCATAAAAGGTGCAGTAACAGTTAAGAATGAAGTTGAAAGAGACTTAAAAATGTTAGTAGACTTGACTCAACATGAACTGACACTGAACACCAGCAACTAACATAACTGATACACCGTTGAACTATATAGACAAAGCAATAGGAAACAAGCCAGAGGCAGTCGTACTCAAACACAGAAACATAAGCTGTTTATGGAATTATACATTTTAAAATATGGTTATTTATGGAAACTTTGGGTTCTTACATTTTGGGAGTAGCATTCATTCAATCCTCTGAGACGTATTCTGTACAAAGACCAGCGAGACATTGTATTTGTGTTGCAGACTCCTATGAAAATGCTTTTTATATATTTTCATGCAGAATTCCATCAGATAGCATGCTGGTGTTACAATGCAACTTGGATTGTTTTAGGAGATTGGTTTAGTGCTAAGACAAGAGGAAAGTAGACCCTCTTGTCTACTAAGCCACTATAATTCACATGCATCTGATTCAAGCATGATTCCATTGAAAATATTACTGAATAATGTACTAGATCACATCCTTATAATTTAATTTGCATAAACAAATACAGTTTAAACACCACGCTAAAATTCAGATGTTATCATAAAAACCTCCCTCATTAGCTGCTGCTTAACACTTAACAAACAATTCTTAACATTCAACAAACAATTCTTAATACTTAACAAACAATTCTTATCACTTAATAAACAATTCTATGGCTCTATTTCAGCTAGAGACAGTTGCAGATTGTGGGTTGGACCTCGGGAGTAGAAGAGTGAGTGAAAAAAATGTCCCTGGTACTTGAAGTTTTAAAAAAAAGCTATTTTAAAACTTGAAAAGGAAGAATATTAATATTCCTAAAAAATCAAAATAATTGAAAAGGGCTGAGTATTTGGAGGTTTTCAGCCTGTTGATTGAATACGCTTGTCACTTAAAAGAAAAATCCATAAAACACTTTAAGGCTTCGATTTTCCTCTTAAAAAATGGCCCTAAATGAGATGGTATGAAGCTGAAGCGAGAAGGAAAATGGTGGTGATAACTTCTGCCAAAGCCCTATACCAAGAAAAAGGCCTGTCCCCATTTGACCAAGGGTGTAGCCACCTACACTGAGCTCACCTCATCGCACATTAATGCCAATGAGTCAGATTTGCCTTGTTCTCCCCAATATTTTCTTGCTGTCTTGCTCTTAGCCCTGCACAAGAAATAATACTCTGACAGTGCCATTGTCCAGAGTGGTTTTGCACCAGAGATGGGAGAGCATAGTTGAAGCTATTGCAGAGGCATTGCTTAGAACCTGTAGTTCTTTCCATGATTGAAATGGACTGAGGGCTGCTGCGCCTGCCAAGTCCTTGCACTATTTCAATATTTTTGCCTATTTTGTGGGAGATTGTGGCTTTCCTTTAGGGATTCCTTTGTTCCTTTCTTTTGAGGAAAATGATAACAGAAGGAGATGATGGGAGACTGGAGAATCAGGTGACGAACGTGCCACTAACACAATATCTGTCCCTGTAGACATTATTACCAATGAGTATATAGACCTAAGAGGTCACGTCTGGATGTATAGTATTTGAGAAGGCAATATGGCATTTATATCAGCTGCTGGCTGCAGATTTACAGCCAATTTCTATCAGGAACAGAACTTTGTCAGTGATTGTTAAAAAGACAAGAGTTCTTAACTTTTATGTAGTGCTTCATACTAGCAGTCTCGGGAGACTTCAGACACATTAGTCAATCAATAGTGCTCTGTTCTATTAAAAATGATCACAGATACCATGTTCAGGTGGGCACCTCAGCTCATATCCTTTCTCGTTGGTTCAGCAAAGCAGAGGGTGGGAATACAATCAGTATCAAGTGAGGATTCCTCGGAATAGGACCTGTGTGATGTTAAAGTGCCTGACCATCCCCTCAATTACATCAAAGGATGGGTTGGCATCCTCATAATATGATGCCAACTACATAATTCTACACATCAATGCATGCCACCTCATACTTACATCATGCTTTTTTATCCAATGCCAAATCACTGTACCTGGTGTCTTCAGCCTGAAAAATATGGCTTGATGGTGGCTGGGAAACTATAGACACCACTTGCTATTATGCCTGATGACCCCACCCTGACACTTAAGGTTAACTGCAGATAACATGGGGGGAGAAAAATCACTTGGAATGTCTCAAAAGATGTGCGGCAGGCTTGTGAAGGTGTCCAGAATTATAACAACATTCTGCACAATTTTACAATTTAAGAATTGGCCTAATTCCATCAGCAAACAATAAGGTGGAAGAAATACCAGGCCCTCAACCTTCAGAGCATTAGGAATTTGCCCATGAGACAGAGAAAGTTGCATATAATAATCCTTACCAGCAGCAAGAGAGAAGAGGGAGCAAATTACCACCAACTTGTTCTATTAGATATTGCAGTCTATCACCAGAAATTAATGTGCAGTGGTTAACTCCTTGAAATGGACCACTGCTGACCTTAATTTGCACAAGCAGTCGCAATTTTATTTCTTACCGCAAATATTTTTTGTGCATAAAATCCTGTTTACTCAGATATCAACTTCTTACTCCCTGATTTTGGTGGCTCGGAGTTTCCCTCTGAATCCAAGGACAGATAGTGTCACTCAACTCAGTCATGCTGATGTCCACTTCCATCTGGATCTCTCTTGTGCTTACTAGACCTGGCCCTGGCACATATACTCCTCTGTACTGACATCGCAGAGCACTGTGGCATGGAATCAATGGAAATGGTCATAGCAGCCATAACTTCTTTTTGGATGTTGCTGTCATCGATCTCGCCTGGACTGCATCTTCCTCTGGGGTCATCTGCATGGCCTCATAAACCTCATTCACTGTGTGGGTAATAGATTCTTTCAGCATGTCCACCATCTGCAGCTCATTCATAGAAACTACCTTCACTGCCTGCTTCTGTAACATTTTTTCTTTTGAATATAATTTCCATAGCCTCTCAGCTGAGAACAGTCATTTCTGCAACTTTTGGTTCCTCATCTCCCACTCCCAGCTCCTCCTGCCCTTTGTACTCTGTGCGCTACCCTGTGATATTCCTTCTGACTTGTTAACAAAATTCCTCACCCACCCACCACCCCCCTCTCAGGTGACCATATCGACACTGCTGTTTTGAGTGAGGAGGAGCGACATTACTCTTCAATATGGTCATCCGTTTTTGCTAAAAACTTAAAAAAGGAAAATCTTTTGGAGAGGGAAGTGCCTCAGTTTTGTCTCTGGAAATGTGACTGAGCATTGAAAGGAGACTGTACATTAGGGCTGAACATCTTTACACTGTAATCACTCACTCTGCTGTAGACAATCCCTGACATTATCAATCTCTCCCTGACAGCATGCATCCTGCATTCAAAACTCCCACTGCCTCTCCTGCATGTCTCTGAGGAGCTAAATGGCAAGCCCTTTGGGCATAGTTAGAGAATGTATTGTCGTCATCCCTCCCTCTGTAGCTGTTCTTTGCTGGTGAATGTGGCCAACTTTATCCTCTATAAGGAGAATACATGGTGAGAAACGTGATTGACACAGCATTGATTTTCACCCAGGTAACTTGCAGGATCCACAGCGACAATGCATTCAGATGAGATAGCAGCAATCAGCTCTCATTTCAGCTTCACATGTTTGGTCACAGGAGAAGGCACAGTGGTCTGGTGGGAAAGGAGTATTTGAATGGGGCAGCAGCTGCCTTATATATTTTAACCATCATCACATTCATGGTATGATTTTCCATGTGAGGGCTTGGAAGGTCTGAAGGACAGTCATGACATTGTATTAGGATGTGCCTGGCTATTTGTATCTTCACCTACCTTAGCCACATGTAGAGTGCCAAAGGTGGCACACAGTGTCTGAGTCACCTCCTTCCAATCTAACCTCAGCTGATGCTCTCTGTTTTTTAACCTCAGAAGACATTTCTCCTTGCCCGTATCTCTGCTAGTAGGACATCCACAGGGGCGTCTGGGAATCTGACACCTCTTCGACCACTGAAAGTCACAAGGTTGCTCCTTCTTCGGACATTCAGGAGTGTTCTTGCACTGTGTTCATGTTCATGATTGTATCAAGTCACCATTTAATCACTGACAGTGTTTCATACAGTGCAGCAACACAGCATGTCCCACCCTTTCCACAGACAGTAAACCAGGAGCTGGGATACCACTACAAGCCTACTCTGCATGAGTAGTTAGGTCCACCCAAGAGAAATGGTACAGGCTTAAGGCAGGAAGCTTCAAGCCCATTTGTCAAAAGGATGAGTAAGAAGTGGGGCAATGTAACTATGGAAAAGGGGATGGGTTTCTATTCCATCCACAAAACATACTCTTCCTTTCAGAAATACATTTTACTAAACTAAACAAAATGAGCATCTGTAAGGGTTCCTTGGTTTATTGAAAAGCCATTGATGTCCTATAAAATTTGATTTTGATAAAAATGAACCAAGGTCAGCAATCACCTAATGCCAATAGCACTTTTTCAGCCTTCATCATATTGATAACCTAAACCTGATCAATCCAATCACTACAAGTGCTTCCGAAGCATCCTCGGCTATTCCAACCACTAGTATTTTTTTAAATTATTTTTAACAGATTTGGGCATCATTGGCTGAGCCATCCCTGATTGCCCTTGATAAGGTGGTGCTGAGCCATCTTCTTGAACTGCTGCTGTCCATGTGATGCTGATACACCAACAGTGCTGATCATAAGGGAGTTCTAGGATCTCAAGTGGCTAGGATAAGTGGCTGCACTACTTTCATTGTATTAGGCATGCAGGAAAGAATGAGTGCATGGTATAAAAAAGAGAGGGGAGCACCTCAAGAAGAATACTTGAACTATGTGAAGCTCACTTTTATGCATATGGAGGAAAATTCTGGGTTCCTGCTCTGCCACCAGAAGTGCAATGTAGCGGGACTCTTTGCAATCCTTTGTGAATCATACACACTCTTAGTCCATCTTGTGGCAATGGGGCCATTATCATATTCAGAGTGACCGTCTTTGTTTGCAAGCTTGCTTCAGATGTTCCTGTCCTGCCTGCCAAACTGCTTCATTTGCAAAGACTGAAACACAGGAAGGGCAAACAAAAAAAGCTCACCTCTTTTATATGCTTCTAAGGAGCGACTGGCCATTTTTAAAAAGATGATCAATGCCTCTCAGGGTACTTGTAATTCCTTCAGTTTGTGTTGACGAACAGGTCACTGTCATCATTGGAATCCTCAGATTCCTTCCAATTGCTGCTGTCTTTCTTTGAGTTACCCCCTGGGGCTCGCTGGGTCCGAGAAGTTCGCAGGCCATAGTCCTTCCTTCCTGAGCTTTTTGATGGGCTTTCTCCAGTGTAGTTTTAGAGCCATTACTAGGCCCAAAGCAAAACTTACACCAGATCTCAGCTCCATTGAAAGCCTGAGGAGAGTGTTATGGGCAGAATTTCTGGGGTAGCCTGGGAACTCTCCCAAATAACCCACAAGCACCACCTCTGAACATAGAAGGGAAGGTGACAGGTTCACTCGTGCCTTCACCAAACTGTACTTTGGCACAGATCCTACATGAGATGCAAATCTGATAGAGTCAGATTCCTCTCCAAATTCCAGCACCCTAATGGGAAATCTGTCTGTCCTTTGTCCTTTGTGACCCACTGAATTTAAGGCACTGTAGTATGTTAGTGATACCAATATGATTCAAAAGTTGGCATATATGCAACATCACACACTTTCCTGTAATCAACATCATAACATTTGTACCCAATGCAAATTTGTCATTGGTTGGGCAGATAATGTAGATGGCCTGATCATTAATAAATAAAAACACATCCCTACAAACTAAAGTTGAATAGGATATCAGATTAAGATGGTGGTCCTCAACAGGTTGTTTAACTTCCACAGGTGGGTGCAGTTAGAGGAATTACTTGCTCATTTTTGACCTTAAACAACACTAGCTGAGACTCGAGTTCTTTGGGAGGCCATTAGACGTAACAATAACATTCTCACTGGCCTCAAGCCTTTGTGGAAGATGGGAAGCTAAAGCTAAACAACTGAGTGTGAAATGCTCCATGAGTTGGAGCTCACTTTAACTGCGATTATTCTGCTGTGTGTAAAAAAAACACGTGCCATATTTTCTTCCTGGTGTCAATTTTAATGACAAATGTACAAGCAAGAGAGCAAGTCAGCAGAGAATGGCTATTACTGTTATTACCATGAGCCAGACTTGCTTTCATTTCAGAATGCGTGAAAGGAAATTAGTAAAGAAAACAGTATCAATAGCTTGGTAATCATTTTTTAAAGATCTATGAAGTCTTTGTTGAAGGTCAATAGTGTTAAAATTATGCATATAGTTCTGAATTCTTACTCCAATGTATTCAGTCATTCAAAGGTCAAGATTTAGAAGTATCAGCACAGATAGTACTCATGTGTAAAAATGACTAGTTTCAACAGTGCTAACAAAGCAACGATTCAGAGGATGCTGCCTCATCCCTAATGCTGCACAGTGGGCACAATTTTCCCCCTGTCGGGGGGGGAGTTGAAGAGCAGGCGCGCGGAAGTGTGCCTCCGATCGGCGTCCCCAATCAGGGGCGCGCCGCCATTTTACATGGGCGGGCCAATTAAGGCCCACCCAGCATGATGTCCGCCAGGAAGTGCTATGCGCTCCCTGTGCGGGCGGAGGTGATTCCCTGAGCCGAGAGTGCGTTCTTTCGCACATGCGCATGAAAGAGTGCACTCACCTCCCTGAGGCTAAGTGCTGCCTCAGGGAGATTGGCTCCACAGTTAAAAACTTGAAAAATAGAGGAAAAAAAATTCCTTGACACATCCCCTCATGTGACACTGTTGCATGAGCTGGGACATGTCCATCACTTCTAAATAGACTTTAATTACATTTTTTAAAACCTACATGAAACCTCATCCCGCCCGTGGATGGGGCTTCATGCTTTTTCTGAAGCCTGCCAACCTTAAGGTTGGTCCACTAATTACTTTAATGACTCTGTCAATGGCCTCAATTGGCCATTGACAGGCCGGCGGGCGTGCAGCTGATTCTGCTGAGCCCCCGCCTACCTGAAGATTTAAATGGGGCACAGCTACATCAGGAGTCCCGCCCGACGTCATCCCGCATCATTTTACGTGTCGGCGCCCCCCGCTCACCGACCAGGAAACCCTGGCTTGTATATTCACTCAGCCCCAGTCCGCAACATAGAACAAGTAGTTACTCATATTTCAGTTAACCATTTTTACATGTAGCTGGTTTTAGAGTAATGAAAGCAAATAGCTCTGAGTTATATCCTGCCCTCTGGTCAGAACTCTATGCGGGCCTATTTAGAAGCACAGGCAGAGCTTTTCTGACCATCTTCTGAATGATGGGGAAATATCTAGCCCTGGAAAGAAGCTTAGTTTTCTGACATTGATAACTTAGAAAGAAAAGTTGCATTTATATAGCGCTTTTCATCATCTCAGAATGTACCAAACTGCCTTATAGCCAATGATGTACTTTTGAACTTTAGTCACTGTTGTAATGTAGGAAGTGCAGCATGCAAAGTGTGCATAGCATGATTCAACAAACAACAATGAAATAAATGACTAGGTAATTTGTTTTAGTGATTATCAGTTGAGAAATCCCCTGTTCTTCTACAAATAGTACCAGGGAATCTTTTGCTTCCAGTTGAGAGGGCAGTTGGGGCCTTGATTTAATGTCTCAGATAAAGATAACACTTTCCACAATACAGCACTCCCTCAGTAATGCACTGAAGTATTAGCCTTGATTAATAAGTCTTTAGAGTGGAACTTGAACACACAACTATTTGACTCAGAGCTGACAGGGTTACCACTCAGCCAAGGCTACTCTGAGTCGACAGAGTTACCACTAAGGCTGACTCCGGCAAAAACTTTGTAAAAAATCCCCGAAACTATTCTTAAACTTAAATTCCACGCTGCCCTTGATTATCAAAAGAGAAAGGAGATGGCCGCCCCTGAGTGGGCTCCCACGCCATGCAAAATACCCATTACTGCCAGTTGGGCTGCAGCTATACAGCTCATCTTGGCTGGTTGCAAAATGGAAATCACTTTGCTGTGACAAAGGATGCACAGTACACCAGTCCTGGCATTCACTTTGTTTCGAACAATAGTGGTAGGTCTCAGTTTGCAGAACTATGACCTCGAGACCACTTTAATTCATGATGCCCTGCTGGTGATTTATGGAATATGTAGGCAATGCTACAGCACAATTCAGAAAATTGACAATTGTCAAGGAGCCAGTGAAAATGTTTCCCGTTCAAAAATAATTGACACTGGCTTAAGGGTTTGGTAAATAGTGACTGGAACTTGCTAGATACATACAACTGTTCACTCTAAGACTTGTGACCTTTGATGTGCAGTTGTATCGTTAGTCATTCACATGCACCCCTGTACAGTAAGTTTCCAGAGATGTGCACTCCACTTCAACTGCTGTTTGTTTATATCGCTCTGCCTGTTCAACTAATTGGAATCCTTGACACGCCTTAGTATAAATAGAAGGTGATGCATTGTGGTGCTGTGTTAAACATAAAGCAGCATAAGAACGGCAGGTGGCAAATCAAGCATTTGATACTGGCACAACTTGTTACCAGTGAGAGATTCAATGGAGTATTTCTCACATTAAGTTTCAATTTCACATTCTTACCACGCAGCCACACTGAAGGGTACATTTCAGAGCCAGTGTAGGAGTTGTAACAGAATATCAAACTAGTCTTCTCATAGGTTTGCAACGTGGAATTGTAATTATGCCTGATGAGTTATTTGACACCAGACGCAGTGTTACATTGCTGTGGGTTTGCTTCTAATATGGAAAAAGCAGATGTACTTCTGAATTATTTATTCACCAAGTTCTTGGCAAATATTTGGACTGGCTGGAAAGAAATGAGAAGAATGAGTGACTAATCATAATCATAATCAGGGCCAATAAAAGACTGGAGCATCTGAGTAATAGCTTGGGAGGATCTTGGATGGAAACTGCAGTCATTTGCAGGGTTTTTTTTTGTTTCTTTTCAATAGCTATGCACCCTTTTCAAGCCAGAACTTGCACCCATAAAACTATTACATCAAGCTCAGATACACCTTGCCACCTTTGAATCCTATTCTCGATAAGCACAATGATCTTTAATTGCAAAAGAATCACAGGTGACATGAGTAAAAATATTTTTACACAATAAGTGGTTAGGATTTGGGATGTACTGCCTACTAGGGTGGTGCATACATATTCAATAAAAGCCTTAAAAGAGAATTGGATGAACTCTTGTTGGAGAAAAGAATTGGATATGAGAAAAGAAGGGCGGAGTGTGGCTACCTGGGTTGCTCTTTAGTCTTGATGGGCTGAATAGCCTCCTTCTGTATTGTACTATTCTACGATTCTCTGAACACTCGGGGAAAAATCATTCCTGGGGACACTTTGGAGAGTGGACTTGGAGCAGATGAGAACTTTTGCTTAGCCACTGGGGATGATCCTAAACCAGTCAGAAACCTTGAAACTATTTTAAAATCATTTAAGTATTTCTGCAGCAGAATGAAAGTGCCCATCTCAGCAGGAGCAATTGCAATTAGGAGTTGCTAAGTCAATTAAGCTCTGAGTGTTGATAGATTTATATTACAGTCATAGGGTTGGTGCAAGATACTTCACTTTGTGTATACATTCAAGGCTGAGTTAGACAGATTTTTAATCTACAAGAGAGTCAATGGGGGTGGGCAGGAAAGTGGAATTAAGGCCATGATCAGATCAGCTATGATCGTATGGAATAGCAAAGCAGGCTCAAGGGGCCAAATGACCTACTCCTGCTCCTATTTTGTACATTCTTATGTGATAAAGCTGCAGTTCAAATGGTAAATTTTGTAATATTCCACTTGAAAGCCTCAGTGGTGGAAACAGAGAATTGAGCACAGGTTTGCACTGACAGATGGGGAGCCCTGTGAATTAAACACACTAACCTTCATTTCCAGTCCTTTGTTCTGTGCATCTGTTGAGGGAGGTGTCGCATGGACAAACTCACCTCACACAGTTTCTCTGTAGTGCCAGAGTCTGATCTGCAATCAGAGCCAAGGGGGGAGCAAGTCTCACTCCATTTCACTTTGAAGTCAGATCAGCTTGAATCAAATTTACTGGTGCACAAATTTAGTATCATTGTGAATCCTAAAGAGCTCACATTAATGCTAAACCTGTAGTGTGAATGCACCCAAATGAAAACACCTGGTCCAGACTGACCTCTTCATTTAGTTAAGGCGATTGCAACTCCTATCCCTTCTGAAGGTTCCAAGACCTCAGCATAAATCCCTCTTAATTTATTTTGGATTATAAAAGACACTTTGCAATGAACTGAAATAGTCAGTTTCCCCATTCAAATCTTCACCATAACAACATGGTTGAATGGACCATGATATAGCAAGGATGTTTACTTGCCCACTACAAATTAAATATTTCTCTTATAGACAAGTGGGCATTAACATTGGCATTGGAGCATATCCCTAAAATCTCTAAACGGCAAGGGACACATAAATCTTTTAACATACAGAGACCGTACCCTCGGTTGGTTTGCGAGTGCTACAACCCAAACTGTTCCACTTGAGCAAATAGCCCCAGCTTTGATCAGATGCCGTCTGCCAGGCGTCATGATTTGTGTGTCCTCAGGTGACTCAGCAGGCCAATCCTGGAGCCACAGGTCTTTGAGTAGCGAGGACAAAAATTGCTCTGAGGAAGAGGGCTTCTCAAGCCAGGGTTCTGCTTTCATCGCTTCTCTGCAGCAGAGTTGATGTGGTTGGCTTCTGACCATGTTGCAGCTTGTTGGATGAGGCGCTGCCACATGGTACAGTTTGTGAAAAGTTCCTCCCATGCACCAACGTCAATTTGTGTCCTGCGTCGTTAAAACATTTCCTACGTCCTCTGAGATTTTGGGTGCAATCATTAAGTTGTGAAAGGAGGATCTGCTTCAGAAGCCGATTATTTGGCAATGCGGATTCAGTGTCCAGACCAGTGGAGCTGATTTTGCAGGATCATGGTTGTGCTGCCGGAGGATGAGGATGAGGATGCTGGAGTTTGTTTACCCGTCTTCCCACTTGACTTTGAGTATCTTGTGGAATGCCACTGGTGGAAATTCTCCAGCACCCCCGAGGTGCCTTTGGTCAGTCTCACTGCCATGCAGAAGGATCCTGATAACAATAGCTTTGTAGACAAAAGCCTTTGTCCTGTTATGGAGATCTCTGTTGTCAAAGACCCGGTTGTACAATTTTCAGAAAGCCGTGGTGGCACAGCTGATTCTGTGCTGGATCTCCTCTTCAATGGTGACCTTTTGAGAAAGGTAGCTGCTGGGATATGGGAAGTGTTCAATGACTTCTAACATCTCCCCATCAAAAACACAGCTGTAGGTGCTCGTCCTGGGGAGGGTTAATGGAAGATTTTGGTCTTGTTGATGTTGAGTGAGGGACCAACTCTCTGTATGCGGAGTTGAAAAGGTGGTCTGAATGCTGCTTGCAGTGTTAGCCACAACTGTGTAGCGGTTGGCATACTGTAAGTCGTGGATATGCTGGAGAGTCACCTTAGTCTTGGCTCTCAGCCTGTTGAGATTGAAAAGCTTCCTGTTGAGTTGAAACTCAATCGTGACCCCCTGTGGAAGTTAGTCACAAATGAGTGAAGAGAGCTGGCATAATCACACAGCCTTGCTTGATGCCCATTTGGATACGAAAGGTCGTGATCGCCAATTGATTTTAAAGGGCTGTTGCTGACATGCTGCCATTCAGTATTCTCAGGATAGTAACAAATTTTGCTGGGCATCCAAGTATATGGAGGGCTTTTAAAAGGGTTTCACGACTGATGGAGTCAAAAGCCTTTGACAGATCAATAAAGGCCAATTATAGCTTTTTGCATAGTTCCGGACACTTTTCTTGGATTCGTCGAGCAACAAAGAGAACGCTTCTTGTTCCTCTGGATGGCACGAAATTATGGGTCTCCGGAAAGATGTTTTTGCTGATGAGTAGGAGGCAGTTTGGGAGGATTCATGTGAGAATCTTTCCCACAGTGGACAGAATGGATATACCTCTATCGTTCCAACTAATTGGTTTATCACTTTTCTTGATGCCATTGCAGAAGCCGGGAGGTAGTACCTCTTCTTCCTAGATTTTTGTAAATAGATCTGATAGTTTGAGCTTTCACTGTTTTGAATTTTGATTGTCCATAATGGTGCACATATTCCAGATACAGAAATTCATGTGTTATTTTGCTTTAATGTGTTTTCAACAGCAAGGCTAGTGGTTCCACTGGGTCCGTTTTCCCAGTCAGAACAGTTTGGGACAGCTTGTTTCTAGCCCCTTCCTCAAGTGAGGTGAGGAAAGGGGTCTCTAAATTGATTGCTCAGTCGTGGATGCTACTTCCGTCCCAAATCCAAGAGCTCAGTGACCATCAGACATTCACCCTCTACGTGCAGATTTGTGACTAGAGACCTCCAGGTTCACAGCCCCATCTCCAATGCCACTCATCCATCACCACAGGAATTTATGGTGTTCCTGGCAGAGTACTGTGTGTGCCGTATTTTAACCTGAGGTAGTCGGTGTGCAGTTGACAACTGTACAATCTTTACGGGTTGTCGATCTTTACCCAATGACATGGCAAGCCATGATGAATGGAGAGTGTCAAATCCCACTGCAGCCTTCATCTGCCTTCACATCATGTACACATGTGCCTCATTCACCCACCTTTTCTGACGTTGAGGAATTGAAGCACAAGCTTCAATAAAGATTCGTCCCTCTGGCTCCGCTCAGATCAGCGGTGCAGACTCACCTTGTGCATGTTTTAGCTGGGATGGTCTTGGTGGAAAGACAAGCTGCGAGCAGAGCCACAACCAGTCCACCTCCTTGGGATGTGAGGACCAGTTTCCAGGGGAAGGAACTACTTGCAGAGCTCTTGAGCCCAAATACTTCTCTTATAGGTTAGTAGGCATTAACTTTGACCTTGGAGACTATCCTGATGACCTGAAATCTCTAAGCATCTAAAAGGTACATGTAAAGCTTTTAACATACAGACACCACATCCTAGATTGGTTTGCAAGTGCTACAACCCAAATTGTCCTGCTTGAGCAAATGGCCCCAGACTTCAATAATTGATAAGTGAAAGAGTTCCCAAAAATGACAAATTGCTAATGACAATAACGTCACACCACTGATGAGGTGTTGCAATATTTTATATGCCAAAATTGTGAGTTTTTCACTTATTGCAAAATAGAACATTTCCTTACTCAAATCAAACTGAAGGGCATCTGACAGTTAGTATCTGAAGGCTATATTACTTCTTCTTAAATATAAAGGGTAAATCTCCAATATTGCTCCAGTCCTATAAATCCTTTATTGATCTAAGCAACATATATTCATAGCAAACAAAAGACCCTTGCTCAGGAACCTGTTGTCAGGTACTGTGATGAAGGACTTTCAGAATTACACTTTATCTGCGGCCTCTATCACATCCTTCTGCAACGAAGTGAAAGAGATTCAATTGAGGAAAGGATTCTTTTGTTAAATCTTTCTTTCTCGAGGGGGTGTGAGGGGAGTTGGACCCAGGCTTTTCTTTAGTTTTAGAAATAATTTTTAATGTTAGCATTTGCCGATTGCAAATAATCAGACTGACTTACCTTCTAAATTTACCTCATCTGTTACTGTCAAGCTATTTACAAAGCTTATTTGATGGGTTGCTGGCAATGTAACTTAGCCTCACAAGCAGTACAAATTGACAGAAGCATTTTAATCAAAAGAGTGGATTTTTATAGGGAGGGGGAGGATTTTCTAAAAATAAACCACGTGAGGGAAAAAAACTGTGCAGATAGGAGCAACTCTGTCAATCCTCATCTAAACCAATGGGAGCTTTGATATTTCTTATAGAGAATCAGTAGATCCCTGCTAAAATATTCTTAGGTCAATATGGGAATTACATAATGTTAAATATGAGACAGTAGGTTAATGTGTAAAGGTCAACGGCCCTCAGGTTGGGGTTGTGCCTGAATGTATTTATCTCATAATGAAGCTCAGGCAGTAAGATAAATGCTCCTAGCTGTCGCTGTGCAAAAGGGTTTATAAACAAGTACATGTCATTAATCATGAAAACAGCTTTGTCAAAAGTAACAAGAGACCAGATACATCTTTATAATTATTTGAGACGCCCTTTGTCCTGCTTCTTTAATGTGTGCTGCAACTCAAATCAGTTAGTTTATTTTTAATGATTCACAATCTGGTCTGAAAAAAAACTAATAATGTATTAAATTCCATTAAAATGTTCTGCCACTGTCAGAGCCCCTCTACTGAGCTGGCTTGAAATTTGAAACGACAACACCAGCACAAAGTCACAACAGAGTAAGTAAAATAATTAAAAGCCGTATATTGATGACTAATACCATTTTAGCAAGCTCAATTCATTAAACTTACACATTTTAATGCATTCTTTGCAACCTAATTTATTTTGCCAAATTATTCTACTCTACCAATATGCCAGATTGCAAAGTAAATGTGCATTTTTCTGTGTGCAGCCCAGTCCCACGGGCAGATCAAATTGCCTGATTTGAAAAGTCGGATACCCTGATTTTACCCAGAGACTGGTGCCAGAGATACTTCCCAGGTTAATATATGAATCAGAGAGGCTGCGGCCTAACTACACGGGACAAGCCTACAAAGCCTTTCCTTTTACTTTTCCTTCAACCAACATATGTTCTGAGATGTGTTCTTCTACCTTGGGCTCAAAGCATGGGACTTGGTTTTTAGACAGACTGTAACACTGGAATCTGCTTAACACTTGTTTATTAGCACTATTTCTAAACAGGTTACAGAGTAGGCATGTTGCTCCTCAGCATGATTCCAATCCTTCTCTCGAGAGTCTAACATATGCCTGACTGATGTCAGTGGTACATCATCATCTCCGCCATAAACAAGCATATCCCAAGCGTTAACCCTTTATAGTACAACTCTCCCCAAGTATGCTATCCTA
Organism: Cetorhinus maximus; assembly: GCF_964194155.1. Classification (NCBI taxonomy): domain Eukaryota; kingdom Metazoa; phylum Chordata; class Chondrichthyes; order Lamniformes; family Cetorhinidae; genus Cetorhinus; species Cetorhinus maximus. The sequence goes on along the minus strand of NC_135889.1, from coordinate 41,786,617 downwards.
CTTTTTAACATCAACATGAAACTATGGCCTGAATTTAAAGGGCGGTGGGGGCTGAGCCTCCGCTATCTGAGGAGTTGGTGGAGAACACATCCCTGCCAACTCCAGCAGCTCCGGTGCCATTTTATGCTCTAATGAGCATGGATTGGCATAAAGCGAGACTTCTGCCCTCACTTGGGAGGAAGTTCTGTCTTGGGATCTGCCGGCAAATCAGGTTGGCTGACAGCTCTCCGGTCCCTCCAGGCACAGCACTGCATTGGCCGGAAGAGGCACTGCAGGGAGCTGCCTAGAATGAAGTCCAGGGACCCGGAGGACAGGTAAGTGGTAGGTGTTCCAGGGCGGGGAGGGTAGGCAACATCTGGGGGGGTTGTGAGGGGGATGATTCGGCTCTCGGGGGACAGGCGAGGTGCGGGGGAGGAAAGGCCAGAGGCCACCGGGCACAAAGTAGAGGATGACCCCAGTCAAAAGGGGCCTTCTAATGTAGGCACCCTCCCCCCACACCCACCCCCTCCACCTTCCTGCCCAAGATTGAACAGTTTATTTCTGGCCTTCCTGCCCTGAGCTGTCATCCGCCCGCCAACCTAAAAATTGAGGCTGGGTGAGAAGAGGCCCTTAAGTGGCCACGCAAGGGCCTTAATTGGGGCAAGGGCATGCTTCCCACCTGAGGCCCTGCTGGCTCCACTGTAAAATCACTACCAGGTCGGGGCAGGCAGGAACCCCATCCATGCAATTTCACACCCCACCACCCCCATCTCAGAACCCGACCTATCTCTAACTGGCCTATCTCTTTAATTATTTACATTACACTTCTGTAACTCTCTTTTTACAATTACAGATTCTAGCCAACTATAACTACTACTCTTCCCCTCCCCAAGTCACAGTCCTGAGGGAAGACGTGTGGACTTTCTTCTGGCTCTGGTAGGACATAATCATCTGCAGAATAGGACAACACTTCAGCAGCATTGCTGTCAGCGTTACTGGGAAGCACAGGGTAGGTTGCAGGATGACTGAACTGCATGGACAACAAAGACTTTTCACCGAAAAATTGATCCATAAGAGAAGACTGAAGAGAATGGAACTTTAGACACTCTGGGACTAGAAGAGAAGAACTCAGGACACTCTGAGGAACTTGATGCTCCCTTGAAGGATTCTGGGAAGAAGCTTCAGAAGCGGAATAATCTTCAACTCCAGGAAGGACTGTCACAGCCATTGTCATCCATTACTGTATCAAAGACTGAAGAGGCATTGAAGATCCGAGATTGCAATGAACTTAAATGATGAAGGAGAAAACAAGCAACTTCCTGTGAGACTGTCAGGAAAAGAAGAAGAGATGATTTCCCAATGATATTTCGGGAGAGATGTCTACTGTCTGTAGGCAGTGGTAAGAGAGCCACACTCCTCTCTGTGTGAGGTTGCTCCACTATGGGCAATGGGAAGAATTATGGAGACAAGGATATGGAGACAAGACAGCCTCATCTTCTGTAATGAGATTAATTTCCTGTAGACAATCAACTCAGGGACAAGTTTGCTGTGCAGGATTCTGCAGCCTCAGAAGTGCAAAAGATTCTGCTGCAGCTTCTGAGCTGACCTCCAGCTCTGGCGAGAAAAGGACTTTCAGCTGGGACTGAAGTATAGCTGCCAACTGACTTTCACCCTGGGAAGTAACCAGCTCTTTAGCAGTGTGATACTCTTATGCACTCTAACCTGGACTCAGGCAAAGTATTCTCTGTGGAAGACTCTCCATGAACAACAAGAGTTAGACTAGGCAATACATTGGTAGGGTCAGTGGATCCAAGATCTGAAATTTGCTCAGCCACTAAAAGCACAGCTCATACTTCTAAAAAGACAACAGAGACTTCATAGTGTGCATTCATCAAAGGGAATGATGAATCATTCTTTAGGACCTCAGCCTCCAAGAGATCACTCAATACCGCATGGGATTCTTTCTCATCACTTTTGAGGTACAGCCAATTCAGGTCCAGCAAGTCTTCATGGGGATGGTCACCATCTGCTGCAGTGCCTTTTGTATCTACCATATCTGGCCTTACTTTGTGAAGAACTGAGAGACTCATAACTTGCATGTCTATCGTGGGTCCAGTGGATGGTGTCTCTGTGAAATAAAGAAACTTACTACTGATTGTGTGAACTTTGTCATAAGGCTATGTCCCTTTATTTTTGAAAATAGGACTTCAAATCTCAACTGACTGGAAATTTTGCAGTTTGAAATGAGACAGAACAAACTACTTAAAAATGCAAGGCCACTTTCCAAGGTGAAGGTTAAAAAGCAAACAAGACACTGTCAGGGGAGTGTGAAGAGAGGGTCATTCCTATAATTCAAAGATCTATCAAAACACATCACTATCTAAGGAAGAGCCATTAGAATGCAAAGTGCTGGATATTGAAACAATGGCTGCCACAGACTGACCCATCCAAAACCCCTTGGAAAAACACAATGGGTGAAGTAATTCAGGGCAGGACTGCCAGCCACTGCATGGAGATTGCTAGAAAGACTTCAGCAGAAGAGACAGGCTGAGAGATTTCTTTCTCTCCCTCTCTCTCTCGGAAGAAATGCATTAACTGGTTCAGAAGACCACTTCACTAGAAATCTACCAGTGAACTGAGATCTCATAATAATTACATCTACATCTGACCGAATCCATTAAACCAACTAACCCAAATTAGTTGTAACCTTCTCCCCAATAACAGTGATCCTCCAGTGTCAATTACCTCCCCAGTAACAGTGATCCTCCAGTGTCAATTATCTCCCCAATAACAGTGATCCTCCAGTGTCAATTATCTCCCCAGTATCAGTGATCCTCCAGTGTCAATTACCTCCCCAATAACAGTGATCCTCCAGTGTCAATTACCTCCCCAATAACAGTGATCCTCCAGTGTCAATTACCTCCCCAGTATCAGTGATCCTCCAGTGTCAATTACCTCCCCAGTATCAGTGATCCTCCAGTGTCAATTACCTCCCCAATAACAGTGATCCTCCAGTGTCAATTACCTCCCCAGTATCAGTGATCCTCCAGTGTCAATTACCTCCCCAGTAACAGTGATCCTCCAGTATCAATGATGTCCCCAGTAACTGTGATCTCCCAGTGGCAGTAATACCCCCAAGGAAAATCAAAGGACACATAACCATCTACTCTTCTACATTTTTCTATTGGAATCTAACTTACTTTATTTCTGATAGCACCTGCCAAACCCACGACTGATATCATCTGGAAGGTCAAGGGCAGAAAATACATGGGAACATCATCACCTAGATGCTCCCCCCCAAGCCACTCATCATCCTGACTTGGAAATATATCGCCATTCATTCACTGTCACTGGGTCAAAATCTTGGAACTCCCTCCTAACAGCACTGTGGATGTACCTACCCCACATTGTCTGCAGCGGTTCAAGAAGGTAGCTCATCACCACCTTCTCAAGGGCAATTAGGGATGGGCAATAAATGCTGGCCGAATCTATGCCCACATCCCATGAACGACTTTTTAAAAATGTCTGTGACATCGCATTTTTATTATTTTCTTCTCGGTTTTAGTGGTTAATGAATTTGCTCTTTCTTTAACTCAAGAAAACCTTGTTTGATTGGCTCCTTATTGCTCACTGCATACATAGTTAAATACATTCTGATTCGCAAAAGGCATACCCTCGTGAAGAAGAAACTTAAACTTTTGTTCTGACCAACCAAAGAGGTTGAATAGAGGGGATCCAGTTCAACCCTTCTCACCTGGTCGTAGACAATTCCTCAGCTTCTGAAGGCTGAATTTCCACTGGTTCTAAATAAAGGGTTGAAGATTGCTGCAGGAATGACAATTGAGTCCTTCAAATGATGGGCATCATCTGGTTTTCCTAGGATTCCTAGAAGTATGGAAACATCGCCACTCAACAAGGATATAAACAGATTGTGAAGAACACAGAGCGAATCAACGATCTGTTGCATCTTGTAGCAATAGTCCTGCCTCTGACTGGAAGGTTTATGCTGCCTGCACCTTGTAACTTGATATCTGATGGATGAAGGCTGAAACCACTCGAGGTCATCTGCTAATATGTTAAAAGCAGCACCAGTATCAACTTTAAAAGTAGTATTGAAGCCTTGAGCTTGGATTGTAACTGACCCGTAGGCTGGATTAAGACTATCTCCATCCCTGAGGAGCTCTGTAATTTTGTGGTGTTCTTGACTTTCAGCCTCTTGGAAGGAATTTGTTTCATAAATACTTTCTGGTCTTCAACTTCAATTAAAATGACTGGATTTGCAGAAAGGCTTGAAATATCCAGTTTTGCCAAACTGGAAGCATTCTGTGCCCCCTGCTGGGCAGTCCTGGTATCTATGCTGAGTTTTCGCACCACAATGCAAGCATCTCAAAATGGCTGCCGATGTGGAATTTCCCACCCTTTCGCTTGGTCTGGCAGGCCTTCTTGTGGGTGGTGCCACTGCCTGTGGGCCCACCCAATCTACAGAGTCATGTGGAGCCTCAGAGTCACCAGGAATTATAGCCCGACACATCATTATTTACGTCATATATTAGCATATCCCATCTAAAACCTTGATACTACAATATGGAACCCCGCCTTAGCCTTTTCTCATACTTGCCCTTCAAAGGTGGATTTTCCATTCGTGGATTTTATATATATTTCCCCATATTTCTGTGAATTCTCATTAGTGCATTTTTGTTGGATCCAGTGCCCTTGGTTTGTTGGGGCTAAAGGATCCAGGTTGTACACTTGTTTCAGGGTGACCGAGTTGGTACCAAGACAGAAATGATCTGTAGACCGTCCTTAGAAGAAACACATTCTGTTTATTTACAAAAGGAACTCAGCAGCTACACTTGTGTGCTTACAACTCGAAACTCTGTCTTTGCTCTTCGGACTCTAACTCAAGACTACTCTACAGAGGTAGCCTGCGCTACTCTGCAATTGGGTATAAAGATCATGTGATCTTACATTACAACATTTGTCTTAAAGGTATATTACACATCAGATTACTACATCCCTCCCCCTTTACTCAGAAATCCATTTTAGAATTTTTCAAAATATCAAATTATTCACACAGATAAATAATTACAAAGTCAGTCTTTCTGGGGGGTTTCTTATCTGTGTAGAACGTTTCAGCTCTAAAGTTTCTGATGTTTTATCCAGAATCTCCCTCACTGTAGTTGTCTGGGCATCTGGTTCTTCAGTAGGGACCTGCAAATCTGTTTCTCCGACTCTCTCAGGTTCAATGACATCTCTACTCAGTTGAGTTCTTTCAACAGGAGACATTGATTCATTCACGAACACTGATGGAGTCATTTCTGGGTATTTTGTTCCTCCTCTTCTTATGTGATCCACATGTCACCGTATTACTCAATCTTCCACTTTCACGTGCTAGGAAATTATTTCACCGATCAACCTTGTTGGACCTTCTCTAAAATTTTTCACAAATACTTTCCTACGTTAAATGTCCTGTCATGACTGTGACAGTCATGTCCAATTTTCTGACGTCTGTGCCTTCTTTCCACCTTCCCTCCCCAGGTTTGGCATAATTAGGCTCAATCTCGATCAGAGACGGCGCTTCATCAACAATCCCGCAGGTGTGACACCTGATGTCGAAGGAGAGGTGGTTCTATAATGGAAAGGAAAACGTGCTAATTAGTCGCTATAGAATCTCCAGACAATTTCTTCATGCCAGATTCAAACGTCTGAGTTGGTCTCTCGGCCAGTCCCTTCATAGAAGGGTTGTGTGGTGATGTTTTGGCATGAATAATACCGTTGAGGATGATAAATCGGTGAAATTCAGCAATCGTGAATACTGTCCTATTGTCTTATACGACACTTCAGGTAGTCCGTTGATTGAGCAACTTTGCCGTAGCTTGTCTATTATAGCAGAAGATGTTGGCAACCTCACTTCATATATGTCCATCCATTTTGAATGAGCGTCGACGATAAGGAGAAACATTATTCCCATAAAAGATCCCACATAGTCGATGTGTACTTGTACCCATGGCCTTCCTGACCATTCCCAGAGGTGTAACGGAGCTGCTGCAGGTAATTTTTGTACTTGCTGACACTGTATACAACTTCTCACTAAACTTTCTATTTCTCCATCCATTTCTGGCCACCACATATGTGACCACATATACGTGCTACTGCCTTCATTTTAGAAATTCCTGGATGTGCACTGTGAAGTTCAGATAACAAAGGCTTTCATCCTTTTGGAGGAACAATCACTCAAGCTCCCCACAATAAAATACCTTCCTGGTGGTTATTTCGTATCTTCTCTGGAAATGCAATTTCATTTCATTAGATTCTTGTTTTTGTGACCGACTGTGAAGAACTTGATCTCGCACTTTGGATAAGATTGGATCCTGATGTGCCTTTAATCTGTCTAGCACATTTGATGAGTCCAGGAAGTTCAATAACAAAACAAATTCTTGAGGAATTGGCATGGGCATGGGCAAACGACTAAGTGCATCTGTGTTTGCAATTTGACTTCTGGGTCTATGAATGAAAGTATACTCATATACTGCCAAGATCAATGCCCATCTTTATACTCTTGCTGAGGCTATAGGGGATATAGCCTTGCCTTCACCAAATAATCCTAATAATGGCTTGTGGTCCGAAATTATAGTGAAATGATGACGGTGTATATATTGGTGAAACTTCTTAACACCGAAAATGATTGACAGGCCTTCTTTCACTATTTGAGAGTACGCTTTCTTTGCCGTATTGAGTGTTCTCAATACATATCCTATAGGTCGTTCTGATCCATCACCCATTCGATGGGAAAGCACTGTTCTGAGTCCACAAGGAGATGCATTACATGTTAATACCAACTCCTTTTTTGGGTCAACATACATTAGAAGTGTAGATGATTGTAACAACTGTTTCACTTTTGTGAAAGCTTCTTCTTGTGGTGTTTGCCAAGACCATCTCTAGTTTTTCCTTGAGCAAGTAATACAGTGATGCCAGTTCTGTTGACAAATTAGGCAAGAAGCATCCATAGTAATTGATCATCCCCAAGAATAATTTCATTTTGGATGTATTCTTTGGTGCTGGTGCTTCTCTAATGGCTTCCACTGTTTCTTCAACTGGATGTAGCCTTGTGAATCTACGTTGTGACCTGGGTAAATTACCTCTTTCACCTGGAATGTGCACATTTCCTTTTTCAACCTCACTCCCACCTGCAAAAAATGTTTCAGAACTTCTTCCAAGTTCATCAAATGTTCCTTTTCAGTGAGTCCAGTCACAGGAACGTCATCCAAATAAACTACAATGTGGGGCAATCCGTGTAGTAAATTTTCCATGGTTCTTTGGAATATGGCGCAAGCTGAAGATATGCTAAAAGGTAATCGGGTGTATTAGTACAATCCTTTGTGTGTATTAATGGTGACAAACCTTCGGGATCTCTTCTCAAATTTCAGTTGTTCGTAGGCATGACTCACATCTAACTTCGTGTAGGCAGTTCCGCCTGCCAGTTTAGCGCACAAGTCTTCAATTTTTGGTGTGGGGTGTCTGTCCAATTTTGTCACTTTATTGACTGCTAATTTGCAGCCTCCACAAATTCAAACACTTCGGTCAGGTTTGGGAACAGGTACAACTGGTGCTGCCCACTCTGAAAATTGTACAGGTTGTATCACTCCCTGTTTTTCTAATCTGTCTAGCTCTGCGTCTACCTTATCCCGCATTGCATAAGGTACTGGTCTTGCCTTCATGAATCTTTGTGTTGCCTCTGGATCTGCATGAATTTTTGCCTGTAGCCCCTCAACTTTTCCAAGTTCTTCCTTGAAAACTGAGGCATGTTTTTGTAGTAGTTGTGATAGCCCATTAGTTCTCAGTTGGAAGATTTCTGTCCATTCCAGTTTAATTTCTTTCAGCCAGTTTCGTGTCCAAGGAGACTAGGTCCCTCGCCTGCTACTACCATTAAGGGTAATTTCACTATTTAACCTCTGTAGTGTACTGTGACTTTACATATGCCCTTGACTTGTATGTCTTCTCCAATGTAAGTTTTCAATTTGGCACCAATTTCTTCCAAATTTAGTTTATGCTCCCCATGAGCAGAAAATTACGCTTGGCATTCGGGCGCACACCCGACATGCCCGAGCGTGAAATAAAGCATGTTGACGTCGGCCGAGTGTGCCAACGCCAACGTGCACTCTCGCGATAGTTAGGTCGCCGGGCGCACACCAGAGCCGGAAGCACGCCTGCCGACAATTAAAAGGCCTATTAAGGCCATTAAGTGAACAATTGTCCTGAATTTTTCACTGCCCGTTCAACCTAACGGTTGGCGGGCAGGCGAAAAGGCCAAGCGGCCTTTATATTTTTTAGGGAACCTCATCCATGGACGGGATGAGTTTTCCTAAAGCAAATAAAAATAAAATAAAAATTTAACACTTGAATTAAAAACATGCCCCTGCTGATGTGACAGAGTCACATGAGGAGACATATTTTATGACATTTTTATTTCTTTTTTTAAACAGCGCTTCATCTCCCTGAGGCATGGAGCTGCCTCAGGGAAATTGAAGCGCTCTTTCGTGCGCTTGCGCCAAGTTCACGCTAGGCCCGCACACCCTCCTACCCCTGCCCGCACAGGCAATGCTGAGCGCTGCTGCTCGCGCTCCACCCTGGGTGGGCCTTACTTCGCCTGCCCGCGTAAAAGCGCAATGCGGTGCCGATCACGGGTGGAGGTCGGCTTCAGGTATTTAAAAGTATGTTTACCGATCACTGGTGCCGTATACACCGCCATTCTGATAGGCCTCTCATTCACTCTCATGGTTACATAGATGGGTTCTGTTCTTCCTACCTTTAAATTACATAACAAATAAATATCTGAATCTATTACTTCAGGCTTTTCAATACTCTTAACCTCATAGGGTTTTTGCTTTTGTTTGAAAGTCTGCCTGATTCTACCTTTACAATGTCTCAATGAGGTGTCCATTTTGATGACAGAAAAAACATTTGAGCTTTTTAAGGTTGTCTGCTTCCACCTCTGTTACCATGATGCCATGTTTTTGCTGCTAAGTTTTCACTTTTAATGTGTCTGCTAGTGGTGGCTGCTTCTCGCCTCTGAGTAAAGCTTTGCACTTTCGTACTCTTTTTGGCTGAGACTCCCCGCCCAATGTGGAGGATGGTGCCATTTTGCTCTGCTTATATGGCTCCTGAGTCTCACACTGCACCTTCCATTACCAGAGCGATTTCCAATGCCTTCTGAAAATCTAAGCTTGTTTCAGACAGTAATCTTTTCTGAATCTCATCTTCATTTATACCACACACCAAATAATCTCTAAGCATATCATTGATAGATATCCCAAACTCGCAATATTCAGTTAATTGTTTCAAACTTGCCACATAACAAGCAACTGTCTTCCCCGTGGCTCTATTCCTTGAATTAAATTTGAACCGTTGTATCATCACTGATGGCTTGGGCTGGTAATGATTCTTTACCAGGTTCACTAAGTCATCAAAACTTTTTAAATCTGGGGCACTGGGCACCAACAATTTTCGAATTAATCCATATTTCTTACCCCCACACGTGGATAGAAGGATCTTGCACCTCTTCTCCTCCCCAACAATGTCATTCACCTGGAAGAAGAATGCAAGGCGCTCATCATAGTGAGACCAGTCGTCCGAGGTTGGATCGAAAGGCTCCACTCTTCCAAATTGCGGCATGCTCTGCGGAGATTATTTCGATGCTCAGAAGGAAATTTTCTTTTACTTACAACTAGCGAGCCAGGTATAGTCCGACTTCGGTTCTTCTGATTTCCTTCGTTCTTTCTTGCTTTTTACCTCGTCCTTTCGAGTCTTTTCTTGCTTTGTTTCAAACTCGTCGCGGGTTTGTTGGATCCAGTGTCCTGGTTTGTTGGGGCTAAAGGACCCGGGTTGCACGCTTGTTTCAGGATGACCGAGTTGGTACAGAGGCAGAGAACATCAGGAGATCATTGTTAGAATAAACACGTGCTGTTTATTTACAAACTAAACTCAGCAGCTGCACTTGTGTGCTCACAACTCAACATTCTGTCTTTTCTCTTCAGACTCTAACACAAGACTACTCTACAGAGGCAGCCCCCGCTACTCTGCTTTTGGGTATCAAGATCATGTGATCTTACATTACAACATTTGTCTTAAAGGTATATTACACATCAGATTACTGCAATTTTATATATATTTCCCCATATTTGTCAACTATTTTACGATATCACATCCTTTTTATTGGGCTGGCATGTGACAGTTAATTGTTCTCTCTCTTTATCTATTGTAGTATAAAGAGTTGACAGATGCGATATGCTAAGGTATGACGTAGATAATGATGTATCACTGACATCGGTCAGTCACGTGTTAGTCTCTTGAGAGAGAGGTTGGAACACTTTGCCTAGGAGCAACATGCCTACTCTAACCTGTTTAGAAGTAGCACTAATAAATAAACGGTAAGCAGATACCAGAATATGTTTACGCCTGTCTCCTAACCAAGTATGTGCCTAGAGTCCAAGATAGAAGAACACATCTCAGAACACGATGGCAGCAGTGGGGACATCAATGTAAAAAATCACATCAGTGTTAGCGAAGAAACCACAGAGTGAAGAACATCTTGACAGCAGCTCGTAACAAACCAACACAAGGAGGCAAATTGAACAGAGATAAGGATAGCCATCCCTGGTGAGCAGTCCCTTCTCCTATCCCACCTGTTTGACTGCCTCGAGGGCCCATAGAGAGACTAGCAGTGGGAGTTATGGAAACACCATTCTCTCCAATATTGAGCAGCGTCGGGCCTTCATAATAAGGGAGCCAAAGCTTCAAGTCAGTTCTTTTCTTTATGAGGTAGGCCCAGTAACATGCCCCATTCTCCTAAGATAGGGGGTGCAGGAGTCACTGTGGACTTTGACTCCATTATGAAAGCCTTTGACATTTATTTTAGCCCAAAGCAAAGCTTAGTAATTCAACCAGTGGTCACAATAACCTGGAGAATCAGTTGAATTATTCCTAACTGACCTATATCGCCTAGCTAGTTCTTGCGCATACGGGGTGCTGAAAGTCAAGCTAATCTGTGATCACATAGTCATGGGTGCCTGGGATGAAAAACTCTCCAACTTTCTGCAGACCAAAGATGATCTTACTTTGGAACAAGCGGTCCAGTATGGAAGGCAGTCCGAACTTAAAGCATTTAATCGGGCTATAATATGGCATGATTCCAAGGCTTCACATGACTCCATAGACTGGGTTGGCCCACGGGCAGTGACCCCACCCACAAGAAACACTGTCAAACCAAGCGAAAGGGTGGGAAACTCCACGCCATTTTGAGGTGCTTGCATTGCGGTGCAAAAACCAACTATAGGCCCCAGGACTGCCCAGCAGGGGGACAGAGAATGTTCCCATTGCAGCAACACTGGTCATTTCAAGCATTTCTGCAAATCCAGTCATTTTAATTGAGGTAGAAGACAAGAAAGTGTCTATGAAACACATTCCATCCAAGAAATGGAAAGTCAAGAAAAAGAGGAAGGGCGGAATCTTCCCAGACTTGCACTAAGTGCGGTAGCAGGTGGGTAAAATGACGTTGTACCCGTCGGCTGCAATGGCGGCTCCTCACACCGTATCATCCCAAACCCGTCGCATTAATTATGCATTCCTAAGAAACATGCCGGGCGGGCTCTCATTCACCCACCATGCCATCAACTGATGCTGCTTCATCACACCAGGCACCATAGTTAAAGTGCAGCCGCGCGCACACCTCTCAGTGCTCCCGGCACAGGACTGCTGCACAGACGACATTGCCTCCAAAAGCAAGAAGACTGCAACCCTCAGGTTCAATGATGTGTCCCTCACGTGCCTTTTAGATGCAGTGGAGGCTCACCGTGATGTCCTCTACCCCCGCTCTGGCCACAGGATGGGCAGCAACATCACCAATCCGGCTTGGGAGGTGGTGATTAGCGGCAACACCCTGCAAAAGAAGACAGACACCTAGTGTCACTAGAGGATGAATGATCTCCTTCGGTCCGCCAGGGTAAGTCACTCTTCTCATCACTCTTAACTCACACACTCACAACCCATCACACATCCACACGACCCTCACTTACTGTCAGTTCAAAGGACATCACCATTCACTCTCTCACACTCACTGTCATTGTCCTCATCCTGTTCATGGAACCACTTACCACCCACATGTGCCAGGCATACTTATCATCTGGCCTGGTAGGCATCCTGCTTACACTCTCTCCATCTCTATTCATGCAGGACAAGCTGGCACACAACAACAGGGAGAGGTCACAGACCGGTAGAGAAATGCCTGAAATCAAGGTCCTCACAGACTTTGAAAACAGAGCTCACAGCAGGCCAGTGATGACTTGGACTGGTCCTGTGCTGATGGTGAGATCAGCGTTGCTCTACCAAGTGAGGATCCATCAGTACAACATTCATCAGACAACGATGCTGTGAGTGATGTGTCCTCTTTCATAGGCCACTGCCATGCACTATTTATCTCCCCTTGCTTCTGCAGGCACATCTGGGGAACAGCCAACAGAGACCATGATGCAGGGCCTCCAATCAAATCCCAAGGGAAGCTAAGAAGAGGAATCCGCTGAAACCCTCCCTGAAGATTCATCAAGCGCTCACCCACACCCTCCACCAGCGCAAAGACACACATCTTCGGTATGACCTAGCTTTAGAGTAGCCTCGGGATCACAATCTATCGCAGGGGGTGACGGGGTCTTCCCAGGTCCCATTCCGAGGACTGCTGGAGGCCAGATATCTGCTGAGTCCAAGTCAGGTGATGAGCCTCTGGATTCGGTCATGTCACAATTGCTGGAGCTGCAAAGACAAGCTCGGGAACATCAGGAAGGGATGTCTGCTGCACTCCTCAGATTGTAAGTCACAATAGAGGAGTCCGTTCGCCTTCAGGCTGAGGTGATAGCACCGGCATGCCAACGCACCGAGGTCAACACTGGTTGCATGGCGGCTGCCATGGAGACCTTGGTCCAGGACGTTGCTCCTGCACTGCTGCATGGGCTGAACACCATCACTGATGCCATAGTTGGCCTCCAACAGTGTATACGCGAGAGGGGCGCTGGGCAGCTCGATCTCACTCCAGCTACCCCTTCTCCTCAAGGAGTCAGCCAGGGGCTTTTGAGCACCCATAGGGAGGAGGATCAACAGGTGCACACCCTGGGCCCATCCACCCAGGTGACTCCAGGAGTGTCCGCCCATCCGAATCTCCTCTTCCTGTGACCTCAGCAGCTCCAGCTCCACAGGCCGAGGAGGGTGCCACTGCTAAACAGCAGGACCCCGAAAGCAGGCCGGGGCCCTCCAGGTCTTGGCTCTCCAGAGGACGCCTGCCAAGGTCATCACAGACAGGGCATCGCAGTCAGCAGGCTGCCTCCATCTCTGCTGTGGATGTTGGGGGAGCACCAAGACGTAGCAGCAGGGTTAGGAAGGTTAAGGAGATGTAGTTGCTCAGCCTGGGAAGGGCTGTTAATCATTTGTACATAATGCTCACTATTGTCAATAAACTCCCAAGAATGTCTCCCTGCCTATGGCTCCTTCTTCTGATGAGCAGTGTTCATGTCACTCAGATGTGAAACCTTTCTGCACAAGATAAAGGCAGGTGTCTCAGTCCAGGGCCTCTTCCCTGTGCTTTGTGCAGCCTTCAGACCAAAGTGATGGTCCAGCCTCACACTCCTTGGACACATTACTGATGCCTGTACCTCAATGGTGCTTGTCATTGCTGCCAGAATATTGTGGGCAGGCGTCACAGAGTTCCGTCATTCTCTCTGTGTGCTCTCAGCACCTTTAAGGTGGGGTTGAACCCCATCTCTGCAGCATCTGTGACCAATGACGCTGTGCTGCTTACCACGTACCGCCCTCCCTCAGCTGATGAATCAGTGCTCCTCCATGTTTAACATCACTTGGAGGAAGCACTGAGGGTGGCAAGGGCTCAGAATGTACTCTGGGTGGGGGACTTCAATGTCCATCACCAAGAGTGGCTCGGTAGTACCACTACTGACCCAGCTGGCCGAGTCCTAAATGACATAACTGCTAGACTGGGTCTGCAGCAATAGTGAGGCAACCAACAAGAGGGAAAAACATACTTGACCTCATCCTCATCAACCTGCTGCCGCAGATGCATCTGTCCATGACAGTATCGGTACGAGTGGCCACCATACAATCATTGTGGAGACAGAGTTCCGCCTTCACATTGAGGATACCCTCCATCGTGTTGTGTGGCACTACCACCGTGCTAAATGGGATAGATTTCGAACAGATCTAGCAACTCAAGACTGGGTATCCATGAGACGCTGTAGAGTGCAGGAGGGCATGCCAGGAGCAGTACCAGGCATACCTAAAAATGGGGTGTCAACTTGGTGAAGCTATAACACAGCACTACTTGTGTGCCAAACAACATAAGCAGCAAGTGATAGACAGAGATAAGCGATCCCACAACCAATGGTTCAGATCTAAGCTCTGCAGTCCTGCCACATCCAGCCGTGAATGGCGATGGACAATCAAACAACTCACTGGAGGAGGAGGCTCCACAAATATCCCCATCCTCAGTGATGGATGAGCTCAGCACATCAGTGCAAAAGATAAGACTGAACCATTCGCAACTATCTGCAGTCAGAAGTGCCAAGTGGATAATCCACTCGACCTCCTCTGGAGATCCCCAGCATCACAGATGCCAGTCATCAGCCAATTCGATTCACTCCACATGATATCAAGAAACAGCTGAAGGCACCGGATACTGCAAAGGCTATGGGCCCTGACAATATTCCAACAATAGTACTGAGGACTTGTGCTCCAGAACTTGCTGCGCCCCTAGCCAAGCTGTTCTGGTACATCTACAATACTGGCATTTACCCAGCTATGTGGAAAATTGCCCAGATATGTCCTGTACACAAAAAGCAGGACAAATCCAACGGGCCAATTACCGTCCCATTAGTCTACTCTCGATCATCAGTAAAGTAATGGAAGGGGCATCACTGCAGGAGCTCCTTAGGATAGTGTCCTTGTTAATTGACAAGTGGCAAGTAACATTCGCATCACTCAAGTATCAGGCAATGACCATCCCCAACAAGAGAGAATCCAACCATCGCCCCTTGATGTTCTCTCATCTAGGGAGAGAGAAAAAAAAGTTAATTGGCGGAACTTTCCCTGAATTGCACTGTGCGGTGGTGGGCGTGAAGAAAGACTTTTCTTCCAATGGTGGGTTTTTGCGCCGTATCGTCCCATTCCCGGTGCATCCCACCTCATTAATAATGCATGCATGGAAAACACGCCGGGGTGCTGGTGGGCGAGCATAGATTTGCCTACCACGCTGTGACCTCAGCGCTTCCTCACTCCAGGTGCCATATTTAAAGTACACCAGATCGCAGCCTACTTCCTGTCTCCAGACCAGGTCTGCTCCAGGTGACAGATGGCCCCAAAAGCAAAAGACAGCAGCCCCAAAACTTACTGACGCCTCTCTGGAGGACCTGCCGGACACAGTGGAAGCCCACCACGAACTCCTCTGCCCCCACTAAGGGCAAAGATCAACCACCAAGATGGGAGGCAGTGGTGGTGATGGTAAGTGCCAACGCCCCCCAAAAGAAGACAGCCACCCAGTGCCCAGTCATTCCTCTCATCACATTCAACTCACAAATCCAACACACATCCACAGGGTTCGCACTCACTGCCAGCTCAAGGGACATCACCACTCACTCTCTCACAAACACCCTCATCTCTCCTGCCCATCGTGTCCTCATGCCGTCCATGGCATCATTCATGCTCCACAAATGCCAGGCATCCTTCTCTTGTGGCCTGGTGGGCATCTTGCTTACACTCTCTCCACTTGTTTCCATACAGGATAAGTTGGCCCACAAGAACACGGAGACGGCCCAGGCTGGGGGAGGAATGCCCAACATCAAGGTCCTCACAGCCTTTGAAAATAGAGCCATCCAGCTGGCTGGCGAGGATGTGGACCGTTTCTGCGCTGACGATGAGGTCAACAGCCCTCAACCAGATGAGGATTCTGCACTGCAACATCTATCAGACAACCATATTGTCAGCGATGTGTCCTGTTTCACAGTCCCCTGCCGCGCACTAATTATCCCTCTTTTCTATCGCAGACACAACCGGGAAGCAGCCGAGAGCAGCCATGAGCCAGGTCATCAACTCCAGCCCAGAGGACGCCTCAGAAGAGGAATCTGCAGACACGCCAATAGAAGACCCGTCACAGCGCTCACTCACACCCTTCACCAGCGCAGGGACACACACCTCAGTGGGACCTAGTTCTAGATTAGCCCCAGGGGTCACAATCTGGTGTGCACACTGCACTGTCTGATCCATAGCAGGCAGAGGCAGGGAAATCCAAGGGTCCTGACACTCAAAAGACAGCTGGAGGGCAGGAATCTGCTGAGTCGGAGTCAGATGAGGACCCTCTAGACTCGATTTAACCTCATGCTGGAGCTGCAAAGACAAACTCGGGAGCATTGGGAAGGGAAGTCTGCTGCACTCCTCAGATTGTGAGGCATGATGGAGGGGTCCATGCACCTTCAGTCCGAGGTGATAGCACTGCCATGCCAACATATTGTGGCTGCCATGGAGACCTTGGTCCAGGACATCAGTCCTGCACCGCTACAGCAGCTATACTGCATTGCTGAGGCGCTTGCAGGCATCCATCAGTGTCAATGTGAGGGGGAGCTGGGGCATCTCAACCTCATTCCAGCTGCCCTTCCTCTCAAGGAGTCAGCCAGGGGCCCTCGGGCACCCATTGGGAAGAGGAGGATCAGCAGGTGCACACCCCGGGCCATCCACCCAGGTGACTCCGGGAGTGTCCGGCCCATCCGAATCCCCTCTTCCTGTGGCCCCAGCAGCTCCAGGTCCAGAGGCTGAGGAAAGCACCGCTGCCACACAGCAGGACCCCATAAGCAGACTGGGGCCCTCTAGGGGCCAGAGAACGCCCGCCAAGGTCATCACAGACTGGGCATAGCAGTCAGCAGGCTGCCTCCCCCTCTGCTGTGGATGTTGGGGGAGAACCAAGACATAGCGGCAGGGTTAGGAAAGTTAAGAAGATGTAACTGCACAGCCTGGGCATAGGTGTTAATCACTTGTACATAATGTTCACTATTGTAAATAAAGCCCAAGAATGTCTCCTTGTCTATGGCCCCTTGCCTAATGAGCAGTGTTCGTGTCAACCAGATGTGAAGCCTTTCTGCACAAGGTGAAGGCAGGTGTCTCAGTCCAGGGCCTCTTCCCTGTGCAGTGTGTAACCTTCATAGCAAAATGATGGTCCGGTTTCACACTCCCGGGACACATTACTGATGTCTGCACCTCGATGGTGCTGGTCATTGCTGCCAGAATGTCGTGGGCAGGCGTCACAGAGTTCCGTCATTCTCTCTGTGTGCTCTCAGCACCTTTGAAGTGGGACTGGCCCCCATCTCTTCAGCATCTGTGTCCGGTGATGGCGTGGTCCTGAAGGGGACAAGTGCTGAAGGCTGCCAAAAGATCTGGTGCTATTAAAGTATTACCACTGGGTCTCCAGGATATGACTCTGTTCACAGAGCAGAAGTAAGCTGCCTTCAGCCAGACAGGAGCCAGACATTCTCAGAAGCTATGTGAAGATCTATGGAGTGTCCTCGCTGCATGTCGTCATCATCCTCCTGGAATCTAGGCAACTAATAGGGCCTCTGCTGTGTCTCCATGACAGAAGCCTTATCACTGAGGGTATGCACACTACCATCAGCCACTCAGGTGTCAGATGTTCACAGATACAAGGTGAAGATTTCAGGACTGTCCTCACTGTATCTCGTCACCATCCTCCATGCATCTTGTGACTATGAGGGCCTCCCTTGTGCACCTGCCTCATCTGGCCAGTGTGATGGCCTCATCACCGGCATCCTCGCCTTTGAGGACCTCATCATTGTCATCCCCTCCGACATCCTCCTCATCGGAGGATACGTGCAACTCCTCCATCTCCTCCTCAGCCAGGTCCTCCCCGCCTTTGCAGCACCAGGTTGTGTAGCGCAGAGAAAGCTACGCTGATGCATGACACCCTCTGGGGGCTGCATTGCAGTTCTCCACTAGACCTGTTGAGGCAGTGGAACCTCATTTTCAAAATACCTATAGTTTGCTCCACCAAAGCCTGGGTTGCGTCATGAACCTTGTTGTACCATCGCTCTGTTGCAGTCTGAGGCTGCTGCGGGCATCATCAGCCACATCCTCTGTGGGTAGCCCATGTCTCTGATAAGCCAACCCTGCAGCCCCTGTGCACCCTGGAAGATGTCAGGGATCTGTGCCCTGCTAAGGATGTAGGAGTCGTGGACGCTCCCTGGGAATTGTGCACAGACCTGCAGGATACGTTTGTTGTGGTCACAGACCAGTTGAACATTCAGCAAGTGGAAGCCCTTGCAGTTCATGTACTGGGCTGCCTGTTGCCATGGAGACATAAGTGCCAAGCGAGTGCTGTCGATGGCACCTTATACCTGTGGAAAACCTGAGATCGCTGCAAATCCCAGCATGCTTGCTTCCTGCCTTGCCTGATCCCGGTCGAAATGCACAAAATTCTGTGCCTTCGTGCAGATGGGGTCTGTGAACTCCTAGGTGCACATGGAGGCTTGCGAGATCCCACACAGCTCACCTGTGGAGCCCTGGAAGGGGCCCCTGGCTTAAAAATTGAGCACCGCAGTCACTTTCACTGTCACTGGCAGTGGATGCCCTCCTTGTCCCCATGCCGCCAAATCCTGCAGCACATGGAATATGTGAGTGACCAATTCCTTGGGCATGCGCCACCTTTGGTGACACTGGTTCCCGCTCATCTGCTGGGGTGGCAAGCACCGTCTATAGGCCCTGGGCCGAACGAGGGGCCTACGAACAACAGCTCGCCATGAATCTTCAGCTGCCTGAGCAACAGGCCCTCCTGCCCCTTCACCTTGAGGGCGGCGCTTCTCCCTTTCCCGAGCCAGGAGTCTCCATCACAATCTTCTTCTTCTCTGCTCTCTGTAAGCCATGAGGCATACCGGTAGATCACCAGCTTCCGTGATCCCAACATTATCCTTCTGCAGGATCAAAGAGTCAGATCACCAGGCTCCATTATCCTGATAAAAGCAAAATATTGTGGATGCTAGAAATCTGAAATAAAGACAGAAAATGCTGGGAAAACTCAGCAGATGTGACAGCATCTGTGGAGAGAGAAACAGTTAACCTTATGAGTCTGTATGACCCTTCTTCAGAGCTAAAGAGAAATAGAAATATGATGAAATTTATGCTGTTTAAGGAGGATGGAGCAGGTGAAGCTGGATAGAAGACCAGCAATAGGTGGGGACAAAGGAGAGATTGACAAAGACGTCATGGACACAAGACAAAGCGGGTGTTAATGGTAGTGGTAAGGGCTAAAGGAGGTGCTGATAAGTGGCATAAAGGTGACAAAGCAGAATTAGTAGCAGAACAAGGATGAGCACTCTGTGAAAGAACAGCACTGAACAAGCAACAGATGGCCCTTTAGGGGGTGGGGTGGGAAAAGGGGGTGGTGGGGTATGAAGAAGGATGGAAAAAAGGATAAAAGGGGGGATAAAACGATGAATAAATGAATAAAAGGGGATTAAAAATAAATGAAAAAATAAAAAATAAAATAAGTTTAACAAAAAGGGATTAAAAAAGGGGTGAAGATAGAGGAAAAAGTTCATGGTCTGAAGTTGTTGAACTCAATGTTAAGTCCGGAAGGCTGTAAAATGCCCAATCGGAAGATGAGGTGCTGTTCCTCCAGTTTGCATTGGACTTCGCTGGAACATTGCAGCAGGTCAAGGACGGACATGTGGGCATGAGAGCAGGATGGTGTGTTGAAATGGCAAGTGACAGGGAGGTCTGGGTCATGCTTGCGGACAGACCGAAGGTGTTCCACAAAGTGGTCACCCAGCCTGCGTTTGGTCTCTCCAATGTAGAGGAGACCGCACTGGGAGCAGCGAATGCAGTAGATCAAATTGAAGGAGGTGCAAGTAAAGCATTGCTTCACCTGAAATGAGTGTCTGGATCCTTGGACAATGAGGAAGGAGAAGGTAAGGGGGCAGGTCTTGCACCTTCTGCGATTGCATTGGAAGGTGCCATGGGGAGGGGATGTGTTTTGGGGGTGATGGAGGAGTGGACCTAGGTATCCAGGAGGGAACAGTCCCTATGGAATGCCGACAGGGTGGGTGAAGGGATGATGTGTTTGGTGGAGGCAGCATGCTGGAGTTGGCGGAAATGGCGGAGGATGATCCTTTGAATGCAGAGGCTGGTGGGGCGAAAACTCAGGACAATGGAACCCTTTTCATGTTTATGGGAGGGAGGGGAAGGTGCAAGGGCAGAGGCGCCGGAGATGGGCCGGACACGGTTGAGGGCCCTGTCAACCACCATGGGTGGGAAACCTCGGTTAAGGAAGAAGGAAGACATGTCAGAAGTGCCGTTTTGTAAAGCGGCATAATCGAAACAGATGCGACAGAGGCGAAGGAACTGAGAGAATGGAATGGAATCCTTAGAGGAAGCAGGGTGTGAGGAGCTGTAGTCGAGGTAGCTGTGGGGGTCGGAGGCTTGTAATGAATATTGGTGGACAGTCTATCACCAGAAATTGAGACAGAGAGGTCAAAGAAGGGAAGTGTTGGAGATGGACCATGTGAAGGTGAGAGAGGGATGGAAATTGGAAGAAAATTGAAACATTTTTCCAGGTCCAGACGAGAGCATGAAGCAGCACCGAAACAGTCATCGATGTACCGGAGAAAGAGTTGTGGGAGGGGGCCGGAGTAGGACTGGATCAAGGAATGTTCCACATACCCCATAAAGAGACAGGCATAACTGGGGCCCATGCGGGTACCAATGGCCGCACCTTTTATTTGGAGGAAGTGAGGCAAGCTTAAGGAAAAATTACTCAGTGAGAGAACAAGATCAGCCAGATGGAGGAGAGTGGTGGTGGATGGGGAAACACGCCATTTCGATGGTGGGCAAGCTTTCATTTGCCCACCATGCCATCACTTCGCCATTTCATTATGCTGGGAACCACATTTAAAATGCAGCTGTGCCTCTGCACACCTCTCAGTGCTCCCAGCCCAACATTACTGCACAGTAGACAGGATGGCCCCGAAAGGCAAAAAGACTGGAGCCCCCCAGTTTAGTGATGCCATCCCTTAAGCACCCTGTGGATGCTGTGGAGACCCCTGCTCTGCCCGCAGGAGGGTCAGCGGCATCACCAATCCAGCATGGGAGGCGGTGGCAGCGGTGGTCAGCGCCAATGCCCTGCAAAAGAAGGAGGACAGCCACCCCGTGCCGCTACAGGATGAATTGTCTCATCTGTTCTGCCAGTTAATTCACTCTTCTCATCACTCTCAACTCGCACACTGACAAACTCATCACACTTCCACAGGGACCTCACACCTCAAGGGACAACACCACGAACTCCCACACACCCTCACATCTTCATCAGGCTCATACCTCCCGAGCTTGTGTCCTCACCCTGTCCACTCACCACACAAACATTCCACACAGTACCATGTGTCCTGCTCACACTCTCTCCATCTGTTTTTATGCAGGATAAGCCTGGTCACATCTGCAGGGAGAGGTCCCAGACCAGGGGTGGAGTGGCCCACATTAGGCCCCTCACTCACTTTGAGGAGTGTGCCATCGCGCTGACTGGTGAGGATGTGAACCCTGCATGCAGTGATGGTGAGGTCGGCGGTGAACACCCATGTGAGGATCCTGCACCACATCATCCCTCTCTCAATGCAAATGTGAGTGCTCTCTCTCCTGCTCTTGACTCTGCTGCCATGCACTAATTATGTCTACTTTGGTTCACAGGGAGCTCTGCCAAGGGATCAATACCCTCAGCCAGCCAGTCCCTCAGCTCCATCCATGTCCTCACCTCCAGCCAAGAGGACACCTCCTCCATTGAAGAGCTGGAAATAAGCAGCCTTGAAGACCCGTCACAGCGCTTACCCACACCCTCCACCAGCGCAGAGACACACACCTCAGTGGGACCTAGATTTGGAGCAGGCTCAGGTTCACAATCTGGTGGTCACTGCATGGACACATCTGCAGCAGGAGGAGGCAGGTTCAGCCGAGCTCCCTGTCACTTGGAGGACTGCTAGGGAAGAAGCATCTGTAAGGTCTGAGTCAGATGACGAGCCTCTGGACTTGGCCTTCCAACTCATCGTGGAGAGTCAGCAGAAGGCTGGGACATCATCAAAGCTGTTGGAAGTCCTCAACAGAGTGGCACATGAGTCGGAGAAGTGAGAGCGCCTGCTCTCTGATGAAGTGGTGCCCATATGTTCACGTATGAAAGTGTCCATGGGAAGGATGGGGGACGCCATGGAGGCCCTGGTCCAGTGGAATGCGGAGTTGCACGCAAGCCTGCGTTCCATTGCGGGATCCACTAGTGAATTCCTGCAGTGTCCATCTGTGCTGACCTGCATCTCTGCCCACCCATTGATCACTGATCACACTCACATACAGCACTTGATCCCACTCACAGTCTTGTTTGACTTTCAATTTAGACAGCACGGTGGTGATTCAGTTCTTCATTCACTCCCGCATCCTTTTCCCTCCACCAGTCACCCATTTCCTTTCCCCCATCACAGTTGACCCCCTGGCATCACCTTCCACCTCCATTCCGTGATCTACCAGCCACAAGCCTTTTCCTTCAGGGATGTGCAGGTGAACGTGTACGTTCCCTTCATACAGTCATAGTCATACAGTCATAGAGATCTACAGCAGAGGAAAAGGCCCTTCGGCCCATCAAGCCTGCGCCAGTCAAACAAGTACCTAACTATTCTAATCCAATTTTCAGCACTAGGCCCATAGCCTTGAATGCCATGGCATAGCAAATGCACATCCAAATGCTTCTTAAATGTTATGAGAGTTTCTGCCTCTATCACCCTTTCAGACAGTGAGTTCCAGATTCCCACCACCATCTGGGTGAAAAAAATCTTCCTCACATCCCCTCTAAACCTCCTGCCCCTTACCTTAAATCTATGCCCCATGGTTATTGATCCCTCCACCAAGGGGAAAAGTTCCTTCCTGTCTACCCTATCTATGCCTCTCATAATTTTATACACCTCAATCATGTCCCCCCTCAACCTCCTCTGCTCCAGGAAAAATAACCCCAGTCTATCCAATCTCTCCTCATAACTAAAATTCTCCAGCCCAGGCAACATCCTGGTAAATCTCCTCTGTACTCTCTCCAGTGCAATCACATCCTTCCTATAATGCGGATTCCAGAACTGCACGCAATACTCAAGCTGTGGCCTAACCAGTGTTTTATACAGTTCCCATATAACCTCCCTGCTCTTATATTCTATGCTTTGGCTAATAAAGGCAAGTATCCCATATGCCTTCTTAACCACCCTATTTACCTGTCCCACTACCTTAAGGGACCGGTGGACATGCACACCAAGGTCCCTCTGGTCCTCGGTGCTTTCCAGAGCCCTACCATTCATCGTGTATTCCCGTGCCTTGTTTGTCCTGCCCAAGTGCATCACCTCATACTTATCTGGATTAAATTCCATTTGCCACTGATCAGCCCATCTGACCAGTCCGTCTATATCCTCCTGTAATCTAAGGCTATCATCCTCACCCCATCACCCCACCAATTTTCATGTCATCTGCGAACTTACTGATCAACTCTCCTACATCAAGTCTAAATCGTTTATACATACCACAAACAGCAAGGGACCCAACACCGATCCCTGTGGAATCCCACTGGACACAGGCATCCAGTCACAAAAACACCCCTCGACCATCACCCTCTGCTTCCTGCCACTCAGCCAATTCTGGATCCAATTCGCCAAATTACCTTGGATCCCATGGACTCTTACCTTCGTTATCAATCTCCCATGCGGAACTTTATCAAAAGCCTTGCTGAAGTCCAATGGACTACGTCAAATGCAGTGCCCTCATCTACACTCCTGGTCACCTCTTCGAAAATTTCAATCAAATTGGTCAGACATGACCTCCCCTTAACAAAACCATGCTGACTGTTCCTGATTAATCCCTGCCTCTCCAAGTGTAGATTAATTCTGTCCCTCAGAATTGCTCCCAATACTTCCTTCCTGAAAATCCCACCCCATCCACACTAACTTCCCCAACCTCCTCCTTCCCACTTCCAGGGTCCGTGTCTGCCTCTGAGTCCCCACTAACCACCCTCCCCCTCACCCTCCCTACGCCTCACTCTGCCTAGGTCATTCTCATCATTCCCTCGTACTATGCTCACCCTCAGTTTGGTCCCCAGGAGGCAGTCATGGGCTCATCAGAGCCCTCCCTTGCATGTTCTCCTGGACATCTTCCCCCTCCCCCCCCCCACCCCGGACTCCCCCACTCCACCTTCGTCCTCCCTCCACCAGACTCCCCCCCTGCTAAATCCTTCCCCCTGACTCCCTCAGACACCCTTACATCTTCTGACACCCATAATCCTTACCCCCTCCCAAATCTTTCCTCCAGCCTTACTCCTTCCTCCACACTTATTCCCTCTCCACTCCTCACTCCTTCCTCCCCCCGGACTCCCTCCCCTCTCCACACTCCTTCCCATCTCTGAACTCCTTCTCTTATACCTTCCACCTCCCCTTATGCCTACCTCCCCTGTTGCCATCTTCTTCCCCATTACCCCCTCTTCCCCCTGTACTCTGACCCCATTCCCAACCTGACAGCTTTGTTCCTCCCCTTCCCAACCTCATCCCCTGACACCTCTTCCTCACCTAGTCGATCCTAGGCCTTTCTCTTCTATCCCCAGGTACACCATCCTCTCCCAAACACTGCTGGACCTTCCTCTCTACCCCCTTGACCATCATCCATTGTGAGCAGACCCTCAACAGTGACTTTCCACCTTCCGTGGGCTGCTTCGCAGCAGAGCCATGCCCATGAGAATCCACCCGGCATGCAATGGACGTTCCTCCAGTGTGCCATTTCTGTCGGGCTCCAGCATCTTCTGCTCCTCAGATGTCCATGATGTGAGCAAGGCCCTGGTGGTAAGTCCTGACTTCTGCACATCACCGAAGTGCAATTGCACCTATGTGGGCGGAGGATCCAGCAGGGGAATGATTCCGGCGAGCTGGCCTTACAATGATATGCACATCTATTACAATGAGGTTCCTGATGCTCGATGGTGGGGAAGGCAGCCTGCCATCGACGGGCTGAGCGGACGATCGCAAACTGGTTTCACGACGTTGTGAAACCGATTTATGTCCTTCTTGCCATATTGTCTGCTCACGCCACTGAGCATGCCTGATGCCAGCAGGCACGGAAAATTCTGCCCTTAGTTTTTATATGGGATTAAGTACTAGAAGGAATTTGAATGCATTGATTGTTTTTTTATGAATCACTGTTTTCTTTAAATGGTGAAGTCTGTAATATACACTTAGAACTTTATTTTATTTCATCTCACCATAGCTCTGGAGGTCTGCCCATGGTAGACACTGGATGAGTTGACATGGAGGGTGTAAGGACAAAGGGTGGTGGATGGGATGCATGGGTTGGCATGAGTTGTCACTATGTTGTCATAAGAGCTATAAAGTACTGAGGGCCTGGATGGGGGGCATAGGTTAGCATGCAGAGTCTGAGGGGCCATGGTGATGGGTTGGGTGCATGAGGTGACATAAGTTGTATGAATGGAACATGGAGAGTGTGTGAAAAGTGAGGGTGTGTGAGGGGTGAGGGCTTGAGAGCTATTTTTGGTTTTATTACACTATTTTACAACTGGGTTGAAGTCCCAGAGCACCAAGGTGGGTCTTTTCAACAGCCCGCCATAGTAACGGGCAGATCTTTTGGCTGCCTCCAAACTATTCCAGGATTGGCAAGCCTGACACCTGCTAACAAAATCCCCCTCCCCCCCGCCCCCACCAACCACCACCTGCCCCACCACTCCACAATGAAAATCAGACCATTTGGGGCACGTGTGAAGGATAAACAGTAACTCAGACTAGTTTGCCAAGTTAACCAGCTTCGATACTGCAATTCCTATGTAATTCTATGATAGCCCCATTCTATACTAAGCCATTGGGAAATGCATAAGAATGCATGGAGTGTACTTAAGGCCGGGTGCGTTTGTATGGAACTAACAATGGATTTTGCCTCTTCCCCTAACCCAGTGTACATGGGGCTTGAGCACAGGCACCAGTCTTGTAACCATACAGTGCATGATTCCTCTTAACAGTGTAATCAAAATTGCAATGAATGAAGAATTTCCAATTCCTCCACAGCTGATGCTGAAATACATTTGTATTGAAATCCAGACATAGGCCTTTCAAAGTCCGTACAAGTGATTCAGTCTGGCTCATCTCCCCTTGGTCCCTGTTCTGTACCTAACTGTGGCAGGATGTTGAAGTGGGAATTCACCATGTGGAAAATGGTTCGCACAACCGACAACCAACCAACTCATTATTGAAACATCTCTCCAGTTAATTTCTAATCATCCAGCCTACTTCTTGTGAATTTGCCAAATTAACATCTGCAGAGTTTTGCTCAGAATATCACAGCAGCGAGCATTTCACATTTTATCAGCCGATTTAATAATGCTGCAAAAGCAGCGATATGTTCAATGCTATTTTAAGGTGATGTTGCTTGTTGTCATTAATTGGAAAAATCCATTCACCGGTATGCTTTACTAGGCAGTTGGCATGGGTTTGCCCTTCACAATTCTTTAATTGGTGCCCTGAAGTGGCCCCAGCATTGAATCCTGTCAGTGCTAAGCAATTAAGCGACACAGTTAGATCTTGCTATGAGAAGGCAGCAATAACCACATACCAAAAGACAATATGATCTGCTTCTAATGGCATTAACACAGACATAAAGCTGTAGAAATTAATATCAGGACTAATCTCTGACCTCTAGGCACTCCGACATGGAACCCAATTCCATTATGTGGGATGTTAAATGTACTGCTTTACTCATCTTTCTCAGTGCTTAGGTCTTGTGGGAATGAAATAATCAGAAAGCTCTGCAAGGGAAGTGTATATTCCTACAGTGACACAAAGCCAACTCAAGCAGGTTGCTAATGCAGAATTTTAAAATGCCATGAGTAGGTGTTAGAGGTTGCTTGTGAGTAGGTGCTGGAACTTTCGGACTAGTCATTGTTTCAGCTATTTTAACAGCATTACACTAAGAAGATTAAAATGAGCTGTCATTCATTTCAGCAAGTCCAAAGTCACAGTCCTAGAAATTGGTTTGTGCCATCCTGCTGGTGCAAACTGGGTGCAGGAAACAGTCCCTGTGCTGATGGATAAGACTGAAATCCAGCTGACACTGGGCCTCATTGGCGAGTTTACAGCTGTTTGTTATTTGTCCCCATGGCAGTTCGCTGGCGACTTGGATTTCAATTGCAGGCCATTGCACCACCCAGAGGCGCCTTCAGGTAGATCCTGGGAGGGAGGGAGAAGGGTTAATTGGGAGTGAGGGGAGCATCAGGAGGACAAACAGGAGAGAGGGGCAAAGCAATTGGAAGAGGAGAGGGTGCCGGGGAAGGAAGAAGAGAGAGGAGATCAGGAGGGGGCCAAGCAGAGGCCAGAAAGCCTGCTCTTCTTGGTTCCACATTCAGGTAAGTTTTATTTACCATCTTGGTTGTGGCCTAAAGGTGTTTCCTTTAATGACCCCAGTTAGGCTGCATGTAGATCATAACAAAAACAGAATTACCTGGAAAAACTCAGCAGGTCTGGCAGCATCAGCGGAGAAGAAAAGAGTTGACGTTTTGAGTCCTCATGACCCTTCAGCAGAACTGTGTAATATTAGGAGAGGGGTGAAATATAAGCTGGTTTAAGGTCGGTGGGGGGAGGGGGGGAGAAAAGTTGTGGGGGGTGTGGTTGTGGGGACAAGCAAGCAGTGGTAGGAGCAGATAATCAAAATATGTCACAGACAAAGGAACAAAGAGGTGTTGAAGGTGCTGATATTATATAAACGAATGTGCTAATTAAGAATGGATGGCAGGACACTCAAGGTACAGCTCTAGTGGGGATGGGGTGGAAAGACTGACAGGGCATTAAAGGTATAGATTTAAAAATAATGGAAATAGGTGGGAAAAGAAAAAATCTATATAAATTATGGGAAAAAACAAAAGGGAGGGAGAAGAAACGGAAAGGGGGTGGGGATGGAGGAGGGAGTTCAAGATCTAAAGTTGTTGAATTCAATATTCAGTCCGGAAGGCTGTAAAGTGCCTAGTCGGAAGATGAGGTGCTGTTCCTCCTGTTTGTGTTGGGCTTCACTGGAACAATGCAGCAAGCCAAGGACAGACATGTGGGCAAGAGAGCCGGGTGGAGTGTTAAAATGGCAAGCAACAGGGAGGTTTGGGTCTTTCTTGCGGACAGACCGTGGGTGTTCTGCAAAGCGCTTGCCCAGTTTACGTTTGGTCTCTCCAATGTAGAGGAGACCGCTTTGGGAGCAACGAATGCAGTAGACTAAGTTAGGGGAAATGCAAGTGAAATTCTGCTTCACTTGAAAGGAGTGGTTGGGCTCTTGGACGGTAAGGAGAGAGGAAGTGAAGGGACAGGTGTTGCATCTTTTGCGTGGGCATGGGGAGGTGCCATAGGTGGGGGTTGAGGAGTAGGGGGTGATGGAGGAGTGGACCAGGGTGTCCCGGAGGGAACGATCCCTACGGAATGCCGCCGGGGGGGTGAAGGGAAGATGTGTTTGGTGGTGGCATCATGCTGGAGTTGACAGAAATGGCGGAGGATGATCCTTTGAATGCGGAGGCTGGTGGGGTGATAAGTGAGGACAAGGGGGACCCTATCATGTTTCTGGGAGGGAGGAGAAGGCGTGAGGGCGGATGCGCGGGAGATGGGCCGGACACGGTTGAGGGCCCTGTCAACGACCGTGAGTGGAAAACCTTGGTTAAGGAAGAAGGAGGACATGTCAGAGGAACTGTTTTTGAAGGTAGTATCATCAGAACAGATGCGATGGAGGTGAAGGAACTGAGAGAATGGGATTGAGTCCTTACAGGAAGCGGGGTGTGAGGAGCTGTAGTCGAGGTAGCTGTGGGAGTCGGTAGGCTTGTAATGGATATTGGTGGACAGTCTATCATCAGAAATTGAGACAGAGAGGTCAAGGAAGGGAAGGGAAGTGTCAGAGATGGACCATGTGAAAATGATGGAGGGGTGGAGATTGGAAGCAAAATTAATACATTTTTCCAGATCCCGACAAGAGCATGAAGCAGCACCGAAGTAATTATCGATGTACCGGAGAAAGAGTTGTGGGAGGGGGCCGGAGTAGGACTGGAACAAGGAATGTTCCACATACCCCATAAAGGGACAGGCATAGCTGGGGCCCATGCGGGTACCCATAGCCACACCTTTTATTTGGAGGAAGTGAGAGGAGTTAAAGGAGAAATTGTTCAGTGTGAGAACAAGTTCAGCCAGACGGAGGAGAGTAGTGGTGGATGGGGATTGTTTGGGCCTCTGTTCAAGGAAGCAGCTGAGAGCCCTCAGACCATCCTGGTGGGGGATGGAGGTGTAGAGGGATTGGACGTCCATGGTGAAGAGGAAGCGGTTGGGGCCAGGGAACTGGAAATTGTTGATGTGACGTAAGGTGTCAGAGGAATCACGGATGTAGGTGGGAAGGGACTGGACAAGGGGAGAGAGAAGGGAGTCAAGATAACGAGAAATGAGTTCCGTGGGGCAGGAACAGGCTGACACGATCGGTCTGCCAGGACAGTTCTGTTTGTGGATTTTGGGTAGGAGGTAGAAGCGGGCGGTCCGAGGTTGGGGGACTATCAGGTTGGAAGCTGTGGGAGGAAGATCTCCAGAGGAGATGAGGTCAGTGACAGTCCTGGAAACAATGGCTTGATGTTCCGTGGTGGGGTCATGGTCCAGGGAGAGGTAGGAGGAAGTGTCTGTGAGTTGACGCTCAGCCTCCGCGAGGTAGAGGTCAGTGCACCAGACAACAACAGCACCACCCTTGTCAGCGGGTTTGATGACAATGTTGGGGTTGGACCTGAGAGAACGGAGTGCAGTAAGTTCAGAGAGAGACAGATTAGAATGGGTGAGAGGAGCAGAGAAATTGAGACAACTAATGTCACGCCGACAGTTCTTAATGAAAAGATCAAGGGAACGTAAGAATCCAGAGGGAGGGGTCCAGGTGGAGGGAGAATATTGGAGGTGGGTAAAAGGATCCGTTGAACGGGGAGAGGACTCCTGCCCAAAGAAGTGAGCATGGAGACGAAGACGGCGGAAGAAGAGTTCAGCATCGTGCCGAGCCCGAAATTCATTGAGATGAGGGCGTAAGGGTATGAAACTAAGTCCTTTGCTGAGCACTGAACGTTCAGCGCCGGAGAGGGGAAGCTCAGGGGGTATAGTGAATACACGGCCGGGGCTGGGATTGGAAGATGGGGTGGGGACGGAGGGACAGGCAGGGGTGGAGGGTCCTGGATGGGTGTTGGTGTCGATGAGTTGTTGGAGCTTGCGTTCCTTAGCACTTGAGAGAAAGAGAAAGTTTCTTGTTGAGGCATCGGATGAGACGAAGAATAAAATGAAACTGGGGGCACGTGCAGCTTTGAAAAAGGGTGCGGCGGTGCTGCTGGAGGGAGAGGTCACATGTGTTCATATGGCGGCGCATGGCACTGAGTGTGGATCTCAGAATGTGATGGGAACAGCAGTCCGAGAAACGTTTTATGTCCTGGAGATGCCTGTAATCCTGGGTGGGTTCAAAACATGAGGGATGGAATTTCAGTTGAAATCCACATGGGGTAAGTCGGAGACGGAGACAGTCACTGAGAAAGGAAATATGGCTGTGAAAGCGGCTTTTAGCAAACACCTTGTCAAACACCAGGAGAGAAATGGAAAGCAATGAAGGTGAACAAGGCAGAAGAGAGATATGGAAATCCTGTTGGAGAGCAGAACAGTACTTCTTCAAGGTAGACATTTCTTGAAGAGGAGTGAGACAGAGAGTCAATTAAACACAGAGATAAAAACAAAAAACCATGTAGACCATGTTTTTCTGAATGGGGCCGTCTTGGCTGTTTTGCAAAGAGGGCTTCAAAAAGGGCTTCAAACTGGCCAAGGCTTCTCCGGCAGCCCCTCCCAAATCTGCAAACTCTACCACCTAAAAGATCAAAGACCGCAGGCACCTGGGAACACCACAAAGCCCAGTTTCCCTCCAAGCCACACACAACCCTGACTGGGAGAAATAGTGATTTTTTTTATCATTGCTGGGTCAAAATCCTGGTACTCCCTACCCAACAGCAGTCTTCACCACATGGACTGCTGCGGTTAAAGGCAACGGTTTACCACCACTTCTCAAGGGCAATTAGGAATCAGCAATTGATCCTGGCCTTGCCTGAAACACCGTATCTCATGAATGAATATACACTTTTTAAAAGAATAGACGTTAGACCCTCTATCTCCATATGTGAAGAGTCTAACACCTGTTTCTGCCATGAGTTCTTGTTGTCTCTTTTCCACCTTTTACTGTAATGGTGGATGAAACACTTGCAGTGTGTGAGGAATGCGTCTGCTCCACTTGCCATATTGAACAGCTAGGTGGCTGCTTTACACTTGACAACTCAGTGCATTGCCATCAAATTTCTAGGCCATGATGTCCTTTGTAACAAAAATATTTGATCACAAAATATATACTTTGTATAATATTAACACCATCAAAGTATGTTTTCAAAAAATGAGAGTAAAATGAACTTTCATGAATAGGCATAAGACACAAAGAAGAGAAAATCTGGTAAATGTCAGAAAGGTGATCTTGCAAAAATAAGAGGACTGGAGCAAAAGCAAAATACTGCGGATACTGAACATCTGAAATCAAAACAAAAATAGCTGGAAAAACTCAGTAGGTCAGGAGGCACCTGTGGAGAGAGAGAAACAGTCAATGACCTTTCATCAGAATAGAGGAGGACCACAGAATGGCAATTCAAGACACGTTGTTGGGGGTTATTAACCTCAGAAGAATGGGCAGGTTTGGGTTGGATGCGAGGTTAAAGTGTTAAAAACCTGAATCTGGACCCAAACCAGGCTCTAACCTTAGGTTTGAGCAGAGGCGGAGGACTAACCTGCTCCAAGATGGTGGATTGGCTCTTTAAGTATTATAACCAGACTGCAATCTTCATTGTTATTCTATATTTGACATTTAACTGGGAGCAACCAGGTTTCCCAGGCTTCAGGGAGTCAAGCAACTAAATTCAGGTGAGGATTGACAGATCCAGGAGGTAAGGGCCTTTTCAGTTCATGCTGGATCCAGCATGCTTACCTGGCCACCTAATGAGGGGCAGAAGTCCCACTCAGGGCGTTAATCCGCCCTGGAGTGCTTTATGGCTGTGGGATGGGTCGGCGTGGAGCATGTCGGTTCCACGCCATGCATTGTTTCTGGGGGTGGGGGTGGTGGGGAGGCGGTTAGAGGAGCACTGTACAACCCCCGCCTCCCATATTATCCAGCCCCTCCTCTCCAGGCCTTTGATTTCCCTTCACCAAGCCTCTGATTCCCACAACCTTCCCTTTGAGGTCTCTGGCCTCCACTCCTCACTCCAAGGACTGACCCCACTCTCCAGCCACCGTGCCCCAATCACACACCCCCCCAACCCCCAACCCCAACCGAGGTATGGACCTATCCGGTTCTGAGGCCTTGACTGAGCTGTTCCTTGCCCAACTGAAAGCCAAGTCTGTCAATCCAGTTGACTCCCAGACTACTAACATCATATGCACACAGTGGAGTTAATATTATTTCTGGATTCCCCAGGCCTAACCAACCCTCTTGCTCCTGGAAGGTCAGGTTAGCTTAAATCCAGCCCATTGTACTCTCACACAATGTTTGATCCAGTTGCCCTGCAGACAGAGCACTGTCTGAAATCTTTCATATTAATGTGCTTTTTGAAGGCTTCTTTCAAAGATAGATGTGATTTTCTGTCAGTGTGCTGGTTACTTGATATTCCAACAACGAAGGTTATGGTTAACAATGTAAGGCCACACCCTGGAAAACCTGCTGCTGTACCAAAGGAGGTGTCAACACTGTTGAGTGGAGAAGTGATAGTATCAGGTGCAGCATTCGTCTAACAGTATGCCTTGTTAGATTAACAAGGTTTACTGATGGGCCATCTGTGCCTCCTACCCCCATTGCTACTGAACAAGGACACTTAGTCAAATCTACAAGAGCAGGATGAGTAACATGGCAAATCACTAGGGGTCAGGAAGGAAGTTTTCCCCTCGTGTTTCACGTAACTGTAGCACTACATGAAGAATTCTCTCTGATCCACTCGACACATTCATTGTAATGCATGACAAATGCGGGGAAAACTGTGAGAGAAGTTTGAAAATCACAATGTGTAAAGCAGGGCACATTTCAAAAGCCAAAGAATGCAAAATGTTAAAAGAAAATAATGCTGGAAATCAAAATAAACAAATAAAATTGTACAAATGCACACATGGGTCCATCAGCAACTTAAGGAGAGACAGGGTTCTGGCATGAATATAGGAACAGAAGGAGGCCTTTCTGCCCTTTGAGCCTGTACCACCAATTAAATCATGGCTCATCTGCATTTTAATTCCCTTTAAACATTTTGGTTCCGTAACCCTTCATTCACTTGTCTAACAAAAATCAATTTTTAACTGACCTATACCAACAGCTATTTTTAGGGACAGTGTTTTAGATTTCCACTATCTTTTGATGGAAGGAGTGCTTCCTGACATCATCCCTGAATGGTCCAACTCTGATTTTAAGGTTACAGCCTCGGCCTGAAACATTAACCTTGTCCTTTTTCCCTCTTCAAACCGATCAAGCTTTTGCATATCTTTAGCATTTTCTATTTTTATGTTAAAAAATTAAAATTATTTCTGTGCTGTATTAATATGTATTACGCTACTCACAAGCAGCCAGCCTCAAAAAATACTTTCAATTTTATGAACTTTTAATATCTAATGAGTCGATAATTACTGGCATGTAACTCAATAAATTGGTTTTGCAAGAAATG
Organism: Cetorhinus maximus; assembly: GCF_964194155.1. NCBI lineage: Eukaryota > Metazoa > Chordata > Chondrichthyes > Lamniformes > Cetorhinidae > Cetorhinus > Cetorhinus maximus. The sequence continues at coordinate 41,752,770 of NC_135889.1, read as the reverse complement.
ATGCAAATCCATATCTTCATCTAGAGATTTAGAAATAATTCCTTCATTCATAAATATTTTAAATGTTTAAATTACAGTGTAAAAAACACTACTTCTCCCAGATTAAATATTGCAAATAAAAATATGTTTGGGGAAAAAAATAAACCTAAGTCAGGGCTGGAAATGTATTTCCACATTGTGCACTATCAAGGTCCTTTAACCTGTGAGAATCTACAATTAGGCAGCCATTTCCTTTCCCTGTAGGACTCAATTCAGCATCTCCCCTCCCCACCGTGCCTCCCACAACATCCCCCCCCCCACCCCCACCCCACCAGGCGCTTTAGTTCATCAGCAATAGAGATGTTCCCTGTCTGAGCAAACTACATTCAACTGATTTCCACCCCAAAAAGAAAGATGCTTCTCCTCAGACGTAACAATTCTTTCCTTCCCCCTTGTGGTTTTCTGTCCAGATACCATGCTGTGGCTTTTCTACATGCTGGTTCTATCGGATGCTTGCTGAGTTTCTTAAAAACCATTGGGGGTATCTATTTTCTCTATGTGTAAAGGTAAAGAAAAATAATAACCTCAGCACACAAGGGGAAATAAGCCTCATTGTTTTCAAAATGCAGTCATCAAGCTTCAAAAACTGCCCTGCTTTTTAGAAATTTACAGACGTTGCTCATAAAGTGAATTTACTTCACGAAAATGCCATTTGGTCCTGCTTGATAACCCTATGAGCTTTCATGTTTCACATGTTTTTGGTGTCACTTGTGTGTGTATTGAAGCCACTCATCTGTTAAAAGCAAAATACTGGGGACGCTGGAAATCTGAAATAAAAACAGAAAATGCTGAAAAAACTCAGCAGGTCCGGCAGCATCTGTTTCTCTCTCCACGGATGCTGCCAGGCCTGCGGAGTTTTTCCAACATGTTCTGTTTTTAATTTCACTCGTCTGTTAACTTTAGTATGACTGATACAAATTAATGCTTTTAAAGCTATTAATAGACACTTCTATCATGTGGATGCACAATTTATCAAATCACCCATTTCACCCTGTCACTAAAGCGATTTCAGGCCTAGTTTGACCATGCTGCCCTCAAACGGTACCGTGGTAATAAGGAAAATTCCCTCTGTGCATCTTGCTCAAAATCAATTTGGCAAGATTGATCCAAATAGTAATTCCATGTGTTCTTTGTTTGCATCTGAAATCTTAATGCCGTGTGGGTTAATTGTAGGAGCTCCAGCAGTTTGGCAGTTTACCCAGGGCTAAATCTCATTCTTAGGTCACAACACCTCCAATCGGCTAGTGTGATGTCACCAACAAACAGGTCATTTATTGTCAAGACTTGATTAGAGGTGACTTCATGACCAGTCACTCATCCCAGGTTTGATTTGAAACTAGGGGCAGAATCTTCTGGTCGGCGTGTGGGGGTGGGCCCTGCATGCTGACACATAAGCTGACACGCGGTGACGTCGGGTATGCATCCCGATATCACCGCGCATCATTCCGATCTTCAGTTCGGCGAGGGTGCACCAGAATCGGCTGCGTGCCCGCCAAACTGTCAAAGGCCTGTTAAGGCCATTAATCACTTCATTAAAGTCATTGTCAGGGCTGCCTGTCCAACCTTAAGGTTGGCGGGCAGGCAAAGAGCCCAGGCGGCCTTTGAATTTTCCATGGAACCTCATCCGCGGGTGGAATGTGGTTTCATGAAGCGTTTATAAGTTTAATAAAAATTTTTATTCAAATTCATTGACATGTCGGAGCTCATGTGACACTGTCAAATGAGGGGACGTGTCTGAATTATTTTTAAAATTTTTTTTCAACGTTTTCATAATCAAAGTAACCTCCTTGAGGCAGCTCTGTGCCTCAGGGAGATTGCTGCGCTCTTTCGTGCTCATGTGTGAAAGAGCGCAGGCCCCGACTCTCCCTCCTCCCCCTGCCTGCACAGGTAGTGCTGAGCACTTCTGCGTGCACGTCACGCTGGGCGGGCCTTAATTGGCCCGCCCACGTAAAATGGCGGGGCGCAGCAGATCGCGGGCGGCGATTGGCCGCGCACCCGACCATGACCGCTCCCGCCCAGCCCGCCCAACGGGAAGAAAATCCTCCCCTAGGATTAGTATCAAAATTGTCATACCTTGAACAATAACAGACAATCACCATTGAGGAGAGGCTTCTTTCAGTTTGATGCTGATTATAATCTAACAGCCTTTTAATTTTACTTTCTTAACTAAATCATATATTTTTCTTAAAGTCAAAGGCCCTGATATTTACAGGTGGCTTGGAGGAAACGCGGAAAATGAGGAAAATGTATTTAAATATAGTTGGTGCCTCGTCTCCATGACAAGGCACAAAACTCACCACGGGCGCTGAGCGTGTGTGTGATGTGCTGGGGACACGTTCTAAATCTCTAACACCCCACAACCTCTTCTGCTCATCAATTAGGGTTAATATTGAGGCCAAACAAACTGATTTATTTAGATCTCTATGGTTCACAGTGACAGCATGTGTTTATACATATTTTGAAAATTCCTGAAAACAACAGCGTTTGGTCTCCTTATAGCAAAGGAGATTAAGGCGGGTATTTAATGAAGGTATTCAAAATTAAAAGGGTTTTTAATAGCGTACATAAGGAACAGCTGCTCTCACAGGCGGTGAGGGGGGTCAAAAACCAAAGATTTAAGATAATTGGCAAAAAAAAAATCCGGGGAACAAGGAGGATTTTATTGTTTTACGAAACATGTTGTTGTGAACTGAAATTAACTGCCTGAAGAGGTGATGGAGCAGGTTCAACCCCCAACAGGAAATTGAATTAATACTTGAAAAGGAAATGTTGAAGGGTAATGGGGAAAGAGAGAGGAGTGGGACTAATTGGAGAGTTCTTTCAAAGAGGCGGTATAACCATCTGTGCCGCACAATCCTATGATCCAACAATATTGTGATATTAGCTAATGAATACACTGGCTCCAGTGTTTACTGGGGCTGCTTTGGTAGGTGAGACGGGCAGGAGTTTTAGTCAAGATGCACATTGTGCAGCTTTGACTCCATGATATGTGTCCTTTTTCCAGACAGTTTCCTTGTCTGGAAGCCAGCCCAATGGATAGGCTTGGCTCCCTGTCAGCAAGGAACATACCAGAGGAGGTCACAGCCCAGAAGTAGGTAGGGGATCGACCTGGTTTAGTGATGGCTTTTGTAGGGGTTCTTGGGTCTTGAGGGGAAGGGTTGGTCACAGTTCCCAGGTGAGGGTCGGGGGTTGGGGGGGGCGCGGCGGGGTGGGGGGGTGCCTGATCCCCGATCCCAGGAAGGGTACTTATACTCGATTGCAGGATTCTGATGCAACACTTGGGGTTTAGATGGCAGAGCTTCCAAGGAAGCAGATAAGCTTGGTGGGCTGGCAGGAAGCACTTATCTACTTATCTCTTCCACAAAGCAGTCTTTGCCTCCCTTTAGCCGTTAGGTTTCCTGAGGCCTGGGGATCCAGGGCAGCCAGGGTTAAAACTGGAAGGCAAGTTAGGCATGCAGCCTCAGTAGAGTAATTACGTGATCAGCCCACTCCCATTAAGAAAAGGAGTGGGCAGGCTGGAGGCAGCTTGCGCTCTGGTTTTGCCACTGTTAGTGTTTTCATATCTCACCTGTTGTGACTGTGTATTTGTTAGCATGTTAAACATAATAATTTAAATATAGGTTTATGCTAATACGCACGTCATCACAGGAGATGCAATACCACGTGATTCAGCTCTCTCGCACAGTCAGTTAGCACATGAAACAATAAGTCTGCATTAAAGCTCTGTGTTCAGCCTCTCTGTCTGTCCTTCAGCTTGTATTCATCTAGAGAGAGATAACAAACAATACCTGACCCAAACTCACCCATTTCTGGGGTTAAAATTCTTCCTCAGCTGTTATTTTTGGGTTTTCATTGTTACTTGTTGAACACTTTTCAGGCGTAGGGGTGAGTGTGTCGTGCAGAGGGTCAATGTGGGAAAGCGGGAAGCGCCCATTGACGTTGTCAGTGTAACGCCCAGGCCATTTTAACTCCTAGGCCTCAGTATCCTGTAAGAGGAGGGGGCGAGATAGCCAATGGTTGCGAGTGAGATTTTGTGCGGCATGAGGTGCTGTCCGCAGGGATCAGAGGGAAAGGTTCCTTCACATGGGGTAAGAGAGGGAGAGGGGGTGCTGGAGTTGATCACAGTCAGCGGGAGAGAGGGAAGCTCAGGGCCAGAGGAGGTTCAAGACTTTTGGTGGGGTCTTGGGGGTGTTCTGGAGGGGCTCTCTTGCTCCTGCTCTTGTAAAATTCTAACTTAGCAGAGCCCTCATCCTGCCTGCTGCACATCACACTGTGTTTGGCCCAAGTTGAGCTTCAGATGACATACCTGTGCCATCTCTAAAGCCACCTCATTCCACCTCTGTAGTGTGGTTTGACTTTGCCCCATAACTTAGCTCATCTGCTGCTGAAGCCTTCAACCATGCCCTTGTTACCTCTAGACTTAACTATTTCATTGCATCCTGCCTAGCCTCCCATCTTCCACCCTCTGTAAACTTAAGTTCATCAAAATTCTGCTGCCTATATCTTAACTTACACTACGTCCCCTTCACTCATCATCTCTGCACTTGTTGACCTACATTGGCTCCAGGGCCAGGATTTTGACATCAGCATGCGGGGGTGGGCCCGACAAGCCAACGCGTAAAATGACGCACGGTGACGTCGGGCACGCGCCCCGACATCACCGCGTGTCATTTAGATCTTTCGTTCGGCGGCCGCGCGCACAAGAAGCGGCTCCGACCTGTCAAAGGCCTGTTAAGGTCAATAAAAAACAATTAACGTGATTATCAATGCTGCCTGTCCAACCTTAAGGTTGGCGGGCAGGCGAAGAGGCCAAGCGGCCTTCGTGTTTTTCAGGAAACCTCATCCATGGGCGGAATGAGGTTTCCTGAAAGTTTTATTAAATAAATAAATATTTCTTTCACATTTCATAAACGTGTCCCAGCTCCTGTGACACTGTCACATGAGGGGACATGTGTAAATAATTATTACGTTTCTTAATTGAAAAGTCTCAATTTGTACTTAATCTCCCTGAGGCGGGATTTTTGCTCTCCTTCACACACATGCGTGAAGTTGCCCCGCCCACATATAATGGCGGCGGGGAGCTGATCACGGGCGGCGATTGGCTCTATGCCCACCTGCACCCGCTCCCGACTGGCCCGCCTGACAGGGAGAATATACTCCCCCAGGTGACATGACACCTCAATTTTAAATTCTCATTCTTGTTTGCAAAGTCCTCTATGACCTTGCCCCTCCTCATCACTATAGCCCACCCCAGCACAACAACCCTCCAAGGTATCTCCTCCAAGTTTGGTCCCTTGGACATCTTTAATTTTAATTGCTCCACCAATGGCAGTTGTACATTCAAGTGAGGCTCTAGGCTCCAGAATTCCCTCTCTAAACCTCTCCACCTCTCCATCTCTCTTTCCTCTATTAAGATACTATTTAAAACCTTTGCAATGTACTCTCAAATTGTCTTTTGGGAGTTCATGGGTTATGTAAGTGCGTGGGCCCTTTAAATTTTTCTTGGCCGTTTAAGCTTGGTAACAAAGGAGCCAACTTGTGCACTGCTGTGCAGTTTAGAGGGGACATTGCCTCTTTGATGAAGGCTTTTAGTTATCTGCTCTGACATTTTACTGTGTTGAAGGTACCTTATAAATGCATATTGTTATTGTTGTTATTGTAGTGTGACTCAGCATTAAAATTGCATCTAGGTCCAAATGGCATTATTGGGCTCCATTTTTAAAAAATATTAATACGCTCCTGCCTGTCACTGATGTTGGACAACACCTGAAATTTAAAATGACAACCCAAACACAGCGGGAATCATTTGAGCACCAATGGGGCCAGCCACAGCCCCTGGATTTCAATGTATGATTTGCACAGTCAAAATGATATCTCCTTTTGTTGCATACCATGGACGACTCATGAGTCTGGCATGGTTTGCTTCAAAAGATATTTTTCCTACACAATTATACTGCTCATTTCTTGATGTGGCTCTTGAAACCCATGGGATTTATTCTCGCTGTAGCATTCTGTTCCAATGTGGTAAATAAAAAAGGAAGCCTTCCTCCAGTCGCTCAGATGTAAAACAGTGACAGCTTCTCACAAGGTTTCTTCTCTTACCAAATCAACTCTGGCTCCTTCTGTCCCCTGAGGAATGCTTGATTATTGATGCTTGGAACAAAGGCAGTGTAAGGCTATTCTAGATGACAGTGATTTAGAAATACTGGATCTCCAGCTCATTCCAAAGTGGCATTTTGTCATTCGCCTCCTTGGCTTTTCTATCCAATAATCCATTATATTTTTCCATTGTGATTACAGGCCAATCACACATCCAGCTCTCCCCATCAACGAGCTTGCGGGTTAGTTTTTGAAGGAAAGAAACCAAACTGCCTGTGACTGTGAGTCTGCGCTGACATTGAGAAATATTAGAGACTATCTTTCACATGGGCAAAGAAAGCCTGAGTCGAAAGGACCTGCATGCTTAAATTATTTCAGCCCCGCGTAAATAAAGCTTTATTGATGGCAGGTTCAGAGGCGCAGGCAATAACTTAAGCTGACTGTGCTGAGGAGGGACAGTTATAGTGCGAGCCAGTTAAGGTTGGATGTTGCCACGTAAATCTGCAAGTGGTGCCCTTTAATTCACAAATCTGTTTATCATTATCTGAGTAGAGGTTTGCAGGTGACAGCTATGTTCTAGAGAATAGGCTTAAATCAGTGCTAATTTGATCTTCCCAGTTACAGGCTCAGTCTTCATTTTCCACTGACAGTTGCTTGAATTGTTGCAAGGGCGCATAATAAACATTATACAAGTAATTTGCAGGTTCAACTATGTCAACAAACATAATAGGCACAGCTATTAACGTAATCAAGCGATGATTGTGTTTTAGTACTCTTCACAAATCTTTTATGTAATTAATAGAATTACATGCCTTTATAATAATATTTTAGAAATTTGTATGCAATGCATGCAAACAAGAATGAAAAGGCAGTCAGTCAGCAAAGATGGAAAGGGGGTAGCTCCAGCTACTTTCCTGTTCAGCTTTCTGATTTCAGAGGGCATTAAAAAGCTTGATTTTCACACTGATGCTCATATCTTCATCTGCTCTATTGGGTGTAATATATGTGCTATCTCTTTCAGTTTCATTAGCTCTGCTAAAATTGCATTGTTCCTGATTGGCATCTCTATTTTATTTAAGGCAGCACATCAAATTGCAGAGGAAATGCATGTGGCTTGATAGGAATTTCTCCATCTAAAAACAGGGCCGTTCAGGCCACACCCTTGTTTTAGTTGGCACCCTGATGAAGCATGTGCAGTTTTAATACTGAAGCTGTACTGGTACCACAAACACACTTCAGTTCCTATAGCAAATGATAAAAGTTGGCTTTTTGTACACCCATCTCTTTTGTGAAACTTAACATTAAAGTTGCATCCAACAGAGAAGGAAAGAAAAGAAAATCTTGCCAGACCATGAATTGAAAGGGAAAAGCAGAGTTACCAATTCCCAGTATTAAACTAACAAACCGGTATAGTGTCCTATCCAAGTATTATGTCTGGAAATCTGTGCTACTTAAAGTTATTGAATCCTTTATAAGGCTGAGTTGCTGAAGCAGCCTATCATTGACTGTGTGACATATGAAGCCCTAGTGAATGTGACAAGGTGGAAAAGCGGCAGCCAGAGCGCAATCAATTTACTGCAGGGCTCTTAGAAATTGGAACTGTGTCATGCAGTAACTCACCCTGCTGTAATGTCCTTCTTCGGCTGATTGCACAAAAAGAAGATAAAACAACAGGAATGGTTGCTGGCCACAGAAGAAAGGAATCACACTCAGGCTCATTTACATTGGGGAGAGTACAAGTGCAGAACACAGTACAAATGCTCATAGTTTGATCATTTCCACTCTCTTCGTCTGACAAATTCCCTTGAGATCCTAGCAGACAAGTTGAAAGACAGGAGCAGGTCTGGAAGACACAATCGTTATACATGTCACAGTGAGCAGCTGAGCTCTTTAATGAAAAGGGCTTTTGCACTTAGTTAGAGATACAATTTGATGCACACTGCATAATTAGCAATGATTTCCAAATAGATACAAAGTAGGCAGTTATAAGGGTGAAGACACACTGCCAGATGGCTACTGGATAAACCAGTTCAACTTGCAGCAATTGCAAGCACCCTTTGTGACTGAAAATTGATAACACCCAGTGATGAAATTATGATAGATTGACCAGAAAAAGCCATCAAGACACTCGGTTCCAGAACTCATTACAGTCTTGGCCGAAACATGGACACAAGAGTTGAACTTCAGAGATGAAATGAGAGTGACTGCCTTTGACATCAAGGTATCATTTGACCAAGTGTAGCATCAAGGAGCCCTAGTAAAATTTATATCAATAAGAATCAGGGAGACATTCACTCTCCACTGGCTAGAATCATACCTAGCACAAAGGAAGATGGCTGTGGATTTTGGAAACCAATCATTTCAGACCCAGGGCATCATTGCAGGAGTTCCTCAGGGTAGTGTCCTAGCCTCAACCACCTTCAGCTGCTTCATCAGTGACCTTCCTTCCATCATAAGGTCAGAAGTGTCAATGTTTGCTGATGATTACATAGCGCTCAGTGCCATGTGCGGCTCCTCATACTGTATATGCCCACATGCAGCAAGACCTGGATAACATACAGGCTTGGGTGGATAGTGATAAGTACCATTCATGCCACAGTGTCAGGCAATGATTATTTCTAACAAGAGTCAGAGTCCAGCCACCTGCTCTTGAAATTCAATGGCATTACAACCAATGAAACCCCAACAATCAACATGCTTGGAGAGGTCACCATTGTTCAGAAACTTAACCTGACCTAACACAGAGATAGTGTGACAACAAGAGTGGATCAAAGGCTGGATATTCTGTGGCAAGTGGCTCACCTCCTGACTCCCTGTAACCTGTCCAGGATCTACAAAGCACAAGTTAGAGTTGCAATGGAATACTCTCCTCCTACACTGATACATTCAGCTCCAACAGCACTTGAAAATCTCAACAGCATCCAAGACTAAACAACCTGCTCAATTGGTATCCTATCAACCACCTTAAGCATTCACTACCTCACCACTGGTGCACTGTGGCTGCAGTGTGCACCATCTGCAAGATGCACTGTTGTAATTCACCAAGGCTTGTTCGACAGTATCTCTCAAATCTGCAACCTCTATCACCTTGAAGGACAGTGGCAGCACTTGCATGGCAACATCACCAGCACCTCCCTTTAATTCACACCATCCTGACTTGGAAATATACCGCTGATCCTTCATTGCGTTGGCTCCGAATCCTGGAACTTGCTACCTACAACAGCACTGTAGGAGAACCTGCATCACGTGACTGTAGCGGTTCAAGAATGTGGCTCACCACCAACACTTCTCAAGGGCAATTGGGAATGGGCAATAAATGCTTGTCCTACCAGTGATGCCCTCATTCAGTGAGTGAATTAACAAAAACAGTATTAGGATTTCTTTAAGATCTTCTTAACGCTTCTTTTGATTCAAAATCGATCACCTGCATTGCTAATTGTATAGTTATAAAAGAATATGATTCTAATGCAGCTTGGCCAACCTACTTCAGTGAAGGGTCCATTGAAAACAATCTACCTGAGAGAATGTTCAAACTAGAATGTCACTCACCGATGTTTGTGTCAGCATTGTATCCGATGACATCTTGTTCGAATAATTCAAACTTGCAGAGTGTGGCAGATGGGTTCTTTGAGGGAGTTAGAAAGGAATTTCTTCATTCAGTGCTGTGATCATAACAAGCAGTTTATGTCAGGATAATGGGGCAGTGTTGATTATCTTGATATTTGCTTTGCTACCAAGATATTTGGAACTCCTAGTTATTTCGCCAAATGATCTTGCAAATTATTTTTGCTGATACACCAGAAGTATGGCAAGAAATGTCTTAAGCCATTTTGAGATTGGTAATGCATTTCCTTTCAAAACATTTATGCGCTTGCTGCAAGTGAGTTTATCGTTAAATTGTCACTAGAAATGTTGAGATTGCCACACATACAAATGAAAATTCTATTAGGACTACCATCCTAATACACTAGAAAGAAAATGTTGCATTTATATAGCACCTTTCACAATCTCAGAATGTCCCGAAGCGCTTTACACCCAATTATGTACTTTTAAGTACAGCATAGTCACTGTGGTGACATAAGGCAGAATTTTGCCCTCGGTTGGCGGGCGGGCCCCACCAGCTCGGCGGCGGACGGGCAGTCGAACTCCGCCGCTGAAACGGGGCCTGCCGCCATTTTGAGTGGGCGGGCCAATTAAGGCCCGCCCAGTGGCCTGCCTGACAGGAAGTGCTATGCGCTTCCTGTGTGGGAGGTGGAGGGATTCCCCATCTGTCAAAGTGCGCTCTTTTGCGCATGCACACGAAAGAGCACACTACTCCCTGAGGCAAAGTGCTGTCTCAGGGAGATTAGTGACAACTTAAAAATCATGAAAAATAGAAAAATAAAAAAATTATTAACATGCCCCCCTCATGTGACAATGTCACATGAGATGGGACATGTTAATAAATCTCACATAAGCTTTATTAAAGTTTTTAAAAATGGACATGAAACCTCATCCCACCAGTGGATGAGGTTTCATGTTTTTTCAGAAGCCCGCTGGGGCTCCTGGCCTGCCCGCCAACCTTAAGGTAAATAGCCTGTCAATGGCCTCAATTGGCCATTGACAGGTTGGTGGGCGGACAGCTGTCTGCCCGCCTTCCTAAAAATTTAAAGGGACTGGGATGACGTCGGGGGTTCCTCCTGATGTCATCCCGTGTCATTTTCCCTTCGGTGAGCGGGCCCCGCCCCCAAATTGCCTACAGGAAAATTCTGGCCATAGGAAACATGGCAGCCATTTTGTGCACAGTAAATTCCCAGGAGCAGCAATAATGACCATATAATCTGATTTGACAGATAAATATTGGTTAAGGCACTGGGGAGAATATCTCTGTCTTCTCTGAATAGAGCCATTACTTCCACCTGACTGGTTAGATGAGGCCTCGGTTTAATGTCTCATCTGAAAGACAGCCTTCCAACCATCCGGCATTCCCTTAGTAATGTACTGAAGCTTCAGCCTGGATTATGTACTCAAATCTCTGGATTGGTTCTTAATCCCACAACTTTCTGAGTTGCCAAGTGATTCCTGTGGTGGTTTACTAGTGATGGAGGCATGTTATGAGTATAATTTTTACATTGAATATTTTTAGACTTTTTAGAATCTAAAGCATATTAGCTCCCCTGTGTTTGTTAATAATGATATAACTGGCCTGCTTCTCAAAATCACAGAATCACAGAATTTTTACAGTGCAGAAGGAGGCCATTTGGCCTATTGTGTCAGAACAGCTCTCCAAATGAGCAACTTACCTAGTGCCATTCCCCTGCCTCCTCCCCATAACCCTGCTCATTCTTCCTTTTCAGATAACAGTCTAATTCCCTTTTGAATGTTTCAATTGAACCTGCCTCCACTGCACTCTCAGGCAGTGCATTCCAAACCTTAACCACTCATTGCATGAAAAAGTTTCTTCTCATATGACTGTTGCTTCTTTTACTGATTACAATAAATCTGTGCCCTTTCCTACTCGATCCTTTCATGAGTGGTACAGTTTCTCCCTAAAAACTCTGTCCAGACCCCTCATGATTTTGAATAACTCTCTCAAATCACCTTTTAACCTTCTTTTCTCCAAGGAAAATTGTAATAAACTTGATGTACCGGACAGGTTTCTTACTTGAAACAGATAACTTTATTTACAGAGCACTTGTAGAAGCTACATGCTTGAACCAGGTCCACGACTAGAAAACCCCACCCCTAAGATTACCCGCGCTTAGGGCTGATTCATCTGTAAAATCATGTGACCCCTAAAGGCAGTAGTAAAGGTTTTAACCCACAATCACTACATTCCTTCCCCTTTAATTTTTTTACATTTCTTATTTATAAGAATATATTAATCCATGACATATACATATACACACAGGTCATGTGGTTATAGGTTAAGCCTCTGAGGTGGTTTCTTAATTCAATTAGAATGAGGTAGCTCTATGGTTTGAAATTTTCCCACTGGATTGACATGATCAGGAACTGCAGCATCAGGACATCCTTAGACAATGGCAGTTCAGAATTAGGCAATTCAACAAAGATATCAGGTATGTCTATTCTAGGTCAATCTGGCACCTCAGGGATTAAAGGTTCGACATCAATTACAGGTGGAATAACTGGTTGTTGGAATGTCTCTCTACTCCTTAGAAGATCCACATGTTTTTGAACAATCCGGCCTTCCATTTCCACTTGGAATTACAAAGGTCCAGTTTCAGAGACAATTATACCAGGAACCTGATTAGGTCCATTTCCAAAATTTTACAGGAAAAATGTCTCTCCCACAGTAAATCTTTGAGCTTTGCTATGAATATTATGATTCACTTTCTGACTACTCTGGTTCTTCTCTACCTTCCCCTCTAAGTTTGGAAACACCAGCCTTAACCTTGTACGAAGGCAGTGTTTTATCAGTAATTCAGGGGATGTTGAGCCCGTAGTTGCATGAAGAGTCATACGATAATTGAAAAGAAAATGTGAAATTCAGGTTTCTAATGTTTCTTTGGATAACTTCTTGATTCCTGATTTGAAAGTTTGCACTGCTCTTTCCACTAACCTATTGGATAAGGGATGATATGGTGCTGTTTTAATATATTTAATTGCACTTAAACTTATGAATCTCTGGAGTTCCATACTAGTGAAGGAATTACTTCTGGTAGACCATGGGCAGTATTTTCCACCCATCGGAGGGGGGATGTGCGGGAGCGGGCGCGATCGGGCAGGTTCCAGATCGGCGCCCCCGGTCAGGGGCACATTGCCATTTTACTTGGGCGGACCAATTAAGGCCCGCCCAGCGTGATGCCCACTCGGAAGTGCTATGCACTCCCTGTGCAGGTGGGTGGGGGGGGGGTGTGATTCCCTGAGCCGGGAGTGTGCTCTTTCACATATGCGCATGAAAGAGTGCACAGGTCTCCCTGAGGCAAAATGCCGCCTCAGGGAGATTGGTGGAAGTTATGAAAATTTTTTGAAGGATAGAAACAATTTTCCTGACATGTCCCCTCATGTGACACAGTCACTTGCGCTGGGAAATGTCAATTACTTTTATTTAAACATTTTATAAAAATTTTAATACCCTCGTGAAACGTCATCCTGCCCGTGGATGAGGTTTCATGTTTTTTCTGAAGGCCGCCTGGGCTCTTGGCCTGCCCGCTAACCTTGAGGTTGGACGGGCAGGTCCATTAATTGTTTTAATTACTCTTTTAATGGCCTTAATAGGCCGCTGACAGCTTGGCGGCTACGCGCCCGCCGAACTGAAAATCTAAATGACGCGGGGTGACATCGGGATGCACGGCCGACATCACCCCGTGTCATTTTGCGCGTTGGCGAGTGGCCCCCGTTTCCTGCTCACCGACCGGAAGATGCAGGCCTATGTATACTAAAACACTGGCGGAGCTTTTCAATAGTTGGGCACGATGTCAGTGATCTTACTTCATACACATCCATCAACTTAGAATGCGCATTGATGATCAATAAAAACATGGTAGCTAAAAATGGACCTACATAATCTATATGAAGTCTAACCCAGGGTCAACCAGGCCACTCCTACGGATGCAGTGGAGCTGAAGTAGACAACTTCTGTTATTGCTGACACTGGAAACAGTGTTTAACCATTTTTTCCATTTCACTGTCTATACCTGGCCACCAGATATTTGTGTGAGCATCTTCATTTTTGAAATGCCTGGACATGCACTGTGAAGCTCTGTCAAGAGTGGTTCTCTTCCTTGCGAAGGGATAACAGCTGTTGATCTCCATAACAAGATTCCATCTTGACAATTAAATTCAGTTTTATGGGCATAGAATGGTCTTATTTCTTCAGAGACTGGTGTATTCGACCATTCTTGCAATGCCTGTTCTCAGGCTTTGGATAAAATTGGATCCCGGTTTCTCCAATTCCTTATTTGGTTCGCACAGACTGGCCAAGAGTCCAAGAAATTCAACACAAATACAACTTTGTGTGGCAATGGAGGATGTACGATGCTATCTGGTACTGGAAGACGATTGAGGGCATCCACATTTGCAATATGCACACCCGGACAGTGCGTAAATGTGTGCCCATACGCTGACAAAATCAAAGCCCCCCATTTAATTCTGGCTGAGGTTATCGGCAGAATTGCTTTATTGTCGCTAAATAAACCCATTAGTGACTTACGATCTAACATGATGGTAAAATGTCGACCATGCAAATATTGATGGAATTTCTTTACTCCAAATATTACAGATATACCTTCCATTTCAAGCTGTGGATAACCCTTCTCAGCTGCAGAGAGGGTTCTGGAGATGTAGCCTATTGGCCTTTTGGATCCATCTTCCATCCTGTGTGACAATACAGCTCCCACACCATAGGGAGATGTGTCACAGGTTAATATTAATTCTTTTTATGGGTCATAATGTACTAGCAGACATGATGAGTGTAATAGCTTCTTGATTTTTACAAAGGCTTATTCTTGTTGCGCTTTCCATGACCAACAATGGTTCTTTTTCAATAATAAGTGTGAAGGGGCCAACACTGTTGACAAGTTTGACAAGAAGTGACCATAATAATTTATCATGCCCAAAAAAGACTTGGGGCAGAAATTTTCGCTCGGTGGGTGGGCGCACACCTGCCGACAATTAAAAGGCCTGTTAAGGCCATTAAATAACCAATTAAATAAAATTTTTCACATTGCATTTTTTGGAAACCTCATCCACGGGCTGGGTGAGGTTTCAAAAAGCAAACAATAATGAAATAAAAGTTTTAAAATTTAATTAATAACATGTCCCTGCTCATGTGACAAGAGACACATTTTATCACATTTTTATTTTCTTCGTTTTCTTTTTTAAAAATGCTTCATCTCCCTGAAGCAGCTCTGTGCCTCAGAGAGATTATGCAGTGCTCCCGCTAGGCCCACTCACCCTCCTCCCCCCGCCCATACAGGCAGCGCTCAGTGCTACCGCTTGTGTTTCACACTGGGTGGGCCTTAATTGGCCCACCAGCGTGAAATCGCAGTCTGGTGCCAATCGCGGGCGGCAGTCGGCTTCCCAACTGCCCCTTCTGAGCCCGCTCACCAAGGGAAAAACTCTGCCCTTGAGCTCAGTGACACTGGTGGGGAGGATGCCTCCTTGATTGCCCTTGACTTTCTCCTCTACTGGATGCAACCCCTGGACATCCACCCAATGGCCCAAATAAGTGACTTCAGTCACTTGGAAAGTACACTTCTCTTTCTTCAATCATACACCAGCCTCCAAAAATCTCCTTAAAGCCTCTTCTAGGTTGGCCAAATGTTCGGCTTCTGTTGATCCTGTGATCAGGACGTCATCCAGGTACAATACAACTTGGGGAAGTCCTTGCAATAGGCTTTCCTTGATACTTTGGAAGATTGCCTATATTTGGATAATTGAAATCCCCCATTTATAACTCCTCTATAGCTATTGTGCCTCTCTGTAATTTCTTTGCAAATGCATTCCCCTACATCCTTCCCGCTGGTTGGTGGCCTATAGACTACACTGAACAATGTAATTGCACCTTTTTTGTTCTGTAACTCTAGTCAAATAAATTCTGTCCTTGACCCCTCTGGGACATCCTCTTTCTCCAGTGCAGCAATGCTGTCCTTAATCAATACTGCCACCCTCCCCCACACCCCGTTTCTTCCTTTCCTATTTTTCCTGAACACCTTGTACCCAGGAATATTTAGCACTCAACTCTGCCCTTCTTTGAGCCAGGTCTCTCTTATTGCCACAAATATTTCCACATGGCAATCTGTGCCTGTGAATCATCAACCTTATTTACCATAGTCCATGCATTCAAATACATGCACAGCAACTATAATTTAGAATCTCTTCCCTTCTCCTTTACTCTGTCTAATAACTTATTATTCGCTACTCCAGTGCTATCCACCTCTTCCAGTATTCTGTGCCCCTTGGTATTCCTCTCTAACATTATCTCCTGGTTCCCACACCCCTGCCAAGTTAATTAAAACCCTCGCCAACAGCACTAGCAAAATGCCCCACAAGGAACTTTGTCCTGGCTCTGTTCAGGTGCAATCCATCCAGCCTGTACAGGTCCCATCTCCCTCAGAGCTGGTCCCAATGTCCCAAGAATCTAAACTCCTCCCTCCTGCACCATCTTTCCAGCCGCTTTATCCTCCTATTTCTGTACTCACCTGCGCGTGGTACTGGGAGCAATCCAGAGATTACTACTTTTGAGGTCCCGTTTGCTAATTTTCTACCTAGCTCTCTAAATTCAGACTGCAGGACCACAACCCTTTTTCCACCTATCCCGCTGGTATTGATGTGTACCGTGACTGCTGGCTGTTCACCCTCCCCCCTTCAGGGTGCTCTGCAGCCATTCAGTGACATTCCTGACTTTGGCACCATCCTGGATTCATGCCTGCGGCTACGGAAACACCTGCCTATTCTCCTAACTATCGAATCACCAATCACTCCCTTGTAGCCTCTGTCCAGCTGAGCTATGGACCTGACTTTGGCTGTACTCCCCAGGTGAATCATCGCTGTCATCAGTATTCAGAACTGAATGCTGACTGGAGAGTGGGGTGCACTCAGGGGGCTCCTACTCAACCTGCCTGTTCCTTTTTGACTGTCTGGCGGTCACTAATCCTCTCTCTCCCTGCATAGTCTTAAGCTGCGGCAAGACCATCTATAAATGTGCTATCCACGTAACTCTCAACCTCACAGATGTGATGCAGTGACACCAGCTGCTGCTCAAGTTCCACAATCTGGAGCTCAAGCTGCTGCAGCTGATGATGCTTCCTGCACAAATCCCTATCTGAAAAACCTGACATTGATTCAGCGTTTAAAAAAGTTCGTAAGCAATCACGGCTGATCTGACTTCAAATGATGTAATTTGGAATGAGCATTGAAGGGCCCGAAAACATGATCCTGCCCTAGTTCATTAAAAGCATCAAAAACGCTCGAAAGCCATCGTGGCTTGTCAAGGTTGTGGAAGCGATCTTCTGTGTTGGGAGGCGATCATTAGTAATTGGAAGCACTTGGGAATTCAAGGCAATACATTCCCTTTATTCCCGTTATAATGCCTTCACCAATTCTGGGGAAAAACAAGGGAAGCTTTGCCAGGGGTTGAGGAGGAGGCGCAGTAAAGAAAAAGTCAACAATTTAAGTAAGGAAGTAAATGTAGCACCATCAAGAAGTAACAGTGCAGTGGGATTAAATTTAAAAGTATATAACAAAATAAAAAAGCTAGCAACTCACCAAGGCTTCATGACAGCACCTTCCAAACCAGTGGCCACGACAACCTAGAAGGACAAGGGTAGCAAATGCATGGAAACACCACCGCCAGCAAATTCCTCTCCGAGACACACACCATCCTAATTCACCATTCCTTCACTATCCCTGAGTCAAAATCCTGGAACTCCCTTGCTAACAACCCCTGTCTACTTGGCAGCTGTTCTTGAGTACCCGACCATAGAGATCCAGGAGCTGATGGGCAATTCGACCTGGGACAACAAGAAGACCCACATCAGCCTCCACAATCTGCAGCTCACCATCAGCAATGACGAGGAGCTCAACAAGCTGCCAGGAGGAGTCACCATAGCCCAGGGTGGGGTCCTCCCCAACACCCAGGCCGTGCCTGCCCAAGAGAACTGGACACCCCAGGTTTATGCCTGATGGAAAGAACAAAAAGGTAAAAAGATAATGTGAATAAAAAAGATTAAAGAAAATAATATATCGCCCAATGTATGGCTAAAAACCACAATCTCGCAGTACACCCCAACCGCCCCCCCAGTTCTTCCCAGATCCCACTTACACTGCTGTAAGCCTAAAACACCCAGCACCCAGCATCCAGCTCTGATGGCCCAGACCTTTCCCCTTCCCATCGGGCCTGCCGGGAATGTACCTACATAGGACTGTGTGTCAGCCCACATCCCTCACTCCCTCCCTCTCTCTCTCTCTCCCCCTCCCTCCCTATCTCTCCATCTCTGTCTCCCCCTCCCTCAATCTGTCTCCCTCTCTCTCTCCTCCACCTCCCACTCTCTCTCTCTCCACCTCCCCCTCCCTCTCTCGCTCCCCCCGCCTCTCTTTCTCCCCCTCCCTCTCTACCCCTCCCTCCCTCTCTCTCCCACTCCCTCCCTCTCTCTCTCTCCCTTTCCCTCCCTCTCTTTCCCCTCCATCTCTCTCTGCCCCTCCCTCCATCCCTCTCCCCGCTTCCTCCACCCCTCTTTCTCTCCCCCCTCCCTCTCTCTCTTCCCCTCTCCTCTATCCCCCTCTCCCTCCCGCTCTCTGTCCCCCCTCCCTCCCTTTCTCTCCCCTCTCCCTCCCTCTCTCTCTTCCCCCTCTCCCTCCCTCTCTATCTCCCTCACTCTCTTTCCCTCTCCCTCCCTCTCTCTCCCCATCCCTCCCTCTCTTTCTTCCCCTCTCCTTCCCTCTCTACCCTCCCTCTCTACCCTCTCCCTCCCTCTATATATCTCTCCCCTTCCTCCCTCTCTCTCTCTCCTTCTCCATCCCTTTCTTTCGCCTCCCTCCCTCTCTATCTCCCTCCCCCTCTCCCTCCCACTCTATCTCTCCCTCTCCCCCTCCCTCTTTCTCTCACCTTCCCTCTCTCTCCCTCCCCATCCCTCTCTGTCTCTCCCCCTCCTTCCCGCTCTCTCCCCCCCACCTCCCTTCCTTTCTCTCTCCCCCCCTTCTCTCTCTCCCTCTATCCACCTCCATAACCCTAATCCCCCTTCTCCATACCTCCCCTCCTCTTCTCCCTCGCTCCACCCATCTCCGCATCCCCTCCCTCCACCTCCCCATGCCCCTCCTCCTCACTCCACTTCCCTCCCCCTCCCCCCCTCCTCCATCCTCCCCCCCTCACCGCTTCCCCTCACTCTCCCCTCCCTCCTTCCCCTGGAGGGTTGTGGGGGATGTAGAGGGACTCAGGGGTTGGAGAGAGCCTGGGGGTTTTAGGGAGAATGTAGGAGGTGGGGGCTGAGGGCTGTAGAAGGGCTGGGGGTGTAGAGGGGCTGGGGTTGTAAAGGGGATGGGGGCTGGGGTTGTAAGGGGGTGGTGGGCTAGGAGATGTAGGGGGTGTGGGGCTGGGTGGTGGGAGGGTGTAGCGGATGTGGGTAGGTGGGAGTCTGGTGGGATGTAGAGGATGTGGGTGTGTGGGGGTCTGGTGGGATGTAGAGGGGGTGGGTGGGTGGGAGGCTGGGGGTGTGTAGAGGGGGCAGGTGGATGGGGGTGCAGAAGAGCTGGGGTGTTGCTGGTGTAGAGGGGCTAGGGGGTGTAGAGGGGCTGGGGTTTTGTAGGGAATGGGTGCTGGGAGTGTAGGAGGCTGGGGTGTTATGTCGGGGTGTACAGGGTTTGTGTAGAGTGGCTGGGGGTGGGGGCTGAGATTTGGGAGTAGAAGGGGGTTGGGGAGAGGTGGTCCAGGGTAGTGGGTTTTGGGTGTTTGTATGGTACGGGGTGGGAGGCTAAGATGGAGGGTGGGGATGTAGGAGGGGATGGTGGGTTGGGGGGTGCATGATAGGACATAGGGCATTATAGGGTGTTGGGTGTAGAGGTGATGGATAGGGGGCGGTGGCTAGGATGGTGGGTGGGGTTGTTGGAGGGGATAGGGGAGTTGGCGGGTTTGGGCATAGGGGAATTGCGGGGTGGGATGAAGGTGATGGGGGGGGGGAGGGGGTGGTGGTAAGGTGCCCTACCAGTCTTGATACTAATCCGTATCTGGTATCTCTGTCTGAAAAAGGCTTTTTTAAAATTCTGTTTTAATTCTAAACACAGAAGTACTTCAGCTGTCTTTAAATTCAAAGCTCTGTGCGTGTGTGTGTGTATGTGTGCATGTGTGCCTGTGTGTGTGCATGTGTGTGTGTGCGCGCGCGTGCACGTGTTTGCACGTGTGAGTGTTTAAATGGGTAAAAATGTTTTTAGCCCTGTTGTGTCTGTTAACAAATTGTAACCATTTATTTAACTCGAAAGTATAAGGTCCTAATATATGAATCCTATCCAATATCTATATTCAGCCTAGCTATATCTCTATTCTCTGATGCTGGAAATTGGAAGGCAGACTACCAGACTGGCCAATACTAATTGCTGGTACGTGCACTTAACAGGGACAAATTTCCAATACGGGCCGCATGAGGGACTTAGTTAATTTCCAACAACAATTTCGATCTGCGCTGCAGCTTGCCATAGGGACTTAGTTAATTTCCAACAACATTCTATCTGTAAGCGCTTAAACAGGTCAGCACTTGCTGTAAGCACACTTTGGAGCAAGCTGATTGCTGATCCATGAGGATTTAACACCAATGATGTCAGGTGCACAGTTGCTGTTTATAATTGATTTGGTTTCTATGGTTGCAAGCAAATAAATGTTTTCAATTGATGTGGTTTCAGGTTAGTTCCTTCACTTGATTGCTTTCAGATATCAAATGATCATTTAAAAATCGCGTTCAAACAAAGAATTTGGCAAAGGAGTGCAAGTTAACACTGTTGCGTGCAGAATTCTGTCAAAGTTTTCAGGTAGGGATGGTTATCCAGGACATGGTACATCCTTCCTCAGGTAAGGAGACTAAAACTGCACACAATATTCCAAATATGGTCTCACCAGGGCCCTGTATAATTGCAGCAAGACATCCCTATTCCTGTACTCGAATCCTCTGGCTATGAAGGCCAACATACTTTTGCCTTCTTGCCTGCTGCACCTGCATGCTTAAGGTTAATAAACCTTAGCAATATTAATAAACCCTACTAATAATTAGTACACCTAACTAGTGGTAATAAACCTTACTTAAGAATAAAAGATAAGACTCACCAGCTACTTACTTGCTACTTCTTACTAATAGTAAATATTTTTAGCATTTTTGTAAATTCCCAATGGTTTAGACTCAGTCCCTAAACAGCAATACTCCCAGCCAACCATCTTACGACTTTCCTGCGATATCGCTGTTCACTTTTCTTAAAACTCAAGGCGCACCTTCCTCTCTCCCTGAAAGTATGTTTTAACCTCCCTGTCCCAAAGTCTCACTGTTTTAACCTCCCTGTCTCGCAGTCTCACTGTTTTAATCTCTCTGTCCTGAAGTCTCACTGTTTTAACCTCCCTGTCTCGCAGTCTCACTGTTTTAACCTCTCTGTTCCGAAGTCTCGCTGTTTTAACCTCTCTGTCCCGAAGTCTCGCTGTTTTAACCTCTCTGTCCCGAAGTCTCGCTGTTTTAACCTCTCTGTCCCGATGTCTCGCTGTTTTAACCTCTCTGTCCCGAAGTCTCGCTGTTTTAACCTCTCTGTCCCGAAGTCTCGCTGTTTTAACCTCTCTGTCCCGAAGTCTCGCTGTTTTAACCTCTCTGTCCCGAAGTCTCGCTGTTTTAACCTCTCTGTCCCAAGGTCTCGCTGTTTTAACCTCTCTGTCCCGAAGTCTCACTGTTTTAACCTCTCTGTCCCGAAGTCTCTGTTTTAACCTCTCTGTCCCGAAGTCTTGCTGTTTTAACCTCTCTGTCCCGAAGTCTCTGTTTTAACCTCTCTGTCCCGAAGTCTCTGTTTTAATCTCTCTGTCCCGAAGTCTCTGTTTTAACCTCTCTGTCCCGAAGTCTTGCTGTTTTAACCTCTCTGTCCCGAAGTCTCTGTTTTAACCTCTCTGTCCCGAAGTCTCTGTTTTAACCTCTCTGTCCCGAAGTCTCACTGTTTTTTTCCATCACAGTTAACATCCAATATGCACGATAATGAATCACAGAAGTACTACCCAATGAAAATAGTCTGAAATCTACATTTAAAAGATAGATTTGAGCAAAAAATTAGTTTTGTGCATTGCATCAGGAAACATAACAAAGAAAGAATTGCTGTTTAAATCTTCAAACTTCGTCTTGGCTTCCCACTCTTGTACGGTTATTAATCCTGTCTTCAAGGAAGCAGACTTCTTTTTAAAGTGAATTCTGCCTCATACAGCTTCAATAAATATGTTCACAAGACCAAAGGATAATAAGAACAAGGACATTGATTAAGGCTGTTTTAGTTTAGCAATCTAAAAAAACGTAAAGCCACTCTATCATATACAACACTAGGAAGGCCAGCATTTAATGCCCATCCTTAATTGGCCCTGAGAAGATGGTGGGGGCTTTCTTGAACTGCTGCAGTCCGTGGTGGAGGTGCTCCAGCCGTGCTGTTAGGGATGAGCTTCAATAGCTTGACCCTGCAGCAAAGAAGGAATGGTAATATACATCCTAGTCAAGATGATGTGTCATTTGCAGGGGTACTTGGAGGTGATGGTGTTCTCAAGCACTTCGATCCTTTGCAGTTTTGGAGGTCATGGGTTTGGGAGATATTGTTGATGAAGTCTTGGCAAGTTGCTGAGTTCTATAGACAGTAAAGAGTGTAGTCATGATATACCAAATACCAATGGGAAAGGTGGTACATTTTGATATTCATAGTCTGGCAGTAAATTAACGGAATGTAAAATTTTTCACACTGACTCCTAAAAGATTTCAAGGTCTTTGCCTTCACGACTTTACCCAGAAATTCAATGCAAATGATATTCACTCTTCGATCATAAAACTGTTATTGATTATAAACTTACCTTTACTGGGTTGAAACAATGCTTTGTCCTCTTATTGTTATGGCTAACCTTACTGCAGGTCCCCAGATTTAGGAACTGAGTATTGATTAGGCAGTTTATTGATTGGGTTACTGGAATAGTAATCCAGAGACCTGATTAATAATCCCTGAATTCAATTCCTACCAAGGCATTTTGATCATTTGAATTTAGTTGAAATAAATGTGGAAAAAGTAGCCACTATCAGTAAAAATGCGGCCACCATTGGTAAGTTAGAATGGGAAATCTGCCATCCTTACTCAAGCTGGCCTATTGTGACACCAGTCCAACAACAATGTGATTTACTCTTAAGTGCCCTCTGAAGTGGTCGAGCAAATCACTCAGTTATTTTAAAAACTGCTACTCAGGGTCATTAGGGATAGACATTAAATGCCAAGATAAAAGCAAAAAACTGCAGATGCTGGAAATCCAAAACAAAAATACCTGGAAAAACTCAGCAGGTTTGGCAACATCTGCGGAGAGGAGCACAGTTAACGTTTCGAGTCCGAATGACCCTTCAACAGAACTAAGTAAAAATAGAGAAGAGGTGAAATATAAGATGATTAAAGGGGGGAGGTGGGTGGGGTAGAGCTGGAGAGCTGGATAGAGATCACTGGCCCTTTATCCAGCTCTACCAACCCCACCCCCCCTTAAACTAGCTTATATTTCACCTCTTTTTTTTTTTACTTAGTTCTGTTGAAGGGTCATTCGGACTTGAAACGTTAATTGTGCTCCTCTCCGCAGATGCTGCCAGACCTGCTGAGTTTTTCCAGGTATTTTTGTTTTTGTTTTTGACATTAAATACCAGTCTTCCTAAAAATGGCAACACTCTGAAAATACTTTTTTCAAAACTATGATGTTTAATATCTTACACATTTCGATCAGGTGCTCATTCAGTCATACCCTTTCAACATTCTACTGTATTGTTGATTGTTACTCTGCAGTGAATCTGCAATGAGTTTACTAACACTCCTGGATCTCTTTCAACTTTTTTGCCTTAAGCTAGGTTAACACCTTTCCAAAAGTTACTCATTTTTCTTCTTTCAAAATGCAATATTTTTTACATACCCGTATTGAATTTTGTCTTTCACTGTTCTGACCACCTAATGAGTGCAAATTCAATCATATTTGCATTGACTTTCTGAATCCAAGTCAATAATGTGTATTAGAAACAGTGAGAGGCTCCGGTGCTCAGCACATGCAACCATATCTGGATCAAGACTGTGATGAGATCTGGAGCTGAGTGGTTCTGGCAGAATTCAAACTGAACATCAGCAAGCAGCTGGTACAGCTTCAGTAGATTGGTGTCTAATTCTAAGGTATGCCTGGTACTCCTCCTGTCATGTGCTTCTGCACTTCATCCTAAACTGCTTCGTTCTTATTTCCTCTATAATTCTCTTGTAGATGCATTTAGGATCCTGTTTGTTTAACCTGCGCTACTCATTCTATATATGCATTTATCGCACAAGATTGATTCTGGTTCAGCAACAGAATCTGAATAGATCCATCACATGGAGCTGAGATTCTTCCTGCTCAGCTACATGCCCTGTAAGCCAATGGCAGCCTAGGAAATGGTTGTCCTAGTTGAGTAAGCAGCAAGATGTTTATTAGTACTTTGCACTGGTACCCATTGTGATACCTTGATTCAGCCAACTTATGAAGCATTTCCCTGGATTTAAAGAAATCAGTGTGTTGCCATGGGAGAGAGGGTCAACTTCATCTTGGGCAAACAGGGACTCTGCAGTTGTAGATTGCTCAGTAGCTTGGTTTGGAGACTTTTACACATGGAAACCTACCACCCAAACCCATCAGAGAAAATTCCTGCACACTCAGCAGTATGTCTTTATTGGTATCTCATTTGTCCACAGTTATTGCTATTGTGTTGTTTTATTGTAAGGTATAATTAAACAAATCCTCTTTCCCATCAATCTGTTTCAGCTTTTTCCCCATTCCTTTGAAGCTGACCTTTGTTTTAGATGTGCATTCAAAATTGCTAATGTAAGCTCTCAGATTTTGTGGCCAGTATCGTTCAGGGTCCTGTGCTTTTCATTCACTAGGCGAAGTGGTCACGAATGCATAGGCTGAAACGTGAGATACCCTTTGTAACTTTCATGACACAATGGGCCATTAAGCAATAATCATTATATTTACCACTTCGGTGTCTAAGTGACACGGACACTCAGGTTTTATACGGTTGATTGAAGGCTCTCATTAATATAACATGCATATGCTTTCACATGCTTTCACATTCTCTTCATACTGACTTCCTTCTTATTCTGACCTGTCAGTCTGTAGCAAGCAGCCAGTTTTATCAGGCTGTTTTCATGCTTAAAAAAAGCACACTGTTCCCATGGCAACAGTGGCCAGTGTCGGTTTTGCTAGATTAACTTCATCAACCCAGAATTACAGGCACCTCCAGCACCTGCAGTAATCCATCAGGGCTTTCTTTATACCAGTTTTGCAGGGCAGCGCTTGCATGGTCCAAGAGATAACACTTGAAGCAATTTCATATTGCAAAATGTGTTACTACTTGTGCTGAGAAGTGAGTAATTGAGTCAGATCAGCCTGACTTTTTTTCCATTGTATTTAGTCTATTATTTGTACTGTAGAAGCCAACAATGCAACAGTAATTGTTGCAGATAAAGCTTGCACTTCACTCAGAATGTTATCCTAAATGCCAACTCAGCCAAAAAGCTCATTCGTTATAATCGCAGAATTATGATTGTTCCAAAAGGCGGTTTTCACACTTGGAAATAAATAGTGCTTTAATAATGACCTACTTGTGTAGAATCAAAGCAAAACTGCATGGAAAGGGTTGTTCTTTGATAAGCACCCCGCAGTGAAGCTCTGAAAGGCAACATGAACATCTCTCCCCTTTACAATAGAGCAAAAACATCATCCAGAATTACAAAAAACATGAGCATATTAGGGCTTATTCCACAGTGTCCAACAAACAGTACCAACTGGGCAAACAAAGTCCATGATACTGAGTGTACAGTCTTTAGACCTACTGGTCACCTGAAGTGATGAATGTGCCATCTTGTAGTCGGGCTGCAACAAGGAAGCAGGACGTGCATGACCAAAGCATGTACGGTTCGCAATTACAAGTTAATAAATTACTTGCGTGCCCCAACTCTAGCAATATACTGATGTCTTTCATTGCGCATGGGGAGATGATGGTGTGGTGGTGATGTCACTGGATTAGTAATCCAGAGGCCCAGGCTAATGCTGTGGGGACACGGCTTCAAATCCCAGCAGCTGGTGGAATATCAATTTACTTAATTGAAAAAAATCTGGAATTGAAAGCTAATCTCAGTAATAGTGGCCATGGCAACTATCACTGATTATTGTAAAAGCCCTTTGGTTCACTAATGTCCTTTAGGGAGGGAAATCTGTCACACACTTACCTGGTCTGGCCTACATGTGACTCTGAACCCACAGCAATGTGGTTGACTCTACTCATTTCAAGGGATAGGCATCAAATGTTGGCCTTGCCAGTGACACCCATATCCCGTGAATGAACAAAAAAAGTATCATGGCCACTGCCTAGAAGGGCCTTTCAGCCATTTTGAGGTTTAGCTACGAAAGAAGACTGCACGTGTTTGGTATTTGCATTTGTTTTATTTATACAATTGTTCTTTTGTTAATTTTTGCCTTTCCTTTTACATTCTTGTTTCTATTTTTGGCATTGTGAAGTCGGATTTTATTTTCAATCTATGGTTGGTTGGCAGTTGCAAAGTAATTCAGCAGTATCAGAACTGTGACCTTGAACTATTCCACTGAGTATTTGAGTTTTCTGTGAGTTCTGGAGGTGTAAGAGGAGCATGAGTGGGAGGTGTATTTACGCCTTGTGTGTAGATGTCACACCCACCTTTAATTAACCAGCCATGTGTACAGATCAAAGCAAACCTACCTTTGAAATGTAAGAGGAAATCTGCCTTAGGTAGTTTAACATATTGTGATCTTTACTTATTTGCCCTGGAAGGGGGTTTTGTTTAAGTTATATCATGATTTTGCTATGAAAAAGAAAGGAAGAAAGACCTGCTTTTTCAAAGAAAAAACCTTCGTTTATGGGATGTGGGTTTCACTGGCAAGACAAGCACTTATTGCTCGTCCCTAGTGTCCTTTTAGAAGGTTGTGGTGAGTGGCCTCCCTGAACTACAGATTGTCTTGTGAAGTTAATCCCAAAGTGTTGTCAGCTAGGGAGATCCAGGAGTTTCACCAGTGACACGTAGAAACAGTGATATATATCCAAGTCAGGATGGTGCATAATTTCAAGGAGTGTTTGCAAATGGCGTTGTTCCCATGTGCATGCTGCCCTTGTTATACTAAGTGTAAGAGATCAGGGGTTTGGAAGGGCTGTCAAAGGATTCTTGGTGAGATGCTACAGTGCATCTTGTAGTTGGTACACACTGCAACCACAGAGCATTGGTGCTGGAGGGAGTAAATGTTCAAGGTGGTGGGTGGGATGCCAATCAAACAGGCTGCTTTGTCCTGAATTGTGTTAAGTTTTATGAGTGTTGTTGGAGCTGCACTCATCCAGGCAAATGAAGAGGATTCCATCACACCCCCGACTTGTGCCTTGTAGATGTTGGACAGGTTTTGGGGAGTCAGGAAGTGAATTCACGCTGCAGAATTACCAGCCTCAGACCTGCTCTTGATGTGACAGTAGTTATGTGGCTGGTTCAGTTAAATTTCTGATCAATGGTTACCCCCAGGATGTTAATGGTGGGCATTTAATGACAGAAATACCTTTGACTGTCAAGGGAAGAGGGTTAAATTCTCTCTTGTTGGTGTTACAGACAGGAGAGAGATAGGCAAACTGCACTGATTTCCTCTCACCCCCTGTCCGTAAGCAGAAGTTGTTTTGAATTATTTTTTAAGTATGCCGTGGTGTGTTTTCCCAAAGCCTTGGCTTGTACGATCCAATTTACTAATAACCCGCAGCAAACTTGTGTTACGTTTAATTCAAAAGATTAGTTTATTTCACATTCAAAGCCTAGTTGAGAAGAGTTCACAACTTCCCACTCCACTACACGCGCACGCGCACATGCGCACGTGCACATGCGCACGTGCACATGCGCACGCACACGCACGCACACACACACACTAAAGTGGGAGGAGGTTGCAGGGGGTTAGAAAAAGGAGTTTTACAACTATAGATATTGACAGTACAAGGGCCACAGAAATGAATATTAATTCACATGATTTCCAGAGTGGGACTCACATAGGAGTTCGAGTTCAGCTGGCTGAAGACAGGAGTTATACTGCAAAAGAAGTAGGTACACAGAGACTGTGTTGGTTCTGCAGGCAATAATTGGAAATCTTCCAGCCGAGACAGGCTTGGGGGAGTTGAGACATGGTAACCAATTGCTTGCTCAGCCAAGCAGCTGGAGTCCTTTCCAGTTGATGTTAAAACAGCAGATTGAGGATTTCTCAGCTCTCAAAAAGGAATATAGAGATTTCAAAATGGTCACTTGAGTCATGTAGTTGTGTAACCTTCTTTCTCCACAATGACTTCCAAAAGGGGTGTTTATCCAGTGTTTGGAACTGGCTTTGATTTCAGGACTGATAATGTCCCAGTCATTAGTTTTTGAAAGACTTATCATCCATATAGAGGGTCTGGTGTTAGGAAGCCATTGTCTAGGCAGTCCCATTGACTCCGCTAGCAAGGTGAGCTTATCAGATGTAAATGACATCTCTTTTGTTCCCTTTTGAAATGGGCTTGATAAGTCCAGGTGTGATATGAGTCGGTTAGCAGCTCTGCAAATATAACAAATTTCAATGTGCAAGTCTCTTGGTTTTTGGTGATTACAAAGGGTCTGTACAATGAGGTGTGAGATCCCACCAGTTTAGAAAAGAATTCTTTGTTCATGTAACTCCTGAGGGTGGCCCCCAGAGAAGGGGCCAACCCTGTGGTCATGTGTCTTGTAGCAGCCATCTTTCTGGTTGAGCAGGAAATCTTTTTTTTTAAAGCAATAGGAATAAAGTTCTAGGTTTCTTTTCATGTCCCAGAGACCCAACATTGGAAATAATCATTTTCTGGCACTTGTAGCGTGAATGTCACTTGCCACTTATCATTGCAAGTTTGGAGGTTGTCAGGTCTTGCTGAATGTGGACATGGACTGCTTCATTACCTGAGGAATTGTGAATTCAACTGAATATTGCACATCATCAGTGAAAATCCCCTTTTCTGACCTCATGACGGAGGGAAGGTCATTGATGAAGAAGCTGAAGATGGCTGGGCCTAGGACACTACCCTGAGGAATTTCTGGAATGGTGAGGACTGACATGATTGGCCTCCAGCAATCACACAACCTTCCTTTGTGCAAGGTATGATTCCAGACAGTACAGAATTTTCCCCTGATCTTCAGTGATTTCAATTTGCCAGGGCTCCCTGATATCCCACTCAATCAAATGCTCTCCTGATGTCAAGGGCAGCCACTCTTACCTTACCTCTGGAATTCAGCATTTTTTCCAGCTTTGCAGCGAGGCTATAATAAGGTTTGGAGCTGAGCTGTCTTGGTGGAACCCAAACTGGACATTGATGAGCAAGTTATTGGTGGGTGACTGCCATTTAATCGCACTGTCAATGACATTATCCATCACTTTGCTGATGACTGTGAGTACACCGTAGGGTAATTGGTCAGATTGTATTTGTCCTGCTTTTATGGACAGAACATACCTGGGTGATTTTCTACTTTGTTGGGTAGATGTCAGTGTTGTAGCTTTATTGGAACTGCTTGGTTAAGGGCACAGCTAGTTCTGGAGATCAAGTCTTCACCACTACAGCCAGGATGTTACCAAGGCCCATATTCTGTACCAATTGTGCTCAGCTGACTGAATTGAATTGGCTAAAGACTGGCTTCTGTGTTTGGGGCAATCAGGAAAAAGATGAGATGGATTATCCATCCAAAAAGGTTGCAAACGCTGCAGTTTTGTCTTCCCTGCTCACATGCTGGCCTCTGCCATCACTGAAGATGGGGAGGGTCATGGAAGCTCCTGCTCCCATCACATGTTTAATTGTCCATCACGATTTAGAATTGGATGTGACAGGACTGCACAAATTTGACCTGATCTGCTGGTTGTGAGATCATTTAGCTGTGCCTTTAGCCTGGTGATTCAGCTGTTTATTTTACAATGCAGTACTGTTGTGTTGTGGCTTCACCAGGTTGGTACCTCATGTTTATGTATGCCTGATCTTGCTCCAGGCATGTTTTTCTTACTCTTTTCATTGAATGAGGGTTGGTTACTTGGTTCGATGGTAATGGTAGAGTTAGGGATATTCCCGACCATGAGATTGCAGATTGCGGCTGACTAAAATTCTGCTCCTGCTGAAGGGCCATTGCATCACATGGGTGCCCAGATCTTGAGCCATTATATCCATTCTACATCTATCCCATTTAGCCTGGTCTTTGTGCTACATAACATGATGCTTAGGGTGTCTTCAGTGACATTGACTAAGACATTTTTTTATTCATTCATGGAATGTGGGCATCAATCAGCATTTATTGCCCAACCCCAGGTTGCCCTTGAGAAGGTGGTGATGAGCTGCCTTCTTGAATTGCTGCATTCCATGTGTTATAGGTACACCCACAGTGCTGTTAGGGAGTAAGTTCCAGGATTTTGACCCAGTGACAGTGAAGGATAGATTTCCAAGTCAGGATGGTGAGTGGCTTGGAGGAGAACTTCCAGGTGGTGGTATTCCCATCTATCTGCTGCCCTTGTCCTTCTAGATGATAGCGGTCGTGGGTTTGAAGGTGCTGTCTAAGGAGCCTTGGCAGTGCATCTTGCAGATGGTACTCACTGGTGCCACTATGTGTCGGTGGTGGAAGGAGTGAATGTTTGCGGATGGGGTGCCAATCAAGTGGGCTGCTTTGTCCTGGATGGTGTCAAGCTTCTTGAATGTTGTTGCAGGAGCTGAACTCATCCCGGCAAGTGGGGGATATTCTATCAGACTCTTGACTTGTGTCTTGTAGATGGTGAACAGGCTTTGAGGAGTCAGGAGGTGAGTTACTCACCGCATGATTCCTAGCTTCTGACCTGCTCTTGTAGCCACAGTATTTATATGGCTGGTCCAGTTCAGTTTCTGGTCAATGGTAACCCCCCCCAGGATGTTGATAATGGGGGATCCAGCAATGGTAATGTCATTGAATGTCAAGGAGCGATGGTTAGATTCCCTTAAGTTGGAGTTGGTCATTGCCTGGCACTTGTGAGCCACAAATGTTACTGTGAAGTGGCCACTTCTACCAATACTGCCATGGATAGATAGATTGGTGAGGACGGAGTCAAGCAGGTTCTTCCTTCGTGTTGGTTCACTGACCATCTGCCACAGATCCAGTCTGTCCTTTAGGCATCAGCCAGTTCTGCTAACAGTGGTGCTGCTGAATCACTCTTGTTGATGGACATTAAAGTTCCCCCCTCCAGAGTATGATGCCCTAGTGATCACTGTACTTCTTCCAAGTGGTGTTTAATGTGGAGACAGTGCATGCAGCAAAATCTTGTCAACATTCAGGCTTAGGCTGATAAGTGGCAAGTAACATTCATGCCACACAAGTATCAAACAATGATTATCTCCAACAAGAGAGTATCTCACTGTCTCCCTTTGAAATTCAACTGAGTTAGAATTGTTGAATGTTCCACCATCAACATCTACAGGGTTAACAGTGACCAGAAACTTAACAGGACCAGTCATATAAATGCTGCAACTACAAGAGCAAGTCAGAGGCTGGGAAGTTCATGGAAATCCACCTCCTGGCTCCCCAAAGCCTGTCCACCATCTACAAGGCCAAGTCAGGAGTGTGATGGAATACTCTCCATTTGCCTGGATGAGTGCAGCTTGGGCTTGGAGCTATATAATGCCATTCCTTCAGTCTTGTCGGGTCACAATCCCTTCCTGACAGCACTGTGGGTGTACCTATATCACATGGAATGAAGCAGTTCAATGTGGCGGCTCACCACCGCCTTCTCAACGGCAATTAGGATGGGCAATAAATGCTGCCCTTGCCAGACATTCCCACATTCCATGAATGAATAAAACAAAAGCACTGATTCACTAGGTGGTAATCTGTAAGACTTTTCCTTACTCATGTTGACCTGATGCCATGAGACTTCATGGGATCCAGAATCAACATTAAGGACTGCCAGTTGCTCCCTTTCAACTGTGCCACCACTGACTATTTATCTTATTTACTACTATGGGGCCCTGCTCTGTGCAAAGTGGCTAATGTATTTGTATACTGAACAGTTGCTGCACTTCAAAAGTAATTAATTGGCTGGGAAATATGCTGAAATGTCCTGGGGACATGAAGAGTACCACCTAAATACAAATTCTTTCTTCCTAAGATTCCAAAATGCAGGGCATTTTCCTACAGATAGTTGTACATGTCCACTGTAATTGGAATTGTACCAGGCGCTACATTGTTTTGGAATTCATGCAAACTGCTGTATCCTTAATAAAATGTATTCAAAACAAGCAGCACTGCATGGAGTGCCTGGCAGTTCCAGGAACCTCTTTACCTGTCCCCCAAAAATATGCTTAGAAGTGTTATAATGTCCTCATAGCCTTGATGCCTTGGGGGACCATGTCAACAACAATAATTTCTATTTATATAGCACCTTTCCTGTAACAAAATGTCCCAAGACACTTCACGAGGGTATTATAAAGCAAAATTTGATATCGAGCCAGATAAAGTGATATTAAGGTAGAGGGTCGAAAGCTTGGTCAGAGAGTTAGGTTTTAACGAGTAACTTAAAGAAGGAAAGAGAGGTAAAGAGGCAGGGAAGTTTAAGGAGGGAATTCCAGGGCTTTAGGTGAAGGCATGACCATCAAAGGTGGAACAATTAAACTAGGGATGATTAAGAGGCCAGATTACCACAGATATCTCGGAGGGTTGTGAGTCTGGAAGGGTTTACAGAGATAGGGTGAGGAGAGGCGATGGAGGAATTTGAAATCAATGTCGAGCATTTTAAATCAAGATGTTGCTTGCCTGGGAGTCAGTGTAGGTCAGTGAGCACAGGGGTGACAAGTGAACAGGACTTGGAGGGACACAGGCAGCAGAGCTTGGGATGACCTACAAGCTTTCAGAAGGTAGAATGCGGGAAGCAAGCCAGGACTGTGTTGGAATAGCCAACTTGAGGGGTAACAAAGGCATAGATCAGGGTTTCAGTGGCAGATGAGCTGAGGCAGTTGCAGAGTCAGGCGATGTTATGGAGGTGGAAATAGGCGGTCTTAGTGAAGGTGTGGAAATGTGATCTGAAGCTGACCTCGGGGTCAGACATGACATTAAGGTTGCAAACAGCCTGGTTCAGCCTCAAAGTTGCCAATGATTGTAGTTGGTAGTAGGTTGTAGTTGGTAGCTATGGAACGGAGTTTGTAGCGGGGACAGAAGACAATGGCTTCAGTATTTAATTGAAGAAAATTTCTGCTCATCCATTACTGAGTGGAGGCCAAGCCGTCTGACAATTTAGCCACAGGAGGAATAAAGGCAGGTAGTGCTGAGGTAGAGCTGGGTGTCCTTTTGGAAATTAATGCTATGTTTTTGGATGATGTCGCCGAGGGGCAACATGTAGATGAGAAATAGGAGAGGACCATGGATAGATTCTTAGGGAATACCAGAGGTAACTATGCAGGAGTAGGAAGAGAAGCCATTGCAAGTGATACTCTAGATATGATTAGATAGATAAAAGTGGAACCAAGTGAGTGCACTCACATGCTGCTAGACAACAGTGGAGTGGTGTTGGAGGATGGTGTGTTCAACTGTGTCAAAGGCTGCAGACAGGCCATGAAGGATGAAGGGGGCAAGTTTACCTTTGCCACAATCATGATGTTTTTGTGTCTTTGATATCAAAACAACAATGGCAGCAGACTTCAGGGAGATTTGAGATGCCATGTTAAAGGGTATGCCAAATCTAAATGCAAATGTCATATCTTCATAATGATACTTAGAGTTTTGTGCACAATTCTGGTCACAGTTTTATAAACAGGATATAAAAGCACTGGGGGAAGGTCCAAAAAAGATTTATATGGATATTTCCAGACTGAGAAGTTATAACAATCAGGGAGGCTGAACAGGCAGGATCTCTAATTTCTAAAAATGAAAAGATTCAGTGGTGACCTGATAGAGGTCTTTAAGATTATGAAGGTGTTTAATAGGGTAGAGAAGATATTTCCACATGTGGCTCATAACTATAAGACTCACAAATAAATCCAACAAGGGATTCAGGCAAAACCTCTTATCTGGAGTGGTTAGTGTTACATATCAGAAAGCCATATGGTGAAGGATAGAACTGGAGCCAATCTTTACACGATTCTTTATGCATTTATTTACAGAGTTACAAGCATTTACCTCCCAGCACCACAATTTCAATTTGTGTCTATCTATAGTGGCACAGTGAATCTACAGTTAATATCCACCACCTGCATGCAATTGCACATAATTAATATATAATTAAGAGATTCCCTTTTGCATTGTTGAAAAGAGACATGCTGTTGAAGCTTTTAATTTTGTACTCATCAGGACAGATTCACAAGAATACCAGTTATAAAGGGAACAACAATTTATACTGCATGAGAAGAGAGTGCTGATTGGTTGGCAAATGGAGTCTGATTGGCAAAGGTGTCGCCATGGAGCATGCACCAATATATATAACCCCACCAACATGTTCTTTGATTCCACTTTCCCACATGAGCTACTTACCTTCCCTTTGACTGTATCTATGCTATTCACCTCAACTACTCTCTGTGGTTGTGTAACCTAAAATCTAACCACTCTCTGGGTAAAAAGGTTTTCCCTATTAATGTACATAGTAAAACTACTTTGTGATATGAAATTCAGTGCAAAGAAATAAGTTAAATTTACGGCTGAATTTTCCCCCCATTGGGGGGGGATGTTCAGGAGTCGGCATGTGGAGGCGCGCCTCCGATCGATGCCCCGATTGGGGGCGCGCTGCCATTTTACGTGGGCAGGCCAATTAAGGCCTGCCCAGCATGATGTCCGCAAGCTCCCTGTGTGGGTGGGGGGTGGGGGGGTGGAGGGAATCCCCTGAGCTGACAGTGCGCTCTTTCACACATGCGCGCAAATGAGCGCACTCATCTCCCTGAGGCTAAGTGCTGCCTCAGGGAGTTCGGCTCCACATTAAAAAACTTGGTAAAAACAGAAAAAAATAATTTCCCTGACATGTCCCCACTCATGTGACACTAGGGACATGTCCATCACTCTTAGTTACACTTTTATTAAATTTTTAAAAACCTACATGAAACTTCATCCCGCCCGTGGATGAGGTTTCATGCTTTTTTCAATGCCTGCCAGGGCTCCCGGCCTGCCCGCCAACCTTAAGGCTGGACGGGCAAATCCACTAATGACGTTAATTACTTTGTCAATGGCCTCAATTGGCTGTTGTCAGGTCGGCGGGCGCACAGCTGATTCGGCTGCACCTCCACCTACCTGAAAATTGAAATGAGGCGGGGTGACGTCGGAAGTTCCGCCTGACGTCATTTCACACATCGGCAAGTGGGCCCCATCCCCCGCTCGCCGACCGGGAAATCAGGGCCTTAGTTTTTGAGATGATTTTGGAGATTTAATAGCATTAAATGAACAAGTTCTCCCAGTGCCTTCGTACTAAACTATTATCTTCTTAAGCAGACTACTTCTGATAAATTCCCAGAGAAATTATATGGTCTGTAGACCCTGGTGGAAGGCTAGCTCTTAATTGGTCTTGTCCTTTGGTGCTTCTTTATCCTGCATGCCTCTCTCATTTCCTTTTCGTTGTGCCCCTGTTCTGCCTCCACAATAAGGGCATAAATAAGAATGCCTATAGCAAACCCCATGACAAGAATTCAATGAATGATAGCTGGGGAAAAAAAAAATTCTCCGACCTGAAACGACTGAAAGACAGCCTATAGAATCAATTCTTAACAGCACTGTAGGAACAATTCAGATTTTTGAATGTTGTAGACAGAGTTTATGGGCTATCAATTATTTCTTGGTCTGACAAATCTTGCAGATAATTCACACCTCTTTTATACAGACTTGGGCTATCAGGTGCAGCACTGACCGAAATGAAGGGGTTTTGCATGGCTCAGATTATCCAGTCATTATCCAGTTGTTAAAATGCTTCATCAATTTGACCTTCCACCCATTGTATTTCTGCCAGAATTTTAGAGGGGTCAGTACTTTGGCATATGAACCCCATTCCAATTTCTGACCCCTCTCTATCTGAAAACCAACATTTCTGCACTAATAAGATTGCAGAATTTCTTGGCTCTGATCATCAAATTATTACTGCTGAACTGATGATTAATTCATTTCTTACCTGGTTTCACATCCCAATTTTATCTAATTGTATTTTCCAATTTCATTTCTGCACTGACTGTATCTTAGCTCATTGATTCTGGGTTGCACAAATTGGAAAAGTGTATTACAGTCCATCTGGCCAGTCATAATTTATTTTCCTGAATCATACGTTTCATAGTTTCCAGAATAAATCGAGTTGAGTTGAACTGAATATATTTAAGGTCTTAAAACCATTCTTATCAATCAGAAATCTGCTCAAGCTTGGCTGAATTTGTTGCCTTCAGTTTTAACTAAACACTGTTGAATTATCTCTGGTCTGATCAGAGATAACACCCAGTTTCTGGTTAACTTTTAAATTCAGGAATGTTTTTAGGAAGTATCTGACTTTTAATTGTCGGCTGCTTGGGTGCGAATTTCATTTCCATTGTGCTTGCAGAGGTGGTGCTGCAGAAGCCCAGTATCATTTTGCTGGGGTGCACAACCAGTTGAGTCTGGCATGCCCTCTTCAGAAGGGCACTTGTGCGGGTGTCTTCACAATGTATCGAATGCCTGTGAAGGAGCGCTATCATACAACACAGCTAGTTGACATATACCAGGGTACCTAGCTTGGATTACCCAGGTCTGGGCTACAAATTCATGTGTAACTCTATTTTTGGTCTTCTTTAGCCAGCTAAAGCTAGGTGGAGCCCACACAGCTCAGTCGTCACCCAAAATGGCAATCAGACTCCTACATACACCATAGGACATTGATTGCATTTTGAAAGGGCTTCCACCTGAAACAGGCGGGTGCTCTAGCCACCCAATGGTAGACCTCTTTCAGGATGGTGCAACAGGACGGGGAAACGGGAAAAAGGGACAAGATTTTTTCCCCATGATTTCCGGGCACCAAGCCAGCGAAACTTTCAAACCATTGAATGTTTTGAGAAGCCAATCAAAACTAGTTAGGTACCAACAATATTTTATATGCGCTTTAAAAAAAAATGTAAGCGCATACAAACGCAAATACCCTGAAAGAAAAATTAGGAAAGTCTTGGTTTGAGGGTTAAAGGAGTGACAAAGAATATGCAGGAGGTAAGCATGAAAAACAAACCCAGTATCAGCCTATATTTCAAAATTCTAGCTGAAGGGCATAATAATGCTGCATGACAAGATATGGGAGAATAATTCAAATAAATTCTCACATAAATGTCAAACTGTCTGCATGGTCTATCTAACATAGATTCGATCTCACCAAACATATTTGTCGCCAACTGAAATTGTTCTTATGCAGACTTTGCTTTTCCATTATTTGTGCCCAAAGATGAATGGCTCTCAATTATTTTTGGAAAATAATATTATTGAGGATGGTGCAAGCATGGTCAAGCAAGTAGAGTGATGTATAATCAAACATTCATGTATTACCAAAATCCACCATGGACACAGCTTCAGCCTTTAGCTGCAATTCATTGGCATTGGCCAACATGGACACCTTCTAACACTTCTGATTCTGTGGTGGGGTAGAAACAACAGTTACTGAAAGAGTTAGTTACATGTATCACCTTCAGTGTACATAGGGCAGAATTTTTCCATGGGTGAGCTGGAGGCGGGGCCTGCTCGCCGACGCGAAAATAACGCGGGATGACATTGGGCGGAACCCCCGACGTCATCCCGCCCCATTTAAATATTCAGGAAGGCGGGCGGACAGCAAAATCAGCTGTGCGCCCGCTGACCTGTCAATGGCCATTTGAGGCCATTGACAGGGTAGTTAAATAAAGTAAAGGCTCTGCCCGTCCAACCTTAAGCCTGGCGGGCAGGCCAGGAACCCCAGCGGGCCTCTGAAAAAACATGAAACCTCATCCACCGGTGGGATGAGGTTTCATGTCGGTTATAAAAAACTTTAATAAAGTTTCTGCGATATTTATTAACATGTTCCATCTCGTGTGACATTGTCACATGAGGGGGACATGTTAAAAAAAAAATTATTTTTCTATTTTTAAACTTTCAAACACTTTCAGCGATCTCCCTGAGGCAGCACTTAGTCTCAGGGAGATGTGCGCTCTTTCGTGCACATGCGTGAAAGAGCGCACTCCGACAGTTGGGGAATTCCCCCCCAATACGTTTTGGACAAATTGGGTGATGATGATACACGCACTGACTTGAAGCAAGGTTGGAATGGGTGTCCTGTTCTTACTGAAGAAGCATAGCGCTTCCCGTCGGTCAGCCCACTAGGCAGGCCTTAATTGGCCCATCCACTTAAAATGGTGGCGGGGCCTGTCTCGGCGGTGGCCATCGGCTGCCCGCCTGCCACCGAGCCAGTGGGGCCCTCCCGCCCATCAAGGGCAAAATTCCGCCCAGTGTATGAGACTAAAGTGTTTAAATATTATATTTATTTAACTCCTACTTTGATGCTCATGGGTTACAAAGTAATTTTTGTATCTTTCTTTTCATGCATTTCTATGGGAGATTTTTCAATTTGGCACTACCCCTCAGCCTTAAGCTGTGACACAATACACCTGATTATATAGATAGATTGTTTTTGTTAGGCATCATTGTATGTGATGTCCTTCATATGAAACAAACCAAACAGAACCAAACTACCTTCCCATTGGAAAATGGCTATCTAAATTAAAAATGAATCACCACCACTAACCGTAATAGCCTACATTCCCAAGCCCATGCCACTTCCTGATGGATGTGACCTTCTCACACTAAATTTTTGGATGAAACACATGCAGACATACATCATTCTAAATATTGGCATTGAGGACATAACAAGTAGTTTAGCTTGCCTTTCTAGAGGTTTATGCAATGTAACCCCATCAAACACCCAGAATGAAGTTAAGTGAATAATCACAGGATAGGGAATGAGCTATCAGCAATGCTCTACTTCATCAAAATCCAAACCATCCAAATTCAGCACCCAAGAAGTAAAATTACCAGTTAATGTAGGCAGAATGCCTCACTCTCATCGCCAGCCCAACTAAAAATCATGGACCAGAGGCATTACCTTTACTCTCTAATGTGTATCAGTCACAGCAGTTGCACAGACATGCTACCCAATCCAACATTGCGCCCTGCAAACACCATTCCAAATCTGTAGCATCTTCACAAAATATGTGCCGCTATATAAACTTTTAATAAATGAATGCAAGCAAAGTAATTGTACCCTAAACATTACATAATTTATGGCACACTTCTGGTTGCAAATAAGAGCACAGAAAAGCTCAAGTTACATTTTTTAATGGCACCTGCATGTTATGATGCAAACCCACAGTTGTATCAATGTGCTTGTGGAAGTCTGTAGTAAGATGACAATAACTGTTTACCTGAATGTTTTCATCAGGAGGTGTAACATTATTATGAAGCTTGTATCTCATTTCCTGCTAAGTATCATCAGGAGCACTGAGTTTATAGAGCCACAGATACACTTCAAAATGGCCTTTGCACCACTCCCTTGTCAGTGTAAGATTGGTAGGGTGAATGGGTCATTAAATTCTTAGCAGTTTGCCCTTGACTAAAATAACCTTATATTCCCCGATCTGCCATTATTCAAAGGGAATACATCTATGTAATGTTCTTGCTCTGATATATTTCTTTGGAATTCTCCCTGTTTAAACTCCTATAAGTTAACTTAAATAGAAAACTTGAATTCTCCTAATTGAAAAAATATGGGTGTAAATTTGGCAAGGATCTGCAAATTGTTAGAATTATGGGGAATTTATTCTTTTCTATTTTTATCCAAGTTCATTTTCTTCTTAATATCTACAACAATATTACATTTTCTTCACTAAATCTGCTCACTTTAAACTGATTGTGGTTTAAATACCAGATAAAGTGTGCCTGTGTATAATTGGATTGTTCTGCTGTTGATTTATGCTGATTTAAGTTATTTCCAAGATGCATTCCAATTCATTCCCATCATCACCACCCCCCCCACTTCCCCGCCCCCCCCAACACACACACACACACACACACTTGGCTAATATTTCTTCAGCTTTTCCTCCTGATACCTGGAGGAAGAAAAGGGAGACATGGAGGGGCGAAGTGGAATTCTTCTTGTAGGCAATTAGAGTGAGTTATACTTAATATTCATGCCAACTTTTTCACTAGTGAATAATTTACCCTTCAGTATCTGGGCTTTTATCCAGAATTGTTTTTATCTCTCATACAAATTTGTTCAGCCCATTAAGTAGAGTTTACTTGCTCATTTGCAATTGTGCTCACAGACATCATTTCGCTAGCATGGCTGATAACTTTTTGCTGGTTAATTAAGAAAATGATCCTCATTATTCTTAGCTGGCATTTTTTTTCTTTTATTTTCAGAACTTGTACAGATAATATTTATAGGCAACCTTCAGGAGTTACCAAGAACTCATGGATGCTTGTCCACTATTTTCCGGGCACCATAAGGATATGCCTTACAGTAGTCACACACATGGGGTAAAATTTTTAGTTCAGTGGGTGGGCATGCGCCCGACCCGACTGAGCGTAAAATGATGCACGATGATGTCAGGCGTGTGTCCCAACATCATCGCGCACTCGCACGCTATTTCGGTTGGCGGGCGCACACCGGAGTCGGCAGTGTGCCCACCGACAATTATAAGGCCATTAAAAAGTTAATTAAAAGAAACTCTTCGCTGCCCGTCCAACCTTATGGCGGGCAGGCGAAAAGGCCAAGCGGTCCTTGCACTTTTTTGGAAACCTCATCCACGAGCGGGATGAGATTTCCAAAAGCAAATAAAAATCA
Organism: Cetorhinus maximus; assembly: GCF_964194155.1. Lineage (NCBI taxonomy): Eukaryota > Metazoa > Chordata > Chondrichthyes > Lamniformes > Cetorhinidae > Cetorhinus > Cetorhinus maximus. The sequence goes on along the minus strand of NC_135889.1, from coordinate 41,712,092 downwards.
AGTAAAAGCTTTATTTTTCACTAATAACATGGCCCTGCTCATGTGACAGGGCCACATGAGGGGAATGTTTCGTAACATTTACAAAATCTTTAATTTTTTTTGAAATTGGTTCACCTCCCTGAGGCAGCTCTGTGCCTCAGGGAGATTCTGCAGTGCGCACTCGTGCGTGTGCATGAAGGTCACGCTTACCTGGCTCACAGTCCCCCCCATGCCCGCACAGGCAGCACTGAGTGCTGCCTCTTGCGCTTCATGCTGGGTGGGCCTTAGTTGGCCCGCCAGCGTAAAATTACCTTCTGGGTCTGATCGCGTGTGGCGGCCAGCTTCCCGACTGCTCCTGCCCACCCCGGCCGAGCCCACATGCCAAAGGAAAAAATTCTGCCCATGGAGTAGCATAGAAACAGCTGGTGGACAACTGCAAACCCTGCACAAATGGTTGTGAAAGTTTACAGTGAGCCCTCAGTGATTCTAACAGAGGAGGCTCCTGGCACGGCTGCAATTGCATCATGGGTCAGTGTTAGTCATGGGCACAGATGCCCTCAGGCTTCCCCTTTGCAGCATTATGTGATCAGATTACATTTTATTTTCACACCGCTCTGACCTCCTGCTGTGCAGCCCCCTCCTCTGAGTAGCCAAGGTTCTGACACAGTGCGGAGCCCATGTGATGCAATCAAAATTGTATTGTCCATGGAAATTTCCGCTCATTGCCCACTTAACAAGGATAACTGGCTTACCGCCATTTTTGAGTGGGTTGCCGTCAACACAGAGATGCTACCTCTGGGAAAAGTGGGAGTTGGTGGGAACAAATCAGGCAGCTGGAAAAATGGATTTTTCTCCAATTTTGCTCACTCCCTTGGTCCAAACCCGCCTCCAAGTGCCTGGTAAAATCCTCCCGCCCCCCCCACCCCCCGCCGTTAAACACAGGCACAACCACCACTGCAAGGCTGAGTGGAGTGAAGCACTTTGACTAGATCTTGCAGTTTGTGGTCCTTCAGTTGTGCGGGGGAAAGGTGCCACTATGATAATACAATGCAGCAGCAATCCCGAGGTTATGAGTTTAAATCTAAGCGTAGCACAGGACTGGTCATGTGTAGACTCACTAAAAAATAATTATAAAGGCACTGAATTATTTCCAAGGCACGGCTGGTTTACTAATGTCCTTCAAAGAAAAGATCTGGCACCTCTATTGATCTGGTATACTGTGACTCCAGTTCCATGCTACATTTCCTCTTCATGCCCTGTAGGAAAAATAATTTATTTTTGTCTCAGTTGCAAAGCCTCTCATGTTGTGATCTGAGGATTTCACCAGGCACACGCCTGTGTTAAACACGGCCCATGGAAACATAGCGTTAGAGGTTATGGGGCTTCCCCTTCAAATGACAGGATCTATAAAGGGACAACCAGTAGCTTTCTCTCAACTGACAAAAACGTTTTCTTTTACTCTTGGCTGGAGTGGGGTTGCGGTGCATTGAAGCTGTTTGGGCTGCTGTTTCTAACAGCAACCAGAAGGTCAAAATAGAGCTTGGAATGTGTGCTGCTACAAGTCCCAACTCCCCACCCCATTTCTGAAGCAAGTGCTAATTCCCAGGAGATTGTCCTTCCTGGCACTTGTCTAACATGTTTAAAATAGCTGAAGCTAAAACTATGGCAAAGTACACTGCCTGACATATGCTCAGGCATTGAGGGAAGGAGGAGAGAATCTGGGACAATTAACTGCTGGCCTGACCTGGAGTTAAATTCTCAATTTTTGATTTAACTGTGAAACTACCATGTGCCGCATGGACTAATGAGCCTAAACAAAATCAGCCTTTTCTCTCCCTTTTTGCTAATGGTATCTCATTTTTGGAAGAAATCCTTAGAGTCGCATTAAGCACAGATGAATAGCTCGTTAGTGCTTTCAATTAAAATGACATCCAATTTTACTCACACATAATTTTTTCAATAAATTTATTGAACAGAGGAAAATATGGTCCCCGATATTTCAGTGTTCAATGAGATTCGTTATTTAAATCTTAGTTTTTAATTTAAGAAGGATAATGAAACAGAATGAATACAAATGTACTTCAGCAATGAGAAGATTATTACCACATACACAAATCTTTCTCTCATTCGCCCATTGAGAAGATGCTGCAATGTTAATTATTAATGTACCTATGCTCATTTCTCTTTAAACCACCAGAAGATGAGAAATCTCATAGTATGGCTGAGTGAGATCTTTAAAACAGAAACCATTATCTTAAACATCAAGGGATAGAAGAAGCTTGAACTGGTATATCTTACCAATGAGACACTACAGAGATACACAGCACCAATTCAATAGTTCAGCTGTAGTCTATTAAGACAGCTTTTAGAGAATTAAATCTGATATATTACAACCAGGACAAATTAAATACACCATTTGCATACTGTAAATAGAAACAGGTAACTGGTATAAATTCCTACATATTTAACAACCAAGAAATTAAAATACTATCACTTGTCACATACAACAAAAATGTGACTGGATAAAACTATCAACTAAAACAATGTGGGAGGTTAACCTGAATGCCTGAGGGTAAGTGCAATGTGTGACATGTCACTCAAACGCCTTGGGGTGTTATTGCTACATTAAAAATTCAATATTAAAGCAAGTTAGCTGTTGTTGATCTGATGTACCTCTTTGTGGTGCATCTCACATAACCACATACACCTACATATTGAGAAGGGCTATACAAGCCATAAAAATTCAGTTCTCTACTATTATAGTAAAAAATTGTTCTAATTCTGTAAAGTAACCATCAATGGCAATCCAACTCTACATTGTCAAAATTGTTGGATTTTACAAATTCCTTTCCTAAAAGATCTGAAGACACAAATAGCAGGGGATGGAACTGTGCTATGTGTTACACCTTCTGTCACTGGTTAATTGGTACAATACCGCATTCAACGTGTCTTATGAATTTCTACTTCGCTGGTTTTTTGACTCTACCCCTACTTCACCCCTCCCCCTCCAACCTCCACCATCGTGCTGCCCTTAGAGATTGAAAAATACAATTATTTATTATTGTGCATTGACATTAGTTTACAGAGTAGGCTGCAATAGGAAATGGATTCTGCCATATGTTTCTTATCTGTGTAGTTCCACAATAATGCAATTCCAACGCCGACTCCTTAAATAACCCTGCTTTTTTTTTGAATGAAACCAGTTTGAAAGTTCACTCATTCTGTTTGAGAAGGGCAGCATCAATGTGAGGGTATTTTGAACTCCTTCAGAGAGGATTTCATCCCAGGGAGCAGCACCGCTGTAACGCCAAAGGAAAATGGTTGGTGCCCTCTGGAGGTCAGGAGAAGTATTCACATAAGTTTTCCTGGGACAGCTCATTGGCATACCCATTGGTCTCGTGATTAGTGTAAACCCTGTGGAAAACTGGTGTGCTCTGCTGGGGAGGAAGTTGGAGTGCAGCTTTTAAAGAGACTGTTCAGCCTGCAAACTTCATCATCAGACTGAGGGAAAACAAAAGAGGGAGCAGTGCTTGGCTTATTCGCTTGACGCTTCTCTAACTTCACTGCAACTCCATCAGCCTGTCAGAACATTTCTGCAGCTGGAACTGCTGGAACAAGAAGCCAAACAAAGCAGCAGGGCATGGCATCTGGGCACAGTAAAGCTGTGTCCAATTGTCTGCAAAGAAATTGAATTAAAGAGGCACAGTATTGGCCGAGTTGTGCTATTAATGATAGAGGTTGGTCTGCAGATACTTCTTGGGTGGAAACATTAATTTTATTTACAATATACTCAGTAGCAACTACACATGTGCTTTCAACTCCAACTCTATCTCCACACTGACAGCAGAGGTAACCTGAGCCAGTCTCCTATTGGTTACTACAGATCATGTGATCTTTCTGAACACGTATTTTTCTACAAGGTACATTACACACTAAATAAAACCATAATCAATACACACAGGCTGCTTGGTGTCCATGTCAGTGGGGCTACTGGAGTCTCACTTATGCTACCTGGAGGGGAGTGACACCAGCAATGTGTCAACTCTCTCATTCCCACATCTGCCAAATGGTGCCACAAGAAGTTCAATAAATTTACCAGTCAGGCAATGTAATATCACCAGTCTCCCTTGTCCACCTTGGGAACTAGTACATTCTTCACCCTCTTAAAGCAACACTTGTGTAACTAACCCTTCACTATGCAGCTTGTTCAAGATAGGCTCTAACTCAAGACTTTTCACCATGGCTACCTAATTCCTCTCATAGCAATTAGTTACATATACAGCCCTAAAATCACTTCCTGCACTTCAGCATATTAATTCTCCCATATATTTTGCTTCAGATCTCTTATGCCAATTAGCATGCATTCTGATATTTATTCTGCTTGCTTGCAGTTGAAATTGGCCAACCAATGCCAGCTTTCAGTAGGGCAATTTAATTCAGTAGGACATCCCTCACAGGTAAGACAGCAGGTTTCATTCCCTAAAGGGGCACTAGTAAACCAGAGTGTTTTTTTTCAAAAATCAGTGATAGTTTCATGGGCCTGAATCTTCTGGCCAGTGTGCGGGGGTGGGGCTCGCTCACCAACATGTAAAATGACACGTGGTGATGTCAGGCGTGTGTCCCGACATCAACGCGCATCATTCCGATCTTCAGTTCAGCGGGTGCGCACCGGAGTCATCTGTGCGCCTGCCGAACTGTCAAAGGCCTGTTAAGGCCACTAATCCCCTCATTAAAGTTATTAACAGAGCTGCCCGTCCAATCTTAAGGTTGGTGGGCAGGTGAAGAGACCAGGAGGCCTTCGCATTTTTCATGAAGCCTCAACCATGGGCGGGATGAGGTTTCATGAATGATTTCTAAGTTTAATAAAAAATTTTATTAAAATTCACTGACATGTCCCAGCTCATGTGACAGTGTCACATGAGGGGACAAGGCTGAATAATTTATTTTTTTCTTTATTTCAAGTTTTCACAATCAAATTAATCTCCCTGAGACACGGAGCTGCCTCAGGGAGATTTCTGCGCTGTGCGCGAAAAAGTGCAGACCCCGACTCTCCCTCCTCCCCCCACCCACACAGGAGGGCTGAACACTTCCAGGTGCATGTCATGCTGGGTGGGCCTTAATTGGCCCACCCATGAAAAATGGTGGCGTGCAGCCGATAGCAGGTGGCGATGGGCTGCGCACCCGCCCATGCCCGCTCCCGCCCGATGGGGAGAAAATTCTCCCCATGGTCACCATTGCTGAGGCTAGCTTTATATTCCAGATTTATTAACTGAATTTAGATTTGAACCATTGCCCCCAGGGTAATTAGCCCTAGATTACTGGCTCTGTAACATTTCCACCACACAACCATCAACCCACAGACAGTACACTCTGTTCTTGTCATGGGAGGTGTCACAATGTTCTCAGCCACCAGATCCATTACTTTTAATTAGCGACTGCGGCAGAGTCAGAGGGCCCAGCTGATTTCTTACATTGGCTTGTGTGAACATCAGGGTAAAGTCAATATATTGTGTTTTTTTTTAATTCATTCACGGTATGTCGGCTTCGCTGGCTGGGCCAGCAATTATTGCCCATCCCTAATTGCCCTTGAGAAGGTGGTGATGAGCTATCTTCTTGAACCGCTGCAGTCCATGTGGTGTAGGTACACCCACAGTGCTGTTAGGGAGCGAGTTCCAGGATTTTGACCCAGCGACAGTGAAGGAACGGCAATATATTTCCAAGTCAGGATGGTGAGTGACTTGGAGGGGAACCTCCAGGTGGTGGAGTTCCCATCTATCTGCTGCCCTTGTCCTTCTAGGTGGTAATGGTCGTGGGTTTGGAAGGTGCTGTCTAAGGAGCCTTGGTGAATTCCTGCAGTGCATCTTGTAGATGGTACACACTGTTACTGTGCGTCGGTGGTGGAGGGAGTGAATGTTTGTGGATGTGGTGCCAATCAAGCGGGCTGTTTTGTCCTGGACAGTGTCCAGCTTCTTGAGTGTTGTGGGAGCTGCACTCATCCAGGCAAGTGGGGAGTATTCCATCACACTCCTGACTTGTGCCTTGTAGATGGTGGACAGGCTTTGGGGAGTCAGGAGGTGAGTTACTCGTTGCATGATTCCTAGCCTCTGACCTGCTCTTGTAGCCACAGTATTTATGTGGCTAGTCCAGTTCAATTTCTGGTCAATGATAACTCCCAGGATATTGATAGTGGGGGAATTCAGTGATGGTAATGCCATTGAATATCAAGGAGCAACAGTTGGATTCTCTCTTGTTGGAGATGGTCATTGCCTGGCACTTGTGTGGCGTGAATGTTACTTGCCACTTGTCAGCCCAAGCCTGGATATTGTCCTGGTCTTGCTGCATTTGGACATGGACTGCTTCAGTACCTGAGGAGTGCAAATGGTGCTGAACATTGTGCAATCATCAGTGAACATCCCCACTTCTGACCTTACGATGGAAGGAAGGTCATTGATGAAGCAGCTGAAGATGGTTGGGCCTAGGACACTACTCTGAGGAAGCCCTGCAGCTGAGCTGGAGCTGAGATGACTGACCTCCAACAACCACAATCATCTTCCTTTGTGCTAGGTATGACTCCCAACCAGCGGAGAGCTTTCCCCCTGATTCTCACTGACTCCAGTTTTGCTAGGACTCCTTGATGCCACACTCGGTCAAATGCTGCCTTGATGTCAAGGGCAGTCACTCTCTCCCCACCTCGGGAGTTTAGCTCTTTTGTCCATGTTTGAACCAAGGCTGTAATGAGGTCAGGAGCTGAATGGCCCTGGCGGAACCCAAACCGGGCATCAGTGAGCAGGTTATTGCTAAGCAAGTGCTGCTTGATAGCACCCCTTCCATTTCTTTACTGATGATCGAAAGTAGACTGATGGGGCAGTAATTGGCTGGGTTGGATTTGTCTTGCTTTTTGTGTACAGGACGTACCTGGGCAATTTTCCACATAGCCGGGTAGATGCCAGTGTTGTAGCTGGACTGGAGCAGCTTGGCTAGGGGCGCGGCAAGTTCTGGAGCACAAGTCTTCAGTATTATTGCCGGAATATTGTCAGGGCCCATAGACTTTTCAGTATCCAGTGCCTTCAGCTGTTTCTTGATATCACGTGGAGTGAATCGAATTGGCTGAGGACTGGCATCTGTGATGCTGGGGACCTCCGGAGGAGGCCGAGATGGATCATTCACATGGCACTTCTGGCTGAAGATCGTTGCGAATGCTTCAGCCTTATCTTTATCACTGCTATGCTGGATTCCTCCATCATTGAGGATGGGGATATTTGAGGAGCCTCCTCCTCTTCCAGTGAGTTGTTTAATTGTCCACCATCATTCACGAATGCATGTGGCAGGACTGCAGAGCTTAGATTTGATCCGTTGGTTGTGGGATCGCTTAGCTCTGTCTATCACTTGATGCTTATGCTGTTTGGCCTGTGCAAGTAGTCCTGTGTTACAGCTTCACCAGGTTGACACCTCATTTTTAGGTATGCCTGGTGCTGCTCCTGGCATGCCCTCCTACATTCTTCATTGAACCAGGGTTGATCACTTGGTTTGATGGTAATTGTAGAGTAGGGGATATACCAGGCCATGAGGTTACAGATTGTGTTCGAGTACAATTCTGCTGCTGCTGATGGCCCACTGCGCCTCATGGATGCCCAGTCTTGAGTTGCTAGATCTGTTTGAAATCTATCCCATTTAGCATGGTGATAGTGCCACACAACATGATGGAGGGCAACCTCAATGTGAGGGCAGGACTTTGTCTCCACAATGACTGTGTGGTGGTCACTCATGGACAGATGCATCTACGACAGGCAGGTTGGTGAGGATGAGTGTGTTTTTCTCTCTTGTTGGTTCCTCCACCACCTGCTGCAGACCCAGTCTAGCAGCTATTTAGGAATTGGCCAGCTCGGTCAGTAGTGGTGCTACTGAGCCGCTCTTAGTGATGGACATTGAAGTCCCCCACCCAGAGTACATTCTGAGCCCTTGCCACCCTCAGTGCTTCCTCCAAGTGATGTTGAACATGGAGGAGCACTGATTCATCAGCTGAGGGAGGGCGATACGTGGTAATCAGCAGGAGGTTTCCTTGCCCATGTTTGACCTGATGCCGGAGTCGATGTTGAGGACTCCCAGGGCAACTCCCTCCCAAATCCATACCGCTGTGTCACCACCTCTGCTGGGTCATATTGCTGACGGAGTCTGGGACATTATCTGTAAGGTATGATTCTGTGAGGATGACTATGTCAGGCTGTTGCTTGACTAGCCTGTGAGACAACTCTCCCAGTTTTGGCACAAGCCCCCAGGGATTTGCAGGACTATGCCTCAGCCCTTGTGCTGTGCTGCCTTGTGAAGCTTCCTTGTGAAATTGGTGTCAGTAGGCCATGGTTGCAATGTCTCTTTCAATGATCTCTCCATAGCCAGTAGGTAGAGCAGAAAAGGCTAGTAAAATATAACGTTAATACTTGAATAAGAGGAAATCATCTCATGATTCTAAGGAAATAGAACATAGCACCTCCTCTGTAGGAAAATAGTACTTCAGTTAATTTACATCGTACTTATTTTGTTTATTCTTTCATAGAATTTGGGCATTGTTGGCAAAGTCAGTATTTGTTGCCCATCCCTAATTTCCCTTGAACTGAAGGGCTTGCTTGGTCATTTCAGAGGGCAGTTGTCTGGAGTTATATGTAGGCCGGGCCAGGTAAGGATGGCAAATTTCCCTCCCTAAAGGGCATTTGTGAACCAAATGGGTTTTTACAACATTTGATGGTGATTGTCACGGTCAGCAGTACTGAGGCCAGCTTTATATTCCAGGTTTATTAATTAAATCTAAATTCCACTGGCTGCTGTGATGGGATTTGAACCCATGCCCCCAGCGCATTAGGCTGGTCCGCTGGATTATGATTCCAGTGATCTGTTATCATATTATGGATCTTAGATTAGGCTGTCCTTGGTCAGGATCAATAGAGACTGCTGGAGGCAAGACTTAGCACAAGGTTTCGCGTAAAACTATGTCTCTGCATACTCTGCTGTCATGTGATCATATATCACTGATGATGTGGACTCTCTATTTACATATTTAACAATAATCTTCTACACTACATCTCTTTCCGCCCTCTCCAAGTCTCTGACTCTATTAAATACATTATTTATATTATCCCACAAGTGACATTATCACTATGCCATCAGTTACTGTGACAGAAATAGCTCCAGCCATTTTACATTGGATTTCCTGTAATAAATATGGTTGGAACTTTCAACTTCTGTAAGGGCATTGTGTGTAATGAACAATAGTAGATCGATCACCTGATTTGCTTTCCACTGAGAACAATGGAAAGGAAAATTAGACAGGGCATATAACTGGCAGAGAATCCATGACTGTGCACTTAACATTCCCGTCCGAACAGCCGACTGAGTTTGAAAGTTCCACACTATGGGATAGATCTTGACTTTGTGTGATGATGTAAAACAGGTGATAGCGAGTTGAGGACCTGGATCTTACTGACCCCGGATGGTGGGTTAGGAGGTGAGGGTGCTGGTAAAATGCCAGGAAGCTGAGTCAGGAGGGCTTCTTGATGCAGTTCTGCTGCTGGGGGACCAGAGGCAAGCGGTTCATGTACATAATTAAAGTAATTCAGTTCTGATGAAAGGTCATTGACTTCAAAGGTCTGTTTCTCTCTCCACGATGCTGTCAGACCTTCTGGCCTGAATTTTCCTGTTGGCAACTTGGGGGTGGGGCCCACTCGCCGACGGGAAAATGACATGGGAGGACGTTAGGAGGAACCCCCGACGTCACCCCGGTCCATTTAAATATTGAGGAAGGCGGGCGGGCAGCGAAATCAGCTGTCTGCCTGCCAACCTGTCAATGGCCAATTAAGGCCATTGACAGGATAATTAAGGTAGTTAAAGGCCCTGCCCGTCCAACCTTAAGGCTGGCGGGCAGGCCAGGAGCCCCTGCGGGCTTCTGATAATACATGAAACCTCATCCACCGGCAGGATGAGGTTACATGTCTGCTTTAAAAATGTTTAATAAATTTTATGTGATATTTATTAACATGTCCCATCTCGTGTGACATTGTCACATGAGGGGGCCATGTTAATAATTTTTTTATTTTTCTATTTTTTATGTTTGTAAAACTTTCACTGATCTCCCTGAGACAGCACTTAGTCTCAGGGAGCAGTGCGCTCTTTCGTGCGTATGCGCAAAAGAGCGCGCTTTGACAGCTGGGGAATCCCTCCCTCCCCACATAGGAAGCGCGTAGCGCTTCCCGTTGGGCAGGCCGCTGGATGGGCCTTAACTGGCCTGCCCACTCAAAATGGCGGCGGAGTTCGGCTGCCCGCCCGCCGCCGAGCTGGTGGGGCCCACCCGCCAACCTGGGGCAAAATTCTGCCCTCTGAGTATTTCAGAATTTTCTATTTTCATTAGGTAGATATTTGAAGGACAACTTGATGGCCATTTTCCTGGGTTTCCGGAACAGTCACCTGCCAAATTGAGAGACTGCCAGTCACATGGAGATGGCCTCCTAGTGGCTTCCCTGGTGGGAATGTCATCGGACCAAAGGGTTCATGGTCCAAGGAGGGCCCCCTCTGTGGCAGTGGTCACCGACGTGTCCCCAACACCACAGTGGAGTGGTTTCCCCTCCAAAGGTCGGGGCCTACCTCCCTGACCCCAGCATAGGAACAAAGATTTCATTTCCCCTGCAAGTCTGTCTCAAAATGAAGATGCTCTCACGTTCACCTGGCGGCCTTAGCAGGGGGCGACCTTTCTCGGTGGCACTGCAGAGGTGCCGGCCCTCGGATTGGGTTGGCTGTGTGGAATAATTGGGCGGTGAGCCCAGTGCTGGCTTCTCAATTGGCTGCAGCTGGGAAGATTACCGCCAGAGTCTCGCTGGCCGCCTGCATAGGCTTGGGAACCACATATGGCCCCGTCATCATGACTCACCCCAAAATCTCTCCCCAAAGATGTAAAACAGACAGCAGCCTCACAGGGGGGAGTTTTCTCAGGCTAAAATAGGCAGGTTTGCATGTTTGGGTGGAGTTAAATCCCCTGAAATTGACATCAGGTCAGTATCCAGGCACCATCCTATCCTCTTCTGGCTTTCTCCAGGGTGAGATTGATAGTGAGGAGGGAATTCCTTTCTGTTGGGTAATTAAGGTAATTAAAAGCCAATTAGGAACTGTTTTAACACTAAGTTCTGGAATTTCCAGCCGGGAGACTTGTTTCATGACCTGTCAGCAGCTTGCCTGGATCGCTGAGGCGAGTGCGCAGCGGTGAGTACTTCTTTAGTGAAACTGACCAGCTGGGAATGTTTTGATCAGTTACAAGGAAGAGCTCCAGTCATGGCCAGGCTGCTGTTCAAAGCATTTCCTCTCTCAGAGTACTTTGGCTGCTTGACAGAGGAATGCTAACTTCTTGGAAGGCACTTCACCTGCCTGGCACTTCTGTCACCTAAAGCTGTGCTTCTCTGCTGCCAGCCGTCATCACATGGGAGCAGTTTTTGCAGCTCCACCTTCCACCTCTGCTGAGGGGTGAGAGCAGAAGCCACACCAATACCAACAGGTCCAGCAGCAACATCAGCAGCAGTACCATCTGCCTTTTCCTCAGTCACATGCCCTTCCACAGGGTAAAGGGGATGGACACGGAGATCCAGCTCAAGGAGGGGAGACCCCAAAACGGCCTGCAGGCCCTCACACACCTGCCATACCCTCCTGAGGTCCTGGATCCTCTTGGTGCACTGTCTCCAGGTTCAAGGGACCACATTCCTGCTGCTGACTTCCTCAGCCACTTCCATCCCTGCCTGCTTGGTTGGAGAGTTTTTCCTCTTCCTCCTGTCTTTAGTGGAGCTCACCTCACTGCAGTCCCTCAGATCCCAAAGCAGGACCTCCAGGTAAGAGTGAGGGAATCCGGGGCAGCCTTCCCAGCTCTCCTCTCCATTCCTGGTGTTGCTGCAGCCTCAAAAACCTAAGTGCTGGTGAGCCTTTGTAACCTGTACCAGGATCCCCTTAGTTCGAAATCCACCCTTTGACAGAATGGACTCATCACCCCACCATCTGCCCTGATTCATTCAGGAAGCTGGAGGTAGGATGCTAATACTACTCTAGGAATGAGCCTCAGCAAATCCTGCCCTTTAATGAATCAGGATCCTGACTCACAAAAATGCTCTCACCGCTGTGGCAGGGACTAAGTTCAAAAGCTTCAACCCACTTCCATTTAATACTATAGCATAAAGTCTCTGTCTCCAGTTATTTTATTTTGACCAGGTATAGGTTCCTCACTGGACCCAGGGAAGGCACTCAGACTGAAGAAGGGAAAAGTAACCTATCCGAGAAAAATAAATAGTTAGTTTTGGGGGTAGGGTGGGAGAGAAATGACCACAAGATAGACAGTGACTTACACATTTTAAAAAATCTTCTTCCACCTGTTTTGACCTTGGATGTTCTGCTTCAATAATGCTTGGTGTTGCTCTGATTTATACTTCCTCAGTGGACTGGACAGCTCTCTTGTGTGTGTCAGTGTTCATCCTGTGTATTTAAATAATCCCGCTGCTTGGATTTAGAACAGGGTCAATGACAGACAGTCAGACAAAAGTCTCTGCCCAATGCACTTTTATCCTCTCCAGAACCTTTGCAGAATTTCTAAGCTCCTGCATCAAATTTAGAGCCTGAACTTTACATTCCGAGGTCGGGTGCACGTGAAATTGCGCGAAATGACATTAGGCGTGCATCCTGGGGTCATCGCGCACGCGAGCAATTTTGAGGTTGGTAGGTGCACACAGGAGTCAGAGCGATGCCCGCCGAAAATTAAAGGGCCAATTAAGGCCATTAACAAGCCTATTGTCCACAATTTTATGTTACCTGTGTGATTTTGTGCTCATCACATGGGCAAAATGGGCAGGCGGGCAGCCCAATTTTAATGAATTGTCATCCAAAGGCTGGGTAATAATGTCTGGAGCATTGCCATTGCCAGTAGTGAGGAGTTTAGAACATAGTGTGCTGCTGGTTGCTTAGTGAAACTTGACAGCTTTATCTCTGTTTTGAGCTTCAGTCTTTGCATTGCTAGCCTTCATTTCAAGCCTCATTGGTGTCTCCAAGACCCCTGGAGGATTTATACCATGTGGACCCTTCCAGTCACCAGACAGCCTTCTGTTTCTCTGGTAATGGGGATTGCCTACACCACTGGTGGCACCTCCTCTGAGGAAGAAGAGAAGGGCAAAAGGGAGAGGAGGCCAGGTGTCTGTAAGCAGCTTTCAGAGGAGTGATTTGTGGGAGAAGAGTCGCAGACACAGAGGCCCAGCAGGGAGCCCAAGGTGGAAGGGGCCGCAGAAGACGCCACTATCCTGCTGCCAGGGTTTACAGGCAGCGATGCAGCTACCTCAATATGTCCGAGGTGCAATGCCGAAGGAGGCTCCACCTCTCCAGGGACACTGTGAACTCCATATGTCAGATGATTGGGCCAGAGATCACTTCCAACTGTGTGGGTAGGCACCCCATGCCAGTGGCTCTGAAGGTCATAGTGGTCCTCAACTCCTATGCCTCTGGCACTTTCCAGGGGTCAATGGGGGATCTGTGTGGAGTGTCCCAATCAGCTGTCTACAGTTGCGTGAAGCTGGTGACTGAGGTTCTGTTCAGGAAGCTAATGATATTTATTCATTTCCGGCGGACGAGGTCAGTCAGGCTGAGTGAGCCAGAGGCTTTGCTGTGATTGCTGGGATGCCCCGCATCCAGGGTGCAATTGAATGCACACATGCAGCCATCAAGGCGCTCGTGTGTGAGCCCGGCGCCTTCGTCAACAGGAAGAGATTCCACTCCATTTGGCCCATTGAGCCTGTGCCTGCTGCTGGAAAATACTTTCACTTAATCCCATCCCCCTATTCTTTTCTTGATAGCCTTTTAAATGCTTCTTTGTTAAATATACATCCACTCCCGCTTTAAAAACTGTTATGGATCATGCTTTCCCAATTGGTATTCCTGGTGTCTAATAATCCTCTTGTAAAATATTTCACTTAACCACTCCTTACAATCATTTAGTAATGATCTTAAATTTGTGTCCAAATGTCTGGCCAGTGAAAATAGTAAAGACTGTCACAGAGAGCTGAGTATATGCAGTGCCTTCAGGATAAGTAGAGACCTGCTGGTGCTCATCTATTTTCTGCTCAAACCTACATGTTGTGCTAACTATGAGTACACTAGGGTTTTCATTTAATGCAATGTTGATTTTGCTTAGCATAAAATGCTGGTTTGTTGTGTTTATAAAAATACCAAACTCAATATTTTGCAAAGCCAATTTTTCTCAACTGAATTAATGAAGTTAGAGAGATTTTTACTGGTTTTGTAGCTCATTAGTTGTTTGATAAGTGTTAAAGGGCCATTATTGCAAGCATATTGCAATTTGATGATATTTGCTGTCACTAACAAGATCTCTTTCACTTGCAGGAAAAATTTGCCTCGTTTGAAAGTGGGTGCAAAGTTGGCATGTACAATCAGGGATTGATCGAATCAATTGCAGATTCCAATTTGGGCTGTACCATGTATCAGGGCAAGATGTATCTGATAACTGCCATTAAACCAGGCATTCAATAGATCAGTGGGACAGCTATTGAATGATAGTGGTTGAAGTGCCCGGCAGTGCCATCTCTCAGATCTGTAGAATAAGCTTCAAGTCCAGCTTTCTCCCTCAGTGCAAAATGGCTTGTAGGTCATAGCAGGTGAGGTGAGGCTGCCCAGATGTTTCCTTCATAGACGCAGTCAGCTGCTATGAGCCACGGGCCACCTCAGTACAGCTTATGGGGTGAGTCATCTCCTGGCAGCCTGATCCTCTGGTGACGCTTAGAATTTGCAACTGATGAGAGGGTCGGAGGTGATCTCAAGTCAACAAGGGGAACCAGCTTGTAGGTGGTTTGTTCGTTTCCGCTTTGCATTCCAGGAAGGATGTGACCACACTAGAGAGAGTCCAATGGAGAATTACGAGCGTGTCGCCAGGAATGGAGAATTTTATTTCTGAGGAAGGATTGGATACACTTGGTTTGTTTTCTTTGGAACGGAGGAGGCTGAGGAGAGATTTAATGGTAGTGTATAAAATTATGACGGACCTGAAAAAGTGGTCAGGAAGGATCTATTTCTGAGAGGTCAATAAGCAGAGGCATAGATTGAAAGTAATTGATGAAAGGATGAGAAGAGAATTGAGGAGTAATTTCTTCACCCAGAGGGTGGTGCGGGTCTGGAACTCACTGTCTGAAAGAGTGCTGAAACTCTCATCACATTTTAAAAAAACACTTGGATATGCACTTGAGGTGCTGTCACCTAGATGGCTATGGGGCAAGAGTTGGAAGGTGGGATTAAACTCAACATATTTTTCACTGGCATAGACACAATGGGCATAATTGCTTCGTTCTGTGCTGTGAACCTTTCTATGTTTCTATTATTGTACATATTATACTGACCTTGCACTTTATTGTTCAGGGCCATTAACATAACATTTGAAAGGGAGCATTCTGTGGTATGCATGTTTACATTCATGTGGTACCGATAGGTTGCCTAGGCAGTTGGGAAATCAAGAACTGTTCAGTAGTCATGTGCTAAGATTAGAACTGGTTTTAAGGAAGTTAAGTTTAATTTTCTTGCCAGCTGGCACAGAAGGAAATGCCAGTGTGGTATGTTGCTGTGACCAATCATTACTTGAATGCCACCTGTATAATCTGATTTCTAATGGCCTTGGCCAGCGATGACGCCACCAAATGGTCATCCTCAAAAATTACTGAGGTCTGAAACTTCCTGTCCACAGGCAGCACCAGCTGCTTATCATTGAAGCTGAACTGACGGCCTTCCTTCAGTATAGGATGGTGCACAGAGCAGCATGTGACAGTGATCCTCACGGTCCTTGGGGCCGTGGAATGAGGTTCTTCACTGGATCTGTCTAGCCACCAAAATCTGGGGCAGAATTTTCTGCTTGACGTATTGGGGGTGGGCCCCGCATGTCAATGTGTAAAATGACATGCGGTGATGTTGGGCGAGTGTCCCGACATCACCGCGCGCCATCGCGATATTTCGCTGGGCGGGCGCGCGATGAAGTTCGACGTGCACCCGCCATTAATTAACGGGCAAGTTAAGGCCCTTAAATTAGTAATCGACGCCGATTTTCAGGCGCCCGTGCAATCTTCGGCTCGGCGCACGGGTGCAACGGGCAGGCTTGTAAGTGACTTTTTAATAAAACTCATCCACGGGCGGGATAACAGGGCTCAGTGGGGTCGTCAATCTGGTCTGTGAAGTATTTATTGCAGAAGGTTTTTTAAACTTGCCTGTGTGATCTGTAGCAGTTCAGAACGAATTCCAGCAGCTTTCTGTGTACTTTAAACCTTCAGCTCAGCACTCTGCAGTCAGGAATCTTTATTGGACCTGCAGCTTTCCGGAGCTTCCCTTTAGCCTGGGTATGGGTTCTGACATGTCCACTGGAGTTAACTCCTCTGAGGAGGAAGGGAGGGCTAGAATAAGGAGGAGGTCAGGAATGCACAATCAGCCTCCAGGGGAGCCACCTTTGGGAGTACAGGCACAGGCACAAGGGGTGCAGGGCCAAGAAGTAATCCAAGGTGGAAGGGGCTGCAGAAGACGCCACTATCCTGCTGCCAGGGTATACAGGCGGAGAGCAGCTACCTCAATATGACTGAGGTGCAGTGCGAAGGAGGTTCTGACTGTCAAGGGAGACAGTCAACGATATCTGTCAGATGATTGGCCCTGAGATCTCCCCTAACTGTGTGGGCAGACACCCCATGCCAGTGGCTCTGAAGGTCACAGTTGCCCTCAACTTCTATGCCACTGGCCAGGCACAGCGAGCCAGAGGCTTTGCGGCCATTGCTGGCTTCCCTCGCGTCCAGGTTGCTATAGACTGTACACATGTGGCCATCAAGGTGCCAGCAGGTGAGCCCGGTGCCTTCGTCAATAGGAAGGGCTTCCACTCCATGAACGTGCAGATAGTGTGTGATCACAGGATGCTGATTCTACAAGTCTGTGCAAGGTACCCAGGCAGCTCCCATGACACCTACATCCTCTGACACTCCCAGGTGCCGGGCTCTTCAGTGCTCCAGCCCGGCTGGATGGATGGCTGCTGGGTGACAAGGGCTATCCCCTCAGAAGGTGGCTCATGTCGCCTCTCCACCATCCAAAAACAGAAGCTGAGCAGCGCTACAATAGGAGCCACGCCTCCACAAGGGCTGTGGTGGAGGGAGCCATCGGTCTTCTCGAGATGCGCTTCTGATGCCTGGACCGCTCAGGGGGCGCACTCCAGTACCCCCCAGATCGTGTCTCGGTGATAGTGGTTGTATGCTGCGCTCTCCACAATCTTGCGCTGGAAAAGGGAGACGCAGTGGACGATGAAAACGTTGACGCAGTGGATGCGGCTGCACACGATTAGTCCAGCACTGATTCTGAGGATGAGGAAGCACAGGGCAATGATGAGGGGCTAAATGCTGACCCGGGACTACACCAAGGAGGCAGGGACACCTGGGACACTTCAATCCAATGAACCTTCAGCTAGTTCCACACAAATGGATCTGCAGGACCAGCCTTGCCTGGCAGTTCCATACTTGGCATTTAAGTGCTACATCTGTCACTTCATCAGCTGCAACTAAGTGCTTTGGACATAAACCTCAATGTTCACTCAAACATCTCATGACAAATCTGTAAAACTTACAAATGCAGAACAAAGGAGCCACCCTCAGCCATGGTAACACATCTGGTTTTAATTTTCTCCATCATAAGGTCAAACAAAATGAATGCAAAACATTTTTCAACCCTAAACAAAAAATAATTCTCTTATCTAGGGCCAACACAAAAGCACCAGTGAGGAACCCATGGTGTGCCTAAGGTGCCTTATGCTTATGTTTACATAACGTCTTGGTGCCGCCCCATCGCTCGGAGTGGCTTGTGAGGCAGTCTGCTGACTCTGCTGTCCTGTTGGCCTCGATGACCTTGGCGATCGTCCTCTGGCCCGTGGAGCCTGTGCTGGCCCCGCCTGGGAGGGACGGCCAGTTCCACAGCTGGCATCTCCCCAGTCGTCGCAGCCTCACCGGATGCAACAGTCACTGGCAGAGGGGCGGAGGAGCTGCTGCCCTCATCCGGAGTGCCCTGAGAGGAAGCCGCAGTGACGACAGGCAGCTGCTCCGCCGATGTGAGGTCGCCCCGGACCTCCTTGCTCACCGTGGATGGATGGGCAACGAGCTGGGAAACCTGAAACCCACACCATCTCCCACATTGCCAATGACCAGCAGTGGCCACTGGCGCTGTGAGGGCTTGCAGGTCCGAGTGTAACCCCAGGAGAAACTGCTTGTTCTCCTGGAAGCCCCTCTCCAGGAGAGTCACCACTCTCTCCATGGAGGAAGCATGACGCTCTGACATAAGGCTCAATGCATCAGTGATGCTCCACGTGGACTCCTCCACCAGGGACGCCAAGTGAAGAATAGCCTCATGCAACACTCCCAGATGCTCCCGCACACCCGGCCACATTTCCTGCAGCTGCTGCGTTGCGGACGACTCCAGAGGTACATCATCACCCCCTGATTCAGCACGTGCCTGGTCCCCTGCAGTCCTCCGGCTGCTGGCGCCATCAGCACTCTCTGTCTCTGCTATCTCCTCCAGCGATTGTGAAGTGCCCTCTCCACTGTGCCCTGGGACACTAGCCGATGTTACAATTCCCACCAATGTGTGCTAGTATCTGCGCTGGTGCCTGCCTCACAGAAATGGTGTGACACAGGTGACAGTTCAGGGCCCTCAGGTGTGAGTGGGGGCATCTGTAATGCAGCCTGGTGGACAGGCTCTGGTGATGCTGAAAATAACAACAAGGACAGTGGATCAGTTAGCATCCAAACAGTGACATACTTCATCCCTTTCCCCCTGGCTCATTATGCACTCAACCTTCCAGAACCTATGGAGACGAATATTGGTGGGGTGGCAAATAGTCAGGAGGAGCCCCAAACATTACAGGCGGATACAGACGGGCTGGTCAGATGGCCTAAGGAATGCCAAATGGAATGTTATGTGGATAAGTGTGAGGTGATGCACTTGGGCAGGACAAACAAGGAATGGTAGGATGGTGGAAAGTAAGGAGGATCAGAGGGACCTTGCTGGGCATGTCGACAGGCCCCTTGAGGTAGCTGGAAAAGGTACATAGGGCGTTTAAAAAGGTAAATGCCATACTTGCCTTTATTAGCCAAGGAATAGAATATAGGAACAGGGAGGTAATGTTCCAAGTGCAGAAAATGCTGTCTAGGCCACAGCTATAGTTCTGCGTGCAATTGTGAAATGTGCTTCATGGGAGGGATGTGATTGTAGTGGAGAGAGTGCAGAGGTCGCTGACCAGAATGCATGCTGGGCTGGAGAGTTGGATTTATGGGGACACATAGCATAGACTGGGGATATTTCCCCTGGAGCAGAGGAGATTGAGGGGGGACATTATTGAGCTTTATAACATTATGAGGGGCATAGATAGGGTCAACAGAAAAGAACTTTCCCCCTTGGCGGAGGGATGAGTAACCTGGTGGCATTGATTTAAGGTAAGGGGCATGAGGTTGACAGGTGAGGTGATGAGGAACTTTTGCACACAGTAATGTGGAACGCACTGTCTGAAAGGGTGATGGACGCAGAAACCCTCTTAACATGTAATAAGTATTTGAATGTGCAGTTGCAATGCCATGGCTTACAAGGCCATGGGGATAGTGGTCAGGAATGGGATAAGGTGACTCTGGGACGTACTTGACACACGCATCTTCAGAGGGCCAAGGGATCTTTGTCCATGACCCACACATCTGACTCAGTCTGTGAATGAGCAATGTTGCTACAATAATGATTCAAACAATCATCAGTGCTTTGGATGGTGGGAACATAGCGGATCTCACTGTTGGCCTCAAATACCTGGCCATTCCACCCCAGCCTCAATGACACCAGTGGACCTGGGCGCATGGCGCCTCTCAAGCTCCAAGGACTCCTGCTTGAAACGGCTCAAAATCACCAGCTGGGCCTGGCATCCTCTAGTCGGCGAACACTCACAGGCATTGTGGGCAATTTTCTCCTGAAAAACAGAGAAGACCATTCATTGCGGCTAATCGCACATGGACTCTGTACACGCACGCTGCACCCCAACCACAGTGGCCCATATCAGGCCTCCAGTGCCTCCTCTCCACGCTGCTGCTGATCAGTCACACAAAGGTAGTACGCCTGCTCCCAATCCTCCCCAACGGCCACCTTGGACACACTCTGCATCCATCACTTTAAGAAACACATGGTCTTAGCTCCCATAGCAAGGAGGCACAACTAGGTGCAGCGTCGAGGGCAGTAGGTGGTTCTTGACCACGAGACCTTGAAGCTCCCCTTCCATAATCTCACCGTGAATAGGACATGTGTTGGAGTTCTGAGTATGCGCCGAGCTGCATCTCCTGCAGGTTGCCCCCAGACTAGTCATGTGTGACTAAGAGCAACACATGGCGCAGGGGAGAACTCAGCTCCTCATGAACCACTCAGGCTGATCTAAGCATGGGCACTATCTGCTTGGCCACCCATCATACGAGAAATGGCCAACATGATTCAACGCAGTCACGACAGTAAGACTTGGGGGGGTGCCTCAAAGGCTAAGGCTACCTGCTGGGTTAAATGCCCAATGCCAACATGGTACTCACCTTGCCAGAGCACAACAAATCATTGAAGCGTTTATGGCACTGGATCCAGGTGTGCCCGCCACGTCGCAGGAGCTCACCACCTCCGCCACCTCCTCCCGTGCACGTTTGGTCATGTGGGAGGCCTCCTCCTCCCATCCTGGGGGAAACACCTCCTGCCGAGCTGCCACCTCCTCGAGGAGGGCAGCAAGGCGTTTATCTGAAAAGCGAGGGGTGCATTGGCCTCCTGCTGGCCTACCCTGCAGCCTGCCCTGCTCCTGTGGCAGACCCTGCAGCCTGTCCTGCTCCTCTGCCCTTCCCTTCAGAGTGCCCTGCTGAGCGGACCCCCTGTGGTTGGATCTCCAGGTGGCCATTGCGAGCAGCCTACAGGAGGCTGCAAGGCCTTCTTTTAAACAGACTGCCGGGTTGCCATTGGACCCAGTGGTCTGTACAAGCCCGCCGCAACCTGCACACTCCCGCTATCCACGGGAGTCGGAAATGCGCTGGGCGGGCCCTAATTGGCGGCCCGCGCAAAATGGTGGCACAGCCCCGATTGCGGGCACCGATCGGGTCCGCGTCCACTCCCACTCTGCCCGCCCACCAAAGGGAAAACTTTGGCCCTGGTCTTCAATGGTCCTCATATGCTCTCTATGATGCTATATAACCTGATTGCATGTGACCTTTGGTACTATCTAGGTTGCCTCAATGAAGCCATGAACCATAACTGTGAGGGCTTGTTTCTAAGGAGCTGTAGTTGTCTTCACAGGAGAGGTCAGTAAGCCTAGATTGGTTTAGGATGAAAGCATTGGATCAGCTTCTGACATACTTGGCATCACATGCAGGACATTCTCGTTGACATCACAAACAATAACAACATTCAGTTGAATGGTACCCCTGTTCCTGTTCATGAACATCAACAGATCACCTTAGTGTTACTTGTGTGCCACCGATGAAACATTGAAAAATCCAACAATCACTGGCATCCTCCCTCTGTCACTTGGGCGTGATACTGAAGTGGACTAACTCAACAACCATGTTGAAGAGTACATCTCTGACCTTTTGAATAGTTGTCATGGTCACTCCTTGGTTCAAATTGCACAGGTCTCCTGTGGCACATTGAAAGGATCCAGTACCAAATAACATTAGGTAATGGTCACTTTCATTGTGACAAACAGAGCCATACCTATCAGTGAAGTAAAGCTGAAGATCTTCGTGAAGGAGAATTTGGAAATGTGTAATAGCAGCCTCTCCCTAAGAAGACCTCGAACAAGCTGCATTGCCTATAGGAATGCTTTCAAAGGTGATATTTGTTATATTCTATTATATTCCTCCTCCTCTATGCGATGTCATTGAGAAGTATGGCCTAAGGGAATGTAATGTCATTCTCACCGTATGGCAGCCGGATGGAAGGAGGAGGGGGGTGGGGCTTAAAAAGCTGTAGAGGTAGGGTCAGGTTGTGGGACAATTGTGCTCAGTGAGCATAACAGTGTAAATACTGGATTGGAAAAGAAACTTCTGTGAAGCTAGAAATCAGCTGCATAAGTGGAGTAATGAGCTTGATCTTTTCATTTCTGCAAAACTATAACATTACTGCTGAAGATTGTGAGGAATTTTACACCAATGGGCACACAGTAAACAAGGTTGCTGGGTAATCGTAGGCTATGCAAAATATAAACTTGGTTGCTGGTAGTCGAATACAATGTTCCCCAAGATTTCTTGTGTTTCCTGAAGCCATTAAGTGCAAATCTCCTCAGGCATCTCTCCTCATTACAGTTACCTCACCCTATATGGTTAGTTGCCACTTGATACACAATAAAAGTATAATTTCATGGCAGCATAGAAATTACAGAACAAAAGGAGACTATTCAGGCTATTCTGCCAGAATTTGCATCTCAGCTGGAGCTAGATTCACTGCCCCACTCAATTCCTGTATCTTTTTATATTTTACATTTCAAATACCTTTTAAATAAGTCTCAAAAGCCACTTGTGGCAAACCAATCATTTTGGCAGGGGGCAGGCGAAGAGCCCAGGCGGCCTTCGCATTTTTCATGAAACCTCATCCACGGGTTTCAAATATCAAACTGCGTGAAAGTGTTTTTCTAACTTTCTCCATTTATATAAAAAGTTTCTTTCATAAGTAAACTGCATTCTTGATTCTTCAAGATACCATCTATAAAGTACACTTTACTGAACATATTGTGCTGTTTGTGTTCTGTAATAAGTTTACTTGTATTTATTGTATTAGCTGTAGTTCTTTCTTGCTATACTTGGGATATAACTATTAATGGCTTTCACTTGGACAATGGCTTTTCGCTTACAAGGTTTATGCAAGATGCGAATTATTTGTGCAGCTAGTGCTACACATGCGTTAAAAATGTCTCTTGTGGAGCACACTGATACACTTTCTGCAAAGTAAGTTGCTGCACTTCAAAATAGTGATGAAGGGTTATCTAGATGGCTTGCTTACAACTTGTAGATGACTGATCTAAAATGCCCCAGGCTTCCAAAATGGCTGCATAAGGGCTCGCACTGACATTCCCTCTAAGCTATGCAGCTGTGCAGCAGTGCGAAAGGCTCCACACAGGCCATGCACAGATCAGCTCCTTTAACTTATCCTGAGTGCATGGCCACACAAAAAAATTTAAAGGGGGTGCGCAAAAAATTTTTTAAATGGCCACACAAAAAAAAAATTAAAGGTGCTACACACTTAAAGAAATCCCCCATCCACTTGAGAACAAATTCACAGGGAACAAAGGCCAGTAAATTCAAACTTTTCAACAATTAATGAATCTCACCTGCTTTTCCTTAAATGATACCCCACGCCCTGCCCTCCGGCATCACACCAAACAAGAACATAAGAACATAAGAAATAAGAGCAGGATTAGGCCATTCGGTCCCTCAAGCCTGCCCCACCAGTCAATAAGATCGTGGCTGATCTGCCCCAGGCTTCAACTCCTCTTTCGTGCCAGCTCCTCATAGCCCTCAGCTCCCCGATATTTCAAAAATCTATCTATCTCCTCTTTAAATACTTTCAGTGTTCTAGCCTCCACAACTCTCTAGGTAGAGAATTCCAGACATTCACTACCCTCTGAGAGAAGAAATTCCTTCGCATCTCAGTTTTAAATGAGTGTCCCCTTATTCTGTAACGATGGTCTGAATTTTTCCCCTGTGAGGAGGTGGTGCTGGGGTGGGCGGGAGCGAGCACGAACCCGGTCGGCGCCCCCGATCGATTAAGGTCCGCCCCAGTGTGCCGCTTGCCCGGAAGCGCTGAGCTCTCCCTGTGCGGGCAGGGGGATTTCCTGAGTCGGGGCCTGCGCTCTTGCACGCATGCACGTGAAAGGGCGCAGAAATCTCCCTGAGGCAAAGAGGTGCCTCAGGGAGTTCAGTTTGATATTTGAAAATTTAAATAAAGCAAAAAAAATCTTTTAAAACATGTCCCCTCATGGGACAGTGTCACATGAGCTGGGACAAGTCAATGAATTTTTAAAATAATTTTTATTGAATTTTAAAACACTTCATGAAACCTCGTCCCACCCGTGGATGAGGTTTCATGAAAAATGCGAAGGCCGCCTGGGCGCTTCGCCTGCCCACCAACCTTAAGGTTGGATGGGCTGCTCATTTAACTATTTTAATTAGTTTTCAACAGGCCTTAATAGGCCTTTGACAGTTTGATGGGCACGCAGGCGAGTTGGCTGCGCACCCGCCGAACTGAAAATCTAAATGATGCACAGTGATGTCGGGGCACCCGCCCAACGTCACTGCACGTCATTATACGCATCGGCGAATGGACCCCGCCCCTGCTCGCCAAGCGGTAAGTTCTTGCCTATGTCCCCTAGTTTGAGATTCCCCCACTAGTAGAATCATCTTCTCAACATCTACCCTGTCAAGCCCCCTCAGAATCTTGTACGTTTCAATAAGATCATCCCTCATTCTTCTAAACTCTAATAAATAAAGACCTAACCTATTTAGCCGTTCTTGATAAATCAAACCCTTCATCCCAGGGATTAGCCTAGTGAATCTCTTTTGAACTGCCTCCAATGCCAGTATGTCCTTTCTTAAATATGGGGACCAAAGCTGTACACAGTACTCCAGCTGTGGCCTCACCAACACCCTGTACAGTTGTAACAAAACTTCCCTATTTTTAAACTCCAATCCCCTAGCAATGCAGGCCAAATTTCCATTTGCCCTCTTCATTACCTGCTGCCCCTGCATGCTAACTTTTTGTGTTTCATGCACAAGAACACCCAGATCCCTCTGTGCTGCACTTTTTTGGAGTCTCTCTCCATTTAAATAATAGTCTGCTTTTTGATTTTTCCTACCAAAGTGCATGACCTCACACTTTCCTATATTAAACTCCATCTGCCAAGTTTTTGCCCATTCATTCAAACTATCTATACCCCCTTGCAGAGTCCTTATGTCCTCATCACAACATGCCCTGTCCACCTATTTTTGTATCATCAGCAAATTTGGATACATTACGCTCTGCCCCCTCCTCCAAGTCATTAATACAGACAGTGAATAATTGAGGCCCTAGGACTGATCCTTGTGGCACTCCACTAATTATGTCATTCCAATCTGAAAAAGACCCATTAATCCTGACTCTCTGTCTTCCACGTGTTAACCAGTCCTCAGTCCATGCTAAAACATTACCTCCAATACCGTGAACTCCTATCTTGTGCAGAAATTTGATGACCTCACAGATCTCTTTGTGACCAGGATTGAGATCATCCATTTGTTGCCTCAGCTGTATTCCTTCCTTCTCCTTGCCCATCAAGCTAAACCTTCCCCAGATTCCTCCCTACTCTAGCTCTTTTATTTCTAGTTTTTCTCCTAAATTCACTCATTCCCTCCAAACCTATCTTGTCCATGAGATTCTTGACCTCTTTTGTACTAAATTATCGATCACCTAACTTCTGTCTGACCTTCCCATGCTATGTGATATTGTAACTTGTTCCATCTCCTCAGGCAGTTCCTCCTCCCCTTGAAGACTGCCATCATGATTCTATTTCCTCGAAAAGCTCATGCTCAATGCCTCCATCCTTGCAAATTGCCACCACACCTCCAACTTCCCAAAGTCATTGAATGTGCTTTCATTCCCTACATGTATGTCTCTTTCCTCCCATAATTCTATATGTGAATCCTTCCAATCAGGTGCTCATTCCTGCCATGGCCCGAATTAAACTTCCTTGCCAAAAGTGTGCTGCCCATTATATGGGTAATGGTTTTATTATGGGGGTCCAAGGCCCTCACCTGAAACACTCTGAGCACTGCAGCACTCTAAAATTGATGTCCATTTCACCAGGCTAATAAATAAGGTCGGAGATCCAAATTTGGCCATACCTCAGCACTACCTGCTTTGGGAAGGCTGAACAATCCATTTTCTCACTCATTGTGCCAACTTTTTATGTTAAAAAAGTGCTGAGACAAAACTATCCTGCCACCTTGGATAGGTCTCAGTGTAAGCAACACTTTAGAAGTGATCTCAATTTAGTGGCTCTATTAGTGTGAATGAATAGTCTTCCTGTACTTGTGAGATTGTCAAATACACAATTAGACTATGAACTCACATGTATCATTAACTGTACTGAGAATGTCCAAACTCATTGTAGTTCCAAGTATTGAAGGAGGCAAGAACATTCGGCATGCATTCCCAATAAAACAAAAGCGCATTAAATAGTGTTACCCTCAGGAGTGATGACTCATGAATAAAACAAGTAGCAGTATACTGAACAAAAAGCTGCACTTCGAGGGGAAATATGACGGGCGTGAAATCAGTCATTTGTAATGGCGCAAACTGAGTGATAATGATTTGGCAATCCATTTGATGCAGTGCCTGAGTTTCTTTGCTACTGATAGGTTGCTGATTCACTATTAGCCATCTCCATTACCACTGAAGACCAATTGCACTCCTAATGTTTCGGTTCACTGCAGCAAACATTTCCCTGATTTTGTACAGGTACTTGCCCACCTTAACATTAACAAATATTTAACCAGGTCTATATTTACATTAGTTAATCTGCCAATAGATTGAAGAAAGGAAACAAGTTCAACATTTTTGGTAGTTACAGACATTTCAGTAGCTCCCATCATTATTTGCAGCTAGTCATGATCCTCCCATGGCACTGCATATGCTAATATAAACAATATATACAAGGACAGAAATACCATATCATGCGATTGTCAATTTATTCTGCTGCTTAAATGGAGCTGCTCACAGCATCGGAAAAGGTGCTGTTTATAAGGATAGGAGTATTAAACCATGTGGTGCAGAATGTATTATTCTGATGCTCATGTGCAGGTTATGTGTTTTTTCCATTATAACAGTGATGGGACCATAAGAAAAATCATTATGAACTGTAAAGCAACTTGGAATGTTCTGAGGATGTGAAAGGCACTATCTAAATGAAAGTTTTTTCTTCCTTTTGCAGGCATCGTTGCTGCATGTTTTGGAAATTAATGTGCAGGTTGATTATGAATTACATTGGCTTACTTTCTTTTAAAATCCCTGGCTTTTGTTAAGTCAAAATAGGCTTGATGGTTTACCTGTTGAATTTTATTGTCATTTGCGCAGGCAGATCTGATGATTGGAATGTGCAACCAATTTTGTTTCTCAGCCATGAAGCACCGACATTTAAAAAAATTGTTTTGCACTTGTAACAGAAATGTGACACCAGTGTGCTCAGACATGCTGGTCTAAAAACATCTTAGACAGGCAGCTAATAGGATAGAAAGTCTTGCTGGGAAACTGCTGGAGTCAACTCCCTGTCCGCTTTCCCACTATGTACAGGATTCTTGAGCAATTGTACCCTGGCATGCGAAATATTGGAGAGCTTCATTAGGCAGTGACATTTCCTTTCGATTGGGGTATAATGAGGCAACCCATGATCATCTTTTCATTTCTCATTTCCATCCATTAGCAAACTCACCCAATTAAATGTGCATTAAGGGTCCGCAGTTTGGAAGAGATTCTTTAAAAGTCTCCTTCTACATTTTTTCAATGAGTGTTACAGGGATTGTTTTAAATAGCACAAAAGACAGACCTCCAGTACCTGATAGCAGACACATCTACAGGGCAAGGCACATTTACCTGGGAATGATGAAGAACTGCTTTAGAAGTCTTGAGGGAATTTTAATACTGTTAAATTTTTGGGGATAAATGGGCAAAAATTGCGAGTCAGGAAGCCGACCCCAGCCCACTGATTTCTGGGTTTTATTGAGGCTGGACAAGGCCGGACAGCTAACCCACTCTCAGGAAGGGAGTTGTTATTTTAAATATGTTAATGTGACCAGAGGTCTGGATTTAACCTGCTTTGCAAGTTTAACTGTAGCTGGTCAGGTTTCCCAGGCCTCAGGAAAACTGTCAGCTGTAGTTAGGCAAGGATAGTCATGTAGATAGGCAAGGGAGAAAACAAGTGCCTTCAGAGCACTGCTTGTGGGCCAAGAAAGACAAAAGTGCATCCCTTCAGCACCCCCTCCAACCAACAGAAACCATCCTACCTGAATCGTAACCAACCCTCAGGTGTCGGGAATCATATCCCCACTGGAATTTGACCCACCCTGGGGTTGGCAATTGGATAGTCGTAAGGGTTCAGGATTTTCCCAGGATTGGACCTCCTGGGTCGGATTTAGGAAGCTCAATGGGGCCAGACCCTTCTTAGGGTCTCTGGGGATCGGGCTGCCTGAGTTGAGGTTTGGATGCTCCCGAGTATTAGACATCCTGGGATTGGCCAGCCCCCAGGATTGGATCTCCCAGGTCATAGTTCAGACCCCCCACCTTGGGGTTGGGAATTGGACCCCCGGAGATCTGAGCTGCCAGGTTTGAGGTTCGGAGCCTCTTCGGATTAGATTCCCTTCTCCACCCCCCCACCACCCCCAACCCCCCCAACCCCAATCCCACCAATCAGATCAGGAATCCATCACTGTCAAGGTTCAGACTCTCCCCCCACTCTTGGTATCGGACCGCCCTCCCACCTCAGGTCAGTAATCAGGCCACCTCTCCTCCGTGATTGGGAATCAAATCTCCCTAATCCCGTGGCCTCCTTTGGTGTGCTCCCTGCCAGACAGGAAGTCAAGCTAGTCAAAGGAGCTGATTTCCAAGCAAGGATGCTGCCAGGGCCAAAAGTTGCCAGCAGAAGTTCCAATGCAGGCAGATAAATCCAGACTCTATGTGTTTCTGTGCACTGCCGGAGCACTTTCTTCACCTTGCTTCCAGCACATCAGCAATGAAAACTCCTCCCTTAGAATTGGCAGGAGAACACTAAACACAGTTTTCTATCTAATATAAGAAAGTCAAGTTTCAATATTCTGATGGTTATATACCAGGGGTCAAGGTAAATCCTTAATTCATTTCTTTAAATCCTGACTAAGTAACTGTCTGGGGTTTTATTTCTGAATGTAGGTGTAGGAATGAATGATATGTGACTCTGCTCACCAAACTGTCTTGCATTAAAATTTAATTTACTAGCCTTCAATTAGGCTACTCTCAAGCTGTTCAGTGAGTGAATTAACTCTTTCTTGCCAAATAATCAAGGAAGAAGCCACACCACAGCTCATGATATTGCTGGGGGAGTCCAGGACAAGGAGTACAAGCTTAAAATTATAATTAGTGCTTAGCTCATTCAGGGGTGATATCAGGGAGAATGCCATCATACAACACGTGATGGAAATCTGGAGCTCTCTCCCCTCCCTCAGAAGGCTGTTGAAGCTTAAAAAAAAATAAAAGCTACGATTGATAGATTGCTATTAGACAAAAATATTATGTGATATGGGGCCAAGGCAGATAAATAAAGCTGAGAAACAGATCAACAATGATCTAACTGAATGGCAGGACAGGCTTGAGGGGCTGAATGGTCTATTACTGTTTCTTATGCACTTAACACTATTGTTATGATTGGGTGAGGATGGGTCGAATGGCTCTCCTCTTTTCCCTCTCCTCGTTTGACCGCAACAGTTATTTTTTTTACAAAAAACAGATATACTTGCCAAATCCATGAATGTTTAACTGTTTATATGCTGTGACCATAAAGGACACAATAAGACAACTCTTCTTGAGTTCTTAAAAAGAAAAGAGGATAGCTTTGACTTGGCTGGCTTCAAGCAGTGCTTGGTGGTCCTGCTGCTTCTGCTCAGTGGTCATTCTGCTTTCACTCAGTGGCTCTGCTGCTTTCGATGTCGGGGTTGTTTAAAGCTGTAGATGGGCAATTTATCTGTTCTTCTAGAAACAGCAGCTCTGTGTTGGGTTATTTTTTTAAAAAAAAATCTTTGTCTGCAGCATTTGGGTTGTCAAAATCAGCAGGCAGGGTTCAAAACTTGCAAGGTGGATGGAGAGAGAGCAGGTGGGATGGGGAAGGAACCCATTCAGGGTCTTGTTTCTTCAGTGCCTTAGTTGCCTGACCAATTCTACAGAGAAAGCAGGTGCTGAAACACATAAAGTGTTGTCTTGTCAGGTGACCTTCTCTCTCCAACTGCTCAGTGACCCAAATATGGTCATAGCTAGAGTATTCCAGTTACCTTGATTAGATCGTGGCTGGGAATTCCTCTCTCTGCTAGGGCCCCATTGTCCAAGTGATTATGTCTAATGGTTTGGCTCCACCTAGTTGAGTGATTGGACATTTTGCTAATGGGACAGGAGATGGTCCCAATTCATCATCTTTCAATGCCATTATTTCATGTGTGGATTTGTAGTCAGGTTGTCTCCATTTCAATGGATTTGGAATCCAGAAAGTACAATGATGCAAATTTGCAGCCATCTTTGACTGTGATCCCTAATCACAGGAATGTAGCTTTAGCATTTTTTAAAAAAAAAAGAATAGGGGTTTCCAGCCAGTAAATTCAAAAATCATTTTTTTATATAAAGCATGGCTTTACAACACTATTGTCACAAGTTACATTTAAAGTTAAAATTGATCATATGATTGATTAATGAAATCATAGTAACCTAACAGTTGAATAGCAAATGAATGGCCAAAGTCATTTAACAAAATGAGCAGCAAAAAGTTACACAAGCAATTTTGTGTTGAACTTTACATCAGTAAATCAGGATACTGAGTGCTAACTATAACAATGACCTTCTGGGGTTAGAAAGTGGTGAGGTTACATTAAGATTAATTCCTCACACAGCTAACAGTTTAACTACTCTAAATAGTTAGTCTATGAAGTCTATGGGCATGATAGAAAGAAGTATAATCCCTGACTACTCTATGCCCTTACTGGTGGGTAATCCTTCAGCATGTCTGTTGGTTTGTATGTGAGCAGACCTGTGGAGTCAACGTGAACATTCATGAGAGTATTCCCACTGTGCTCAAGACCTGGGCCCATGAATGATTATTTTTAAATTATTTTTTTCATAGGGTGCGAGTATCGCTGGCAAGGCCAGCATTTATTGCCCATCCCTAATTGCCCTTGAGAAGATGGTGGTGAGCCACCTTCTTGAACTGCTGCAGTCCATGTGGTGTAGTTACATTCACAGTGCTGTTAGGGAGGGAGTTCCAGGATTTTGAACTAGCAGCAGTGAGGGAATTGCCAAGTCAAGATGGTGCATGGTTTGGAGGGGAGCTTGCAGAAGGTGGTGTTCCCATGCATCTGCTGCCCTTATCCTTCAAGTTGGTAGAGGTTGTGCGCTTGGAAGGTGCTGTCAAAGGAGCTTTGGTGGGTTGTTGCAGTATATCTTGTAGATGGTACGCACTGCTACCTCTGTGCATTGGTGGTGGATGGAGTGAATATTTAGGGTGGTGGATGGGGTGCCGATTAAGAAGTCTGCTTTATCTTGGGTAGTGTTGAGCTTTTTGAGTAATGTTGGGGCGGCACTCATCCAGGCAAGTGCAGAGCATACCTTCACACTCCTCACTTGTTCCTTGTAGATGGTGGATAGGCTTTTGGGAGCCAGGAGGTGAATTACTTGCCCCAGAATTCTTAGCCTCTGACCTGCTCTTGTAGCCACAGTATTTATATGGCTGGTCCAGTTCAGTTTCTGGTCAATGGTAACACCCAGGATGTTGTTAGTAGGGGATTCAGCAATGGCAATTCTGTTGACCGTCAAGAGGAGATGGTCATTGCCTGGTACCTGTGTGACACAAATGTTTGTAATGCTTGTAAGTTACCATCAAATTCACAGAAAGGCATTTTGTCAAGACAGAAATGTATCACATAATGCTCAATTTCCATTTTGTCTGAATACATTTCTGCAAAGCATTTTGTGATCTATTATTCTCATCATTGTTCTCATTGTTGTCCTCACCAAAACACCTCATTTAAATTTTTGCAGGATGCAAAGTAGCCTTTCAAAGGACTTTCATTCATAATTGGAGGAGAGTCAAGAGTGCCATGGTTTCTATTTTGATAAATTATACAACAGCTTTTACAATTGAATAAAACAAATAAGGAATATACTAAGACTAACTTCCACTGTGTGGATCCATTTTCCTCAGCATGTCAGAAACAAACATGCCAAGGGCATCCAAGTATGGTTGAGGTGTCAGTAAATTATATTCCACACATGCACAGAACTTTGGAGCTTGGTACAGTGTCACACTGTTAAATAGAGTAGCTAGCTGTTCCTGTAAAGCACTGTGGCAGTCACTATCAATGCCTGTGTCAGCTCCACAATAATGAGTGGTAGATTTTTTGCCTTTGTTTTCTTTGTGAATTTCACAAAATTTATAAGACCCTAATGAATACGGGCTTCATCTCTGTTGAATGTGCATCAATAAAAGGGAAGATTGGTTCAGCATTCAAACAGACTAAACCTGTGTCTGAAACTACTTTCATATTGTTTTTATTGGGTCTACCTGCTGCCAGGATAAGGGAGCTGGATTTAGCAGTGTAAATACTGCCTTCCTGGAATCTCTAATAAAATATTTGCAGCATTAATGCTTAATCCTGAACCTCTCGCATCGATATTTTAGGTGGATTTCATCGCAAAAGTGGTGGGATAACTTAGAACACTGCTGAGCTGACTACAGTCTATAAATGAGACCTCTCCAGCTTGGTGACTCACATGGTTTGAGCTCCCAAGGAATGCCATATAAATTTAGACAAAAGGAAACTAAGCACCAGTGGGGTAATTATTCTCCTCTTCACCCTTTGGCATAACTCTCATAATTGTGAATTACCCAGGAACTATTGTTAACAATATCCATAAACTGAAGCCTCAGGAAGACTTTTAATTGAGACAAACTCAAATCTATTGAATTTTGACAGCTACTTCGACAGCACCTACAAAACCCTTGACCACCATCCAGGAGGACAAGGGCAGCAGGCACACGGAAACACTGCCATTTTCAAGTTCGCCTCTGAGTCATACACGGTATGGACCTGGACATACATCGCCGTTCCTTCATGTTCCCTCGGTCAAATTCTGGGAACTCCCTACCCAACACCACTGTGTGAATACCTTCAGGATATGGAGTGCAAGAGTTCAAAGGCAGGCTCACCACCTTAAGGGCAAAAAGGAATGGGCAATAAATGTTGACCATGTAAGTAATGCCCATAACCCGAGAATAAATATTTTTAAAATTGCCTTGGATACCTCGATGTGCATTTTAAGATATTTAACCCACTAGCTGTAGATTATAATTTTTGAATTCAGCCATACCCTTCATTCAGTACACTCTGAGGGACCAAGGTATTGTGGTCCACTTCCTTCCTTATGGTTTGTTTTTCCCATTCTGTTCCCCAACATTGCTGCAGCTTCCCTTTAAATTTCATTTCCAGTTTTCAAAATATTTCAGCTGCCCTGCCAATTCTACAATCAGCTGCTGCTGGGAATCCAAAGTGTTTGAGTAATACATTTCACATCTTTCAGCTTTCTTAATGGAACTTGGTTTCATTTCTTTATTGAATTCACTTTCGTTTTTCATGCAGAAACCTGGTTTGTGCAGTTAAAAATAAAAAGGCTATTAAAGTACTTCAAACCCATTTTCCCTTTGTACAGTGAGGTGATTGACATCACTCGGCTTCTTGAAGCTGCGCTTCACATCTTTCTTGAATAAGTGATGCCAAATTGCCTACTACAGCTTTAGCTGCTTTTCACCAGTTCAGTAATGGATTTACTTCTGCTATCTTATTGACTGCATCTATGTTATGGATGTTGAGTGCTCTGTGCCAACCTTCAGACTCTTCCTGTTTTTGTGCAATTTTTATTTGGGAGCCAAGTTAATTAATGGATCCAGTTTACTGTTGCATTAAAAAACAATTGCAAGATTCCCTGCACCTTTTGCACTTCTGGATTAGAAGACCCTCCAACTCACATTGCATGTTGCCTGGTAGCTTTTAATTAGTTAACCACGCTATAATTTTTGAAAGCTAGTTTTGTCATTGTTTTGTACAATGAATGTCCAAAAGAAATAAACTAACTTGGCAGGGGGATGGGATCCTGAGAGGAGATTCAGCAGCGGGAGATGCACAGCCAAAATTAGAAGAGGGAGCAAGTGAGTCTGGAAGGGATAGAAATTATCGGCCAGTTAAGGCACAAGGGAGCTTGGCAAGGTTGGATGGTATTTATTTTAATGCAAGGAGTCTGACAAATAAGGCAGACGAGTTGAGGGCACAAATTAACACATGGGAGTATGATGTCATTGCTGTCACAGAGACATGGCTGAGCGAGGGGCAGGATTGGCAGCTCAATATTTCAGGATATAGGGTCTTCAGGCGAGACAGGGAAGGAGGTAAAAGAGAAGGGGGTATCGCAATATTGATCAAGGAATCAATTACAGCAGTAAGGAGGGATCACATCTTAGAAGGCTCCTCAAATGAAGCCATATGGGTAGAACTTAAAAACAAAAAAGGAGCAATCACATTGCTGGGAGTGTACTATAGGCTCCCAAACAGTCAAGAGAAAAATAGAAGATCAGATATGTAGGCAAATTTCAGAGAAGTGTAAAAATAATAGGGTAGTAACAGTGGGGGATTTCAACTTCCCCAACATTAACTGGGTTAGTCATAGTGTGATAGGTTTAGAGGAAGCGGAATTCTTAAAATGCATCCAGGAGAGCTTTTTAAGCCAGTACGAAGAAGGTCCTACAAAGGAGGGGGCGGTCCTGGACTTAATTTTAGGGAATGAAGCCGGGCAAGTGGTAGAGGTATCAGTGGGGGAGCATTTTGCAGATAGTGATCATAGCTCTGTTAGATTCAAGGTTGTTATGGAAAAGGACAAGGTTGGGCCAGAAATCAGAATTCTAAATTAGGGGAAGACCGATTTTAATAAGATCAGATATGATTTGGCTAGAGTGGACTGGGAGCAGCTACTTTTAGGTAAATCTGCGTCAGAGCAGTGGGACTCATTCAAGAAGGAAATAGGGAGAGTACAGGGCCAACATATTCCAGTAAAGACAAAGGGTGGGACCAACAAATCCAGGGAACCCTGGATGTCGAGGGATATTCAAGATTAGATAAAGAGAAAAAGGGAGGCTTATGGCAGATACCGAGGGCTCAAAACAGCGGAAGCCCTAGAGGAGCATAGAATGGGCATGGGGAAACTTGAAAAGGAAATTAGGAGAGCAAAAATGGAGCATGAAAAAGCATTGGCAGGTAAAATAAAGGAAAATCCAAAGTTATACAAGTACATTAAGAGTAAGAGGATAACTAGGGAAAGAGTAGGGCCCATTAAGGACCATAGTGGTAATTTGTGTGTGGAGCTGGAAAGGTTCTAAATGAATACTTTGTGTCGGTGTTCACAAGAGGGACAACGTGGGTATGGAAATCAGGCAGAAGGACTATGATATAATTAAAGAAATTAGCATAGAAAGGGAGGAGGTTCTAAGTGGTCTGACAGGCTTAAAAGTAGATAAATCTCCAGGCCCAGATGAAATGTATCCCAGGCCATTGAGTGAGGCAAGGGAGGAGTTAGCAGGGGCGCTGGCAATAATTTTCAATACCCCTCTGGCCACAGGGGAGGTGCCAGAGGACTGGAGGACAGCCAATGTGGTATCGTTATTCAAGAAGGGAGGAAGGGATAAACCAGGGAACTACAGGCCAGTCAGTCTAACCTCAGTGGTGGGGAAACTATTGGAAACAATCCTGATGGACAGGATTAAACTGCACTTGGAGAGACAGGGATTAATCAAGGACAGTCAGCATGGTTTTGTTAAGGGAAGGTCATGTCTGAGCAATTTGATTGAATTTTTCAGAGAGGTGACCAGATGTGTAGATGAGGGCACTGCATTTGATGTAGTCTACTTGGACTTCAGCAAGGCTTTTGATAAGGTCCCACACGGGAGACTGATAACAAAAGTAAGGCCATGGGGCCCAAGGCAATTTGGCAAATTGGATCCAGAATTGGCTGAGTGGCAGGAAGCAGAGGGAGATGGTCGAGGGGTGTTTTTGTGACTGCATGCCTGTGTCCAGTGGGGTTCCACAGGGGTCGGTGGTGGGTCCCTTGCTGTTTGTGGTATATATAAACGATTTAGACTTGAACGTAGGAGGGTTGATCAGTAAGTTCGCAGATGACACGAAAATTGGTGGGGTGGTAAATAGTGAGGAGGATAGCCTTAGATTACAGGAGGATATAGATGGGCTAGTCAGATAGGCTGATCAGTGGCAAATGGAATTTAATCCAGATAAGTGTGAGGTGATGCACTTGGGCAGGACAAAAAAGGCACAGGAATACACGATGAATGGTAGGACCCTGGGAAGTACCGAGGATCAGAGGGACCTTGGTGTGCATGTCCACCGGTCCCTTAAGGCAGCGGGACAGGCAGATAAGGTCGTTAAGAAGGCATATGAGATACATGCCTTTATTAACCGAGGCATGGAGTATAAGAGCAGGGAGGTTATGCTGGAACTGTATAAAACGCTGGTTAGGCCACAGCTAGAGTATTGCGTGCAGTTCTAGAATTCACATTATAGGAAGGATGTGATTACACTAGAGAGAGTGCAGAGGAGATTTACCAGGGCATTGCCGGGGCTGGAGAGTCTTAGTTATGAGGACAGATTGGTAGACTGGGGTTATTTTCCCTGGATCAGAGGAAATTGTGGGGGGACATGATTGAGGTGTATAAAATTATGAGGGACACAGATAGGGTAGACAGGAAGGAACTTTTCCCCTTGGTGGAGGGATCAATAACCAGGGAGCATAGATTTAAGGTAAGGGACAGGAGGTTTAGAGGGGATGTGAGGAAGAATTTTTTCACCCAGAGGGTGGTGGGAATCTGGAACTCACTGCCTGAAAGGGTGGTAGAGGCAGAAACGTTCATAACATTGAAGAAGTGTTTGGATGTGCACTTGTGATGCCATGGCATACAAGGCTATGGGCCTAGTGCTGGAAAATGGGATTAGAATAGTTAGGTACTTGTTTGACTGGCGCAGACTTGATGGGCCGAAGGGCCTTTTCCTGCGCTGTAGACCTCTTTGACTCTAAATGCAAATACAGAGAATCTCAAGTTTGAGAACAAGATTTACCATCGTACAGCAGCCAGGTGTTACTGAGAGAGTGATGCTGGGGGATTGAGGGGCTGGTACTGTGGCAGAGACAGCGGAGTGAATATCCAGATGACCATTGCACAAGTGGTGTTCTGTCTCAGTAATAAATTGTGTGGATTCACATTGGGTAACTAGACCCCCAGTTTTATGGGGTGAAATGTGGATACACAGAAAGCTTGGAAGAAGAATGCAAGAGCCCCAGGATGTGGAACAGTTGAAGAACTAGAGAGGTGAGTTATCAGCATGGCTGCCAATGTTGGGGTCCCATGTTTGCTTATTGTACGTCACCTGTAACACTGTGAGTCATAGCATTTACTCATTTAATACCACCTCATACAGGTGTGCAGGGGAGGAGAGAGAATTGCTTTTCGCAGGAACAACATTGCAACTAGAAACACATGAATGCTCTAGAAATAATATCAGTAACAACAACAGCAATTTGCATTTATAGTGTTTTTAATGTAGTGAAACGCCCCCAGCCACTTACAGGAGCATTATCAAACAGGATTTGACACCAAGCCACTTAAGTGATATTAGGGTAAATAACCAAAACCTTAGTCAAAGAGGTATGTTTTACAAAGAATCTTAATGGAAGAAAGTGAGGTGTAGAAAGACAAAGTGGTTTAGGAAGGGAATTCCAGAACTCAGGGCCTAGGCTGCTGAAGGCATGGCCATCAATGGTGGAGCAATTAAAATCTGGGATTTGGAACATTACCATCAGAAGTGACCAATTCCAGCTCTTTGACAAACTCCATCTAAGCCAATTAGGACATTTAGCATGCTTCAAAATTTTGAATCTTTGCAGCAGGTGGTTACTTACTTGGCAGTGTGCTCCTTAAAAGAAAGTAAATTCTTCCATTTTTATTCTCTCAAAGTTTTCTTTTTTTGACAACTTTTCCAATATCTCGACATTTGCTGCCTGTCCAGTGACTCAGCAGATGACAACTGCACTTTATTTTTGGCTCGGATTATTTCCCTTTGCTTTACTTACAGACCTGGCTATGTTCTCAATCCAGCACTTCTGTCATTTATGTCCCATGTTTGACTAAGTAACATTATCAAGTCCTACATAAAAGATGACAAAGAGATTGACAAAGATTTCATTAGAGATGAGAGACTTTTGTTGTGAGGTGAGGTTAAAGGCTTTATTTTCTTTAAGAAAGAAAATGAAGTTGAGATTTATTAGAGATGTTCACAATTCTGCCATGCTTTGAGAAAGTAACTCATGAAATATTGGTACCACTGGGGAGTAAGTTGGTAACTAGAAGACATACATTTAAGATCATCACTAAAAGGCAAAAAGGAGCGGTTAAGTGTGATTTGGTTTTTTTATACTCAGAGGGTTGTCAGGACATGGAGTGACATTCCAGAAATAATGGTGGAGACAAAATTCATAATAGCTTTTTGAATAGAAGTGAAGAAAAAGAAGCATTTAGAAAGGTTCGGGAAGGGAATTGGGAGAGGTGAATTGCTCCTTCAGCAAACTTGACCAAACAGCAGTCTGCTATGCTTTAAGGTTCTATGGGCTGAATTTCCATGGGGTTCTCCCACTTAGTCACTGTAACTTCGAGAAGAGTCATAAAAAATCAGTAAAATTGGCATGAAGAGATTGTCAGCTGTTTTTATAGGATTTCTGCGACTCATCCTATAGTAGGCGATTGGGAAAATCTCCCCGGAATTTAACCCTCCATGTTTTCATGTCCGTTCTAACACTCCATTTCTGTAGACATGCTGATCTCTGGACACCAGCTTCAAGTTTTGATTTCTTCTTGTCTGCTTTTGTTCTCATGGCTTTTAGAATTTTTTGCCACTATTTTCCAGGATAGTTCCAGGGATGAAGGACATAAGGCACAAGGTTAGGTTGGAGAAGCTGGGGTTGTTCTCCTTAGAGCAAAGGAGATTGAGGGGAGATTTGATAGAGGCTTGCAAGATAATGGCAGCTTTGAATAAGATAGATAAAGAAAAGCTATCCCCATTAGCTGGTGGTACAAGGGCTAGGGGACATTGATTTAAGGCCTTGGGCAAGTGATGGAAGGGGGAGGTAAGGAAGGACTTTTTTAAACAGTGCATGATAATAACCTGGAATAAAAACAGAAAGTGCTGGAAAAACTCAGCCGGTCTGGCAGCATCTGTGGAGAGAGAAATAGAGTTAACTTTTTGAGTTCAATATGGAACTGAAGAGAGGTAAGAGTGTGATGGGTTTTATATGGCTGAAAAGGGGGGAGGGACAGGTGGAGCAAAAGAGAAGGTGAGGGGTAGGTTAGAGGGGGGTGGGGGTTAAATGACAAAGATATCATGGAACACAAGGCAAAGCGAGTGGTAATGAGAGGGAGGTGGTGGCGTAGCGGTATTGTCACTGGACTAGAACTCAGAGACCCAGAGTAATGCTCAAATCCCACCACGGCAGATGGTGAAATTTGAATTCAATAAAAGTCTGGAATTAAAAGTATGATGATGACCATGAAACCATTGCTGATTGTCAGGAAAAATAACCCATCTGGTTCCCTAATGTACTTTAGGGAAGGAAATCTGCCATCCTTACCTGGTCTGGCCTACATGTGACTCCAGACCCACAGCAATGTGGTTGACTCTTAAATGTCCTCTGAACAAAGGCAGTTAGGGATGGGCAATAAATGCTGACCTAGCCAGTGGCGCCCACATCCCATGAACTAATTTTTAAAAAGACACAAAGTGTTGATCCAAAGTAGGTTTTAATAGCAGAATAAAGGTCAGTACTGTCTGAAAGCAAAAACATGAGAACAAGGTCCAGACTGGCACTTGGGTGAAAACATTCAAAATGGAGGATCGAGTTCATGGTCTGAAGTTGTTGAACTCAAGGCTGAGTCCAGAAGGCTGTAAAGTGCCTAATCAGAAGATGAGGTGCTGTTCCTCCAGCTTGAGAAAGGCTTCCCTGGAACACTGCAGCAGGCCAAGCACAGAGATGTGAGCATGAAAACAAGATGGTTTGGGATGACAAGCAACTGGAAGATTAGGGTCATGCTTGCAGACTGAACGAAGGTGCTCTACAAAGTGGAACTCGCTGCCTATGAGAGTGTTGGAGGTGGAGATGATCAATGATTTTGAAAAGAAATTGGGTGGGTGCTTGAAGGAAATTAGCTTGCGAGACTATGGGGATAAAGCAGGGGAATTGGACTGACTGAACTGCTCTACAGAAAGCTGGCATAGACTCAAAGGGCTGAATGGCCTCCTTCTCTGTTGAAATAGGCTGATGACTCTATGATGCATTTAATGTTGAACTTCCAGCTACAAGAAAAGAAATAGTGAGCAATGAAAAGAGAATCTTACGGTTAGTTCCATGCGTATAATATTCAATTTTAAAAACAGTGGCAAAAGTGATCAGTACAACCAAACTATAAACTCTCCATTCTCACTGTTTCATTCAATCCAATAATTGAAGGAAGAAAAAATATTTTCTCTGAAGGAGAGTCATACGGACCCGAAACATTAACCCTGTCTTTCTCTCCACAGGTGCTGTTAGACTTGCTGAGTTTTTCCAGCATTTTCTGTTTTTGTTAAAGAAAAAATATTGCTGCACTCTACTTCTGAAGGGACCCAGGACCCACGAGCATTACTATCTATATTCCAGACAACGATTTAAACTCCATCTTAGAATTAGCTTGCTGGTGGTGATCATCACTTCTGCCACACTCTGTATCATCCCCCTTGTGAACTGGACATTCTTAGTGCTGCAGTTTAAGAGTTTTCCTCCTATGTTTCCCAGAAGAATTAATAGAATTTTGCCATCCCCACTTGATAGAATGTTGTACTCATGCATTTCCTTTCACCTGATGGAGCATGGCGGCTGCCCCCTTCTTTTCCATTTTCCTATTTTCTGGCAGCAAC
Source organism: Cetorhinus maximus (assembly GCF_964194155.1). Taxonomy (NCBI): domain Eukaryota; kingdom Metazoa; phylum Chordata; class Chondrichthyes; order Lamniformes; family Cetorhinidae; genus Cetorhinus; species Cetorhinus maximus. The sequence goes on along the minus strand of NC_135889.1, from coordinate 41,671,227 downwards.
CAAACAGGTTGTGTGATCAGGTAGGGTTTTTAAAAAAACTCCTTTGCACTGCCATTAGTTTCAAAACACAGAAATCACCAAATGACTCAGAATTGAAGTCTGGTTATTAGCAATGCATGTCTGACTAGGTTGAAGCTAAAGAGACGTCATGGCCTAGTTTCCGGTGGGGGAGCTATGCTCTGGCAGAAGCCAGGCAGTACATCATTAGCACACGTCTGCCTATTAGTGTGCCGACACCACCACTGTTTCTGGAATCTGCCTAATTTATATTCTGTAGGAAAGCTCGAGACATCAATTGAGGCCTTGCAGTAGTTTAAAGAAGCATTGCTGTTTCTGACAGCAAAAAACAATCTCCAAGATACAACCAATTATAAAGATGTCTTCATTTAAGTTTCTGCAAGCCACAGGTAGCACTGGTTTCAAATGGTGCAGTAGAGAACTTACTGGAACCGGGGATGTCTCCCTAACTTGTCATTTCTTGGGGGAGATTCCCATGTCAGAATGCTGGGCCAGTAACAGATACAAGTGCTAATGCCCATTGCACCATTCAGTGGTCATGGCTGCAGTGCCTTAAACATATTTAATACCTTCCAAGGTAGGAAACAACTTTGGACTAATACCATATGCTATAAATGCATGATATCTAGATGTTACCTCTTCTACATATGGTCTTTTCAGTCTCTGATTGCTACCTGTAGTATAAGGGGTCAATTCTAACTATGTGATATGCTAATGAGACAGTATACGTCACAGGAAGTGATGCAATGTCTCATGGTCCTGCTCTCTCTTGTACAACCTCATAGTTGAGATGTAGTCACCGTTAGAGAAGTCCCAGTAAATGTGTTTTACTTACCTCAGCAGACTCTGTAAATATTCTGTGTTAGCACAACGAGACTAAGAATATTATATTATATGTTCCCCTTAGCTGAAGGGTCAGTCACAAGGGGACACAAGTTCAAGGTGAGGGGCAGGAGGTTTAGGGGGGATCTGAGGAAAAACTTTTTTACCCAGAGGGTGGTGATGGTCTGGAATGCACTGCCTGGGAGGGTGGTGGAGGGGGGTTGCCTCACATCCTTTAAAAAGTACCTGGATGAGCACTTGGTAAGTCATAACATTCAAGGCTTTGGGCCAAGTGCTGGTAAATGGGATTAGGTAGGTAGGTCAGGTGTTTCTCATGTGTCGGTGCAGACTTGATGGGCCGAAGGGTCCTCTCCTGCACTGTGTGATTCTGTGATATTACCCATGAATGCCTTTTACCCAGTAGGATATGCCAGGCAGCAACAAGCTTCTCCTTCCCTCACCTTCCAGTTACTGTACCTGCATGATATGTGCATTCATTTCATCACCACAGGCTGCATGCTGACATATGCTGGGATTCCTTTATGTCACTCTATGAACTACAAACTTAAGAATCAAGAGTAGGAGTAGGCCACTCGGCCCTCAAGCCTGCTCTGCAATTCAAAAAGGTCATGGCTGATCTGACTGTAACTTCCAGCCTACCCCCGATAACCTTTCACCCCCTTGTTTATCAAGAATCTATCTACCTCTGCCTTGAAAACATTCAAAAGCTCTGCTTTCACTACCTTTTGAGGAAGGGAGTTCCAAAGACTCACTACCCTCTGAGTGAAAAAAATTCTGCTCATCTGCCTTAAATGAGCAACCCCATATTTTTAACCCCTTAACCCCTTATTTTAATTTCCTACTCTATTCTCAAGAGAAAGCATTTTGCAGGGTGACACCAGGTGGGCACAGCTCTCCTGTGGTGTAACCAGATGTGACTGGCATCTGTTTGCCTCCCCTGCTCTTCTGCCTTCAAATAGTGACATTCTCAAAGGGAATTGCCAACTGGTGAACAAATAAATGTATGGTTGAAAATGTGCGTCGAATCCTCATCAGCACTCAGCCAAAAAATAATTGGAGTGAAAAGAAGAGTTCACAAACACGGTTGCAAATCTGATGTTAAGGCTGCAGGCTGTTCTTTGTCTTCAAAGATTGCAGCCCAAAAACCTCTTCATGTTTTAATTGGCCTGGAGACAGTTTTGGCAGCAAATTAGCAGCCATGGGGGTACGCAGGACTGTTCAAGCGCAGGCCCAATTTACGCAAACCATGACAGCCATTGCTGTGGCTGCCATTTCACTGCTTTACCTTCAGTTTGAAAAATCATTGGATCATAGAATGTCTCAGGAAAAGCAGAGGCCTGCGACTTGGGGCAAGGCAGCCTCTCAATTCATGGATATGCACCTGGAGGTCTTCCGCTAGAGAGGAGAGAGGTCCTCTTCCTAGAGGGTGGCAATAGGAGGCCACCTACCCAGGCAAAGCAGCCCTGGATGGAGTTGGCCGACACAGTCAGCAGAAGGAGTGCAGTCTGCAGAAACTGGATCCAATGTAGGGAGAAGCTTAATGATTTAATACACTCTGGCAACGCTAGTGCAACCTCTAATCCTCAGGAAAGACCTCTGGTTATTCACCCTCCAGCAGACACACCGTCTGAGGGGTCTCAGGGTACAGACTGCCCCTGAACATGGGGTGAGTGTGTGCCCAGGCTAATTAACGAGCCTGCAAAATGGCTCAGGGCCATAGTGCTGCTGAGGGCCAGCTAGCACTGAAACATACAGCTTTTAGTTGATAGGAAAAGCCAGCACTGACCACAGAGATCAGCAGGGCCTTATCTCCCTCTCTCTTTCCCTTGCAGGGAAACAGGCACATAAATGTCCAGGAGAGAGTCCAGATGGGAAGAGGGGGGTCCCTATCTACACGTTGTCACTGTCGTGGAGGAGTGGGCCATGGACATCATCAGGGATGAGGACCACAAAGGAATTTGAGCAGAGTGAAATGGGCATCTGCAGTGGAGATGGTGATTAGAGAGGGCAAGGCACTCATTAAGGGATGTGCATTGTACTCCGCCCCATCTGACAGCATGCCCTAGCACTGAGTCCCATTGGAAATCTTCAGCACTGTAGAGGCTTCTGTTGTTCGAGGTTAGTTCTCATCATTTCTTTTTGTGTCTTCCACAGTTGCAGATCTCGAGCCAAGGAGACCAATATCCTCACCACCACTGGGCCAACGGCAGCAGCAGCAGAGCTCTGAAGACCCATTGTCATAACTCACAAATGCACTCTCCACCATCGCAGATACTGTCACCGTGATGGATCCTGATGAGCAGCTTGATAGGATGGCACTCGGTGATGGGCACAGCACTAATGTGCAGGAGGAGGTGCCAGAGGCAGAGGCATTTGTGGGCAATTACCCTAGGAGGAGGATGGACAAACAGAGCTCTGCCCAGCACAGGCCCCAGAAGTCACAGGAAAGGAGGTTATCTCCAGACCAGCAATAACAGATGTGCTTCCACATGTTGGACTTCCCTGAGCCAGTGCAGGGTCATGGGCAGAGATTGGAGGAGTCCATTCAGCTGATGTGTACTATAATGGTTCAGGGCTTTGAGCACATGAGCTCCTTCTCTGAGAGAGCAGCCAATCTCATAGAGTCCCCTATATGGCAGCACTTGAAGTATAGGCAGGAACTGTGCACTTTCATACATAGGATGCATTCCACACTATGGGCAGAATCTTCTGGTCCTGCTCGCAGCAGGAAGTTTGGCAGGCTGGGGAACTTAATTTGGCATGATGCCAAAAGTCAGTTTCCCGACATCGGGATGAACTGTTGGAATTTGGTTCTCGGGACTTTAAAGGTAGCTTAAAAGAGGGGTTGGGGTCGGGGGGGTGTCAAGCTTCCTGGTGAACAATGTTGGGAAGCTCTTTTGCATGCATTAGCATGTCATGCATATTCATTAAAAGGCCACCCTGCCAGAATTAAGTTCCCCCTTCAGTGAGAAATTAAAATGCTCACTTTCAACACTGCACATAAGTGGCGTGCACCTGGCAAGCTTGACTTCTTCCATGACTTTGAGGTGAGCAGATCTGCTTTTGCCTTCTTGGGGACCATTTGCAACTTGACTCACAGTAGCTAGTAGAACAAGTTGTACCAAGGCTAGACACAGGAGGCAGGTGAAGGCTGGAAAGTTGCTGGGGTGGTGGTGTAAGGTGGAAGGGTTTGGGCTCTCAGCCAAGTCTCATTATGTATGCCTGGCAGAGAGCTCAGGCAACATTTACTCTTGTTGAAACACTTGTGCCCCAGGGAAAACATTGCTTGATTGACAGCTCAGGATCTCTGATCTCTGCTGTCAATTTCACAATGTTCATTCACACAGCTAAGTGGCTTTAAGGTTTTGTGTTTTTTGTTATTATACTTTAAAGGATCTGGATGATTGACACTTTTATTGTCTTCTAAGTGAATTGACCTTTTTTAATGTAGTAGAAAGTTATAAATGAACTACTTTTTTAAAGCTTTTTTTTATAGATCCTACTGTAACAGTAGGGTCCATTAGTTCTATACAGTGTATAGTGAGTCAATGGGCGTGGAAGGACCATAGCTTGGCATTGGGGCATGAGGATTCATGTGGTGGAGGGGGGTGGGTGGAAGGGCAGAGCTTTGCATAGGGGGCATGAGGGCCCATTTTGGGGTGGGTGGGGGGCATAGCTTGGCATGAGGGGCAGGAGGAAGAACCTTTGAACTTGCCTTTTCAAAGCTCCCCTTATGCAGGCTAGCGTTTACGATTCCTCTGAGGGGCCGTGAACCATGACTCTTTCAAAACCTGGTCCAACTCCATGAAAATTGTGGAGGAGTAGGACATGCCTGTCTCTGCAATGGAGACGGCCAGTTCGAGAGTGCCTGATGTGGAGGTATTTGACAGGTACCAGCCCGCACCTTTAAAAGGCACTTCCAAAAATCGGACAGCCCAGGAACTGGGTTCGAAATTGAAGAATCGGGACCCATCCGCTATTTTCAAACAGCTCCTGAGTCAACCGGACTCGATGAAAATCCAGGCCCATGTGCCTGTTTCCCCTGCAAGGAAAAATGAGAATGAGTTAAGGCACTGTTGGCTTTTATGGCCAGTGCCAGCTGCTCCTATCCATTAGAGGGTCACTAATTTCCACTCACGTTTCTATCCTATTATGCTCCAATTATGCATATTGATAGGCTGAAAATCTACCATCATATGTAGATGTTTAAATGCTGGTGATACTTTCCTGTGATTCGCACGTGGTTCTGAGTTTTGATACCCTCTTGATTCTCTGCATTTTATTTTTGTAATGGTGCAGTCCATCATCCATCCCTATGGACATATTATTACACCTGCTTTTGGGTACGACTTTCCAATGTTTCCTGTTTATTTTGTTTTCTGTCCCTTGCTGAGTTGAGTAATTTAATCAATCAAGAAAGATATTGGTATTGCAATGCTTCAGGCTTTCCTGACCAGACCTTTGTAACACTAGAAACAGATCCATTTGTCTGGGAGATAATGCCAATGTAGACATTATAGACATAGAGAAAAAAATATATAGAGCTAATAACCTGCAACCTTTTCAAAGCATTATCTTAGGGGGAGTGGGGATGGTGGGGGGTGGGGGAAGGGAAGAGGGTCTTGGCGCTGAATAAAATTTTAGCTGAGTTCTATAGGTACTCTCTTGACCTGACTGCCTTCAAAGAATACTATCTGCTAAAATTTGTATACCGTGGGCTAAATCTTGCAGGAACAGTAATGTTGTTTTAACAACATGCACCATTATTATTGTACAAATCAGCCAGCAAATTCAGATGATTAAGAGTTATACAATGAGTTATGAATGTCTAGAACTTGTGTTCAAATTACACCATTCTGCTATTTGTTTTGCACAAACAGCACTTGGCTCTTAACCTCCACGTTATTTTGAAAGATTTGCTCAATCTGCATGTTAATTGTCTATTAAACTCGCTGAGGTAAGTTAATACTGTAAGTACTTTTTTAATGGTGTGATGATTGTTAATAACTTATTTAACCTCACTGGCCAAGAAAGGGAATAATTAAAACTTTTGAGTCCCATTCCTTCAGGTAGTGAATTGTTGGTGATTTTAAAAATGTCAAAGTTAAATGTCTCATTTTAATTATTGTGTTTCTTTTCTGTTGTTTTTTTTCTCTCTCTCTCATAATCCATTCTTTCTTTTGCTCTTTTTATTTCTCTTTCTGTGCCTGATTTGACTCAAATTCACCCTGTTTCTTTCACTTCCATTCCTCTGTTTCTTCCTCAATCTTCAAGCATCTTTCATGAAGGAGATACACTCCCCCTCCTATTATTCACTAAAATCACAGATGCCCCAGTGCGCTTGCCACGTTTTTATCAGTTCATGCTCCCAACAGCGCACACTGTGAGACACTCAGCTCTGGAAGCTCTGGCCCTGTGTTTATATAGAGGAAAGGAAATATGCAAGTGATTCTGTGTTCCTAACCTCCCAGTGAGGATCATGCTCACTGGGAGTGCAGGACACAGAATGGGGGCCACAATGTTGTAGTTCAACCTCTGATGTGGGCCGCCTGCTGGGAGCATGAGATTGCTGAATCACCTCTTAATCATTAAAAGAGCTTTGATCCTTTGTTAAGGGAACTTTAGTGTGTCCTTTTTTTAATGATTTTAGCATGAGAGAACGGAGATTTTTCCGCATTTCAGGCACCTAGCTTCAGTATCAAACCCACTTGGCTCACGTAAAGTGGAGCCGACTGCAAACTGTGCTGGTAATTAGCTTTATAATCAAACTGAGAACAGCATCACTTCCCAAACTAGTGTGGGATTTTCATTTCTCTGAAGGAGATTACCAATGTTGGTGCAAAGAAGAAGCGGTTCTGGGATACAAATTGATACCGTCTAGGAACTTAGAAATCTTAAGGCAACCAAGGACTGATAAATTCTATCACATCCATCTGGATCCCAAACCGGAGAGGTGGGTGTCTCAATCGAGGATGGCCTTCCTGCCTGGAGGTCAAATGCGGCCCATAAGTGACTAATTTGGTGCCTCATCCTGCCGCTACTTGTATTCTACTAGTAATGGGGAAGCCGGGCATGCGGCTGTATGCCACATGGGGACGCTGCCCAGTTAAAGCTGCCGGCCTTATTGTAGGCTTGGGGTGGTGGTGCCCTCCTCATTGGACACCTTGTGGCCCATGGAGGATCCCGATCAGCAGCAAAGCCTACTCTCTCATAAAGACCCCTCCCTCCCCAGCCTCAAATGTGATCCTCTCTTCCTCACACACTTACCTTCATTCTGGGGCCTCATCCATCTTTGCTGTTTGGGACTACTGCAGTACCGGCTGTGGCCACAGCTCCCAGTGACACTGCAGGGACTGAAGGACCGATTGCCCAGCAGCTCTTGGAGACAAAATCTTTGTCCTTAAAGAGACAGAAGCCCCATCCAGAGTGAGCAACCTTCCCTTATTTTACGGGACTGTCCTATAATTGAGCCCACTGTCCCGAGTCTGGGTTGTACACATCCGGGATGCTGTTTTTATGTAATTTAGGCCTTTAAATCTTGCACATGCGCAGTGGCTGCTTTCTTCCCATTTTCACCCTCTCACAGCTCTGGTAGCACAACCCAGCACCCACACCCCTACCCTAATGTACCCCTATACCACAGTGTCTCTTCTTCTTTGGGAGAGTTGGTCACCCTGGCCCCACTACCTGGCATTTAACTCTCTGGTGGCCGTGCAATTATGTTGGAGCTTTCAAACAAGCCTGCAGCTTTCTGGCTGGTGGGTGGGGCCACTGTTGTGGCCAATAAATTGGCCCTCAGTGGTGAGAGAAGTTATCAGCTGACCATGTGGGTCAGTCCCCAAAATGGGAAATTTATGAAAAATTCAGTAAAATCTTCATTATTTGCCATATGGATTCGCTAACAGAAACATAGAAACATAGAAAATATGAGCAAGAGTAGGTCATTCGGCCCTTCAAGTCTGCTCCACCATTCAATACGACCATGGCTGATCGTCTATCTCAATGCTGTACTCCTGCACTCGCCCCATACCCCTTGCTGCCTTTAGAGTCCATAAATATATCTACTTCCTTCTTAAGTAGATTCAGTGACTGGGCCTCCACAGCCTTCTGTGGTAGTGAATTCCATAGATTCACCACCCTCTGGGTGAAGAAGTTTCTTCTCATCTCAGTCCTAAATAGTCTACCCTGTATCCTGAGACTGTGACCCCTTGCTCTAGACCCCCCAGCCAGAGGAAATATCATCCCTGCACCCAGTTTGTCCATCTCTGTGAGAAATTTATATGTTTGAATGAGATCTCTTCTCATTCTTCTAAATTCCAGTGAATACAGGCCTAGTGGGCCCAATCTCTTCTCATACGACAATCCTGCCATCCCAGGATTCAGTCTGGTGAACCTTTACTGCACTCCCTCTATAGCAAGTATACCCTTTCTTAGGTAAGGAGACTAAAACTGCACACTAGACTCCAGATGTGGATTCACCAAGGCCCTGTACAGCTGTAGTAAGACATCCTTGCTTCTGTACTCAAATCCCCCTGCAATGAAGGCCAACATACCATTTGTAACTTCTTAACTGCCTGCTGCACCTGCATGCTTGCTTTCAGTGATTGGATTGAAGGACACCCAGGTCCCTTTGTACATCAACATTTCCCAATCTATCACCACTTAAATAATACTCTGCCATTCTGTTTTTCCTACTGAAGTGGATAACTTCACACTTACCCACATTATACTGCATCTGCCATGTATTTGCACACTCACTCCACCTGTCTAAATTGCCTTGAAACCTCTTAACACCCTCCTCATCGCTCACATTCCCACCAAGTTTCGTATCCTCAGCAAACTTGGAAATATTACATTTGGTTCCCTCATCCAAATCGTTGATATATATTGTGAATAGCTGGGGCCCAAACACTGAGCCCTGCGATACCCCACTAGTTACCGCCTGCCACTCCGAAAAAGACCCACTTATTCTTACTCTCTGTTTCCTGCATGTTAACCAATTCTCAATCCATGTCAATGTATTACCCCAATCCCATGTGCTTTAATTTTACACACTAACCTTTTATGTGGGACTTCAATGGAAATTAGCAAATAGCCAAGTTCCCAAATATTGGTATTGAACATATGCTGCAACAACATCCCTGGCACAGGAATGAGGGAATTGGCAATATGACAAAATAATTTTATTCACAAAAAAATGAAATAAAAATAACAAAATAAGTTGTACAATGCAACATTGCCTTGAGGCTTTGAACTAGGAGAAGTGTGATAGATCATTGGAAGGTAACGGGAGTGTAAGATTCTATTGTATATATATGCACATATGTCTATATTATGTCTAAATTATGTCCATATATTATTAATGCCCTTTATTCTGGCAATATTCCTTGTGAATAATTCAATATTAATTGTTTTCACAACCCGTTTAAATGTAACCGTCCATGACACATGTAGATGCTGCTGTAATAAAATCCCTCCATTTACAGGATGCAACCCTTTTTTCACATTCTCAGCCACAAATAACAGAGATTCAGTGTAAGCCCTTATTAAAAAGCCTAGGCTGACATTCCTGTTGTTTCATGCCTATCATAATTAATTGAAGAAAAGCAACAGGACAAATTTTGAAGTCCTAAATTGAGCCTCAGCCACTCAACAGACTTCAGCCCAATTTACACGGCATCTGATGTTATGCTCTATTGATTTCAAAACAACGCAAAATTAGGCCGGAAGCACAATTAGGCATGAGCTGAACCCACCCCATTCACACCAGTTGGCTTAGGTTAAAATTGGGGGTGAGGCCTTTGTCCAGGTATAATTGATGTTGTGTGTCGTGTGTGAATGTGAGGGTTATAAGATTTAGTTTATGTTTTGCGTCCTATAACTCCAGGAATGCACGCAGCGGGATCATATATTCTGTCATTGTAATTGAGTTCATTTTAAGCAAAATTTGACCTCACATTCTCTCATATGCTTATCACATGCTACATTGACACGAGACACAAAAACAGAGTGACTTTTGAAATAAAATTAAACAGAATGAATTTTGAAATCCCTAATTACCAGCTAAATTTTGCCGATATTTAGTTCTGTTTGCATTTTCAGCTGAGAGAGAAAAAGAGACAGATAGGGCAGAATTTTCGTGTTGGTGGGTGGCCGCAATTGGCAGGCCCAGGATCGGACGGGGAACGGACTGCTGACTGCGATTGGCCCCCAACGCGATTTCACGCTGGCTGGCCAATTAATGGCCAGACAGCGTGAAAGGTGCGCTGAAAGGCTCAGCGCTGCCGAGGTGAGGTTGGGAGAAGGGCGAGCGCTAAAATCAGCAGGGGTGCAGGGGAGCGTGGAAGGAAAGCTCCCTGAAGGCAGAGAGCTGCCTCAGGGAGCTGATGAATTTAAAATCAATAAAGACAGAATTTAAAATCCAGAAAAAAATGTCCACATGTCAGAATGAGGTACCTCAACATACAGGCGATGAAAATTTTTTCAAAACATTTTTACCTTTTTTTTTTATTAATCACGGAAACCTCATCCTGCCCTTGGATGAGGTTTCCTCAAAAATGCAAAGCCCGCCTGGCCAGTTCGCCCATCTGCCAACTGGGACGTAGGATGGGCAGTGAAAAATCGCCATCAGTTGTCACATTAATGGCCTTAATATGCCTCTTAATTGTTGGCAGGCATGCTGCCAACTCTCGTGCACGCCCGCTGACCAAAATATCGCGCGAGTGAGTGACAACGTTGGGACGGTCACCCAATGTCATTACATGCTATTTCACACTTGAGCATGTTGGTGCCAAATGGAAAATTCTGCCCATAGAGACAGAGATATATAGTCAGGAACCAATCTCAAACACAGGAATTCAATGCTTACAAACTAGTGCAGTGACACATGGGAGCACACCCCGCAACCACTCCCAACTCTCAGGTCTATAGCTTGATATAGGTCAATATATCAAATTACATGAGACATTTGTTAATTTAGACAAGTTAAACATGTACACATGGCTACAAATGACTATTATCAAACTTTTTAACAAATTCCCAAACTAATCTCCACTAAGGCAACAGCAACCCATAGACTTTAAGCAGACACCAGGTGAAGCATTGTCACCTTACAAATTTCAAAATGAGGTTCCTTTCACTTTGGTTCCTGTGCATTCCCAGTGGTAGGTTTACAGGCTTTGATGTTACATTCCTCTGCTCTGCACACACAAAATTGCTGTCTATTATACCCAGCACATCTCTTTCAATGTAAATTCCCATTGTATCACCAGCTCCCTTGAGCTCCACCTCTTCTAACAATAAAACCCCTTCCATAGTATCAATTTTATTAGTAATATAAACATTACTTTGTCTCTGCTAGCTAGGTGCAAGATTTCACTCCCCTTCTTGAATGCTCTAATCAACAAAATACAAATGCACTCTACCTCTCTTACATCTCAAAACTAGTATACATCAAAGCACTCAGACTAGCTGGTTTTAATCCAATTAAGACACACCCACAGACTAAACCTCTATTTTAAAAAAATAATAATTTCCAGCAATATTATATACATTAATAGTTTCATGACATATCAGATCAGATGAACCCCCATGTTTCCAAACTTCAGGGGCTGGATTTTACAGGGTGGGGATGGTGGGGCAGATACCCGTCCCCTCGACAGAAAAGTCCGTCAACACCACGCTGACCAGAAAGCTGGCTACCCCACATTAATTGGGTCAGAGTGGGATGTCTCCCGCCATCTGGAAAGAAGTCCAAACCGAAAGAAGTGCCAACCAATCGGATTGGATAGCATCTCTGTAGTCCCAGCAGCACCCGAATTGAGTGGTGGCCATTCATGGGACTAGAAGCAGTCCATGAAGAAGAAGAGCGGTGGATCACGGACTTCGGGTAAGTCAGGGTTTTGGCTGGGCCTGCCTGGCAGATCCCACTGAGGGGGCGGAGGAGGGATCGGATTTTAGAGGCCAGGGGTGGATGGATAAAGGGAGGGGGGAGCAATCTTGGGGAAGTGTTCCCCAATGGACACAGGAGATACCCCCTTCCTGTCTGACAGCAGCACACGCAGTGAAAGCTGTCACCTTGCACCCGCTTTCCCCAGCCACATGTAAAATTGCAACAGAGGCAGAATGAGGCCCTTAAGTGGCCATTAGTTGGCCACTTAAGGGCCTCAATAGGCCCAAGAGCAGGCAAGCAGGCAGGCAGGCTGCCTGGTGCCTTGCTCACCCACCATAATATGGGAGACAAGTCGGGGGGTGGACGGGAAGGTGACAGCAGGCAACTTATTTTATTCTATGAGTCCTACACCTTCAAATGCACCAGTGGAGTTGGAGGTGGAGGGGGCGGGGGGCTGCAAAATTCATCCCTAAGTTGTCCCACTGCAAGACTATCTCCAGGACATCCACCATAAATTTTGTGGAAGGTCAGCCATCCACTGCAGGTACCAACTTTTAAGGCATGGTTGGTAGGATTCCAGGCTCCCCCAGCAGTGCTGTCAATGATGCCACCTTATATACTTGCAGAAAGCAGGTGCACATTGCCACGCTGAACCACATGCGAGCCATCCTATACCATATTCAAACAGCAGAGATTAACTAGCAGTTAAATCTGGAAGCCTCGCAGTCAGTGAACGGCAGCAATGAAAATTGTAGGCCTCAAGATCTTCTGCCTGACTGGGCTGTGGATACATCCCTGATACAGCTGAAAGGAGATGCACTGCCATCATTTCAGTTCCTTGAGATGGACACACACCGCTAATACATAAATGGCCCCATCGCAGGTTTTTGGCATAGTGACATGGTGAATGCAACTGCAGATGCAAGTTCTGCCCCTTTGCATTTGTGGCAGGGCAGCAGCACTGACTGAATTTCAATGCTTATTTATTTATTCATGCTGCAGAATTATAATATCAGTAATTTTACTCTTTTATTGCACAACTAATGAACAAAGTTACTTTCTTCGATTGTTTATCTCTGCTATTTTACTCATAGCAATTCCTGTGATATTTCCGAGAGAAGCCATGTATACTCTAATCTTGCCTCACAACAATACAAGCTTCAGGCGAGATTTTAATTGATAAGAAATAGAGGCTTGCTTTGGCCTTTCCTTTTACCTCTTTTCAGGACAAAAATAACTAGCAATAAATACACTTCCTCCACATTATGGCCAATGACTTTAGTTTAAAGTGGTAATGATTAGAGTTTCTTTGTATTATCTTCTGCTGGGAATCTTTTATTGTGAATCAGCCATTTGAACCTGGAACTTTCAAAACAAATTGAGTTGGACATCTTCTGAGAACTTCAAGCTGCATTCACTAATGGAAATGCAATTTGAAAGGTGCACGGATAAGAACTTCCTCACTATGGAATAATTTATCTGCACTGAGGCTTCTCTGTTGGTATGCAAATCATTTTTTTAATGAAAGGATTAGAGTTAACACACATGGCCTGCCTCGATATAAGTTCACCAAGAATTATAATTGCATTGGACATTTTATGGCAATGGAAGTAATAATGAACTATGCAAATTGAATTCCCCTATATTTAAAAGAAAATTTCAAAACTGGATGAGCAGCTTATGGTGCTATTTATTTTATTTTGCAACAAATTAAAGAGATTTCTGCATTTTGCGTTATATAATTTTAAATAAATAGGGTAAATATAATTTTGAATGCCCACTATATTGCTGAGGGGATTTGAGCATGGTGTTAAATAGACTTGTCCCTTATTTTGCCATTAACATTTACTCTGAACCAATGCTTTGCTTCCTTACTACAGCCATTACCACTCTCATTGCCTTTAGTTCTATGACATCTTTGTCATTTAATCTCTCCCACCCGCTAACCTATCCCTGACCTTCCTTTTAGTTCTACTTGACACCCCCCCACCCCCATTTCTTCAATGGCACAAAACTGTAGTAACTTGAGACGTAATGCACATTTAAGACAAATATTATAATATAAGGTCTCATGATCTTATTGTTCAATAGCAGAGTAGCGTTGGCGACCTCTATGTGGGAGGGTATTGGGTTAGTCAATGATGAGTGAAGATGGAGTTTTTATGTTGTGAACACACAAGTATAGTTGTAGAGTTAGATTGTAAATAAACAGCATGTGTTTATCCTAACAATGACCTCCTGACGTTCTCTGTCTCTGTACCGACGCGGTCACCCTGAACAAAATGTGCAACCCGGATTCTTTAGCCCCAGCAAGCCAAGGGCACTGGATCCAACAAACTGGCGATGAGAGAAACAACACAAAAAGTCATGGAAGAATTTGTACTTTTGTGATGGTGGATTTGAAATGGTTTGGAATGTTCTTCCAGATATTTTATGAATAAATATTTTTCAAAAAAAACCAAAAAAAGTCATGGAAGAATTGAGGTAAAAAGTGAGAGAAAAAAAACAAAGGAAACCAGAAGAGCCTCGCATGGCAGTTGTAAGTTAAAGAAAATTTCTTTCTGAATGTTGAGTTAATGCCCTAAGAGATGCTGCAATTTGGAAGTGTGGAGCCATTCGATCGAACCTCGGACGACTGGTCTCACTGTGTTGAACGCCTCACGTTCTTCTTCCAGGCAAACGACATTGCAGGGGAGGAGAAGAGGCACACGATCCTTCTGTCCACGTGTGGGAATACGAAATATGGACTAATTCAAAATCTGTTGGCGCCCAGTGCCCCAGACTCCAAAACTTTTGATGATTTAGTGAACCTCGTAAGAAATCATTATCAGCCCAAGCTGTCAGTGACCATCCAAAGCTTTAAATTCAACTCAAGAATCAGAGCTGCAGGGGAGACTATTGCTTCTCATGTAGCGAGTCTGAAGCAATTAACTGAATACTGCGAGTTTGAAACGTCAATCAATGAAATGTTTAGAGATCAGTCGGTGTGAGGTATAAACAAAAATATGATCCAGAGGAGATTGCTGGCGGAAACAAATCTCAATTTTCCGAAGTCGCCCTGGCAATGGAAGGGACAGTGTGAGACTCAGAGGCCATTTGGGGAACGCAAAATGCCGCTGTACTTCATATTGGGCAGGGAGCCTCAGCCAAAAAGAGTACAAAAGTGCAGATCTTTACTCAGGAGCAGGAAGCAGCCATCGCTAGCAGACAAATTAAAAAGGAGATCTCAGCAGCAAAAGCTTGGCATCATATTAATGGAGATGGAAGTAGACAGCTCTGTAATGAAGCACAATTTTAAAAGATTGAATGTTTCTCCTGCCTTCGATATGGGCACCTCATGAGAAATTGTAAAGATAGAATCAGGCAGACTGTCAGACAAAAGCACAAACCAATGAGATAAACAGCATTGAAAAGCCTGAAGTAAAAGATGCTGATATCTATCCACAATATAAATTAAAGGTAGCTGAACAGAGCCTATCTATGTAACCATGAGAGTGAATGAGAAGCCTATCAGAATGGAGGTGGATACTGGTGCAGCCACTATGGTGACTGGAGAGCACACTTGAATCAGGGAGAACGTAAGCTGCATTTAGAAGAAACTGTTGAAAAGTTAAAGACTTACACAGGAGAAAGCATAGAAGCCAAGGGTGTATGTAAAGTCTCAGTAAACAATAAAGGCCAAACGGTGAGATTATCCTTGACAGTAGTAGCAGGTGAGAGACCTAGCCTCCTCAGGTGAAACTGGCTGAAGGAAATTAAATTGGAATGGAATTAAATCTTCCCACTAAGAACTAATGGACTTCCACAGTTATTACAGAAATAAGCCTCAGTTTTCAAGGAAGAACTTGGAAAAATTGAAGGGCTACAGGCAAAAATTCAGGTAGATCCCAAGGCAACACCAAGGTTCATGAAGTCAAGACATCCAATGTGGGATAAGGTAGATATCGAACTGAACAGATTAGAAAAATTGGGAGTGATAAAACCAGTACAATTTTCAGAGTGGGCGGCACCAATTGTACCTGTTCTCAAACCTGATCAAAGCATTAGAATATGCGGGGACTGTAAATTAACAGTTAACAAAGTTGCAAAATTGGATAGACACCCCATCCCTAAAATTGAAGATTTATACAGTAAATTGGCAGGTGGAACGGCTTACATGAAGTTAGGTTTGAGTCATGCCTACCAACAATTTGAATTAGAGAAGGCATCCCGAAAGTTTGTCACCATAAGTACAAACAAAGGATTGTACCAATACACCTGTTTACCTTTTAGCGTATCTTCTGCTTGTGCCGTATTCCAAAGAACCATGGAAAATTTACTACAGGGATTGCCCCACGTTGTAGTTTATTTGACAACACTCTTGTGATTGGACTCATAGGAAAAGAACATTTGATGAACCTGAAGGAAGCTTTGAAACATTTTTCACAGGTAGGAGTGAGATTAAAAAAGAAGTGCACATTCCAGGCAAAAGAGGTAACTTACCTAGGCCACAAGGTAGATTCACAAGGCCTACATCCAGTTGAAGAAAAAGTGAAAGCTATTAAAGAAGCTCCAGAACCAAAGAATATATCCGAACTGAAATCACTTTTGAAAATGATTAACTACTACGGATGCTTCTTGCTTAAGCTATCGGCAGAACTGGCACCATCGTATTGTTTGCTTAAGAAAAATCAGAGATGGTCATGGCAAACACCACAAGAAGATTTCACGAAAGTTAAAAAGTTGTTACAGTCATCTATACTTCTAGTACATTGTGATCCAAAAAAAGAATTGATATTAACATGTGATGCATCAACTTATGGAGTGGGGGTGGTGCTTTCTCATCGAATGCATGATGGATCAGAATGACCTATAGGTTATGTGTTGAGAAAACTTAGTACTGAATTGAAAAAAGTACAAATTGAAAAAGATGGCCTGGCAATCATTTTTGGTGTTAAAAAGTTTCATCAATATGTGCAAGGTCGTCACTTTACTATCATAATGGACCACAAGCCATTATTAGGACTATTCAGTGAAGACAAGTCTATACCCCCTATAGCCTCAGCAAGAGCACAAAGATGGGCGTGATCTTGGCGGTGTATGAGTAGACTTTCATTCATAGACCCAGAAGACAAATTGCAAATGCAGCTCCATTCAGTCGTTTACCCTTGCAAGTAAAAGATGAGGGCGTTCCAATTTCTCAGGAGCACATCTTGTTATTAAACTTCCTGGACTTATCACCGAAAAGTGCCAAACAAATTAAAGATTGGATAAACTGAGACTCAGTCTTATCCAAAGTGAGAAATCAAGTTCTTTCTGGTTGGTCAAAAACACAAGAATTTGATTAAATGAAACTGTATTTCCAGTGAAGATATGAGATAACCAGCCAAGAAGGTATTTTATTGTGGGGAGCTCGTGTGATTGTCCTTCTGAAAGGATGAAAACCATTGTTATCTAAGCTTCACAGTTCACATTCCGGAATTTCAAAAATGAAGACAATAGCACGTAGCTACATGTGGTGGCCAGGAATGGATGGAGAGATAGAAAACCTAGCAAAAAGCTGTATGCAGTGTCAACAAGTACAAAAATTACCTGTAATCGCCCCATTACAACCCTGGGAATGGCCAGGAAGACCATGGGTACGAGTACACATCGATTATGTGGGACCTTTTATGTTTCAATGGAACAATGTTTCACCTGGTTGTAAACGTGCATTCAAAATGGATTGACATACATGAAGTAAGATCACCCACATCTTCAGCGACAATAGACAAGCTACAACAAAGCTTCGTTGTAAATGCATTACCTGAAGCCCTAGTGTCAGATAATAGAACAATATTCACAAGTGCTGAATTTAGCCAATTTACAAGCCTCAATGGTATTGTTTATGTGAAAACATCACCATAACACCCTTCTTCAAATGGACTTGCTGAGAGAGCAGTTCAGACATTCAAACCTGGTATGAAGAAATTGTCTGGAGATTCAATAGCTACTAAATTAGCACGATTTCTATTCCACTATCGAACCACCCCTCATTCGACAACAGGTGTCACACCTGCTGAACTGTTAATGAAACGCCTTCTCCGATTGAGGCTGAGCCTAATTATGCCGAACATGTTGCGGGGTGGAGGTGGGGGGAGGGTAGAAAGGAGGCAGGAAAATTAGAAAATGGGACATGATTGTTATCATCGGGACAGAATATTTCATGTAGGAGAGAAGGTATTTGTGAAAAATTTTAGAGAAGGACCAGTAAGGTTGTTCGGTGAAATAAGTGCTGTAATGGGACCTCTTTCCTACCATGTGAAAGTTGAAAATTGAGTAATAAGCAGACATGGATCACATACGAAGTGGAGAAGCCAAATATCCGGAAGTGATTGCACCAGTGCTCGGGACTGAATCAACATCTCCTGTTGAAAGAACTCAACTGACTAGAAATGTATTTGAAGGGCTGACTGTAACTGAAAGAGTCGAAGAAACAGATTTGCAGTTACCTGCTGTAGAACCTGAAATTCAGATAACTTCAGTAAGAGGGACTCCAAAGCAAACTTCAGAAGCTGTAGAGTTGAGACGTTCTACATACTTAAGGAAACCCCCAGGGAGGCTGACATTGTAAATAATTGAACTGTGTAAATAACTTGATGTATTGAAAAATTGTAAACAGTATTTTTCAGTAAAGGGGAAGGGAAAAAGTCATTTAAGATGTAATGTACCTTTAAGACAAGTATTGTATGTAAGGTCACATGATCTTCTTGTCCAATAGCAGATTAGCGCGGGCCACCTCTGTGTGGGAGTGCCTTGGGTTAGTCACTGAGGAGTGAAAACAGAGTTTTTATGTTGTGAACACATAAGTATAGTTGTCGAGTTAGATTATAAATAAACAGTATGTGTTTATCCTGACAACGACCTCCTGATGTTCTCTGTCTCTGTACCGATATGGCCAACCCAAACAAAGTGTATAACCTGGATCCTTTAGCCTCAGCAAACCAAGGGCACTGGATCCAACAAAATCTCACCACATTTCTACCTCTCTTCAATTCCGAAGAAGACTCATATTGGACTCGAAAGGTTAACTCATTTTCTCTTTCCACAGATGTTGCCAGGCCTGTTGAGTTTTTCTAGCACTTTCTGGTTTTATTTATGTTAAGTGGGCTTCCAATTCACTCTCACCCATTTTGTGATCCCAACATAGACCAAATTGTTCCAGTGACAGTTTTAGCAAATAAATGTAAGCGGCCAGACCTATCAGCATATTAAAAGAGGGCGGCTATCCTGGATGGATTCACTTTGTATCTGTGGTGTCACCCCTCTCTCCACCACAATGGTATTGCCTGGAGGTAACATTTTGCCTCACACAACAACCAGTCGAGTCACTGCTTGGTTGAGGCTGGAGCAAAGGGTGAACTGAAATGAAATGTGAGAATTTCTAAATTGTGTGTACTTTCCCTCAGGTTGTCAGTGTAGTCCCTTTGCTTTCTTCTCTGACATAAAAATATACAAGGGGTATCATACATTCAATCAGCGCCTCAGCGGCATTCTTTTAAATTCTGAAATTTGTATGTGAGAAAGAATGTTTCATGAGAAAGAATAATTTACCACAACGGCTATTTCCAAATCTGTCATGTTATTTATACCATGATTATCCCTTAAAAACTGAACAAAAGTGAGAAATTCCTTCCCATAGGACCGATTTGCAGGGACACTGGGAGCATCTCCCTTGCTTGCTCATCATGCCAGATAGCAGGTTGAGGGTGAGCTGGGAGTTGGGAAGGCACAAACATACTGTCATCCTTAATGTTCTCAGCGATGCTGGATGGTTTGGGTTCCATGACTGCCAGCCCTATGATGCTAAGAGTCATCTCCTGCAAAGGGCTCAGGAGATGCAGGTGTCCTTGTCCCCCACCAGTTCTGCTCTGCTCCTTCTATTGTGTGCCACCTTGTCCTGCAAGAAAGAAGGAAGAATGTTAGTGATTATGTAGCAATATGTTGGAGTGATGTTCCTTCCAGAATTGAATAGGTGGAGGTATGCGGAGACAATGAGAGGTGGGCATAATGCTGGCATCATTGGTAGATATGCGAGGGTAAGGTGGAGTATCTGGATTTTAGGTGTGAGTCCTGAGTGTCAGGGAATGCTGCTGACTGAGTGATGGAGTTGTGGTGTGATGAGCAGTGTGAGTGGTCGTTGGTGTAATGGGTAGGAGATGTCATGTGAAGATGCATTCTCTGACCTTGACAAGTTGTGTGAGGTCATTAGACTTCCTGTGGCACTGCTGCCAGACCTCCCTAGCCACCTGCTTATAATCACTTCACAAGGTGGCCGTTTAGGGTCTCCTGCAACCCTCCTCCCACCCCATTCGTGACCTTGGCATCTCTTCCCCTGTCCACCTTCAACCCAAATGTGTCCTGTGCCATATCAGTCACCCTGGAACCCTCTCTCTCCTTGCTATTCACTTATCTATCATTTAACCATGACCAATATCATTCAATGTAGTTTGCCTTTCAGCGGGACAGCCTGCCTTTAAGAAGAACAGGCTGGCTGCATCTGGACAATGCTGCCTGTACCTCTGCTAAGGCAAAGGCAGCCAGCAGCGTTACGAAGAAGGTAATAGTGCAGGACCTACTTGACCACATGCTACAATCATGCGCCAATTTTACGTGCTGTCCACTTTGATCAGAACCAGCAAGGGCTGGTCACAAATCATACTTTTATATCTCCTATTGCTATTAACGCGTTTTTAATTTCCTTGAGCTCATTTTAGTTATCCAGAATTTTGTACACTTCAACACTAATCTCAGCCAGAAAAGATGATGGGCTGAAACTTAACTCCCAGCAATGGCTAGGTTGGGGTTATGTCAGAAATTAAAATGCCACAAATTTGCAACACAAACCAAATCTGCCTTGAAGCCACCCAGTTTGGTTTTAATGGAGGTGGGTGGGGGATGGGCATCCAGTCAGTCGGCAAGAAGCAGGTGACCGTTTCAATATTATCATTTTAACAAGTCATTCTATTTTTAACCACAGGCAGCCAGGCTTCCAAGGCCCTGGAAACTCAGCAATTTAAGAGTTGGATAGGGCTGAATCCATGAGGCAAGTGTCTTTTCAGCACGGCTTGTGGACCAGGAAGGGCTGGAGTGTTTCCTCCAAGGCCGACAAGCTACCCAATAAATCCTGTCCTGTTATTTGTTTGCTCAGCCAACCCCCCCCACCCCTTGCGACCAGCAGCGGATCCTCCAGCTGTGATTGGGACTATCCCCTGGACCACTGTACAGCGGTTGGATTTTCCTCGAAACACCATTGGATTCCCTCCTTTTGCGATTGGCTCCGTGAACCACTATCAGACTCCCATCCCCACGAATGGGGACCCCTGGACAACCATCAGATTAACACCATCCCCACCCTGAAGGCTCCAACTCGGACTAACGTCACATCCTCCCGCCTCCTCGACCTGGACATGGTCCTCCATTGGACATCCCTGCAATCGAGACCAAATGGATGCTATCGAACAGCCCTCCCTGCGATCCGGACCCTCTGGAGCACCATCAAACCCATAATTGGGATTATTCCCCAATGCAGGCCACCACCCCCACCTACCATGATTCCAACCACCACCCAACACCCACCGCTGCCCCTACCCCAACCCCAACGCACAACCACGATCTTTCCCACTTGCTGAATATACCTAACTGCTCTCATTGGCTTCAGTTTTGTGAAGCAGGCTTTCTCCCCAAGACACCTCCAACCTGAAACCCCTCCACTTGTGGGCAGGAACCCTACTTTGAAGGAAGCTTGCAGCTAAGTTCGGCAACCCTATTCTTCAGGATTTCCTGGCCTCACAACAGCAACCCCAGCACGGAACTGACCTCCAGGTTAAAATCCAAACCAATAACTTTGGTTGGCGTGGGAATTGGGAAAGTAATGTGTGCTATTTATTTGGACACATAAAATTCCTTTACAGCCAGAATTCCACCCAAAACCCCTCTCCAAAAATAATCGTTATGTCTGCTCATTGACAACAGAACTAGTTTGTTTGGCTGATTGTTCCCAGCCAACAGTATGCCGTAATGTGAGGATAAAGTAATACTAAGAAGCTGCAGTCAGTGTCCTGGATTCCTTGGGTGCCCATTGACCCCTGTTGATAAGGGTGCAGCATGGGTTTGGAGGTTGAGGAGATAATACTCCACACTTATGGCTGACGTGTCCTTTCATGCTTTAGAAATACTTCTTTTGAAGCTGTCAGCCTGACTTAGTACCACGTTTGACCAAACCAGCTCATCACTCCTTATTCTCATATGTCTTCTGTGTCACCTGCCTTCCTTTCATACATAATATTGGATCTTAAGAAGATTCAGTCGTGGATTCAGTCATGATTTAGATTTTACCAAATTCATGTTCAAAAATGAAAGATTTTATGAACAAATGATTTGGAATTATAACCTTTTGGGAGGATTCTAACAAATCGTGTATTAAACTGTATCTTCTTGAAATTTTCTAGAATAAATCAACAATGAATATTAATTCTCTTGAAATATGTTCTGCAAAGTAATATTGAAATCTCTGTCATATTAGTCAACATTACATGTAGTTAATGTTTCATACAGAGCATAATAATGTCACAAAATGACCTGATCAGAATCGGAAGATGTAGTCTTCATCTCCTCACAGCCCGAGGAAGACTTTCCATTCTGTGCCAATCACACATTTCTAATCTAAGCCTTTTTTCTATTCTAGTTATATTCAGTAAATCACTGAACCATGTCCCAAGGTGCTCGGCTCACTCTTCATTTTGTTGAGTTAGCTGATGCAATCCACTCTGATGATACAGGAAATATGTTTGGTCTAAGCACCTCTGGGTTAGGGAGCAGGAATATTTGCCAGGATTACAGGTTCTGATTACTATGCGATAACCCCTGCTGAAAGTGCACTTGTATAAATGTCAAGTGTGGACAGGATTGAGCTCAGGTATAATGCTCCTGTGGCGAAACAGCCTGCCAATACTCACTGTCTTGGCTCACACTTCAATAATGGCCACTTGTACAGGCCTTTGTGAAACAGAATCCAAGCAAAGGAGCCAATAACTCCTAGGGAGTCAGAGAGCAGAGTAAATTGGCAGGGATAAAAAGGGGAACAACTCCATTTTCAAGGCCATTTTTGCTTCGAACAGCATTTCTGTCACTTTTAATTGGTTAATTTTGGAAGTTGTATACAATCATACAACACAAAAGGAGGCCATTTTCCCCAGGGGATTTATTGCGTTTCTCTAAAAGAGTTGACATTCACTCCTGCCCCCCTTCTCTTTCCTCATAGCCCTGAAGTTTTCTTCAGATATGGATTCTCTTTTGTAAGTTACTATTGAATTTGTTTCCGTCACCCTTTTGGACTATGCAGATCAAAACAATGCACTGGGCGGAATCGTCCCAGATTTGCACTTAATGCAGTAGAGGGCGCGGAATATGACATTTTACCCACCGGCCACATTGTCATCTTCTCACACCGGATCGTCCAAAACCTGCCGCATTAATTATGCATTCCCGGGAAATGTGCCGTTTCCATTATAGGCAGGCTCTCATTCGCCCACCATGCCATTACCTCACCGCTTCACCATGCCGGGTGCCACACTTAAAGTGCAGCTGCACGCACACATTTCAGTGCTTCCAGCCAATGGCTGCTGCACAGAAGACAGGATGGCCCCAAAAGGCAAAAAGACTGTAGCCCCCCCGGTTCAGTTACGCACCCCTCGAGCACCTTTTGGACACTGTGGAGGCCCGCCGTGATGTCCTCTACCCCCCCTCTGGCCACAGGAGGGGCAGCGACATCATCAATCCAGCATGGGAGGTGGTGGTCAGTCCCAACGCCCTGCAAAAGAGGACAGCCACCCAGTGCCGGGACAGGATGAATGGTCTCATCCATTCTGCCAGGGTACGTCACTCTTCTCATCACTCACAATTCTCACATTCACAAAGTCACCACACATCCACAGGGATCTTACACCTCAAGGGACAACACCACTAACTCTCACACACGCCCTCACATCCCCATCAGGCTCATATCCTCTGGAGCTCGTGTCCTCATTCTGTCCATGGCACGGCTCACCACACAAACATTCCACACAGTGCCATGTGTCCTGCTCACACTCTCTCCATCTGTGGACCCTATGGCCCCTCTGGCATCTCCTTCCACCTCCCCTCCATGACCTACCAGCCTTCAGGGATGTCCAGATGAACGTGCACGTTCCCTTCCTTCCTGAAAATCCCACGCAAATCCACATTAACCTCCCCGACTTCCTCCTGTCTGCCTCCGAGTCCCCACCAACCACTCTTGCCATCCCTTCTACCGCTACATTTGAACCCTCACCCTCTCTCCCTACCACCTCATTCTGCCCTCAGTCATTCTCACCATTCCCTTGTACCACACCTACCCTCAATTCACTCCTCGGGAGGCAGTCATGGACTCAGCAGAGCCCTCCCTTGCAAGTTCACCTGGACATCCCCCCTCTGGACCCCATACCCCCATGGAATCCCTTCCTCCCCACCCCGGACTCTCCCGCCACTTAGTCGACTCCCACACCCACCCCCCGCCTGACTTAGTTCTTCTCTCTTCCTGACTCCCTCCGGCATCCTGACTCCTTCAGACACCCTTACTTCTTCCTCCAGCCTTACTCCCTCTCCTCAACCCTTCCTCCACTCAGACTCCCTTCCCTCTCCGCACTCCTTCCTCCCCTTGGACTCCCTCCCCTCTCCACACTCTTTCCTCCCCCCCCACCGGATTCCCTCCCCTCTCCGCACTCCTTGCCCCTTCCGAACTCCTTCCCTTACACCTTCCACCATTCCCCGCTGTTGCCATCTTCTTCTCGTTACCCCCTCCTCCACCGTACTCCCTCCCCCTGCAACCTCCCCCTATCCCAGTACCTTTATATCCCACCCCCTCACAACCTCACCCCATCCTGGCACCTCTTTCTCTTCTACTCGACTCTGGACCTTTCTCTCCCACCTCCCCCCACCCCAGTACATCTTCCTCTCCCAAACACAGCTGGACATTCCTCTCCACCCCTGCTACCATCATCTGTTGCGAGCAGACCCTCAACGGTGACTTTCCAACTTCCGTGAGCTGCTTTGCAACAGAGTCATGTCCATGAGAATCCACTCAGCATGCCATGGACATCCCTCCAGTGTACCGTTGGGGCCGGGTTCCAGTATCTGCTGCTCCTCGGATAGCTGCACTATGAGCAAGGCCCTGCAGTAAGTCCCGACTTCTGCACATCACACTTGTCAAGACGTGTTCAGCACCTGCATGCAATCACACCGACGTGGGCGGACGTTCCAGTGCGGGGGAATGATTCCGGTGGGTAGGCCTTATAATGATATGTAGTTGTATTATAATGAGGTTCCTAATGTCCGATGGCGGGAAATGCGGCCCACCAACAATGGGCTAAGCGGACAATTGCAAACTGGTTTCACGACATTGTGAAACCGATTTCTATCCTTCTCGCCATATTGTCCACTCACACTGCCAGGCACACCTAATGCCAGCGGGCACGGACAATTCCGCCCACCTGGGGTGATGTAATAATATTAATACAATATAATTATATTAATCACATAATTATTAAAAAAAGAAAATATTTGAGAAGCACAGCAGGTCCATCAGCATTTGGGCTAGAG
Organism: Cetorhinus maximus; assembly: GCF_964194155.1. Classification (NCBI taxonomy): domain Eukaryota; kingdom Metazoa; phylum Chordata; class Chondrichthyes; order Lamniformes; family Cetorhinidae; genus Cetorhinus; species Cetorhinus maximus. The sequence continues at coordinate 41,645,840 of NC_135889.1, read as the reverse complement.
GTGGGCTCAATTTCAAGTGTGACTCTTTACCTGGGCTGGCAAAGTCAGATTGGAGAAGTTATGTACAGTGATAGGCATGACCCCAGTGAAAGAATGGAGAAAACAAGAAGTGGGTGTTAATTCTTCAAATATACTAACTATTTTCACCAAAAAGGCAACTCCTGAGTTAAATAGAGTATAAGCAGATTTTAAAATGCCTGATGGAGATACAGCATGCAATGCAGGTCATCTCATTCACCCAATAAAAAAGATCCTAGCAAGTGAAGGTGAGTGAAACGTAACTCCAAAATGGAAAGGGAAGCAGCAGTGGATGAATGGAAAAATCCCGAAAACGTGAGAAAATTCTTTTACCAACAAATTAATTGTGCTGTTACGTACCTTTGCATAGTATTCTTTAATATATTGCTAGTGGAAACTATTGTGCGCTCATTATCAAATATCTAATGGTTCATTACCAATTCTTAACACTGCTTAATCTGCATGATCCCATCAAACTTTTAATTGGATAGCTTAATTTATCATCAGTGCTAAATTAGCATGTGACACTACAGGAAATACTTCCTTATGATTAAGCTATAAACTGCAGACCTGCAGCAAGCTGGTGACCCTCATTAAAGACGCTCCTACCTGTCTGGGCTGGAGCATGTTATGTGATGTAATAATATATTTTCTTCATCATTTTGGTGGATGTAGCATGCTGAGCTTCACTATGTTGTATTGCCTGATTGAGTGGATACAGTGCTGGGAATCGAACATGAATTACTTTAATGTCTCCTACTCCAGTAACGGTTTGATAGTGAGCTTACGACCATTAATGGAATGATCATTTTAATTTCCTTTTTTGGATACACAGCTTCTTTAGGATTCACCCAGTATCAGTTTTGAAATTCCTGCATTCCAAAAGCTGGAAAAATGTCCAGCCAACATACCAGAATTCTCACTCAGGCATTCATGACTACCGGGAGCCATTTAGATCACACACGTCTTTTTTTTCCCCTGTGTAATTGATTACTTTGATCAGGGCAGCCAGAAAATACTATTAAGTATCTTCCCCCATTCCTTCCTGGCTACAAGCATTTTCATTTCCTTCGGAGATGGATTGAAGGAATGTTGGTAATCTACTACAACACTAGGTAATGATAGCAGTGTTTCTGGTATCAATTGCGGAGCATTGCTGCCTTTCAGCACTCCTATGCCATCCTACATAACTGCTGCCATACCAGGCTCAACTCCCCCTTAGATAAGCCTACAATTTCCATCAATGCTCACTTAGTATCCTCTGTAGGCCCCATCAAAAGATGCCTCTGCAAAAACTGCTCACTATTCCAGGATCATTCTCTAATGCAAACATAACTTCTGACTTCTCTATTGCAAACTGTCTTCTTGAACCCCTCTACCGTGCCCCTACCACCCTCAGCTCCAACAACAAGTGCAAGGAGCTCATGGACTTCTTAGTCATTAAGATTAAGACCATCCAATCTGCTGCTCCTGTCACTTCCCTCTCACCCTAGCCCAAACTTCCTCTAAAATTGCCGCTGCTCTCACACTGAACCTGCATCTTTTTCTTGTTTCTCTTCTAATGCCTCTCATGGTCTCTCTGAGCTGAACTTGTCCATGAAATCCACTTCCTGCTCCCTTGACCCCATTCCCACTAAACATCTAACCACCCAAATGCCCTTCCCATTCCCCATGTTAGATGATATTGTCAATGGTTCTCTCTCTTCAGATATTGTTCCTCTCTCCTTTAAGCCTGCCGTCATCATTCCTCTCAAAAAAATCAACACTTGACCCCTCCGCCCTTGCAAACTACCACCCTATCTCTAACCTTCCTTTCCTCTCCAAAGTCCTTGAAGGTGTTGCCACCTCCCATATCTGTGCCCACCTTTCCTGCAACTCTAGGTTTGAGTCCCTCCAAACATGTGTCTGTTACTGTTGCAGTACTGGAATAGCACTAACCAAAGTCACAAATGATATCTGATGTGACTATGACAAAGGTAAACTATCTCTTACCATCCTTGACAGGATGCTCCTTCTCCAACACCTCTCCTCCATCATCCAGTGTGTGGGACAGCAGTCACCTAGTTCCAATCTTATCCATACAGTCTAGCAAGAGAATCACCTGCAATAATTTCGCTTCCCACTTCCGTACCATTACCTCTTGGTTCCTCTCCTATTTTTGGCCCCCTTCTATTTCTCATTTACCTGCTGCCCTCAATGGCACCATCTATAAAATAAATCAGCATGTTCAATGGGTCATCCACTTTACCTCGTTCCCTCGATGCCTCCATTGTCTCTGATTCATTGCATTGCTTGTCCAGCAGCCAGACGTGCTCCAATTAATAACAAAACAAAAACAGAATTACCTGGAAAAACTCAGCAGGTCTGGCAGACCTGCTGAGTTTTTCCAGGTAATTCTGTTTTTGTTTTGGATTTCCAGCATCCACAGTAGTTTTTTGTTTTTGTCCTCCAATTAATGTTCCCTCTAAGCTGCACAGCCACCAACCTAAAAGTCCCACCACAGGTTGCGCAAAAGTTGGTCCCTTTAAATTACTGCACATGCACAGCCACGCAAAACAATTTACAGGGACCACACTCTCAAATAAATCACCCATGCACTTGAAACAGAATTTGAGGGAACATTACCTCCAACCAAATATTGAGAAAGCCAAAGCCATTTTCTTCTGTTTCTGCTATAAGGTCCATTCCCTCGTCACTGTTTCCATCCCTTTCTCTGGCAATTTCTGAAGCTGAACCAGACTGTTAACAACCTTGGTTTCATCTTTGCTCCTAAGATGAGCTTCCTACTATAAATCCTCCCCATCACTGAGACCACCTTCTTCCATCTTCCACATAATGCTGACTCTGTCCCACCTCAGCTCATCTGCTGCCAAACCCTCATCTATGCCTTTGTAATGCCTATACTTGTCTTTTCCAATGTTTTCTTGGCTGGCATTGCATCTTCCCTCCTGCATCAACTTGAGCTCATCCAAAGTGTCAAGTCTTGTTTATAACCATCAACACTGTGCTTGCTACTTACCTTGGCTCCTGGTCCAACAATGTCTTGATTTTAAAGTTTTCACCCTTGTTTGCAAATCCAACCTAGCCTCTCCCTATGTCTGTAATCACCGCCAGCCCCTGAACCCTCTTAGATCTCTGCACCCCTGTAATTCTGGCCTCTTGAACATCCCTAATTTGAATCACTCCGCCATTGGTGGCCATGTCTTCAGCTGCTTGGGCCTGGACCACTGAAATTCCTCCCTCAGCTTCTTCACCTCTCTATTTCTTGCTGCTCCTTTAAGACACCTAAATACCTACCTCTTTGACCAAGCTTTTGGTCTTCTGTCCTAATATTTCCTTCTGCGGCACAGTGTCAAATTTTGTTTGATTAACACTTCTGTGCAGCACCTTAGGGTGTTTCACTGTGTCAAAGGTGCTCTATAAATGTAAGTTGTTGTTGTTTTACAGCTAGGAACATAAGAACATAGAGAGGAGCAGGACTATGAGACTCTTTGGTCTGTTTTGGTATTCAATGAGATCATGGTTGATCTGTGACTTAACTCGATATAGATATAAACATACATGCCCCATATCCCTTAATACCTTTGGCTGCCAAAAACCTACCTACCTCAGTTTTAAAATAAACAATTGACCACGCATCAATTGCCATTTATGGAACAGAGTTGTGTGTAGAAGTGTTCCCTAATTTCATTCCTGAAAGCTCTGGCTCTAATGTTTCTGCCCGTGTTACCTATAGTCCTGGACACCCCAACCAGTAAAAACAGTTTGTTTCTATTCACCCTATCTGTTCCCCTTAATGTCATGAAAACTTTGATCGAATCACCCATTAATGTTTTACATTCCAAGGTTTGTTTAACCTTTCCTCATAGTTTAATCCTTGGATTCCAGGACCGGGAGTTTGTCCAACTGATGGGGGCCTTGCCCACTGGCCAGGGGAAGCCTGATGAAATCAAGTGCTCTTCAGGAACTTAAGTGACCACTGTCGGGGCTTCCCTGTGATTGAAGTCCTCGCTGATAGAAGCCCCCATCCACCAAGAGCTGTTGGTCAATCAGAGGCTGACAGCCCCTCCTCCTGCCAGTGGGAGCAGTGGCTGCTGGTGACAATGAACCCGCCAGAGGCCCAGGATCATCATGGGAGCCCAAACCAAAGGTGAGTGAGGGCAGGATGAGGGTCGTGGTGGTGGCAGGGGGGTGGGGTGTCAGGGGCGTCGGAGGCAAGGGCGGGAAGTGGTTTTCAGCGGACCCTCATTCTTGGTGCAGCATCCCTCCATCAAGCACAGAGTGCCTGCCTACAAGGGCCCCCCTTAGGAGGCTGCTGGCAAACTCGGGTAGATTTGCTGCGCAGCCTTCAGAGGGTGCAGAATAGCTGTGTGCCGCTCATTTAATCTCACTATTGAATCTCACTGGGATAATGGATGTCAACTGGCTCATTAATGAGCCTAATTAACATCCCACTATCGGTGGCCGGGGATCCCACGTCAGCCTCTTCCATCCTCCGACCTAATCGGGGAAGATATTGCTTTTGTCGGGAGACTGACACAGGGCCTTTCCTGAGATTAAGCGAACACTGGCGTCTTTGATTCCTGCCACGGCGGGCTGCATTAAACCCAGCCCCAGGTGTCACACTGGTAAATCTATGCAGCACTCCCTCCAAGGTCAGTGTGCCCTTCCTAAGGTGTGGTGCTCAGTGATCTAACCAGGGTTTTACATAGCTGAAGCATGAAGTTATTACAAAAACATAACATGATATCAACTCCTTGGGTTTGTTTGGGGTCAGCACTCAGAATATCAGAGTGCGCTGAGAGATAAGGGGCACACTATCTGTTCCCATTCTGTTAGTTCTGGTCATGTCAGCATGTTTCTTTTAAGGCATGCTTACACTGGCTATGCATAGGCCAAATAACTATCAACCTTTACGTTTATGACTGATAGTTGAATTTTTTGTCTGAATTTTTTAAGTTCCTGAAGGGTATTTGATTTCATCAGGCCTCCCCCGACCAGTGAGCGAGGCCCACATCAGCTGGACGGAATCCCAGTCCTGGACTATGAGGAAAGGTTAAACAAACTAGGGTTGGATTCCTTGGAACGTAAACATACAGTGGGGAGGAACCATTGCCAGAGTTATCGAAGGAACAAGGCACCTGACCAAAATGATCGTATCACCTCTAAGTACTTAGCAGAAATGGATAGAATGCATAACAGGTCTATTTAACTAAAATTAATTTATGCCTGTTTCCCCCTGCTGCAGGCTTTTATGCAGATTCTAAGCAACATTGAAATTTGGATTTGTTATTGAAAAGTCTATTCCCCATCTATCTCACATTATGACTGTTCAAAGCCAGGTGAGTCTGTGTAAAACAATAATGGTTCCTACTTCTTAAGACATTTCTGTCTATTTTACATTATTTGATTCCCAGCTGAACTCAAGCTGAATACATTAGTTTCAGAGATCAGCTTTGCCTGCAATCTCTCCATTCTAAAATTGAATGGAGGTCACACTGCTCAAATCAAATTACAGTGCACGGGTACAAAGTCAAAAAAAAAGAGATGAAGACTACAGTTCAAGATTCAGTTTTGCACAGATACTGCCATACACTGCCAATAAAATTAGCATTACAATTGAAAGATTGAACAGGCTGGGTCTCTTTTCTTTAGAAAAGAGAGGGCTGAGGGTTGACCTGATAGAGTTCTTTAAGGTTATGACAGGGTTTGATAGAGTAGATGTAAAGAGAATGTTTGCACTTGTCACAGACACCAAAACCAGGGCCTATAAGTATAAGAGAGTCACCAATAAATCAAATAGGGACTCCAGGAGAAACTTGCTTAGAGTGGAACTCGCTACCACAATAAATGGTTGAAGTGACTAACATGAATGCATTTAAGGAAAAGATAGATAAATATATAAGGGAGAAAGGAATAGAAGATTATGCTACTAGGGCAAATGAAGAGAGATGGGTAGAGGCTTATCTGAAGCATAAACACCATGGACCAGGTGTGCCAAAAGGCCTGTTTCTGTGCTGTAAACATTATACTTCTTTTTTGCTTTGGTAGCAAAAATCCCTGACAATGCAGCACTTCCTCTGAGGTGTGTCAGCCTAGATTTTTCTGCTCAAGTTTCTAGAGTAGACTTGAACCCACAACCTTCTAACTACCACAGAGCCAGGAATGGAAGGTTTCTGCCTAAAACTATTGAGTGCTTTAAATAGTCTCAAAATGTCTTTTGTTACAATTTCTCCTTACAGATAAACCTAGTTGGTATGGGCAAACACCACATTCACTTTACTTGTAACAATGTTTTTTTTTAATTTCTTAGGTCATATGGTATAACAGCCCTGGAAACAAAACTAGCTCATGCTCTATATAAAATACAAGGTATGTGGAAATCCCAAAGCAAGCCTGTGTAAATCATTGGGTAATGGCATTAAGCCATGTAAACTGGCAACCGTGAAAGCATGAAAAGTATTCCCAAGGTTACCAGCCCACATAAGTGGGACACATGAAATGAGTTAATAAGAATTAGCAACTGCTTCTCAGCTGTAACTCAGTCCACAAGTGTCCTCTTGAATCTTTGCTGGAGAAGGAGAAAATTAATACTAGGTGTCTTTGATCCAATTCATTCTTACTTCCCTCCTGAGATCATTGATTTTTTCGCACCCCTGATAAACCCCACCACCACCACCCCATGCCCCCCCACGCCCACTACCTCAGCCTATCAGGAATCTTTGGTATCCGGCAGGGACTAGTAAAACTAATCAGAATAAATGGCACAGATTACTGTATATCATATGCCTTCAATTGACATGAGAGAAGCAAATATAGGCTCTAATTTGTCCTGTGGTGTAACCTTGAAGGAGGTCTCATGACACAGTGGTAGCATCCCTACTTCTCGGCCAGAAGCTCTGGCTTCAAGTCCCACTTCAGAACTTGATGGAAGATGTGATCATAATGTGGCCAAGTAAGTTGATTATCAGCCCATAAATCCTTCCAATATGCCTGATGGTGAGTGGGAGAGTTTCCTGGTCAGCCACATTGCAGAAGGCAATGACAAACCACTGCAGTACTTTGCTAAGCATAATTATAGATCAATCCAACGGAAGTCCATGGTTGCTAATGCCGCCTTAGGTCATGGTACCTGAAGGAAGAGGTGTAAGTTTGCATAACAAATTATTGAGACATTTGCAACTTAGTAATTACCTGATTTTTCAAAAATGAGTTCAGTGGCAGTCGGCTGTCTGGATTCATCAGCAAAGCCTTTTCATTGTGTCTTTGGGCCATATTTTCCTCTGTTCAGTGAAATGATAATACGTCTATGAACAATGAACTGCCAGCAGAAAGCTTTATCAACCACCTTAGGCAGTGCTTTGAAGATTAAAAGTGAATTGGGGGTGGGGTGGGGGGTGGAAATTAGAAAAAAATGAATAAGAGGAATGCATTTAAGTATAGTCAAATGCGATTTGTATTGAATTAAACAATTGTGAATGGGCTTGGGGGAGGTGTCAAATCCAATATTTGCAAGCCTAACCTCTGGGAAATTTCAATGCATCACCACAGCTGCAGAGATATTGGAAAGATAAGTAAGCTAGAATAGTGTTATAAACTTCATATCATCTTCAAGTCAAAAGCAGAGCTCGAGGTGTTTTCTGAGCACTTGGTGTTGGGATTTAAAATTTAAGAATGCACTCAGTTTTGAAACCAGCCAGGAGACTATTGCACTCCACCTGATTGAGATGAAGCCCTTTCGGATCTTAACAACTCTTAGGGCGGAATCGTCCCAGATTTGCACTAAGTGCGGTAGCGGGCGGGAAAAAGGACATTTGACCCATTGGCCACAGTTGTGGCTTTTCGCGCTGTATCATCCCATTCTCACTTCATTAATTATGCAGCCATAGGAAACACGCTGTCTCACTGGCGGGCAGCCTCTGATCTGCCCGCCACGCTGTTACCTCGTCACTTCCTCACATAGGGCACCATATTTAAAATGTAGCTGCGCACACACTTCTCAATGTTTGCAGCCCAGGACTGCACCAGTGAAGACATGGCCCCAAAAGCAAAGAAGAGTGCAGCCCCCAATTCAGTGTCGCATCCCTCGGATGCCTTCTGGACACTGTGGAGGCCCAGTGTGATGTCCTCTACCGCAGCTCTGGCTGCAGGAGACCCATCAGTCTCATTACTCCAGCTTGGGAGGTGGTGGTAGAGGTGGTCAGCGCCAACGCTGCACACAAGGCCATCCAGTGCATAAAATGGGTTAATGATATCATCCATAATGCCAGGGTAAGGCAATCACCTCATCATTCCAAACTCACACGCTCAAAAAGCCATCACACATTCACTGGCATCTCACTCACTGCCAGCTCAAGGGACATCACTACTTACTCTCTCACACACACCCTCACATGTCCGCTTGGCCTCATCTCCTCTGGAGACTGTCTCCTCAACCCTCATCATCTTGAGGCCACTTGCACAGATCAACATGTGCTCCCATACATACCCTGGGATACCCTCCTTCCCCAGTGCAGCTCTCGTTCTGCAGCCTCTTCCCTTCCCTGCGGCCACTTCTCCTGCTTCCCCAAGCAAGCCCTAGCCTCGCAGCAATTGAAAAGCCACCCCTGCCTTACAGCTGGTCTGGTAGTAGAGACCTGCCCGTTGAGCCTCCTTAAAACTGATGTGGTGCTGCCTGTGAAACCTGGTGCTGATGACTGTGAGAGCTGCGCAAAGAAAGGTAGGCAAACAAACTTCAAAGTCCTAAGCGAAGTGCAGCTCGCCAGGTGCAAGCCGCTTATAGTTGTGAAACATGTCAGCTTGCTTGGATGATCCAATGGGGGGATGGTTCCAGCGAACAGGTCTTATAAGTAGATACAAATTTATTAAAATGAGGTCCTACAGCGGGAAATGAGGCCCACCATTGACGGAGTGAACAATCGCAAACTGCTTTCACGATGGCGTAAAACCAGTTTTTGGCCTTCTCGCCATCTTGTCCACTCATGCCCGCCATGACCCCTGATGCCAACGGGGGTGGAAAATTCTGGCCTTAGACTTTATCTCTACTTCTTGTTCTCATAATCATACAATTTATTTGGATCTGCATGAATTATTCACTCAGGGATTTTGGTCCAAAGTTTTATTTTAAGAGTACACCATTTAAAGTTTTATTGTTACTGTTCCAGCACCACCAGCTTCTTTGTTGTCGAACACTGTCTGTGATTTAGTTTTATTTAGAGTAACGCAGATAAAGGCAAGCTGTCATTTGTCAGTTTTCATACATTCTTGTCGCCACTTTCAAGTGCTTTGTATTATAAACCTCCGCAGCACAGGACCTATTTTAATGATGTATACGATTAAAGCAGCTTTCTTTTCTTTTATTTTGAAAAATGAGTTTACCCGACCAGTTTCTGGCTTCTCCTTTCACTGACGGAAATGGGCAGAATTTTACGTCCCACAGGTGGGTGCCCGACCCGACCCGACCGGGTATAAAACTGCGCGAGAAGACGTCAAGCGAGCGTCCCAGCATCGTCACAAACTCACACGATATTTTGCTCGGCAGGCGCGCGCAAAAGTCAGAATCGTGTCCACTGACACTTAAGAGGGAAATTAAGCACATTAACGGTGCAATTGACTCTGATTTTTCGTTGCCCATCCAAGTTTACGGCTGGTGGAGGAGCAAAGCGGCCGGGCGGCCTTTGCATTTTTCATCAAACCTCATCCAAGGGCGGGATGAAATTTCCATGCTGCAATAAAGTAAAAATAAATATCTGTGGACAGCATTTTTATCAGCTATATTTTCAGGTGATTGACTAGGATGCATGGGCACTTTTTTTCAGCTTTTAAAACATTTATTTTAGCTTTTTCAGGTCTGCAGCTCCCTGAGGCAGCTGTCTGCTTTCAGGGAGCTCTCTCAAAGCGCTTACCTGCGCCCGCTGTAATGTCATTGCCCGCCCTTTTCCCACCCCCACCCCAGCAGCGCTGAGCTTTTCAGCACGCGTTTCATGCTAGCTGGCAGTTAATAGGCCAGCCAGCGTGAAATCAGGGTCGGGGGCCGATTGTGGCCGGAGACCCATTCCCTGTCCGCTCTTGGGCCCGCCGATGGGGCGCACCTGCCAAAGGTAAAATTCAGGCCAAGGTTAGGGTAGAGAAAATGAAAACAACGCATCATCAAAGTTTGACATCCAGCTATAGAAGGAGCTATTAGGGCACGTGGCCATAAACTTGGTCAAAGATTTGGGACCGAATTTTCCCCTCAGCGACAGGAACTGCAAGTTGGGGCATTTCCTGGCATTGCGTTCCCGACTTCAGAAAATCAGCTCATTCATATGGAATTTTCATCCTGAGGAGGGGGAGGCAGACTGGAGTCAGGGCCATAGCCTCCCAAACCAGGCCCGAGGTAGCCATTGAGGCAGGCGAATGCAGAGGCCCATAAGAAGATAAGAAGGCCCATCTCTGGTCTCTGGAACATTATCTCAGTTCCATTCATGGATTTTAGGCCCCCTGCACTCAACTCTTACCTGACCAAAACACCCATACCCCTTCCCTAGCCCTATGGCCCTTCCATACCCCCTCAAAACCCTACATGCTCTCTCCAGCTCTCATACCAGTTCCATGCCGCCATTCATTATCCATACTCTCTCTTCCAATATCCACGAGGTATAGAACCAATAAAATATATAATGACACTGGCAAGTCTTTGAAATGCTCATCAAGTGGTCAAAATAAGCAAACAGGCATTCAAGATCCCCTTGAAAAAGAGTTTCCCTCCTCTGAGCTCCTGAAACTATCAATTAAACACAGCCATTCATATTCCCATTGAAAAAAGCTTTATCCACTTAAAATTTTATTCAATTTTTTTTTATTCTTTCACAGGGTTTGGGCATCACTGGCAAGGCCAGCATTTGTTGCCCATCCCTTGTAGGCCATTTTAGAGGACAGTTAAGAATCAACCATGTTGCAGTAGATCTGGAGTAACATATAGGCCAGACCAGGTAAAGACAGTAGATTTCCTTCCCTGAAGGACATTAGTGAAAGCCTCCTAAACATATCCAAATAAACAAACAGGCACTGAACTATCATTTCAAAGAAAGTTAAACTTATTGCAAGCTTATAAAATTGGTAGTGAACCAAAGCTAGCAGTCCCCTTCACAGCTGCATGTGTCATTAGTAGGCTTTATGGCTCAACCAAGGCATTCATAATGAGGCCATCTAACAAACTAGTTGTCATGGCTACCTGTTCAGCCTACTTTGTTGACAAGCTTGTGAGATGGAATCTCATTATGAATGCCAGGGTGAGCTCCAAGATGCATTGATGGATTCACAGGAATGTTTATACAGCTGGTAAGCGAAATGCTAGCTTTGTTTGGTTGAGTGTTTTGTGAGCTTGTAATAAGTTTCTATTTCTCTTAAGTGGTTTTTTAATACTCATTTGTTTATTTGGACAGGGTTAGGAGATGTTAAGTGTATTAAAATGTATTTCAATGGGAGTATGAATGGCTATATTTAACTGACAGTTTTTTGAGCTAGTAAGGGGGGATTATTTTTCCAAGTGGATTTTGAGTGCCTGTTTGCTTATTTTCACAATTTCATGAACATTTCAAAGACTTGCCAGTGTTATTTTATGGCTCATTTGTACCTAGTGGATACTGGAAGAGTGCTTGAAAGGATCAACAGATGTCAGGACATTACGTCATTGTGAAAATTAAACCGCTTCCATACTGTTGAATGCAGAAGAGCACATTCTCCATGAAGAAAGTATTCTAATGCATCTGAACACTTACACAGTGCTAGTCAATTTAATAACTTACCTTTTAAGGATAGAGCACTATGATCAATCGCTTCATCAATAACATATTTAACTTTTTAAACAGCATCTAATTATGTCAGCTGAAGTTGGCAAGAGCTTCTAAACTTATCTGCCAAAAGGTTCTTGACTCCACAGCAGGCTTCTGCCAAGGTTCATGAACTAACTTACCTGGCATGATTCACACAGCCTTCAGGAACCCACCCTCCTTGAGGAAAATGGCAATCTAAGGAGAAATTATATTTGGAGAAGTGGCGGACCTGATTAACTTTAAGTGCCTGTCAGGTCGCAACCGACCATGCAACCCACCATGTTTTCTGAGCCGGCGAAAATGGCAGGCAGCTGGGATGTCCTGGCAAGTATAAAATTGTGGTCCTGCATGCCTGCCATTTGGTCCTCCCAACACAGGTTTGCTCAGCATTGGGAGGGGAAAATCCAGCCCTTGGTTTTAAGAAGCACCTTAAAGGAGGAGAGACAGCCCAATTGACGGGGAGGTTTAGAGAGAGGATTCAGAGGTTAGGACCCTGACAGATGAAACATAGCCACCAGTGGTAGAGTGATGAATATTTATGATTTTCAAGTGTTGTTGTGTGAAGAACCCCCTGCCACTATACACTCCCGAGAACAATATCAGCTACCTGAAAGAAATTAGTATCCTGGTAGCAGTAATCATCACTTTGTTTTACAGGAATAATGTGATAGCAAATCAATAAATACAGAAAAGTACAGTAATGTATTCAGAGATCCGAGTTTAAAAGCCTTCCCATTAGGGAATCCATATTAAAGTGAAAGAAGCATTGGAGTCATGTGACAACAGGACAAAACATTTGCCAGCCTTTTCCCAATCATTTTCCCAATGATTTGATTAGTTCAAGCATTCCCTCACTGCCACCTTTGATACTCTTGCCTTCTGCAAAACCTTTACCGTCCCCCATTCCAGTCATTTTTCCTGGCTTGTCTCCCACCACCATCACCAACCGTTCCGCACCCCCGCCAGCCCCTGATTATTCTTTTAAGTTCTAGGGTTACATTCTCGAGCACAAATGGTGTACAGCTGGTTTGGCAATCCATTACTAGATCTGGCTGAACCATATCAAACACCATTGGACCTCACTGTCCTCTGCCAGAACTATCCACTGCTGCAGGATCACCCTGGAGAGCAAAGAGAACTGCTGGCATTACTTCTGCCCTACCACTCATCTCTTTAAACCCCAATCCCCAGATCCTTTCCCCCTCATTCCTAAGATAAGTGTAAGAAGTTCATAGACATCTTTGTCATTATGGTTAAGATCATCTGTTTAGCTTCCTCTTTACCTTTTTCCCACCCAGCCAAACTTTGCCATAGGCTCCCCTCACCATAGCCCAGAAGCTGTGTTGCTCGAATTGACATTAGTTCCAAATTTTATACACTCCAGAAAAAGATTACAACTACTTGTTAAATGGCTCTTTAGCTGCTCAGAAATGTTAAATGATGATTATAACAGATGCTTCACGATTGGCTATTCTTGGTTAACCTAGCTAATGAAATTGGGTTGTTTGAAATGATCTATTTAAAAATCACACACATCTGCCATTTTGGCAGTAGGCTACAAAGAAATCTCTTTTCAAAAGGACCGGCAAGCCTTTTATCAATTTAGAAATAAAACATAGCTGTTAAACTGACACAACGAGAAGGGGTAGTTGAATTGTGTATACCTTATTTTGATGTCAAAGGCACTCTGAATGACTCCTGATATTCTGGTCTTGTGTTTATGTTTGGATCATGGACACACATGGTCCTGAAGGTGAGACTTAGATTATTGGTGAGTAAATGCCACTTGACATTGCTGTGATGACTCCATCTGTCACTTTGCTGATGATTGGAAAAAGCCTGAAAAGGCTGGATTTGTCCATTCATCCTATTTGGAGGAGACCAACACCCCACCCCCACACCTTGTCAGCCATAGTTCAGTGATAGCATGTATGCCCCGAGTCAGATTAACTAAACTTACTTCCAACTGGGTTCAATAATTGAAAACAATTCATCTGAATGCCCTTTAAATGTCATTTCACAGAATCACAGAGTTGTTACTGTATAGAAGGAGGCCATTTGGCCCATCGTGTCTGCACCAGCTCTCTGAGCATTTTAACTAAATGCCAATCTCCTGCCTTTTCCCCGTAACCCTGCACATTGTTTCTATTTAAATAATCATCCAATGCCCTCTTGAATGCCTCAGTTGAACCTGCCTTCACCACATTTCCAGGCAGTGCATTCCAAACCCTAACTACTCGCTGTGTGAAAAAGTTTTTTCTCATCTCGCGTTTGCCTCTTTTGCAAAACATTTCAAAACTGTGCCCTCTGGTTCTCGCTCCGTTTATGAGCAGGAACAGTTTCTCCCTATCTATTCTGCCCAGACCCCTCATGATTTTGAAAACTTCTTTCAAGTCTCATTTAGCCTTCTCCTCTCCAAGGAAAACAGTCCTAACTTCTCCAATCTTTCCTCATCACTGAAGTGTTTCCTCCATGGAACCATTCTCATAAACCTCTTCTACACTCTTGCCAATGTGTTCACACCCTTCCTATGGTGTGGTGCCCAGAACTGGACACAATACTCCAGCTGAGGTCTAACCAGTGTCTTATATAAGTTCACCATAACCTCCATGCTCTTGTACTCTACGCCCCTATTAATGAAGCCTAGAATGCTGTATGCTTTAGAAACAGCTCTCTCTACCTGTCCTGCCACCTTCAATGACTTATGTACATATACACCCAGGTCTCTCTGCTCCTGCACACCCTTTAGTGGCCTGCCTGCTTCCTTTACCAATCACTTTCCTGGTACTTGGTGACTGTCCTGTTATTTCCTGTGAAAATTGCACCAGGTTGTTCTGTCCTACCTGCGTGATAGGACTTTCATTTAAATAATACACACGTGTGATGCAGGTGGGTGCCTGATCACCCAGCTTCTTACCAGAGGCAAAATGGAGATAGACTTCATGCACACACAAACAGGGCAGGGAGTACTGAGCCACCATTTTAACACTCACAAGGTCCTTTTGAATTTTTTGAAGTGTGTTAAAATTGACCCAAATTTTTGTTTGAATTTTGTTTGCATTTTGTAATTCTAGTTAAGACATGGACAATATTGTGGTGTGTTTATTCAGAAGATATCGCTGGTAAGAGAAGACTTTGTCCCCTAAGCGCGATGATTGGAAAGTTTGCCACTTGAAGATATTAACTCAGTTGGAAAGCTGCCTAATGGTCAAGGAAGCAAGGTTTTTAAAATGTATTTGAAGGTTACTCAGTGTATCTTGAATCAATAGGTTATTAATTGCTATCCTTAGGCAATATATAAAGTTTAATTACCTTTGGGACACTTATAAGAACATAAACTATTATTTTGTCAATATGCGTTGAGCATATGGGAATAAGAGTATAAACAAGAGGGGAAAAGCATTGTCTATGATTGTAAATGCTGATGTTATATTTAAATTAGGTAGAGCCGGAGATCAATCTGACATTCAGTTAAAGTGAAATGCTCTCTGAGTTACAGAAGACTTTTCAGTTCAGTGAAAACATCAAAGGAAGTGTGTTCTCCACATGTTCAGGGGTTATTTACTGTCCAGTGGTTTTAAACAGAAATTATTGGTTTAGGTGGCTTGGGGAGGGGGGACTTTAGATTTTACATTCAGCTCACTGTACCTGCTGTTTTTGGGAATGCCTATACCTGTAAAATGGTCAGGGATGAATGTAACATTCTTGGACATGCTTTGATAAAAGTTTGATTGAAAGTTGTCAACCTTTGAAGATGATAGTGCTTGATAGAGGTTGGTGGCTGTGTAGTTAGTGCCACATCTCCACTCCTGATCCTGCCAGAACTAACTGGCCATCCCTAACAAAATTCCATCAGTATTTTATACAGCAGAAGACTGCACTGTAAAGGTTTTATTTCTTTGGAATTTCAAGAATTGGCACGTTAAATGCATATCAATAATCCAGCATTGATCCATTTTGGATTTACCTCTCTCTGAGTCCAGGAAGGAAACGTTGGCATTTTTGGTATCTTGATGAAATGCAGAAAATGGAAATGCACCATGAAAAATCTTCAATCACGTGGCGTTACAAAACAGTGTTGAAAGTGATAAGATAAAACCCCTTAATTCTGAATGCAATAGACAGCTGATTAAGCTGAAGGCAAATCTTTTTTTCCTCAAGGCTGAGAGATTTTAAGTATTCATTAGCAGAGTTACATAAAGCAAGAAAGAACCAATTTACATTTGTGAAATACCTTACCATGGCCTGGGGGCATTTCAAAGTGTTTCACAGCCAATGAATTATTATTGAAGTGTAGGCACTGTTGTTATGTGGGTGAACATGGCAGTCAATTTGTGAACAATAATGTCCCACTGATAGGAAGTTAGATGAAGTTAATATATTCTTATTTTTATACTATTGGTCATGGGAAGAATGTTGGCCAGAACACCAGGAGACTGCTGTTCTTTGATAGTTTCGTGGGATCTTTTTATGCCTACCTTCACAGACAGATGGGGTCTTGGTTTGATATTTCACTGGAAAGACAGCACCTCTGAGAGTGCAGCATTCCCTCTGTATTGCACTGAAGTGCCAACATAGATTATGCATTGAAGTGGAAAATGTAAGATGGAGAACACCATTTAACTACACCCATTCTGTTCAGGAGGATCAAGAACAAGAGGAGGAATCTTCTGGATTTCATCTTTGCTGGAATGGAAGGATCATGTTTCAGGTTAGCTATGGCTCTTTAACTCAGCCATGACTTCAGCATCCTGCCCCTCCAGGTTTCCCAACCAATCAGGAAGAGTGGGCTGGATGATGCATCCATTCTGTGTCAAAGGAAGGATTTGTATGGGTTACAAGGGCTCACCAGCACTTGGATTTTTGAGGCTGCAGCAACAACAGGAATGGAGAGGAGTTCTCGGAAGGTTGCTCCCTTGGTCTCTCACTCTTAGCTGGAGGTCCTGCTGTAGGATCTGAGGGACTGTAGTGAGGTAAGCTCTACAAAGGACAGGAAGAAGAGGACAACCTCTCCAACCAATCAGACATGAATGAAAATGGCCGAGAAAGTTAGCAGCAAAAGTGTGATCCCTCCAACCTAGAGACAGTGCACCAGGATGATCCAGGAACTCAGGAGGGTAGAGGTGAGTGGCATAACACTTTCAAGTGTCAAGGCCCACATTCTGACTCGCACAGCATTCTCATGCACAACAATCCTCAGGACAACACATTTTGCAGCTTCACACACCTCTCTCTCTTTCTTCCTGCTAGATCTTGGTGCCCATCTCCCCTGCCCTGCAGTGGGACATGCTGCTGAGGAGAAAACAGTTGGTGCTGTTGCTAGTCTTGCTCCTGTTGCTGCTGGAGCTGTGCCAGTGGTGTGATCTTTGCTCAGCAGAGGTGGAAGATGGAGCTGCATAAGCTGCTCCCATGATGTGGTGAAGGCTGGCAGCAGACAAGTGCAGCTGAAGGTGAGTGGAATGACACACAGGTGATGTGCTTTCCAAGAAGTTGTCAATCACCTGTCAAGCAGTAATAGCAAACTGTGAGAAGAAGTGCTTTGAACTGCAGTCTTTCAATGGCCATGGCTCATGATCTTCTTTTTCACCGAACAAAGCCTTCCCAGCCTATCTGTTTCACTGAAGAAACTCTTCCTGCTTTGCACTCACCTCAGTACCCGGGCAAGTTGCTGACAGGTCAGGAAACAGGTCCACTGGCTGGGAAAGCCAGAGATGAAGGTTAAAACAGTTTCTAATTGGCTGTCCAATCACCTTAATAACTTACCCAGCAAATCCAGGGGGGCTCCTCGCTTGCCCTGAAGAGGGCAGGATTATGTCAGAATCCAGATCCAATGTAAATTTCAGGGGAATTAACTCCCTACATGCTTGCAAACCCACTTCCCTTTGCCTTGGAAAATTCTCCCAAAGTTTCTGTTTTAAGATCACTTTGTAATCAGCTTGAACATCATTCACTTTGATGGCTGCCTGTAACTTTTGACATTAATCAGCTTCTGGAGTATGAATGCCCTAAAGCTTTCATCTTAGTTCCATCTTTGATGACAAAATTATAAGAGGATCTGTCGGCTATGACTGTGTGCTCGAGTTTTTGTAGTCTGGCTGGTGTGGTCAAAAACATTCTAATCTAGCTTTGCAGTTCCAGGAAAGCATGTCATCAAAATGAATGTGTCAAACTCAGGGATGGAGGAAGAGGATAAGTAATAAATAGTATTTGTTTTATTAACGAGCTTTTCATTAGTGTTCTTTTGTGTCTGTGTATTCAGCTGTAAAATGTTATATAATTGATGGTGAAATATAGACTACAGGATACACACCAATTCATCCAAACCAGACATAAGACTATGCAAACTGTGCACAAACTGCAAGCAGTCAAAAACATTAAAAAGACAAGTTATTGGAATTTCTGAGGGGAACATTAAGTTTTTAATTACGGAAAGCTACTTTACATGCATTGTCCTAGATTCACCATAGTACAGTACATTTCTAAGCTGTATAGAAATCAAGAAGCAGAACAGCAGTTAAAGTAAATTATAGTTAAAATGAGAATGGAATAAAAAAAAGATAAGGGTGCAATAGCCCAGAAAGGACTGAAAGAATAGAATGTGTTATAAATGATTTATGCTTTAGGCTAGGTAGGTTAAAAAGGCTAAAGCTCTACTGTTCACTCATGCAAAAATGTCAAATCATTGGACCAGATAAAGAATTCACTAGTAATAAGATTTTGAAAACAGATATGTCCAGGTAAGGCCATGCGGCATTTTAAATAGGAAGTGTAAAATAATGATCTAGTCAAACACAGGAATGTTAATGCCAGAGGCCTTATATCCATTTTAAATGTTAAAAATGTACATGATCTCATTTGCTGCACAGAGTAAAAGTAATGAGTAAATCTGAAGGAGATTTGTGCTTTAGCATTGAAAAACCTGAACACTGTGAGGTATTTTTAGACGAGCCGCTTTTCTTGAGATTAAAGGAAATTTTAAAAGAAAGCCATAATGATCATTAGACTGACAATTTAACTACATAATTAACAAGAAGGTACCATCTCAGCTTTAATGGGAAAATCAAACCAATTTTGATCACAGTACTGAGGTGCCAAAGAGGATAGTGTACGGCTGGTAGAAAAAGTGTTATTTATGTGGTTTAATAGATCCAAAAGGGAACAAAAAAGGCAATAAGTGATGCAGCAGACCTGAATCTATGCCAGCCGGCTTTCCACCAGACTTCATTCTATTCCTGTGAGTGTCTCACTGCCTAATATTTCTCAGCTCTGTTCCAGTCATCCTTGTTCTCTGTATTGATGTATTGTTTCCAATTCTGCCATTTTCTATCCTGGTCCCTCTGCTTTTGCTCTACTTCTTTTGTTTGTCTCGTGTTCTTTGCGTGTCTGTTCCGCTCCAGCTCTATTCTGTTGTTTCTCATTTATTGAATGAATAAATCTGAGGTCATCCACTTTAGACGCAAGAAAGTTCAGAATATTTTCTAAATGGTCAGAAGCTGGGAACAGCACAGAAATCACTAAAAACTAGTGGATA
Source organism: Cetorhinus maximus (assembly GCF_964194155.1). Taxonomy (NCBI): domain Eukaryota; kingdom Metazoa; phylum Chordata; class Chondrichthyes; order Lamniformes; family Cetorhinidae; genus Cetorhinus; species Cetorhinus maximus. The sequence continues at coordinate 41,626,475 of NC_135889.1, read as the reverse complement.
GGTAGAAAAATTAATTGAAAAGACTAATGGAATGTTAACCTTCATCTCAAAGGCGTTGGAATGCAAATGGATGGAAAAAAAATAACAATGAAACCCGTATCTATATAGCACCTCTAATATAATGATATGTCCCAAGGTGCTTCATAGGAGAATTATAAAACAAAGTGTGACAGTTTAACAAAGTATGGAAATTGTATAAAGCTCTGGTTAGACCCCATTTGGAGTATTGTGTTTAATTTTGGACATTGCACATTGAAAACAAAAGTATCAGCCTTGGAAGGAGCTGGAGCACAGATCACCAGAATAATACAAAAGAAAGCTACTTTCCTCATTTGTGATGAAAGACCTGAAATATTAATTCTGTTTCTCTCCGGTGATACTGCCTGGCCTTTTGAGTATTTCCAGCATTTTCTGTTTTTATTTCACAAGAATAATATCAGGGCTAAAAAGATTAAGTTGTGAGGACAACCTGCATAAGCTAATCTTGTACTCATAGAATCAAAGAATGGTTACAGCACAGAAGGAGGCCATTCCTTCTACGGAGGCCCATCATATCTGTGCTTGCTTTCTGAAGGGGAAATTCACTATTGTCACTCCCTTGGCTTCTCCCCTTGGCCTGCTCATTCTTCCTTTTCGGATAATAATCCAACTCCCTCTTGAATGCCTCAGTTGACCCTGCCTCCACCAAACTCTCAGGTAGTGTATTCCAGATCCTAACCACTTGTTGTGTGAAAACATTTCTCCTCATGTCACCATTGTTTCTTTTGCCAATTACCTTGAATCTGTGCCATCTGGTTGTCGATTCTTCCACCAATGCGAACAGTTTCTCCCTATCTACTCAGTCCAGACCCCCCCATTATTTTGAATACCTCTATCAAATCTCCTCTCAAACTTCTCTTCTCAAAGGAGAATGGTCCCAACTTCTCCAACCTATCTACGTAACTGAAGTTCCTCATTCCAGGAACCATTCTCATGAATCTTTTCTGCACCCTCTCTAATGACTTCACATCCTTCCCAAAGTCTAGTGCCCAGAACTGGACATAAAAGAAGAGTTGGGACTGAACCAGTATTTTAAACAACTGTAACTTAAATTCCTTGCTTTTGTATTCTATGCCCCCATTGATAAAGCCCAGAAAACTTTATGGGCAGAATTTTGCCCTTGATGGGTGGACGGGTCCCACCGGCTTGGCGGCGGGCGGGCAGCCAGTCGACGCCGCCAAAACGGGCCCCGACGCCATTTTATTTGGGCGGGCCACCTGACGGGAAGTGCTATGCGCTTCCTGTGTAGGGGGGGAGGGATTCCCCAACTGTCAGAGTGTGCTCTTTTGCGCAAGCGCACGGAAGAGCGCACATCTCCCTGAGAATAAGTGCTGACTCAGGGTGAGCGCTGACAGTGTTTCAAACTTCAAAAATAGAAAAATAAAAAAATTATTAACATGTCCCCCTCATGTGACAACGTCACACGAGATGGGACATGTTAATAAATATCACAAAAACTTTATTAAACTTTTTAAAAACAGACATGAAAGCTCATCCCGTCAGTGGATGAGGTTTCATGTTTTTTCAGAAGCCCGCTGGGGCTCCTGGCCTGCCCGCCAGCCTTAAGGTTGGATGGGCAGGGCCTTTAATTGGCTTAATAATCCTGTCAATGGCCTCAATTGGCCTTTGACAGGTCGGTGGGCGCACAGCTGATTTCGCTGTCCCCCCGCCTTCCTGAATATTTAAATGGGGCGGGATGACGTCGGGGGTTCCTCCTGACGTCATCCTGTGTCATTTTCGTGTCGGCGAGCGGGCCCCGCCCCCCAAACTCGCCGACGGAAAAATTCTGCCTTATGCTTTATTAACTGTGCTCTCAACCTATCTTACTACCTTCAATGATTTATGCACATATATACCGAGGTCCCTTTGCTCCTTTCGAATTGTACCCTTTAGTTTATTTTTCTCCTTGTGAATTCCTACTAAAATGAATCACTTCACATTTCTCTGCATTAAATTTCATCTACCACTTGTCCGCCTATTCCACCAACTTGTCCATGTCCTTTTAAAGTTCTACACTATCCTCCTTGCAGTTCACAATACTTCCACATTTCATATTGTTCGTAAATTTTGAAATTGTGCCTAGCTGTACACCAAGGACTAGAGCAGGGGCCCTGACACTGACCCCTGGGGAACTCCACTATAAATCATCCACCCGTCTGAAAAACAGTCATTTACCACTAGCCTCTGGTTCCTGTCGCTCAACCAATTTTGTTTCCCTTTTACTGTCCCTTTTAATCCATGAGCTCTAACCTTGCTCACAATCTTGTTGTGGGGCACTTTATTAAATGAATTTTGTAAGTACTCCCTTGAATATAGAAGGTTAAGGAGTGATCTAGCCGTGGTCTTTAAGATAATTAAAGGATTTGATAGTGTAAATAAAAATAAACAATTTCCTTTGGTGAGGATGTCCGGAACAAGGGGTCAGAAGCTTACAATGTGAACTGTTCAAGCTTGAAATCAGGAAGCACTTCTTCACAAATGGTTTAATTCCTTACTCATCCACTGAATGAAGGAGGAATTTGGAGCCAGTTGTTCCTTGACACAGGTTCATTCAGAGAGCACAGGCTCCCTCTTCCTTCCCCCACACAGGTGGAAACCGGTTCTTATATATACTTAAGAATACTGCCTTAGCCTTTCCCCAATTAGTAAAAGCGGCTCTCACTACAGCATGCACTTCATTGTGACAGGATTACAACATTAACAAAAAGTGTAACAGGAATCCTGAGTACTCTTCCTCAAAAAGCTATTGAGACTAGGTCATTTGAAGACTGAGGTAATAGGTTTTTGTAAGTCAATGATATTAAGGGATATAGATACAAAACAAGTAAACTAAGCTCAGGTACAGTCAGTCATGTGCTAATTGAATGGAAGAATAGGCACAAGGGGCCAAAGGCCTCTTCTTGTTTCGATGTTCTCATGCCCCTTAAGGTTCCTTAAGTCTGCCATTGATGCAAGTACTGAAGTTGACAATAAATTTCTGTCATAAAACCCATGGGCCGGTGGAAGTTGGAGGCAGTAACCACCAGCTGAATGGGTGATGGCCAGTACTGCCCCTTCCTACAGACAAAACAATTCCTGTCAGCTCTGCTGTATCTACATACTTAATCTCTTTCATAGTGACAATCAACAGGGTGAATAACTGAGTTACTTTAACACAATGTTAGTCTTTCTGTAGTTTGCTCTATAACAGATTGCAATTTTGTTCCATATCATCTCCAGTGTGCTGGGAAAATTTAATGATGGAGACATTTCCAAGCTTGTTCTGCATTCTAAAATTCTAATTTTAAAGAATTACTGGAGAACACTTGAATCCATAATTAATAATATATTTATGTATAATCTAGATGTTATGTATTAAATCTGGATGTGGGAAGTGGATTCCATTAAAATTTCATTATGAATATCCATAATACCTGTTAGCCCTTTGGTGCTGATATGATGGTCATTTTCAAAGTCCCAATGTGTGACATATCATAGCTGCTTTCCACAGATGGAGTATACAGGGTCAATTTAAACTTGGGGTGTGTCTGAACGGAATGGAAAGGGAAGTACAAAATGGAGCCAGGCTTGGCCAATATTAAAGACCACAGCTCATTTTAACATATGAAACCTGTCTCCCACCTGATGCAGGTGTGGATAAGGTCAAGGCCTGTGGGTGGGAGCACAAAGTGGTTGGAATGGGAGCTGGCTGCTGTCGAGGTCTCAGGCTAACAGTCCCTGGAATTCGGTGAGTGCTGAAGAGAGTGCGGATGCCAGTGTAGAGAGTAAGAGGGAGGAAAGGGGAAAGGGAGGCTCAATAGGTGGAATCATTCCAGATTTGCTGTGAGTGCAGTACCGGTCAGGAAAAAGGACGTTTTGCTTGCTGGAGCCTTGTCACAGAGGGTATGTGTGCTGCCATCCGTCATACAGGAGTCAAATGTTCACAGATGCAATGTGAGGATCTATGGACTGTCCTCACTGCATATCGTCAGCATCCTCCACAAACCCAGCAGCTATGAGGGCCTCCTGAGCACGCCTGCCTCATCTGGCCAGTGCAATGGCCTCATCCCCATCATCATCGCATTCGAGGGCTTCTTCACCCTCATACCCTCTGTGATAAGGCTCCAGCAGGCAAAACGACCTTTTTCCTGACCAGTACTGCACTTAGAGAAAATCTGGAATTATTCCACCTATTGAGCCTCCCTTTCCCCTTTCCTCCCTCCTACTCTCCACACTCTCATCCCCATCGATGTCCTCCACATTGGAGGAGATGTGCAGCTCCTCCTTCTCCTCCTCAGGCAGCTCCTCCATCCATTGCAGGGGCACAGCAGGCAAAGACGATGCGTGACACTCTCTGTGGACTGTAATGCATGGCTCCACCAGACCAGACCAGGCACTGGAACATGGTTTGCTCCACCAAAGTGTGAGTTGCATCATGAACCTCATTATACCGTCACTCTGCTACAATCTGAGGCTGCCGCATGGGTGTCATCAGCCATGTCATTTGTGGGTAGCCCTTGTGCCCAAGAAGCCATCCCTGCAGCTTCTGTGGACCTCAGAAGACATCAGGGATCTGTGACCGACTGAGAATGTAAGAGCCTGGACACTCCCAGGGAATCATGCGTAGACCTTCAGGATGCGGTTGCTGTGGTCACAGACCAGCTGAACATTCAGCTTGTGGTTGACATAGTTGATTGCTTGCTGCCATAGACATCTAAGCGCCACATGAGTGCAGTCGATGGCACCCAGCACTTGTGGAACATCAGATCTGTGCAAATTTCAGTGCTCTTGCTTCCTGGCTTTCCTGATCCCAGCTGTAATACACAAAGTTCTGTGCCTTCGCGAATATGGCGTCGGTGAACTTCTAGAATACGCTTGTATGTGGAGGCTTGTGAATTCCCACAGAGGTCACCTGTGGAGCCCTGGAAAGAGCCACTGGCATAAAAATTGAGCACCCTGGTCACTTGCATGGCCACTGGCAGTGGATGCCCTCCATGTCCCCATGGTGCCAAATCCTGCAGTAGCTGGCAGATGTGACCGACCAGTTCCCAGGACATGCGCATTCCTCAGTGACACTGGTTCTCGGTCATCTGTAGGAATGAAAGACAACGCTTGTAGACCCTGGGTCTAGCTAGGCGCCGACCTGTGATGGCTCGCTGTGGTCCTTCAGCGACTTTTATGCAGGAGCCCCGCTCATCCCTTCTTCCTGAGGGTGCTGCTCCTCCCTCTGCCCAGCCAGGTGCCTCATTGCTCTTTTCTCTTTCATCTCCACTTTCTGTAAGTCATGAGGCATACAGCTAGGTCACCAGGCTCCATGATCCTGATGTACTCCTCTGGCAGGATGAAAGAGAGACGTGTGGGTTAGCATGGGTGTACTAAGAACCTCTCTTGGTTAAGTCTGAAGGCCCCTTAATGCATCCCGGAAAGTACTGGCCACCACTTGGATGGCCAGAGTTTAGTGCGCTACATGGCTGCCCGAAATCCACCCACATCTGCCCCACTCCACCTGACCAATTGGCAGCAGCTTTGCCCAATGGACTGCATGCTGATCTCTCAGCTCAGGCGCAGGCATTCTCTTAACCCACAATGCAAGGCTGCACTGTTAGTTTGAACCATCAGGGAGACTGGTCCAAACCTGAATGAAGACATTGCAAGGGGCAGTGAGCACTTCCACAAGTGACGGCTCCATGGCCAGATTTTGCAAGGGATCTGTACAGCTTTCTCAGTCATCCAGCTGTTCTGCAGCCCCCTAAAACTCTCATTAGTTTGCAGTCTCTGCCCGGGGGGGGGAGGGGGGGGGTGAAAAGCTCTGGAGCATTTTGTGGCACTGTCATTCCTCTGCATTGCTTGAGTGGGCAGATAAGCTAGAGGCCCGACTCCAAGCGTGTCAATGTAGCAGCACCTGTAGCTGCAGAAGAATGCTCATTTAATACAAGGTTTCCCTAATGCTTGGCCACTTCCCTCCCCACCCCCAGCAAGTGCTTGTGCCTTGCCATCAGCCTTGACCCTGCCACTAGCCCCAACTGCAGTGCAGCCTTTGTCCTGGCAACACAATGGCAACCAGTGGGAAAAGGCGACCTGCCCTCGCCTGAATGCATGGTGCCTCTTCCTTGAAGTCGAATAGACGACCTTCGCGAGCGCTGTGCATCGTTAGTGTGCACTCATCTCCGAGTTCCCTCAAAGTTCAGCTCGCCAGGTGCATACCTTTTAAATGCTGTTGTGAATCATGTCAGCATGCAATCATGCCAACATTCTGGGATGATCCAGCGCGGGGGCATGATTCCAGTGGGCAGGCAGGATGATGAGATGCAAATGCATTGAAATTAATTTCCCGACGTTGGATGGCAGGAAAGGTGGCCCACTATTGATGGGCGAAGCGGATGATGGCTAACTGGTTTCACAACAGCGTAAAACCGATTTTTGGCCTTCTCGCCATATTGTCGGCTCACACCTGCCATGATGCCTGACACCAAGGGGGGTGGAAAATTCCAGCCAATAAATGTTTCTGGCCTTCGAAGAAGCAGTCCTACTCTTCCTGGCTCTTAAGAAATCCCCCTGAAAATTCAAGAGAAAACTTACCTTGGCCTTTTCTGTTTGCTCTGCTGCCTGCTGCTAGGTTTCTCTGCCATGTTTTCCCCTAGGTAGGCACACCCCCACCCTGCGTTTTAATTAAAATACATTCATAGCCAGCAATGGCATCATCAAACATGAGTTTTATGACCTGAATTTTGTGCTCGTTGGGCGCGTGCCTGGAAGCGGACGCAAAATCTGCCTGTGATCAGCTCCCGACTGCGATCTTATGCTGGCTGGCCAATTAACGGCTAGCCAGCATGAAACACGTCCGGAGAAAGGCTCAGCACTGCTGTGGGGGGCAGGAAGAGGGTGGGCACTGACGTCATTGTGGGCGCGGGTGATTGCTGCGAGAGAGCTCTCTGAAGGCAGACAGCTACCTCAGAGAGCTGCAGACCTGCAAATAAGAAACAAATGCTGCAAGAAATGTCTATGCAACACAATTAAGCACGTGAAAGCAGACCTCACAACAAAAAAAACAGTCCCCAGATATTTCTTTTGATTTTAAATCCTAACGGAGATTTCATTCTGCCCTTGGATGAGGCTTCATCAAAAATGTGAAGCCCACCGGGGCCAACTTGCCCGTCCGCCAGCCGTAAGGTTGGACGGGCTGCGGAAAATCACTGCCAGTTGGAACGTTAATGGGTTTAATTGCTCACATAATTGTCGGCTGGCTTGCTTCCAACTTTTGTGCACACCCACCGTGCGAAATATCGTGCGAGTGCACGATGATGTCAGGACGCTCGCCCGACCTCATCTTGCGCGATTTCATGCCCATTTGGGTCAGGCACGCGCCCGCCCGCATGACATGAAATTCTGGCCTATGTTTCATTGGCCCCCCACCACACCAGCAACCCTCCTCTCCCCAACCGTCTCCCCCCCCCACCACCCCACCCCCCCCGCCCCTCCCCCAACCATCTGTGGTAGAAGGTCAGCAAAGCGAAATTGGAATTGGGCACACTATTTCCCATCATTAACTAAAGGTGCTCTGAATGAGAACATTTCCTACATTGGGAGAGCTGCCAGATGTTACATGGCTCAGGCAGTGGTTAGCATGTGAAATTTGCAACCGCATGGAGTAGTTAAGATAAATTACCAGAAATTCATTTAAGGGCAATCTAAATGAGTACATGTGGAAGAAGGGAATAGAAGGATATGTTGACAGGGTGAAGTGAAATAGTGTGAGAAGAGGCTCATGTGGAACATAAACATGGTATAGATCCAGTGGGCCTGTTTGTATTGTGTAATGGCTGTGACCAATGAGCTCGATTGGTCAGCACCTTGCACAGCTATTCACATCCTGCTGCATTTGCATCACTGAGGAAAAGCTAGGGTTATGTCTGCACAAGCATAGTAGTGGCTCCCAAGTGAAGCAGTTTGACATTTTCAAGCTATTTCCTTTGCTCACCAACTATTGACATTGTAGAAGAAACTCTCACCCATGTGGAGGCTGGCTCCTGTTCACCATGTGTAAATAAAAAGACATGAATTACAAGATTGTATTATCCTAAGCAACAGCAGCAAAAGTAACAAGTATTCGGTACCTTGAAAGCTAACCAAGAGATTGTACTGCATATATTAGTGTGGTAATTTGACTGGTGTGTTTGCATGGCAATCAGGTGGGCACTTTAGGACAAGGTGCATGAAATTGCATGGTTACCATTGATCAGAAACTTAATTGGACCAGCCATATAAATACTGGTGCAGGTCAGAGGCTGGGAATTCTGTGGCGAGCAACTCACCCCCTGACTCCCCAAAACCTGTCCACCATCTACAAGGCACAAGTCAAGAGTGTGTGGAATACCCTCCACTTGCCTGGATGAGTGCAGTTCCAACAACACTCAAGAAGCTCAACACCATCCAGGACAAAGTAGTCCACTTGATTGGCACCGTATCCACCATTACAAACATTCACTCCCTCCACTACCGGCGCACAGTGGCAGCAGTGTATACCAAATACAAGATGCAGCGTAGCAATTTGACAAGGCTCCTTTGACAGCACCTTCTATGATAATGGAACAAAGCTAGCATTTAAAGGGGCATTGGGATAAATATTGGAAAATGAAGAAAGTTAAGGATACAGGAAATTGGAACCAGAGTAACCAGTTCCAGCTGAAGAACTAATATCACCACAGGCACAGCAGGCTGAATGTTCTCATTCTATGTACATGCTAGTAAATTCCAATTTTATGAACTCCGCTTAATACCACCTGCTACCATTGGCATCCCAGCAAAATTAATTAGCGGCGGTAGCAGATAATGTGGCCAAACGTAATGAGCAGTTTCAGTGGCAAATGTATACAGAAATAGAGGACACTACAGGAAGAACATTTTAACCCCCCAAGCAGAATGATTTCAACAACTGGGCCTAACTGAAGATTGTCAACAAAGGGTTAGAGGCACACAGAACATCTCCTGGCTGAAGTCCAGGCTAATACCTTGGCCAGCTGCTGTAAAACCAGCAGGGATCAAAGTAGAACAGGTGCATCACGTTCATGTTCAGGGGCAATGGGGCCTCTAAAATTCTCCTGTGATCATATTTAAATACCTGCAATATTTAGATCCAGAAAGCATACTGGATGCAGCTCGCAACATGATTGAGATTCCCAACAAAAGTGCAAACAGTATCTATTCTGATTTTGTTTTGCCTACTACCTCTAGGCGAGAACTTAATTCAGCAAAGTCATTTTAGAACCTTGGAAAGGATTTTTTTTTTTACTTTTGAAATGAACATGTCAATTTTGTCTTTATTATTGCTGTAACAAGAGACATGCTGTCAAAACTTTTTGTCTTGTAAACATCAGGACAGACACAAGAATGCTAGATTTCAAAGGGAGCAATAATTTATATTGCATGAGAAAAGGGTACAGATTAGTTGGTAAGTCTTATTGGCCAAGGCATTGCCATGCAGAATGTACCAGGAAACTATTGCCCCGTCCTTTTGTTTAATTCAAAAAAGGCTCAATGCCTGGTACATTGATGACTGTTTTGGTGCTGCTTCATGCTCTCTTCTGACCTGGAAAAATTTATCAATTTTGCTTCCAATTTCCGCCCGTCTATCACCTTCATATGGTCCATCTCCAACACTTCCCTTCCCTTTCTTGACCTCTTTGTCTCCATTTCTGGTGCTAGATTGTCCACCAATATTCATTGCAAGCCCACTGACTCCCACAGCTACCTTGACTATAACTCCTCACACCCTCCTTCCTGTAAGGACTCCATTCCATTCTCTCAGTTCCTTCGCTTCCGTCACATCAGTTCCAATGATGCCACTTTCCAAAATGGCACTTCTGACATATCTTCCTTCTTCCTTAACCGAGGGAATCCCCCCCACTGTGGTTGACAGGGCCCTCAGCCGTTTCCGACCCATCTCCCGAGCCTCTGCCCTCACACCTTCCCCTGCCACCCAGAGCAATTATAGGGCCCCCCTTGTCCTCACTTTTCACCCCACCACCTTCTGCATTCAAAGGATCATCCTCTGCCATTTCCGCCAACTCCAACATGATGCCACCACCAAACACATCTTCCCCTCACCCCCGCTGTCGGCATTCCGTAGGGACTGTTCCCTCCGGGACACCCTGGTCCACTTCTCCGTCACTCCCAATACCTCACCCCCTTCCCACGGCACCTTCCCATGTAATCACAGAAGGTGCAACAGCTGCTCCTTTACCTCCTCCCTCCTCACTGTCTAGGGGCCCAAACACTCCTTTCAGGTGAAGCAGCGCTTCACTTGCACCCCCTTCAATTTGGTCTAATACATCTGTTGCTCTCAATGTGGTCTCCTTGATGTAGAGGAGACCAAATGCAGACTGGGTGACTGCTTTGCAGAACACTTCCAGTCTGTCTGCAAGCATGACCCAGACCTTCCTGTCGCTTGCCATTTCAACACACCATCCTGCCCTCATGTCCATCCTTGGCCTGCTGCAATGTTCCAGTGAAGCTCAACACAAACTGGAGGAACAGAACCTCATCTTCCGATTAGGCATTTTACAGCCTTCTGGACTTAACATTGAGTTCAACAACTTCAGATCATGAACTCACTCCTCCAACTCACCTTTTTTAAATCCCCTTTTTTCCACATTGATTTTTATTTTTTATCCAATTATTTTTATTTTTATTCAGTTATCCGTGGTTTTATCACCCTTTTTATTTCCCCTTCTATCCCATTTTCTATTCTTTTTTTCCCCCACCATTGCCCCCTCCCCCACTCCATCTCCTACAGGGCCACCTGTTACTTGTTCCAAGTTGTTCTTTCACACATTGCTACCCTTGTTCTGCTATTATCACATTCTTTTTTCTTACCTTTATGCCACAATCAGCACCTTTTTTAGCACTAACCACTACCATTAACACTCACTTTGTCCTTTAGTTCATGACATCTTTGTCAATCCCTCCTTTATCCCCACCTATCTCTGGCCTTCTATCCAACTCCACCTTTCCCACTCCTCTTATACAGTATAAAATTCATCAAATTTCCACTTCTCTTCAGCTCTGAAGAAGGGTCATACGGACTCAAAACATTGACTCTGTTTCTCTCTCCACGGATGTCGCTAGACCTGCTGGGTTTTTCCAGCATTTTCTGTTTTTGGTTCAGATTTCCAGCATCTGCAGTATTTTGTTTTTATCATAGCCATGTTTATTGCCTGCTTTTAAAACAGTAAGAAGCAGTCCTATAGATAGATTCCATTGAAAGCCATCAACCAGCTGTAAGACATCCAAGCAGACAAGGTAATAAACAGGAATACCTTGAACGTGGGAGATTCCTGACCAAGAGAAAAACTCTCCCCAACCTGTTCCAACTTCAGGCTCACCTCAGAAGTAGCCTCCTGTAAATTTAACAACAAGAAACCCCGCAGCTTATTGTGAATCCTTTGCCTTATAAGACACTCATTTCAGCTAAAGCGTGAACTCATCTAAGAAACTATAGGTATTCCATGAAAGAGACTGAGATAATCATTAATGGTAATTTTATTGCTTTTTGTCACCTGTATCTAATCTTTGTGTAAGTGATAGTGTGGGTGAATCGTGTGGGTGAGACAACCTCTGGGGCAAGTTTGTGATAATAAATAACCTTCCTTCTTATCAAGTTCCCAAGAAGCTTGTTGCTGGAATTATTTAATTGGGACAATCATTCTGAGGGTAAGGAAACGCACACTCCTCACATACAAAACACTGATCATAAACAGGAAGAAAATACACAAATGCTCTCTATGGCAGGCTTTATGGCAGCATCCTGTTAGTGGAAAATACCACTGTTTGCAAAACTCAGCATAATGACGTATAAATTGTTACTTCTTCTGAAAATTTGGCATCCTTGTGTCTGTCCTGATGAGTATATGATGAAAAGCTTCAACAATATGTCTCTTTTTGCAGCAATGCTCAAGCCCTGCGCTACTTTGAAAAATCTAAGGCCTGAATTTTTGCGTAGATGTAGCGGTTCTCCATCATAGGGAAAATGGCACTGGAGGCCTGAATCTAGATACCCTGCCCCCGGAAAATCGATCCCACAATTTTCATGGGTCGGGAGGAAGGAAACGGGAACGGGTCACACTTTGGACATGTGTGTTTCATGAAGGCTACACATAGAAAACTGCAGCTGCCTTCAGTCAGGTCTGATTTTCACAAGGAGGGAATGGGAAATATGACTTGTGAACATTAGACCTAGTAGGAGAAGGTCTAAAGTTTGCAGAGTTACTTGGATAGGTAGGATACCCTTTCAGATAGATCCAGAGATCCATTTGGATAATGCTGGAAAGTTGCAGCAACTGCCACAGGAGTGGCAAAAAGTCAATTGCAGGTGTCTGGTTTGAACCCAAGGGAATAGGAGTGTATAGTTGCTGCTCTTGACAGGGCAAAATTAGTTGTCTCTACTGAATTGGGCACCCACATGGTAAGAAGGAAAGTGTGCGAGAGAAGGGAGCTTTGTTCATTGTGTCAAAGAAGAGACAAAATGGACATGGCATGGCACCTTGGATGCAAAGTGAATATGACCAGAGGGAGGGCACCAGGCCAGGAGGTAGACGCAGGACCGCATGTAAGGATGACAACCCTGTGGAAAGGTGTACTGACCTCGGAGGTCATATCGCATTATGACTGAAAACCAATGCTGAAGGTGGCTGAGATTAAGCCGAGCAGTGGTCACTGACATATATGGCATAGTACAGCAACATCTCAAACCACAGCCTGTCAATCCTCATGCTCTGTATCAGGCTCATTCCAGGGCTCTACAGGAGACCTATCAGGAATATCAGTCAGCAGCACACAGCTGCATTAAGTCAGTAACTGATGCCCTGTTTGCTCATGTTGGGGAGCATATTAATGTTCCTTTTGATTTGGCATCTCAGGCACATAGGCACAAAGAGTCATGGCTTTTGCCCAAGGCTTCCCTCAGGTGCAGGGGGTTCTCAATTGCACCCATGTCACTATAAAGGCTCCAAATCAGCAATTGGATACCTTTGCAAATTAAAAGCCCTTCCAATCCCTCAATGTATGGCAGCAAGGTCTTTCTGCAAGCCAGTGCAAGATCCCCTGGTGACTGACATGACTCCTCCATACTGAGGAGTTCCCTACAACCGCAACTATTTCATCCATATACACAGATCAGTGGTTGGTTTCAGGGGACAAGAGGAACCCCATAAGGACGTGGCTAATGACCCCCCCTGTCCCTTCTCAGGAATCTGAAATTGAGGAGGATCAGGAGGGCGACAATAACAGAAGCTGGGAGCCTGGCCATGTAGCCAGGGCTGACTCTGGAGGGGCTTCATCACCACACGTGTCATCATCCAAGCTAGATTCGCCTAGGGTCCCGAGATCTAACACTTACCATCAGCCAGTCTCTGGTAAGCAGCTTCCACGTACTGAACCTTTTACATGAAAGCCATTGTTATTCAGGGACACGCCCATCCCCGATAAGATAGCAAAGCAACATCAATGAGTTTGACTTAGTTACGTAGGTATAGATTAAACCATCACCAATATAACCATTGGTATTAGCATATTGCAAACGCACAGCTTGAATAAGTTCTACACATCCTGGATCCTTCACATAAGCACCTGTGGTTGTCATTGAGGTGCCAAAGCTGCCATCCTGTGCATGTTCAAACCACACCCACCTTGCTGAGAGTGCCAGTAGGAATCATGACTTCACACCCAGTACCTGCTGATATGATTGTATGTGCTAACAGACATGCAAGTAACGCACATTGCGCAGGTGAAGGCCACAACTGTGCTAGACCAGCTCTTTGAATGACCTTCTGCATTGCCTATTCACCGCCACGGTCCAGTTTCAGGAGTGGGCAACATATGCAACATGCAATGCTTCCATAAACTCCGGCTTCCTTACAAACCACAACCTCTGCCACCTGGAATACAAAGGCTTCCAAAGTAGTGGGGACAGCAGACGTGCAATCTTCACTAGAGCACAAATGACATCTCGAGCTGCGTTGCCTACACTTAGGTCACAGTGTGACATTAACGTGTGGATCACTGCCTTGTAACCAGCACTCATGATGAGCTGCACCTGATGAACTCCACCTGAACATTGAGCCTCCCTTAAAGTCTAGCATGGATGGACAATGAATGCTGCAAGGAGCATTTCATTCCTTGGCCCTTTGGTCACCTTATGTGACAGATTAGAGAAGGAAGAAGCCTGTCACACCCTTGTTCCTGATGTTGACTATGCCAGATGGATCTCAGCATGCAGCCTTCAGTGTCACTGGTAAGAATGTTCTTTATTATGTTAACATTCCCATTGAGTTTTTTAGTCTACAAACTCACATCAAGAAACCTAAGAGCATATGTACATGTATTCAAAAGTGTTTAATTGTGATATTTAAAAAGTAAAAAGTGTAACCATGGTGAACCCATTAGTGCTCTAGGCAAGCCGGTGCCCTCTGGTCATATACACCCACTGTGTTGCCTCAGAGGAGGTGGAGACAGGCTGTTCACTTCTCTGTCTATATTGTAATGAGAAGATGGTGGCTGGCCTTGTCATTCAGGAACCTGTTGGAGACCCTCTTCAGACAGTAGCCTCTGCACCTCTGCATGGGCAGCCGTGGTCACTGGCACCTGTGGAGCAGACGAGGGCTGTAGGTAGGGGCTGAGGAGGTGGAAGAAGATGAGGGTGCTGAGGGGCTCTCAGTACCTTCACCCTCCCCGGTGACCTGCACAGCCCTGGGTTGGCCTTCAGGCGGGGTTGATGGGGCTGGCTGCTGGTGTGCAGCAGTCATCCATTCCAGCAACCCCTGTGCCAACATTGCAACCATACTGTTCAGGGTACACAGCTCCTCAGGTATTCAATGGATGTCAGTGCTTATACCCTGAGCGGACGGATCTAGGCTACTGAGTGAGGCTTGCACGCTTTCCTGGCCAAGACACTGCTCTTGCATCTTCTCAGAGTGCCGCTGCATGTGTCTCTCTGTGAAATTGGCCAATCTCTCATGGTTGGAGCTTATGCCGTTGAGCTCCCGGGACATTGTGGAGCTCCTCCACTCACAGTCCTAGAGCTCCCACTGCCTCAGAGAACTCTGCCAGATGTCCACACAGCTGCTGATTATCTAAATACTGTGCCCAAAATGGTGACTCCTGAGGCTCCACGTTCCTGCCCACTGGAGCTCCATTGTGACTCTCCTCCCTCCTCTGAGGGGGACAGATGCACAGATGTCTCTGGGTCTGATACCTCCTCCTGCACTCTGGCACAGTGCCCTTCACCCTGTACCACCGGATCTACACACAGGCCACATCCCTCTGATGTGCTAGTATTTGATGTGTGGGTTAGTCAGATGTGATGCTACCTCCTTGGACATCCCCTCTTCCTCTTGATAACTGAGGGATGATCTGGCACAGAGTGGGGGCGGTGGGGTGGCATTGGGTTGGGGGGTTGCAATAAGGGAGCAGAGCTGGGACCTATGTGAAACATAAAAGGACTTATTTAGGTATAGCCCTTCAGAATGTGAAATCACGCTCTGATGCATATCCGTGCCTTTAACCAAGCCCGTGCTGCCCTAATGATACAACCCCTCTCATGGCAATGACCCATTATGCTCAGTGAACCGGCAGCATGATCTCCACCAATAGCATCATGTTCCAAGATACATTTACCACCACTTTTATCACTCTCTTTGGGTGATTTGCCATCACCGACAGCCAGTCGGACAGGCAACTGCGCTACTTCCATGGATGTATGCTCAACCGAATGAATTGCCTGCAGCCTCGCTGAGCCACCCCCCAGTCCGGGTCATCTCCCTGGCATTCTGTGCCCTCTTAGATTGCCAAGGCAGCATGAATTTATGTTAGCCTGATATATAGTGCATGTAGGGAGAATTGTCTTTAATGTGTCTGTGCATCACAGTGCTCATTCACATCTGTACTGTGCATACATACACGAACAGCTTAGAAATACAAGCTTCAATGTTACAGCGGAGGTATGTGACAGGTCTCGTACCTTAGCTGCAGCATGAAGGTCCTTCACATGGACCTCTGTGTGCTTGTATCAAATAATTCACCTTGCCAGAACGCAGCAGATCATGGAACCTTTCCCAGCACTGAATCCACGATCGTGTGTGTTCTCCTGCGGTGCTTCCTGCTGTAGATATCTCCACCCAGGCCTCCTTTGTTGTGGCGGGAGAGTTGCGCCAGGCAGCAAGGTAAAGGATCTGTCTTCTCCTCTGGTCCACTAGCTAGAATCTACAGGCGCTGGTCACTGAACCTTGGTGCAGCATCACCCACTCCTTCACCACTATCGCCCTGTGTGACATTCTGGCAATACAACTGTAAGACAAAGAGGGTCATGATGCATGCATCTCACAATGCTCTCATTCACATTTGTGTGCTTACATGCACTAACCATTTTCACCAGTGAGCACTACTGAGGTGTGGGGTGTAAATGGTTCCCACACAAATGCACAATGCCATGGATTTTGCTGCTGTCACTCCCAGATAGCATTGCTGTGCTCCTGACTACTAACAACTCTGGCTTACTCCCTCTTAGTTGCACTGTTGTGCCATGAAATTGTGCAGCTGAGAGGGAACTGGTCAAGGGTCAATTGAGTGGGCTCATCCTGATAGATGGGTAGCAAGAGGACTGGCTGATGGATGAGCAAAGGACTGTCGTACTGTTAGTGCTCATCATACATCCCCTGAGGCATGTTAGCAAACTACATTAATGCAAACAACTTTAGCAGCTAGTGGTGCAAAGATGCCGCTATTTCCATGGCTGTGTCTTGTGATGCCTCTCCATACTTTAAGTGGTTCAGTGTATGTAATAAATTTGGTGTACCGGACAGGATTCTTGTTAGAAACAGTAAACTTTACTTACAGAGCTCCTGATGAACCTACATGCTTGAACCAGGTCCATGACTAGAAAGCTGTGCCCCTAACATGACCCACACTTAGGGTTGATTCGTCTGTACTGTCACATGATCCACAAACAGTATGAAAGGTTTTACTTACGATCACTACATTCCTCCTTTAATTTTGTTTTACCTCTCTTATTTACAAGAGTATCCTGATCCATAACATACGCAAATATACTCAGTTCATGCGATTAGAGATTAAGTCCCTGAAGTGGTTTTCTGATTCAGTTAGAGTGAAGCAGCTCTACGACTTGAGGTTCTTCCACTGGAGTGACTTGATCAGGAACTGAAGCAACAGGAACATCCTTAAACAACAGCATTTCAGAATTATTTACTTCAACAGAGGCATCAGGTGTGTCTATTTTATGGTGAACTGGCACCTCAGGGATCAAATGTTCGGCTTCAATTTCAGGTGGAGTAACTGGTTGTTGGAATGTCTCTCCACTTCTTATACAATTCACATGTTTCAGAAAAATCTAGTTTCCCACTTTCACTTGGTATGACAAAGGTCCTCTTTCAGAGACAATTATACCAGGAACCCATCTAGGTGAATTTCCAAAATTTTGCAAGAAGACTGTATCTCCCACAGTAAATGTTCGATCTTTACTGTGAATATCATGATTCACTTTTTGTCTACTCTAGTTCTTCTCTATCTTCCCCTCTAAGTTAGGAAACACCAGACCCAACCTATACAAACACGGCGTTTCATTAGCAATTCAGATGGTGTTGAACTCGTAGTTGTTTGAGGAGTCATGCGATAGTTGAGAAGAAATAGGAGACATATCCTATTGGCCTATCAGAACCATCTTCCATCCTGTGTGACCATCCCGTTCCCACTATGCAGGGAGATGCATCACCGGTTAATATTAATTCTTTTGATGGGTCATAGTGTACTAGCAGACATGATGAAATTTGTGTTTCTAACGTTCCTTCAGATAATTTCTTCATTCCTGTTTTAAAAGCTTGTGCTGCTCTTTCTGCTAACCCATTGGCTGAGGAATGACATGGAGCTGCTTTGACATGTTTAATCCCATTTAAGTTCATGAATCTCTGGAATTTTATACAAGTGAAAGCAGTACCGTTATCTGAAACAATGACTTCTGGTAGGCCATGCATACTAAAACATTGGTGCAGCTTTTCAATAGTTACACACATTGTCAGTGATCTAACTTCATACACATCCATCCACTTAAAATGTGCATTGATGATCATTAAAAACTTGGTACCTAAAAATGGACCTACATAGTCTGTATGTAGGTTAATCCAGGGTCGACCAGGCCACTCCCACGGATGCAGTGGAGCTGAAACAGGCAATTTCTGTTGTTGCCGACACTGGAAACAGTGTTTTAACCATTTTTTCTATATCACTGTCTATACCTGGCACCAGATATAGTTTTGCGCAAGCATCTTCATTTTCGAAATGCCTGGACGTGCACTGTGAATACTCTGCCAATAGTGGTTCCCTTCCTTGTGAAGGGACGATGACTCTTGCTCCCCACAACAAGATTCCATCTTGTCAACTTAATTCAGTTTTACTGGCATAGAATGGTTTTATCTCTTCAGTGACTGGTGCATTCGACCATCCTTGCAATACCTTTTCTCGGACTTCTGATAAAATTGGATCCGATTTGTCCAATTCTTTATCTGCCTCACACAGACAGGCAGGAGTCCAGGAAATTCAACTGGAATTGCACAACTTCTTGTGGCATTGGAGCATGTGTAATGCTATCTGGCAAAGGAAGACGACTGAGGGCGTCTGCGTTTGCTATATGCACACCCAGACGGTACAGAAAGGTGTACTCATATGCTGACAAAATCAAAGCTCATTGTTGAATTCTGGCAGAGGCTATTGCCGGAACTGCTTTGTCCTCACTAAATACACCCAGAAGTGGCTTGTGACCTGACACTATGGTGAAATGTCGACCATGCAAATATTTATGGAATTTCTTTACTCCAATTATTATGAATAAGCCTTCTTTTTCAAGCTATGAGTAATCCTTCTCAGCTGCAGAGAGGGTTCTGGAGACATATCCTATTGGCCTATCAGAATCATCTTCCATCCTGTGTGACCATCCCGTTCCCACTATGCAGGGAGATGCATCACCGGTTAATATTAATTCTTTTGATGGGTCATAGTGTACTAGCAGACATGATGAGCATAAAAGTTTCTTTACTTTTATGAAGGCTTTTTTTTGTTGTGCCTTACATGGCCAACTGTGGTTCTTCTTCAATAATAACTGTAAAGGGGCTAACACTGTGGACAAATTTGGCAAGAAGCGAACATAATAACTTATCTTCCCCAAAAAGACTTGAGTTCAGTGACACTGGTAGGAGAGGGAACCTCCTTGAATGTCCTGACTTTCTCCTCCAATGGATGCAACCCCTGGACATCCACTCAATGACCCAAGTAAGTAATTTCAGTTGCTTGGAAAGTACACTTCTCTTTCTTTAATAGTACACCAGCCTCCAAACATCTCCTTAAAATCTCTTCTAGGTTGGACAAATGTTTGGCTTCCATTGATCCTGTGATCAGAACATCATCCAGGTACACGACTACTGTGGAAAGTCCTTGTAGTAGGCTTTCCATAATTCTTTGGAAAATTGCAAAGGCAGATGACACTCCAAAGGGTAGGCATGTATATTGGTACAGGCCCTTGTGCATGTTGATGGTTATATACCCTCTAGATGTGCTGTCCAGCTCTAGCTGTTGGTAACACCCAGTGGCTCACACCCAGTTTGGTGTAGGATTTTCCTCCAGCAAGATTAGCGTACAGATCTTCAATCTTCGGGATAAGATACTTATCTAATTTAACAGCCTTATTCACAGTTACTTTGTAGTCTCTGCAAATACGAATAGTTTGATCTGGTTTCATCACATGGAATATGGGCGCTGCCCATTCTGAAAATTGGACAGGCTGGATTTTTCCTAACTTCTCTAAGTGGCACAATTCTGCATCCACCTTCTCCTTTAGGATATAAGGCACAGGCCTGGTCTTAAAGAATTGGGGTGTTGCCTCTGAATCTACGTAGGTTTTTGCTTGTAGGCCTTTTATCTTTCCCAACACATCACAGAATACGCTGTCATACTTTTTTAACAGCTCAGGAATTCCTCCTGCTGTAACCTGAAAAATTCCTGCCCAGTGGAGCTTAATTTCTTTCAACCAATCATAGCGCAGAAGACTAGCACCTTCACCTGTACACCAATCACTGGCAGCTGGGTGTCTGTTGCCTGTAGGATACAGGTACAGAGGTGATGCTTTTCGCCTGTATTGCCTCTCCAGTGTGTGTCTTCTTCTGTGCTGTGGTTTTCTCCAAATTCAGTGGCTGGGCACCTTCACTGAGGTATTTAAAGATGTGTTCTCCCATCACTGTGTTCGATGCTCCTGTGTCAATTTCCATGATTGGAACTTCCCATTTACTTGAAGGGTGATGATGATTGGTTCAGTTTTCACTGCCTTGAGATTGTATAGAGAATAGATATCAGTATCAGCAGCTTCTGTTTCACTTATATTATGCATTTCAATCACCCTGGCCTGCTGTCTGATTGGCTGTCTTGATTTCACCCTGCATTGCTTTATAACGTGCCCTTCTTTGTGACAGTAATGGAATTCTGTCTCTTTAAATCTGCAGGTTTCCAGTACATGGTCACCCCGACATCACTAACAAATTAATTTCTGAATTACTGGCAAGATGCTCCCAGCATTCCTTAGTTTTTCAAGCAGTAGAGACTGTTTCAAACTTTGTGGCTGTCTCCCTGGTTTTCGCACCACATCCAGCAGTAGGTTCCTGTCCCAACTGAAGAACGGCGCCATATTGCACACTCAAAGCCTGCGAGTCTCTCTCAGCACTCTCCATGCTATTTCCATGGCACGCTTTAGGTCAATATTAACTTCTGCATGTAAACTGCGCTGGGTGGCTTCGTTGTGTATGCTGTAAACCAAACAATCTCGCAACTTGTCATTGAGAGTATCTCTGAAGTCGCAGTGCTCAGTCAACTGTTTTAACTTCGTGATATATGTTGCGATTGACTCACTCGGGGCCCTTACTCTAGAGTTGAACTTGGAATCTTTGCATAATCACCGATGGCATAGGCTGAGAATGTGCCTTCACGAGGTCTACTAGCTCATTAAAAGATCTGACATTTGGCGCATTTTGGGCCATTAGACTATGGATGAGGTTATATGCTTTGCTCCCACAGACACTTCCAAGAATTGCTTTCTGTTTCTCCTCCGCTGTTATTTCATTCGCCATAAAGTAGAAACCTAGATGCTCTATGTACTGACTCCAATCTTCCATGGATGAGTCGTATGGGTTGACTCTGCCGAAGAGTGGCATGACTGGTGAATATACTTTTCTTTCTTCCCTCAAAAAATCAATATACTCACATTCAGGAGGCGAGGTACACCATTGGAGCTATTTATCCTTGATGTCAATTGTAGTAAACTTGGTGTACCGGACAGGTTTCTTGTTAGAAAAACTTAACTTTATTTACAGAACCCCTGATGAAGCTACATGCTTGAACCAGGTCCATGACTAGAAAACTCTGCCTCTAAGATTACCCATGCTTAGACTGATTTGTCTATGTAGTCACATGATCTCCAAACAGTATGAAAGATTTAACTTACAATCACTACAGTGTAATCCTACAGTACAATGCGAATAGGCAGCAACAATGGCTATTTTTCCCTATGGAAAGCCTATGATGGGCCATCTTTTACTGAGTCAGCAACCAGTTGGACAACGTTTAGAGAGTTTGCACCCACCTGACCACTCAGTGACGTCTCCTCCAATGCAGAAAAACAGAACAATTGACTTCCAGACTCACAAGTGGGCCTTTCTAACAGCCCTTATACCCGATTGAGTTTCCCAATCCATGCTGGGTCTGCCTCCACCTCCACACTAGTTCCATGGTCGGCAGCCACAGCCCTCATTATACCCTGCTCCCAACCCCCCAGCCACCAACTCAAAATCTGAGCACCCGGGGGAGCTTTCAGGAGTGGGCTCACTGAGGCAGGAATTATCTCGACTCTGAGCAACCGGTGCGAGACCAAAAATTCAGACCGAACTAGTTACAGCAATTAACAACAATCATCATCATTTTATTAGATTCTGAAAGCTGTCCTTTTTCTTATCACCAAGTCACTCTGTCTGTGAAATTGTTGCTTATTCATTACCCATGGACGCAATTTTGATAGTAATCCTGCATTGGTATAAATGACTGTAAACTCCCATGTAGAATTGAGGATGGATTAGCATCAAATGACAAAAGCAGAAATTAAACCACAACTTAAGTGGCAAGCCTGATAAAGATAAGATAAGTTTCCACATTTTCAAGGGTAAAAGCCACATTTGAAGTAGATCTGCTGTGTTCTTTGGGTGAATCACAAACCTCTCATCTAAATCATAGAAACATAGGACTGAATTTCACGCTTGGCACGTGCGCCAAGTCATTGGGCCCGGAAGGCGGTGCAAAATGCGCTTCCACCCACTATCGGCCCCCAACGCAATTTCATGTTGTCTGGCCAGTTAACAGCCGGCCAGCATGAAAGGCACGCTGAGAAAGCCTCAGCGCTGCCGGGTGCAGGGGGGAGAAGAGGGCGGGCGCTGACAAAAGCGAGGGTGTGGGTGGTCGCTTCTCGCGAGCTCCCTGAAGGCAGAACAGCTGCTGTGGAGCTGCCTCAGGGAACTGCAGACCTGGACGGATTAAATGACAAGAAAAAAATGCACCAAACTTAGGGCAGAATTTTCCGCCTGATGGGCAGGTGGGCCCGACCCAATCTCTGGCGGGCGGGGAGCCGATCCCCGCCGGAGAAGCGGGCCTCCCCGCCATTTTACATGGGCAGGCCAATTAAGGCCCGCCCAGCGTGACGCCTGGCAGGAAATGCTATGCGCTTCCTGTGCAGGCAGGGGTTGGATTCCCCAAAAGCAAGAGTGCGCACTTTCACGCATGCGCACGAAAGAGCGCACATCTCCCTGAGGCAAAGTGCTATCTCAGGGAGATTGCTGACACTTATTAAAATATTAAAAATAGAAAAAAAAAATTCCCTAACCTGTCCCCCTCATGTGACAATGTCACATGAGATGGGACATGTTCATAATTTACATAACATTACATAATAGGGTCCTAATTAATGAAAATAAGGTTTCATGTTTTTTCTGTTTGCCGCCGGGGCTCCTGGCCTGCCCGCCAACCTTAAATTCTTTTGAGTTATCAACAGTCACAGATTGCAACTCTTTTGAGTACAGTCACAGTTCTTGGTTTCCAGGAGTGGGACATGAACCCACAACCTTCTGATTCAAAGGCGAGGGTGCTATGGACTGAGCCACAGCTGACACCTCATCAACAGTCACAGATTGCAACTCTTTCGAGTACAATCACAGTTCTTGGTTTCTGGGAGTGGGACATGAACCCACAACCCTCTGATTCAAAGGCGAGGGTGCTATGAACTGAGCCACAGCTGACACCTCCCCGCCAACCTTAAGGTTGGATGGGCAGGTCCTTTAATTGTATAATTGATCCTGTCAATGGCCTCAATTATGGGCCTGAATCTTTGGCTGTGCACCCGCCGAACTGTCAAAGGCCTATTAAGACCATTTGAAAAGGCAATTAAGCAATTGCCTGAGCTGTCCGTCCAATCTTAAGGTTGGTGGGCAGGTGAAGAGCTCGGGCGGCCCTTGCACTTTTCATGGAACCTCATCCACGGGTGAGATGAGGTTTCATGAATGATTTTAAATTTTCACACAAATTTTTATTAAAATTAATGCACATGTCCCAGCTCATCTGGCAGTTTCACATGAGGGGACATGTTATAAAATTTATTTCTTCACTTTATTGACCTTTCAAAACTTAAACGTTATCTCCCTGAGGCATCTCTGAGACACTCACGACTCAGGCAACTCCCCCCACCCCCGCTTGCACAGGGAGCGCTCAGCTCTTCCGGGTGTGCGTCATGCTGGCTGGGCCTTAATTGCCCCGCCCATGTAAAATGGCAGCACGGACCCGATCGGTCCGCGCCCGCCCGCGCACAACCCCCACCGACGGGGGGAAAATTCTACCTGTGTAGTCTCTCGTGAGACATTCACAATGTTGAGTAAACCTTTTATGAGAAAGGCACAAATGAAACTTAACACGGAGCATGATAAGGCAATAATCTTTGGAATCTCTCTGGGTCTCCAGTTTACCCAGTCAAGATATTATTGTGTCCACTTAACAAAGCCTAATATTTATCATGCAATCTATATTAATGGCATCAGAGAGAGAGAGAAAACAAATGGTCTTTAAGTTGCTTGGACAGTTTTCTCACCCTCCTTTAAAAATCCTGCTAAAAGATGCCAGTGTGGCTGATGATGAGTTTATGAGACTAATAGAAAAGATTAGTGAGAAGTGTAAAATCCGTAAAAAGTATTGAAAGACACTGCCACACCCCATTGAAAGACTTCCATGGGCATGCGACAACAACAAGGTCGTTACCATGGAAATAGAGGTCTGGGATAAGGACAGACATGTTTTCATTCCATATTTTATAGGCTGGTGACCAGGTTTAGTCTTTCTACACTTGTGATGACCAGGTGGGAAGGGTTGAACTGGTTCCCCTCTATTCAGCCTCCTCGGTTAGTCAGAACAAAGTTCTAAGTTTCTTTTTCATGAGGATTTGCTTTTTCCAAATCCAAATGTATTTAACTGTTTAAGCTGTGAGCAATAAGGAGCCAATCAAATGTGGTTGTCTTGATTAAAGGAGAGAACAAATTTATAAACTTGAGAAAAATAATAAACACGTGATGTCATGCACACAGGTATCAGAAATAAGGGAAGTGAGAGTCCAATGAAAAAAAAAGTTAAAAGAATATTTGGTTAAGTGACCTTTTACTATCCTTGAGGTGTCGATGTTTAAACATTGCAGCCGATTTTGATTAGCTGGTTTCGCGGATGTGGCCAGATGTAGAAGATGTTGCAATTATTGTGAGACGTTGGTTCGCTATTAGATTTCTAATAAAGTTGGCTTCTGAACTGGGTAATACACTTGGCCCAAAAGAGAGAGGGAGAGAGAGATAGAGAGAGAGATAGAGAGAGAGCCCAGCTTTCCATCTGTTTCCTCTACTGAAACCTTTCTTGCAATCTCTCCTTGCAGTGGCTGCTGCCTGGCCTGAAATATTTCACCCATTGTGTATTTCCAAGGGGTTTTGGGTGGGTCTGTCAGTGGCAACCATTGTTTCAATATCTAATACTTCATGCTCTAATGTGTCTTCCTTAGAAAGTGATGAGTTTTGATGGGTCTTTAAATTATGGGAAATATGTCTCTCTTCACACTCCCCTGAGAGTGGTTTGTTTGTTTTTCACCTTCACCTTGGAACGTGGCCTTGCATTTTTAAGTAGTTTGTTCTGTCTCATTTCAAATCACAAAATTTCCAGTCAGTTGAAAGTTGAAAAATCATATTTTCAAAAATAAATGCCTTGTGAGACACTGATAAAAATAATAGGGTTCTTACAGACAAAATCATCGAGACATGACTAGAGACTGGACTTGGGGCAGCAGCAAAGTTTCTGACTGCTAATGGAGGCGGCTTTGCCAATGAAGATCTCAGAAAAATATCTAATAGCATAAATTTTATGATCATGAATATTGCAGCTGAAAGTCATTTCTGCATGAACTTTGTGAAAGCAATCAAGCTGTGATCAGTGAAATGGTGCATAAAATGTTAGCTGAACAGGGCAAGTTGCCCTTCAGTTTGGGAGATTAAGAAAATATAAAGGGTTGTTAAAAAGTACTTTGGCTGCTGAAACATTGGATCTTGTGGAAGAAATGGATATAGGATTCTATTTAAGTGAGATTCTCTACAATGCGTATGCTGAACATATTGTATTCATTGAATGTTATGCAGATAATCATTTGTCATGGGATAATGTATACTCTACAACAAATGTGAATGAAAAAAGTTTACCGTTTGAGCTTGCTGGCTTGAAAAAAATGATATAAAGGAAATTTTTTAAAATTCATTTATGGGATGTGGGTGATGTTAGCTGGGCCAGCATTTATTGCCCATCCCTAATTGCCCTTGAGAAGATGGCGGTGAGCTGCCTTCTTGAAGCACTGCAGTCCCTGTGGTGTAGGTACACCCACAATGATGTTAGGGAGGGAGCTTCAGGATTTTGACCCAGCGACAGTGAAGGAATGGTAATATATTTCCAAGTAAGGATGGTGAGTGGCTTGGAGGGGAACTTCCAGGTGGTGGTTTCCCGTCTATCTGCTGCCCTTGTCCTTCTAGATGGTAGTGGTCGTGGGTTTAGAAGGTGTTGCCTAAGGAGCCTTGCCGAGTTTCTGCCAACATGCTGTTGCCACTGTTCATCAGTGGTGGAGGGAATAAATTTTTGTGGAAGGGGTGCCAATCAAAGTAGGCTGCTTTGTCCTGGATGGTGTCAAGCTTCTTGAGTGTTGTTGGAGCTGCACTCATCCAGGCAAGTGGAGAATATTCCATCATACTCCTGACTTGTGCCTTTTAGATGGTGGACTTTGTGGAGTCAGGAGATGAGTTACTTGCTGCAGGACTCCTAGCCTCTGACTTGTTCTTGTAGCCACAGTATTTATATGGCTAGTCTAATTCAATTTCTGGTCAATGGTAACCCCCCAGGATGTTGATAGTGGGGAATTCAGTGATGGTAATGCCATTGAAAATCAAGGGGCAATGGTTGGATTCTCTCTTGTTGGAGATGGTCATTGCCTGGCACTTGTGTGGCGCGAATGTTACTTGCCACTTGTCAGCCCCAGCCTGGATATTGTCCAGGTTCTGCTGCATTTGGACATTGGCTGCTTCAGTATCTGAGGAGTCGTGAATAGTACGGAACATTGTGCAGTCATCAGTGAACATCCCCACTTCTGACCTTATGATGGAAGGAAGGTCATTGAAGCAGCTGAAGATAGTTGGGCTGAAGACACTACCCTGAGGAATTCCTGCAGTGATGTCCTGGAGCTGAGATGACTGACCTCCAACAACCATAACCACCTTCCTTTGTGCTAGGTATGACTCCAACCAGTGGAGTGTTTTCCCCCTGATTCCCATTGACTCCAGTTTTCCTCGGGTTCCTTGATGCCGCACTCAATCAAATGCTGCCTTGATGTCAAGGGAAATCACTCTTATTTCACTTCGGGATGAACTCTTTTGTCAATGTTTGCACCAAGGCTGTAATGAGGTCAGAAGCTGAGTGGCCCTGGCAGAACCCAAACTGAGCATCTGTGAATAGGTTATTGCTGAGCAAGTGCCGCTTACTAGCACTGTTGATGACCCCTTCCATTACTTTACTAATGATCGAGAGTAGACAGATGGGGCAGTTATTGGCCAAGTTGGATTTATGCTGCTTTTTGTACAGGATACACTTGGGTGTTTTCCACATTGCCTGGTAGATGCCAATGTTGTAGTTGTACTGGAGCAGCTTGGCTAGGGGCATGGCAAGTTCTGGAGCACAAGTCTTCAGTACTATTGCTGTAATATTGTCAGGGCCCATAACCTTTGCAGTATCCAGTGCTGTCAGGCATTTCTTGATATCATGTACAGGGAATCAAATTGGCTGAAGACTGGCATCTGTGATACTGGGGACCTCAGGGGGAGGCTGAGAGTGATCATCCACACTGCACTTCTGGCTGAAGATTGGTGTGAATGCTTCAGTCTTATCCTTTGCACTTATCTAAATGTATAATATTAAATGGGAAGATGTAAGTCAGCAACTATCTGATTGTTTTACAAAAGTAAAAGAAATTGTGAGGGGTTCGAGAGGAGGGAGTCATGCACTGTAATGCTTTGCACATGTTACAAAGTATTTGGATTTAATCTGTTTTGAAATTTTGGTTGCAGGGCTGGTCATTAACTGGGGTTTCAACTGTGCCCCTATTAATGGACACAAACTGAAGTAGTGTTTGATGGATTAGGAGGTATATGCTTATAATGTGTAACTCTGTAAATAAATGATAATAAAGTGTGTAAAGATTGGTTTTAGTACTATCTTTCACCATTAGGCTTTCTGTGGTATAACATTAAGCAGCACGGAGGGATCCAGGACTAACTTGGCACAATGCTTTGTGCAGTGCTTGGAGACCCTCATTTCCAGGATGGAAGTTGTTGTGGACCCTAACATGGTGGCTCATGGCTGATTCAGCTTCCATTGCAGCACAAGAACCTTCCTCCAGCTGTCTGAGTGCTGCAATGGAAACTCAGACTACTATCATCATTGCTGTGGATTGTAGGGTATAAAGTGGCTTGCAGGGTCTCACAGTAGTCCAGCAATTTGTCTTCCAACAGATTTCTAGTGTGGCTGAGGCATCACTCCAGGTGGGTGGCAGTGGCTGCATGGAGCGTGAACCTGTTGTCCTCTCTCAGGAATAAAGAATTCAACCTCCCATCCCTGCCACTCTGCCAACAGGCCCTCTGTCCAATCCATCTCCCAAGCCTCTGCCTTCATACCTTCCTTTCCCACCCAGAGCCATGATAGGGTCCCCCTTGTCCTCACTTTTTACCCCACCACATTCTGCATTCAAAGGATCATCCTGTGCCATTTCCGCCAACTCCAGCATGATGCCAGCACCAAACACATCTTCCCTTCAGCATTCCGTAGGGACCATTCCCTCCGGGACACCCTGGTCCACTGCTCCATCACCCCCAATACCTCACCCCCTCCCACGGAACTTTCCCATGCAATCGCAGAAGGTGCATTACCTGCCCCTTTACCTCCTCCCTCATCACCGTCCAAGGGCCCAAACACTCCTTTCAGGTGAAGCAGCGTTTCACTTGCACCTCTTTCAATTTGGTCTACTGTATTCACTGCTCCCAATGCAGTCTCCTCTACTTTGGAGAAACCAAAAGCAGTCTGGGTGACCGCTTTGCGGAACACCTTCTGTCTGTCCACAAGCATGTCCCAGACCTCATGCCCACATGTCCATCCTTGGCCTGCTGCAATGTTCCAGTGAAGCTCAATGCAAACTGGAGGAACAGCACCTCATCTTCCGTTTAGGCACTTTACAGCCTTCCGGACTTAACATTGAGTTCAACAACTTCAGACCATGAATTCTCTCCTCCATCTTCACCCCTTTTTTATCCCCTTTTTCCAATATTCATTTTAATTTTTTATCCACTTATTTTTTAATTTATTTTCATTTTTATTCATTGTTTTATCCCAACCATTTATCCTATTTTCAATATTTTTTCCACCACTGTCCCCTCAATCCCACAAGGGCCATTTGTCACTTGTTCATGTTATTCTTTCCAGAGTGCTTACCCTTGTTCTGCTATTATCACATTCTGTTCTCTATTCTTAATGTCACCATTAGCACCTCCTTTAGCCAGTACCACTACCATTAACACCCCTTTGTCCTTATGTTCATGACATCTTTGTCAATCTCTCCTTTACCCCCACCTATCGCTGGCCTTCTATCCAGATTCACTTTCTCACCCCACTTAAACAGTATAAATTTCATTACATTTTTACTTCTCTTTAGCTCTGAAGAGTCATACAGACTCGAAACATTAACTCTGTTTTTCTCTCCACAGATGCTGTTAGACCTGCTGAGTTTTTCCAGCATTTTCTGTTTTTGTTTCACCATCCCAATACATTTTATTCATGGACTTCAATTTTTCTGACAAGCCTATTAAGTGACATTTTATCAAATGCCTTTTGAAAATCCATGCACACCACATTACTTTCATCAACTCTCTGTTACCTCATCAAAAAACATAGTTAAACATGATTGCCTTTAACAAATCTATGCTTGTCTTCCTTAATCGATCTATACTTGTCCAAGTGGTTGTTAATTTTGTCCCAAATTATTGTTTCTTAAAGCTTTCGCACCACAAGATTCAACTGACTGGCCTGTAGTTACTGTGTTGATCCTTACACTTCTTTTGAACAAGGGTGTAATATTTATAATTCTCCACCTGTCTGGCACTACCCCAGAGCTGCAGAGAATTGGAAGATTGTGACCAGCACTTCTGCAATTTCCACCTTTGTTTCCCTCAACATCCTCCAATGCAACCCATCCAATCCTGGGGATTTGTCAACTTGAAAAACAGCCAGAATTTGAATACCTCCTCTTTATCAATAATTAGCCCATTCAGTGTCTCAACTATGTCCTCTTTCACTTTGGCTTTGGTAGCATCCTCTTCCTCAATAAAAACAAGGGCAAATTATTCATTTAGTACCTCAGCTATGCCCTCTGCTTCCGCATCCTGGTTTCTCTAATAAGCCCCACTATTCCTCTTATTACCTTTCTACAATTTATAAACCCAAAAGAAGGTGTTTGGGTTCCCTTTTATATTAGTCTCTTTTCATGCTCTATCTTTTGTTAATTGTAAATTAATTTATTTGTATGCAGGTGGTGGGCATTAACTGGGGATTCACTGAAGCCCTATAAATAGACACAGATATCGACCCTCTTAATCACATTTTGGTTTGATGTTGTAAGTTTCCTTTAAATTTTGTCTTTGGTTTTGCAGTGACCCTAACTTAGGGGCTGTGTTTTATTTTTATCCCTCACTTTGTTAATTTAGTTTATTTGGTTGGCTTTAAAAGTGCTAAATAGACACAGACAGTGCCTTTTTAAGGGCCTATCCCCCTAATTTGTTGATTTTGATTTGATGGACTCAAAAAACAGTATAAATAGACACATCCAAAACAATGGCTGTTGGTTAAGGAGGCATTTTGTTGTAAAGTGTAACTGTTATGCTTTGGTTATATACCATGTGGTCCTGTAGGAGAGAGGAAAGTATGCCAGTGAGTGTGGTGCAATGTCTTGGGATGATGTGGCTGTCATGGTTGAATAGCAGTCAACTTGTGTAAGATTTAGCTGTGAGATTGGGGCAGTGCTAAAGTGTGAGGTTGAAGTGAAGCTAAGTCATGTGTGAGTCCTGACACATCATTGCAAGGTTAATACTGGGGTTCTGGTGAATTGAGCAGTGTCTGAGGTTAGTGGTATATTTAGTAGGATAAAGGCATTTGAAGATGCATTCACTAACATTAACCCATATTAGGTCATTGAAGTTCTTGCAGCACTGTATCCAGGTTATTTCCTGGCAATGATTTCCACTGCTATCTGCTTCCAATGCTTTATCACTTTGTCTGGAGGTACTGCTACTTCTTTCTAAGGATACAAGGTATCAACCTTCCACACCAAGACCTCCAGCACAGTATTTGAAAACCTTGGAACCCACTTTCTCTCATGCTGTGCCATTGCTGTTTTGTAGGCCTGAGTCACTAGCATGATTTCCCAGCATTTGCTCCAGCCACAATTTTCCTCCCCTTTAAGAGATGCAGGCTAGCTTTAAGTAGTGCAAGGAAGTTACTATTTTGGACTCTGCTGATATGTGTAGGTAATGAACAGAGTGGATAGTACTGGCTGCAGAATTCCTTCTAATGAGCAGACAGCACAAAGTTGATATGCTACCTACATCTCAATCAATGGGCACAGGTTAATTGCTCAACGTGATCCCCATACTTGTGTTTGAAGTCTATTGCATTTATCCCCCACTCTCTTTTACTCAATCACATGGGCCAGCAGTGTTTCAATAAACGTGTTGTCTTTTAACTTGTGTTTTTGGTACTTCATTTGGATTGGTTTGGTGACCCAGACTTAGCCATTGAGGTGCATGCTGGTAGAGAAAATCATGTCATGATGTTTTATAACATTGTCAATATGTAGCTTGATATCAGGCATTTTCTTGCCTTCAATTCATCTTCTTTCAACCTGCATTTACGACCTATGCCCTTCACCTAAGTTTCTCAATAAAAATAAATGTGTTGCTCTGTTGTACAGATCCTCGCTCATTTCTGCATGGTTGACTTTTTGTTGCCTCTCGGTATGCTCAGTATTAAAATCAGAGCCTCTAATATCCAGTGCAGCCAGCCATGGTCATGACCTAAATCTTAGCTTAGCAAGAATTTTAATATTAATCTCACTGTTGTCACTCGGTTTATTTAGCGAAATGGTATAAGCTGCGAGGCAGAGAGGGAATAAAAGCAGAAAATGCTGGAAATTCTGCAGGCCAGGCAGCATTTGTGAAGAGAGACAGAGTTAATATTCCAGGTTGATGACCTTTCATCAGAACTGGGAAAAGTTAGAAATGCAATGTTTTGTGAGTGAAAGGGGTGGGAGGGGCCTGGGGAAAAGGGACCAAGGAAAGGTCTGTGATAGGGAGAAAGACAGGAGAAATTGAATGGCAACCCTGAGATTTCCAGTATCTACAGTTTTCTGCTTTGAGGGAGAGGGAATTGCATTTAAAACAATGTATTAATATTGCAGAAACTCAACACCTCAAATTGTTCACAGCTAGTCACAGACATGATGACCTCTCCTATTGTACAGTTCAAAATATTCTGTCCAGCCATAAATTGCATTTAAAAGGGTAGATTTTTGACCAAGTAGAGGATATCCTTCTAGATGAAGAAAATGTGAAGGAGCTTTTTGGATTGGGGTAGCTCTCGGATGACATGCCTTAAAAAGGAAGTTTAGAATCAAGCTTACCCTTTGTCTCTTTATGGTAGGGTTGGTAATGAGATACCTGCAGTGACTCAGTTCTGCTAGGAACTGTAAATAATTAACCAGCCAACTGCTTCATGAATGGAGCCTGGAGAAGTAAAACCACCCCTGGGGGCAGGAATCTTTGCCAATCAGCTCCAGATAACTCGACAAGCAGCTGGGCAATTAGGGATTGGGTCCAGTAAGTGCACAGTTCTGGCTGATATCCTATGTACATTTGGGGGCTCCTAATAAACCTCTCGGTCTATATGTAAGCTTTCTGAGCTAGAAGGACAGGTTTCTATGAAGATAGGGTGTGCACTCCCTAAAACAGAAACCTGATAGATGGGTGTAATAATCTGAGTGGCTTGAATTGGAAATGCTGATGTCATGCCAGTATGTCATGACTGTGTTATAAATATTAAACTTTATTTAAAATGTTAATCTTTAAAAATGGACTGATGGACTGTAAAACAACATGGAGTCTGGGGGAGATCATCTGACTCCTTGTGGATTTGCAAGGAAGAAATAAGAAATTAACAAATGGATATGGACAGGTTCGGTGAATGGGCCAAAATTTGGCAGATGGAGTTTAATGTGGATAAGTGTGAGGTTATCCATTTTGTTCAGAGGAATAAAAAGGCGACTTATTATTTAAGTGGAGAGAAACTTCAGAATGCTTCAGTGCAGAGGGATTTGGGTATCCTCATGCATGAATCGCTGAAAGCTAGTATGCAGGTACAGCAGGTAATAAGGAAGGCAAATGGAATTTTGGCATTTATTGCTAAAGGAATAGAGTATACAAATAGGGAAGTGTTGTTGCAACTGTACAAGGCATTGGTGAGACCACACCTGGAGTATTGTGGAAAGTTTTGGTCTCTTTACTTGAGGAAGGATGTAGTTGCACTAGAGGCGGTTCAGAGGAGGTTGACTAGATTGATTCCAGAGATACGGGGCTTGTCTTATGAGGAGAGATTGAGCAGTTTACTCGCTAGAGTTTAGAAGGATGAGAGGAGATCTAATTGAGGTATATAAGATGCTAAAGGGGATAGACAAAATAGACGTGGAGCGGATGTTTCCCCTTCTGGGGCATTCTAGAACGAGAGGCCATAGTTTTAGGCTAAGGGGTGGTAGATTTAAATTAGAGATGAGGAGGAATTACTTTTCTCAAAGGGTCGTGAATCTGTGGAATTCACTACCTCAGAGTGCAGTGGATGCCGGGACGCTGAATAAATTTAAGGAGGAGATAGACAGATTATTAATTAGTAACGGGTTGAAAGGTTATGAGGAGAGGGCAGGAAATTGGAGTTGAGGCCGAAATGAGATCAGCCATGATCGTAATGAATGGCGGGGCAGGCTCGAGGGGCTGAATTGCCGACTCCTGCTCCTAGTTCTCATGTTCTTATGTTGTGTTCTTTATCTCCTGAGGAGACCAAAGGGCATTCCCAGATATGAAAGTCATCTCTGAATTCAATGGACATTTTACAACAATATAGCAAGAAAGGCCAGCTGTCAACAGGCAGACCTTTTACACCAACAGACTGCTTTCCACCAGCAGTGGGAGGAGGTCAGCCAAAAGCTAGCAGGCTGCTGTAGTCAGTTGGATAGCTAAAGTGCCTCACCGCAACCCCTTGAGAAATAAACAAGGAACCTCTATCTCTCCCCTACCTCATTCCATCTTCAAGCCTACCTGTGAAACCAACCTCTGGCAGATCAACCAAAGGAACCATCACAACTGCTGAGACATCTCTACAATTTCAAAGCTTTCACGTCAGACATTATCAACAATAGGCCTGCACCAAAATAGAGACTGATTCCATTTTTTTTAATATAAGTATTGTTTTATCTTCATCTGTACCTGTGTGTGAGTGAGACAGAGTGAGTGAGACATCATTTTCTTTAGTAGCCTCCAAGACAAGGGTGTGAAAAATAAACAAATCTTTTCCCTTTTTAAATACAAAAGGCTTGTTGCTGGGTTATTCAAAATTGACTCACTCACCCCAGGGGTAAGGAAACACACACACTCACATACAAATATTAATGATCACAGGCAGTAAAAGGTAACACCTTAAAATTAGCTGTGACATGAAACATGATAATGAGTTTCTGTGTGAGTCATGCTCTCAGCTAACCAACTGATAATCCTAAATTTGTAATGTTGAGCATTTTTCAAAAAGGGGCAGAAACTGGACAAGTGAGCAGTTAAAAAGTGCCTGGGACATTTATCTGCTGATGTCCTGCTCCCTTCCTGCAGTCTTCCAATCTTAACTGCTCTTTGGAGCAGGACACCTGCCTGAAGCCAATGGGGACCTTTTTCAAATACGCAGCCCAATCTCTGATGTTTCGTTGGGGCCTGACTACTTTGTGATCCAGTGAACTGAACAAAGTAGCCAAAGTGGCTTTCCTACCAGGTGAAGCTAACAGGAAGAACAGTTGGGGCCAAGTGTAAGAAGAATCAATGAGATATAAGTTTTTAAGCTTGTTCTGTCTTTCCTCGTGGGGTCAGATTCTGCTCTAGGCCCCACCATGAGGACTCCCCACCACCATGCTCCCTTCCCAGCAATCCCAAGCATGAGGTTTGTTGAAATCCCCTCTCTGCAACTTACCCAAGGTCCAACAACTGTTTTTTGTTCAGGCCTCTATGACCTGAAATTCTACTCCCACCTACCAGTCAGCAAGTCATTTCAGGTGGGCAACTGACGATGAGGCCCAGATGAAAATTGGCTGAGCTGGACACTGCTGGCATCATTAGGGGCCTGCAACTTGCCTTGATCTCCACCCACCTGATTTAAAAGCTGGGTTACAATGTTCACATGCCTACCTTCACTAAAATCTCAGCAATAACAGTGCGCCTATGAAGAGCTGTAACACAACCAAACTCAGATGTGATATAACTTAAGAACTTCCTTCTACTTCACAGAAACTTCCAGTCTCAAAACTGAACAAATTTCACTTTGCCCAGAGGACACCTCCAGCTCAAGAATAACTGTTAGGAATTGCACAAAATGCGTTGCTGGATAATTTGTTTGTTTTTAAAGAGGACGGGCTAGAATTTCAATAATGCCTGTTAATGGCCACAGGGATTGAGATGCATGATTAACTCGCACCCCTTGGAAGTAATGCAGGCAGAATGTAAACCTCATGCTGGCTGCTCATTTCCATGCTAGTGGCGTGCAGCTCAGTGCTAAACACACTTCTGAGTGGCTGCATACTAAGCAGAGGGCTCAAATTCATCTGAGGCTAGCACCAATTAAAGACAGGCTGCACCTCCTAAAGGAATTGTTCATCCTGGCTGTAGAAGAAGCTCATTCAACTGGCTGGAAAACACTTTAGGAGCAGAAAGAAACCTGACCAATGGCATAGCCAGCCAGAGAGGGGTCAAGGTTTCTCCGATGCAGCACTAGAGGCATTAGTACAAGTGGTTCAAAAGAGAAGAGAGGTGGTCTATTTGCAGGGAGCCAGGAGGCTCTTTAAAGAGACATTAAAAAGGCAGTGGGAGCAGATAACTGGGAATGTCAATGCCAGGAGATTGGACCCCAGGACCTGGATGCAGTGCCAGGCAAGTTCAATGACCTCATATGGGGGTCAAGGTCAATAATTGTACCTTCAAATGCCATATCCAACCAGCTGCACCACCAACCTCACACACTGCTCAATGCACCACAGTCCACAATGCATCACTCATCCATCAACCATCTCTAGCCATCAAGGCTCCTGTCGTACATTCATATACCCCACATCACTCACATACTGTAAGCCTCACACTAACATCTCACAACTTACACATGCTTCCAGCTATTTAGCTATGGCATATCACCTAAACACAACACAACACATTCGCTGACCCTTTTCCCTCTATCTTGCAAGACATGGTAGCCCATGACAGGAGGTAGCAGTAGCAAACAGGTGAGGGATAGGCATGGCTGCATGTCCTCACCCCCTTTGAGGAGATGGTACTTAGCATTATTGGCACGTCATTGAGGCTGTGGTAAGTGGTGTCACTGAAGCCATCCAGAATGATAATAGTTCCTGCATTACGCACCTTCTAAAATTCCACTTCATCCTCATCCAACAATTGGGTATGAGGTGCAAGTTACAGATGGTGGAACCATTGTTCCAATCTTGGTAGAGACCAGTAACTTTTTTTTTAAATGGAAGAAATACAAAATCCCAGTTATTTACTGAAGGAATGAAGCCACAAGATTCCACAGTTTAAAACTATACGAGAGCCAACAAAGCAAACACTAAATACGACCTATCCTGATCTCTAACACCCAGAATTAACACGAGTTAAACATGAATTAACATGTAAATTATGGTTAAATATAAATAATAAATTGCATGTTAAATGGCAGGTACAACTAAGACAGATCTTGCGAGTTGGCTCAGCAATCCAGTCGGTCACTAAGTACTTCAAACTCTGTCGTTCTTATGAAGAATTTCAGCTTCTCTCCTTCTAGGAGCTAGTCTGATCCCTAGCCGACAGTAGGTCACAACCAACCCAAGTTCCTCAGGCACAGCCTTCATCATAAATGATACAAGTCTGCAGAACCTGCTCAGCTCGGTCTGGATGGAGTAGAACCACCAATGTTATCTTCCAGTAACAGAAACAGATGAGCAACTTATTCTCAGTTTCTGGACCTGGACAATGCCTTCTTTACTCTTCTTCAGCTTGCTTGTACTGCACCAATGGACTCATCAATTTCAACTGCCCAGCTTGGACTGATCTGTCTCCTTTTGTATCTTTTAAACAGGGTCAGTTTCCCTGGAAGATTTTGCTTCCAAACCTCAGTTTGTTTTTGTTTCCTTAGAAACTGGGAGGGTCAGTTTCCTTTCAATATTTAACTGTTCTGTTTCCCTTTCTGTTCCCTTTTCAGTTCAGTTTCTTTTTAGTTATGGTCTGCCTCAAAAAATACAAATTAAATTTGAAGAACAGCTTTCCTCACACCATGCACCTATTTCCCCTTTCCACCCTCCACACTTCCCTCACCCCAACCTCAACAAGAGGGGTCTTGTGCATTAATGCTTTCAGTTAATCAAGAAGTGCTGCCTAGTTAGCCAGTGGTGCCCCGAGGAAGAACAGGACTCTGAGGATGAAGGACCGCCACTTGATCTGACACTGACAGCAACTAGCTCAGATATTGGCATTTTGCAGGTGTTAGAGGTAGTATAGAGGTGGTATCAGGAGGTAGTGAGTCACAGAATCACAGAATCACACAGTGCAGAAGAGGCCTTTCGGCCCATTGAGTCTGCACCGACACATGAGAAACACCTGACCTACCTACCTAATCCCATTTACCTGCACTTGGCCCATAGCCTTGAATGTTATGACGTGCCAAGTGCTCATTCAGGTACTTTTTAAAGGATGTGAGGCAACCCACCTCCATCACCCTCCCAGGCATTCCAGACCGTCACCACCCTCCGGGTAAAAAAGTTTTCCCTCACATCCCCCCTAAACCTCCTGCCCCTCACCTTGAACTTGTGTCCCCTTGTGACTGACCCATCAACTAAGGGGAACAGCTCTTCCCTATCCACCCTGCCCATGCCCCTCAAAATCTTGTACACCTCTATCAGGTCACCCCTCAGTCTTCTCTGCTCCAATGAAAACAACCCAAGTCTATCCAACCTCTCTTCATAACTTAAATGTTTCATCCCAGGCAACATCCTATTGAATCTCCTCTGCACCCCCTCCAGTGCAATCACATCCTTCCTATAATATGGCGACCAGAACTGCACACAATACTCCAGCTGTGGCCTCACCAAGGTTCTATACAACTCCAACACGACCTCCCTATTTTTGTAATCTATGCCTCGATTGATAAAGGCAAGTGCCCCATATGCCTTTTTCACCACCCCACTAACGTGCCCCTCCGCCTTCTATGAAGATCTATGAACACACACGCCAAGGTCCCTTTGTTCCTCAGAACTTCCTAGTGTCATGCCGTTCATTGAATACTTCCTTGTCAAATTACTCCTTCCAAAGTGTATCACCTCACACTTTTCAGAGTTAAGTTCCATCTGCAACTTATCTGCCCATTTGACCATCCCATTTATATCTTCCTGTAGCCCAAGACACTCAACCTCACTGTTAACCACCCGGCCAATCTTTGTGTCATCCGCAAACTTACTAATCCTACCCCGCACACAGTCATCTATGACGTTTATATAAATGACGAATAATAGGGGACCCAGCACAGATCCCTGTAGTACGCCACTGGACACTGGCTTCCAGTCACTAAAGCAGCCTTCTGTAATCACCTTCTGTCTCCTACAACTAAGCCAATTTTGAATCCACCGTATCAAATTACCCTGTATCCCATGTGCATTTGGCTTCTTTATAAGTCCCCCATGTGGGACCTTGTCAAAGGCTTTGCTGAAATCCATATAAGCTACATCAACTGCACTACCCTCATTTTTACACACCTGGTCACCTCCTCAAAAAATTCAATCAAATTTGTTAGGCATGACCTCCCTCTGACAAAGCCATGCTGACTATCCCTGATCAAATCTTGCCTCCCCAAGTGGAGATGGGTTCTCTCCTTCAGGATTTTCTCCAATAGTTTCCCTATTACTGACGTGAGACTCACTGGTCTGTAGTTCCCTGGCTTATCTCTACAACCCTTCTTAAATAGCGGAACCACAATAGCTGTTCTCCAGTCCTCTGGCACCTCCCCCATGGCCAGAAAGGAATTAAAAATTTGGGTCAGAGCCCCTATGATCGCCTCCCTTGCCTCCATCAGTAGTCTGGGACACAAATCATCCAGACTTGGAGATTTGTCCACTTTTAAGTCTGCCAACACCTCCAATACCTTGTCACTCCCTATATCAATTTGCTCAAGAACCTCGCAGTCTCTCTCCCCGGGTTCCACACCTTCATCCTCATTCTCTTGCGTGAAGACGGGTGTGAAGTACTCGTTCAAAACTCTACCGATGTCCTCTGGCTCCACCCATAGATCGCCCCCTTAGTCCCTGGTTATCCTCTTCCCATTGATATACTTACAGGATATCTTGGGATTTTCCCTACTTTTACCAGCCAGAGCTTTCTCATATCCCCTCTTTGCTCTCCTAATTGCTTTCTTAAGCTCCACTCTGCACTTTCTGTACTCCACTAATGCCTCCGCTGATTTGGTCCCCTTGTACCTGCTAATAGCCTCTATTTTCCTTCTCATCGGATCCTGAATATCTCTGGTCATCCATGGTTCTCTGGGCTTGTTACTCCTTCCTATCACCCTAGAGGGAATATGTTGAGCCTGTACCCTCCCCATTTCATTTTTGAACGTCCCCCACTGCTCCTCTGTAGATTTCCCCACAAGTAGCTGTTGCCAGTCTACCTTGGCCAGATCCTGCCTTATTTTACTAAAATCTGCTCCCCCTCAATCCAAAACATTTTTTTGCAACTTGTCTATTTCTTTGTCCATAACAAGCTTAAACTGTACCATGTTGTGGTCGCTATCACTAAAATGTTCCCCCACCACCATCTCAGCCACCTGTCTGGCTTCATTCCCCAGAATTAGGTCCAGCACTGCACAGTCCCTTGTTAGACCCTCTATATATTGACCTAAAAAGTTCTCCTGTACACATTTCAAGAAATCCACTCCATCCAAGCCCTTAACACTATGTCTATACCAATTAATGTTGGGAAAGTTGAAATCACCTAATATAATTACCCTATTGTTGTTGTTTTTACACACCTCCGCGAATTGTGCACATATTTGCTCCTCAATTTCCTGCTGACTATCTGGGGGTCTATAATAAACACCTAACAATGTGGATGCCCCTTTTTTATTCCTAAGCTCTACCCACAAAGCTTCATTCAATGCCCCCTCCAAGATATCATCTCTCCTTACTGCAGTAACTGACTCCTTAACTAATTATGCAATGCCTCCTCCTCTTTTACCCCCTCCCCTGCCTCGCTTGAAGATTCTATATCCCGGAATGTTGAGCTGCCAATCCTGTCCCTCCCTTATCCACGTCTCTGTGATGTCTACTATATCACAATTCCACGTGGCAATCCTCACTCTTAACTCATCCATTTTTCCTGTAATACTCCTGGCATTAAAGTAGAGGCCATCCAGCCTTGCCTTACGCCTTGAAACTTAATACAACTGTACTCCCTCTGACTTGATTGTTTTACTATATTATGATGTGTCCCTATTCTGCTAACATTCTGTGTCCCCTCCCCCTGCCGAATTAGTTTAAACTCCTCCCAACAGCACTAGCAATCCCGCCCGCAAGGATGTTAGTCCCGCTCTGGTTCAGATGTAGACCGTCCCACCTGTACAGGTCCCACCTTCCCCAGAAACGGCCCCAGTGATCCAGGAATCTAAAACTCTCCCTCCTGCACCAACTCTTCAGGCACATATTCATCTGCGCTATTCTCCTTATTCTGTGCTTGCTAACACTTGGCACTGGGAGTAATCCAGAGTTTACAACCTGAGAGGTCCTACTTCTTAGTCTACTGCCTAACTCCCTGAATTCTTAATGCAAGACCTCATCCCTCTTTCTACCTATGTCATTGGTACCAACATGTACCATGACCTCTGCCTTTTCACCTTCCCCCTTCAGGATGCCCTGCAGCTGTTCAGTGACATCCCGGACCCTGGCACCAGGGAGGCAACACACTATCCTGGAGTCACGTTGACGGCCACAGTAGTGCCTATCTGTTCCCCTGACTATAGAATCCCTTATTACTATTGCTCTTCCTCTCTTCCTCCCCTCCTGTACAGACAGGCTGCTTGTGGTGCTTGAAGCTTGGCTCTGTCTGCACTCCCTGGAGGAACCAGCGCCCTTATCAGCCTCCAAAATGGAATACTGATTTGCGAGCAGGACCCCAGGGGACTCCTGAACTACCTGCCTGTTTCTCTTGGACTGTCTGGTGGTCACCCATTCCCTTCCTTCCCCAAGTCCCTTCAGCTGTGGTGTGACCAACTCTCTAAACGTGCTACCCACAGTGTCCTCAGCTACTGTTCCAGCTCTGAAACCTGAGATTCCAGGAGCTGCAGCTGGACACACTTCCTGCACACATGCTGGTCCCGGGCACTGGAAATGTTCCCGGCTTCCCACAGGGAGCATGAGGAGTACACCACGGCTTTGAGCTCTCCTGCCTTGACTTATCCCTTTAAATTAAACATTTTAA
This sequence comes from Cetorhinus maximus, assembly GCF_964194155.1. Taxonomy (NCBI): domain Eukaryota; kingdom Metazoa; phylum Chordata; class Chondrichthyes; order Lamniformes; family Cetorhinidae; genus Cetorhinus; species Cetorhinus maximus. Next base: position 41,584,905 of record NC_135889.1, on the reverse strand, counting down.
ATCAATTACTCTGGGGCCCTTCTTTCCTGATCCTCATTACTACAGAATATACAAACTATAAACCACAAAAAGACATAAACTATAAATGATAAATGATAAAAGTAGTAAATACTTACCCAACCTTACCCACTACTTACCAGTCATTTCTTTCCCTTGTAGCCTGTACTGCTCCAGCAGGGCAAGACCACTCTCTGAAGATTTAAGAAGTTGGATAGCAAAGAAAAAATCCCCTCTGCACTGAATTCCCACTGTGCACCAAATTGCCAATACCCACACCCACTCTGGCTGTGTCTCACTCAGGATGAGGTCTCTCCCCTGCTTATGTGCAAGCTCACTGATCCATCTAATGAGTCATCAGGCATGAGTGGGTTGCAACAACACCAAGGGGCACCATGTCTGCAGATGTCAGTGCTTAAAGGGGCCTGCAGGCTCTAACAGCAGTCCAGTAATCTGTACTCCAGTGGATTACTAGAATTGCTGAGGGACTGGCTCATGGGAGTGGCAGTGGTTCTGTGGCAGACGAACCTGCTGACCTCTCCAGGTAGCAGTATTCATGCTCCCACCTCTGCAATTTTGCCAGTGCCACTGTTGTTGCACGTCAGCCAGCCAATCAGCCCACATTGCTGCCAACCATGGTGAAGTGGTGCATTCCAAACCCTGGTTCTCGTGTCCCAGATCTGCTCGATGGTGTCCTCCAAGGCAATCTGCACTCTCCCCCAGTGAAATTCAGCAGCCATAATGCGGCCAGAGGGGTAAAACTGCATAGGAACATTGAACCAGACAATCAGAATGCACAAAGTGAATGGTTAAGTTTTGTGTGGGTATGGAGTATGGATGAATTGTTGGTTAAGGTTAATAAGGAATGGATGTCTTTTATGTCACGATTGTGACCAAGCAGTCGCTGTGATGTTCCACAACAGAAGATTGGTAAGGTGGGGAGCAATGGTTATCTGGAGATTCATTCAGAAGAAACCACAGTCTGATGATATGCACACGGACAACCTGTATAAACCGTGGGTGTGTGGCTGACAGCTCCCCTCATCCTCCTTCTCCTCCTCTTCCTGAGGTGGGCATTGAGGGCCTGGGATCATGGATTGGGCCCACATGATTCCCAGGCTGAGAAGGATGCAGCAGAGCACCAAGAATTGGGATACATGCTGCAGTGAGTACTGGAGGTTTCCCCTTGAACTGTCCATGCATGGAAATGTTACTTCCGCATGGTGATTGTTTGCTCTACAATGCTCTTTGTTGTAGCATGGCTCTCACTATAAAAATGCTGTCTATGTGTGGTGGAGTTGTGGAGGGGAATCATTAGCCACATGTAGAGAGGATAGCCCTGGTCACCGGGCACCATGGCTTGAAGATGGCAAGGAAAAAGCATCAGGACTGCTGCTAGGATAGTGGGCATTCAACAACATGATGATGATGTTGTAGGACAATTGCACATGGATTGAGCAAGTGGTACCCTTTGCAGTTCCGGTACATCTCGCCATTGGGATACAGCTCCCACAAGACCACGTGCATTCAGTCAGTGGCTCCCTACTCCGTGGGAGTGCCCGCTTTTCTGGCGAAGACACATGCTCACTACTCCTGCATCTCTCTGTTGAGAGAGAAGACAATGAGGTCCCCTTGCCTGATGCACAGAGACTCTGTGAACTCCTGGTGTAGCAGTGGACGACACACTGCAATATGTAGGCAATGATGCTGTCTTCAGCTTGGAAGGATCTGCAGGCATAGAAATTGAGGGCTAAGGAGACTTTGATGCCCACTATTATTGCTGTCCATGCCCTGCTCTATGGCTGCACCTCCAGTTTAGGGAGGTGGTCCAGTTCTGATATCGTCTCCTTGGTGAAGCGCAGTTGCCACAGCTGTTACTCCTGGCTGAGGCGCAGCTAGAAGTTCTCTCTGAAGAGGCTAGATGGATGGGATAGCATTGTGGGGGTGTGGGGGGAGGCTGCCTCGTGCAACTGAAAGCATGTTCAGCTTTAAACGTTTAAGAGAGGGCATTAACAGAAGCAGTGAGGCCCAAAATGGCAGGTCAGGCAGCAAATCAACATTAGAGGCTGACTGATGTCACAACCTTCCCACTCTGCATATTTCTGGTATACGCACGGAACACCCACGTTTTTACCATCCACAACGTGGCTATCAGCCTGGGATGCACCAGAAATGATTGGGATTGGACTACCTGCCATTTCTTTCCTGAACTGGCTCTCATAACACCAGAAATACAGGGGCTACAGAGCCCAATTTTGAGGCCGATAACTTTCTGAAGAAGCAGCCTTGATTAGCAAGGTCCTCAGTGAAGCAATACATACCTTTCCATTTAGTTGTCAGACTGTCAGATGGATGAGTGGGAATGGTATATGCTGATGGTATGCACGGACAGTTCTCCGACTTTGTAACACTATTGTTATTGAGATCGGAACTGTTTCAGACTGAGCCAATTTCTTCCCCAGTAAAGCATGACAATAATTGTCAGAGACTGAAATAGAAAACAGCTCCTTTGAACAGACCTGTCGCACGGAAAAAAAGAAAGACTTGCACAAAATATCAATACGCTGCTATCTAATGATGATGAATAGCTATCAAAAGGGGCCTAACAATGTCTTTGGAATGGATTCATACTGAAGTTCAAGTGATGAAACTCCATTATAATGAGCTGTGCTTTTAGCTTCCTCAAAGGGAAATACTTCAACATTCTCATCTGTGCTTACATATTTTGTCAATGAAATATGTGTAAATCTGCAGAGAATATAAATAAAGCTGCTCATTTTCAGATTCCTTCAGTAACAGCTTGCTTTGAATAACCAATGATGCAGCCTTGATATAGTATTTATTCTGGGTCAGATGCTGCTCTAAGCTCTGAGCACAGCTTCAGAAATGCAGTTGACTTATTTTGAAGACAGTTTCTCTCTGTGAACGAACCAGAAGAAATAACATTCAGATAAAAGCAAAATACTGCAGATGCTGGAGATCTGATATAAAAACAGAAAGTGCTGGAAAAGCCCAGCAGGTCTGGCAGCATCTGTGGAGAGAGAAATGGAGTTAATGTTTTGAGTCCAATTTGACTCTTCTTTGGAACTGACATTCAAATAGCATTCAGAGTGATTTGGTCTTCCAATAAAAATCTACAACTTAGTCATGAGTTTGTAAAAAGAGTTGCAGCATGAACAGCCATCCGGCCTAGTGCTGTTTTGCCAGGGCATGCTGCAATGCCAGCCGCTTCTGGCGCTGCCTGGGTGGCACACCTGAAAAGAACGCCCAGGCAGGCATTCCCAGCAACTACTGGAAGCTGTGAAGGAGCGCGATCCTGATGTCACACAGCTGAGTCGGTTGATGCAACAGCAGGATATCTAATTTGCTCTACATAGGTCCAGACAGCAAACACACACCTCACTCTGAAAATGCAAAGCACTGGGATGCAAGAGGGGCCCTGTGCTGCAGTGATTTAAAGAGGCAGGTACCCAACTTACAGGTAAGGTAATTTCTAAAAATGCTTGCTGCTACAAAATGCCTGGGAATACTGTGGATTGTTTTTGAAGGTATTCTGTTGAATTCCTGTATTTTTCCAGAGAATATTGCTGCATCCTCATAGGGAAGGCAGTGGAGTAGCTGTCCTGTTCACATAAAGACTACAACAGGTATGGGGACAGCAGTAACAATGTTTCTGAAGCTGCAGAATGACAGGGGGATGGAGCAGGGGCTGCAGAGACCCAGGCTCCACACCACGCTGTCTGTCAACTCAGAGCCAGGATCCTGCATGCTCCTTGACAATGACAGAAGGCTGTCTGGTAGGCCAGTCAATATATCCAGTATCTCGGTGTGCATGCCCATCAGTGCTGCCATATTGAGTTCCTCATTTGAGTGCACTGCAGCAGAATTCATCCATGACCACGCCCTCCAGTGAGCTGGCAAATGAGCTCCTCTTGGCCTGGCTGCAGCCCATTCATGCCTGATGACTCACCACATGCAGACCTCAACTCTATACTTACCTCCGAGGTACCTCCTCATTAGTGCTGTGCTGTTGCTCTCTCTCTCTCTTCCTCCTTGGGCTGCTGTAGTTGAGCAGTGGCAGTTCTTGGATGTCTGCTACCAGGACCTCAGAAGGAGAAGGTTGGTGTGAGGGAAGGGGTTTGAGATGAGGTGAGAAGCAAGAGACCCATGGTCAGACCATCAACAACTTGCTCATCCTGCCATGAGGATCAGCTGAGAGTTGAAAAGGGCCATAAGGCAGAAACGTACCTTTATCTTCAATGTTCTCAGCAACGCCAGATGCCATGGACTCTGTCCTGAGTCCTATGGAGGATCCCCTCCATAGGACTCAGGGGATGCAAGTGTCTTTGACCGCCCCCACCAATCTCACCTGCCGGTTTTTCTATGCCCCTTCTATTGTGTGTCACTTTGTCCTACAAGAGAGAGGGAAGAAAGTCAGTGTTCATGTTGCACTGTGTTTGGGTGATGCTCATTCCATAGCTGAATAGCTGGATGTATCTGGAGGAAATGAGAGGTGGGTGTAATGCTGTGTGTGAGGGTGAGGTGGACTATCTGGATGTCAGGCACTGGTCCTGAGTGCCTGGGAGTGCTGATTGGTGGAGGAGATGGTGGTGATGAAATATTGAGCAATGTGAAGGGATGGATGGATAAGAGATGTCACATGAAGATGTATTCACTGACTTTGATGCTGGCATGAGGTCATTAGACTTCTTGTCCCAGGTCCAAATTCTGGGAGGTGACCTCCCTGGCCACCTGCTCTCACTGTCTTCTGAGGGCCTCCTGTTCCCACATGGAACCATGTTATCTCTCCAACTACCCATCACTCATCACTCCTGCCTCCATCATCTTGGAACCGTCCCTTTGTTTTGGCATTTCTCTTTCTATGTTTTAAATTCCATCAATATCATTCAGCGCAGCTCCCTTTAAGAGGGACAGAGTGCCTTTGAGAAGAGCTGTCTGGCTGCATCTCGTGCTCTCAGTCAATGCTGTTTGTCCCCATGTTGATGTGAGGATGAGAACTTGCAAGAATGTTGTGATGCTGAAGTACAATTGTAATCATTGTACACAGATTGATTGGATTTTCCCCATGATTTCACAATACATATCTCAGTTAGGCTGTGCATGTGATGTTTGACTGGAAGAAAGAAACTTCCCTTTGTGAACAGTGAGAATACAGAAAGAGATAACAACCCATTCTGCACCTATTGCTTAAGTGTAGATCGATTCAGGCAGAGGCTATGGGGAAGGAGTTGTCTCCTTGTTTTTTTTATTTTCTGGAAGTGATTGTGTGATGTGGAGGCATGTTAAAAAAGTTTATTAAACTAGCAGGAAAAATCCTTTTAAATAGAAGGTGCACAGTTAACAGTTCTAATTCGCTTTGTTGTAATAAACAGCATCATCCACAAACTTTAAACCGCTGAGATCCAAAGTGAAAGTAAATTGAAAATAAATGTCACCTTTTCTACCAGATGCAGGCAATTTTCATTAAAGCTTTATGATAACAAAAGAATACTGTAACTAAAAACTTCCCAAATTACCTTGAGCCCAACCAATTGACATTATATAAAAAGGTAACTGATGAAATATAAAACTGTTAAAGAATAAAGAGGGAATAATTTTTTACCTTGTAATTTTTGAAAGTTGGTGATTACACTTTCATCAATCAGATTTGAAACATGGTCATTTTACTTAAGGTAATTACAATTTCATCTGCTTGGCTTAAGATTGATTTCTATTTCTTTATACTCTGTAAAACATTGCCTAACATATTCACATCAAATTCATGTGTGCGCTAAATCAGTGAAGCCACTAACCCATTGCTTAAAGACTTCATCAATACCATAGGAATTTAAAGGATGTGCATTAATTAGTATGTTAAAAATTACACCCAGAGGAATTATTTTGGAACTATGCTCTTAAGCTTTCTCTGAGTAACAATAGTATAAGAATCAGAATGTGCTCATGTAGTATTTACTTCTTTGAAGCAAACAAATAGCCATTTGTTAGATTTCGTGCCTATATTGCACGGTACAGAACATTTGAACTGTTGAAACTACAAAAGGAGATTTTCCTCTTCAATGCCCTTGGTATAGCCCTCTGTCTGTCAAGACAGTATAACAAGGAACTCCACAGCCATGGCCTGTGATTTTACAGCTATTAAACTAAAAGGGTGGAAAATTGTTGCTGCCGGTGCACGGTTTCCTGGTGTATCCTCAAAGCAGAACACCAACATGAATAATCTCTCTTTATGTTACCTCTGTTCCTCTGACTGCTCCATGGGTAAATGTACCATGTGAGTCCCATGCCAATTGGGAAGTTAGAGGATTTGAAATTTTCTCTGTGCCAAGTTAGCCAATCACAGCTGCGCTGCTAATGGGCTTGCTACAGTTGATCTCAGCACTTACAGGGCAGGGAGAGGAAAAAAGATTAACTAAGATTCCCATTCCTGATTTCTACTCAGTGACCATTGCTGAAAAGTGCACATGATATGGGCTTTAAACAGGATCAGGCCTGACGGGCCTCATTATAAAATGGCCCTGCTGAAAGTTGGGTGAGGAAATGGATGATGGCTGGTACTCATGGAACAACACTCCACCTTAGGAAAGAAAATAGTGGAAAAAGATAAGTGGTTTATCAGTAAAGCTAGTTTTGCTTAGGAAGGTAAGCAAATTATTATTCCTTTCCAGCACTGTAATATCCTTAGGTACAGCTGTGATCATAAAGCATTATAAACACTTCACTTGCAATCAAAGGAGGAAAAGATTATGACCATTAAGAATAAAATCATGAATAATTTCCCATAGCCCAATCCACACTAACTACTGCTTTCCAGTGTGATTCATCTCACTAATACCCAGCTGATTTCTGCTCTTTGTGATACAATGATGAGATATTATTGAGGTTTCTTGCTGGAGTTGCAGACAGTTATTTAAGACCCAGCAGTATATTTTCCTTCGCATAAATTATCTTCAGGGCCCTGTTATAGCCAACTCTACAGAGCTAAATAATGCTACTCTGCATAAAGATATCAGGCAAGTGCTTTCCTTGGTATATTTTGTTATGGCCCGTTAATAGATCCTTAGTCATTAATCTAATGCACCTTTAGGTCTTACATCAAATATCTAATGAGCAAACTCTTCCAATGGCCTAGTACATAAATGTATAGCCAGTTAGGGAGCAGTTTTGTAGTGAGTTAGTGAATATTAGGTAGATTGACAATCAAGCTGCTATGATTGGGGTAGAGAGGAGGAAAATCAGCCAAGGTTCTTATTTCCATTCAACTATACAGTGAAGTTGTGGAAATTCAGGGGATGTCAGGTTGATATAGTCAGTATTTATCCTTCAACCAACATCAATTTAAAAAAAAAGATTATCTGGTCAATATCACTTTGCCGTGGGAGCTTACTGAGCACATATTGGCCGTTGTGTTTCCCAGATTACAGAAGCAACTATATTTCAAAAGAACTGCATGACTTGTAAAGTCCTTTAGGATGCCCAGACTTCATGAAAGGTGCTACATGAATGTGAGACTTTTTTTTCTTTTTGGTTGTAACACTCTTGCAGAATTGACGTGTAGAGAGCTCCTGCTGCCTGTTCCTGTATGACTTATCAGCTTTGTGATGTGGGGAAATTCTGAGAAAAGAATCAAGAGAAAAAAAACTGATTCTTTTCTTCCTGCATCTTTGATTAATAATGAAAAGATGGAAGTGCAAAGTCCAAGGACAAAATTGCAACCTAAAATCCAAAAGCAAGATCTCTGTGAATTTAAGGTTGTCATCCTGTTGTTATGACTGCTAGATATTATAAGATGGTTATGTTTTAAACTGTCTTTTTTTTAATTCAAAGTAAAATGGAGCATATGACCTGCTACTAGTTCTACCCAACAATATGCCTGTGTGTTTTGGTTACCATGGGGACAAGGGATCCAGGTCAGGCCTTACTGAAAGTCATTTGACAGGTTTAACACCTGAAAACAAAGGACAGAGCAGCTGGCTTTGCCATTGGTAGACTTACAGACTCTCAGGCAGTCTGGTTAAAAAATACTGGACACAGTGAGAGGGAGGGAGAAGGAACTGGAAGCCACTGCAAGTAGGATGAGAAAAGGCTGTTCTCTGTTAGCTACCAGGCAGAATGCTGGTGGGGGCTTGTCCTCTGAATGCTGCAGAGATTTAAAGATACTGAAAGATTCGCTCTGGCAAGGTTGGGGGAAGAAATCATCAGAGTGGCCCTTACTGCTGGTAGTCAGTCAGTCAGGGATTCTCAGAAGTCTGAGGGAAATGACTTTTGTCTTGCAACTCCGTGAAAAAGGGAGAAGTGAGCCCTTGGAAGCTGGTAGTAACTTTAGACTAGTTGCAGTAAAGATTATAATTCTGCAGAATGTGCAGCATAATGGATAAATGTGAATATGGAGTTATTGGTCATGCTAAGAAACTAATGAGGGATAGCTTTTTTCTGCTTGAGAGTATTAGTTGCTACCAAGTAATGTTTAGTCGATGTTGATTTTAGTTTGTTTGTATTACAACCGGAATGGGAGGAGTGTGCAGTTGATCTCACCCCACAACTCCACAGGTCACAACATTAGTTAAAATGTTCAATTCACTCACCAAATTGGCCAATTATTTACCTTCACTACTGTTACACTGAATAAAAGAGACTTTAACCAGGGTTCTTTCAATAGACTACAAACTTATTAGTTTATTATGAAACCAGTCTTGTGGAAATGCAAATCTTATCAACATACAGTATAGAATATGAAAGCATACTAATCACTCTTTCGAGATACCTTAAGTCTCTCTCTCTCTCTCTCACACACACACACACACACACACACATACACAACAATGAAATAAAAAATAGAAATGGAGGAATTCAGCCAAAGGTTAAAATTCAATGGTTCAAAGGCAAAGGATAGATGGTGGAGTCCATGAAATGGTGTCCAGGTTACATGGTTGATCTCTCAGCACTGACCCGTGAAACCATCAGTGACTGGCACTGCTTTTCAGGGGGGTTCGAGGAACATCCGCAGGTATTCTATCCCAGTATGTAGCAACTTAGGAACAGCTTATGTTCACTTTTGGCTCTGGACTGCAAAAAGACTGCTGTCTTCCTTCTCGAGCAGTTGGTCCTTCTCTTCTCAAAGCAAAACCAAAATGGAATTTTAAAACATAGTCTTCCAGGCATGTGTTTTTTCCAGAGCCATAAAAACCATGTGACCCCCTTTGTACACAGAGTCATGGGGTTGACAGTTTTTACAACTGGTTAATTACCCTTTCTTGTAAAAAGATGCTTTTTTCCATGAATAGCAATCAGAGTCCTGCATTAACCCTTTAAAGGACAGTGTCTTTTAAAACACACATTCTTCCAGAATGTCCTTAGTTCTTGAAGGTGAACCATTTTCTGTGATTATAGTGTTCATGACATTTGTTACATAAAAATTCTTAAAACTTAAAACTCCCAACTCGTTCACTATTGACCTTTAGGGAGGGAAATCTGCCATCTTTACCTTTTGGCCTACATGTGACTCCAGGTCCACACCACTGTGGTTTACGCTTAATTGCTCTCTGAAATTCCCTAGCAAGACACGCAGTTCAAGGCCAATTAGGGATGGGCAACAAATGCTGGCCTTGCCAGTGAGGTCCACATCCCGTGAGAGAATGAAAGAAAAAAAAGCAACCTTGAAATCTTATCATATGATTCTTTTAAGTCGGTCACTTGGAAATTCAAATCTCTTTTAAGTTATGTGTCTCTATGAGGATCTTAACCCAAGGAGGTAGAATGCTGAATGTTAACTGTTCAGGTTGTCAGGTCTCACCTGAGCCCCTAAATTAGATTACTGCCCTATAACTAATTAACAGACAGTTGTTTATTTGTTTGGGACCTATCAAAAATGATTGGCTTCATAGCAGAAAATAATTTGACCAAATAACTAAAATCCTTATGTTAAACGATGAATGCTCAACGGCCAGCAAATGTTCTTTACAAAGATGCAAAATTACATTTTTTCTTCAATGAACATTTAAAATTCATCATGATTCTTCAGGATCAGTCCCAGTAGTGAAAGCGAAATAAGTGGTGTCATTGATTTCAAATAATGACAAAAAAGGTTCTTTCATTAAAATGTTTGCCAAGAAGAGAAAATGATACCTTGTATGACAAGTAGCGCACATGAGAAATACAGTTTCTGTTTTAGTTAAAATTATGGAAGTTTCAAATTGTGCAGTTTCTGACATCAATTATATTAGTGTTATAGCTCAACATAAGGTGCATATAAATTATGTCTGTTGAATGGGAGGATGTCATTAAAAATGCAGTAAGAGGTTTTTTTCTGTAGTTGGCATGCTCAGCCTTGTGTCCTTGTATAAATCAGGGCGGTGTTGTATTGACAGGGATGAAACTGTGCCAGCAATGCATCGGAAAGCAGATGCATGAAAAATTAAACTGTTGGAGTGGAACAATTTTCTACATTTTCTATGTTAGTCCACTTGTTGACTATGAATAGGAAGCTCTTCCTACAATGTCACCTTCAGAATTACACTCCAGCTACAAAGATTTGTTGATTTGATATGTACCATTTAACTTTCTCTTGTTGAAGGCGTTTAAGAGATGATTTGCCACTACTACATGCTGATGACACAAAGGTGCCGAGTGTGGGGCATGGGGATGGAAAATTGGAGCGTGAATTTTAAGGTAGTGGCACTCATTTTAACCTAACTCATTGGATGGGTAACTATTAGGCTTGGATTGTCCTTCTATTTTACACTCCATCCAATTGCCACCCCTCCTGGTCAAAGGAGGTGAGATTGTTTTGAGTTCTTGCAATTTAGTTGCTGCGAGGGCTCTACTCACCCACAGAATGGTGGTTATGGTGATGTGGCGGTTGGGAGCAGCGGTTGGTCAGAAATGGTAATAAAGGAAGAAAAGAAAGATTTACATTTATATAGTGACTTTTGTGACCACAAGGTGTCCCATAGTGCTTTACATCGAATCAAAATACTTTTGATGTGTAGTCACTGTTGAAATGGATGATTGCAATACATCCACATCAGTGAAATCAACACCCACACCCCAGCAATAAATTCACAAACACCACGAAATGGACATGGCTGGGCTACCCTGCAACAGTCCAAGTTCAGCAGCTTGAAGCAGGCCTAACTCTAGTAGGGCGGTGGTTGTGTTATACAGGTTGAGAGTCACACGGTTCCAATATCTTCTTTGTCAGTTGTTGCACAGGCTTCAGTCATGGGCATTGCATGAGAAAAAGCACCAGATGAGGTCATTGAGCACAACACAAACCCACAGGCAGGGATAGTACTGTGATGGATGGAACAAGGTTTAGATACACTTGACATTTTTGCAAGGATAAATTCATTTTGCCAGTGTATTTGCTGCATTTGCAGAGTTGTATTTGTGAAGCTGGGGTAGGAAATGCAGAGAGAAAAGAATTGGGTGTAGGTTTTCTTTTCCTATGAATCTCAGCACACAGAGAGGAAAGAGACGGAGAGGCCCAGCAGACCAGACTCAACTCGCTTTACATTGGTCAGAAATTTTCTGGTGACCCCTGAAGGAATAAAGAATGCAGCAGGCACCAGCAAAAGGATAGCTTTGTGACTGAGGCACAGGAAGGTCTCAATGAGCTTTTGATATTGTCCTTCGTGTTCAGCTGACAGGTGTCCATTTGAAGTCTTGGTGCCACGGACACTGTGGCTGTATGTTAAATGTTTTCCTTCCACAAGACCACCAAGAAATTTCTTGTGGCTGAAGCCTTCTGGTTGCTGTTGTGGAGCTGACAGATTTCACTGCAGGCCTTTGAGGTACCCAGGCACAGGGGTGGATTGGGGTTAGAGCCTGTGGTGTTTCTGTAAATATTAGGGAGGCTTATTCATTGCAAAGGACAGAGAAAATGGTAGGTAGGGGTTCTTGAAATATTCACAAAAAAGCGCTTTGAATTAATGTCTATCTTATTTAATAGTGACAAATACTCTTTCAGCTGCTAAAAGGACTTTGTCAGCACCACTGCTTATTTTGATTTCTGACTCTCATCCTCTGGCTGTTCAATGAATTTTCATCCCCTAATTCTTGAGCAACTTACCCACAAAGAATATTTTAACAAATAGGATTCTTCCGTGCTTCCCTATAAATCTAAAAGAAGCTCCACAATTATTGAGGGCTGCAGTCTCAACAGTAAATATTTACAAGCCTTTTAATATGTGCATGTTTCTGTTCCATTATCACATTGTCCGCAGTGAGACAACGCTGTCAATATTCACTGTTGAATATCATTTACAACGCTATTGTGGTATGGCAGCAAATAGTGAGTGAGGTAAGGTCCTATTCTCAAAATTGTTGGCTTTTGCCCTATGCTGATTCACAGTCTAACCTATGGAGTACTTTCTTTAAAAGATTGGTCACACGTCTTGAGTACAGGAGCTGCTTGATGGGAAACAATTAAATATCCAGTTTATTTCAGCGATAAAGACACCAGATCTACACCCTCCTCCATTACTTTATGCCGAGAAAAGAGAGAGAGATAGACAGGCAGTCAGTGGGATAGTCAGGGGTGGGGGGTATTTGAGTGTTCGGGAAGGTGGTTGTGGAGGTAGTCGGGGGGTCGGGAGGGTATTCAGGAGGCTGTGGAGGGTAGTCAGTGGGGCGTGTGGGGGTAGTTGGGGGTCAGAAGGTTAGTTGGGTGGTTAGGAGGGTTGTTGGGGGTTGGGGGTGTAGTCGGGTGGTCAGGAGGGTAGTCGGGAGGGAGTGGGATGATAGTTGGGGGTGTCGGGAGGGTAATCATGAGGGTGGGATGTAGTTGGCGGGTTCTGAGAGTGAAGTTGGGGGTTCTGGAAGATAGTTGGGGGGTTGCCAGGGAGTAGCCGGGGGGTCGGGAGGGGATGTCGGGGGTGGTGATGTGGTCGGGGGTAATTCGGGAGGGTCAGTACCAGAGTTACCCAGGAGTTAGAAGTGGTTTTAATTCAGTGGTGGGCAACCTGTGACTGGCGGGCCACGTGTGACCCATCAGGATTCTGAATGTGGCCCGCGAGACATTTTATTAACAGTTGCCCACACGCAGGGCTTCCAGATTCCATTGGTTTCCGTCTGTGTAGTTTTTTTTTCCTACTGGTATTACTAACGTGATACACACGCTAAGCAAGGGCATGCGAAGTGAGGTGTGTGCTGAGTGCACAGAACATTGACTGTGAGAGCCGTGTGTCCAATCAAAGTACTACTAAGGTTCACTTGGCAGGCCCCGCAAATTCTTATTCATAGGGTCATGGTTAGTGCACAGGTCCGGTTTCAATCTTGCAGCGCACTGAGTTGAAGGGGAGCCACTCATACAGCCCACTTACTAGCCAAGGTTTCCCATCACTGTTTTAATCCTTCTAACATTTTCTGGCTAACTGTTCTGCTCAGAGAATCAGAACCATCAAAGTCTCCGATTTATATCAGAGTATCGGATGGTTCCCAATGTAGGGTAATTGCCCAGCAGAAGTTTAAACTTCTGGGCAATTCCCAGTCAGTCCTTGCATGGGGATTTCTGGGGGGTCCCCCAGCGCATCTTCTGGGGTATCCCTGCGACCTTCCGGAGATCGGAAGTTGTGGGCCCTTATTTGTGGAATGGTGTATTTTCATCGTAATTCCACTGCACATGTATTTTTGTGTGGTTGTGGCAAGAGATATTATCAATGGGAGATGGGATTCAAGAGTTTTCAAGTGAAGTTGGGACAGAGCTTTATCTACCTTTCAGCAAGGGAACACATATATAATTCATTGTACCAGAGTAGCTTTTTGTGCGTGATACCTGGGATCAGTTGCTGTGCTCTTTCTGAATGCTTTCAAACTTGTCCACATGCTCTTTGGTAAGTGCAGCATTCCAAACAGGCAATTCTGATTCAAAAATGGTTGGAATTGTCCCAGATTTGTTACAAAGTGTGGTAGCAGGTGGGATAAAAATCAATTTACCCGCAGGCCACAATGGTGAGCTTTTGTGCAGTATTGCCCCCTTCCACCTCATTAATTATTCACTCGGGGGAGCACGCTGTTTCGCTGGTGGGTGGCTGCCAATTCACCCGCCATGCCATCGCCTTGCCACTTCCTCATGCTGGGTGCCATATTGAAACTGCAGCTATGGGCACACTTCTCAGTGCTTCCAGCCCAGGACTGCTGCACAGAAGACATGGCCCCAAAAGGCAAGAAGACTGCAGCCCCCCGATTCAGTGACACAGCCCTGGAGTACCTTTTGGACGCTGTGGAGGCCCACTGTGATGTCCTTTCCCCTGCTCTGGCTGCAGGAGGGGCAGCTACTTCACCAACCTAGCTTGGCAGGCGGTGGCAGAGGTGGTCAGTGCCTATGCTGCACACAAGAGGTCAGCCATCCAGTGCAGAAAGAGGATGAATGATCTCATCCGTGCCATCAGGGTAAGTCAACCATCTCATCACTCTGAACTCTCACCTTCACAAGCACATCACACATTCGCTAGCAGCTCACTCATTGTCAGCCCAAGGGACATCACCACACGCTCTCTCACACACCCTCAAATCTCCATCTGGCCTCATCTCCTCAGGAGATCACCTCCTCACCCTGTCTATGGCTTCACTCAGCACAGAAGCATGCCTGCCATCCTTCGTATTTGGCCTGGCATGCATCTTGCTCACACTCTCTTCATTTGTCTTTATGCAGGACAAGATCGTGCACAATCAACAAGACAGGTCTCAGGCCCAGGTAGAGTGCCGGACATCAAGGTCCTCACGCCCTTCGAAGACCGTGCGTTAATCTGGCCGGAGAGCACGTGGACCGTTCTGCGGCAACAGCGAGGTCGGTGCCGTGCATTCAAGTGAGCATCATGTATCAGATCATCCCTCTGGCAACTCAACTATGAGTCTACTGTTCTGTGTACCATGACGGCCATACACTAATAATCTCCACTTTCTCTCATAGGCACATCTGCCATGTCGCCCTCAGGCAAACATGGCCCCGATTCCAGCACCGACAGCACCTCAGATGAGGACCCTGAGGACAGCAACCATGAAGACCCGTCACAGCGCTCGCCCACACCCTCCACCAGCGCAGCGACACACACCTCGGTGGGACCAACATGTACAGCAGGCCAGGTTCAATATCTGGTGAGCACAGCACACGATCTGTTCCGCAGCAGGCGGAGACAGGGACATCCGAGGTCGCCGGCCCTCGGAGGACTGCTGGAGGCAAGGGATCTGCTGAGTCCGAGTCAGATGATCAGCCTCTGGGCTCGGTCCTCAACAAGCTGTTGGAGCTGTAGCAACAATCACGGGGACAGCAGGAAGGGATGTACGCTGCACTCCTCAGATTGCGAGGCACGATGGAGGAGTCCGTGCAACTTCAGTCTGAGGCGGTGATCACCTGGCATGCTAATGCACCGAGGTCAACATTGGCAGGATGGCGGCCACCATGGAGAACTTAGTCCAGGACATCAGTCCTGCACTGCTGAGTGGGTTGAACTCCATTGTTGATGGCATAGTTGGCGTCCAACAATGTCAGCGCAAGACAAGTGTGGGGCAGCTCGATCTCACTCCAGCTTCATCTTCACCTCAAGCACTCAGCCAGGGGCCTTCAGGCACCCAGAGGGAGGAGGATCAGTAGGTACGTACCCTGGGGCCATCCACCCAGGCAACTCCTGGAGTGTCTGGTCCATCCGAATCCCCTCTTCCTGCGACCCCATTAGCTCCAGCTCCACAAGCTGAGGAGGGTCCACCTGCCCCATTTTCAGCAGCCTGATGTTTGCTCCACCAAAGAGCAAGTTGCAGCATAAGCTTCACTGTACCTTCGCTCTGCTGCAGTCTGAGGCTGCTGCACGGGTATCATCAGCCACGTCTTTTGTGGGAAGGCCTTGTCCCCAAGGATCCATCCCTGCAGCCTCCGTGGACCCTGGAAGACGTCAGGGATCTGAGACCTACTGAGAATGTAGGAGTCATGGACACTCCCTGGGAATCATGCACAGACCTGGAGGGTGCGTTTGTGGTGGCCACACACCAGCTGATCATTCAGCAATTGGGAGCCTTTGCGGTTCACATACTGGACTGCTTGTTGCCATGGAGATCTAGTTGCCACATGAGTGCAGTTGATGGCATCCTGCACCTGTGGAAAACCTGAGATCTGCTCAAATCTCCGCCGTCTTGCATTCTGGCTTCCCTGATCCGGGGCGAAATGCATAAAGCTCTGTGCCTTCTTGAAGGTGGCATCCGTGACCTCCCAGATGTACTCGTGGGTGGAGGCAAAATCCCACAGAGCTCACTTGTGGAGCCCTGGAAGGAGCCACTGGCATAAAAATTAAGCACCGTGGTCACTTTCAAGGCCACTGGCAGTGGATGTCCTCCATGTCCCTGTGGCATCAAATCCTGCAACAGGTGGTATATGTGACTGACCAGGTCCCTGGACATGCGCAGTCTTTGGCAACACTGGTTCTCAGTCATCTGCAGGAATGACAGGTGCCATCTGTAGACCCAGGGTCTAGCTAGACGCTGACCTGTGATGGTCGCTGTGGCTCTTCAGCAGCTTGCACAGCAGCCCCAGCCACCCCTGCCTCTTGAGGGTGCTGCTCCTCTCTCTGCCCAGCCAGGCACCTCCATCACTCTCTTCTCTTTCTTCCTGTAAGCATGAGGCATACAGCTAGGTTACCAGGCTCCATGTTCCTGATGTACTCCTCCTGCGGGATGAAAGAGAGAGATGTGTGGGTTAGCATTGTTCTCCTAGGGATCTCTCATGGTAACGCGTGCGGCTCCGGCTCAGTCTGAAGGCCCCTTAATGCATCCCGGAGAGCGCTGGCCACCACTTGGCTGGCCAGAGATTAGTGCGCTGCATGGCTGACCGATTGGCAGCAGCCTTACCCAATGGACTGCATGCTGTGTTCTCAGCTCAGATGCAGGCATTCTCCTAACCTGTGCTGTTAGGCTGCGCTGTTAGCTTGAACCATGTGGGAGACTGGTGCAAATCTGAATGAAAACATTGCAAAGGGCTGTGAGCGCCTCCACCAGTGACTGCTCCATGGCCAGCTTTCACAAGGAGACTGTACAACTTTCCCAGTTGTCCAACTGTTCTGCAGTCTACTAAAACGCTCATTAGTTTGCAGTCTGTGCCCAAGGGGTGAAAAGCTCTGGAGCATTTGGTGGCAATTCCATGCCTCTGCATTGCTTGAGCGGGCAGATAAGCTAGAGGTCCGACTCCAATCATGTCAATATGGCTGTGTCTGAACTGTCTCAGCTGCGGAAGAATGCTCACTTTATACAAGGTTTCCCTAATGTGTGGCTGCTTCCCTCACCCCCCTTCCACCCCGGCATGTGCTTGTGCACTACCATCAGACCGTGTAGCCTTACCCCCACCATTCACCCCAACCACAGTACAGCCTTTGCCTCAGCAACGCACTGCCAGCCAGCCGGGAAGAAGCGACCTGCCTGTGCCCTTGTATGAATGTGTGGTGCCTCTTCCTTGAAGTTGAATGGGCGGCCCTCACAAGCGTGTGCAACGTTAGTGTGCACTCACCTCTGAGTTCCCCTCGAAGTTCAGCTCGCCAGGTGCACACCCTTTAAATACTGTTGTGAATCATGTCGCTCTGAAGTCACGTTGATGAGGGAGATGAATTCGACATGGGGAGGATGATTCCAGCAGGCAGGCAAGATGATGAGATGCAAATGCATCGGAATTAGGTTCCTGGTGTTAGGCGACCCGTCATTGAAGGGCGAAGTGGACGATGGCTAACTGGTTTCACGACGACGTGAAGCCGATTTTTGGCCTTCCCGCCATATTGTCCTCCCCCCCGGCCACCCTGATGCCAATGTGGACAGACGATTCCGTTCAACGTGTCTTATGTAATTATTAAACACAGTGAATGGGTCAGTTTGAGTTATGCTGTGATGCTTGCCAAGTCTTAGCATGTGAAATCTTCCTTTTGCTCACTTAAGCATTTCACGTACTTGGCAATCCCATTTGAGATCACTTTGGAAGTCGATTCTCAATAGTTGAATGCATACTTGTTGTGCAATCTCCGCCAAGTTGATGAGAGGGACATCAGTTGCATGTCCCCTTGTGTCCCCCTCCCGTGCCTGATTCAAGCTTCAATTCCCACTCCTGCCCACCAGCCTTTCAGCCAGCTCCAGAAACTATCAGTGAGCTCCGGCTGTTAAAAGATGGCCAGTTAAAATTGGCTGGGCTTTGCTTCCTTCATAGCTTCCGGGTGCGCCCTCCAGACATCAATTGTGCAACAAGCTAAATTTGACCCCTGCATATATAAACACTCCAGCCAAGATAAATGGGTAATTAATAAGACTAATTGCCTATTACTTCCAAAGTTATCATACTGCATTAAATGACACTAATTCAGCACAAAATTTGATACACAGTATGAACGGTATAATTATGCACACAGGCCATGCTGAGAAGTCCAGCTGCTTTAGCTAACTGCTCAGTTCAGATAAGTGCCATTCTGATAAATGGTTTACAATTGCAATTAAAACTTATTTTAAAAATATAACCTTGGAAAGGACATAAGGATTATTGGCTTTTCATGTAATTCCTACATTCTATGATAATTGTTATTTGGTGACATTTCCCCTTCAGCTTAGCTCTTATTTTTTGACATCTAGTGAAGCAGTCCCTGATGCATGCACAAGTGGGCTAATTTTTCATACCATTTATTTGATAGTATAGGAGGCACTGCAGTCTGGGCTGACCTGAGTTAACTGCTATTTTGCAATTATATAATGGAAGGCTTTTTAAATGAACATCTGCTATTAGTCAGCATTGATTTCCAGTCCAAATAGACTATTAATTTAGAGATGGTAAAAGTTATTAATGGAGATAATTCTAACAATGTTTTCAAAGCATTTTATTATAAAAGAATATAGAACATTTAATCAAGTTAAAACCTTAATTTTATGATGTCAGTGCATAAGAGGTGAATGTAGTTTTAATGCAATGGCAGATAACCATCATGCTGTATGGATTCCACTTGTATTACAAACGAAGGAAAACACCAGCAGCTTTCAAATTGTACAATGTAAAGTGAGGTTTCACTGCATTACAAAAGAAAATAAGAACAGAACTAAATCATTTAGACCCTCCAATCTGTTTGCCATTCAGGTTGATCTCTATCTTAATTCTAATTGTCTGCCTTGGTTTCATATACATCAAACATACCATTGCTCTGACCGCAGTCCTTCCAACATCTCCATCTTCATAGTCAGCTGTGCATGGACGCTAGGCTCTAGAATTTCCTCCTTAACCTTCTACCCCCCTGCCCCGCATCTCCTCTGTCAAGAATTTCCTTAAAATCCATTCCTTTGGTCAAGCTTCAAGTTACCTGGCCTAATCTTAACTTTGTACTGTGTATTTTCCTTGCACCACTGTGGTGCACCTTGATTTATATTTCTACACTGAAGGCACTATATAAATGCACATTGCTCCTTACCTTGTATATTGTAAAGCCCCTGTGCAGTGTGTATTTTAAAATTGTTTGCCATGTATCTTTTTCTTTACTCTTTCATGGGATGTGGGTATCATTGGCAAGGCCAGCATTTGTTGCCCATCCCTTACTGCCCTTAAGAGTCAGCCACATTGCTGTGGGTCTGGAGTCACATGTAGGCCAGACCAGGTAAGGATGTCAGATTTCCTTCCCGAAAAGGGTATTAGTGATCCAGATGGGTTTTTACAACAATCGATGATAGTTTCATAATCACCATTACTAGCGTCCAATTCCAGATTTTTAAAAATTAAGTTAATTTAAATTCCACCAGCTGCCATAGTGAGATTTGAACCCACATCCCCAAAACCATTAATCTGGGCTTTTAGATACTATATAATGACATACCATTACACCGCCATCTCCCCCGGCTGAATTATATATTGTACACTGCCTGAGTGCTGTGTTGCCCGATCTCTTCTTTGGGTACCTTCTTATTTGTTCATTGTGTACAGGTTGTTTGCAAGGTATGCAGCACAGTGATTCTGTTACTGAACTAGTAATCCAGAAGTCTGGACTAATAATCTGCAGTTATAATCCCTCCTGAGATGCATAAATAAACTTTCTGGGATTTACATTGTTTACCAACCTGGGATGGGAGTTACCTACTGTGTATCTCCTGAGCTTTGAATTTTGTATCTCCTGAAGCGGTTCCCTGTACCTCTTGAATTGTGTGCTGTGTGCCTCTGTGTGTTATCTACTATGCATCCTGAGTTGATCATGCATAGCTGCTGAACTATGAAACATGTAATCCTGGGATTAATAACAGTGCTTGCTGAAGCTGCACAGAGTCTCCAGAAATCTCATACCAACTAGAGATGTCTGTTTGGTACCTCATGGAGCTGTGCAGTGGGTACCTCGATCTGCTGTACAGTGGGTACTTCATGGTGATGTACAGTGGGTACCTCATGGATCTGTGCAGTGGGTACTTCATGGAGCTGTGCAGTGGGTACCTCGATCTGCTGTGCAGTGGGTACTTCATGGAGCTGTACAGTGGGTACCTCATGGAGCTGTACAGTGGGTACTTCATGGAGCTGTGCAGAGGGTACTTCATGGAGCTGTACAGTGGGTACTTCATGGTGCTGTACAGTGGGTACCTCATGGATCTGTGCAGTGGGTACTTCATGGAGCTGTGCAGTGGGTACTTCATGGTGCTGTACAGTGGGTACTTCATGGTGCTGTACAGTGGGTACCTCATGGATCTGTGCAGTGGGTACTTCATGGAGCTGTGCAGTGGGTACTTCATGGTGCTGTACAGTGGGTACCTCATGGATCTGTGCAGTGGGTACTTCATGGAGCTGTGCAGTGGGTACTTCATGGAGCTGTGCAGTGGGTACTTCATGGTGCTGTACAGTGGGTACTTCATGGATCTGTGCAGTGGGTACTTCATGGAGCTGTGCAGTGGGTACTTCGTGGATCTGTACAGTGGGTACTTCAATGCGCTGTACAGTGGGTACTTCACAGTGCTGTACAGTGGGTAATTCATGGAGCTGTACAGTGGGTACTTCATAGTGCTGGACAGTGGGTAATTCATGGAGCTGTACAGTGGGTACTTCATGGAGCTGTGCAGTGGGTACTTCATGGATCTGTACAGTGGGTACTTCATGGATCTGTACAGTGGGTACTTCATGGAGCTGTGCAGTGGGTACGTCACAGTGCTGTACAGTGGGTACGTCACAGTGCTGTGCAGTGGGTACTTCACAGTGCTGTACAGTGGGTACATCATGGAGCTGTACAGTGGGTACTTCATGGATCTGTACAGTGGGTACTTCATGGATCTGTACAGTGGGTACTTCATGGATCTGTGCAATGGGTACTTCATGGAGCTGTACAGTGGGTACTTCATGGATCTGTACAGTGGGTACTTCATGGAGCTGTACAGTGGGTACCTCATGGTGCTGTACAGTGGGTACCTCATGGAGCTGTGCAGTGGGTACCTCATGGAGCTGTACAGTGGGTACCTCATGGAGCTGTGCAGTGGGTACTTCATGGAGCTGTGCAGTGGGTACCTCACAGTGCTGTACAGTGGGTACTTCATGGAGCTGTGCAGTGGGTACTTCATGGAGCTGTGCAGTGGGTACTTCATGGTGCTGTACAGTGGGTACTTCATGGAGCTGTGCAGTGGGTACTTCATGGAGCTGTGCAGTGGGTACTTCATGGAGCTGTGCAGTGGGTACTTCATGGAGCTGTACAGTGGGTACTTCATGGTGCTGTACAGTGGGTACTTCATGGAGCTGTACAGTGGGTACTTCATGGATCTGTGCAATGGGTACCTCATGGAGCTGTACAGTGGGTACCTCATGATGCTGTACAGTGGGTACCTCGTGGATCTGTACAGTGGGCACCTCATGGTGCTGTACAGTGGGTACTTCATGGAGCTGTGCAGTGGGTATTTCATGGATCTGTGCAATGGGTACCTCATGGAGCTGTACAGTGGGTACCTCGTGGATCTGTACAGTGGGTACCTCATGATGCTGTACAGTGGGTACCTCGTGGATCTGTACAGTGGGTACCTCATGGTGCTGTACAGTGGGTCCTTCATGGATCTGTGCAGTGGGTACTCCATGGAGCTGTGCAGTGGGTACTCCATGGAGCTTTGCAATGGGTACCTCATGGAGCTGTGCAGTGGGTACTTCATGGTGCTGTGCAGTGGGTACTTCATGGAGCTGTACAGTGGGTACTTCATGGTGCTGTGCAGTGGGTACTTCACTGTGCTGTACAGTGGGTACTTCATGGTGCTGTACAGTGGGTACTTCATGGAGCTGTGCAGTGGGTACTTTATGGTGCTGTGCAGTGGGTACTTCGTGGAGCTGTACAGTGGGTACTTCATGGTGCTGTACAGTGGGTACTTTATGGTGCTGTACAGTGGGTACTTCATGGATCTGTGCAGTGGGTACTTCACTGTGCTGTACAGTGGGTACTTCATGGTGCTGTACAGTGGGTACTTCATGGAGCTGTGCAGTGGGTACTTCACTGTGCTGTACAGTGGGTACTTCATGGAGCTGTGCAGTGGGTACTTCACTGTGCTGTACAGTGGGTACTTCATGGTGCTGTACAGTGGGTACCTCATGGATCTGTGCAATGGGTACTTCATGGAGCTGTGCAGTGGGTACTTCGTGGATCTGTACAGTGGGTACTTCAATGTGCTGTACAGTGGGTACCTCATGGAACTGTGCAGTGGGTACTTCATGGAGCTGGACAGTGGGTACTTCATGGAGCTGTGCAGTGGGTACTTCATGGAGCTGTACAGTGGGTACTTCATGGAGCTGTGCAGTGGGTACTTCATGGAGCTGTGCAGTGGGTACTTCATGGAGCTGTACAGTGGGTACTTCATGGAGCTGTGCAGTGGGTACTTCATGGAGCTGTGCAGTGGGTACTTCCAAGTGCTGTACAGTGGGTACTTCATGCAGCTGTGCAGTGGGTACTTCACAGTGCTGTACAGTGGGTACTTCAATGTGCTGTACAGTGGGTACCTCATGGAGCTGTGCAGTGGGTACCTCAATGTGCTGTACAGTGGGTACTTTATGGTGCTGTACAGTGGGTACCTCATGGAGCTGTGCAGTGGGTACCTCAATGTGCTGTACAGTGGGTACTTCAATGTGCTGTACAGTGGGTACCTCATGGAGCTGTGCAGTGGGTACCTCAATGTGCTGTACAGTGGGTACTTCATGGTGCTGTACAGTGGGTACTTCATGGAGCTGTGCAGTGGGTACTTCATGGAGCTGTACAGTGGGTACTTCATGGAGCTGTGCAGTGGGTACTTCATGGAGCTGTACAGTGGGTACTTCATGGAGCTGTGCAGTGGGTACTTCATGGAGCTGTGCAGTGGGTACCTCAATGTGCTGTGCAGTGGGTACTTCATGGAGCTGTGCAGTGGGTACCTCAATGTGCTGTGCAGTGGGTACCTCATGGAGCTGTGCAGTGGGTACTTCATGGAGCTGTGCAGTGGGTACCTCAATGTGCTGTGCAGTGGGTACCTCATGGAGCTGTGCAGTGGGTACTTCATGGAGCTGTGCAGTGGGTACCTCAATGTGCTGTACAGTGGGTACTTCATGGAGCTGTACAGTGGGTACCTCAATGTGCTGTGCAGTGGGTACTTCATGGTGCTGTGCAGTGGGTACCTCATGGAGCTGTGCAGTGGGTACTTCATGGAGCTGTACGGTAGGTACTTCACAGTGCTGTACAGTGGGTACTTCATCGAGCTGTACAGTGGGTACCTCAATGTGCTGTACAGTGGGTACTTCATGGAGCTGTGCAGTGGGTACTTCATGGAGCTGTACAGTGGGTACTTCACAGTGCTGTACAGTGGGTACTTCATGGTGCTGTACAGTGGGTACCTCATGGAGCTGTGCAGTGGGTACTTCATGGAGCTGTGCAGTGGGTACTTCATAGTGCTGTACAGTGGGTATCTCATGGAGCTGTGCAGTGGGTACCTCATGGAGCTGTGCAGTGGGTACTTCATGGATCTGTGCAATGGATACCTCATGGATCTGTACAATGGGTACTTCATGGATCTGTGCAATGGGTACCTCATGGATCTGTACAATGGGTACTTCATGGAGCTGTACAGTGGGTACTTCATGGAGCTGTGCAGTGGGTACCTCATGGTGCTGTACAGTGGGCACCTCATGGAGCTGTACAGTGGGTACCTCATGGAGCTGTACAGTGGGTACTTCATGGAGCTGTGCAGTGGGTACCTCATGGAGCTGTGCAGTGGGTACTGCATGGATCTGTACAGTGGGTACTTCACGGTGCTGTACAGTGGGTACTTCATGGAGCTGTGCAGTTGGTACTTCATGGAGCTGTGCAGTGGGTACCTCATGGAGCTGTGCAGTGGGTACTTCATGGAGCTGTGCAGTGGGTACCTCAATGTGCTGTGCAGTGGGTACTTCATGGAGCTGTGCAGTGGGTACTTCACAGTGCTGTACAGTGGGTACCTCAATGTGCTGTGCAGTGGGTACTTCAATGTGCTGTACAGTGGGTACTTCATGGAGCTGTGCAGTGGGTACTTCATGGAGCTGTGCAGTGGGTACCTCAATGTGCTGTGCAGTGGGTACCTCATGGAGCTGTGCAGTGGGTACTTCATGGAGCTGTGCAGTGGGTACCTCAATGTGCTGTGCAGTGGGTACCTCATGGAGCTGTGCAGTGGGTACTTCATGGAGCTGTGCAGTGGGTACCTCAATGTGCTGTACAGTGGGTACTTCATGGAGCTGTACAGTGGGTACCTCAATGTGCTGTGCAGTGGGTACTTCATGGTGCTGTGCAGTGGGTACCTCATGGAGCTGTGCAGTGGGTACTTCATGGAGCTGTACAGTAGGTACTTCACAGTGCTGTACAGTGGGTACTTCATCGAGCTGTACAGTGGGTACCTCAATGTGCTGTACAGTGGGTACTTCATGGAGCTGTGCAGTGGGTACTTCATGGAGCTGTACAGTGGGTACTTCACAGTGCTGTACAGTGGGTACTTCATGGTGCTGTACAGTGGGTACCTCATGGAGCTGTGCAGTGGGTACTTCATGGAGCTGTGCAGTGGGTACTTCATAGTGCTGTACAGTGGGTATCTCATGGAGCTGTGCAGTGGGTACTTCATGGAGCTGTGCAGTGGGTACTTCATGGATCTGTGCAATGGGTACCTCATGGATCTGTACAATGGGTACTTCATGGATCTGTGCAATGGGTACCTCATGGATCTGTACAATGGGTACTTCATGGAGCTGTACAGTGGGTACTTCATGGAGCTGTGCAGTGGGTACCTCATGGTGCTGTACAGTGGGCACCTCATGGAGCTGTACAGTGGGTACCTCATGGAGCTGTACAGTGGGTACTTCATGGAGCTGTGCAGTGGGTACCTCATGGAGCTGTGCAGTGGGTACTGCATGGATCTGTACAGTGGGTACTTCACGGTGCTGTACAGTGGGTACTTCATGGAGCTGTGCAGTTGGTACTTCATGGAGCTGTGCAGTGGGTACCTCATGGAGCTGTGCAGTGGGTACTTCATGGAGCTGTGCAGTGGGTACCTCAATGTGCTGTGCAGTGGGTACTTCATGGAGCTGTGCAGTGGGTACTTCACAGTGCTGTACAGTGGGTACCTCAATGTGCTGTGCAGTGGGTACTTCAATGTGCTGTACAGTGGGTACTTCATGGAGCTGTGCAGTGGGTACTTCATGGAGCTGTGCAGTGGGTACTTCACAATGCTGTACAGTGAGTACTTCATGGAGCTGTACAGTGGGTACTTCATGGAGCTGTGCAGTGGGTACTTCAATGTTCTGCACAGTGGGTACTTCATGGAGCTGTACAGTGGGTACCTCAATGTGCTGTGCAGTGGGTACCTCAATGTGCTGTGCAGTGGGTACCTCATGGAGCTGTGCAGTGGGTACCTCATGGTGCTGTACAGTGGGTACCTCATGGATCTGTGCAATGGGTACTGCATGGAGCTGTGCAGTGAGCACCTGATGAACAAGTGCCGTCGGTAGCCCATATGAACATAGCAGTTATAAGCAGGAGTGCCTGCTTGGCCCTTCCAGCCTGCTCTGCCATTCAATAAGATCATGGCTGATCTGACTATAACTTCCTGCCTACCCCCGATAACCCTTTACTCCCTTGCTAATCAAGAATCTGTCTACCTCTGCCTTGAAAACATTAATACGAACATACATACATACTAACTAGGAGCTGGGCTAGGCCACTCAGCCCTTCAATGTGCAGTTGGTCACTTTGGCAGGAAGAATAAAAAAGCAGAGTATTACTTAAATGGAGGACAACTGCAGAATTCTGAGATGCAGAGGGACCTAGGTGTTCTAGTGCATGAGTCACAAAAAGTTAGTATGCAAATACAGCACATAATTAAGAATGTTATCCTTTATTTCAAGAGGAATTGAACATAAAAGCTAGGATGTTATGCTTCAGTTATACAGGGCATTGGCGAGACTGCACCTCGAATAATATGTGTAGTTTTGGTCTCCTTATTTAAGGAAGGATGCAAATGCATTGGTGGCAATTCAGTGGAGGTTTACTAGATTGATACCTGGAAAGAGCGGGTTGTCTTGTCTCCACTGGAGTTTAGAAGAATGAGGAGCGACTTGATTGAAGTATATAAGATCCTGAATGGTCTTGACAAGGTGGACATCGAAAGGATGTTTCCTCTTGTGGGTGAGTCCAGAATTAGGGGGCACTGTTTCTAAATTAGGGGTCGCCCTTTTAGGGCAGAGATGAGGAGAAATTGTTTCTCTCAAAGGGTTGTGTGATTTTGGAACTCTGTGCCTCAGAAGGTAATGGAGGTGAGGTCACTGAATATTTTTAAGGCAGAGACAGATAGATTCTTGTTAGGCAAGGGAATCAAAGGTTATTGGGGGTAAATGGGAATGTAGAAGTCGAAACACAAACAGATCAGCCATGATCTTATTGAATGGTAGAGCAGGCTCGAAGGGCCGAATGGCCTTCTCCTGTTCCTACTGCGTATGTTCGTGTGTTCAAAAGCCTGCACCGCTATTCAATAAGACCATGGCTTATCTGATTGTTACCTCCCACCTACTCTGATAACATTTCACCCCTTTGTT
Source organism: Cetorhinus maximus (assembly GCF_964194155.1). NCBI lineage: Eukaryota > Metazoa > Chordata > Chondrichthyes > Lamniformes > Cetorhinidae > Cetorhinus > Cetorhinus maximus. Next base: position 41,557,871 of record NC_135889.1, on the reverse strand, counting down.
AATCAAGAATCTATATAGCTCTGCCTTAAAAATATTCAAAGACGTTGCTTCCACCGCCTTTTGAGGGAGAGTTCCAAAGACTCACAACCCTCTTAGAGAAAAAAATTCTCCTCATCTCAGTCTTAAACCAGTGACCCCTTATTTTTAAACAATGGACCTTAGTTCTAGATTCTCCCACAAAAGGAAAGATCCTCTCCACATCCATCCTGTCAAGACCCCTCAGGATCTTAAAAGTTTCGATCAAGTCACCTCTATTCTTCTAAACTTCAGTGGATACAAGCCTAACCTGTCCAACCTTTCCCATAAGACAACCTGCCCATTCCTGGTATTAGCCTAGTAAGCCTTCTCTGAACTGCTTCTAATGCATTTACATATTTCCTTAAATAAGGAGACCAATACTCTACACAGTTCTCCAAATGTGGTCTCATCAGTGCCTTGTACAACTGAAGCATAATCTCCCTACTTTTGTATTCAATTCCCCTCACAATAAATGATAACATTCTATTAGCTTTCCTAATTGCCTGCTGTACTGCATACTAACATTTTGTGATTCATGCACTAGCACACCCTGACTCCTCTGAATCTCGGAGTTCTGCAATCTCTAACCATTTAGATAATATGCTCCTTTTTCATTCTTCCTTCCAAAATGGACAATTTCACATTTTCCCACATTAAATTCCAATTGCCAGATCTTTGTTCACTCACTATGTCACTTTGTAGCCTCCTTACGTCCCCCTCACAACTTACCTTCTTATCTACCTGTGTCATCAGCAAATTTAGCAACCATACCTGCCTCATCATTAACACGTTGTGACTCAAAGCGTGATGCAGCTTGATGGACAAGCTGTCATAATGATTGGTAGTAAGCTCCTCCCAGTGACAAATGTCAAATGCCGCACTTCAGGAAGAGCTTCAGAGAGTCTTTGAAGCATTTTCTTTGCCCTTGAGAAGGTGGTGGTGAGCTGCCTTCTTGAACCGCTGCAGTCTATGTGGTGTAGGTTCACCCACAGTGCTGTTAGGGAGGGAGTTCCAGGATTTTGCGACTGTGAAGGAACGGCGATATAGTTCCAATTCAGGGTGGTGAGTGACTTGGAGGGGAACTTGCAAATGCTGGTGTTCCTATGCATCTGCTGGGAGAAGTCACAGGTTTGGAAGGTGCCATCGAAGGAGCTCTGGTGAAATGCTGCAGTCTATCTTGTAGATGGTAGATACTGCTGCTACTATCCATCCATGGTGGAGGGAGTGAGTGTTTAAGGTGGTGGATGGGGTGCCAATTAAGTGCTCTGCTGTGTCTTGGATTGTGTCAAGCTTCTTGTGTGTTGTGGGGGCTGCACTCATCCAGGCAAATGGAGAGTATTCCATCACACTCCTGACTTGTACCTTAGAGATGGTGGGCAGGCTTTGGGCGTTCAGAAGGTTAGTTACTCGTTGCAGAATTCCCAATCTTTGACCTGCGTTTGTAACCATAGTGTTTATATGACTAGTCCAGTTCAGTTTCTGATCAATGGTAACCCCCAGGATGTTGATAGTGGAGGATTCAGTGATGGCAATGCCATTGAATGTCAAGAGGAGATGGTCAAGTTCTCTTTTATTGGAGATGGTCATTGACTGGCACTCATGTGGCTCAATTGTTACTTGCCACTTATCTTTCCAACCTGAATGTTGTCCAGGTCTTGCTGCATATGGACAAGGACTGCTTCAGTATCTGAGCAGTTGCAAATGATGCTGAACATTGTGCAATCATCAGCAAACATCCCCACTTCTGACCTTATGATGGAAGGAAGGTCATTGATGAAGCAGCTGAAGATGTTTGGACCGAGGACACTACCCTGAGGAACTCCTGCAGTGATGTTCTGGAATTGAGATGATTTTCCTCCAACAACTACAACCACCTTCCTTTGTGCTAGGTATGACTCCAATCAGTGGAGAGTCTTCCCCCTGATTTCCATTGACTTCAGTTTTAATCGGGCTCCTCAATGCCACTCTCGGTCAAATGCTGCCTTGATGTCAAGGGCAGTCACTCTCACCTCACCTGTGGAGTTCAGCTCTTTTGTTCATGTTTGGACCAAGACTGGAATGAGGTCAAGAGCTGAATTGCCCTGGCAGAACCCAAACTGAGTGTCAATGAGCAGCATATTGCTGTTTAAGTGCTGCTTGATGGCACTATCGATGACCAATTCCATTACTTTGCTGATGATCAAGGGTAGGCTTATGGGGCAGTAATTGGTCATTTTGGACTTGTCCTGCTTTTATTTGTGGCAGGACCAATTTTCCACATAGCCGGGTAGATGCCAGTGTTGCAGCTGTACTAGAACAGCTTGGCTAAGGGTACAGCCAGTTCTGGAGCACAAGTCTTCAGTACTATTGGTGCAATATTGGCAGAGTCTTTAGCAGGCTTGTCCAACCTTTTCACGCGGGGGCCACAATTCAATTTTTTTTCTCACTCAAGGGGCCGATGAGAAAATTTCAGAAAGGTAAGATCTGGCATAACATTAAACGTGAATTTCAATAAAATGCTGAGGTATGAGGAAAATAAACAGCTTGCAGAGCAAAATAAAGCAATGTCAGAGAAATAAATTGATAATTTTTAAAAATGAATAAAATAAATAAAGCTGACTATTTGAGTGTGAGAGGGTCAAATTGTGTTTGTCTGGCTCAATCCCAGTCACCCTCACTCACTTACTTGTTTACTCACTCACCCTCACCACACCCACTGAATGAGGTGGTGTGAGTGTGTTGGTGTGTGGGGGTGAGGGTGAGTGCGAGCCCTGAGACTGGAAGTGAGCCAGATACACACATACACACTTCCTCACTTGCTCTCATTCCTTCACTCGCACTTGCTTCCTCACTTACTGACACACACATACACACACCCATCCCCCAGCAGCCACTCTCACTCACATCCCTCACCTCCCACCAGCAGCTACTCTCACTCCTTCCCCACCAGGAACCACTTCCCCAACCAGCTGCTTCTCTCCCACCCACCCAGCAGCCACACTTATCCCCCTCCACCAGCACCCATTCTCTCTCCCACCAGCAGCCACTATCTCCCCTCAACAGCAGCCACTCTCTCTCCTTCACTAGCAGCTACTCTCTCCCCTTTCCACCAGCAGCAGCCACTCTTCCCCCTGCCACCAGCAGCTGCTATCCCCCCACCAGCAATCACTCTCTGCCCCCTACCAGCCACCAGTCTCTCCCCCCACCCACCACCAGCCAGTCTCTCTCTCCCCCACCAGCAGGCAGTCTCTCTCTCCACTCGGTAATCGCTCTCTCCCTGCTTGGTAGTTGCTCTCTCTCCCTGCTCCCTGGAAACTTCCCTCCCAAACAGACTCACCGCTGCTGATGTGCCGTTTCTTCAGGTCTCAGACTGAAGGAAGCTGCTCCTCCAATCAGAGACTGAGTCTCTCCCGCCTCTGCTGCTGATAGGCTCACTGGTGATCCAAATGCGGGAGAGAAGTGGTCTGTGATTGGAGGAGCAGAAACTCACAGAATCTTCGAATTTATTTACCAGCATTTTAAACATGGGGTCGGCGGGCTGCAGAGTGGCCTGTGGGCCGCAGTTTGGACAAGCCTGGTCAAAGCCTTTTCAGCATCCAGTGCACCAGACATTTCTTGATATCACATGAAGTGAATTGAATTGACTGAAGACTGGCATCTGTGATGCCAGCGACCCCAGGAGGAGTCTGAGGTGTATCATCCACTTGACACTTCTGGTTGAAGATTGTGACAAATGCTTCAGCCTGATTTTTTGCACTGATGTGCTGGACTCCCCCGTCATTGAGGATATGAATATTGTGGAACCTACTCCTGCAGTTCGTTATTTAATTGGCCATCACCAATCACAACTGGATGTCACAGGACTCAGAGTATGGATCTGATCAGACGGTTGTTGGTTGTCAAACGCAAACTGTAGATCATGTATGTCTGGTGGTCAGTTTAGTTTTGGCACAGAGGAGACTGAGGTTAATGAACTTCCATCTAGCAATACTTAACACTCACACCAGAGGGCAGTTGATCTTTTCATCCCAAATCAGTAGGATGAGTGCATTGAGTCTTGATGTGAGCAAAAACCAACCTCCTTTGAAGGTAAACGAACATATGAACAAGGGGCAGAAGTAGGTCATTCAGCCCCTCGAGCCTGCTCTGCTATTTAATAAGATCATGGATGATCTGAACGTAACCTCAAATCTGCATCCTACCTATCACTGATAACCTATCACTCCTTTGCTTACCAAGAATCTATCTAACTCTGCGTTAAAAATATTCAAAGACTCTGCTTCCACCACCTTTTCAGGAAGAGAGTTCCAAAGCCTCACAACCCTCTGAGTGAAGAAATTTTGCCTCATCTCTGTTTTAAATAGGTGACCCCTTAGTTTTGAACAGTGACCCCTAGTTCTAGAATCTATAACAGGAGGAAGCATCCTCTCCACACCCACCCTGTTAAGGCCCCTCAGGATCTTATATGTTTCAATCAAGTCACCTCTTACTCTTCAAAACTCCAGTGAGTGCAAGCCTAGTCTGTCCAACCTTTCTTCACAGGACAACCCATCCATTCTAGGTATTAGCCTGATAAACCTTCTCTGAACTGCTTCCAACGTGTTTTACATCCTTCCTTCAATAAGTTGAGCAATACCGTGCACAGTACTCCACAATTGTACAAATGAAACATAACCTCCCTACTTTTGTATTCAATTCCCCTCGCAGTAAATGATAACATTCTATTAGCTCTCCTAATTACTTGCTGTACTTGCATACTAGCCTTTTGTGATTCATGCACTAGGATGCCCAGATCCCTCTGCACCTCAGAGCTCTGCAATCTCTCACCATTTAGATAATATGCTTCTTTTATTCTTCCTGCCAAAATGGACACTTTCACATTTCCCCACATTAAGCTCCATATGCCAGATGTTTGCCCACTCACTTAACCTATCTATATCTGATTGTAGCCTCCTTATGTCCTTTTCACAACTTACTTTTCTACCTATCTTTGTATCATCAGTAAATTTGGCAACCATCCCTTCAATCCCTTCATCCAAGTCATTCGTATAAATTGTAAACAGTTGAGGTCCCAGCACTGATCCCTGTGGCACACCACTCGTTACATCTTGCCAACTTGAAAAAGCCCCTTTTATGCCTACGCTCTGCTTCCTGTTAGCCAACCAATCTTCTATCCATGCCAATATGTTACCCCCTATACCATGAGCTTTTATTGTCCAGAATAACCTTTGACCTCAGCTGGAATACCATCAGGGCCGAAGGCTTGGTTGTTCTTCATCAATTAGGTTGCTTGTTGCAGCTCTCCCATGGACTCTGTAACAGGGTACTGGGGGATAGCCTGCAGAGCTGATGCTGGAACTGTGAATTAACGGCTGAGAAGTTGTTGAAAGTGTTCTTGTGTTGACAGACGGTATTACCATCCTTAAGAAGAAAAACACCATTCTGCAAACAAAGGGGATTTTGTTCCTTTGACCTCCAGTCTATAGATTACTTGGTAGCTTCAAAAAATCTTCACATGTCATGATGGTCAGCATGTTGTTGGATCTCTCGGGCTTCCTCTTCCCACCACATATCCTCTACCTTTCAGGTTTGCCTTTGGGCATTAGGCTTTAGCTGGAATGCTGCCTTCTTGACTTGTGACCTTGGGTTGTTCTACCAGGCAATGAAGGCTGTTTGTTTTTGTTTTAGGAGATCAGGTATTTCAGCATCATTGTCATTAAACTATCCCTCGAGACAACGAGCTTGAACCCGATAGTCTGGGCACAGGAGTCCAGTACAGATGACTTCATTTGATCCGACTGTTCTGGAATTGATTTGGCCACGTGAAGGTTTTCCCGATTGCTTGTGAGCTGCACTAGGAATTCCCCTCTTTGGCCGGCCTACTTCAGGGCTGAGACATTGATCTTCTCACTCTCATGGACTTTTGGTTCTTGTGATGTCTTGTTGCTGGGTGAGTGTTCATCACTGATTGAACAAGTCTATGATCAGTCTATCAGGCTCAGGCCCTCACATGGATCAAGTGATACAGACATCACTTAGATCTTTGACCCGAACAATGATGTAATCCAGGAGGTGCCAATACTTTGACCGAGAATGTCTCCAGATGATTTGTATTTGTCCTTCTCATGGGAGACGGTGATTGTTATAATGAGGCCATGCTGAGCACACTTTGTCAGCAAAAGGACACCATTTTCATTTGATTTTCCCATCCCGTTTTCAGTAATGGTTCCACTCCAGACATCAAAGACATGGTCAACCCCGGCATTAAAGTTCCCCGGAAGGATGATCTTTTCTTCTTTTGGGGTTGCAGTGAGGACTTCATCAAAGTCAAAATAGAACTTTTTCTTAACATCTTCATCAGAATCAAGAGTCGGGGCATAACTGCTGATGACGGTGGCATATTGGTTATGGGTGAGCTGTAGGTGCAGTGTCATGAGTCTTTCATTTATACATTGGGGGAGTCCTGACAGTGCATCCAAGATCATATTCTGAATGGGAAAACCAACTCTGTGAACGCAAGGATTGGCATCAACTTTTCTTTTCCAATAGAAGGTGAATCCCCTGCTTGTTCATTCAGCTACCCCTCCCAGGAAGGTGGATCTCACTGAGGGCGGTGATGTCAATGTGGAGTCTTGGTAGCTCATGTGATATGATTGCAGTTCTTCTTTCCAGACGGTCACTCTTGAGATTATCCAAGAGTGCTCTAATAGTCCAAGTTGCAAAAATTAAAGTTTTCTATCTTTATCCACATGTTAAGAAGTTAATCCTTTTGACCCAGTCAATGAAAGGGTTAAAATTTAACTCAGCTAATCCTTTGCAAAAAGCAGAGAGAGTCAACATTAATTTCACATACACATGCAGACATAAAGGCCTTGAGAAACAGACAATAACACTGAAAAACATGTTTTTTCTAACCTCAAGAAACACTCATACAAAGAAGTCTAACAGTAAAACAGACAATGGTTAGGTTATTCTCGAGGCAAAAGATTGTCTTTAAGTTAGAGACTTAGGTAAACAATTCAATCAGCTTTGCACGACCATCAGAGAGTCGTGACATTATATGGTTTCCTCTCAAGCTGAGACAGACAGCAGAAAACTAGACTTTATATTTTTGGTTGTGAGTATAAAAAACTAGTTGTTATTTGGTTTAATATGCGACATGTATTTTTAAGTAGATTTGAATCTTTCATTTATTCTTAAGTAAATTTGTATTTTGCATTTATAAATAGGTGAATTAGTTTATCTTGCATTTACACTCTGTAATATTCAAAACAATATTATAAGCTTAAATCTTGGATTACATTATGAAAAAGTATTGTAAAGTAACCATTATAAAAAGCTCTAGACTTACTCTGTAAATCTCAAGAACCCTAACTGTTCTCAAATTCTTCCTTATAGGATTCTAAGTTCTGAGGGAGGTAAAACTCTTCAGTGAGTTAATTTCTGCTATAATATACCAACAAAGTGTATGTTTTATTCTGAGATATCTTTGTTTAGTCCAAGTTCTCCTGGGAGAGAGGATAGTTTATCTTAACAGCAAGTCTTTCTTAGTTGAGAATTTAAATTAACAATAAGTTTGGCTGAATAAATTTACCTTGCCAGGGGGTGAAGATAGCAGAACCCTAACACACAAGGATGGTGATCCCACAGGGGGTGGTTTCCCAGTCAGGAGAAAGTGGGACAGCCGATTTTTAGGGTACCTTTTCTAGCCCTCTCCCTATTTGGGGTGTGCAGAGGGTATACTGAAGAGGACTGCTCAGTCACAGATGCTGCTGCCCAAAGATATCTCTTCCGCCTGTGCAACCGGTGAGACGCACAGCTTTTTTACCCCGTTCTTGCTAAGGACTTTTTGGACTACACTTTGCCTGGCACCTCCCCATAACCTTGCCACCATGGGTGGCCCCTCCAGGAACAAGGAGCTGCCGACGACATTGTTCAAGGGATCGCCAGAGCACATAAGTCTCTCCACCATGTCAAGGCAGAGATCCACAGAGGAGATATTTATTAAGACTACTGCAGTCAATGTTCCTCTGAGGTTCCAAATATATCATCATTTATTTCTTCATCCTCTATTTCCTCCCAATATCCTCAATGTTGCAATCAAGATTCACTGCATCAATTCACATTATCTTTTCTAGAATGTCAAAGCTATAAAACAACTTACCTCCTCTGCCTTCACTTCTGTCCACAATCTCTAAGCTTTTCAAAGGCAAACTTAGTATCAACCGGCCACCCCTTCATGACTTTTCTGGGTATTTTTCTTCATTTTTGAACCGTGGTAATACTCTCCACTGTGCTTATTCACACAGATTGTTCAATTATAAAACTGTAGTGACCCTTCACCCATGTAGCTAATTAACCAGCAGGCCCTGAATGTGACGGAACTGTTAAGAGAATGCAGTAGACTTTAAACTTGCCGCCTGGTCCTATAATTAATGTCGTAGATCAGCCAGCCCTTAAAGAAATTGTCCAATTTTCCATTCCATTGGTTTTCAATGAAAATGAAAATCAGGTATTTCCATATTGGCTAAGCGATCAGCAACATGAATTATACACCGTCTAGCAAAGGCGAAAATCTGTCGCGATATCACCTGTATCAGTCCCTGAGTAACTTAATTAACAATGATAAGAGTTCATTTCAAATGAATGCTGAACAAACTGTTTAACTTTTTAATCATGAAAGAATTCGTTGCGATGGGGGTTGGGTTTGAAAATGTGTGCCCGCTATGAGATAATTGGAGAGTGGCATTTCTCTTCATGATGTATTTGGGATTTTGTCCGACAGTGCACTCAAGTGATTTAAAATCTTATGACTGAAATTGCATTTTAACGGAATAAATTTGAACAAGGAATTAGAATTCCTGAAATCCTTTGGAATGAAATGAAAATGTCTAAATGGTTTACTGATGCATGAGAAGAGATTGGGCAGCAGTGTGACAAATATTATATGACAGAACCAGAAAATGGGGAAAATGTCAAAAGACAAATCTAACTTAGCTGATTTACTGTAAGTGAAATATAAAGGAAGGCACAGAAGGCTAAAATGAATCAGCTAGGCTATTGGAGACCAATTAATAACCAGCAAGAAGTTAAAGTTATTCATAAATTTCAGTTCCAAAGACAGCGAGTTATTACCAAAATATATTTAGAAAAAGACCACAGCATTTTTAATCCAATACATTCTGAACTACAATGGGTGATTTTTTTTCTCATGCCACAGAACAAACAGAGATATGATTGAGATTGCATGGTAGTGTTATGTCTTCATCATTGAGCAGTAATCTAGTAGGATGCATTATATGCCCTGTATAGAACCTGCCTGGTGATACACCTTGCAATGATGAATCTGGTGGATAAACTGGAGGTAGATGCAGTTTTTATTTCAGAAGACAAGAAAGCTTGGAATGAGAAAGTCAAGCCTATTCCTTCTAACTAATCGTAGACTTCCATTCCCCTCCTTAAGTTTTCTCTTCCTAACTCCTATGTATATTGAACAAATCTCTTCAATCCCTTTTTACAAGATGTATTGATTCAGTTCAGTAGAATCAATATACCAGACTTCCATTCCTGGGAATCCATTCCACATATCCACCATCCTGTACAGTGGGGAAGCATTTCTTCTAATCTCTAAGCTTGCTAGAGACTTGTGAATTTAGTCTTTATTTCCTCAAGTTCTGTGCTCACTACCTAAACTGAATAATTTCTACTTTTGCAATACTGTCCCATGAAAACAGCTATTATCTCACTTCATAGTGTTTTCTTCATAGTACTTGCATGATAGACAATTTACACTCAGCAAGTTCCTGGAAACAACAGTGTATCAGATAATCTGTTTTAGTGATGATTGGTTGAGGGATATACATAGGCCAGGACATGGGGGAGAACTCCTCTGCACTTCTTCAAAATAGTGCCATAGGAGCATTTACGTCTACCTCAGAAGACAGCCGGGGCCTCAGTTTAATGCATGAGCTTGTCTAGAAGCATTTGCCACTGTATTTGCTTCCTGTTCTTTGGGTTACAGTTCAAGCTCCTGCAATGCCATTTTTAGGCTCCTTAACACTATTTGGGAATTTTACCATCATTCATATCCTGAAGACAAAGCACACTATATGCCCCCACATGGTATGTGCCTACTGAAAAGAACCTTCAAGACTTCTCCAGACACCATTACCTGCCATTGTGTGTACAAATGGTTTACTCAAGTCTCCTCCTTGTACTCCTGCATTTCTTTGTAGTGCTCATCTGCAGAACAGCTGGCCTTATGGACCACTACCATGAACCACGGAGTAGAAGGTATCCCTTGTCCTCCAGTCATCCTGACCCTTGTACCTATTGTTGGAATAAAGCTGAAGTACTGGACTTACAAAAAGATCATAACAGCTTTCCAGCTTGTCAAGAATTCACATGCAAGAAGCTGTGCCAACATTGCTAATAGGCTGCAGATTTAAGCAATGGAAATGTTTGTGTTTTATTAAATTTGAGGCTTCTATTTGGAGCAGACAATGTATCTGGGGTTAAATTCAATCACCTGTACAACCCTGAAGAATCCAGCAATTATAACTGATGTTATGTTCTTTTCAATCAATGTTTTGGAGCACTGTCCAGTTGTATAAATTGGGCTGCCTGGCAAAGTGGATGTTGGTGAGTTGCTTTATAGAGATGTGGACAGAAAATTGGCTGAACTGGTCAGAGTTCCCTGTGGCTTCCTGGTACAAGCCTGTGGGCTAAATGCGGAGAGCTGTGGGCACTTTCTCTGGTTTATTAAGAGCTAAGCATGTTGTGGGTCTTGGCTGAAGATTTGGCAGCAGTGATGGACAGAGCTCTTACCAAGTTTTACGACTGAAGTGCATCCTCCTGAAACACAGCTCATAGAAACAATCTCAGAAACTGCACCTGGGCTCATGCATTCTGTTATTTTCTTTTATTCTTTTACAGGATATGAATGTCACTGGCTAGGCCAGCATTTGCTGTCCATCCCATATTAAATGAAATGGCAGTTGAAAATACATCTGTTATTGAAAGAAAAGAGTTGTAACCAAAAGTGTTGCAATGTAAAAAATCAGGACCAAACAGCAACAAGATGTAATGCACCATAACAACACAAATAAAACCAGGCACAAAGGATAAAACAATTTTAAACCAAATCTTTTCAAATCTTAAATAATTTCAAATCAATGCAGAAAAATGCTCTACACTTTTAAGAAGCTAAATCCTAAAGGTTGCGTCATTCAGACAGTCATTTATTAGTTTCATATGGCCAGTTAGTGCTATATGAGAGAAGACCTCTTCCAAATTGTTAGATTCACCTGTAACCAATTGGCTGACATGTGCATGGTATCTACAAATATAATGAGACAGATGCTGGGCACTAAAACAACATTCAAAAATGTTTTCTCCAGTAAAGTGACATTTTGTGATATGGGTGCCCAGGCTGTGAAAGACTCCCCCTTTACTAGATACAACAGGACCTTGGATCCTGAAAATAAACTGGAGTGAATAGCATGGGAATGCACTAGCTCTTATTTGTTCTTGCAAGGGGAAACCAAGGTGACGCTCACACTTAAATTCTCCTCAACGTTATTGTACTTCTGACGGTTTGAAGATGGATGGATGGAGGGTAGGAACTGGGGTGATGCATATTGTTGGCATAACTTCACTTGGCTTCCAGGCCTGAGGGAGTGGCGGCTTGAGTGGAGCTGATTGTTCTGCTGCTGTCAGCCAGGCAGTGCTAGGAATGGTGGTGTTTTATTTTTGTTTGCACGTTACACAATGTGCCTGTGATTTTGAGCATATACATTTAGCAGACACTAACGCGCCATGGGAAGAACAAAGCAGATGTGGCAAGCTGAAGAAATGAATACAGCAAATAAAATAAAGCGACAAATGACAAATCAAACTTGCGTGATATATGACCCAGCCTCTGACAATTGAAGCAGAAAATTTACCCAGAGGTTTCAACCCATTAAAATGAGATTATCAATAATTCAGAGTAAAGGACTTGTTCATGTGGACACAGACCAGATGTGGGCAAACACCAGGACTCATTTCATTCATGTATTTAAGTGGAAGTTAAATAAGAATATGAGGATGAAAGGAACAGAAGGGTTTGTTAAAAGGTTAAGATGATGTGAGCTGGGGGGAGCTTGTGTGGAGCATAAACACCAGCATAGACCAGCTGGGCCAAATGGCCTGTTTCTGTGCTACAAATACCATTTAATGCAAGAAGTGAGGATCATGTTTGCTGGCTCGAGAGCCAACGAGAGACCTGCATCGCCTTCTATCAGGGAGGCTGCTGGATCGGGCACTTAACTGGGCAGCGATGGGCCTTTCCTGGGGGTCAAAGACCCCAAAGGCAGCAGTCTGGGCCCCCTGAGAGCTGCTGGTCAATTGGAGGCTAGCAACAGTGCATTGCAGGCAGCCCGAGCAGAAATGGAGGCAATTGCTGGTAATGCACCCACCAGATGCCCAGGATCACTGAGGGACCTCAGGTCAAAGGTGAGTGAGGGTGAAATGAGGGGGGGGGGGGGTCACAGTGGGGTTCATGGGGGAGAGGGATGTGACAGTAAAGGTGGTGTGGGGTGTGTGGGAGAAGCCCTCTACAGAATGGCCTATGGCTACTGCTGTGCATAGGCAGGTAGGAAGGGCTTCTAAGCCTGCCTGGAATGTTGGCTCTCCAGTCTTCTGCCAGAGGCTGCCCTCAAACAGCTAAACTGACCCCCACTGCTTGCTTGGCTTGGAAGCTGACAGGAAAATCACAGTGTGCCTCCTTCATTAAGCTTTAAGTGGGCCTTAATGAGCTCAGTTGGCTACTCACCAATTGTGGGTGGGTAGGCTTGTCGACTTCCCCCATCCTGCCTGTGGGAAAATGGCCCGGGGGTGGGACAGATCCAGGAAACAATGCAAGCTGACGACACAAAATTCCATGCTCACCCATCTCAGTTCCTGCCCATTTGTGGCCTAAAAATCAAGCCCAAACTATTCCTTCATCACTGGCAACTCATTAGTTGCTGCTCCATTCTAACCATATGTGTAAGTTCATCTTGTGCTATCCTGTCAGGAGACTAGCAGCTTATTATTGAGCAACTGCTACACATGGCTTCACTTGAGCATGAGACAAATATAAGCTGCAGCCTATATCAAACTGTTGTCATATTTAAATCATAAAGAGACTTGTCATGGGAAATCCTTGTAAGGCAAGCTAGCTACGTGATCATTCAGAATCAAAGAGGACATGTTGAAATATGTCACCATACGTGCTATCTGAATTTGTAACATCTCTCAAAATTCTTGCCTTGCAGAACAAGGTGGAAGATTAGAGGACAGAACAAACTGGAGCTGGATGATATTCCAGACATTAGAATGTCTGCAAAATAGTCTTACCATACTATCTGAATGCTAAGCCACATTCTCGCTGAAAAACCCTGAAGCCAATGTGTTTCAACCCTCTGCAAATCTCTTCCTCAGGTTTTCTGCCTCGGCCTTCAGAGGCTTCCCTAAGGCACTCTTATGGCTGAATTTTCAAAAGCCTGTGAGTGCGAATTCGAGTGTGGGTGTGCATCAAAAATAGTGTTCTGGTATGGATTCCAAACACCTCTGGAATGTGAACCTATTTTCAAAGAAAGGATGAGGGGAGGAACTGCTAACCCACATGCCTCCAATTGTTACAAGTGTGAGGTTTTATAAGGCAGTTATGTTTTAAACTGTCTCTTTTAATCCAAGGTAAAATGGAACGGTGGGGAGATGCATGTCACTCCTATTAGTTCTGCCTGGAAATAAGCCTAGATAATCAGGTTTTTATAGGGGACAGGGTGCACAGGAAAAGTCCTATTGAAACTCAAGTGCTGGTTTTCATACCTGTCAACAATGGAAAAAACAGCTAGCCTTGCTGCAGGCTGACACACAGACTCTCAGGCAGTCTGACTCAGAGACACTGGACAGAGAGAGAGAGAGCGAGAGATGAGTCCCAGAGAAAGAGATAGGAAAGTAGAAGCTGTTGTGAACAGCAAGAGAAAAGGCTGTTCTTTGTTAGCCACTAGGCAGAATGCTGGTGGGAGCTCATTCTCTGGCTGAAGAGACAGAACCCGTAGTGATTTAAGGGCGCTGGAAGTTATGTCCTGGTGTGGCTGGGAGAAGAAGTCATCGGAGTAGACATTGCTGCTGAAAGTTAGTTTGGGGATTCTCAGAAGGTTAAGGGTAACAGCTTTCAATGGACACTGGATGTTACAGGGAGAAGTAGGTCTGTTAGAAGCTGGGAGTAACTCTGGGCCAGTTCCAGTAAAGACTACAATTCTGCTGAGAGATTGCTCGTGATTGTTGGACCTAGATATGTGAAGCTATCAACAACCTTTAGTGTCACATTGGCAATTCTGATAAATGGCAGTGTGGCAACATTATAAACCATGACCTTTGTGTTCCTGGTGCTGATTGTCAAACCAAAATCTTTACAGTCATGAGAGAGTCTGACCATTTACCACTGCAGATGTTCCTCAATATGGAACATTAGTGCAGTATTGTCAATAAAGGGCAACTCTCTGATCAAGGCTTGGCACACTGTTATCTTGGATCTCAGGCAAGCAAGGCTGAACAGCTTGCTGTCAGTTCTGGTATGTAAGCCGACACCGTCTGTCAATGGCCTGAAGGCATATGACAACAGCAAACAGAAGAAAATGCCAAAGAGTGTCGGTGCCAGAACACAACCCTGGTTGACCCTGACTGCGGATCTCAAAGGGTTCCAATGTTGGCCCGTTGTAGCTGATCTCACTCATCACGTTGTCAGGGAAAGGGGAGATCACATTGAACAGCTTCGGTGGGCAGTGAATTTTCTCCTGGAGCTTAAATAGACTGCCTCTGTTCACATGGTCAGATGCCTTGGTGAGATTGCTGAAGGCAATATATAGTGGTCTCCTCTGCGAAGAATAAAAAGGCGACTTATTATTTAAATGGAGAGAAACTTCAAAATGCTTCAGTGCAGAGGGATCTGGGTGTCCTCGTGCATGAATCGCTGAAAGCTAGTATGTAGGTACAGCAGGTAATAAGGAAGGCAAATGGAATTTTGGTATTTATTGCTAAAGGAATAGAGTATAAAAATAGGGAAATGTTGTTGCAACTGTACAAGGCATTGGTGAGACCACACCTGGAGTACTGTGCACAGTTTTGGTCTCTTTACTTGAGGAAGGATGTAGTTGCATTGGAGGCGGTTCAGAGGAGGTTGACTAGATTGATTCCAGAGATACGGGGCTTGTCTTACGAGGAGAGATTGAGCAGTTTAGGCCTATACTCGCTAGAGTTTAGAAGGATGAGAGGAGATCTAATTGAGGTATATAAGATGCTAAAGGGGATAGACAAAGTAGATGTGGAGCGAACGTTTCCCCTTGTGGGGCATTCTAGAATGAGAAGCCATAGTTTTAGGCTAAGGGGTGGCAGATTTAAATCAGAGATGAGGAGGAATTACTTTTGTCAAAGGGTCGTGAATCTGTGGAATTCACTACCTCAGAGTGCAGTGGATGCCGGGACGCTGAATAAATTTAAGGAGGAGATAGACAGATTTTTAATTAGTAACGGGTTGAAAGGTTATGGGGAGAGGACAGGAAATTGGAGTTCATGTCAATTGTAGATCTTCCAGTTCAGAAACCACACAGGAATTTGGGATATATGCATTCAGTCAGGATCTGCAGACTGACAAGGGCAACACGGGCAAATACCTTTCCAACAATGCTCAGCAGGAAGAAAGCTCAATAATTGTTGCAATCACTGTGGTCACCCTTGTTCTTGTACAGGAGCACAATCTTAGCATCACACATGTCCTGGGGCACTGCCCCCTCCCTCCTGCAGAGACAGAGAAGTTTGTGCAGATGCTGCAGGAGTGCCGGTTACCCGTGCTTGATGAATTCAGGTCGTATAGCATCAGCACCTGGAGCTTTGCACATGGAAAATGAGTCATTAGCATTGCTAAGCTCCTCCACTGAGGGTTTGATATCCACCTTTGCCTTGGCAGATAGGCTTTCTATGGTGTCCAAAGCTTCCTCAGTGAAAGTGTTCTCCCTAGAGTACAATTCAGAGTAGTGCTCCACTTATCTCTCCAGCTGTTTATTGTAGACAGCAATGGCTTTCCCTGCTTTGTTTACAATGGAATTTTTTTGCTGACGGGCATGCTACCCTTTCATACATGCCCCTTGCATTCCCTGAGTCAAACGATATCTGGGTGTTTCGGCAAAATTATGACCAGTAGTCATTGGTACACCATCTAGCAGTCTGGTGGACTTTACTTTGAGTGGCTCTTAGTGCCTTTGGAGTCTTCACTTGTAATTAATGAGAACGGGCTGCTTGGCTTTAATGACAGGTTCTATCATAGTGATGTTAGACTTGAACCAGTTAGTATTCTTCCATTCATGCTTCCCATATGTTGAGAATGCAGCATTGTAGATGGGGTCTCAAAATATGTTCCAATTTCCCTCTGTACTGTGTATGGGAATGCTGGTGAGTTCTTGTTCAATGAAGTGGAGGAAGTATTGGTTTTTATCTGGGTAAGCAGTATGGGTGACATTGAAACGAGGAAGACATTTCTGCTTTGACCGAAAAGTCTTCAAAGGTTGCATCCTTACCCAGTGCACACCAGGGAGTGATTGGTATCACAGTCAGCACGGTGGTAGCTACATGAGTTGAGAATGCTGTTCAGATAGTCAGGAAGGGTGCTTTTCTGAATGGAGAGCTGTGACCAGTGGTGTTCCACAGGGATCAGTGCTGGGACCTTTGCTGTTTGTAGTATACGTAAATGATTTGGAGGAAAATGTAACTGGGCTAATTAGTAAGTTTTCAGACGACACTAAGGTTGGAGGAGTTGCAGATAGTGAAGAGGATTGTCAAAGGATACAACGGGATATAGATCGGAGACTTGGGCGGAGAAATAGCAGATGGAGTTTAATCCGGACAAATGCGAGGTAATGCATTTTGGAAGGTCTAATATAGGTAGGAATTATACAGTAAATGGCAGAACCCTTAAGTGCATCAAGGGGCAGAGGGATTTGGGTGTACAGGTCCACAGGTCACTGAAAGTGGCAACGCAGGTGGATAAGGTAGTCAGGAAGGCATATGGCATGCTTGCCTTCATTGACAGGGGTATTGAGTACAAAAGCTGGGAAGTCATGCTGCAGCTGTATAGAACCTTGATTAGGCCACACTTGGAATATTGCGTGCAATTCTGGTCGCCACATTATCAGAAGGATATGGAGGCATTGGAGAGGGTGCAGAGGAGATTTACCAGGATGCTGCCTGGTCTGGAGGTTATTAGCTATGAGGAGAGGTTGGAGAAACTCGGATTGTTCTCACTAGAGCGACAGAGATTGAGGGGCGACTTGATAGAAGTTTACAAAATTATGAGTGGCATGGACAGAGTAGATAGTCAGAAGCTTTTTCCCAGGGTGGAAGAGTCAATTACTAAGGGACATAGATTTAAGGTGAGAGGAGAAAACTTTAGAGATGTGCGGGGCAAGTTTCTTACGCAGAGGGTAGTGAGTGTCTGGAATTCGCTGCCAGAGGAGGTGGTGGAAGCAGGTACGATGGTGGTGTTTAAGAGGCAGCTTGACAAATACATGAATAGGATGGGAATAGAGGGATACGGACCCCGGAAGTGCAAAATGTTTTAGTTTGACGGGCAATATGATCGGCGCAGACTTGGAGGGCTGAAGGGCCTGTTCCTGTGCTGTACTTTTCTTTGTTCTTTGTTCCTTGTTCTTTGTCTGGTGCACCAACTAATGCTAATGCCCTGATCTTGAATGCCTCTAGGACACCTTGTGGCATGGTTTGTTCTGAAATAATTAAGTTCTACAAAAAGCTCATTGTAGCAGCAAAGATCAAGTAGCTTCTGTCCATTCTCATTTATCTTTCCCAGGTGATGATGTTCAAGGCAGGAGGACCATGCCTTATGGTCTGCACCCACTCTTGTATTGAAATGACCCAGTAGGTAGAGGTGTTCTGATTCTGCTGCTAGCAGTGTCAAGCTCCTTATAGACCTTGCATTTTGCCTCTATCATGGTGCCCAACATGGATTTTCTTGAGGTTAACTGGCCCTGTTTGAGTTGAGAGGAGGATGGAGAGAACGCTTTCTGAGCCATTTGTTGGAGGGTTAAGAGCTGCGAGTTCCTTTCAGCAAAGTGTGCTGTTCACTTGTTTCCTCTGAACTGTTCCCCTGCCGGGTGAACGTGTAATGTTTTTCTTTCACTGATCCACTCTCGGCAAGCCTGGTCTCTTTTAGAGAAGCTATGTCAATGTTCAGCCTCTGAAGTTCCATGTTGATCACAGCTGTCTTTCACACGTTATTGACCAGCTGCAGGTTGTCTGTTAATCCTGGGCACATGGTCCTGATGTTCCAACTTGCCAATTGAAGAGCTGGCATCTTCTTTCTTCTATTTTGTTTGCCTGGTGTGATGGATTCCAACCATTTGTTGAGCAGAGAGTCTAAGCTCTAAGCACCCATTGAAGAAGATGGACTGTGGCTAGTTGGCATCTTACCAGTCGGGGGCTGCCCAATTTGAGGTGGGCGGTGGCTGACCAATGAGACACGATTGTCTCTCCCACCTCGGAGACAGCCCATAGCACCCATTTTCTACACCAATCGAGTTGAGCTTATCACTCATAACTGATGTCTCCTGTGCTGTGTTAGCACTCTGCAGCAAAACTGAAGTGTCCTCTCCAGGGAACAATGGAGACCCTGGGCTGCCCAAACATCAGGGTTCCCCTCTTGACATCCGTGGTTGAGTCCAAAGGAATGCAAAGCACTATGTTTGGCACAAGCTCGGTTGCAGGAGTTGTCAGAAAGATGGCATATTTATTGAGACACCAGTCTCCCTTTCGTCTCAACTCCATATTTTTTGTCATGGCTTAGTCCCTTCACTTTCAGCTCTCCCAAGGTATCCCCAAGGCAGTGCAGCTATTTTCCCATAGCTGGAAGTTTGTTTCATGACTGTCAGGGTATGTACACATGCTGGTGGGCCTGTACACTGCATGCCTGGGTTCTAAAGCTCCTCCAAGTTCATCTGAAAATTTAGCCTGATGCTGCGAGGGACCCAGTTTCCATGTGTTACCATGAGGAGGCACAGCTGAGGATTTGCTAATGGCAAGGATGTATACTGACAGGGAGAGGCTCATATGTTTGGCTGCCTTTTTTGCATTGCTGCTAGCTAGTAGTGCAGGCTGAAAATGAGAAGCAAACTGGCACACGAAAGCAGAAAACATGCTAAACCCCCTCACCTATACACTAGGCACATCACACCCAAATGTTAGACACTCACAAAGACACTCAAAGGCATCTAATCCTTTAATAACCTCTTTAAACTGTCAGTCAAAATGCCTGTATAGACCTTAGCTGAGATAAGTGGCTCTAGGCCTTTTGAAACTCAGTAAAACATTCATAATGGGCTCAGCTATCATAAGAAACCTTGGGAAATCTCAACAATGGAGTCTATTGACATTGTAAAAACAGATGATTAATGTTTTTTTTCTAAGCTACACAAAATGGCCTGTCCACCAATGCACTTCAACAGTGAATGTCTGTTTTTCAGTCTAAGTGAAAGCTGCAGACCTTTCCTTTCCAATTTTAAAGGGCTGGGATTTAAATCACTTCAGATCATGACATTTAAACAGACCTTAAATCCGCCCTTCACAAGTGCTTATGCCTCTTCTTTAAAGTCATGGTTCCCACAATGCTGGGTAGACAGCTGCAGGCGGGACCGGAAAATCCTGGCCTCGGTGTTTTTACTCAGCAGTCAAATCAAATGGCCCTGCTGAGTTTGGGTTTCGCACTTGCATGATTCATACTCCACCCCTTCTCCCTGAAGGCAAAAATGGGACCTTCCAGAAATAGAGGCTGCACTTGTGCTTCCGGGTCCTGCCTGCCATTTTTGAAAGCCTGTTGAGCCATCCAAATTCGGTGAAAACCTGCACTAATATATTATTTATATAGGATTTCAATGCTGAAATCTTCTGTTGGCAAGGTGTTGCCTCTTTCAGATTATTCCCCTCCTCTGCCTAAGCCCTTGCAGTTCAATTTGCAGCCATTGATCTGCAATATTGCATTTACTCACATGGTTATGCCCAAATCCATACAATTTTTTTGAGTATGTTCCTGCTTTTGTCTTTTCAAGTGCTTAACTGGCTCCCAATTGCAGTTAATCACTCATTAGTGCTCATTAGGATTAGTGCTTCTCTCTTTCCTGTTGAGTGACTGATATCACCCACATTTTTGGCTCAAAGAGTGAAAACAGCAATATTGTGAGCAAATTAGTAGATCGTAAAGTCTCTGAAAACTTTTCGGGTCCCATAGTTAACCCCAAACAGCACTTTAATAGCAATGTCTAAGATAAATCTCTAGTGCAGATGAATTAATCCTTCCTTGCCTGACAACTCATCATCAATGTGTTCCTATTTGAGTACAGTAGATTATAACACTTATATGATGCACAATTTCACTTTACTGACAGTGTTGTTCAAAGCAGGTGATAACAGTTTTGTTGGGTATGGCATAGGATCTACTGGCATTAAAATATTATCTTGTGAATTCCTTTGAATGCTGTTCCAGCTTTAAATCAATTGCAGCCTACTTTGAATTTCTTTGATATTATTTATTTCGTTAGAAGTTCACTCTTTCTGCATTTCTTCATGACCATAGCTTTGGAAAGAGAATCCCCCAGAGATTCTTCTTCAGTTTTGGGGGCTGGCCATGGGTACCATTTTGATCCAATCCGAAGCCAATGTATTCCATTATTATGGTTCTATTTTTGAAGTGAACAATTCCTGTAGTTCCATCTGAGGTAATCAGTGAACTTCGTCTTCACTGTCGTCAATTTGGAATTTCTTACTGTAGTTATCTATTTTGAAGCTGTGTGATGAGTTGACTTTTTGATTTGGTTCTTTGTCACACTGAATGGAAAGATCTTGCTCAGCTTCAAAATGGTTCATGGATTCCTCTAGAAATCTCTTTTTCTATCTGTTGGCTCCGATATATGTTGATCCGTTTCCATATATGTTTACATTCTCACTTCTCCATCAGAATTGAGCACATGGTCAGCATGTAAAGGTACACAAAGTTGACCATCTATTAAAATAGCCAAATTTTCACCTTTATCATTTGTTGATTCTCTATTGCTAGTGTGGGATAACATACTGCCCCTTTAGTTGGGAGGGTAGTATTGCATATGGCACTGAGTTGTCTGTAACTACATTTGGTTCATAATCACTGACACTCCGTCAAGGGCGATGCTCCATCAAGAATCCTAGTTGACAGTTGGTGAAGCTTTCTCAATGATGACAGCTAAGTTCAAATGCACACAGTCCCAAGCTGACTTTCAATTGAACTCATGTTGCATCCATTGTACACTATTGGAGTTAGGCTTCTGTATTCCACATAGTCTGAACATAGCATAGTCCTTCCCGTAGTGTGGTCCTTTGATTATAGTTCAAGAAGAATTTCATGCTGATCTAACAAAATTTGATCTTCCTCGTTATTGTGTGCAACAATGATGTTTTCCTTTTGGAGATCAGCTGAGTTGTGGAGAAGTCCCTCGTTAGTTCGTTCCATTGTTTATTGATACTTTAAGATTGTTAACGATGATTTTTGTTGACCGATTCTGGTGTATTAAAACCGTGTTGAATAAGTTTGATAGGTGTTAATTTGTCATGGGGCTTGTTTTGATTTATGGTGAAGCCAAGTGTGAACATATAGTCCTGAAGAATTAATATCTGGATGAAGTTTCAGTTTATTGCTGCAATTAGAATATATGTATTTGTAATTGTTTTTAATGATTTTTTTAAACACTGTTTTCAGTTGTTGATTTTCCAGCTGTAGATTTGATGTAGATTGTCAATGGAAACTTTTGAGACTGAAAGAATACATATACATCAGTAGCTCTACAATGCTACTCATCTTCCCTTATCTTAACCTATTAATAATACTCAGGCCTTGTCTGTCTGGACTGCTTTGATTGACCAGTTTAAGGAGCACATCTGCGATGGGTTTATCTGGTGGGCAATGCCTGGTGTGCGCCAAGGCACTTGGGCAAGTAGAGGTTGCCAATAGTTGATGGTGGTGGTGGGGTGGGAAGTTAGTGGAAGGGGAGGGGAGCCCAACAAAGTTATCCTGGCTAGAGAGATTGGCCTGGATTTTCATGTCCTTTTTCATGTTGGAACGGAGGTAGATGGGATCTGGATGCAGAGTTCCTGCCCCCATTTCTGGCTCTGTATTTTTGTTGATGTGGGACATACAAGTTCAGAAAGGAGTTGGAAGAGCTAGTACTTTTATAGAAAAAGCTTTCCAGACCCCATTTTCATCATTCCCAATGCTACAGTGAAAGACTTTTAAGCATATCCTTAGCCTGGAGTTGTGAATGCTGTTGGAGGGCGGACTGAAGGTGGGGAAACTTTATTTAGTTATCCCAAACTGATGTTATTTTGTTTAAGTCTCCTGGACATTGCTGTCTTAAATTGGTGACCTTGCTCCAGGAGGGGGGAAGAGTCAGGAATAATGGTTTGTCACTTCAGCTGTTGCAATGATACCTGACAGCACAGTGGGCACCAGACACTTCTGCCAGGCTATCACAGAAATCGTCTCTCTCAGAAGGAGGCCTGCAGCTATAAACAGGTGCAGCTCCCTCACACATCCAGGCAATCGAGGCAGGCCATCGAAACAGGTGCCCATGCTGCAAGAGCAAGTGTCCCTGGGCATCAGGAAGCAGAGCCACAAGAGGCACAATCAAGAAGGTGTACATGCTATTACCCTGAGCACAGGCTATATCATATTATGTGCAGCTATCTTGACATGTCGGAGTTCCAGTGTAGGAGACAGCTGTGAAAGGTCAGACAGATGGTCACAGATATTTGTATCAGAATGCACCTGGTGCCTCAAACCTCCAGCAGACAGATGCTGCCTGTAACAGTCAAAGTGAAGACAGCCCTAAATTCTTTTGTGGTCAGTTCATTCTAGGGCTCTGCTGCAGGTCCATGTGGCATTTCACAAGCAGCAGTCCACTGCTGCATGATCAGTTATGGATATCCAGTTTGCATGGGTGGTGAACTTCATCAGCTTTCGCACGGACCCAGACTCCCAGGTGTAGAAGGCAACGGGCTTCGCTGCTATACCTGGCTTCCCCCAGGTGCAAGGAATAATCGAATGCACATATATGGCCATAAGGGCACCAACTGACAGGACTGAAAGGTGGTGTGCAACCACAGGGAGATATTCCTGCACTTGGGTGCTCGATTCCCAGGTAGTTGTCATATTGTCTTCATCCTATGGGAGTTGTGCCTGCCTGAATTATGCCATCACATTCCCCAGGTGCAAAGCTGGCTAATCGGTGACAAGGGCTACCCTTTAATGAGGTGGCTCCTCACTGCCCTAAGGACCCCACAGAATAAGAGTCAATACCATGATAATTTGACCCACATTCATACCTGGATTATCATCGAACATCATCATCTTGAAGGTGCCTTGAGCACTCTGGAGGTGCTCTGCATATTCGCGTGCCAGTGTCTCCAGGATAGTGATTGTCTGCTGTATCTTGCACAATATGGCACAGAGAAGGAGGATACACCTTGAGGGGCAGAGACCAACGGCCTGCGTCTTTGGAGGATGAGGAGAAGAGGAGAAGCAAGAGGAGGAGAATGGAGAGGAACAGACAGGGCAGACAGAGGGTGAGCCATCAGAAGCGGAGGGTGGTGAGGGGAGGATCAGCATAGGGCAGGCCAGGGTGTTCTTGGTTCTTGTTGCCAGGGACCTCCTAATGCAGCAACAATTCACCTGAGTGACTATGATATTTAACAGCACTGTGTGCATGGCGAGGAGTGAGGCCTGAGCTTTAAATTGAGGGCATCCATGCCAACATCCTTCACATTGGGACTGTCACTGAGAGATGTCCACAATCTCAATCAGCAATGGTAAGAACCTTACTTTTCTTTGTAGACATAACATCAACCTGGCCTGCTAAATAAATGGACATTGGTAACCATTACAGCAGATAGTGCATATATTTACTGTGTCTGTCCAAAATTATAATTGTGGCTTTCTAACACCACAGTGACCCATTCAGTGTTCATGGCGACGAGAGTCTTGCGAGCACCCACACTCCGATGCAGTGCTCCCTGTGTTGCCTCAGAGGAGGTGGAGGCAGTCTGCTCAACTCTCTGATTCTGTGACTGTGAAGAATGTGGTGCCAGGCATTGGCATACAGGACCCATTGTGGTCTCTCCTGTGACTGCGCTCCCTGCATCTTTGCAGGGGCAACTGTGGTCACTGGGACCTATAACACAGATGAGGACTCTGGCAGAGGGGCCAGAGAAGCTGTGGAAGATGAAGGTGCTGAAAGCTGCTCGAGACCCTCATCCTCCTCCTCGACCTCCTCAGCCCTGGGTAGGTTTTCAGGCGGGCTTGTTGGGGCTTGCTGCTGGGGCACAGTTGGCATCCCTGTCAGCCACCATTGTGCCACCAGTGCTAACATCCTGCTGTGGGTACGCAGCTTCTTATGGTACTCCATAGAGATCAGCAATGATGCTCTGAATGGACTTCTCCAGGCCACTGAATGTGCTGTGCACCTTGTGCAGAGGCTCACGCTGCTCATACATGCACTTCAGGTGTCACTGCATATGGGTCTCCATGAGGTTGGTCACTCTCTCATGTGCTCGAGCCTCCATTTGCAGGGCATTAGCCTGCATTGCCCGGGGGATCTCTGCCAGCTAGCCACACAGCTGCTGCAGCTGCTCCAAGTACTGAGCTGCAAACAGTGACTCCTCATGCCCTTCCTCCGTGAGCATCATTGTAACTGCCCTCCATCCTCCCAGGGTGCTATCCTCGAATGCCTGACTCTGAACACCTCCTCCTGCACTCTGGCAGTGTGCCTCACCCAGTTAGCCCTCATTCTAAACGCATGCAAGAACTCACTGATGTGCAAGTATCCGTGGTGGGGATTGGCATGCTCCTTCGATGTGATGCAGCACCCAGAACATCGCTTCCTCATCCGGATACCCGAGGGATGACCTGGCTTCTAGGACTGGGTGCACACTGCTGGGACCTGTGTGAGACATAAGAGAGGGTACTGAGAATTATTTTTCGACATCCTGATGGATATACAATCATGACAGCATCCACACCACCCAATGCTCTGCATGTAGTGAGGCAACGCTTGGGTCAAGGTGCAATTTTATGTGCAAATCCCTTCTGCCCCAAACCTTGTTTCCCTGCTGCCCTCATCTCTGCCAGATCCCATCCTCTCATCCTGCATTTAAGCCCATCATCCCCACCACTGAAAACATACTGTTGTGTGCTTTGTCCACAGCCTTGTGCACCTGGAATGGGAGACCCTCCAACTCTGTTGCTTTGCTAACAGGGCGCACACACACAGCATGACCCACTCCTTGTTTCTTTTTAAAGCATGAGTGGCTTGCCTTCAGATTATCTCGTTATCATTCAGTCCTCCTGGTTACAGGAGGGGCATACGCCATGTGTAGCCCAACTACACTGGCATGCTGTTTAGAGATGGTCAATGTCCATTTCTGGTCTTCTGATGCACTCACACACCTTGCCAGACTGCAGAGATTGTGGAAGCACTTGCGACACTACATCGCCTTGTGCCTGTGTTCATCCGAGGCGCTCACAATTGTTACGATCTCCAGCCATGTTCGTTTCATTATGGTTGGCGAGCACTCCCTGCCTGCTGGGTACAGGCTGCCCCTCTTGCCATTTACTGAGTGCACCAGGAGCTCCAAGTCCTGGTCACTGAATTGAGATGCACTCAATGCTTGCCCACGCATTGATGTTCTCCTCGGTGACATTCTGGCATGACAACAAACAAAGCTCATGGGTCATTATGTGTGCTCATCTTGTGTGAAAAGTCACAATCCATGGGCCCAGTTGAATAGTGGGCTGACACTAGTGAGTGGGAAGCTGGGCTAGCTGTGTGCAGGGTGGTGGCCTCACCACTGCTGTCTGCATGCCAGCATGGCATGAGTGGATAATGAGCACCCGTGGTACATTGGACTCTGAGCTGTGCAGGAGCATGGTGATGGTGTGGGATTTGAGGTGCCAGGGCTTGACATATTGGTGATATGTCTCCAGTGAGCTGCTAGAAATCGGGCTCTTATGACCAAAGGTTGCATGCAGACAGCAGACCCTAAACTGTGTTACTGATCACAATTGCTGCAGAATACAGTCACTTGATAGGAAAACAGGGATAATGTCAGCAGTGTGTCAAAGAGTGGAGGCAGCCAGCAAGGGATTTTGCAGCTTTCAGAGGGCAGGCTCATACTGGGTCAACTTTATCATTGTTAAACGTCTATTGGCCCCATAATATTCAGTCAGAGAAAAGCTCGTAACTCACTTGCCAAGGGTCCAAGATAACTTCACAATACGACTTCACAATACTGGGTCAGCTGCCTCCACATCAGTCCCACCTCCCAGCCATGACATGGAGGTGGCCCTTAGTTTGGGCCACCATTGTGCTTAGCCTGCCTCCGCATCCAGACCCATCTCCAGCTCTGTGGAATTTCAAAGTCGCCAGGCACATCTCCATCATGAACCCACCTCCTCAGAATGAAAATAGGGTGAACGGGCACCTCCACAACGGAGACTGGATCACAGGGTCAAGAAAATTCCTGATTCCCGATACCCATCTCTACGATGAAAATCCAGCCCATTGTTTCTTTGAAGGACAGGATGATATTTTTTGGAGGGATGGAGATGACAAGAGCAGGATAGTGATGAGAGTGATGGCATGGGAGTGATGGCATGGGTAGGGTGGAATGCCATGGGATGGGATGGCATGAAATTGATGAGATGAACTGGTTAAATGGCAAAATGGCAGGGACAATTAATTGATATAACTTCTTACTTAAAAGCTATTCTTCATGCTAACAATGAAGATTCACTAGATTTGAATGAAACAAGTTTTAAAAAAGTAATCAGGTGAATCAAAAGAATGCATTAGCATCAAATCTACAGATGAAGAAGATGACAACAGACAACACCCTTCAGAGTTCCAACACAATCTAACTCTGGTGGACATGATACTGCAGAAGCTTAGACTCAAGGAAGGAGCAGCTCTAATGTTGCTTAAACTTGAATCCTAAACAAGGATATTGTCATGGAAAAAGATGGTGGTTAGAAAGTTGTTTTCTCTGATGGATGCTGAAATTGTAACTGGCGGATTTTAAGGAAATAGAGCATTTATTCCTCAAAAAATACTGAGCCTGTCTTTTAACTCAGCAGAAAACAGTTCCCAATTAGACTTTCATATCAAAAACAAAAATACCTGGAAAAACTCAGCAGGTCTGGCAGCATCCGTGGAGAGGAGCACAGCTAACGTTTCAAGTCCGCATGACTCTTCAACAGAACAGAGTCATGCTGACTTGAAACGTTAGCTGTGCTCCTCTCCACGGATGCTGCCAGACCTGCTGAGTTTTTCCAGGTATTTTTGTTTTTGTTTTGGATTTCCAGCATCCGCAGTTTTTTGCTTTTATCTTAGACTTTCATATCGTCTAACTATAAACAAGTCACAAGACCAGACTCTTGGCAATATTTGTATTTGTAATCCTAGGCCTGTTTTTACAAATGGACAGATTTACATAGCTTTTTCTAGAGTGGGTAGTTTTAATTCTCTTGAAGCCTTTGGTGAAAGAATAACGATAAATCCTGTTTTTAAAGAAGGTCGGTCACTATGAAAATGCTAATTTGACTGCAAATGTTTTGCTGGTCTATGCTAGTAATTAAATAGATGTAGCAAATTGTAAGAAAGCTTTTATTGTGACAATCTGTAGATGCATATCAGTCCGGTACCATCACAATTGTGCCTCAGTGGGTTTGATGCAATTTGGGTGATCTTTTTACTTGTTGCCCTGTACTGTATATTATTAAAATATTAAGTAAAAGTCTATTTCGAAATCTTGTGATTCAGAAGACAGCAATAAACCATTTATGACTCCTGATGCCATGATTACATTACAGCTTATTACTTATTCCCTACCATCCAGAATTTATGAGCTTCAGGGTTTTTCAATTGCAATCGATTTTTAAGAGACACCGACAAATTTTAATGCCAATATAATATCAATCCTGAAATATAATTTTATGTAACTATAAAGCGCTTTATTGTGTTGTTGAAACATCCCATTTTTGTGTGAAAAGACGATTGTATAATTAACAACAAGATTGCCTGAAGAATTGTTGTTCTTCCTGCACTCTAAGCATTTACCAGAATGTGCAATGTATCTATTAATCCAGTGTGTAACTTGCCACAACTGCTGCCCCTCTCCCCCATGACATAAAATATGTACGATGCAATAACTTGTACTCCAGCCTTTAGAGTACTGAGAGAAGCACTGCACTAGTTCTGTTCTTCCACCTTTGGGATCTGTGTGTGATTCTAAGCAAAACTGATAGGCTAAAAATAAAGGCAAAATACTGTGGATGCTGGAGATCTGAAATGAAAACAGAAAATGCTGGAAAATCTCAGCAGCTCTGGCAGCATTTGTGGAGAAAGGAACAGAGTTAATGTTTCGAGTCCAATGTGACTTTTCTTTGGCACTCGCCTCCATTGCTTTCCATTTCCCTCCTGATTTTTGCCTCTCTGCCAATTATAAGGGCGATATATCAAAACAGTTTGGGCAGGCTCGAGACTATTTCCATATTCAGATGAGTCCACATCCACAGTGCCTATGGTTTAGCACATCTTGACACAAAAAATGACAAAGGCCTTAAGAATAGGCGGTGCAACAAATTGACAAGTCACAGTGATGAATGCTGCCCTGGGGGATGGGGTCAAGGCATACTGTTTGTACAGAGAGTGTCTGACTCTGTACCTGTGATCCTTGTTGTAACTGAACTGGGAGAAGCTGATGCTGATAGAAGCTCCCATGAAAGTGGAAAATGTCCCACTTGCCTCTGCTCACCTTACTGAAAATGAAATTTATTGCCACCTTACTGAGAGTAAAAAATCATCACAAGGTATGCTTAAAACAATACTATAAAAAATTCCTGTTTCATTTTTTTATAATTTAAGCATATACCAGCGCCATTGTGAAATGAAAAATCTCTTTATTGTAGCTCTCTGTCCCCAATTTGAGCTTAAAATACAAGTTGGAGTAAGCACGCACTAATACACCGAACAGAGCGTAAAACTGAGTTTTAGAACCTAAGAAATTCCCAACTCTCACAATTGGGCCAGATTTTTGTGGAGGAGGCAGGAAGGTCGAGTCAGGAAGGTTAAGCCAGGAAACTCGATGACCCATCAGACTCGTCTCCTTTAAAAAGGCCCTGCCTGCCATATTTTCATGTCAGGGAGGCGGGGGTGGGATGGAGTCAGGCTCTCTACCTCTGGAAGCAGGTCTGAGGAAGAAATAGAGGTGGGAAGATGGTGAAATCAACAGGCTAAAGGGCCTGACTCCATCTGTAGTTTTAGTGATGAATATTAGGCCCTCAAACCCTCAGCCTCTTACACCCACACACATTATATGTCCTCCGTACTCCCTAAGATCCCCATGCTCCTTCATATTTCCCATGCCCCCTTCATGCCCCTCTCATATTCCCCAGTGCCCTCATACTTTCATGCCCCTTCCATGCTCCCTCATAACCCTATATACCCTTAATAGCCACTTAGCCAATATCTACTATGGGGTGTCCTCATGAGCCACATCATTAAAATGGAGGTGAAAAAAGTTAAAGTTCTCACAATCTAATGATTCTCACTCAAATACAAACTCCTATTTCCCTAACCACATCCAAAGACAAATAATCATTTTATAACCTCCTAAAACTGTAAATCAAGATGTGAACACAGCCCCCTGTTGAGATAAGTCACTCTTTAGTTTTTGAAACTCAGCCAAGCATTCATAATAAGCTCAGCTATAATAAACCCTGGGAAATGTAAGAATGGAGTTTATTGAAACTGAAAAAAAAACAGATTCTCTTTTTTTCTCTAAGCTACAGCAAATGTTCTGTCAACCAAGCAGTCCAGGAGCAGCCAGTTTTTTTTCTCTAAGTGAAAGCTGCTGAAGGTACTTTTTATTTTAATAGGACATTGGGCATTTAAATCATTTCATATGACTACAGTAAAGATACCATAGCAGTGCTTTGTTCAGTTTTGAATGCATAAGAGCACTTTTCCCAATGGGGCACACACTCTAATGTATCTCAAAACTTACGTAATACTGATCAATGTATTTACCTTTGCAGGACAGAGCCATATAATCAATTGCTGCAATAAAAACCCATCTAACTGACAACACAACATTTACCTATTAAAACTGAAAGAACTATTTTCCTCTATTTCAAAACTTGTCAATGAAAGAATTTCAGGAGCAGGTGACGTTTTTTTTGGTTTCCCCACCAGGGTTCACACTGTTACTGACAGGCTATGAACAATGCCTCCTTACTGAAGGGTGACTTGACTAAAATTGCTGGGGTGGGAGAGGGGATGGGGTGGGGTGGAGGGGGAGTGGTTTAACTTCCCATCCCCGCAATGGAGCCGGCAAGGGACCCTTAACAATTAAAAGGACTATTAAGGTCATTATAATTGAATTAAATTTTTCACTGCCTGTCCAATCTTACGTTGGACAGGCAGTGAAAAATTTAATTCAATTATAACTTTAATGGCCTTAATAGTCCTTTTAATCGTTGGTGGGCGTGCTGCCGACTCCTGTGCACACCTGCCTACCGAAATATCGCGCATCATTTTACGTTCGTTCGGGTGGGACGCACACCCGCCCAATGAGGTCAAAATTCTGGCCATGGAGAAGCTGGCCTGGCTCCACAAAAATTGAAGGGGGCTAGGAGATGTTTACCCCGACAATGGAGTCAGCCAAGTTGGGAGTGATGGACTCGTTGCCCACACCCTTATCCTGCACCAGCAAAAATTGGGGATACTGGGAGTGGGGGTGGGAATCCTTCCGACTCTGTGAAAATGCGGCCTGATATTTATAAAAGAGGATGAGGAAATATGAACAGGTGGATGTGATGGGCAGAATTTTTTGTCCCTGTTTGCTGCCAGGATCATCCGGTCCCACCGAGAGGCCATGGACTTTTTACTGGGCTGCTGCATTGCCTGCGGCAGGTTCCACCACGGCAGGACTGGAGAATCCTGGCCTACACGGTCATGGATATCTTACATTTTTTTCATTAAACTACCACTATGCGTTATGCTGTCATTCCAGAATACACTGAACTTATCAGTAAACTAACTGAAATCAGACCTCTCAACAGTAAAAAAAGAAGTGACCAGTTACTGTGGGAATACAATTATATTTCTGTAAGTGACTGTGACTGTATGGATAGTACTGGGCAGCAGCTAACTTTGCCTTATGCTAATTAGAAATACATTATTAAATCATGAAAGGCAAACTCTGTTCTCATCCTACAGAGAGGTTCTCAGTGTTCAGTATTCAGTGAAAGCTATCAGGGTTTAATGAGTGAGTATCTGCTTATTACTAGCTTCAGCTCTTTTATATTGCTTTATTCAGGTACAGTTTGACTATCCTGACTCTGAGTAATGACTACTTTTCATGGCAAAAGCTGAGAGGACCAATGTGACTGTTGTCCAATTGATCTTTCCTCATATTGCTTTGAGAAATCATTGTGCTCCTAATGATATAATTAAACTGCTGTCAGCCAGCCAGCTGATTTTGTGTACACCATTTTTTGGGTGGGCAGCTGATTGGTGGGCTGAAAGTGAGGCCAAGGAGTTCAAAACTAACCCAGGCCCCAAACTGCTACAGCCAAGCAGGGGATTGATTTCACCCTCGTCCTCCACTCTGCCGCATGGAGTTGGCTAATAGCTTGGGCTATACCCTGTATACATGTACATAGTTATGTGTTCTCAATAAACAGTTAATGTTCAACCATACAAGACTCAGGACATCTTTGTGAGATCTACTGAACATACAACATACAACATTCAGCCCTGAATCTATGGGCTGGATTTTAATTGGGAAGCTTTGAGCTTGTGGGGACAGGTAGGGCATGTGGAAGGGGCAGAGTGGAGGACGAGGGTGAAATCAATCCCCTGCCTGGTTGTAGCAGTTTGGGGCCTGGGCTAGTTTTGAACTCCTTGGCCTCACTTTCAGCCCACCAATCAGCCGCCCACGCAAAAAATGGTGTACACAAAATCAGCTGGTTGGCTGATAGCAAGTGAAGATAGAGCCAAGTGGTCCTTACATAAAATCTACAACATATTCTTTTTCATCAGGGCCTTGGATGAGGAAGTCTACTTTCTCTTTTAATGGTGTTGGTTACAGATTGTATCTGCTAAGGAAGTCTTCTTTGTCTTCTGTATGTTAACAGCAAGTCCTCATTAACTACTTGTAATGATAAACATATACAGAGTAAAGGGTACAAGCAAGGAGCTATCTCTATGTCTCGATCTTAACACTGCTCAACACCTGACCCTAGGTCTGGGTCATGTGCCTTCTTATATCACTGTGTGAATGGTACTGTACTCAGTCCCACATTAACCCTGTATACACCAGACCCTGATACTACACCTCCCCCAAGTTTTTATCCCATGGATATTGAGTTACATTATTATGTCTTATGCATTTACTTTATTGTTAGTGTTAACATTAATGCCATTCCAACATTATTGCTACTACAGTATTAGCACTAAAAATATTCTGACTACCCAATCTCCACCTTCAAACCTTTGAAGTTAGAGGTTCAGGCAGTCTGGAGGCCTTATAACCCTTCCCAATCACGTTCACCATTCTGTCAGAGGAGTGGCAGGCTCTGTTGGTTCTGGTCTTGTTGGCTCGGAGGTTGGACTAGCATTTTGGTATGCCTTCATTCTTTCCTTCCATTGCTTTATGTTGACACACACCTGGTCAGTTTGGCAGTTATATTACATAGAAACATAGAAACTAGGAGCAGGGGTAGGCCATTCTGCCCTTCAAGCCTGCTCAGCTATTCAACATAATCATGGCTAATTCTCTACCTCAATGCCATATTCCCGCTTTCTCTCCTTACCCCTTGATGCCCCTAGTATCTAAAGATTTATCAATTTCTTTCTTGAATATACTCAGTGACCCGGTCTCCACAGACTTCTGTGATTGAGAATTCCACAGGTTGACCACCCTCTGAGTGAAGAAATATTTCCTCATCTCAGTCCAAAATGGTCTGCCTCCTATCCTGAGACCGTGGCCCCTGGTTCTAGACTCCCCAACTAGGGGAAACATCCTCCCTGCATCCAGTCTGTCTAGCCCTATTAGAATTTTATACATTTCAATCAGATCCCCTCTCATTCTTCTAAACTCCAGTGAAAATAGGCCCAGTCGAGCCAATCTCTCCTCATATGACAGTCCTGCCATCCCCAGTATCAGCCTAGTGAACCTTCGCTGCGCTCCTTCTATAGCAAGTATATCTTTTTTTAGGTAGGGAAACCAAAACTGCACGCAATACTCCAGGTGTGGTGTCACCAAGGCCCTGTATAACTGCAGCAAGACATCCTAACTTCAGAACTCAAATTCTCTTGCAATGAAGGCCAATATACCATTTGCCTTCCTAATTGCTTGCTGCATCTGCCTATTTACTTTCATTGACTGGATACAAGGACACCCAGATCCCTTTGTACATCCACATTTCCCAATATATCACCATTTATATAATACACTGCCTTTCTGTTTTTCACACCAAAGCATATAACTTCACATTTATCCATGTTATACTGCAACTGCCATGTATTTGCCCACACACACAACTTGTCTAAATCACTCTGAAGCCTCCTTGCAACTCACAACCCTGCCCAGTTTTGTGTTGTCAGCAAACTTGGAAATATTGCATTTGCTTCCCTCGTCCAAGTCATTTATATATATTGTGAATAGCTGGGGCCCAAGCACTGAACCCTATGGTATACCACTAGTCACCACCTGCCACCCGGAAAAAGGCCCATTTATTCCCACTCTCTGTTTCTGGTCTGTCAACCAATTCTCGATCTATGCCAGTATATTACCCCCAATCCCATGCACTTTAATTTTGCCCTCTAGACTCTTATATGGGACCTTATCAAAAGGCTTCCTGAAATCCAAATACACCACATCCACTGGCTCTCCCTTATCTATTCTATTAGTTACATCCTCAAAAGACTCCAGTAGATTAGTTAAGCATGATTTCCATTTCATAAACCCATGCTGACTTTGTTTAATCCTGTTGATGCTTTCCAAGTGTTCTGTTACCACATCTTTTATAATAATAGACTCTAGCATTTTCCCCACTATTGATGTTAGGCTAACTGGTCTGTAATACTCTGGTTTTGCTCTCCCTCCTTTTTTAAATAGCAGGGTTACATTTGCCACCCTCCAATCTGTAGGAACTGCTCCAGAATCTATAGAATTTTGGAAGATGACCACTAATGCATCCAATATTTCCAGGGCCACTTCCTTTAGTACTCTGGGGTATAGATTATCAGGCCCTCAAGATTTTTCAGCCTTTAACCCCATTAATTTCTCTAGCACTATTTTTTTACTAATATTGATTTTCTTCAATTCCTCGCTCTCACTTGGCCCTTGGTTCCCTAACATTTCTGGGAAATTATTTGTGTCCTCATTTGTGAAGACAGAACCAAAATATGTTTTCAATTCTTCTGCCATTCCTCTGTTCCCCATTATAATTTCCCCCATTTCTGACTGTAAGGGACCTAAGTTTGTCTTCGCTAATCTTTTTCTCTTCACATATTTATAGAAACTTTTACAGTCAGATTTTATGTTCCTTGCAAGTTTACTCTCATACTCCATTCCCCCTTATTGACCAATCTTTTCGTTCACTTTTGCTGAATTCTAAACTGCTCCCAATCCTCAGGCTTGCTGCTTTTTCTGGCAATTTTATATGTCTCCTCTTTGGATCTAATACTATCCCTAATTTCTTTTGTCAGCCATGGTTGAGCCACCTTTCCTGTTTTATTTTTTCACCAGACAGGAATGAATAATTGTAATTCATGCCTACGTTCCTTAAATATTAGCCATTGCCTAACCACTGTGAACCCTTTCAGTAAAGTTCCCCAATCCATCATTACCAACTTGCGCCTCACATCCTCGAAGTTCCCTTTATTTAGATTCAGGACCCTTGTTTCGGATTCAACTTCTTCACTCTCCATCCTAATGAACAATTCTATCATTTTATGGTCGCTCTTCCCCAAGAAGATTGTTAATTTACCCTTTCTCATTGCACAATATCCAGTCTAGGATAGCCTGCTCTCTAGTTGATTCCTCAATATATTGGTCTAAAAAACTATCACATACACACTCCAGGAAATCCTCCTCCACAGTACTATTGCTACTTTGGCTTGTCCAATCTATATGTAGATTAAAGTCACCCATGATTACAATTGTACCCTTATTGCATTTGTCTCTAATTTCCTGCTTATCCACCCAAACAGATTCTACATCATGATTTTCCAAGCCAATATCCTTCCTCACTATTGCATTGATTTCCTCCTTTACTAACAATGCTATCCCACCTCCTTTCCCTATTTGTCTGTCATTCCTAAATACTGAATACCCCCAGATGTTCAGTTCCCATCCTTGGTCATCCTGCAGCCATGTCTCCATAATTGCAACTATATCATAACCATTTATATATATTTGCACTGTTAATTCATCTTCCTTATTGTGAATGTTCCACGCATTAAGATACAATGCCTTTAGACTTGTCCTTTTAGCCTTGTTAGTCATCTTAGCTTTATTTTGCACTATGACCCCATTTGTTTCTCAGCCTTGTTTTTTCTGCCTTCTACTTTTGCTTTTCACTTTTCTGTTTTTTGTTTCTATCATTATTTTCTCCTCCTCTGTCGCCCAGCTCAGGTTCCCACCTCCCTGCTATTCTAGCTTAAACCCTCCCCAACCGCACTAGCAAACACCCCCCACCCCGAGGACATTGGTCCCGGTCCTGCCCGGATGCAACCCGTCCTGTTTGTATTGGTCCCACCTTCCCCAGAGCTGGTCCTAATGTCCCAGGAACCTGAATCCCTCCCCGCTACAGCTACATATTCATCTGATATATCCTGTTATTTCTACTCTTGCTAGCATGTAGTACTGGTAGTAATGCTAAGATTACTACCTTTGAGGTCCTACTTTCTAATTTACATCCTAACTCCCTATATTCAGCTTGTAGGACCTCATCCCTTTTTTTACCTATGTCATTGGTACTAATATGTACCATGACCACTGGCTGTTCACCCTCCCCCTTCAGAATGTCCTGCAGCTTCTCCGAGATATCCTTGACCCTGACCCCAGGGAGGCGACATACCATCCTGGAGTCTCTTTTGCAGCCACAGAAATGCCTATCTGTTCCCCTTACTAGTGAGTCCCCTATCACTATATCCCAGTCACTCTTCTTCCACCCCTCTTGTACAGCAGAGCCACTTGTGGTGCCATGGACTTGGCTCCTGCTGCTTTTCCCTGAGAAGTCGTCTCCCCCAATAGTATCCAAAACAGTATATCTGTTAGAGAGGGGGATGGCCACAGGAGACTCCTGTACTACCTGCCTTCCTCTACTCTGCCTAGTGGTCACCAATCCCCTTTCTGCCTGTTCAGTCTTTACTTGTGATGTGACCACCTCACTGAACGTGCTGTCTATGATAATCTCAGCATCGCAGATGCTCCACAGTGAATCCACCCACAGCTCCAGCTCTGAAATGTGGTTAGCCAGTAGCTGCAGCTGGACACATATCCTGCACGCATGGTCACCAGGGACACTGGAAGTGTCAATGACTTCCCACATAGCACAGGAGGAGCATATACCGGGTGCGAGCTCTGCTGCCATGCCTTCCCTTTAGATTAAGCCCATTAGTTACTTGCTTTAAAGAATACTAATTGTGCTAGGGGCCTTACTCCACTCCAAACTCTCCCACTACAGCTAAAAGTCCTCAGTTTATTTTGTTTAAGTTAATGGACTGCAGCAGTTTAATTAGTAGAAAAAACAGAAGTAGAAGTACTCACCTGACCTTACTTACCAATCAGCTGCCTTCCCTGCGTCGTGTCACTTTTTGAATCTTGGCGTCCTCGCGCCACTTTCAGCCCCAAGTCTCCCCAGAACTCTCGCTCTGTCCTCGCGCTTCTTTCAGCCGTGAGTCCAGCTCCCGCTCTTTTTAAATCTCCGCTCTGACTCTCAGCTCCCACTCTTCTTAAATCTTACCAAGGCTGCTGTTCCTCTTGCACTGCCTCCTGTGTTGATCCATGGTTGCTGTTACTCTCAATTGTTTCTTGCAGGGAGGAAGAACATGGTATTCAACCCCTTGGCGCTGTTTCTTCTTCTTTGTCAGTGTGGGTGGTCTCAATGCTCTCTGAGACTGAGAAAGAGCCTTCCTGTGGTAAGAAGAAGGCGTAGTGGTACGCTTACCTCTGTGTTTTGTTGTCAATGGTGCAAAGTTGGCACCAGGTTCCAGCATCCTTTGTAGTTATAACATGTTGGCTGGAAGTTGCAGTGTGTGTACAGTGGTTGCCATGTCAGTTGTTTCACCATCATAGTTGATGTAGAAGCTTCTCAGATTGCTAAACATACTCTGGTACTGCTTCCACCAGATTACCATGGTAATTTCATGAGCGGTAGGTTGGTCTGATCATTGGGGGCTTTACGGAACCCACAACAATAATTAACAAACCTGCTCTGCAAAGAGGTAAAATCCAAGTCTGAATACTGTTTAATATTTGAATACTCAGGACCATGCAGTTCTGGCTGACATTTTTTTCATTCATGGGATGTGGGCATCACTGGCTAGGCCAGCATTTATTGCCCATCCCTAACTGCCCTTGTTCAGAGTGCATTTAAGAGTCAGCCACATTGCTGTGGGTCTGGAGTCACATGTAAGCCAGACCGGGTACAGATGGCAGATTTCCTTCTCTAAAGGACATTAGTGAACCGGATGGGTTTTTACGACAAAACCTTATGTGGCCTAGACTCAGAGAGAGGAGCACCAGAGCGGTGAATATAAATCTAGCTTACCTCAGGGATTCCTTGTCTCCGGAGAGCAGACTCGGAGGGAGGAGCACCGGAGCGGTGTGTATAAATCTAGCTTACCTCAGGGATTCCTTGTCTCCAGGGAGCAGACTCGGAGGGAGGAGCACCGGAGCGGTGACCTCGGAGCTCAGAGTAACTGAAGCCAAAACTGAAAAAGTGATGTCACAAGAAAGCTGTGACCTGATTGGTTGGTAGGAAATCAGCACCAAATTTGAAAAAAAAACACTGCAAAGCTAATGAATAAATTAATTAACTAATAGAAAAGGCTGGGCAGGTGATGTGCTGTAGCTGTATGATGTGAGAGCTGGCAGATCCCATTGCGAGCCGCAGTGACCACATCTGCAGAAAGTGTTGGTTGCTGGAGGAACTCCAGCTCAGAATTGATGAGCTGGAGTCTGAGCTCTGGATGCTACAGCACATCCAGGAGGGGGAGAGTTACCTGGATGCTTTGTTTCAGGAGGCGGTCACACCTGGTAGATTAAGTACCTCAGATTTGGTCAGTGGTCAGGGTCAGCAGGGTGTGACTGCAAGTGAGGCAGGTAGAGGGATCCTGTGTTCAGGAACAGAGGAGCCTCAGCTCTTGACCTTGTCCAACAGGTACGAGGTACTTGCTCCCTGTGTGGATGAGGAAGAGGGCTGTAGGGAGGATGAGCCAGCTCACCATGGCACCGTGGTGGCCATTCAAGAGGGGGGAGCAAAAAGACAAGTGGTAGTTGTAGGGGATTCTATAATTAGGGGAATTGATAGCATCCTTTGTAAGCAGGATCGAGAGTCCCGCATGGTATGTTGCCTGACCGGTGCCAGGGTGAGGGACATCTCTGACCGGCTTGAAAGTATATTGGAGAGAGAGGGGGAGGATCCAGTTGTTGTGGTCCACGTCAGGACAAATAACAAAGGTAAGACTAGGAAAGAGGACCTGTTTGGGGATTATCAGGAACTAGGAACTAAATTAAAGAACAGGTCCTCAAGGGTTATAATCTCCTGGTTACTACCCGAGCCACGTGCAAACTGGCATAGGGATGCGAGAATAAGGGAAGTAAACATGTGGCTAAAAGAGTGGTGCGGGAAAGAGGGGATCCATTTCGTGGGGCACTGGCATCATTATTGGAACAGGAGGGATCTGTACCATTGGGACGGTCTCCACCTGAACCGATCTGGGACCAATGTTCTAGCGAAAAGGGTAAATAGGGTGGTCAACAGGACTTTAAACTAGAAAGTGGGCGGGAAGGGAAGGGTAAAACTCCAAGAAGTATGACTAATGGGAAACAAAGCAGCAGGTTAGCATGTGGGGGGGCATGGATTCAACTTCATGGAAAATTATGAAAAACCTGAAAAGAAAGGAGAGCCCAGGAGAGGCTATTAAAGTCTCCAGAACAAAAAATAGGACAGAGTGTTTGGAAAGGGCTAGGAATCTAAGTTCAAGCACATCAGATAAAGGGACAACAACGAGAAGGGGCACGGGAAATACAGGACAGAAGGTGTTGTATCTGAATGCACGCAGTATACGAAATAAGGTAAATGAGCATGTGGCGCAGGTTGAAATTGGCAGGTATGATGTGGTGGGCATTACGGAGGCATGGCTGCAGGGGGATCAGGACTGGGAGCTAAATATCTAAGGATATACATCCTATCGAAAAGATAGGCAGGTTGGCAGAGGGGATGGGGTTGCTTTGTTAGTAAGAAATGAAATTAAATCGATAGCAAGAAACGATGTAGAATCTGTGTGGGTAGAGTTGAGGAACTGGAAAGGTAAAAAAAAACATAATGGGAGTTATGTACAGGCCTCCGAACAGTAGTCAGGATGTGGGGCACAAGGTGCACCAGGAGATAGAAAAGGTGTGTAAGAAAGGCAAGGTTACAGTGATCATGTGGGATTTCAATATGCAGGTAGACTGCGAAAATCAGGTTGGTAGTAGATCCCAAGAAAAGGAATTTGTGGAATGTCTACGAGACGGCTTTTTGGAGCAGCTTGTGGTGGAGCCCACTAGGGAACAGGCAATTCTAGATTTAGTGATGTGTAATGAGGCAGATTTGATATGGGAGCTTAAGGTGAAGGAACCCTTAGGAGGAAGTGACCATAATATGATAGAATTTACCCTGCAATTTGAGAGGAAAAAGCTGGAATCAGATGTAACATTATTACAGTTGAATAAAGGCAACTCCAGAGGCATGAGGGAGGAGCTGGCCAGAATTAACTGGGAGATGAGCCTAGCAGGAAAGACAGTGGAACAGCAATAGCAGGAGTTTCTGGGAGTAATTTGGGAGACAATTTGGGCAAAAATTCATCCCTAGGAAGAAGCATACTAAAGGGAGGACGAGGGAACCATGGCTGACAAGGGAAGTCAGGGACAGCATAAAAGCTAAAGAGAAAACATACAATGTGGCGAAGAGCAGTGGGAAGCCAGGGGATTGGGAAGCCTAAAAAGACCAACAGAGGACAACTAAAAAAGAAATAAGGAGGGAGAAGGTTAAATATGAGGGTAAACTAGCCAGTAATATAAAAGAAGATTGCAAGAGTTTTTTTAAATATATAAAGGGTAAGAGAGAGGCAAAAATGGACATTGGGCCGCTGGAAAATGACGCTGGAGAAGTAGTAGTGGGGAACAAAGAAATGGCGGAGGAACTGAATAGGTACTTTGCGTCAGTCTTCACGGTGGAAGACACGAGTAACATCCCCAAAGTTCAAGAGAGCTGGGGGGGCAGAGGTGAGTATGGTGGCAATTACCAAGGAGAAGGTGCTAGGGAAACTGAAAGGTCTGAAGGTGGATAAATCACCTGGACCAGATGGATTACACCCCAGAGTTCTGAAGGAGATAGCTGAAGAGATAGTGGAGGCTTTAATGGTGATCTTTCAGGATTCACTGGAATCAGGGAGGGTCCCAGAGGACTGGAAAATCGCTAATGTAACCCCCCTGTTTAAGAAGGGAGTGAGGCAAAAGACGGGAAATTACAGCCCGATTAGCCTGACCTTGGACGTTGGTAATATTTTAGAGTCCATTATTAAGGATGAGATTTCAGAATACTTGCAAGTGCAAGGTAAAATAGGGCAAAGTCAGCATGGTTTCATCAAGGGGAGGTCATGCCTGACAAATCTGTTAGAATTCTTTGATGAGGTAACGAGCAGATTAGACAAAGGAGAGCCAATGGATGTTATCTACTTGGACTTCCAGAAGGCCTTTGACAAGGTGCTGCACAGGAGGCTGCTCAGTAAGATAAGACCACATGTTGTTAGAGGCAAGGTACTAGCATGGATAGAAGATTGGCTATCTGGCAGGAGGCAGAGAGTGGGATAAGGGGGTCCTTCTCAGGATGGCGGCTGGTGACTAGTGGAGTTTTGCAGGGGTCAGTGTTGGGACCACAACTTTTCACTTTATACATTAATGATCCGGATGAAGGAAATGAGGGCATTCTGGTTAAGTTTGCAGATGATACAAAGATAGGTGGAGGGACAGGTAGTATTGAGGAGGCGGGGAGGCTGCAGAAGGATTTAGACAGGTTAGGAGAATGGGCAAAGAAGTGGCAGATGGAATACAACGTGGGGAAGTGTGTGGACATGCACTTTGGTAGGAAGAATAGAGGCATAGACTATTTTGTAAATAGGGAGAGAATTCAGAAATCTGGAGTGCAAAGGGACTTGGGAGTCCTAGTCCAGGATTCTCTTAAGGTTAACTTGCAGGTTGAGTCGGTAGTTAGGAAGGCAAATGCAATGTTGGCATTTATTTCTAGAGGACTAGAATATAAAAGCATGGATGTGCTGCTGAGGCTTTATAAGGCTTTGGTCGACCACATTTAGAATATTGTGACCAATTTTGGGAAGGACGTGCTGGCCCAGGAGAGGGTCCAGAGGAGGTTCACGAGAATGAAAGGCTTAAGATATGAGGAGCGTTTGAGGACTCTGGGTCTATACTTGATGGTGTTTAGAAGGATGAGGGGGGATATGATTGAAAATTACAGAATACTGAAAGGGTTGGATAGAGTGGATGTGGGGAAGATGTTTCCATTAGTAGGAGAGACTAGGACCTGAGGGCACAGCCTCAGAGTAATGGGAAGACCTTTTAGAACAGAGTTGAGGAGAAATTTCTTTAGCCAGAGAGTGGTGAATCTATGGAATTCATTGCCACAGAAGGCTGTGGAGGCCAGGTCATTGAGTGTATTTAAGACTGAGATAGATAGGTTCTTGATTGGTAAGGGGATCAAAGGTTACAGGGAGAAGGCGGGAGAATGGGATTGAGAAACTTATCAGCCATGATTGAATGGCAGAGCAGACTCGATGGGCCGAATGGCCTAATTTCTGCTCCTATATCTCATGGTCTCTTATGGACAATCGACAATGATTTTGTGGTCATCATTAGACTTTTAATTCCAGATTTTTATTGAATTCAAATTTCACCATCTGCAGTGGTGGGATTTGAACCCAGGGTTCCAGAGCATTACCCTGGGTCTCTGGAATATTAGTCCAGTGACAATACCACGATGCCACCGCCTAACAACAGTGGTAGTCGTGACATCCTCTGCCACCCGGAGGAGATCCAGGGTGATGCAGGCATCCCTGCTCAGAAGAGAGAAAGGCTGGTTATGGATACCATACATCAGCACAGAGATCCGTTTGCTGCCATACTTCAGAGGCTCCAGGATCATGCCGATGTCACGGAGTTGGATTCCTGCTGCCCCATAAAGCAGAGTTGTTTGAAGCCAGGGATGTTTGGGCCATGGTTCCTTGTCTGGCAGGACTGTCACACTGACACCGGAATCTAATTTAAAATTCGTTAGATGACCATTCACCAGAATGTCAGGATTCCAAAATGAAGAACCACAATCTTTGACCTCAGCCAAGAAGCATG
This sequence comes from Cetorhinus maximus, assembly GCF_964194155.1. NCBI lineage: Eukaryota > Metazoa > Chordata > Chondrichthyes > Lamniformes > Cetorhinidae > Cetorhinus > Cetorhinus maximus. Next base: position 41,515,064 of record NC_135889.1, on the reverse strand, counting down.
GCTCTGTGTCTTCTGGATTTTCAGTCTTGATCTTGTGGATGACCTTTAGGGTGCCTGTGTGGTGCTGGGGTCTTTACTTGCACAGTTTACCAAAGTGCCCCTTCCTGTTACATTGGGCAGTACTTGCAGGATACTGATCTTTCCTGTGAAGGCGCTCTCCACCACAGCTCTGGCAAGGTCGCTATGCTGGGCAGTTCAGGAATTGCTTTCCCTGACTTGCATTGTCCCTGTAACTTTGTGACCTGATAAGCTGGACTGAGGGTTGGCTTCTGCCCCATGTTGTGTTCTGTCTCCTTAGGATTATCCTGTGTTGCTCACCTAGTTTAGACAGTCTATCTATCTGGGTTGCCTTGTCTAGGGTAAGATCATCTTTAGCTTGTAGGAGGTCAGAGTGTGAATCATCTGCAACACCCACCATGATTCTGTCTCAAATGAGCTCAGACTTTAATTATCCATATTCACAACCCTCTGCCATCCTGTAGAGATCATTTATGAAGGAATCGACAGGTTCCCCAGGCAGCTACACTCTCTTATTAAATTTGGCTCTTTCCAATATTTTGTTGGATCTCAAGTTGAAATAAGTGTCAAAGAAACAAGTCCTCAAATTTGGCTGATGACTCATTAATATCCTGCCATGCAATTATGTCATCTGCACTTGGCCCTATTATGTAAAGAAGTGTGTTTACTTGTTCCTCTTCTGATTTTTTATCTAAACCTGATGCAATGCTGTATCTTAAAATTCTTTTCCTCCAAAGACTCCAATTTTGTGACTGGTCTGGGCCTTGGGTGAGTCCCAGTGGAGTTGTTAGTGAGGAATTGTGATTCGTGTTGAAGGTACAGCTTTAAGAGCTTACAGGCTTCCATTATGGCGTCACCATTCACTGCAGTACAAACTACTTCCTGTGCTTGCCTGATTTGGTGGGCTTTGCAAAATGGTGGCGGTGCCCTTCTAGAAGAAGACTGTTTAACTTTGGCTACGTGGGTTGGCTCTCTGCCGACTTGATTTATTCAGCGATGTAGCGCTGTGAGCAGCAAGGCATTCAAATCAACCGTAGGCTGTTGTCCAAGGACCCAGCTGGTTACGGGGCTCCTGAGAGTTGAATAGGTTAATTATTAAATCTTTTTTTTTCATTTCAACTCTGAGTTACATGTTGATGCTCAGAGTTGGAGATCAGAATTAGCAATAGGTTTTGTCCAAATGGCACCTCTGACTGAATTAGTAAAAGGGACTTCTCAAGACTGGCTGCAGCCTGGAGCTTAAAAAGATTTTGTTCACCCTTGCAGGCTCTGGACTCTGCGTGCTGAAGCTGGACTTCCAAGGTAGATTCTATGGGTTCTTTTGCTGCAGTTTAACTTCCAAGGTCTTCAATCTGCAGTTTTTCTGGTGAATTTTCTTAGCATCTGTAGCTTCAACTGGGAGCTTCTTTCAGTTCAGAATCCATTGAAAATGTTCTTTTTCTTAGTTTTTCAGCATTCTTGTGAGGTTGGGGATTTCTGATCCCTAGCTGCCACCTGCAATGGTGTTGGTTATGAACATGTCTGTTAAGGAAGTCTTCTTGGTCTTCTGTATGTTAGCAATAAGTCTTTATTAACTACTTGTAACTATATACATATATACAGTAAAGGGTACAGGCATGGATGTAAGAGGTCTTATGCTATTTTATGCTCATGCCTCAATAACAATGGGCATGATCAAACCTTCAGAAGTTCGTGTGTAATGCAGTTGTCTCCAACTCTTTGACTCCTATATTTAGACATGAAATCATATGACTGCTAAAAATAAACATGGTTAAATCATGTGCTGTGTCATATGTACAATAGATACAATCAAACACCATATTCTGTCTATTCCATTCCCGTATTGAACAAGAGTGTATGCTCTATCACGGTATCCCTGCTGCATGATTTGATAAGATGTCAAAGTTCAATGTGTTACTAAAATTATTTTTTTCTATGTAGAGTTTATTACGTGTGGAATTTTCCCTGCATTGCACTAGGTGAGGTAGTGGGCATGGAAATTAGTGCTTTTCTCACCGGCCGCAATGGTGGGTTTTCGTGCTGTATCGTCCCCATCCTGCCTCATTAATTATGTATCCATGTGAAACCCACCAGAACGCTAGCGGGTGGCCTCCAACATAACCTCACTGTTTCCTCACTCTGGGTATCAGATTTAAATGGCCAGAGTGCGCACAGTTCTCAATGCTTGCAGCCCAGGACAGCTCCATTGAAGAGATGGCCCCAAAGCCCAAGAAGACCACTGTCAGGTTTAGTGATGCCTCACTTGAGCACCTGTTGAACCTGTTGAAGTAGGTGGCCTACTGCATTGTTCTCTACCCCACTCTGACTGCAGGAGGGGCAGCAACATCACCAGTCCAGCTGGGGAGGCAGTGGTCAGTGCAAATGCTGCCTAGAAGAGGTAGGCCATCCAGAGCAAGGTAGCCAGGGTAAGTCAACCATCTCATCACTCTCAACTCACACACTCACAAACCCATCACACATCCACAGGGATCTCATTCACTGCCAGCTCAATGGACATCACCACTCACTCTCCCACATACAGCATTTCATCCTCTCTGCTGGTCTTGTTCTCATTCCATCCATGGCTCCACAAACTGCCCCCGAATGCGAACCATCCTTTTCATTTGCCCTGTCATGCGTATTGCTTAAACCCTCTCCAATGGCCTTTATGCAGGACAAGATCGCACACAATAAAAGGGAGAAGTCCCAGACTGACAGGAGGTGGGGTGGTGATGTGCTGGAACTCAAGGCCCTCAGTGACTTCATCAAGCTGGCCAGAGATGATGTTCACCATTGCTGCAATGATGGTGAAGTTGACGGCAAGAATCCACATGAGGATCCTATAGTAGATCATCCCTCTGTCAATGCTACTGTGAGTCCACTGGTCTGTGTGTTACTCAGCAGTGATGCATTAATAATCTCCACTTTCTCTCTTAGGCACATCTGCCACGCGTCCAATGCCCTCAGTTCACTAGGACCCCAACTCCAGCCCCGAGAGCACCTTGGATGAGGACCCTGAGGACAGCACCTTAGAAGACCTGTCACAGAGCTCACCCACATCCTCCATCAGCATAGAGACAGACACTTCGGTGGCACCTAGATCTAGGGTCTCTGGACTTATCCTAAATCAGTTGCTGGAGCTGCAGCAACTAGCTCAGGAACATCAGGAAGAGGTATTAGCTGCACTCCTCAGAATGCAACGGATGATGGAGGAGTCTGTCTGCATTCAGTCTGAGGTGATAGCGCCATCATACCAATGCACTGAGGTCAACACTGGCGGGATGGCAGCTGCCATGGAGACCTTGGCCCAGGACGTCGCTCCTGCACTGCTGCACGGGTTGAACTCCATCACTGATGCCATTGATGGCCTTCAACAGTGTCAATGTGAAAGGGGTGCTGGGCAGCTGCATATCTCACTCCAGCTGCCCCCTCTCCTCAAAGAGTCAGCCAGGGGCCCTCGGTCACCAATAGGGAGGAGGCCCATCCACCCAGTTGAGTCCAGGAGTGTCCTACTGATCTCCCTGTGACCCCATCAGTTCCAGTTCCACAGGCCAAGGAAGGTGCTCCTTCCCCACAGCAGCACACCCAAAGTAGACCGGGGCCCTGCAGGTCTCAGCTCTCCAGAGGACCCCCGCCAAGGTCATCACAGACAAGTTGGCACAGCAATCAGCAGGCTGCCTCCAGGCTGTGTCGGGGAAGCACAAAGGCATAGCGGTCGGGTTAGGCAAAATATGAAATGTTAGGAGCACAATGGTAGCCTGGGTGTTCACAACATGTAGATAGTGTGCACAACTATAAATAGAATATGACCCATTCCACATCTCTTCTTGTGTTTGCCACCTTTTTATTAAGAGCTGTGTTGCAGTCAATCAGGTGACACATCATGGTCCTTCCCCCACTTATTGCAGATGTTGCTTTCATGGGCAAGTTGCATGTGTAGCCTGCTTACATTTCACTGCAGTGTCTGGCCGTTTTCATATCAACTCCGGCATCAGTGATGCCTCATCCACAATGTTATCTGTGCTTGTTGAAAGCACATCATTCACATGCTTTACAGGGTTGTCTCATTTTCACTCTTGGCTGTGTGACATAGAGGCAGAAGTGTTCTCCCATGTCGTATGCATGATTGAAAGGTGAAGGTGTAGTGTAGAAGGGCAGCAGTGTTAATACATGGAGAAGGTTGATATGTCCTGGAACTCCATGCACTCTGTCATCTGGCAGGGCTTCCATGCTTTGAGCCCACACTCTAAGGAACAGTGCATTCCTGTCTGGCAGCCACACTTGTAACTTTCTGACAGTACAGCACATAAACTGAGTAATAAGTGCCCACACCTTGCCACCTTAAGTCTATGAGACTCTGGCCCTCTCAGCCAAACGAGTGTCCTGATACTCGAACCTACAGGCCTGAGTGCCTCTAACCATGCAGTTGTCTGTGTTGCCATCAAACAGTTCTCATTTCAATGTACGAATACAGCGCTGTGCATCCCCTTGTTCAACCACTGGCCATGGTCACTAACGTTAATTCCAAATGGTCACATGTGATGAATCATGGCTCTGTTGAGCATGCTCAGGAACTGCCAGACAATGTTGATTGTAGAAATGGGGCATGAGCAATAAAGCAATGAAGCTTAAGTGTGCTCTATATTGGAAACTATGGCTCACCCTGAGGGCTTCATGGTGTCAGAGATTTTTCAATTCACTAGGCCCAGTGTTGCCCATGAGGGCACAATGTCTACATTAAAGAGGAGGCATGTTAATGGCTAGCATGCAATTGTTCGAATGTAGTCATCCTAAAGTGGTCCACATTCATAGTAAAGTGGGAATATATGCAGGCCACCATCCCTGAGTGAGAGTACCAGACGTGAATGGGATTGTGAAGAAAGTGACAGGGAGGGCTGACTCATCCGTACATGCGAATGTCCTCGGCTATCTTGGCCCAAGTCTCACCCATCAGTTGCACCATCAATGTTATTCAGAACGTGTAGTCGTGTTGCTGGATATGGATCACCTCGAGGAGCGCTATCCAGCTGAAGGCTACCACCCATAAGCCCACTCATGATAGCCCCTGCATCATATAGGCTGCCGTCATGACTGGGATGCTACAGAAATGCTTGAAAAGTCAGTATGTTTGGACCTTTGATGGTAACACGCCCTCCTCTAGACAACATCTCATCTCAGCAAAGAAGCATGCTCTGAAAGCTTTGTCTACATTCAAAGGGTCACACCAAGGGGAGCCTGATGTGGAACTACTGACTCTCATTTTGAGGTGCATAGTTGAAAAGTTAGGAGTCGCAAAGCTCCTGTTCATTTTGGCCCCTCATGTAGGTCGCTTGCCCAAGAAGATGCTCACTCCATCTCATCCTCCTCCTCCTGGAATCTTATGGCTATAAAGCCCTGCCGTGCACGCATGCCTCAACTGGCCTGCGCTATGTCCTCTTCATCTGCAGCATCGGCTTCCTCAAACTCATCGCTGTTGTACCTTTCGAGGTCCTCCTCATCAGAGGAGACATGCAGCTCCCCCACCTCATCACCTGGCAAGTCATCATCCCTTTGCAGCACCAGGTTGTGCAGTGAGCAGCAAGCCACAAAGATCGGTGACACCCTCTGGGGCGTGTACTTGAGTGCTCCGCCAGATCTGTCCAGGCATCGGAATCACATCTTCAGCATCCCTATGATGTTCTCCAACAATGCCTGAGTAGCGGCATGAGCCTCATTGTATCTTCTCTCTGCAGAAGTCTGAGGCCGCCGTATGGGTGTCACCAGCCTTGTCCTTTGTGGGTACCCTTTTTCCCCCGAGGAGCCAACCCTGGATCCTGTGTGGTCCTCCAAAGATTTCTGGGGCCTACAATCTACTCAAGACATATGAATCGTAGATGCTTCCTCGAAATCCGGCGCAAACCTGCAGGATTTGTTTATCCTGGTCGCACATTAGCTGTACATTGAGGGAGTGGAAGTCTTTCCTGTTTGTGTATTGTAGTGGCTGCTGCCAGGGAGCTCTGATAGCCATGTGAGTGCAGTCAATGCACTTATGGAAACCCAGAAATGTCTGCAAAGTCCATTGCTCTGGCATCCTGGTGTGCTTGATCTTTGTCAAAGTTGATTTAATTGTGGGCCTTGGCAAAAAGGGCGTCTGTCACCTCATGTATGCATTTGTGTGTGGGTGCTTGAGAGAACCCACAGAGGCTCCTAGTGGAACCCTGGAAGGAACCAGTGGCGTAGAAGTTGCGTGTTGCTTTTACTTTCACAGCCACTGGCAAAGGTTGTCCTCCGAGTCCATGTGGCACCAATTCCTGGAGAATGCAGCAAATATGAGTTACCAGATCTCTGGACATGCGGATGCATTGGCAACACTGGCTCTCAGTCATCTGCAGATAAGACAGGCGATGTCTCTACATCCTGGCTCTAGCAGGGCAATACTAATCTTTCTGTCAATGACTCATGAGCGACTGTAGGTTCACGGTCCTGGTTCCCCTGTCGCCAACTACTCACCACAGAAACGATCCTCAATGCAGGCTGTTTACCATGGCACTCCCTCTCCCCCTGTTCATGAGCAACTGCAATGAAATTGCTTGGCCAGGCGCCTGGATGTGCTGCATTCAACCCAGGCACCGGCATCCTCATACACAGCACTGTAATACTACAGTGTTTGGAGTATACATGAATTTCAATTTTTAAACAGGCTGTGCAATATGTTGAGGATGGCCTGGGGCTTGTCTTCTGTGAACCGTCTGGCACCACGACTGCAACACACTTCAAAAACTTATCTAGATGCCCAACCGCACTTAACTTCATCATCGATCTGGGGAAATGCTATGCTGTGCGCAAGGGGTTAAACCCAGGAGATTGATTACTGCCATTTTGCACAATTAGTGTCACATAAATGCTCATCAACCCTTCCCTTTGGTGCTTCCCTGCAATGTCACTGAGAGACCACGAACATCTCTCAGCTGTGCCTGTCTGCTCATGTGGGAATGCACAGTTCAGTTGGGTGGCCCTTTAATCGGCCCCTCCGCACCATCAGTGCAGTCAGCTGGCATCCAAGGTGCCTGCAGAGTCCCCAGCAGCAGGGCTTGTTCTCATTATATTTTTTACCTGTGCAATCATGGCAGGTAGGAAGATGGTGGTGGTGGCGGTGAGCTCTCACTGCCAGACCATCTTGGACTCTCCTTGTGTGAGTATGGAAACTACCCCCACCTTTGTCAACGAGGAAGCAAACATTATGATTACCCTGAGATAAAAAAAAACTGCGGATGCTGGAAATCCGAAACAAAAACAGAATTACCTGGAAAACTCAGCAGGTCTGGCAGCATCAGCGGAGAAGAAAAGAGTTGACGTTTCGAGTCCTCATGACCCTTACCCTGCCTCATCGACCTCTCAGTCCTCCCCCCGTATCCCTTGATCCCATTGTTTTGTGGTGCATATCCGTTAGTTAGCCCATGGACATCCTGAGGTGTGCTGCCTTTGATCCGTGTCCACCTCAGCCGTCAATATTGTGAGGCTATTGGCACAGTTAAAAATGTACCCCCACACACACCCTGGGACTCCCCCCCTTCACCAAGAAAGCCCTTGCCCTGCAGCCATTGAAAAGACACCCCCGCCTTACTGCTGATCTGGTAGGTTGAAACTTTCGTCTTAGCTCCCCCCAGCCCCGAAACCGATGTGGTGCTACCAGCGAAACCTGGCACTGAATATCACGAGCGCTGCCCGAAACAAGGTAGGCGAATGACCCTCGAATTGAGGAGCAAAGTGCAGGTCACCAGATGCAGTTGCTTATGTGCCATTGTGAAACACATTGGCATGATTGCACGCCGATGTGGCCTCACGATCCAGCGAGGGGGGGTGGGGGGTGGGGGCGTTTCCAGCGAGCAGGGGTTATAATTACATGCAAATGTATGGAAGTGACATTGCTGATGTTCACCAGTGGGAAATGCGACCCACCATTGACAGCAGGAGCCGATGATCACAAATTGGTTTTGCAACAATGTAAAGCCAATTTTGTGATCTCGAGAGATTGTCCACTCCTGCTGGCCATGACGTCTGTCACTGATGGGAGCGGAAAACCCTGGCCTATGTATTAAAAAGGATGTAACCCAAACACCTAACATTCAACAATAAATGTTGGGTTTTTTTGGGCCATTGATTGGATTTTTTTTAAAGATTTGGGAAAGGTGTAAAGCCATATAGATCCTACATGGTGACTACAAGGGATATTTTTCAATGTTGAGTCAGAACTGAGGTTTAAAGTAGATAATTCCTCCTGTCACATTTGCTGTTTATATCCTTATATCGATCTGACTGTGAGACTCGGCTTCTAAAAAGCATTAAGGTGTTCAAATGTCTTTTCTTTTCCCAACAAAAGAAACAAGGTTGTTTAATATCAGAAACACCAAGGTAGATTAACATTAGACTAAAAAGAAAAATTGGGTTGTGACACTGGGATCTATTGAATGCAAACCATGCTTCACTCCAAATAAAACTTTGACAATGAAATCTGGCACTTGGGTAACAGGAATCCTCAAGGCTGCATGGTTTGTCTCCCTGAGGACGTAACCTGACATCTTTTTAATTTCAGGTTCACATGGAGCCATCCAACAGGGGGTCAAACATTACTTAGGATTCTCCTCCTCCCTCAACTGTCACCATAAGAATGCCCAGTCGCTGAGCTCCTTGAACCCAGCTTCAGGCAATAATTGATCTCAGTTGAAGCACCAGAGCCTGATGGGTTTCTTTCTGAGTTCCATGATGTCCTACCCAGTCTGACGCCACATATTCAGGAACGCCCAATCACACAAGAAAGGAAGAACCTTCATTTCCATAACACCTTTCACATCCTTAGAACAACATAAAGCGCTTGATAACTAATAAATTATTCCTGACATGCACTGATTGTTGTCATGTAAGCAAATGCTAAAGGTAATTTTCAAACTGGAAGGTGCCACAAACAGTAAATTCTATGTCGTTTCCATGATGCTGGTTAAGGGATGGCATGCTGGCATCAATTGTATAGTTCTCAATGCAAAAATGGGAGCACAGTTTAATTTATGATCCAAAATAATGCAGGACTTAATTAGTCATTATCAGCAACAAGGTGCATCTTGTTCCCCCTTCCCACCGTCCTGTGAAACCCTTTTCCTTCCAAAACAACTTGTGGATCAGGCACCAGTTGGCCAGTCAGGGCACTTTAATGTACTTATTCCACCTGAAGCGTATCAACATCAAATAGTCTGGACATCAAATTGCCCACCCAACAGGGACAAGCCTGGAGCTGATGGGCACAAAGATTCTTGCCGCCAAACCTCTACACACTGAGACTTCCAATCTCTACCCCTCTTAGGCCTCTGACCTCCCCACACACTGAGGCTTCTGATCCCTCCCTTCAGGGTTCTGCCCACCCTCTCCCAACTCCAAGTCTCCACAATCAGCAGACAATGACACAGGACTCTGGATGAACACCCTCCCCAACCAATCAAACCCCTTTCCGAGGTGCAGGCCTACCTTGCCCTCTTCCAGGTTGCTCTCCGTCTGGCTGGAAACCAAGCCTGTCATTTAGGCTGGTGTAGTAATTATGGCTTTATTTAGTGTGTAATGTACCTTTAAGAATAATACTTGTTAAGGAAGATCATATGATCTGTAGTAACCAATAGGAGAGTAGTGTGGGCTAGCCCAGCAGCCAGTGTAGAAGTAGAGTTGGAGTTGAAAGCACACATGTAGTTGCTGTTGAGTATATTGCAAATAAACTTAAAGTCTCCACTCAAGAAGTGTCTGCAGATCAACTCCATCATTAATAGTACAACTCGGTCACCCTACAACAAACTGGCATTGAGGCTAAAACAGGATTGAACAGAACAAATCAAGTTAAAAAGAAATTGGTACTGTACCTCGCCCAGTGATTGTAAGTAACAAGCTCTGTTAGAACTGAACAAGTTATCCCCTTTCAAAATGCCACAATTTGGGAAAATTGATCCTTTTGAACCAGCCACAGATGATAGGTCTCAATACACAGAAGGCCTCACATTCTTTTTTTAAGCGAATGAGATTACGGGGAAGAGAATAGGCGAGCAATCATCTCGCGCACTAATGGGACCAAACCTACAGCTTGATTTGAAGTTTGATGGCACCCAGTGCCCCAGATTCAAAGAATTTTGATGAATTAGTGGATCTTGTGAAGAGTCACTGTTATGACACAGCAGTTTGTAAAGACTGAGCTATTTAAGATCCCAGAGGGAAACTTTAAACAACTGTAATAACCTATATTTTCAATTGGTATGTTTTGAGTTGCAGCTCTAAATTCAGGAATAAGACCACCAGTTCACACCAGTTTGATATAAAAACACGTGTTTTTATATCAAACTAAATGAGACATTTATTAATTTACAACAAATAAACACATACACATGGCTACAAATTACTTCTATCAAAACTTTTAACAAACTCCAAAATTAACCTCTACTAAGGCAACAATAACCTATAGACTTTAAGCAGACACCAGGCAAAGCATTTTCACCTTACAAATTCAAAATGAGGCTCCTTTCAGTTTGGTTCCTTTGCAGACAGTTGTAGACTTACAGGCTTTGACCTTACATTGCCTCTGACCTGCTCATGCAAACTCCTCTCAGGTTATACCTAGCCACCCCTTTTGAATGCAAATTCTCATTGTATCACCAGGCCCTTTGAACCCCACCTCTTCTAGCAATAAAACCCCTTTCATAGTACCAATTTTATTAGTAATATAAACATTGCTTGGTGTCTCCTAGCTAGGTGAAAGATTTCACCCCTGCTCTTGAATGCTCTATTCAACAAAATGCAAATATACCCTCTACCTACTGTTTACATCTCAAAACGACTATACATCAAAGCACTGAGATTAGCTGGCTTTAATCCAATTAACAAACACAGACTAAAGCTCTACTTAAAAAAATAATTTCCAATAACACCATATACATTAATATCTTTCCCTGACAGTCACTATCAACCAAAGCCCTCAGTCATGATGCAGAGTTTTAGGTTTAATTAGCGAAATAGAGCCCCTGGTGAGACAATTGCATGCTGTGTGGCAAATTTGAAGCAGCTAACAGAACATTGTGAGTTTGGTATGACTCTGAATGACATGCTCAGAGATCGTTTAGTATGTGGTGTGAAAGAGGACTCTATTCAGAAAAGATTATTGTCCAAAGTGAATCTGGATTTCAAGAAGGCGCTAAAGATAGCGCTGGTCATGGAAAGCACTGCAGGAGATTCAAAAGCAATACAAGGTGCACAAAATGGTGCCGTCCTCCACATCGGGGGGAGGAAACCTCAACTGAAAGAGACGCGAAAATGTGAGACTCTGCCGAGAAGCAGGAAATAGCCCCCGCTAGCCGAAGAATAGAGAAAAATAACTTAGCAGCGAAATTAAAGAACAATTTTACTGGAGGTGGAAACAATCAGTCTTTTAGCAATTGGCAGTTTAAAAAATCGAATGCTACTATTGTCATAGAAATGGACATAAGATGAGACAATGCAAGGAAAGATTCAAGCAGGCTTATAAACAAACGAAGAAGCCCAATGAAATCTACAATGTAGAAGAGCTGAAACAACAAATTCAGACACTTACTCATTGTTTAATCTGAAATTGGAAAGACAGAACCAATATTTGTCACAGTGAAAGTAAATGGCAAACCTGTTAAAATGGAAGTGGACACAAGAGCTTCCACTACAGTAATTGGGTAACATACCTTCAGATATTTGAATAATAGCAAACACCAATTAAGTTTAGAAGAAACAGATACCAAGCTAAAAACATATACGGGTGAAGATATTCAAGTAAAAGGCATAAGCAGAGTAACTGTCCGTTATGGAAGCCAATTGGCAAAGCTACCAGTGTTGGTATTGAGACGCAGAAGACCAAGCCTTCTACGTCAAAATTGGCTAACCTTAATTGGCCACTGAGATTCCAAAAGGAAGCTGGAAGGGTTCCTGCTTTGAGAAAGGACTGTGTAAGGACTCAATAATCTGAAGAAATGCAGGCTGTCTTAAGCCAAAACCTGGAAGAACAGCAGAAGAAACTCGAAGAGACCCTGCTTGATGACAGAGTTCAAGGCGAGATGAGTTCAAATTGAACCCTAAAATGTAATACCTTAGATAGACCGAGTGTGTGGGACGAGAAGAACTGCTGACTTGGAGGATAAACACCAACATGCACTTCAAGCTAAATGGCTTATTTCCGTGTTTTATTTTCTAAGTAACTTTTATGATTCAATGATGAAATAAGCTGAATTATTCAGCATTAGTACAAGGATGCTGTGGATCAATTAAATATCTTTGAAAGAGTCAAGTAGATTTGAATTAGGCTTCGAAAGGTGAGTTCAGGCAAGTTATCGGGACGCAGGCTAATGTTATCCCATGAGAAGTACCCAGTAAATGAACAAACTTGTTTGATTTTCCCTTCAGAAAGTGATATTGAGTTCCAAAGGTAATTAATAATCAAAATGCCTATAGAAAGTAGCAAATATACAGAAAGATGAAGACCTAAAAGTCAGACAGCTTAGAACTCTAATACAATAAATAAATGTATATTATATTATAATTATATTATCCCATCCATTTATTAATACCAAAGTGCAACTCATGCGCAACCCCTCCCCAACAACATTGACCCTTTTTTCTCACAGCATTTTCCCCCACCTTTGTGGACGATTTTGCATGTGGGGTCTCTGTCACGACCAAAAATACCTTTCTGTTCTTTGTTTTTTAAACTTTCATGTTGTACTTTTTGTTGGAGAAACAAATGATGTTCTTTGAGAGTATTGTCTTGAGACATTCTTATGTTGTCTTGACAGATATCATCCAAATAGCTCTTTGAGACTCATAAGAGGCAGAGAATTCCCCCAGGCCATGTAAATTTTTAATAAACTGGCTGATTCAAAATTCCATCCTTCCTCAATCCCACACCCACCACCTAGGATAATTAAAAATAAACAGAAAGTCTTGTGAACTGTTTTCAACTTTTCAATGTTTCTGCAGATTGCTAAGCAACAGAGTACACATTTCCTTTGTTGTAGATCAAACCCAACAGAAGCCTCAACTATTTGTGATTTGCATCTTCCATCAGTGACTGTCAGCGCTTCTCGTCCAGGAGCTACACCACAATTAATAAGGCCAGACCTTGGTGAAGGGTTTGACGAAAGTGCATAAAGAATTCTTATGTGATGTTCATGTTCAAGTATCACTGAATTTTCAACACGTTCCACTCCTCTACTGGTTTGCCCTTCTGCCCCTTAGCTTTTATAAAAACTCATTCATGTTTTTAACACTTCAAGTGCAGCCATCTGTGCTCCTCTGTTCACTGCTGATATTTTAGATTATTAGGACCATGGTGAATGGATGGCAGCAGCAGCTAGCCTCCCACAAGGCCCCCCCCCCACCGCCCCCCCCCGTTCAAGAGAAACCAGCAAGTGGGTTTTAAAACTGACTATACTTCAAAAATTGACTGTAAAGTGCTTTGGGATGATCTGAGTCATGAAAGCTTATATATAAATGCCATCTTTTCTTTTCCTTAGCAAGTCCAATGTTTAAGATCAGGAGCAAACATTTTGGAAGGATCGACAGAGGTCTGGGGTAATTGTGCTTTTTGTCTTTGTGAACCTCACAATAAAAGTGCACAAGGGGACTGAACTGCTTGTAGTTGGCAAGGTTGAGATTGTGAGGAGGACTTTTGGACCCAGCCGGGACCAGGATAGGAGGCAGATGGGTGGAATATTAGCCCTGTTGGGCAGCATGCCAGTTTCCCAGTTCGATACCAACTCAGGGCCATTTTTGCAGTGGTGGGATAGGGGGCTGCCAGGGCTTCCTGCTTGCACATAGCAGGTAGTCAGCTGATCAGGCTCAATAAGAGTTAAATTGAGGCCTATTAAAGGAACTTTCCAGTCAGATTCCAGGCTGCTGCAGGCTGTGGGACCAGTTTAGGTACCTAGAGACAGGTATCCTGTGGCTGGCTGAGGGTCCAGCAGGCCTAGGGGCTCCCTGCCTGCCTTGGTACAGGAGCAACCACAAGCCATCCTGTGCCAAGGACACGGTGTGTTAATTCTGACACATCCTACATCCAGGCACAACTGACTCCTTTGGCAAACACAATGGACAGAATTTTCTGCCTGTTGGGCGGGCGGGCCTGACCCAATCTCCGGTGGGCGGGGAGCCGATTTTATGTAGGCGGGCCAATTAAGGCCCGCCCAGCGTGACGTCTGGTGGGAAGCGCTATGTGCTTCCTGTGCGGGCGGGGGGGATTCCCCAAAAGTGAGAGAAGTGAGAGTGCTGCCTCAGGGAGATTGCTTCCACTTTTTAAAAGATTAAAAATAGAAAAGAAAATTCTCTAACATGTGCCCCTCATGTGATAATGTCACATGAGATGGGACATGTTCATAATGTACATTATAACATTATTAAACTTTTTAAAACCCTACATGAAACCTCATCCCGCCAGTGGATGAGGTTTCTTGTTTTATCTACTTCCTGCCAGGGCTCCTGGCCTGCCTGCCAACCTTAAGGTTGGATGGGCAGGTCCTTTAATTGTATAATTGATCCTGTCAATGGCCTCAATTGGCCATTGACAGGTCGGTGGGCCCGCAGTTGATTTTGCTGCGCCCCCGCCTTCCTAAAAATTTAAATGGGCCAGGGTGACGTCGGGGGTTCCGCCCGATGTCATCCCACTTCATTTTACCCGTCGCCTCCTGCTCGCCGATGGCAAAATTCTGCCCAATGTGGAAAAACATTCACCATTACCACAGAGCCATAGAAGTATCATTTCCTGGACATATTTATGTAAATTTACACCTGACAATAAGTTAAATGAATCAACTTAACAACCATTTGATGGTACATAGGGCTGCAAGAAACAAGTAGGGCTAATTTGTAAACTGATGCTGAGCAAGAAAAATAACTTCAAATTCAAACTTACTGAAAAGTCATGTTTCAGGGTCAAACATTTCTGGCCTGATCAAACAGTTTCTAATTTGTAAAAGGACAATCGAGTTTTTTAAAAATTTATTCTTTCATGGGATGGGCGTCACTGGCAAGGGCCAGCATTTGTTGCCCATCCCTAATTGCCTTTGAACCTAGTTGCTTGCTAGGCCATTTAAGAGTCAACCACATTGCTGTGGGTCTAGAGTCAGGTAAGAATGGCAAATTTCCAACAAAGAACATCAGAAAAGCAGATGGGTCTTTACAACAATCAATGATAGTTTCATGGGCACAATTAGTGGGGTTAGTTTCAATTCCAGATTTTATTCATTGAATTTAAACTCCACCAGCTCCCATGTTGGGATTTAAACCTGTGTCCCCAGAGCATTAGCCGGGGCCTCGAGATTATTAGTTCAGTGACTAGTCCAGTGCACTATGTTACTTTCTTCCCGTACTCACATCCACAAGATGTTAGAATGCACAGGCTATGAGTGCTCACAAATTAAGCAGGGTTAATATTGAACAGTTCAATAAAATGGATGAAATACTTCTGAAAAAGGATTGAACAATCCTGCTCCTCAGAGAGCTGAGAATACAGGCCTGGGCTTCTGTCTGTGTAAGAAAGATTCTGGTAAATGTTTTAAAATGGCCTAAAGAGAAGGCCTGGTTTTTTTCTCTCTGCACCAGAGGAGGATTGGGGTGGGATTTTAATAAGCCACCCTGCCCTGCCATGACACTGACCCATTAGACTGGGCCGGGAATGATTATATGTGCAGGATAGGTTGCCATCAGAATCTTTGCCGTCAAGAGGGACCATACTGCTGCTGAGGAGGAAGACACTGGGCAGTATAAATCTTCTGCAGCACCATATTAGTTGCATGTCAAATTAAAGAGGTAGAAGAGATCTGAAGAATAATGATTTTGTACTGACAGCTGAAGATTGATCGGGAGGTTTCAATAGGTGAGATTTTGGGATCATTCTAGTGGGAAGATAGGATCCACAAAGCCCCATTCCTTATTGACAACAAATTAGAAAGCTTTTCACTGTGAGGCCAGGGACTACTTACACCCCATTCCTGGTGGTCCCTGTCATTGACAGTATCAGAGATAACATGAAGAAAAATCGTACAGCTGGCCATGCCCCAGCTCTCTGTTGTCATTTACACATGGCAGGTGAGGAAGAAGTCAGGGGTGGGCTTTCCTGACTGGCGCAGTGGAAGGAAGGTGGACATTGGCCCTCACCTCCTGATCTCCCTATGTTAATCATTGTTTTCTTGGCCAATCTGAAAAATACTGACCAAAAGTCAAAGGTGATGTGTTGCCCTCTAAAGAACGACCTGACAACTGTGGAAAATGGGCGTGCCCTGAATCATAACGTGCTGAAAGAGGATGAGATTACATCTGCTTAGATTCTAGTAGGCTACTTCAACAACATCAGAAGATTTCCTTGGTTTAGAATGTATAAAGCTGTCTTATAGAATGTGCCTATGATTTTACAATACTCAATGCAGAGGGGAAACCATACAGCGTGTTGTACGAAATTATTAAATTACAGAGCTAAATCATCCTTAGGCCCTATGAGCTAGGAATGGAACTCACAGAAAGCACTGGTTGGGGGTTTTCCATCATTTAAATTAATGAATAGAAGATTAAGGCTATGGGCCCCTCAGTTCCTAATTAGCAACCCCACCAACTGCTAACGCTTGCTCACAATACCGAACCCACATAAAACAAGATTAAGCATCTATTTTCTAAAAGCTTGTCATCCCTCCCCTATCCATGAAATGACCACCCTTGAAACTCTTCCTGCAAGCTGACTCCATTCAGCCAGGTAAAGGGAATGATTTGGCTGTTGGACCTCTTGGTGCCAATGTGCCTTTGTATTGCCATAACTAGATATGCTTTTTTTGAATGAGTTGGGTCTTCTTGATAATTTACGTCCCTCTATTTAACTCAGGAAAGAATCAGCAAAATTCAGCCATAGACAGTGATCTGGCCTTGGTTGCAGCCGCCATCGGTTTGATTTAATAGATTGTAAAACACATTTTGGAGACATTATCTATGCTTGAGAAGAACTATAAAACTCATGTTTTTTCAAACTTGCTCACTCATAAGATCAACTGCAGATTTCATTACATTCTGATTTATTCAGTTCTGCATGAGCTCAGTTGTAATTAACAAAAGAAATTCAAAAGTCTGATTTTGAAACAGCCATTTACAGATTCATCAGCATTTCTTATTTCATAATTTTGAAAGCAATTTTTTGAACTCCCTGAAACTTAAGTGTTTTTGTTTTCAATGAACGGTATTTTTGCAAATGTGATGAGCAAGTTTGGAAGATTATGCGTGATTAGGAACTGCAGGAATTAGCTTTACTATTCTAAAACTCAGAGAGAGGAGCCTTAACAGAAAGCTACACATAGAGTCCTGGAGGAAGGTCCGTCCACAATTCCCACAATGCAAGTGGGGCAGTGGCCAATCAAAAGAAAGCTAGGCCTCCTAAACTGTCTTGTATACAGTGCAATTAAAGTCACAAAGGATAAGCCCAAGATTTTATGAGTCATCCAATTGTATAAGAACAAGAGGGAATTTGCTGCCTGTGTCTGCCAATGTAAGAATTATTGTTGTGGTGGTAATGCATCAGGAGAAAATAGACCTAAACTTTGTTACATTTCAAAATCACAAGGGAGACAGAAAATATTTTAATGACCTTTAAAGAGCATAATATTTTAAGGGTGGTGTATAATTAAGGGCTGTGAAGAATGAGCTAGAGTGGAAATGTGACACTGGGAAAAACTGCTGCCGTCAGGAAAGTACTGTTGCTTTTCGACCTTGTGAGTACAGATGATCTACCATGTCCCACAACTCTGACATTATAAATTATACCATGTCATTCACTATATAAAATATCAACCAAGTGCAATGAAGGACAAATGGATGTCAGCTTCATATTTTATAGGAAACAGGAATAAATAGAGGATTGGACAGTCGCTATTCACTTTCTTATGTGTTCCAGAAAAATTGTTCAGTGGAAATGAAAAAGAAAAAGCCTTCGACCAGTGTTGACATCCAATGCATTACTAGTTATTGGTGCTACCTTGATAAACCTGGCAACAAATTTTCATGCAGCAAGATCCCAAATAACAGCAGATCATATGCACCATCGATGAATTGGTTCAATCACTGTTCCTTCCAATAAGAACATAAGAAATGGAAGCAGGAGTAGGCCATGCAGCCCAGCAAACCTGCTCTGCAATTCAATACGACCATGGCTGAACTTTGACTTCAACACTCCTGTCTCCATATCCCTTGATTCACCTAGCACACAAAGAAATCTATCAGCTTCAGTCTTGAATAAACTCATTAACTGAGCATCCACAGCCCGGAGAGAATTTCAAATACTCAGAACTCAGCGGAGATAGTTCTTCTAATCTCAGTCTGGCTGATTCCTTATCCTGAGGCTATGAACTTGCCTCCTTGACTCTCCTGCCAGGTGAAACAGCCTCTCCGTTTGTACCCTGTCAAGCCCTCCAGGAACTTATTTAACATTTCAATAAGATCACCTCTCATTTTACTAAACTCAAGAGAATATAGACCCATTCTACTCAATCTCCTGTAGGACAGCCCCCTTATTCCAGGAATCAGTCAAGTGAACCTTTGTTGCACCCTATCTTAAGCGAGTATATTCTTCCTTAGATAAGGAAACCAAAAATATGCACTGTACTCTAGGTGTGGAATCGCCAAAGCCCTACTCAATAGCAGCAAGACTTCCTAACTCTTATAGATCAACCACCTTGCAATAAAGACTAACACATTTGCCTAACTAATTGTTTGCTGTGCCTGCATGTTAACTCTGTTATTCATGTTCAAGAACATGAGTTCGGAGGGGGGAAGGTGTTTGAGGGAGTAAGGGTGGAGGAAGGAGTAAAGAAGGAGTAAGGGGTGAGAGGTGTCTAGGTGAATGTGCAAGGGAGGGGTCTGTGGAGTCAATGACTGCCTTCTGGGGAGTGACTGAGGGTGCACTCCTCCGAATCATATCCCATTCTGTTGAGGGCTTCCAACAGCTCTGTGTGATGTTTCCCAGCCTTCTGCTGACTCTCCACAATGAATCGGAAGGCCAAATCCAGAGGCTCATCATCTGACTCAAACCTCATAGATGCCTCTTCCCCAACAGTCCTCTGAGTGCTGGGGAGCTTGGCTGAACCTGCCTCCTTCTGCTGTGGACACGTGTCCATGTGGTGACCACCAGATTATAAACCTGAGCCTGCTCTCGATCTAGGTCCCACTGAGGTGTGTGTCTCTGCGCTGGTGGAGGGTGTGTGTAAGTGCTGTGGCTGTTCTTTCAGGCTGCTTATTTCCAGCTCTTCAATGGAGGAGGTGTCCTCTTGGCTGGAGGTGAGGACGTGAATGGAGCTGAGGGATTGGCTGACTGAGGGTGTCAGTTGCTTTGCAGAGCTCCCTGCTAACCAAAATAGTGATAATTAGTGCATGGCAGCAGAGTCTGAAGAAGGAGAGAGAGCACTCACAGTTGTGTTGAGAGAGGGATGATGTGGTGCAGGATCCTCACGTGGGTATTCGCCGCCGAACTCACTGTTCCTGCTGGCATAGTCCATGTCCTCACCAGTCAGTGTGATGCCACACTCCTCAAATTGAGTGAGGGGCCTAATGTGGGCCACTTGACCCCCGGTCTGGGACCTCTCCCTGCTGCTGTGAGCCAGCTACTCCTGCATGAAAACAGATGGAGAGAGTGTGAGCAGGACACATGACACTGCATGGAATGTTTGTGTGGTGAGTGGAGCTATGGATGGGATGAGGACGTGAGCTCCAGAGGATATGAGCCTGATGGAGATGTGAGGGTGTGTGTGCGAGTTAGTGGTGTTGTTCCTTGAGTTGTGAGATCCCTGTGGATGTGTGATGAGTTTGTGACTGTGTGAGATGAGATTGGTGAGGTGGTTGACTTACTCTGGCGGAATGGATGAGAGCATTAGTTCTCTTCCTGAACTGGATGACTGACCTCCTCTGTGCTCCGGTGGCGCTGACCACCGTTGCCACCACCTCCCAGGCCCGATTGGTGACGCTGGTGGACCTCCTGTGGCCAGAGTGGGGGTGGAGGACATCGCAGCGGCCTTCCTGTGAACAAAAGGGTTATTAACCATTTGTGGCCTGGTCTTGCGTGATGTTTTAAGTATTTTCATGCTTGTTTAATGTGTATTAAGGTTCAGACTTTAAACTGGTTTAAACTCTAATTTGTTTTTCCTCTCCCCTGGAGCTCGTGATCTGTGGGTACTTTTGGCACCTTGAGTTCATCTCAATTTAGGAATCCATATTTCTGAGAGCTCATGGAAATGTGAAAGTTTGAATACAATTACTGAGTGTGCCTAAGTCAATTTAATGTAAGGTTTAATCGTGGATTTGTGGGAACTCAATGACCAGTTAAATGTGAGCATTATAAGCACAGTCTGGATGGATGTGGAATTAGTGTTGGGATTTTGTGTTATCACATCCTTCCCAGATAAAAGAAAGAGAGGCTTTTAAGAGGAGGTAATGCGTTTGGGTGAGAATGAGTTTGAGATTTTGAATCAGTGCAGAATGGGGAGCACAGATAACATCAGGAATTAGAAGTTGAGTTAAATGGGGAAAAGAATAGGTTAAGCTGCAATGAAATGAAAGAGAATGGAAAATTCTGTTTTTTTCATAGCTTAACTAAAGAATTGTGAGTTTGCAGTGTTCTGTCTCTTTAAAAGCCTGCCTGTGGCTGTGAAAGACTTAAATCATAACTGCTTAAAATTTACGAGCTGTGAGAAACTGTGATTGCTTTTCTTTTGTGTGAAAGCTTACAGGCTTCTTTGCATTTTGAAGTATGTTGAAAGTTTCCTTGTGAGAATTCACTTTTCTTTAGTTTTTTTTGATTATAGCCTTGAAAACTCAATTGAAGAAAGAACCACAAGACCGCCGATGTCATTTATTTGTTTTCCTTCCTTCAAAAGCACGTGCTCCCCTTTTCTGTGTGCATGTGTGTGTGCGTGACTTTATGATTTGAATTAAAGGGGAAGCGTACTTTATTTTTAAATATTTGGAGTAACTATAATTAATTCTGTGTTGGGTTGGATTGATCCTGGGTTAAAAACTTCCTACAAATTTTAAGGATTGGAGGATTTTGGCTCCTGCCACAGTTCTCAAGGGAACAGAGGGAATTTATTTTTAATTTCGGATGTGTTGCTAATTGGAACTTGGAAACAAACATTTTAGGTCTGAAACAATGGGCGACCTGAACTCAAAGAAAAGGGGAAACTGAGAAATTTGGAGACACTTGACAATTAATCTAAAATCCTGCAAGCTACAGTGCTGAGAGAAATTAGCTAGGTTTAAAGATTCAAGTTTCTGGTAAGAGTGACCTTCAGTGTGACTCTAAAGCTAAAACACATTGGCACAACTATGGATAAAGCTCCAGTCATTTTTAAGTTCTAAACTTTCATACCAAAGTTACAACATCTACACAGAAAGTAAGTATGCATTTAGAGCAGTGCACGACTACATGATAGCAAGGAGTCATAGAGGGTATGTCACCTCAGGGGGAAGACAGGTACAACATGAAGCGATGGTTAGAGACATGATAGAGGCTTCAGTGGTGAAAGTTAAGGCACACCAGAAAGGTACAGACCCCGAACAGCGAGGTAGCCAACAGGCAGATGTGGCCGCCAAGAAGGCAGCCATAAATGGCGCAGAATATGAGGCAGCTGTGGTAGCAGACAGGCCAGAGGAAGTAAACATGGTAAAATTGCATTGGGCAGGAGGAGAAAGCACAGTGGGAGAAGCATGGAGCAATTAGGGGCACGAATGGTCTCTGGCAGATAGAGGGAAGAGTGGTAGCACCGAACTACATCCAACATAAGCTCATGGAAATATACCATGGGAACTCACACCATGGGCGGGAAGCCATGATGGGAAGAATGAGCAGATGTTAGTGGTGGCAAGGTACGGGAACAGAAGTGGCCAAATATTGCCAGCAATGCATAGTATGCACCCAGCACAACCCAGGGAGGCCTATTAAAATCCACATGTCATACCAACCCTGACCTAGGGACCATGGGAGCATGTGCAGTTAGATTTTATGGGGCTCCTACCACCTGGCCGAGGGGAGACCTACTGTTTGATCATCATTGATCAGTTTACCAGGTAGATAGAAGCAGATTCCAACCAAGGGACGCATTTTACCGGGAGGACTGTAAAGGAATTATGCAGGTTACTGGGAATAAAAGGGAAATTCCATAAACCATATCACCCACAAAGCTCAGGATTGGTTGAGCAAATGAATGAGACACTGAAGAAAGCTTTAGCCAAAGCCACCCAAGAGATAGGGAAAGGATGGGCTGGCTTTTTACCCAACTTCCTCATGGTACTTAAGGACAACCAGATTAACCCTGTATGAGCTAATGACAGGAAGGGCTATGAGATTGCCAGGAGACACTGTAACTGGGAATAAGGAAGTCGGACCCATGAGGGAAAGGGTCAAGCAATTTGCGAAGGAACTGTGCAAGCAATTGTACAAGCTAAAGCATGAGGCCAATGATCAGCAGATCATATGAGATATGGAAATTGAAGCAGGCGTGGAGAGGGTGAAAGTGCCCAAGTAGTAGAGAGAGTAATGGTAAAAAGTAGTGCCTGAGAAGCCTGGATTTGCGCCAAAGTGGGCCATGAGATAATAATGACTAGTGATACCTGAGCCTGCATTGACATGAAGCGGAAGGGGCGCTAGAAACATTGGTCACAAGTAAAATCATTTCATGGCTGATTTGTTTACTCCACAGAGGGATCAAGGCAGATCCCAGAAACTAACTATATCATCACAGGTTGAAACATGGGCCCCAACACATGGATCGCGATATGCACAGGACTACTGGCCACAATGGTATCTGCGTACACCAGATGGTCCGGGAGGGAACACTACGGGACCTGGCAAATGAACTATGCCACCCTGCCTGGAACTGGAACCAGGTCTGGTGAATGGAATAGTGTTAGTAAGAGAAAACAAAGGTATCATATGATAAAGTATATCATGAGTTGATACCCATGATCCTAAATATATCAGATATAGATTTACCCCTGTGGTGATTGGCTAAAACCTGGGCATTATAAACGGGACTGTTAAAGGAAGTCTTAAAGCAAGTAGCCCAGTGTAACAGCAGTGGGGACAGAACACCCCCCCCCCCTCCCCCCCACCCCGTCCACCTCCTGGGAAAGGACAATGGAAGCGTAGCCCGGTGAACAACACTGCCACAATATTTAATACAGGAACCTCAGTAGAAAACTCAATTGATTTGGCCTCAGTAGATCACAAGGTCCACAAATTAAGTGCCCAACTTAAGAAATACTAGAAAAGGAACAGGAAGTCCAAGACAGACAACTCGGTATGGACCAAGATCTGATCCAGGCAGTATAGGCCTTGGCAAGTGTATTGGAGAGTCACGCACAGACCATTAATGAATGAATTAATGAAGGGCATAATGTCTCACAGAAAGCAGCCGGAAATGATGTCTGCAGTACCTATTGATCATGGGTGCTCGAGCAGCCGCGAGAAAATCTAAGGCATCTCCATGAGGGGAAGGTAGCCCTGTGGATCACAAATGAACAACTGATCAACCTGTCTAGAAAGACAGGAGTGAGCGTGACTGGTTGCCAGCTCAGAGGTTTAACACATGTGTATCCAATTAATGCGGAATGTGTTGTGAAAAATTATGTGTTGCTTGGTATTGTCCTGGCATTTCCTGTATTAACAGAACTAACACCAGGTAGAACATTATACAGGGTGGAGAATATAGGGGTGATTAGAGGGAGCTATTATGTGAGTTAACACAACTTGCCATCATACGTAGTAGAAATAGAGGGGAACATGATAGGTACTACCTTAGAATGATGTTGCGTAGCATCCTCCTCAGTAGTGTGCCCCATCCGATATATGAGACAGAAGAGGCCAGGTGTGGATTTAATGCAACAGCCAATTGTGCAATGGGAGCTTTATGGGCTACAATGGAACCAACTGATGTCGCATATTTAGGAAAAAGAGAAATATTTTATTACCATGTTAAAACGGGAATACCTCTATGGGAATGGCCTATGCCCGCTGACCAGTCACACAGCTTGTTTGCAACCGCAGGTGCCAAGCCCGGGTGGGGAGGGTGGAACTGGTGGACATCCACAAGCGGGACATGATTAACGTGCACATCGAAGAAGATATAAAGGATAACCTAACAGAATATATTGACCAGATCTCCCACCCAATCCCACCTCTGCCTGAACATCTTACTGCAATACAGGAGGAAATTAGGAGCGTGTATAGGGCCAACTTCACACTGCAACAGAGGAGCAAGGGCATAGATAATGATATAGAGCAAATGGACGTTACTACTTGGTGGGAGGACCTCTGGAATTGGGGCCTCAATGTACAGATCCACCCGTGGATCAGGATAATCTCCCATGTCTTGGCAGTAGCCCAGTTAGCACTGCTGTTGTACTTGACATGCCTCACATATAGTTTGAGGAGGCAACGGAAGGCCCAAACGCTGGCTAAGACTCCGGAACACATGGAAGAGAAGGGACTTCTGAAAAAGAGGAGCCACTGCTTGAGAGGGGACAATTTGGTCTTCACCCTAGCAAAGTCAACTGCGGTACAGAAAAGATATATGGAGTTTAGTGCGGTTCAAATTGTATAGCCAGCTCTCTGTGAATCCAAGTCAGTGCATGGCCAGCACAAGGACGGTGAGGGACAGGGAGATACCATTGGCCATTTTGGGCCCTGCCAAAAGCCAAAAGGGGAGACTGCTAGAGTGTACAAGGTGTTTTTCATTTGTTAACAAAGGTAACTTAGGTATTTGGTAGCATAGCATGACAGCAGTAGTAGTTGTAGCCATGAAAAGATATTAGGAAGGAGCCTGTAAAGCAAAGGCTGCTGGGCTACTTGACATATGTTAGCCTAGACACAGGACACAGCAAAAACTAGCCCAGTCTAGCCCATAGTATGTGTGAATCCAGTCATTATAGGTAGATATGTCCTAGTCAATTAGAATGCTAAATAAGACGAGACAGGGGTTCTACAACACTTAGCGTTCATTGTGACAGCCGTTGAAGATAACAAGGTGACAGTCACTGCAATGTCAAGAGACACAGCGAAACAAGACAGTTGGTCTAAGGTAGTTAACACCTATTGTGATAGATTGCGAGCCTACGTGACTAAAAACACATCTTCATTCACAAAAGGACAGGGACTAAATGTATAAAAGACTATGTAACAACTCAGAGGGCGGAGCACTGACTTGTATTGGATTGACTAAGACCGACTCTCCCTGTGTTCGCTGGAATAAATGATTGAAAACTGTACCCGAGTCTCCATGGTGTCAATTTTACCACAACAAAAGTGACAAAATACTTGTTTAACATCTTTGCCATTTCCTATTCCACATTATAGTTTCTCTTGTCTCTGCTGCTAAGGGAACAATGCATACTTCTGTTCATCTCTTCTTTCTTACAAATTTGCAAAAGTTCTTGCAATTTGTTCTTGCAATGGACACGAAACAGAGGGTAGCCATAAATGGGTCTTTTTATGGTTGGCAGGTTATAATGAGTGTTGTGCCACAGGGATCAGTGCTGGGCCCTCAGCTTTTTACAATTCATATAAATGACTTCAATGAAGGGATTGAAGGTATGTTTGCTAAATTTGCTGATGATATGAAGGTAGACAGGAAAGTAAGTTATGAAGAGGATGTAAGGAGACTACAAGTGATCATAGATAGATTAAGTGAATGGGCAAAGACCTGACAAATGGAGTATAATGTGGGAAAATGTGAAACTGTTCATTTTGGCAGGAAGAATAAAAAAGAAGCATATTGTTTAAATGGTGAGAAATTGCATAGCACTGAGGTGCAGAGGGATCTGGGTGAACCTAGTGCATGAATAGGACAGCTAATAGAATGTTATTGTTTATTGCGATGAGAATTGAATATAAAAGTAGGACGGTTATGCTTCAGTTATACAGAATACTGGTGAGAGCACATCTGGAGTATTGTGTACAGTATTGGCCTCCTTATTTAAAGAAGGATGTAACTGCATTAGAAGCAGTTCAGAGAAGGTAATGGACAGGTTGTCTTATAAGAAATGATTGAACAGGCTAGGCTTGTACCCACTGGAGTTTAGAAGAGTAAGAGGTGACTTGAAGAAACATATAAGATCCTGAGGAGTCTTGACAAGGTGGATGTGGAAAGGATGTTTCCTCTTGTGAGAGAATCTAGAACTAGAGATCACTGTTTAAAAATAAGGCATTGCCCATTTAAGACACAGATGAAAAGTTTTTTTTTCTCTGAGGGTAGTGAGTCTTTGGAGCTCCCTTCCTCAGTGGAAGGCAGAGGAAGCAGGGCCTTTGAATGTTTTCAAGGCAGATGTAGATAGATTCTTGATAAACAATGAGGTGAAAGGTTATCGGGGGTAGGCGGAAGGTCAGATCAGCCATGATCTTATTGAATGGCAGAGCATGCAAAGAGGGCCGGTTGACCTACTCCTGCTCCTCGTTCATATGTTTGTATGTTTTTATATTTCTTGCTACTTTACTTTCATATTCTGTTTTCTCCCTTTTTATCAATTTGTTGGTATCTTTTGCTGATTTTTAGATGTCTCCCAATCCTTAGACCTAGTTTCTTTTGTTCGACAATGTAAGCATTCTCTTTTAATGTAATACTACTTATAACTTTTTCAGTGGCGTTTTATTCCTCAATGGATCATTTATTCATGGAAAATCATGAATTATTTCTTTAAATGTCATATCTTAATCATCATAATCTTTTAATCTAATTTCCAAATCTGCCCTCATCAACAGCTTGCCCCTCATAGCTCTGTAATTGGCTTTATTTAAATTTAAGATCCTGGGCTGAATTGTCTGGCTGCGGAGATGTGTTACGGTGCACAAATGGCCATATTTTGATTTCTTTTGGAGGAAATGTGATTTCCCTCGGCATTCCCGATCCTGCACCATTTTCCTCTGGCCTTTTTCCAAAACGCACCCCTGCCCCCACAGAGGTCAAGTCCCCCATTTTAAATGAAGGACGATAATCAGATTTCCTCTCACATATCCTTTTTGTCTGGTGGTGCAGGATTTTGGAACCATTAGAAGCGCACCAGGTTTGAGAGTTCATGAAGAAAACAGAAAGCCTGCTTAGGAGTCAGAAACCTTCTGAAAGGTAAGCATAAAATACGAATTTGGAATTAGGAGCAGCAGTAGGCCACTCGGCCCCGCGAGCCTTGACATCTTCAACTGTTGCTATTAGGTGCTGTATTGTAATGTCGCCAGCGGTGGGGCTGTCCCTCAACTCGAGGGTGATGTCTACCCAGAGTCCTGTGTTTCTGCCATGGGACTGAACAAGCTGGTTCTTGGCTCACAGATCTTTGGGTACATGGGCCTTTTTTTTTGCAAAAATATACTTTATTCATAAAATATCTTCAATCACATTCCAAACCATTTCAAAAACACCATTACAAGGGTACAATCCAGGTTAAACTTTTACAAAATGTATCACCAGGTGCATCAGTACAAACAATATTACAATCATTTACAGTCTTTCATTTTGAGCTGTACAGCCCGAGGGGCTCTAAACAGTTCCCAGTCTCTCGGTGTGCTGTGGCAGAAAGGTCTTAGACAGCGACCCTTCCCCATTGCGCCTTTGCGGCAGCTGCCCCAAGCTTTAGTGCGTCCCTCAGCACGTAGTCCTGGACTTTGGATTGTGCCAGTCCGCAACAATCGGTCGGGGACAACTCTTTGTGCTGGAAGACCAACAAGTTTCGGGCAGACCAAAGCGCGTCTTTCACCGAGTTGATGATCCTCCAGCTGCAGTTGATGTTTGTCTCGGTGTGTGTCCCTGGGAACAGCCCGTAGAGCAGAGTCCTGTGTCACAGAACTGCTCGGGATGAACCTCAACAGAAACCACTGCATCTCTCTCCAGACTTTCTTTGCAAAGGCACAATCCACAAGGAGGTGAACAACGGTCTCTTCCCCACCACAGCCACCTCGAGGGCAACGTGCAGAGGGGGTGAGACTCCTGGCATGTAGGAAGGATCTGACGGGGAGGGCCTTTCTCACCACCAGCCAAGCCACGTCTTGGTGCTTGTTGGAAAGTTCTGGCGATGAGGCATTCTGCCAAATGACTTTGACAGTCTGCTCGGGGAACCATCCCACAGGGTCCACCCTCTCCTTTTCCCTCAGGGCCTCTAGGACGTTGCGTGCTGACCACTGCCTGATGGACTTGTGGTCAAAGGTGTTTTTCTGCATAAATTTTTCCACGAGGGACAGGTGGTACGGCACGGTCCAACTACTTGGAGCGTTCCGCGGCAGCGTGGCCAGTCCCATCCTTCGCAACACCGGGGACAGGTAGAACCTCAGCACGTAGTGACACTTGGTGTTTGCGTACTGAGGGTCTACGCACCGCTTGATGCAGCCACACACAAAGGTGGCCATCAGTATGACGGCGATGTTGGGCACGTTTTTTCCCCCTTTATCTAGAGGCTTGTACATCGCGTCCCTGCGGACACGGTCCATTTTCGACCTCCAGATAAAGCGGAAGATGGCTTGAGTGATCGCCATCGCGCAGGAGTCTGGAATGGGCCAGACCTGCGCCACGTACAGCAACAGCGAGAGTGCCTCACACCTGATGACCAGGTTCTTACCCGCAATGGAGAGGGAGCGTCGCTCCCACATGCCCAGTTTCCTTTTCACCATAGCCACTCGCTCCTTCCAGTTTCTAACGCATGCCCTGGTCCCTCCGAACCATATCCCCAGCACCTTCAGGCCGTCAGCCCTGACAGTGAAGGGGACAAAGGATCGGTCAGCCCAGTTCCCAAAGAACATGGCCTCGCTCTTCCCACGATTTACCTTGGCTCCCGAGGC
The DNA here is from genome assembly GCF_964194155.1 of Cetorhinus maximus. Lineage (NCBI taxonomy): Eukaryota > Metazoa > Chordata > Chondrichthyes > Lamniformes > Cetorhinidae > Cetorhinus > Cetorhinus maximus. The sequence continues at coordinate 41,486,188 of NC_135889.1, read as the reverse complement.
CAGTTCGAACTGGTCGCAGATGTGGATCAGTCTGCGCACCGACAGCGGATCCGAGCAGAAGACGGCGACGTCGTTCATGTACAGGGAGGCTTTTACCTGAGTGCCTCCACTGCCTGGGATCGTCACTCCTCTTATGCCCGGATCCTTCCTGATGGACTCGGCAAAGGGTTCTATGCAACACACGAAAAGAACAGGCGAGAGAGGACAGCCCTGCCTGACTCCAGATTTAATCGGAAAGCTATCTGTTTCCCACCCATTGATTGAGACTGCGTTACTGATGTTAGTGTAGAGCAGTTGGATCCAATTTCGAATTCCCTCCCCAAACCCCATTTTGGAGAGCACATCCACCATGTAGGTGTGCGATATTCTGTCAAAGGCCTTCTCCTGATCCAAGCTGATGAGGCAGGTATCCACACCCCTGTCCTGTACATAGGCAATCGTATCCCTGAGCAGCGCGAGGCTGTCAGAGATCTTCCTGCCTGGCACAGTGCAGGTCTGGTCAGGGTGAATCACCAATTCCAGAGCGGATTTGACCCGATTGGCGATGACCTTGGACAGAATCTTATAGTCCACATTCAACAGTGAAATGGGTCGCCAATTTCTAATTTCCTCCCTTTCCCCCTTGTGCTTGTAGATGAGGGTGATGATACCTTTCCTCATGGATTCTGACATACTACCGGCCAGGAGCATACTCTCGTACACTCCTAGCAGGTCTGGGCCGATCAAGTCCCACAGAGCCGAATACAACTCCGCCGGCAAGCCGTCGCTTCCGGGAGTTTTACTCTTCTCGAAGGACTCGAGGGCCTTAGTCAGTTCATCAGGAGTTAGCGGTTTGTCCAGGCTCTCCCGCGTACTGTCGTCTAAGACCTCCGTGATAGAGGACAGGAAGGACTGGGAGGCCGTGCTGTCCGTGGGCTTCACGTCATACAATCCGGCATAAAAGGATTTGCTGATCCTCAAAATGTCGGACCGTGATGACTTTACTGAGCCGTCTTCTTCCTTCAGGCTGCTGATCACAGAGCTCTCTCTGTGTACCTTTTGGAAGAAGAAACGTGAGCACGTCTCATCCTGCTCCACGGAGCGGACTCTGGAACGGAAGATGATCTTGGAGGCCTCCGAGGCAAAGTGCGAGGCTTGCTGGCTCTTCACCTCTTGGAGCTCCTCCTTGACATCGACCCCCATCGACTGCAGCCGGAGCAGATTCTGCATGTTTTTCTGGAGTCGGGACATTTCCCTCTGTTCCTTTCTAGCTTTCTGGGTGCCTTTGAGGATGAAAAACCTCTTGATGTTTCCCTTGATCGCTTCCCACCAGTGTGTCAGGGACTCAAAGAGGGGTTTCACGGTTCTCCAACCTTTGTAATCCCTCTTGAGCTCCTCAATGTTCTCTGGGGTCAGCAGTTGCACATTTAGCTTCCATGCCCCCCTGCCCACCCTCAGGTCCTTCTCCAAGTGGCAGTCCGCCAGTAGGAGGCAGTGGTCAGAGAAGAACACCGGCTTGACATCGGTGGATCTGACTGTGAATGCACGGGACACAAACAGGAAGTCTATCCTGGAACGAATGGACCCATCTGGCCGCGACCAGGTGTATCTACGCTGCGCTCCATCTGCAGGGTTGCTGAAGACGTCGTGCAGCTTGGCATCCTTAACTGTTTCCATCAGGGATCTGGACGTAGCGTCCAATCTGCTGTCGGCCCTGCTGGATCGTCCAGCCGCATCGATGATGCAGTTGAAGTCACCGCCCAGAATGACCGGCCTGGAGGTCGCCAGCAGCAGTGGGAGCTGCTGAAAAACCTCCAGCCGCTCAGCCCCTTGTGCCGGGCCATACGCGTTAATTAACCGGAGTGGAGCGTTCTTGTACATTACGTCTGCTACGAGGAGTCGCCCGCCCACCACCTCCTTAACCTCGGAGACGGTGAAGTTGCCTCCCCGCAGCAGAATACCCAGGCCGGAGGAACGAGAGTCATTTCCGCCCGACCAGATTGATGGCCCATGGGACCACCATCGTGACCATTGCCTGTAGGAGCTGAGGTGCGGTATCGCACACTCCTGCAGAAACAACAGGTCAGCTTTGACCTTGGCAAGGTAGTCCAAGGTCGCAACACATCGCGTAGTAGATTTAATGCTATGCACATTTATGGATAAAATCTTTAAACCCATTTTAAAGCATTTATTCTCCTACCAAACCCACTGTCTCTGAGAGTCCCAGACCTTTAGTCTGCTCCTTCATACCCGTAGTGAGCTCAAATTCCTTCACTTTGGATGGGCTGAGGTAGATCTCCTTGGCAGTGTTCTGTTCAGGTGGCATCTGGAGGTTCACGTAGAGAGCGGGTTTTGAGATGACCTTTGCTGGAGAAGCTTCTCCAAAACTCACCCCCTCTGGTGTGTTGCTGTTCCCGGCTTCCTGGAGCTGGGGTGCGATGATTACCTCACTGCTCCCAGATTCCAGGGGCTGTGGTGCACTGGCCTCCTCAGGTTGCAGGCAAAGTTGGGGTGCGCTGGTCTCCTTGTTGTCTCCAATGTTCTGGAGCTCGGGTGTCTCGTCCTCCAACGCCCTGGAGCTTTGCCGCCTCTTCTGTCAGTGCCGCCCTGGCAATTCTTCATCCGAAGAGCTGCTGCCCTTGTCATTCATGTCGGATGGGAAACGCCTCTTGCCGCTTTTCTGGGAAATGGCTTTGCTTCTTCTTCGCTCCTTCTTCCTTTTGGTGTTCTTCACCGTCCGCCACTCCCCCTGCTGCTTTTCCACTGCTGCCTCCTCCTCCATTGATTCGCTGTCCTGAGGACCGGGAGGTTCAGGGGGTAGTGCTGTTGATTGGCTCTCTGTTGCCTCAATCTCTTTCTCCACCTTGTCTCTCTCTGTGTCCTCCTTTGTCTCGTTGAGCTCCCTGGGGGCCTTGGTGGTTGGAGTGACACGAAACATTTCTTCTGCTTCCCCCTCGTTGGCTTTGGCTGCCTGTGCGTAAGTACGGCAGCATTTGGGGCAGGTCCTGTAGAGGTGACCTGCCTCGCCACACAGGTTGCAGCACTTGGCCTGTTTGCAGTCTTTTGTCTGGTGCCCTTCCTGTTTGCAGATCTTGCAGAGGGAGGCGCTGCAGTTGGCCGCCACATGACCAGCCTTGCCGCATGAGCGACAATGCTTGGGTTGCCCAGCGTAGACCAGGTAGCCACGGTTTCCCCCGATAGCGAAACTGGAAGGAGGGTGGAAAATGGCTCCCTTACCATCGGTCTTTAGCGTGACCTTAAACAGGCGTTTGCCTGTCCAGATCCCCAACTCGTCTCGAATCTCGGTGCCGCTCCCCACCTTATCGAAGTACCTGGTGAGGAAGGTGACCACGTCGGCGACAGGGACGAAGGGGTTGTACAGATGCACCATCACCACACTTTCCCGTTGCAACGGCAGAGAAAAGAGCGGCTCCACCGTCAGGATCTTCATCTCCGGCAGGTCTCTCTTTTCCTCGAACACCCTCAGGAGCTGGACGCAGTCTGCCACCCGCTTGAACGTCACGTTGAAAAAACCAGCTTTGGGGAAGTCCTGCAGGGATACGATCTCCGGAGCTTCGAAGCCGCACGCCTTCAACAGGATCCTCCTGGCGAAGAAGACCCGATCCATAGGTGATCCTCCTTCGCTGTCGTTCACCGTGACTCAGACGGTGATAGGTAACCCATGGTATGGATTTCGATTGGTTTTAGCCTTTCCATCCCGACCTTGCCTTGGCAGGATCATGGTGTCGCCCCTGCAACACTTGATCTTAGCCAAAAGGCCAGGATGCCCCATGAGGTAGTGAGATCCAGGGTGCAGGGTTTGCTCCCTTGTCTTTCCTTCTCTGCTGCCGCTCTGCCTCGTCATTAAGACGTTGTGACTCGAAGCATGACGCAGCTTAATGGACAAGTTGTTGCCATTTTAAGTGATTGGTAGCAAACTCCTCCCAATCATTAATGTCAATGCTGCCACGATTCAGGAGAACTTCTGAGCGAATGGTTGCTGAAAGTATGCAGAGCACGCATATTGTGACATCAATTAGCATATAATTCTGATTTGATGTCAGTGGTGCCATTTTGGACCTCAACACTCTAGCTAATGTCATCTTCAACAGCTGAATACACATTCAACAGCAGGAGCGACCTCCCATCAATGTTATTTAAAGTGGTTATCATTACTTACAGGTTAGGTGTTGGTTGATTTCTCTATTGCTTTTATTTCACAAGTGTTTAGTGATTTAAAGTTTCAATGTCTACAGGGAGTAGTATGACAGATGCTGAAGGTTTTTTTTTACACAATTCAATAGCTCCCATATATCGGTACACTAGTAGATATTCCCCTTGTAATACAGCATGATTTGGAAAACGAGCAGAGGCCAGCAGAGCAAAACAAGTTGCTGAATGAAGGTGGAGAAGACGGAGAAGAACACTGTAGATGGTGTTAGAGGATGACCTCAAACTACCCTGTGTACTGCATTATCTTGGCATGGGTGGCAGTAGTGTGAGCTGACAGGGCAATGACAAGGACGAGGGCCGAATGTCTGCCCGTGTTGAGGGCCCTGTCAACCACTGTGTGGGGGGTCGGGGTGGGGGGGTGGGGTGGGTGTTGGGAACTCGGTTAAGGAAGAAGGAAGACATGTCAGAAGCGCCATTTTGGAAAGTGGCATCATCAGAACAGATGCGACGGAGGCGAAGGAACTGAGAGAATGGGATGGAGTCCTTACAGGAAGCGGGGTGTGAGGTGCTGTAGTCGAGGTAGCTGTGGAAGTCGGTAGGCTTGTAATGAATATTGGTGGACAGTCTATCACCAGAAATTGAGACAGAGAGGTCAAGGAAGGGAAGGGAAGTGTCGGAGATCGACCGTGTGAAGGTGATAGAGGGGTGTAAATTGGAAGCAAAATTGATTAATTTTCCAGGTCCAGATGAGAGCATGAAGTGGCACCGAAACAGTTATCGATGTACCAAGAAAAGAGTTGTGGGAGGGGGCCTGAGTTGGACTGGAACAAATAATGTTCCACATACCCCATGAAGAGACAGGCATAACTGGGGCCCATGCGGGTACCCATAGCCGCATCTTTTATTTGGAGGAAGCCATGGCCACACCAAGCCATAGCCACACCTTTTATTTGTTGGGATGGTGTTGGTTACAGAACATGTCTGTTAAAGAAGTCTTGGTAGTCTTCGGTATGTTAACAGCAATCTTTATTAACTACTTGTAACTATATAGCAATAACCTGCTCACTGACGCTCAGTTTGGGTTCCACCAGGTTCAGTCAGCTCCTGACCTCATTCCAGCCTTGGTTTAAATATGGATAAAAGTGCTGAACTCCAGAGGTGGGGTGAGAGTGACTGCCCTTGACATCAGGGCAGCATTTGACCGAGTGTGGCATCAAGGAGCCCTAGCAAAACTGGAGTCAATGGGGAACCGGGGGAAAATTCTCTGCTGGTTGGAGTAACACCTGACACAAAGGAAGATGGTTGTGGTTGTTGGAAGTCACTCATCTCAGGTCCAGGACATCACTGCAGGAGTTCCTCAGGGTAGTGTCCTAGGTCCAACCATCTTCAGCTGCTTCATCAATGACCTTCCATCCATCATAAGGTCAGAAGTGGGGATGTTTGCTGATGATTGCACAATGTTCAGCACCATTTGTGACTCCTCAGATACTGAAGCAGTCCATGTCCAAATGCAGCAACACCTGGACAATATCCAGGCTTGGGCTCAGAAGCGGCAAGCAACATTTGCACCACACAAGTGCCAGGCAATGACCATCTCAACAAGAGAGAATCTAACTATCGCCCCTTGACATTCAATGGCATTACCATTGCTGAATTCCACATAATCAATATCATGGGAGTTACAATTGACCAGAAATTGAAATGGACCAGCTATATAAATACTGTGGTATAAAAGCAGGTCAGAGGCTAGGAACCCTGTTACAAGTAACTCACCTTCTGACTCCCCCAAGCCTGTCCACCAACTACAAGGCACAAGTCAGGAGTGTGATGGAATAGTCCCCACTTGCCTGGATTAGTGCAGCTCCCACAACACTGAAGAAGCTTAACACCATCCAGTACAAAGCAGCCCACTTGATTGGCAGCCTATTCACAGACATTACTCCCTCCACCACCGATGCACAGTAGCAGCAGTGTGTACCATCTACAAGATGCACTGCTGCAACTCACTACAGCTTCATAAACAGCACCTTCCAAACCCACAACTGCTACCACCTAGAAGGACAAAGGCAGCAGGCAGACAGGATCACCACCACCTGGAAGCTCCCCTCCAAGCCATTCACCATCCTGACTTGGAAATATGTCGCTGTTCCTTCACTGTCTCTAGGTCAAAATCCTGGAACTCCCTTCCCAAATGCACTGTGGGTGTACATACACCATGTTGACTGCAGCAGTTCAAGAAGGCAGCTCACCACCACCTTCTTAAGAGCAATTCAGGATGGGCAATAAATGCTGGCCTAGCCAGCAACACCCACATCCCATTAATGAATTTTTAAAAATACATGTACTATACCTCCCCCCAAGTCTTAACCCCATTGAAATACAGTAGTTTACTTCATATCTTACATTGTTATTAGTCTTATGCATTTACCTTGTTATTACTGTCTTAATGCTATTCCAACATTATTTCTACCATTGTATTAGCATTATAACAACATTCTCACCACCCCATCTCCCCCCTTCAAGTCTTTGAAGTTAGAGGTTCAGGCAGCCTGGAGGCCTTATAAGCCTTCCCCGTCTCGTTCACCATTTTGTCAGAGGAGCGGCAGGCTCTATTGGTTCTTGGCTTGTTGGCTTGGAGGTTGGACAAGCAGTGGGTATGCCTTTATTCTTTTCTTCCATTGCTTTATGTTGACTCACACTTGGTCAGTTTGGCTGTTTTATTGATCCGTGGTTGCTGTTACTCTTGGTTGTTTCTTGTAGGGAGGACGAACATGGTATTCATCTCCTTGGCACTGCTTCTTCTTTCTCCATGTGGGTAGTCTCAATGCTCTCTGAGACTAAGCAACAGCATTCCTGTGGTGAGAAGAAAGTTTAGTAGTATGCTCACCTCTGTGCTTTGTTGTCGATGGTACAAAACCAGTACCAGGTTTCAGCATCCTTTGTGGTTATGGCACGCTGGCTGGAAGTTGCAGTGTGTGTACAGTGGTTGCGGTGTCCACCAGTTGCACCATCATCATAGTTGGAGGTAGAGGCTTCTCAAACTGCACATCATTCTCTGGCACCACTTCCACTGGAGGCATCATGGTAATCTTGTAGGCGATCAGACCAATTAGGGTGTTTGAATACTTAGGATCACGCAGCTATAGCTGACTAACGACAGTGGCAGTCTTGACATCCTCCACTGTCTGGAGGAAATCCAGGGCAACACAGGCATCCCTGCTCAGGAGAGAAAAAGGCTGGTTATGGATGCCGTACATTAGCACAGAGCTCCATTTGCTGCCATACCTCAGTGGTTCCAGGATCATGCCGATGACTGGGCGTCGGACTCCTCCTGCCAGGGAAAGTGGAGTGTCTGTTGTTCGAAGCCAGAGGTGTTTGGGCCATGGTTCCTTGTCTGACAGGGCTGTAATCCTGGCAGCTGAATCTAATTTATAATTCGTTAGATGACCATTTATCAGGATGTCAGCATTCCAAAATGAAGAACTACAATATTTGATCTTACCCAAAAAGCATGGCTGTGTGTCTTCTAGGTTTTCAGTCTCGACCTCTTGGATTACCTTTGGGCTATTTGTATGGTGCTGGGGTTTTGACTTACACAGTTTGCCAAAGTGTCCCTGGCCGTTGCAAAGGAAACATTGGGCTGTACTCGCAGGACACTGATCCATTCCTGTGAGGGCGCTTCGCACTGCAGCACTGGCAAGGTCGCTATGCTGGGCAGTTCAGGAATTGCTTTCCCTGACTTGCATTGTTCCTGCATCTTTGTGACCTGATAAGCTGGACTGAGGGTTGGCTTCCACCCAAAGTTGCATTCTCTCCTGTGTTGCTCACATAGCTCAGACAGTCTAACTATCTGGATTGCCTTGTCTAGGGTTAGATCACCTTTTGCTTGTAGGTGGTCAAAGAGCGAATCATCTGCAACACTGAGCACGATCCTGTCTCTGATGGGTTCAGCCTTTAAAATCTCCATACTCGCACCCCCCTGACACCCAATAGAGATGATTTATAAAGGAATCAACAGGCTCCCCATGCTGTAGGGGGCTCTTACTGAATTTAGCTCTCCCCAATATTTTGTTGGATCACAAATTAACAAAAGTGGCAATGATTCTATCAAGCACAAACTTGCTGCCCTCTATCAGGATGACAACATTTGTCCTTCCATTGCTGCCACTCTGCTCATGCCCTTGCTGTTGCCCCTCAGCTAGCCAGCAACTGCTGCCAGCCATGCTGAGATGGTGTAGGCCACAGCCCAGCCTTCTAGGTCCAGAGTTGCTCAAGGTCATCCTCCAAGGCCATCTGCAGTCCCCTTCCAAGAAAGCCAGCAACCTTGTACCAGCTCTGTTGCATCCACAGGGATACCATTGTAGTGTAGGAACACTAGGCCAGGCAAATGCACATGGGACACAGGCACTAAGGAAATACACAAGGTTGGTTATTGACTTTTGTATGTAATGTAGCATGGTTTGATTGATAAATTTGGTTTGGAATGTTAACTTCTGGTGTCTTGTTTTTGCATTATGATGGTCATTGACAGCGGGAAGCTGTGGGACTGTTGGTGATTAGGAAATTGGGTTTGCAGTTACTGGAATCACACTGAAATTACCTGGGAAGATCTTGGCCTCCTCCTCCTCCTACAGAATAGCTGGTGATTAGGGCTGTCCTGCTATGCCGATGAGGTTTTGCAGCACACAACAGAACACTAGGAATCTTGAAACCTGCTCTGCCAAGTACTGAATGTTTTCTGCAGAGTGGCCCTTCAGCACATCGCTAGTTTTCTCTATCACATTTTGTGTGGCAGCATGGTTATCATTATATGTATGCTGTGCACGTATGCGTGGGTTGCAGACTGGAATCATGGCCCATGTCATCAGCATGTATCCGTTGTGACCCAGTAAACACTCTGTGGTTTGTTGTGGTGGCTCAAATGGATTTCCACAGAATGAAGGCATCTTGACTACTGCAGGATATTAGACATTGACCTGCATGATTCACTGCCTATGGGTTACACACATCTGCTCGTCTCTGGCAAAAGAGAATGAAATGTGATTAGCTGTCACTGACCTCCCTTGCAAAACAGCGGATGACAAATTATGAGATGTTATAAATATCTCCAGCTTTAGCTTGGAAGGAGCCAGATGCATGAAAGTTCATCACTACAGTCACCTTCGCAGCCACTGGCAATGTGGTCCTCAGTCTGCAGTCAACTTGTCATTCTGGTGCTAGATTTCATTAAGGTTGTCCTTGCAGAAGCACACACATCGCACACTGTTCCACACTGAGGTTCAGGTACGAGAATTGCTGGGTGGATCTAACCTCTTACTGAGAGCTTTACTTCCCCCCCACCCCACCTCTCTCCTTTCTCACCTAGTAGCTTGTCCTGCTCTGCCTGACTTCTGCTCATTCTCCTAGTCATGCTGTAATCCAAAGGGAATGTCTACGAGTGCACCCATGTCTGGGAGTAATAGATTTGAGCAGAAGACTTGAAGTCAGGAGAAAGTCCTTCAGCCCCATGCACACCATTCCCTGTAGAGGTTTTCAATTTGACCATAGGAAGCACCTGGCATTCGTATAGCAGTAGTTGGGATTACATAAGATATACAACACAAACAGGCCATTCAGCCCAACCAGTCCATGCCATGTTTAAGCTTCACTTCAGCTTCCTCCCATCTTTTCTCATTTAAATCTATTGTCGTAACCCTTTATTCCCTTCTCCCTCAAATTCTTGTCTAGCTTCCCCTTGAATGCATCGATACTATTCACTTCAACAACTCCTTGTGGTAGCAAGTTCCATGTTCTTTCATCCACTTTTTAGGTGAAGAAGTTTCTTCTGACTTCCCTATTGGATTTCTTGGTAATAATCTTATATTGATAGCCTCTAGTTATAGTCTTCCCCACAAGAGGAAACATTTTCTCTGTATCCACTCAGTAAAAAACTTACATAATTTTAAAGATCTCTATTTGTTCACCACATAACCATTTCTTTTCAAGAGATAAGAGACTCAGCCTATCAACCCTTTCCTGATATGCGCACCTATGCATTTAACGTATCATCCTTGTAAATTTCTCGTGCACCTTCTCCACTACCTCAATATCCTTTATATAACATTGCAGTCAGAGCTGCAAGCAGTACTCTGAGGGCAGGATTTTAAGCTTGGCGTGCAGGCGCAGGCCTGACATGCACGAGCGTGAAGTAGCGCGTGATGACATTGGGTGAGCATCCCGCCATCATCGCCCACTCGCATGATATTTCAGGCTGCGGGCACACGTGAGAGTTTTAAGCATGCCCAACAACAATTAAGAGGGCTATTAAGCCCCTTAATCAATTAACTAAATCGAATTTTTCACTGCCCATCCAACCTTATGATTGGCGGGCTGGCGAATAGGCCAGGCAGCCATTGCATTTTCTTTGCTAAACTTCATCCACGGGTGGGAACAGTGACTAAAAAAAACAATAAAAATTTTAAAAACTCATGTTTCACATGTCCCTGTTCATGTGACAGAGCCACACGAGGGGACATGCTTTCCTTATTTTTAAAATCTTGATTTCTCATGTTAAAAATCTTCACACAATTCAAAATGTTCAACAAAGTTCATTCCTTTGAAAAACAAGAAATTGGCAAGAAAGACCCATCCATGGCTTACCAATGAGGTAAAGGAAAGTATTAGTTTAAAAGAAGTTTATAAAGCTGCAAAAAAAGTAATAAGTCTGAGGATTGGGAGTATTATTAAAAAGTCAGCAAAGGGCCATCAAAAAGTCGATTAAAAGGAAAAAAAAATAGAATGTGAGACTAAACTAGCCAGGAATGTAAAAACAGATTATAAGAGCTTTTACAAGTATATAAAAAGGAAGAGAGTAGCTAAAAGAAACAATAGTCCCTTAGAAGCAGAGACAAGAGAAATTATCATGGGGAATGAGGAAAAGGCAAAGACATCAATACAAACCATTCATTCAGTCTTCATAGTATATGAAGTTATATACCAAAAATAGAGGGTAATCTAGGGGCTAATAAGTGTGAGAAAATTAAGGTAATTAATATCAGCAGAGAAATAGTACTGGAGAAACTCAAGGGACTAAAATCTGACAAACCCCAAAGACCTAATGGCCTACATCCAGGGTTCTAAAAGAGATAGCTGCAGAGATAATGGATGTGCTGGCAATGATTTTCCAAAATTCCATAGATTCTGGAACAGCCCTGGAACAGCAAATTGGAAGTTAGCAAATGTAACACCACTTCTCAAGAAAGGAGGGAGAGAGAAAATAGGGAAATACAGGCCAGCTAGCTTGGCAGGAGTCATCAGAAAAGTGCTGGAATCTCTTATTGAGGAACAAATCAACATGGTTTTACAAAAAGGAAATCCTGTTTGACAAATTTATTTGCGTTTTTTTGGGATGCAACTAGTAGATTAGATAAAGGGCAACCAGTGGATGCAGTAAACCTGGATTTCCAAACATATTCAATAAGATGCCACACAAAAGGTTAATACACAAGATATGGGCTCGTTGATTGGGGTAATATATTAGCATAGGTAGAGGATTGGTTAACGGACAGGAAGCAGAGAGTGGGCATAAACGTGGCATTTTCATTTGGCAGGCAGTGACTAGTGGAGTGCTGCAAGGGTCAGTGCTGGGGGGCTCAGCTATTTACGATCCATATTAATGACTTAGATGAAGAGACAAAAAATAATGTACCTAAGTTTGCTGATGGTATAAATCTAGGTGCGAATGCAAGCTGTGAGGAGGACTCAGTCTACAAAGAGATATAAACAGGCTAAGTGAATGGGCAACAAGGTGGCGGATGTAGTATAATGTGGGAAAGTGTGAAGTTATTCACTTTAGTTGAAAGAATAGAAAAGCAGGTTATTTTTTAAAAGGCGTGTAGCTTGTAAATGTTGATGTTCAGAGAGACCTGGTTGTACTCGTACGAGGAGCATAAAAAGTTAGCATGCAGGTACAGCAAGCAGTTAGAAAAGCAAATGTCATGTTGCCCTTTATTGCAAGGGGATTGGAGTAGAAGAATAAAAAAGTCTTGCTACAATTGTATAGGGCTTTGGTGAAACCACACTTGGAATACACTGTGCAGTTTTGGCTCCATATTTAAGGAAAGATATACTTGCATTGGAAACAGTACAGAGAAGGTTCACTAGATTGGTCCCCCTGGGATGAGAGGGTTGTCCTATGATGAGAGGTTGAGTTAATTGGGCCTGTATTCTCTGGAGTTTAGAAGAATGAGAGGTGATCTCATTGAAACATTCAAGATTATAAAGGGGCTTGACAGTGTAGGCACTGAAACGCTGCTCCCCATGGCTGGGGAATCTAGAAAAAAGGGGCACAGTTTCAGAATAAGGGGCAAATCATTTAAGACTAAGGTGAGGAGAAATTACTTCGCTCAAAGGGTTGTGAATCTTTGGAATTTTCTACTCCAGATGGTTGTGGATATGCCAATTTTGAATATATTTAAGGCTGAGATAGACAGATTTTTGGTCTCTCAGGAAAAAATCAAGGCACATAGGGAACAGTTGAGAAAGTGGAGTTGAAGCCCAAGGTCAGTCATGATCATATTGAATGGCGGAGCAGGCTCGATGGGCTGCATGGTCAACTCCTGCTCCTATTTCGTATGTTCTTATCAATGAGTAGTCATGCCTCTGCTATCTCTTTTTTAGATTCTTTTAAAATATGTGGATACAAACCAGGGATGGAGGGGTATAGCCCTTTTTGAGTTGGTTTACTAGATTCAGTATATTTTCTTTTGTTTTAAATGTACCTACCTCATTGTTCCTCTCATTGTTCAGTGTCATGTCTACCTATGTCTAATACCAAAGCAAAATAATTATTTAATATTTCTGTCATCTCTCTATTTTTACCTGTGGTATTATAAGAACATAAAAACATAAGAACTAGGAGCAGGAGTAGGCAATTCAGCCCCTCAAGCCTGCCCCACCATTCAATACGATCATGGCTGATCTCATTTTGGCCTCAATTCCAATTTCCTGTCCTCTCCCCATAACCTTTCAACCCGTTACTAATTAAAAATCTGTCTATCTCCTTAAATTTATTCAGCGTCCCGGCATCCACTGCACTCTGAGGTAGTGAATTCCACAGATTCACGACCCTTTGAAAAAAGTAATTCCTCTTCATCTCTAATTTAAATCTACACCTCTTAGCCTAAAACTATGGCCTCTCATTCTAGAATGCCCCAGAAGGGGAAATATCCTCTCCACGCCTACTTTGTCTATCCCCTTTAGCATCTTATATACCTCAATTAGATCTCCTCTCATCCTTCTAAACTCCAGCGAGTATCGGCCTAAATTGCTCAATCTCTCCTCATAAGACAAGCCCCACATCTCTGGAATCAATCTAGTAAACCTCCTCTGAACTGCCTCCAATGCAACTACATCCTTCCTCAAGTAAGGGGACCAAAACTGTGCACAGTACTCCAGGTGTGGTCTCACCAATGCCTTGTACAGTTGCAACAACACTTCCCTATTTTTATGCTCTATTCCTTTAGCAATAAATACCAAAATTCCATTTGCTTTCCTTATTACCTGCTGTACCTGCATACTAGCTTTCAGTGATTCATGCACGAGGACTCCCAGATCCCTCTGCACTGAAGCATTCTGAAGTTTCTCTCCATTTAAATAATAAGTCGCCTTTTTATTCTTCTGACCAAAATGGATAACCTCACACTTATCCACATTAAACTCCATCTACCAAATTTTGGCCCATTCACCTAACCTGTCCATATCCATTTGTAAATTTCTTATTTCTTCATTGCAACTTACTTTCCCACCTATTTTGGTATCCAGTCTATCTTTTAATGGCCCTAATCTCATCCTGTAAATATTTCACTTTTTTTTTATGTTCCTTGATAATTTAATACCATGGTTCCTCTTTGTTTTCCTAATTTTTTGTTTTACTTCTCTCCTAGGGGCTGGATTTTACAGGGTGCTGAGTTCCCCACTCCCAACCCCATCAGCTAAAAAATCAGGGGAGAGTGGGTAGGATGGGGGTGGGTTAGAATGTGGCCGGGAGCGTATAATGGGGAGGGGGGCGGATTGGATTGGTTGGGGGTTGGGTGGTCAGTCAAGAAGGGTAGGATCGGTCAGAGGGGTTGGGCGGTCAGTCTTGGGGGGTAAGATGGGTGTTTGGGAGTCAGGTGTCAATTGGCGGGGGGGGTAAGATCAGTTGAGGGGGTCGGGTGTCCAGTTGGGGGCTGGTGGGAGGTCGGGAGGGCAGTGAGGGTGGAGGGTTGTCCGGGCGTAGAGAGGATATTCAGGGGTCGAGAGGGTAGTGGGGGTATAGTCAGTGGGTGTAGTTCGGGGGTCAAGAGAGTAGTAGGGGGTGTGGGGAGGTAGTCGGGAGGTGGGGGTTTATCAGGGTCATGGGGGTGGGTAGGTGGTTGGAGGGGTTGGAGGCTCATCAGGGGATGGTAGGGCAGTCAGTGAGGTAGCCAGGGGTGTGAGGGGACAATTGGGGGTTTGGAACAATGGTTAGGGTTATTCAGGGGTGGGCTGTAGTCGGGGGTTGGGAGGGTAGTTGGTGGAGAGAGGATAGGTTAATTGCGGGGTCCAGTGGAGGGGTTGTATGGGAGGATTGAGCACCATAGTTACCCAGGAGTTAGAAGTGCTTTTAATTCTTCTAACCTTTCCTGGGTAACTACTCTGCTGAGAGAGTTGGAACTATCCGAAGTTTGATTTAAATTGGAATATCGGATGGTTCCCAGTGCAGGGTAATTGCCTATCGGAAGTTTGAACTTCCCGGGTAATTGCCATCCAGCCCTTGCATGGGGACCTCTGGTAGGGGTGCCCAGCAAATCTTCTGGGGTCTCTCCGAGGTGCAATCCCACTCCCCACACCCCCAACCCACAGGGAACGGAAGTTCTGGGCTTCTATTTATTAATTATTCCCTTGCCATCAATGTCCTCCCTCACTTTATTCTTTCCTAAGTTGCCCTGCCTTGTTTTGTTTACATTTAGGCTGCTTATGCTTTTTGTAGACACCTCCCTCATCGCCCCCCCCACTTATTAGTTTAACGCCTTTGCCAACTTCTTAGTTACTCTTTCCCCAAGACATGGCTCCCATCCCTGTTCAGGAGGAGCCTATCCTACAGGTACATCTCCTTCCTGTCCCAGAGCTGATGCAGTGCCCCATGGAAAGCAAAACCGCTCTTTCCCATACCAGCCCGTTAGCCATGCATTAATTCTCCTGGTCTGTCTGCCCCAATGCCAGCTTGTTCATGGCTCAGGCAAATCCAGAGATTATTACCCTTGAGGCCCTGCTTTTTAGTTTGTAGTCTAACTCCTGATAATCTTTCAGCAGGATCTCCTCCCTGCCCCTGCCTTTCACAGCCTACACCAAATCAACCAGCAACTAACCTGGAAGGGGTTGATGATCCTTTTAACTAGGGCTGGTGGGTTTACTTCCTGTTGCTGAACATGTGTTCAACTTTGCCAGCTAAAGAGACGGCATTTGCTGGAATCTTGAGCTCCAAAATGGTACCATTGGTGTCAAAACAACATTGCGTACTGATTGGCTGATCTACCAGCTATGCCTCATTCCGGTGGACATTAGGTGAGTGCACGCTAGCCCCTCGGCAAGATGGCGTCCAGTGTGATTCGCAGCGGAAGTGTGCACGCACCCAGCAGATGCCATTTTGGTAGCTGTAATATGTTATAGGCAGTCACGAAGAACAGGTGCTCCCTAGCCCAATTTCACACTTGTCTGAACTTTTCTCACGGGCTTATATTATGAAGTAAAGCTTATTGATGGTAAATGGCCTCTCCAATTTGACAGGAAGACTTGTCCTTATATAGAGTCTTTCTCAACCAGAGGAGGCCCCAAAGTAATTTACAGTCAATGAAGTACTTTTTGAAATGTAATCCCTGTTGCATTGTGGATAAACAATTTGAACAGCAATGTGATAACAACCAGGTTATCTGTTTTTGTGATGTTGGTTGAGGGATACATATTGACCAGGGCACATAAAACTCCCCTACTTGTCAAAATAGTACCATGGGATCTTTCACATCCACCCGAGAGGACAGAGGTATCTTGGTTTAATGTTTCACCAATGACAGTGCAATGTGCATTCCAGTGTGGTATTGAGGGAAAGTCTGGAATTTCTACTCCCATTGTAGGAGTGAGGCTTGAACCCACAGTTTTCTGACTCAGAGTTCAGAATCATGCCATTGAGCCACAGGTTTACTTGCTTTAACCAGCTCTTGGTTTAAAGTACTTGCTTACCTTGCCAGTTTGTGGGTTTCTCCATCTCACTTGCATTATTCCTTTCAGTGATGGCTAACAAATTAAAACTCATCCTTGTCATAGTGATTCTGAAAACAGCTCGAGCAGGTAAGTTAGGCTGACTTGGGGTGGCTTTCCCCTAGGTTTGTTTCTCTTCCCATGTGGATTATTTAACATGAAAGCAGGCTCTAAAATTATAGGGCAGGGACAGGTGCATTTTGCTTGCAACCAAGCATTAGTGTCCCTATCCCAAACCATGGAGGGAAAAACAGAGTGAGTGAAGCACTTTAAACAAATGAAATGGGGGAAGGCAGAAAAATAACAAAAAGAAAGGTCTGTGATGGAGTGTAAAACAGGAGAGATTAAATGACGAAAGAGTTGGTAGTGCAGGGCCAAAGGGAGTGGTAATGGGACAAGAAAGAGAATTTGTGCCTGGAGGTGTGAATGGCAGAATAGTGAACAGCTGACGTCTGAAAGTAAAAAAACAAGAGAAAACATGCAACGAACAAGAAAACAAATTGGGGGCAGAGAATACTGTCCAATATTGTTGAATTTAATGTTGAGTCCAGAAAGTTGTAAAATGCCTACTTGAAAGACGAGGTGTTGTTCCTCAAGCTTATATTGAGCTTTTTTGGAACACTACAGCAGGCTGAGGACAGAGAGGTCAGATTGAGAGCAAGGTGGAGAATTAAAATGACAGGCAACCAATTTGAAACCGTGACTTACATGCACTTCTTTTAATTTAGTATACTATACTCACTGCTCTCAATGTAGTTTGCTCTACATAGGAAAGCCCAAGACAGATTGAGTGACCACTTTGCTGAGGAAAACTTCATTAGCTTTGCTCTCAATTTCCACCCTTCTCTCATATTCACATGGTCCATCTCTAACACTTCCCTTCCCTTTCTTAACTTCTCCGTATGATGCCACTTCCAAACACATTTTCCCCTCCCCTCTCCTTTCAGTGTACCGCAGGGACAATTGCCTCCTGTGACACCCTGGTCCACTCCTCAATCCTCCCCATTAACCTCTCCCTTTTCCACTACACATTTCCATGCAAGGGCAGATAATGTAGCACTTCCCTTTTACCTCCTCTCTCCTCATCATCTAAGGCCCAAACACTGCTTCCAGGTGAAACAGCAATTTACGTATCCTTCTTTCAATTTAGTATATTGTAATCACTGCTCACAATGTGGTCTGCTCTAGATTGGGGAGACCAAATGCAGGCTGTGTGACCACATTAAAGAACACCTCCATTCAGTCCATTAGCATGAACCTGAGCTTCCGGTTGACTGTTATTTTAATTCCCCATTTTGCTCACTCTGACCTCTCTGCCCTTGGCCTGCTACAGAGTCCCAATGGAGTTCAGTGTAAGCTTGAGGAACAGCACCTGATCTTTTGATTAGGTGCTTTGCAACCATCTGAACTCAACATTGAGTTCAACAATGTTAGACTGTATCCTCTGCCCCCATTTTGTTTATTTTTCTCTGTATGTTTCCATTTTGCTCTCGTTCCCTCTTGTTTTTGTTTGTGGACAGCAGCTGTTCATCATTCTGCTATTCACATCTCCTCTTGGCACATTTTTTGTTTCTTTACTTGTCCCATTGCCATTGCCTTTGGCCCTGCTCCACTAACTTTCATACACCCTATCACAGACCATACCTTTTGTTCTCTTTACAATATCCCCAATTCATCTGCTTAAAAGTTATTCTGTTTCTAACTGTTCCAGGTTCAGGTGACAGATCATTGACTTGAAACTTTAACACTGTTGCTCTCTTCACTGATGCTGCCTGCCCCACTGAGTGTTACTAGCATTTCCTGTGTTACGTAGTTCATTTTTCTGTGCTGGCTCTAGGCTCATTTATTTCCTACCAGAATGATTATTTCTTGGCTACTGCACCTCAAAAACCATTGACACAAGCAAACAATACTTTAGACGGGTTTTATTGAACACCTTGTTTTCAATTTCTATTTTTAGTTTTCCGATTTTCTTCTTATTTATTCTCAGTTGGTTTAAGCTTCCTGTCTCTGCTTCACTAGAGCTCGATGAAAGGTCATTTAAATTGATTCCTCTTTTCTATCTCTCCTGTGATTACTTCAGGACTCCAGCAGATAGGGAGATTGAACTGTTTTTCTGAGTCACAAGAAAGATAATAACCTCTCACTGTCTAACATAGTTCACCTTTCAATGGTACTTACAGTTTATATTTTATAATGCTATATATTGTTTCAGATTATTATTCTAGATTGTGCACAATGATTAAGTTTGAAAGGATCTTACACAATGCACAAGTTTATGTGGTGGGCCCTGTGATTCCAAGACTAAGATAGTGTTTTGAGGGTCTGGGATTACCTAGTGAGGGGACAGAATTTGGATCATCTTAAATTACAGCCATAGGGAGCAGGCACAAGATGTCTGCTCACTCCCTCCCCCTGCTGGGACTGTTCTGGGGTTGGGGGCCATGAGGAGAAGTGCATGGATGCCTGACAGAGTTCTCCAATAGCCCTGCATTTTCCTCAAATGATGCACTCCGACAGCTCTGGCGAGTTCTGCAAGTGGCCTTTCAAAAGTCGCAAATGTCGACTTGCTATTAAAATTTAATAAAAGTGATGAGTCCTATGCAAGTGGTATGGACCAAATGGGCATGGCGTGTGTTGCCCTTTCTCAGGTGGCAGCCCATTCCGTCCTTTGCCACACGTTCAAACAATATCTGCCATGGTGCCAGCACATCAGCTGGTCCACTACTCCAGCTGTAATCTCTGGCTCAAACTTTCACAGGTTTGAGCACCCAGAAGAAACCAGCCTTTTCAAGGTCCCCAAGGTAGGAACTGCATGTTTCCATCACCTTTGCTGAGGCTGTTCGGACTGTACCTTGTAGAAGCAGAAGAGCATAAGGAAGCAGAAAGGAAAAAAAGATAAAGAATTCTGGCTAAACTCCATCATTGAATTTGCAAGGTGTTGTTCCATGTGTTGTTTCTGGGGTCGTTTGGGGTGGGCCTAGCGGATCCATCCATACATGTGTTGGCCAGTCTATTTAAATGGCCCCCTGTTACCATAATTCAGTGCAACATCAATATTCTTCATTGCAATCTGCAGAGCAGGAATCCTAAATTCCTGGGTGATGTTTCTTTCAGGGGGACTGGAGGATGCAGAATGTTGTCTTTTTCTCTTTGGTATCGGGTTTTGGATCCAACCTAGACTGATGGGATGAAAGTCTTATATGAACAAAAGGACATTAGAAATAAGACCAGGTGTAGGCATATGGCTCCTTGAGACAGCTCCATCATTCAGTAAGATCACAGCTGATCTTTGACCTCAACTTCACTTTCCCACTCTCTCCTTGTATCTCTTGAGTCACTTAGAGTCCAAAAACCTATCTATTTCAGCCTTGAATACAGGCAACAACTGAGCATCCACAGCTATCTGGGGTAGAGAATTCCAAATATTCATAAGCCTCTGAGTGAAGGAATTTCTCCTCATCTCAGTCCTAAACGATTGATCCCTTATCCTGAGATTATGCCCCCAGTTCTAGACTCTCCAGCCAAGGGACACATCCTATCAACATATACCCTATCAATATCTCTCAGAATTCTATATGTTCCAACTACTCAAAATTCGAGAGTATAGGCCCATTCCAAAGGCCCGTTTTATTCAATCTCTCCTCATTGGACAGCCCTCTGGTCCCAGTAATCAATCTAGCGAACCTTTTTGAGCACCCACTCTATCCTTCCTCAGGAGCTGAGCCCAAAACTGCACAGTACACCAGATGTAATCTCACCAAAGCTCTGTGAAATTGAAGCAAGACTGCCTGGCTCTTGTAAGCCAATCCCGTTGCAATAAAGATCACTATACTAATTGCATTCCTAATTGCTTGCTGTGCCTACAGGTTAACTTTCTTTGATTTATGCGCAAGGACATCCATGCCCTTCTGAGCATTGACATTTAATAATTTCTCACCACTTAAAAATAATTCTGTTTTCTATTCTTATCAAAGTGAATAACCTTACGTTTCACACAATAGACTCCATCTGCCATTATCTTGCCCAACTCACTTAACCTATCTGTGTGTCCTCCTCACAACTTACTTTCCCACCTAGCTTTGTACTGCAAGCAAACTTAGATGCATTACACTCAGTCTCATTATTTTGCTTGTTACAACTGCCATAGAGATGGATCACTTTAAAAGAGAAATTCAAACTTCCAGTTGTTAGATGAAAGGATGATATGTCAAGATTTCAAAAAATATATATACTGTATCAAATGACTAAAAAACGCAATTGACTAAACACAATTTTCTTGTGTGGGCAACTTATGCTTTAAACAATGGAAATAAACTGTTTCTTGTTATGTAACACTCCATAGAATTATAAGTCTCATAGCAAGTTCACAGTTGCTCCTAGTTTGCAGTAGGTTACTTCATTTCTGCTTCCCCAGCTTGATAACCATTAAACTTAGAATAGTCCCTCACTATGGGGGTTACACTGTAGATTTCTTCCTCTAGCTCCAAGTTATGTAAATCTTACAGCCTCTTTTAACTCTTCATGAACTCAGTCTTCAAACTGAGCACAAGCTCCTGCCCACATCTTGTGTGGTGAACAACAGAGTCAGCAGTATCTCTGCTTTAGGTGCAAACCTGGCTACTTCTAACTTTTTCTTGCTCTCTACCTCTTAGTTGGCTGTAGGTCACACAAGGCAAAACTGCAACCCTTCTGTCAGTGATATTTCTGGGTTTATAGGGCAGCTTGTAACCTGATCTCAAAATGCCTTCCTCTACCTCTTCTCCATGGCAATGGGGAGTGCATTAGCATTTCTACTTTGATACAAGGCTAATCAATTATCATTGATCACAGCTTCCTTTCATCTTACCACCACAACTTTTTGTAACTTGATATTGATACCATTTTTCTAGGACTTTGGGAGATGCACGGTCTGCCCATTATAGATTTCAGAACATTTGCCATTGTCTCCAAGTGTAAGTGCCCTGCACCTCCCTCTCAATAAAACAACCTGTGTCTTCTCTCCATCTTTAACAGTTAAACCACCCAGGCACATTGTCAGGCAGACTCCAACACATGTCACATGACCCTTATCATTTACCCTAAATTTAAAGATCCAATCCAAAACTATAACACTCTAACAAACCAAAGGATATAGTCCCAAAAATAATAATCATATAAACCTCACAATGTATTATATGCTCTATCTACCAGCATAAGTCATCCCATACAACAGGAATTTGGATGGGCTGCACCTAGGTACAGGGCTAATGGTCATTAATCCATTGCACCAAGCTTCCTCACAGTTCAGTACAAACTGGCATTCATCTTGTATTATCAACAAGAGAAGCCAAATGAATGGCTGATGTGGAGAATTTCACTGTGGCTGATATTTCTTAGAGTGCAAAAATGGCATCACCCAGTACTGAGATTAGTAGAAGGGAATTTAATTAGCAAGGGGCACAGAACCACAAGAACTTGCATTTCTATGCTGCCTTTAAGTAGTAAAACATCCCGAGGCTCTTCATAAGAACATTATCAAACAAAATTTGACAGAGAATCATATTTAGGAAAAATTAGGACAGGTAACCAAATGCATGGTCAAAGAAATAGGTTTTATGGAGAGAGTGATGAAAAGGCAGAGAGCTTTACAGAGGGAATTTCAGAGCTTTAGGCCTAGGCAACCAATAACAGACAATTGAAAGTGAGGATGCACAAAAGGCCAGAATTAGAGGAGTGCAGATATCTCTGTGGGTCAGTAAGAACATAAGAAATAGGAGCAGAAGTGGGCCATTCAGCACTTTGAAGCTGCTGTGCCAGACAACATGATCATGGCTAATCTTCTATCTCAACTCCAACTTCCTGCATTATCCCAATATCCCTTAACACCCTTAGTATCTAAAAATCCACTTATCTCGGCCTTGAATATATTCCGTCATTAAGCATTAACAGCTCTGTAGGACAGAAAATTCCAAAGTTCTATCACCCTTTAAGTGAAGAAATCTCTCCTTGTCTCACTCCTTAATGCCATACTTTATTCTGAAAATGTGTCCCCTAGTTCAAAGCTCCCTAGCCAGGGACAGCATTTACCCTGTCAAACCCCTTAAGAGTTTTATATGTTTCAATGAGATCACCTCTCATTCTTCTAAGTGCTAGTGAATATAGGCCTACTGTATCCAATCTGTCTTCATGGGATAATTTCCTCATCCTAGTAAACAGTCTCGTGAACCTTTGTTACATATGCCTTCCTTCGGTAAGGAGACCAAAAATTGAATGCAGTCTCCACCAACGCCAAATACAATCGCAGTAACACTTATTCACTCTTATACTGTCATACTTTTGTAATAGGACCAACATACCATTTGCTTTCCTAATTGTTTGCCGTACATGAACATTAACTTTCTGTGATTCATGCACAAGAACATCCAGGTCCCTCTAACTATCAACATTTACCAGCCCCTCATCATTTAAAAAATATTCTGCTTTACTATTTTCTTTCCAAAGTAGGTAACTTCCACAGTTTCCACATTATGTTACATCTGCCATGATCTTCCCCACTCACATAACCTATCTATAACCCTTTGAGGCCTCTTTGCTTCTTCCTCACAGCTTACTTTCCCACCTAACTTTCTGGTATCAGCAAATTTGGATACATTAAATTCAATCCCCTCAATAAAGTCATTGCCATAGATTGTAAATAGTTGAGGCTCCATTCCAAATGTTGATCCTTACAGTTGTCGTTGGCTGTCCCTCAATTCGAGGATGGCGTTTACTCAGGGTCGCAAGTTTCTGCCATGGGTCTTCATGTGACTGAGCAGGCTGATCCTTGACCCACAGAGCTTTGGGCACATGGGGCAGGGTGTTCCATAAGGTAGTGAGATCTGGAGTGAAGGATTTGCTTCCTTTCCTTTTCTTCTCTGTCACTGCTGCCTCATTATTAAGACGTTGGGGCTCAAAACGTGATGCAGCTTGATTGACAAGCCATTGCTATTCTGAACAATTGATAGCAAGTTCCTCCCAGTAATTAATATCAATGCTGCTGCCCTTCAGGGAGAACCTCAGAGAGTCTTTGAAGGATTTTCTTTGTTTTCCCTGGAACGTTGGCCATTTGAGAGTTGAGAAAACAGGACATGGCAGGGGAGATGCTTTTTGGCCATCCAGACACAGTGGTCAGCCTATTGAGGTTGATTTTTCAGGAGTTTTGCCTGAATACTGGTGGAGCTGGCTTCAAGAAGGACGCCAGCAATTGTTTGACAGTCCTCTCATTGAAACCGAAAGATGTGGCAAACGAATTTCTATAATGCTCTTATGGGCAGAATTTTACATCCTGCGGGCATACACCCGCCGACAATTAAGAGGGCAATTAAGCCCATTAACGGCGCAATTGTCTCTGATTTTTCATGGCCCGTCCAACCTTACAGTTGGCCGATGGGCAAATCGGCCAGCTGGACTTTTCATTTTGCATCAAACCTCATCAAAGGGCAGGATAAGGTTTCCATTATTAAATAAAATAACAATAAAAATCTGTGCGCAGCATTTTTATCACCTATATGTTCAGGTGCCTGGTTGTGATGCTCGGACACTTTTTTCCTGATTTTCAAAATTTTATTTCATGATTTTTGGGTCTGCAGCTCCCTGAGGCAGCTCTCTGCCTTCAGGGAGCTTTCTCTCAGTGCTCGCCCGCACCCGCGTTGACATCAACGCCTACCCTCCTCCCATCCCCACCTTGGCAGAGCTGAGCTTTTCAGCACGCATTTCGCGCTGGCTGACCGTTAATTGGCCAGCCAGTGTGAAATCGTGATCGGTGGGGGCAATTATGGTTGGCGGTCCGTTTCCTGACCGCTCCCAGGCCCACCGATTGCGCCCGCCCGCCGAGCTGAAAATTCAGCCCTATGTGTTGTTGATATGTAGTCCATGTCTCACTAGTACTGGAGTATGGTGATGACAACTGCTCTGTAAATTAGGACTTTCATTGACTTGTGGAGGTCTTTGTTGTCAAACGCTTGCTGATTCTTAGGGTATCCTGCTAGATACAGGCTGCCAACCTGAAAATGAAATGTTTATCCTAGCCTCTGTTTTCTATTCGTTAACCAGTTTTCAATCCATGCTAATATGTTATCCCCAATCTCATGAGCACTGACTTTGTATCATAATCTCTTATGTGGCAGCTTTCCAAATGCTTTCCAAAAGTCTAAATATAGTGCATCTACTGATTTCCCCCTTATTCACCCCGCTAGTTACAATCTCAAAAAACCAGCAGATTTGTCAAACATAACTTCCTTTTCATAAACTTGTGGACTTCCAATGGATTAGTCCATGATTATGCTTGGCAAAGTACTGCAGTGTGTTACCGTTGCCTTCTGCAGTATGGCTGACCAGGAAACTTTCCCACTCTTATTACCTGCCATCAGGCATATTGGAAGGGTTTACAGGTGGAGAATCAACCTGTTTGGCCACATATGAAGACATTTTCTGTGATCACCAAGTCCTGAAGTGGGACTTGAACCCAAAGCTTCTAGCCCTGAAGTTGGGATGCTACCACTATGCCACAACTCCTCCCCATAATAATGTTGTAATTATCTAAGTAGTCTGTTACCCAGTCCTTAATAATAGATTCTAACATTTTCTTTACAACTGATGTTGTTGGAAAGGGTTGAGGAGCAGCAGGAGGCAATACACGAAGTTAGGTTTATCAGGCAAAATCAAAAGAGAGCCAGAATCTACCCTTTCAAATTGAAGAAAACCTTTAAATTCTGCCATTGCTCCGCCTCCTCAAGTTTTCCCATTGTATTAAACCTAATGCTCAAGGGATTCATGGCCTTGTCCTAGCCTCGACACTAAGTGCTTGGTTAGAAATAATC
Organism: Cetorhinus maximus; assembly: GCF_964194155.1. Taxonomy (NCBI): domain Eukaryota; kingdom Metazoa; phylum Chordata; class Chondrichthyes; order Lamniformes; family Cetorhinidae; genus Cetorhinus; species Cetorhinus maximus. The sequence goes on along the minus strand of NC_135889.1, from coordinate 41,460,941 downwards.
CGATGTTCACTTGTATTTATCAATGTTTTAAATTAATCTCCCACAAAACCTAGCTTGGTTATATAATCTAGGATAAGGGATATTAAAGTACTGGAAGGCTGAGTGAAGAGGATATGAAGCACACTGTGAATACAGCCTAATGGGACACTTAAATTCCACCAGAAGACTAAATGATTTGGACATGATGGGGTTGAAACTGATTTAAGACTGTTTTCAGACATGGACTGGGTTCCACACTAGGAACACACACCTGATCACATGCATGCAAATTGGTCCTCCTAATTAACTTAAATAGATTAGCCAGGCTGCCAACACTACTCCTGTTGTTTATTGGCAGCCCATCTAATCTGGGCATCACTATTGCATATTGATGACACCATTTAAAGACAGCCTTGAACTCCTTAAAGAGGAAGAGTACTTTGGCTATAAACAACTATAGCTGACGATTGTTGATTTTGGCAGGAAGAGGAAAGGCTGCAAGGGTCCTTCATTTTCCTAGTGGAAGAGGTTAGGAAAAAAAATGTCCAGACAAGCTGTGCAGTACAAGTGGGCAGAGGTGAAATATAGCTGCTCATTACCACACAAGACATGGCAGAATGAATTCACAAGGCTAAATTACAGCTGTAGCAATAACCCCTACTGAGCTGAATCCATTAGTGATGTTTGGAGCTCAGCCAAACATTCATAATGATATTCCATTGCACACTGTGTCAACAAAATCTCCAGAACTGAGGACATAAAAGCTTTTTAAGGAGTGAAACATATGACCATCTGTTCCACTGTTTAAAACGTTGAACAGTTGGATGACCTGCCAATCAATGAAAAGGTCAAAGCCCATGGTGAAACTGACACAGTAAATTTGCAATGTCAATACTATTCAATACAGAAGAGCACTTTATTTACTGGATAAATTAATATAATGCATCTGAAGACTTTTCCACTTTCACAATGCTGGTAAATTTCATGGTCACTTACTTTTTTTAAACAAAGCCTTGTCATCAGTTATAGCATTAAAACACACTTAACATATAGCATTGCATTATGACATGTGAAGTTAGTAACAGCTTTTAAATTTACCTGTAAAAGGTTCATGACTCCAGAACAGGCTCCCCCCACAGTTCATGATGCCCCTGAGCTGCATGAACCACCTCTCTTTCAGAAACCTTCAGAAGTTGGCTCGACTCCATGAAAATTGCAAAGGGTCTGAAATCACTACCCTGCAATGGAGCTACTGACATTGGCATTGTTGTGAGCCGGCTCCTCCCTCTTATCCTACACCCTTTAAATGACGACATGATGGAAATGGGGGTAGGAACCCTAGAATCACGTGCCGCACGCCTCTTTTTCTCCCTGCCTGATATGGGTTTGTCATTTGTTGGGACAGCAAAATCCAGCCTGGGGTCACAGCCTCAGAATAAGCAGCCATTTAGGATTCAGAGCAGGTGACATTTCTTCATTCAGTGGATTGTGGATCTTTGGATTTCTCTACCTCAGAGAGCTGTGGATGCTCAGCCTTTTAATATAGTCAAGGCTGACATTATTAGGCTTTTTGTATTAAGGGAATCAAGGAATATTGTGATTTGCAAGAAGGTGGAGCTGAAGCAGAAGAAAGCCAGGCTCTTATTGAATTGCAAAGCAGGCTTGAAGTGCTGTAAGGCCTACTCTTGTTCCTATTTCTAATGTTCTTATGTTCTTAACACAAACTGTTGACTCCCTGAGCTCATCCTCCTCCTGAATATCTCTCCTAGCAGATGGTGCCAAGAACACTGTGGCAGACATCAGAAACAAATAACTTTGCAGCAGCTTTATCTTTACTTCCCCTCGGTGTGTGTACGAAACAACAAAGAAATCATCTCGATGCATTAACTAACAGTATACAAATGGAACATTTGTGTAGTATGTTAGAATCTGACTTCAACTACAAGACATCAAACAAGATGGAATGGTAATTTAAATACACCCTCGTCCCTAGGCAAAAACAAGTTACAAAAATAAAACTAACCTCATAAACATTCTTAGGCACAGACCCCTTTTGGCTGTTAGAACCTTCAACAGTGTAATGTGCCTGAGTGTAATGCTAATATGTTTGTGGAATATTGGAACATTACAATAAAAAGTGGAGTCTATTCCAGCTCAAAACAAGTCAGGTTTTCCAATATTAAGCAGTTTGTATTTTAAACTGTGATACTCAGGAGCTGACATTTCCACAGCATTGCGTGAGTTATGAGGCACAGTATTCATAGAAATGTTTGTTTAACAGAAATCTTTTATCAGGCAGTAATTCCTTCTATGTATATTTAGCTCAGTAAGATAAAGGGTATATTTTGCTAGCCACTGGAGTGTTACCATAATAAGAAGCTCCACCATTAGTATCAATTGATCATGAACTTGGTGCACGATGGTTTAAAACTTTGAGGATTGTAATACCATTTCTCAATCCAAATCTCTAACAAGTTTGCAATAATCTGGTTTAATCATTAATCTGTACAGTTCTCTAAATTTGCTATTTTTATCATTGAAAGAAAACATTTCCAGATGCTGCATGGAATAGCTGCACGTGTATGTTTTGAAGCAGGATACAGCCTTCCTGAGGCTAAGTGGGTTGAACCAATTTGAACCATTTACTTTAAGCAGAGTTTTCCTGCAGAAGCTGCACAGTTGTAGAGGAAGCAAACGTAATTAAGTAGCTGGCAGTCAGCACACCTCACAGGAAAGATTTGATAATATAAACATTGTTGTGAGAATGAGACACAGGCTTAATCATACCCATGAACAACAAACAATGAGGTAGAATTTCCATCAGGGTCCTCCCAAGCTTCCATCACAGGATCAGTGGAAGTTCTGGAGAAGTCGGCTCTGCCACTTCAGCTATTCCTCTGGCATTTCCCCCCAACGTACAGCAGGATATCGAGAGAAGACCTTAAGAAATCCTACTACTATGTTCTGAGACTGTAATGGTTGATTAAAGGGGAAACAAAGTCATAATGATTTTAACTTAATCACTCTCTAAATCTTTTTCACATTTTTCTGCCTACTTTATGCTGATACAGACAGCCTCGGACTCCCATTTTCATCAGTTATGTAGTATGAGGAAATGTCAACTAGGGCTTAGGGATTAAATTGTGAAACCTTTTATGTGTGACACAAAATGGCAACTTCCTAAGGTGTGATGCATGAAGTGGAAAACCCCAGAGAGGTCCACTACACCGGCAGTGAATGGAAGAATACAGCCCCCAGAATACAAAATCTTGAACTGTGTCCCTAATTGTGGGAATTGTAGTGTATTAGTGTTTGGAAAAGTGCAATGTGCATTTTGTTAACTTGAAGATACCATAGAGAATTGAACCAGCAGAAGGAGTCTGCAAGCAGAAGCAGAGAATGAAGAAGCTGTTTTGATAAAGAAGCCATGTTGCTTGTCCACTTTTAATTCTGTCTGTCTCTAGCTGTTTCTAGTTCCAAGAACCTCATAGGAATGGGGTCATTTCAAGGATGGGAAGGCCACCGGTGCCTGCAAGGACATTTCAGTGATTTGCTAAACTGTTTGAGCCTATGCTAAGGCCCCAGTAGAATTCACACTGACTTCTAATTGGTAAGAGTTCCATTGTGCTCAAAATGGAATTCCCAGAGCAGCTTGGATTCTCTCCTATAGAGAATCCCTTGACATGGCGAAGGAAAGTGGAGGAATCACCCTATTGCCCTCCCATTGAAAAAACAACTGCTGCCAAGAAACAGGGCAAAGTTCCTGCAGTATAAAATTTCACACTGATTTCAGCCACCAGTCTTTGCACTTAGCCAGACCAAAATCTTGGGATAATGACCAGCTCTGCAAACCTAACCTTTAAAAATGGCTGCCCCATCTCTGATTTTCTTTTCTGGGTTTGGTTGGGGTTGGGTGAGGGGATTGGTTGGGCTGGATTGGGAGCCAAGCTCGTCACCTGAAACAAGTGTGGAGGCTGCCGGGTAGAGAGGTGAGTTGAGTGGAAGGCCTGCTCTGTGCTCCAGCAATTTGTTAAAGTTACTTAAAAACAAAACAGAAAATATCCCTCCAGCCCTCACTCTGCCACCTCCCACAGACTGCCCATGCCCCATCCATGCTAACCCATACCACCTCACACCCCCACCCACTCCCCTATTGGCCCCTCATACCCCCATGCCAACCCATGCCACCCTAGTCAACCACATAGCCCCCCATTCCCCCTATTCCAATCCATGCATTTCTACCCACTCACATGGCCCCTCTTACCTCCTATGTCTCCCACACCCCCATGGCCTTTCTAGGCCCTATGTCAACTTAGTACCCATTCATGCCAAACCATGCCCCACAGCCACCACCCTTTGCCCTTGTGCCCTCCATGCCAACTCACCCAGTATCCTATGACAGTTCTTTGACAGTGTTGACAGTTCCTTGACAGTTTGACAGTTCTTTGGCATCTCGTTGACAGCTTGACAGTTCTTTAACAATTCCTTGACAGATTTGACAGTTCATTGATAGCTTGATAGTTCTTTAAAAGTTCCTTGTCAACTTTGACAGCTCCTTAACAACTTGAAAGTTATTCACTAGTTTCTTGACAGCTTTGACAGTTCCCATGAGTATATGTACCATTCTTATGCAGAGGCTGCCCTACCTCTCCCAAAAGTGACCATATCCAAAAAGGTAGTTTACCTCTCCAAAAGGCTACCCTGGCTATCCAAATGAATCCACCTCAACTTGTCAGCTCTAATCTGCAGACTCTGGGGTTTATACCCTGTCGTACCTAAATCCCACTTCAGCGGAGGCAGCTGATGACTTAAATGTCCAACTGCCTCTGTAAACCATGCATGTGCGAACCCCAGCCTGACTCCCGTCCCACCCCAGTGAAAATAGGAAATGCTGTGTTTGGCAGTGGGACTTAGAATTTCCAGCCATCTCCAATATTTTCACCATGACAGAAAGCCTCTCTGTCTTAGTGAAAATCTGGGCCTCAGTTCAAGGAATGCAGAGAGAATTCCCTTGAAGTGCATTACACTGCCACTGCACCTTTAAAACAAATGTTGTGTCCTCTAATGGCCTGTAGAGGGAATTACAAAGGGGTTTCCTTGGTATGAATATTTGCATATGCACTAGTGTAGGCATTGGCATAACACCCATGTAAGTCAACAGAAAGGCATAAACATTCAAGTGGAAGCATTTTAAAATCACACGACAGGCAAGAGTGATTTCCTCCTAATTTTGCTGGCTCAGGAAACTTCCTATATTGTTTCTGCACTGCTCACGAGCAGAAACGGTGAGGAGAATCACAATGTTTACCAAAATTTGCACAGATCCATGGAAAAATAAAATCCTAAAAATCGGTTATGACAAATTATCCGGTATGACAGGGGCCACACATACAAATATTCCACACAGGAACTGCACCACACTCATATTGATAAAGGAGAATAAGAGGTGCCCAGGGCAAGTGCCTTAAATAGGTATTAGCTCCTTTGCATTTGCAGGTAAGGGGCCTAAGGACTTTTTGACGACCCATTTACAAAATTATAAAATGGTTTGAATGTAGTTTTTCCAAGTTGGCCACATTCAGGAAAACATGTGCACCATCTGGATTAACTAGTGTTCCTACAAAGGGCTTCCAACAAAAAAGTAACTTTGTTAAAAGATACTTACCAGAATCTATTGCCAGAAGCGACACTAGTCACCAAGACCATTGCCTGCTCCCAATAACCCCCTTCCTACTGATCATCTCTCCTCCCTCTCCCAATCTCCCATCTCCTCCCAATCCCTTTCCCCATTCTCTTCATCGCTCCCTCCCTATCTCAATCACTTCTCCCAGCCTGATCATCATGCAGCCCCCAGACCCTACCTGATGGCCAGTTTTGGTGATGCAGCGGCCTGCTATCCCATGCAGGTTCACTGGTGAGCTGGGGTTGCTCAGCATGTGTCCACAGTTCACTGGGTCGTTTAAATGAAGCTCAAGGTCCAATATTTGATGTTCCTCAGGCCAACCCCATTCTTGTGACAGGATTGGTGTGAATTAATTTCAAGACCAGTGTTTGAGAACAGGGTACAAAAATAATTCTAAATGCCAAAATCAAACATTCACATTGCTTTAATTTGCTTCCCTTTTCCTGAAAGGAGTGATTCATGTTGGTAGTACCAGCAGTCCCTCACGTAACAAAATCGCCATTCCTGCCATCTGTCAGGGGAAATCAATGAACTGAGTCAAGGTGTCTTCCTACAGAAAGGAGAAATGAAAGGATAAGCCAAGCTAGCACTCTGCCCAATGAGTGATTATAGCAGCATATTGGCAGACTTAAATTAGGTTTTCAGGTACCCTCTCTGGATAGGAATGGTACACAGTAGAGGAAGGAGTACACAGAAAATATCATTTGCACACATTTTCATATAAACACTTTAAAATTAAAATTGAATAAAATAATTTTACAGGCACAATGAGTTCCAATTTCTACCCTAGAAATTTTAATTTTGTGATGATCTAGACCTGGGAACAGTACAGTAAAAAAAATTGTAATTTCTTTAAAATATCTGTGGAATTTGTAATTGTTTTTAAGAATGTTTGAAAAGGACTTTTAAGAGTTTGCATCAATTGCAAAGGGATCAATTGCAATTTTCTTGGATGATAAATGCTGGTCTATGTGACCTGGTGGCCCTTGAACTGGAAGTAGTACCAATGGGAAGGAAGTGGAGAAAAAGTCAAGTGGCTGGAAGACACAAAGGAGAGCTGCAGACGTAAAGCAGCGGAGCAGGAGCTGAAGGCGATCAGCGTGCATATGGAACAAAGAGGAACACAGATACTTCTTATGAAGAGAAAAAGCAAACCACTCTCAGGAAGAGGTCAGTTTTTCTGCCTAGCAAAAAAGAATACAGGAGGTCTTGGAGGGACTGTGTGAGCTGGTTTAAAGGGTCACAAACCTGGAAAGCTGCGAATGGCTCAGAGATGCTAAAGAGCTGGATGTTTTCCCAGAAGCGGTCAAATCATGAACCAGGGTGTTATTGGTTGGCTGGTTGAAAAGGAATTCTGGAAAGCTTATACCATCAGGACTGTTGTGACCTATGGGAGAGGGGCTTTGTAGGAGTGTGCCTTGCTGATGATAGTCATACCTCTGAAACTCAAAGCTGGAAGCTGTTGTCGGACAGGACTCTTGACCTACCCTGTCTGAATAAAGAACAGTATATTGTGGAACTACTTATTGCCACGTTTGTGCGTGAAGTAATGCAAATGCTTGTGGTTGCATAAGATGCATTTTTGTTGTATCAGCTATTTAAATTGAAATTCATCTTCTTATTTGAAGCATCAGTTGCCTATTAATTCATGTTTAATTTGTATAGATTCTTATTCTCGTTAAAGTAAAAGCTCCAAAAAGTAGAATCTTGTTCGTAATTTCTTCATTTGAGGATCATTCAGTAAATTTGGCATTTTGGTTTACAGTTTTCCCATAGCAATTTGGCATTTCAATATGAGAGAAAATAGATGTTTATAATCTGGGTCATTCTGCCATGGGTGTATAAGTATTATTACAGGTCCGGATCTTCTGAGTAGCGGCAATGATCGTCAGGTTGCCATTGCGCTCATAAATTCCCCAGACTTGACACTACTGCGCATTTCTTCTGGGATCTTCCAATCCCGAATATCACAGAAGTGTGCAGCACCATGTCCCTCGGGGAACTCTGTTGGAGCGGAGCAGAGTTGGGCAAAAGCAGGAAATGCCCCCTTTTTATGGCATTAGCTGCCATGTGGTACGTTTAAAAGTATAGACTGAAGGTTAGTGAATGGATGAGTGAGTGGGTGAGTGAGTAAATAGGTAGGTTGGTGAGTGGGTAGGTGGGTAGGATGGGTAAGTGGGTAGGGTGGGTATTTGGGTGGCTGGGCGGGTAAATGGGTGAGGTGGATAGATGGGTGAGGTGGGTAGGTGTGTAGTTGGGTGAGATGGGTGAGTCGGTAGTCGGGTAAGGGGGGGTAGTCAAGTCTGATCAGAAGGGTAGCCAGGTGTTCGGGAGGGTAGTCAGGTGTTGGACGGTAGATAGGTAGTTGGGACGATAGTTGGCTGTTTAGATCGGGGGCTAGGCAGGTCTGGTTGAGCGGGTAGTTGGTCGGTTTGGTGGATGGCAAGTGATTGCGAGGGTAGTCGGGTGGTCAGGGGTGTACTCAGGGTCTTCAGAAAAACAGGTAGGGCTTCCACTCCATGAACATGCAGATAGTGTGTGACCACAGGATGCAGATTCTGCAAGTCTGTGCAAGGTACCCAGGCAGCTCCCTTGTTGGTGGCGTAACCCAGGTGTTAACCTAGGTTTTAATCTGTTTGACATTTTCTAGGTAACTATCCAAGTATATACCACCAAACTGTCTGAAGTCTCCATCTAAAGCTCTGAGTTGGCGGCATTTCAGGAAGGTCCTTGGGAGCAGGGAATAGCCCATTGGAAGTTTAACCCTCCCAGGCAATTCCCACATAGGTTCATGCCTCAGGACTTCCACAGATTCCTGACACGGCTGTTGAGTTGTAAATTGGGTTTTTGACGATCCAGAGGCCAGAAGATTTGGTCCACAATGTATTTTAATTTGGACTTATCAAGAAGACCACAACATAACTATTTATTGGTCAGCTGTTAACATTATGATAAATGCTGCTCTGTATAAAATTAAGCTAATTTTTGATGTGTATGTGCAGTGCCATTGATACAACCATCATGCCTTATGTCATATATAGTTAATGACACTCTCTGTTTGCTTTCATCCAAGATAGAATAGTGTGTGTAAACTATAGCTAAATAATATGTAGTCAAATATAAATGGGTTCATTGATTGCCTCAATGGTTCATTGATGTTCTGGAGATTAATGAAAAGCTCGAGTGAATGCCTTAGTAATGCACTGTGAAAGAACATTTACCAATCAAGGCCAGATGAAACCACACCTGAGAATGGGCTGTTGGATGATTGCCCAAGCTAATTTTGCAATTCCAACAAATCTAAGCCAAGATTCGGTAGCTGGTTGAGCCAAGCTAGCTTATGACGCACGGAACGAACTTTTTAATTTGTGGTGTCAGCTCATTGAAGACTGGCCATGTGCCAACATGCTCATAGGCCAACCACAAATTATAACCAGCAGCTCCCATTAAAAACGGTGCCACATGTTTACTAGTGTAGGAAGTAAATATAAATTCTGCCTTTGTATACTTCATCGTGGCCAGAATATTTCACTGAATGGGCAGGTACACGCCCAACCCACTCGTGTGTAAAATAACGCGTGATGACGTTGGGCGAGCATCCCGGCACCATTGAGCACACGCGCAATATTTTGGTCAGCGGGCACGCACAGGTGCTGGAGCCTTGGCCGCCATTAATGAAGAGACCAGTTAAGGCCATTAAAGTGATGTTGATTTTTTTGTCGCCCGTGCGATTTTTGCGCTTGTCGCATGCACAAAATGGGCAGGCGGCCAGCCGACAATTTCAAAAACCTCAGCCAAGGGCGGGATAAAAAGTGTCAGCAGCATTGCCAGTGTGAGTAGAGAGGAGTTTGGTAGATGGTTTGCTGCTGATCACTTATTGGTATTTGGCAGCTTCATCTCTGCTTGGGGCTTCACTGTTGGCATTTCCAGGTTTCATTTCAGGACTCCTTGGTGTCTCCAAGAATCCTGGAGGATTCAGACCATGTGGACCCTTCCAGGTATCAGACAGCCTTCTGTTATCCTGGTAATGGGGATTGTGGTCTCCGCTGGTGGCACCTCCTCTGAGGAGGAAGAGAGGGGCACAAGGGAGAGGAGGCCAGGTGTCCCAATGCAGCTTCCAGGGGTGTGACTGGTGGGAGGAGAGGCACAAGCACAGGGGGCACAGGGTCAGCTGGTAGTCCAAGGTGTTAGGGGCTGCAGAAGACACCATTTTCCTGCTGCCAGGGTTAACAGGTGGCGATGCAGCTACCTCAATATGTCTGAGGTGCAGTGCCGAAGGAGGCTCCGCCTCTTAAGGGAGACAGTGACCTCCATTTGTCAGACGATTGGGCCTGAGATTAGCTCTGACTGTGTGGGTGGACAGCACATGCCAGTTGTGCTGACGTTCACAGTGGCCCTCAACTTCTATGCCTCCATCTTTTCCAGGGCTCAGTGGGGGATCTGTGTGGAGTCTCCAAATCAGCTGTCCATTGTTTCCTCAAACTGGTGACAGAAGCTCTGTTCAGGCGGGTATTGACTTTCATTCATTTCCATACGGACGAGGCCAGCCCAGCTGAGCGAGCCAGAGGCTTTGCAGCGATTGCTGGGCTCCCCCGTATCCAGGGTGCCATCAAATGCACACATGTGGCTATCAAGGTGCCAGCGGGTCAGCTGGGTGCCTTCGTCAACAGGAAGGGATTCCACTCCATGAACGTATAGATAGTGTGTGACCATATGATGCAGATTCTGCAAGTCTGTGCAAGGTACCCTGGCAGCTCCCTTGACGCATTCACCCTGAGACACTCCCAGGCGCCGGGGCTCTTCAGTGCTCCAGCCCGACTGGGTGGATGACTGCTGGGTGACAAGGGCTATCCGTTGAAGAGGTGGCTCGTGACACCTCTCCGCTATCCAAGAACAGGGGGCAGAGCAGCGTTATAATAGGAGTCATGCCTCCACAAGGGCGGTGATAGTGAGGACCATTGGTCTTCTGAAGATTCGCTTCCGATGCCTGGGCCACTCAGGGGTAGCACTACAATACCCTCCAGAGCGGATGTCACTGATTGTGGAGAGCGCAGCATGTGACCACTATCTGGCATTGCCAAGGGGGGACCCACTGGAGGAAGAGGATGTTGACGCAGCTGCACAGGCCAAGATGATGAATCCAGTAGTGAGTTCAAAGAGGAGCACGGTGAGGAGAATGCTGAGGGCATGGAGGCAGAGCTCTCTAACCTCCAGGGAGGCAGGAACACCAGGGATGCCTTGATCCAACGCTCTTTCAGCTAGGCTGACAAATAAGCGCTACCACCTCATGCCAGGTCTGCAATGGCCCTTTCCTTTGACCCCAAAGTCAACTCAGTGCCTGTGCAATAAAGCTTCGAGCCACCCACATCCAGCATTACACACTGGCGTACCCTGTACCACATGAAGTAAAAAAGGTAAAGCATACTCAGGCCATTACGACAAAAACAATTTATCTCATGTTGACAGTCAAAACAAATTAACTGAACCTTCTCTGGTCTTCAATTCCAGGCTAGTAAACATAAACAAAAGATTGCACAACTGAAGATCGACTGTGACCTCTTGTGATCATGGTGCCTTAAACTTACGTTTGCGAGTGCTACGTCTTGGTGCTCCCCCTCGCTGGCACTGGCATTGGAGGCAGCCTGCTGACTCTGCTGCCCTGTTGGCCTTGATGACCTTGGTGGTCGTCCTCTGGCCAGTGGAGTCTGTGCTGGCCCCGCCTGGGAGAAAGCGGCCACTTCCACAGGTGGGCACTCCTCATTTGCAGCCTCGTCAGATGCCATGGTCACTGGCAGAGAGGTGGAGGAGCTGCTGCCGTCATCCTGAGAGGAGCCCGCAGGAATGACAGGCAGTTCATGCGCCAACATGAGGTTGCTCTGGATCTCCCTGCTCCCCATTGATGGACGGGTGCCTAGCTGGGATACTAGGTGCCTCTTCCATCTCCCACACAGACGCTGACCACCTGAGGTCATTACCTGTGTGAGAGCTTGCGGGTCCAAGCACAACCCCAGGAACACCTGATTCCACCCCTGGAGCTGCCTTTCCATGAGAGTCGCCACTCTCTCAATGGAGGAGGCAGTGCACTCGGCCATGACAGTCAATGCAGTGCTCATGCTCCGCATGGACTCCTCCACAACAGAGACCATGGCAAGCACACCCTCTGCCAGATCCTCCCGCACACCCGCACATCCCGCTGGACATCCAGCACCTGCTGCCTAATGGATGACTCCAGAGGCTCATCATCTGCCTTCGACTCAGCATCATCCTGGTCTCCAGCAGTCCTCCGACTGCCAGCACCCTAGGCACCATCTGCCTCAGCCTGCTCCTCGAGTGTGAAGTGCCCTCACCGCTGTGCTCTGACATTCTGGCCGAAGATCTAACGCCCACCGAGGTGCTGGTATCTGTGCTAGTGCCTGGTTCAGAGAGTGGGTGTGACGCAGGTGCACCTGGAGATTGGTGGTCCTCTGGAGTCAGGGGTGGGTCTTCGGGGTCCTGAGATTAGGTGCGTGGTGGCAAACTAAAGGGAGAACAGCAACATCTCATTAGTTTAAGTCATCACACTGTCACTGTGCATGCCAGGCACCCTGGTGAGACAATGGAGATCTGCATCATGGTGCTATCTTCTTTCAATGATCAATGGGGAATCCAGTTTTGGGACGCCCATTAATGAAGAGACTACACAAGAATGTTTGCACCATCCAAAACTCTCACCTCTGTGCACTGCACTCTTACCTTCATCTGACACCCCAGCCCCTCTGCGGCTGGTTGACTGAGGTGTGTGCCGGCTCTCCAGCTCAATGGTGTCCTGCTCGTATCTGGTTAGGATTAGGAGGTTTGGGGGCCTCTGCCTGTCCGCGACCTTTCATTGTTGTCATGGGCTGTCTTCTCCTGAAAGGACAGAGGAGCATTGATTAGTCCACTTCTACCTGCAGCACCTTGCAGGCCACGTCTGAGTCGTGGCCCTCGAGTCACAAGGCACTCAGGCCAAGCTGCCAGGCCTCACTCCCTTGGCCAGCTCCGGCGTCATTGACAGTTGGCACTCAGACTCTAACGCCCCTGAGCTCCATGGGGGGGATGGCCAGCCCTTAACACTTCAACACACTGATCCATGCTAACACGGTACTCACCCTTTCTGAGCACAGCAGGTCATTACATCTCTTGCGGCACTGGGCCCAGGTGCACCGCACAACATTGCGGCTGCTGACCAGCACTACCACCTCCTCCCACGCTCCTTTTGTCAGGTGCGGCGGCCTCCTCCTACCATACCTGGGGTGATCCCTCCTGGCAACCACCTCCTTCAGGAGGACCACAAGGCATTCATCAGAAAACTGGGGGGCCGAGTGCCCACCCGACCTGCCCTCCTGCCTGGTACCTGTAACCGCATTCAAATCCATCATTTATCATCTCCTGCTGAGAACACCAAAGATGTCTTCATTGCTGGCAGCCTTTCAGGGCCTGACTGTGCCAGTTTTAAACTGGCCACTGGGTCACCATTGGACCCGATGGCTGACAGGCCCCCTCCTTCGCCAGTCCTCCTCCTTCGCCAGCCCCCCTCCTTCGCCAGCCCCTCCCCGACCATTGGGGAGCCGCCATTCATGCTCAGTGGGCATTAATTGGCCCGTCAGCGTGAAATCGCGGTCGGGGGCCAATCGTGGGCAGCGGCACCTTCCCTGGCCACTCCCAGGCCTGCTGACCGCGCCCGCCCACCGAACTCAAACTTCTGCCCCATTAAATATCGATCAGTGGTTACTGCAATTGGTGGAGGGGGCAAACCGGCTGAGGGAAAGAATTTACAGCCGAAAATAAATAAAATTAAAGCAAGTCTCTGGAACAAGTGAGGGCAGCACCTGCCCTCCCTCCCTGTCTGATAGGGTGGGTGTGTTGCTGGAACTATTTAGTAGGCCTGGCAGCATCTGTGGAGAGATAGAGAGAGAACAAAACAGAATTAACACTGTGCATTGATGACCCTCATCAGAGCGCCAGGATGTATTGCTGCATGAGCCATTTTAAGGCAGCCTCTCCTCAGAGGACAGCGATGCACCTTGCCTGTTAGGAATTTCAATGGTCTACACAGAATATGGGTGCCATCTACCATATCCTGTATTCATGGAAAAATTCTGAGTCCTGTCAAGGTGATGCCGCCTAACCATGTGGAAAATGTGAATATGTTTACCTGACAAATATCATTAATCACGTACTACAGTGGCCCTTAGGGGAGTGGCGGGAAGCCCAATATGTGGCTTGATGTGTACAGGAAACCTTCACCAGGTGAAAGTTGATGTAGATCCTATACTGGATCTGAAGAAGATTCAAATACTGCATGGTTAAAAAAAAAGTAAGTGATCCATCCTGGGGTGCAAATTACTTTTACAGCCTTTGAAAAATTCTGTCGCTTTAATTCTTTGGCCTTTTCCAGATTGTGAGGCCCCTCACAGTGGAGTACCACAATGTGGAGGGCAGCTTTTCCACACCTCTACAGGTGTACATCACCTGCTTCAACTGTGAAAACGACCTACCCCTAGGATTTGGAATGGAGACAATGTCCTGCTAAGTGGGAGTCCTGCCAGGTCAGGGATTTTGGCCCCATGATGTATATTCCCTGTGTTAAACCCGAGCGGCAGCAACGTAACTCAAGTAAGGAAGGTGATTTTTTTTTGCGCAAACGGAATGATTGTGAAGGTCAATTGTTCTTTTGAGGGGCATGTCATGTTTCATTGTTTCCTTACATTTATGTGTTGGCAAAACATGTAGCTCTCAGTTCTTTGTGACAGCAGGCATTTGTGCTTGAAATGATCAGATGCTGGTAAATTTTAAAACTTTAATATATTGCATAACTGTGAGAAACCTGGCATATTATAGTGCCTCAGCAGCACAGTCCAAATGGGAACTCTCGACAAAAATTGAAATACGTGTAAAAGTGCAGACAGCAAGGAATTTACAGGGCTGCAAATAAATAGTGTGCAAGCAGCTGTAAAATAAATGGAACACAAAGTTATTGGTACAGTTCCAGCACCTCAAATGTATTATAACCTTAATTTGATTACACCTTTCATGTGGTTAACCATTGGCAATTATGGGTGGGGAGAGAAAGTATTCAAGGTTGCTTTACATCTGTACATTGTAATGCTTGTCATGCCTGAGAACAAATGGGCTCCATAATTTTCAAAACAATTCACTCTAGCTTACCTCCAGTTCTTTTGAGAGAAGAAACATCTGCTGCATCCCTGTGCCAGAATGAAAGTTGCCTGCATTTGTTTACTATTCTACTTGTAATGGTTTTTCACTAGTTATCTAATGACTATTCAATGCAAATGTTTCTCAGGAGCATAATTTCGCAATCAGATAACGCTAGAACATTATAATACTTATCACAGTATCCTACTCTCTGCAACAGACAAAGAGCTCAAACACAATTATCACTGTAGTGCACTTCAAGTGAAAGCTTAATTCAGGCTGGCCTACTCCATGCCACAGTCTACATTCTACACCATAAAAGAAACATGGCCTAAAGGAATAGAGATGAGAGAAGCAAGCTAATGGAGGGAATTTGTAGGCTGCTACATAACACTGAGGTGCAGCTGCAGCATCCATATGGAAGTCTGTTAGGACTGCTCCATATTACAGTACAAAGAACTGATAGGCTCCATCTCTCTAATGGTGTAGCAGATGGATTTTGACATAGTTAGGCAACCTACAATGTGATCTTCAAGGTCTTGGGCTGCGGTGAATCCCGCAGAAAGCAATGGGTTTTCAATGCAGCCTTACAATCATGACAAGCCCAAAGCAGTTTTGAAGAGTGCTGTTCTTATCTTTTCCCACGTATTGTACAAAAGGTGGTGTCACCAGTAAATGGAACATGATGTTTGATGACATCCACAAGGACCATTGATGAAGACTAGAAATAGAGTGGGCTCCAACACAATTGTGTCAAGTATCACCTATTTATTATAACCTGATGTTTGTGTTCTGTGAGAAGGTCATGCACTGAGTTCAACAGCAGCTCTCCTGGGGTTTAATTTGGCCTCTGTGTTACAGCTAATGAACACAGTAATTAAGCACCGAGGGGTAGTAATTGTGTACATTGCTGTCAATTGAGCAGGTGTCAACTTTTATTCAAACTCCAAGGCTCACTCTTGGGAGTAAATATTTCAAACTCACATTCACACAAGCACCTTTTAAAATTATTAATTGATTGTTTGTAGTAATTAATATGGAAAGTATATACTTAGTCAGGATTCACTATATCCCCATGTTGCATGAGCTACTTCCATTTAAAGTAGGTGGTTTAGTTCTGGAGAAGCTGGCAGAGTTCTTCTGATGAGTCAAGTTTGAGATAAAGGAACTTTTTTTGACTGTGCAGCATGAGTAATCCTCAAGACATCCAAGGCCTTAAGAGGTAAACTTTACGCCTTGCAATACAGAGTGCGTAGCACTATTATATCACTGAAGTAGGCCACAGGGAAGGACAGTAGGTGAAGAAGTTGCATCTCAGCAGGAACCAGACCTGTAGTTACTGAGTAAAGAAGCCAGTCTCAGTGAAAGTCAAACTAACCATTGGGCTCAGCTTTTGTGGCAACATCTATATCACTGGATGCTTCCAGGTGCCAACAGGAGACGACATTCAGATGCGCTGGCATGTTTTTTTCTGCTGCATCACTAAGGCAACAGCCCTCTCCAACTTGTATCAGTTTCAACAGGTACATCCAGCACCAAAAGTAGATCCAACTTCATCAGTCATAGTAACGTAAGACCATAAGTAATCACAGATGCCAGTCTTCAAACAATTCAATTCACTCCTCGTGATATTAAGAAATAGCTGAAGGCATTGGATACAGCAAAGGCTATGGGCCTTGACAGCATTCCAGCAACAGGACTGAAAATTTGTGCCCCAGAACTAGCTACACCTCCAGCCAAGCTGTTCCAGTGCAACTATGACAAAGGCATCTACCGACGATATGGAAAATTGCCCAGGTATATCGTGATCACAAAAAGCTGGAGAATCCATTCCGGCCAATTACCATTCCATCAATTTCTTCCTGATCATCAGCAAAATGATGGAAGGTGGCATTGACAGTGCTATCAAACAGCACTGATACAGAAATAACCTGCTCATTGAAATTCAGTTTGTGTTCTGCCGGAGCCACTCATCTTCAAACGTTATTGGTCCAAACGTGGACAGAACAGCTGAATTCAAGAGGTGACGTGAGAGTGACTGCCCTTGACATCAAGGCAGCATTTGACAGAATATTGCATCAAGGAGCCCTAGCAAAACTGAAGTCATAAGGCATCAGGGGTAAACTCTCCACTGGTTGGAATTATACCTAGTACAAAGGGTTGTGGTTGTTGGAGGTCAATTATCTTAATCCCAGGACATCACTGTAGGAGTTCCTCAGGGTATTGTCCTAGGTCTAACCATCTTCAGCTACTTCATCAATGACCTTATAAAGTCAGAAGTGAGGATTTTCCCTGATGATTGCACAATGTTTAGCACCATTTGCAACTCCTCAGATACTGAAACTGTCCATGTCTGCCTGCAGAAATACCTGGGCAATATTCAGATTTGGGCTCATAAGTGGCAAGGAACATTCATGCCACACAAGTGCCAATGACCATCTACCAGAAAAAAGAGAATCTAACCATCACCCCTTGACATTCAATGGCTTTACCATTGCTGATTCTCCCACTTTGACCTTTGACTAGAAACTTAACTGAACTAACTATATAAATACCATTGCTATAAGCAGATAGGAATTTTTCTGGGTGTAACTCACCTCCTGACTCACTAAAGCCTATCCACTGTCTACAAGGCACAGTCAACAACGTGATGAAATACTCTCCGCTCACCTGGATGGGTACAACTCCAACAACATTCAAGAAGCTCAAAACCATCCATGAGAAAGCAGCCTGCTTGATTAGCACCCCATCCATTCACTCCCTCCACCAATGGTACACAGTATCAGCAGTGTGTAACATTTCAAAGATGCACTGCAACAACTCATTAAGCCTCATTCAACAGCACCTTCCAAACCCGCAGCCTCCAACACCTAGAAGAACAAGGGCAGTAGAAATATGGGAACACCACAACTTGCAAGGTCCCTTCTAAGCCACACACCATCCTGACTTGGAATTAGATTGCTGTTCCTTCACTGTCATTGGGCCATAAACCTGGAACTCTCCTCCTAACAGCACTGTAGGTGTACTTACACCAGGGGCAGAATTTTCCCTTTGGCGTGTGGGGGCGGGCACCCCACTTCCACGCGTAAAATGACACGTGGTGATGTCAGGCGAGCATCCCGGCGTCACTGCGTGCCATCGCAATATTTCGTTGGGCGGGCGCGCGATGATGTCCGATGATTAATGGCGCGGCTGCCATTAATTAAAGGGCCACTTGACTCACCAATCGATGCTGATTTTTCAGTGCCCCTGCAATATTTTGGTCAGTGCACAGGCACAATGGGTAGGCGGGTAGGAGACATATGTATAAACCTCATCAACGGGCAGGATAAGAGGGCTCACTGGGGTCGCGAGTGTGCACAGTCAAGTATTTACTTTTCAAAGCTTTTGAAACTTGCCTGTGTGATCTGCAATACTTCAAAACACACACTAGCTGCGTTTTCTGGACTCTTAACCTTCAGGTCAGCACACTGCAGTGAGGAATCTTTTCTGGGCCTCAGGTTTCTGGAAGCCTTCCCTTAGCCTTGGAATTGGAGTTGAACTGTCCACTGGAGGCACCTCCTCTGAGGAGGAAGGGAGGGCTAAAAGGGGGAGGGGGCCAGGAGTGCACATTCAGCCTCCAGAGGAGCCACCTTTGGGAGGAGAGGCGCAGGCACAAGGGGCGCTGGGCCAAGAGGTGGAACAAAGCGGAAAGGGCCACAGAAGACGCCACTATCCTAGTGCCAGGGTTTACAGGTGGCAAAGCAGCTACCTCAGTATGTCTGAGGTGCAGTGCCGAAGGAGGCTTCATCTCTCAAGGGAGACAGTCAATTATATCTGTCAAATGATTGGCCCTGAGATCTCTGCTAACTGTGTGGGTGGACACCCCATGCCAGCGGCTCTGAAGGTCACAGTTGCCCTCAACTTCTATGCCTCTGGCTCCTTCCAGGGCTCGGTGGGTGATCTTTGTGGTGTCTCCCAATCAGCTGTCCACACCTGTGTCAAGCAGGTTACAGACTCTCTCTTCAGGCGTGCATTGACCTTCATCCACTTCCATTGTGATCAGGCAAGCCAGACACAGTGAGTCAGAGGCTTCGCGGCCATTGCTGGCTTCCCCCGCGTCCAGGGTGCTATAGACTGTACACATGTGGCCATCAAGGCGCCAGCAGGTGAGCCCGGTGCCTTTGTCAACAGGAAGGGCTTCCACTCCATGAACGTGCAGATAGTGTGTGATCACAGGATGCTGATTCTACAAGTCTGTACAAGGTACCCAGGCAGCTCCCATGATGCCTACATCCTCAGACACTCCCAGGTGCTGGGGCTCTTCAGTGCTCCAGCCCAGCTGGCTGGATGGCTGCTGGGTGACAAGGGCTATCCCCTCAAAAGGTGGCTCATGACACCTCTCTGCCATCCAATATCAAAAGCTGAGCACCGCTACAATAGGAGCCACGCCTCCACAAGGGCTGTGGTGGAGAGAGTCATCAGTCTTCTCAAGATGCGCTTCCAATGCCTGGACCGCTCAGGGTGCGCACTCCAGTAACCCGCAGATCGTGTGTCGGTGATAGTGGTTGCATGCTGCACTCTCCACAATCTTGCGCTGGAAAGGGGGGGGACGCAGTGGACGATGAAGACGTCGATGCAGTGGCTGCGGCTACACACAATGAGCCCAGCGGTGAGTCCGAGGATGAGCACGCAAAGGGAAATGCTGAGGGGGTAGACGCTGACCCGGGCATACTCCAGGGAGTCAGGGGCACCCGGGAGGCTTTAATCCAATGAACCTTCAGCTAGCACACCACAGATGGACCTCCAGTACAAACCTGGGCTGTAGGCTTGATACTTGACACCTAAGTGCAAAATCTGCCAGGTTAGGAACAGTCACTAAGAGCCTTGTTAATAAAGCTGAATGTTCAACCAAGCGCTCATTACAGTTTGGGAAACTATACATATGCAGAAGAAAAAAGGCACCCTCAGCCATGGTCACATGTCTGAATTTAATATGTCAAGCAAACAAAGTTATGCCAAAAAAAAGACAATAGTGTTACAAATCAGAACAAATCATGAAGACCTCATCTCCAGCCAACACAAAAGCACCAGTGAAAAACCCGTAGTGTGCCTAAGGTGCCTTATGTTTACATTTCCGGGTGCTACGTCTTGATGCTGCCTCATCGCTCAGCGTGTCATCTGAGACAGCCTGCTGACTCTGCTGTCCTGTTGGCCTCAATGACCTTGGCAGTCGTCCTCTGGCCCATGGAGCCAGTGCTGGCCCCGCCTGGGAGGAAGCTGCCAGTTCCACAGTTGGCATCTCCCCAGTCATTGCAGCCTTACTGGATGCTACTTTGACTGGGAGAGGGGCGGAGGAGCTGCCGCCCTCATCTGGAGTGCCCTGAGAGGTGCCCGCAGAAACACCAGGCAGCTGCTGCGCCAACGTGAGGTCGCTTCGGAACTCCCTGCGGATAGATGGGCACAGAGCTGGGAAACTTGATGCCCAGACCACCTTCCACACAGGCACTGACCAGCTGAGGTCAATGCCGATGTGAGGGCTTGCTGATCAGAACGCATCCCCAGGAAGCCCTGACGGGTCTCCTGGAGGAGGCTCTCCACAAGAGTTGCCACTCTCTCCATGGAGGACGCATGGCACTCGGACATGTGGCTCATTGCTTCGGTGATCATCCGCAAAGACTCCATCACCACAGAGACCAAGCCAAGCATAGCCTCATGTAGCTCCCCCAGATGTTCCCGCACATCCGGCTGCATTTCCTGCTCCTGCTGCATCGCGGACGACTCCAGAGGCAAATCATCAGGCACCGACTGAGCATGTGCCTGGTCCCCTGCTGTCCTCCGAATGCTGGTGCCATGGGCACTCTCTGTCTCTGCCAGCTCCTCCAGTGACTGTGAAGTGCCCTTTCCACTGTGCCCCAGGATACTAGCCGATGTTCGAATTCCCACCGAGGTGCTACTATCTGCACTGGTGCCTGCCTCGCAGAAATAGTGTGATGCTGGTGAGACTTCAGGCCCCTCAGGTGTGAGAGGGGCATCTGCTGCTCCTCCTCACGACCCTGCTCCAGTGATGCTGAAAGGAAGAACAAGGACAGTGGATCAGTTAACGTGGAGACAATGTCAAAGTGTATCCCTGTCCCCCAGATAATTATGCGCTCATCCTTCCATAACCAATGGTCAAGCCATGTTGCAAAATTAAATCAATTAACATTCAGCACTGCTTTGGCTGTTTGGAGAAAAATGCTGACCTCACTGTTGGCATAAATACCTGGCCGTGGCACCCCAGCCTCACCGACACCAGTGGGCCTTGGCGCCTCTCCAGATCCAGGGCTTCCTGCTCGAAGCGGCTAAGAATGGCGATCCGTGCCTGGCTGCCACCAGTCCTCACATGCTCTGCCGTGTTATGAGCATTCTTCTCCTGAAAATGAGAGAAGAGCATTGATTAGTGAAAATTGTACATGGACTCTCTTCACGCACGGCCCAACCCCAACCAGAGTGGGACATATCAGGGCTCCAGAGCTTCCTCACCCCGCTGCTGTCAAACACTCACACAAAGATGCTAGGCCTGCTCCCCACCAGCGCCCCCCGCCCCCTCCTTGCACACATGCTGCCTACATCACATTAGGCACAACAAGGTATATCCTTCCATAGCAAAGAGGCGTAAGCACGTGGAGCGCAGAGCGCAGCAGATGGTTCATTGCCAATGCCACCTTGAAGCTCCCCTCCCAGCATGTCATCACCCTGACTTAGACACGTCCTGCAGTTCAAACACAGCGCCTAGGTGCAGCTCCTCCAGGTTGTCCCCAAAACAGTCATGTGGGACTCAGTGTAACACATGCTGTGGGGGCAAAACACATCTCTTCATCACCCTCTCAGGCTAACCTCAGCCTGGGCAATATCTGCTGGCTTACCCAGCAAAGGACAAATGCTATCAATGATTCAATGCAGTCACTACACTCAGACTTGGGGGTGGGTGGGCAGCAGGGGGTAAGCCGACCTGCAGGGTTAAATGCCCAATGCCAACATGGTACTCACCCTGCCAGAGCACAAGAAGTCGTTGAAGCGCTTGTGACACTGGATCCAGGTGCGCCGCCCCACGTTGTGAGAGCTCACCATCTCCGCCACCTCCCCCAAGCACGCTTCATCATTTGTGGGGGCCTCCTCCTCCCATCCTGGGGAACCAACACCTCCTGCCATGCTGCCACCTCCTTGAGGAGGGCAGCAAGGCAGCCATCCGAGAAACGAGGGGCACACTGGCCCCCCCTGCCCTACCCTCTGGCCTGGCCTACCCCGATGGCCTACCTACCCTCCGAACTTGCATGAACTTTATTGTCCCTCTGCACAGCCCTTCACCCAGCCACTGAGAGCAGCCTTTCCAAGGCTGCCCGTCCTTCCTTTATACAGGCTGCCGGGTCACCATTGGACCCGGCGACCTGACTGCACCCTCCGCTGCCCGCCCACTCCCACTGTGCACGGGAGTCATGAAATACGCTGGACCGGCCTTAAAAATGGCAGCGTGGGCCCGATCACGAACGGCGATCAGGTCTGTGCCCACCTGCGCCCACTCCCGCTCCGAGCCCCTGCCAACCAGAAAATTCAGCCCAAGATGAACTGCAGCGGTTCAAGACCACAACCTTCTCAAGGGCAATTAGGGATGGGCAGCAAATTCAGGCTTTGCCGTGACACTCATCCCATGAAAGAATAAAAAGAAACAAGGACAAGAAGAAGCCATTGACTGGCATTACAGTTCACTCAGGCATGGATCCACCTACATTTTGAACTACCTTGGAATCTCCAATTTGACCAATCATTCAATCAATTCCATACATTTAGCACACTTAAAATATAGAATTGAAATTTAGGATTTCTTTCCCAATTGACCTGGCAACAGAAATATTCTAAAACTTTAAGAATATTTTACTGGCTTATCCTTGAGTGCAAGTCACCACTGATCAGACTCGTAGAATCACTCATGTACCTCCAGATGGGAAGAATTACAAATCCCTCCCTTGTATCAACAGGACAGGTCACATACAGTTGATATGTAGCCACCAGTAAAGAAAAGATGTGCAAGTTACTGCTTGTTTTCTAGCAAATGTTCACAATTCACATATCCTAAGGGACTTGAATGAAAAAACAGCTGCTGGAAGACATCAGCTACATTCTCCAAATATTGCTGATGACATCTCTGCAGAATTTGCAGACGCCACAGAAAGGGCCTAAAACAACACATTTATGAGGCAGGAAGATAATAGAGAAGATCTTTACCTCCAAAAACACAATTCTCAATGTTTGTATAGCTCTGACGGTGCTTACAATATTCAGAGTAGGCGGTATAATTGCAGTGCGTTGGATGCTGCACAGCATGAATTCTGCATGTTGTTAAAAGAAGAGTGCACATGCTTGCTGGAAAAAAGCTGCAGCGAGCACCAAGGAAGAGGATGAGGGGCAGCATATACCCCTTGAAGAACACTATCTCAAAATAAAACATGGGTTCACCGGTGGTGGGGAAACTCCTGGAGACTATAATCTGGGACAGAATTCATTGTCACTTGCAAGATCATTAGTTCTTCCTCCCTACTATTTTCCCATAGTCCTGCATATTTTTTTATTTTTAAGTTTATATCCAATTCTCTTTTAAAAGTTACTATTGGATCAACTTCCACCACCATTTTAGGCAGTGCGATCCAGATTACAGTAACTTGCAACGTAAAATAATTCTCCCCAAATGCCTCTGGATCTTTTATGAATTATATTAAATCTGCATCCTCTGGCTACTGACTCCGCCTGTCAGTGGAAACCATTTCTCCTTATTTACTCTATCAAAAGCCTTCATAGTTTTGAACCCGTCTATTAAATCAACCCTTAACCTTCTCTGCTCTAAAGAGAAACAATCCAGTTTCTCTAGTCTCTCCACATCTGGTCATGCATTTGTACGTGATTAAATCCTCAGATAAAAATTATTTTAACAACTGGGAATTGAAGTTGATTCAATCTTTTAGCTCAGAGGTAAAGACACTGGCTGAAAACAAATTCTCTGCAGCAGCCCTGTAATTGCCAGCACAGAAATGAATGGCATTATTTCCAACACTACTTTTTTATTATTTAAAATGTAACACAACATAAATGAGACAGCATAATGATCAAGTTTTATATAATACTTTTACATATTCTATTCTATATGTTTCATATTCTAATATTATCATGAATTTGAAGTCATTTCTAATTTTAGTTCTGGTTTTAAGTTTAAATCGCTTTATCTAGAGACCAAATACTTCAAAGAGGTGGAAGGCATTTTGTATTAACATATGGTGCAAAATGTACTTGCAACTAAAATTAAATTAATATTTGAATTTTAAAATAACAATTAGTTATACAAATAAAATATGCAATTTCCAGAATGCTTTAGGTTTGAGGAACACTTGAATATTTCATTTTTGACTTCACTCAGAAATTAGAAGTTCTTCCTCACTCATGGAATGAGTTCGGAATCAGTATTCAACTGTCACTTATTGCGTATTTTCTGATATTCTACACTACCCTGCAGGTATAAGTTTCCAGTTTTGTTAAAGATAAAAAAAAGAGACATGTGTTAATTCTGCTTACCAATGTATATGAAAGATTAAATAAAAAAGGTTTCAGTAAAAATGGCAACCAGCGTTGAGTGTTTACACAACTTTCTCCAACGTAGGTTAAAAGCACACTATTGAAGCACATTATTTTCTGCATTAAGACATATTGTATGTGATCTGGTTAAGCTTGATGTCAACGGGTGGAAAATACTCCAATCACCAATGATGACAATCCTTGCTTTGCTGAGTACAAAATGTATCAGAGGAAAATATGTACAGAAAAAAAACATTGGCTAAGTAAAAAAGTAGAAATCAGTGTTTCCACAAATTTCCTTACATTATCCATTTCCGTTTATTATGTTTAAGGCATTCCAGTGGAACAATAGGTAAGTAGATTGGTTCCTTCCTCCCTCATTGATAATCAGCATATGAGTATTGATGTCAACATCCTGAGGAAACGTCAGCATGAAAATTAGAACGGTGAACAGCCATAGATCACTCACTGGGTTTTAATGGTAGAAAAAAAATCCCAATATAATCAGATCATACAGGCAATTACAATGGCAAAGTACAGCTGGATTCAAGGACACCTAATGACTGGCTGGGGACTGAAAATCATGATTACAACTCTTATGCAGGGAGAAATAGTGATCTATTCACCTTTTCTAACTATAGTTTTATTACATGCACATGGTCCCAAGATATATAACCAAGTTTCTAAAATTGACGTTAATCATTGCCATGGCATTGCAAATACTGATCCTAATGAATGATAAGGCTGTGTGGCCGGCAAATAACCAGTAGAAGATTGTAATTTTTACCTGACTACATGTTTTAAACTTTTCTTATTTCATTCTATTCTCTTCTGTTAAACACAATAGTACATTGTGTGTCCAATGGAATACAACCTTGATTTGTATATAATAGATCAATGTAGTTTCAAATTCTGTAACCTCTCAATGTAATTTTCCAAATACACATTAATGATCACAGATGTGGTTGCCTCTGTTGGCCCCTATTCTTTCAGCATGGTGTATATGCAGTTTGTTTGATTGGGTACCTGGTCCATTCAATGTCTCAAAGTTCCATTTCTGTTTCAAGAATCAAGCAATCAATTTTGGGCCAATTTCACACTCTCAACAATGTGTTTAGCTGAACTAACCCTTGGGCAACTATACATAGGTTAATGTAAATTAGATGTAAATAAATTCAAAAGAAAAATTGGTTAAAATTGTGTTTTAGAAACACAGGGCAATGTCATTGAGTCTTAGCTCAAGCTGCAGATTTTACTACAATTTATGCAAATTATGGGAAGAATGTTTAAAAAAGTATTCACAACTTGATAAACTATTCAACTGCTAAAAGCTAAATATGACAATTAATCCCAGAAAGGAATCAGACTGACAATATACTAACTTTATATAGTGAGAAACAAAAATGTAACGAAGGGCAGCATTTTCTCCCCCGTTGGGAGGGTTGTGCAGGAGAGAGGGTGGGCGGGTTCGTGGGCGGGTTCCCGATCGACACCCCCGAGTTCCCGATCGACACCCCCGATTGGGGCCGCGCCGCGCACTTTATGTGGGCGGGCCAATTAAGGCCCGCCCAGCGTGACGTCCACCTGGAAGCTCTGTGCGCTCCCTGTGCAGGTGAAGGGGGTGGGGGGAGGCATTCCCTGAGCAAGCTTGTGTGCCCTTTCATGCTTGCACGCGGAAGAACGCACAGATCTCCCTGAGGCAAAATGCTGCCTCAGGGAGATCGGTTGAAATTTTTAAAATTTATTAAAGGTAAGAAAAATTTTTCCTGACATGTCCCCTCACGTGACACTGTCACATGAGCTGGGACATGTCCATTACTTTTATTTAAAAATTTTCCGAACATTTTAAATCCCTCATGAAACCTCATCCCGCCCGTGGATGAGGTTTCATGCATTTTTGGAAGGCTGCCTGGGCTCTTTGCCTGCCCGCCAACCTTAAGGTTGGACGGGCAGGTCCATTAATCATTTTAATTACTTTTTTAATGGCCTTAATAGGCCGTTGATAGGTCGGCGGGTGCACAGCTGACTTGGCTGCGCACCCGCCGAACTGAAAACCTAAATGACGCGGGGTGACGTCGGGATTCACGCCTGATGTCATTTTACGCATCGGCGAGCGGGCCCCACCCCGCACGCCAACCGGGAAATGCTGCTCAATGAATAAAGAATCAGGGCAGTGAACAGATTAACAAATTTATGGCCAGGATTTTACAGTCGGCGTGTGGGGGTGGGCCCAACACACGAGCGCGTGAAATGACGCACGATGACATCGGGCTCGTGTCCCAACATCATCATGCTGTCTCGCAATGTTTCGTTCAGCAGGCGCGTGCCAGAGTCGTCTGCACGCCCGCCGATAATTGATAGGCCTATTCACGGTCATTAACTGAGTAATTAATGTCAAATTTACGCTGCCTGTCCAATCTTACGGTTGGCGGGCAGGCGAAAAGGTGAAGCGGCCACAGTCATGTGAGGGGATATGTTTCATTAAATTTTTATTCCATTCATTTATTTTTTTCTAAAACGCTTCAATTTCCCTGAGGCTGCTCTGTGCCTCAGGGGGATTGAAGCGCTCCTTCGCATGCATGCGCAAAAGTGCAATGGACTCGACTCTCTCTCCTCCTCCCGACCACACAGGTAGTGCAACTACCACTCACGCATTACGCTGGGTAGGCCTTAATTGGCACGCCCACTAAAATGGTGGTGCGCACTGGATCACAGGTGGCGGTTGGGTTCCCGACTGCCCCCGCCCGCTCTCGCCGAGCCTGTCCGATGCAGGAAAAATTCAGCCCAATGTCACTAACCAAATATAACTCGTGCCAAACTAGTGAGCAAAAGAATTTTCAATCAGCTCATCCAAACCAGAAAGAGAATTGTTTGTTAAACCTCCGTGTAAAAAGCGTTTAAAGATTTTTTTTAACCAAATCATTTAAATGTATACCTTTAATTAGTAATATGTGATGTTAGGTAGAACCTTTTCCATTGCACTGACTTTTTAACTTCAGGGTCACTCTCTGGATACCAAGGGTGTCAAACATATATTAAAAATAAATGCACTAATACACGTATTGAATTTTTGTTCATTCAATAAAATGTATTCATCTGTAAAACAATATCTTGTGGGGAATCTCAAAGCACATAGTAATGAAACTAAACTACTCAATTTCTAAGGAAAAATAGATATTCCTGTCTTCATTTTATTGGATTATCGTGCAGCAGCTTTTTTTAGTAATTAATGATGGGCAGCTCTTCTAATTGTGCTTTTACACAGGAGGTAAGGCATACAGTGACCTGGAGTTTCTGACTGAGCAAAAGCCTATGATATGGACTGATTCATATTGGCCTAGTAAGATGTGGGCTGATCCTGCCATTGATTCTGGCATTAGCCAAGCTGTAAAAATACCGAAATGAACTCCTCTATAAATGCCTCTGTTTGGGACCTCACTATTTTGAGCTGGGGTGAGGGGGGTGGAAATCAATGGAGGGAGTTTTAACTGTAAAAAAGTGAATGGGTTTGCAAGCAGGTGGGTGGTTGGAAGTGCTGAAAGTGCTGGTGCATTGGGAAGCCAGCAGCAATCCTCAGACTTCCACTTTTAACCTCAGTACGGGTGGATATATGGGTTTCCTGGGCTTTGTGGAATTTGCCAGGGAAATTAAGATGAGAGATTAGTGGGATTTAAGGGGGCTGAACAAGGAATAGGCAAAAATATCCTGTAAATAGTGAGCTGTCACAGCTACCTTGTCACCTAAGTGAAAGGCTTTTGCTCACAGGACTTATACTGACAGTGTGCTTTTCCTGCTTTTAAAATGATTTCCAATCCTTCGGAGGACACACCTACTACGATGGAGTTTATTGCCTTTGATCCACACTTCCCAGCTGTCAACCTCCTATTCAGCATGAGAGCCACTTGTGCAGTTTTACCTTGGAACTCTTATGAGAACCAGGATTAGCAGGAGCAGCACCAGCAGCAGCAGGAGCAGAACCAGCAGCAGCAGGAGCAGCACCAGCAGCAGCAGGAGCAGAACCAGCAGGAGCAGCAAACATTTTCTGCTAACCACACATGACTCCACAGCAGAGGGGGATGAGCATAGCTTGTAGGAGGCATTATGCACAACACAGGGTTTACAGGCAGAGGGTAAGATTCCTGGACATCACCGAACACCCGTGTCTCATAGGCTTAGTGTTTCACGTCATATGCTTGCTGACACTTGCAGTCTCCTGGAAGAAGACTTCCTGCCAAGTGAACCAGGTGGGCATGCATTGTCAGTGGCTGGCCACATCACCACAGCCCTTAATTTCTTCATCTCTGACTTCTTCTAGGGATCCATGCTAATATTTTCAGATTCTTGCAATCTGCTGCCCGCAAGTGCATCTCACAAGTGACCGATGCCATGTTTGCCAGGTTGGGCATTTATGTGCAGAGGTCGACGATGTGAATGGCTGGCAGCCTGGCCGGAAGAGATGGGCACTGCTGCAGAATGTGAGTGACAGCAAAGGTGCTTCAAAATGGAGACACTCTCTAAAGCCATATAGAAATTTAAAAATGAGACATGGCCGTAGCTGCAAGGCCATCGGAGTTGGGTGGGTGGGGGGGCGGAAATCCCCTTTCCAGGATTACTTGTGACCATGGCTTTCTCCCTCTGATCCCTGCAGCTCTGGAATAGAGGGATTTAGAGGGAACATCGATAGCCCCTGCATGCCCCCCAGGTGACCACCTCCAGGTACATGCTGGGCTTTGGCCTCAGCAGAAAGCCTGTCTTATGTTGGAAAGATCTTGGTGATAACAGCAGCTTGCCCCCAATTAGCCCCTCAAGAGGCCCTAATTAGCAACTAGCTTCTAGGTGGGCTGGGTGCTGCTGTGTACCAGCCGCCGGCATGGTCACTCGGAGGCAGGAATGTGTCAGGGATCCCAACCCGATGTGAGACTCAGAATCCCTGCCTTCAAACCCACCTCTGCGGGGCTGGGAAGATTACATGCAGTATAACAGCAGCCCACTGTTGTCAATTTGACTTCAAATCCCTAAACGCAGCACTGAAAGTATTCGGGGTTTAGTCACCTTGAAAGAACATGATACTAATTTTTTTCCCTATCGAAGCCCATGAAAAATTGACTCCTCAACTTTAGTTTGACATTTCAAACAAAAAGAGGGAAATGGGAATCGAATTCTCGAAGCTGCACCTGACCAAATTGATAGAGCATGTTGAATTGTCTGTGTAAACTGCAGGTAGAAAGTGGATTACATATTATGCAGATTTTACCCTCACAGAGCCTTAAATATCTTTGTCTGCAAATTCATGGGTCCTAGACATCTAAGTCCAAATACGGTGCCGAGGGATTTATGACAACCAAAATCGGAAGGGGCCAACCCATCATAAATCTTGGGGGAACAGAGCATGAGTCCCACCAAGAGGAGGCTAGCCATGCCTCAGAAAGGGAGAGTGGGGGAAAATAATTGAGCAGATGCTGGTACAAAGACACAGCTTATGAATCAAAAGGTCTGCATGAGGTTAAAGGGCATTTTTTATTCTCTGATAGGATGTGGCCCATTCCTAATTGCCCTTGAGAAGCTGGTGATGAGCCATCCCCTTGAACCACTGCAGCCCATGTGGTGAGGATTTTGATTCAGACATAGTGAAGGAACAGCGATAGACAGGATGGCCTGTGGGTTGGAGGGGAGCTTGCAGGTGGTGCTGTTTCCATGTGCATACAGCCCTTGTTCTGGTGGTAGAGGTTTCAGGTTTAGACAGTGCTGTCAAAGTAACATTAACAAATTGCTGCAGTGCACCTTGTAGATGGCAGAGACTGCTGTCACTGTGTGCCAGTGGTGGATGAAGTGACTGCTTAAGGTGTTGGATGGGGTGCAAATTAAGAGGGTTGCTTTGATCTAGATAGAGTTGAGCTTCTTGAGAACTGTTGGAACTGCTTTCATCCAGGCAAATGGAGAGTATTCCATCACACTCCTGATTTGTGCTTTTGGTGAACAGGCTTTGGAGAGCCAGGAGGTGAGTTACTCACTGCAGAATTCCAGCCTCTGACCTTCTCTTGTAGCCATTATATTATTAGGTCAAACAAGCCTCAATGTTCTCTAGGGCTTCCTGCATGAAGACACCAACTGTTTCGTTATCTGAGGAGTTGAGAATAGAACTTAACACTGTGGATCATCAACAAACATCGTCACTTCTGATCTTATAATGAAGGGAAGGTCATTGATGAAGCAGCTGAAACTGTTTGGGTCTAGGGGAACTCTCACAGCGATGTCCTGGGACTGAGATGATTGACCTCCACACAACCATCTTCCTTTGTGCTAGGTATGACTTCAGCCAGTGTAGAGTTTTCTGCCTAATTCCCTTTGACTTCAATTTTACTAGGACTCCTCGCTGCCACGCTCAGTCCTATGCTGCTTTGATGTCGGGCAGTCACTCTGACCTCAGTTGGAATTCAGCTCTTTTGTTCATTTGGCTAAAGGCTGTAACGAGGTCTAGAATTGAATGCTCCTGGCAGAATCCAAACTGGGTATCAATGAACAGGCTATCGGTGAGGGTTTGCCACTTGCTATCACTGTCAGTGACACCTTCCATCTCTCTGATGATGATTGTGAGGAGAGACTGATGGGGCAGTAATTGGCAGAATTGGACTTGTCCTGCTTTTTGTAGTCAGGGTATACCTGGGTAGTTTTCCACATTGTCAGCCAAATGCCAATGTTGCACGTGTACTGGACCTAGTTCTGGAGCACAAGTCTTCAGTACTATTGCCAGGATGTTGACAGAGCCCAAAGCCATTTCTTGATATCAAATGGAGTCAATCGAATTGTCTGAAGACTGACCTCTATGATGGTGGGGTCTTCAGGAGGAAGCTGAGATGGATCATCCACTCAGCACTTCTGGCTGAAGATGGTTTTAAATGCTTCAGTATTGTCTTTTACATTCATATGCTGGGTTCCACCATCATTGAAAATGGGGATGTTTGTGGAGCTTCTGCTTTTTGTTAATGATTTAATTGTCCACCAGCCTTTCCAACTGGACCTGGCAGCACTCTAGAGCTTTGATCTGTTCCTTCAGCTGTGGGGTCACTTAGCTCTGCCTTTGGAATATTGCTTCTGCTGTTTAACATGCCCGTAGTCATGTTATAGCTGAGCAGGTTGTTGGTAAAAGAAGTGAAATGGGTGAAATGACACAGGGGGAATGGTGAGCATCTGACTTTCCTGAGGCTGATGAGAAGTGCTGCTGTCCCAGATAAGAGATATTATTGGAGTACTTGGGAAGAAACCATTACACGCAACAACATGAACCATGTGGAAAGAGGTGGCTGTGGCTCTGATTTGGATCCATTTTAATGAGCATATTTGTATAATTGCCTAAGAGTAGTTCTTCTGTCAGAATCAACTGTAGCATAGGCCCCAACTGGCAAGTGGGGTTTAGAGAAACAGACAAATAGGCATAATACAGTGACTTGTATAATTCACATAGACCATTTTCCTGGCAGTGGAAGTAAATTGGCACAGAGAACTCTCCCATGTAGTGCAGAAAAGTTTTGTTAAAGCTCTGGATTGAATACAAATTGATATTATTAGCTGTCAGCTGTGGTTTCCTTTGTAAACGCATTCACCGCTTTGTATGACCAGAATGAATGGATGTTGAAGAGAAAGCACATTCCAATTTCTTAGAGTCAGAATCTTAAGGTCATGCCGTATTCTTTCATGTTTGACCTGAGATTTGTTTCTGAGTGATATTTGGATTCCTTTTACTAAGATTTTTCCGTTAATATTATCTGTAACTTTTGCTAAGTCCCTTTTTATTTTGTACTTTGTCCATGCAATTTTCTCTTTTGCTGCCAGCTGTAATTTTAGCTGCAGAGAGCAAATATCTAGAGACTGGAATTCCTTCAGGTTTTCACAGAAAGTTGGAAGAGGAGTTTCATGGAGGAAGTTGGAGCAGCTCTAGAGATATTCTGGAGCATTTGCATTTACCTCCGGAGCTGGGCCTGTTGACTGAGGCAGAGTTATATGGTTATGCCTGAGGTGACTCATCTTGGTTTCACAAAATATCAACCACTGCATACTGATTCAAATGTATGGTTGGGAGGGGTGGTGGTGGGGACAGGAGTGGGAGAGGATAAGGCGAGGGGAGCCAGGAAATGGCTGGCTCACAGCCAGATTGAGAACAGTTTATTAATTTATTTACCCAGTTGACCGCTGGCATTAAATGCTCTCACTTACTGGGGTAGAGTTTCCACAATGGTGCCCCAATTGACCATTATAGCTTTGATGAAAAACCCACCAGAATGATGCTCAGTGACTTTTCTGAGAGTCATCCCCTGAGTTCAATACCTAAATCTTCCACAATAATAGAACTGTGCTGGTGCTTTCGACAAGTGCTGTGAATGATGCAATATGACATGAGGCTTTAATTTGCTTGGTGTCATTGGAACTTCGCCTGGTTCATTTGGGGTGCTTATGGAAACGAAACAGGAATACATTCTGCAAGACAAACAGAAAGTACTCAGCAGGTCAGGCAGCATGGGTGGATAGAGAAGCACACGAAAGATGATCAACCTGAAACATTAACTCTGCTTTAATCTCCACAGATTCTGCCTGACATGCTGAACATTTCCAACATTTTCTCAGGAAAATGGGCTTATCATTCAGAGCTGAGAGATTTCTTCAATTAAAGGGCTGTGAACCTCTGGAGTTCTCTACCACAGAGGTTTGTGGATACTATATTGTTGAATATATTTCAGGCTGAGATAGACAGATTTTTGGTCTCTTGGGGAATCAAGGGTTATGGGGACCCAACAGGAAATTGGAGTTAAGGCCAATGATCAGCCATGGTCGTATTGAATGGCAGAGCAGATTCGAAAGGCCGGATAATCTACTCCAGCTCCAATTTATGTTCTTATGCTGCCTGTCCTGCTGAGTATTTCAAGCATTTTATGGTTTTCTTTCAAATTTCCAGCATCCACAGTTTTTGCTTTTGTTTATATGCTGTTATGTTGGCTGCATAAGATCCTTTCAAATCGACATGGCAATTTACTATTGAATTACAATAGGTTATGGTGCTGTATTTGAGCAAGTCAATGATGTAGATCAGTTCGACAAGACAACCATTACAATAGCATCAGTTGTTTTAATGATCAAGTACACACAGCAACAAGGCTTTAAGTGTAAAAGACGAAATTTACCACAATCCTTTCAGAAACATGCAATTATGTCTTTAAATTGTCTGCCCTTTGGCTCTTTGCTC
Source organism: Cetorhinus maximus (assembly GCF_964194155.1). Taxonomy (NCBI): domain Eukaryota; kingdom Metazoa; phylum Chordata; class Chondrichthyes; order Lamniformes; family Cetorhinidae; genus Cetorhinus; species Cetorhinus maximus. Next base: position 41,427,288 of record NC_135889.1, on the reverse strand, counting down.
CTGTTCTGCCTTTCCACCTTCAGATAATTGTTTAATTACTATCAACTGCATGTGGTATCCACATCACCATGACATCACCCACCCTCAGCCAATTAATGACACTAGTTTAACAAGCTAATATTCAAATTAAGAGCAGGAGTAGGCCATTCGGCCCCTCAAGCCTGATCTGCCATTAAATAAGATGGAAGCTGATCTGGCTGTGGCCTCAACTCCAATTTCCTTCCTATCCCCATACCCTTTGACTCCCTTGTCAATCAAGACTCTTATCGAACTCAGCCTTAAAAATATTCCCTGACCTTGCCTCCTCCGCTCTCTGGGGAAGAGAATTCCACAGACTCACAACCCTTTGAGAGAAAAAAATTCTCCTCATCTCCATCTTAAATGAGAGACCACTTATTTTTAAACTTTGTCCCATCGTCCTAGTCTGTCCCACAAGGGGAAACATCTTCTCAGCATCCACCCTGTCAAGTCCCCTCAGGATCTTATATGTTTCCATAAGATCGTCTCTCATTCTTCTAAACTCCAATGGATACAGGCCCAATCTGTCCAACCTTTCCTCATAGGATAACCCACTCATCCCAGGAATCAGTCAAATGAACCTTCTGTAATGCAAATATGTCCTTTCTTAAATAAGGAAACCAGTTCTGTACACAGTACACTAGATGTGATCTGACTAATACCCTTTATAACTGTAGCAAAACATTCCTGCTTTTATATTCCATTCACCTTGCAGTAAACAGCAATATTCCATTTGCCTTCCTAATCACTTGCTGTTCCTGTATGCTAACTGTTTGTGATTCATGTACCAAGACACCCAGACCCCTCTGTACCTCAGAGTTCTGCGATCTCTTCCCATTTAAATAATATGCTGCTTTTCATTCTTCCTGCTGAAGTGGACAAGTTCACAATGTCTCACATTATGCCCCAGTTGCTAAATTTTTGCCCACTCACTTAACCTATACATATCACTTTGCCCTTTGCAGACTCCTTGGGTTGAATAATACCCTCCGCGACCAGGAGTGGTTCCCTCTTCGTGGAGTGCATTATACGGCATGTTGATGCTGTGCGCCGTCCACAACGTCCTCATGCTGGTTTATGATAATACCATACACAGGCAGGTCAAAAGTCAGCTAATCGCCCGCATTATTTAAATGTCAATTTAAATGCCAATTGAGCCAATTAACAAGCTATCTGACTGGAATAGCATGGCCAGGAAGCAATAATATGCCTTCACGGTGAGATTTATGTCAGGTGGGGAACCTGTTTTTTAAGGACAACCTTGTTTGGATGGGTTTTTTAACTGCAGCTGAGAACAGAGTGTGAGTTTTGCAGTTCAAAATCCTTTGGCTGCAGGGATTGCTCTCTTCAGTGGGCAGAGTTACATTTTGGATATTTTCTCTTGAGAAGGGCTCTCCTCTCATTCAGAGGGCTGTCTCGATAGCTCATTGAATATTCTCCTGTCTGTAACCCAGGGGTGAGGAGTGAAAACTCTGGGAGACGGATGGGGATTGTGGTCTCTGTTAGAGATGCAACCTCCAGTGAGGAGGAGAGGAAAATTAGAAGGAGGAGGTGGAGGAGAAGGGTGGGAGGAATAATGGATCAGAGGAAGGCTCAGGATGCTGTGGGCCCTCAGAAAGGTGACAGAGCAGTGCCAGACCTCAATGGTCATGCAGGAGGAGCCTAGGAACCCTCATCAGAGGTGCAGATGACGTTATGCTGCACCAAGGGCATGCAGGCAACGATTCAACAACCTGCAGCTGAGTGAGACTCAGCGCAGAAGATGACTGAGGCCTTCAAAGGAAAGTGTTGTATCACTGTGTGAGATGCATGGAGGGGTGATCTTGGGAAGCTGCCTTGGGGGCTAGCCGATGCCTGTTACCTTGAAGGTGACAGTGGCACTGAGCTTTTTCACCACAGGCTCTTTTCAGGCAGCCTGCGGACTGTGAGAACACAGCCGGCTGCACACCATCGCATCAAGGTGTTCCCGGATGCAATGTTCCAGAGGGCCGGCAATTACAGCACCTTCACGTAGGATGCCCGAAGCCAGGACGAGAGGGCCCGAGGATTTGCTGCCATTGCTGGTTTCCCCAGGGTGCAGTGAGCCATTGATTGTACGCATGTAGCCATCAAGGCTCCTGCAGAACAACCCTGCATGTTCCTAAACAGAAAAGGGCTCCACTCTTTCAATGTTGAGCTGGTGTGTGACCACAAACATTGGGTCTTGCAGGTGTGTGCCAGATATCCAGGCAGCAACCACAGTATCTACACTCTCGGCAATTCTCAAGTTTCCGGCCATTTCACCGGCCCGGACGCGTTGGAGGGTTGGCCTCTAGGTGATAAGGGCTACCCTCTCAAGAGATGGCTTATGACAACTGTGAGGGTGCCAAGATCTGAGCAGGAGAGGAGATACAATGACAGCTACACCAGCACCAGGGCCATAGCGGGACAGACTATCCAACTTCTCAAGGTGCACTTCCAATGCCTGGACTCTTCTGGAGGTGCATTGCGTGCTCCTCCTCATGGGTGTCCCTCATGGTCCTGGTCGTCTGTGCCCTCCACAGCATCACCATTAAAACGGATGCCCTGGAGAATGAAGATAGGCCAGAAGAGGACTAATCCTCTGAGGGTGATGGTGAGGATAAGTGAGGGAACACAGCGATGCTGCTGCAAATGCCTCCGGCTATTACCAAGGGAATGGCCATGACACCATGGACGCCTTAATACGCCTAAGATTTCTGTAGAGCCTCTAGCCACAGCTACATCAGTGGTTATGTGAAATATTGTCCCTCCATCTCACAGTTGCAATGAGCAATTCCTGAAGCCCTTACATCCAAACCTTCTCCAACTACCCACACATTTACACAATTCATCCAGCCCTCCCTCAGCCTTTGATTTCCTACCTCAGCCTTCAGACACACGTCTCACAGTCACAGCTATCAACAGGAACATAAGCATGAGGGGGTGTGAGTTTTGTGTTTAGTTACAAGACTTCAAGGAATACCAACATCATTAAAGAAAAATGTCATTCATGTGCTCCAGTTATGGAAACGTGGATATTTACAAACATGTTTAAGAGTGCTCTGGTGCAGTGTTCCTCCCTTGCTTCCGGCTGCACTGGAGAGAGGTGTCTGAGCTGCCACCTCCCTTGCCCTGGATGACTTTGGCGAGTGTCCTCTGTGCGGCTAAAGCCTTGAGCAGCCGGCCACTCCAAGACTGCGAGTCTTCAGTCACTGCGGCAATGGTCAAGACCTGTGTCAATGGCCGATGAACAGAGGAGATGCTGCCCCCATCGGAAGTGCCTTGAACTTCCAGATGGAGGCAGCTGCTGCTCACCCCCCGCCACTAGGACTGGCTGGTCCTCCATGCCAACCGGTGAGGTTCCAGATGCTGGGTGGGTGACCAAGTTTCCAGTTCCCCTGTCCCCCTAGGTCTGTGCCCCTGAGCTCAGAGTCAGGGTGACAGTGTGCAGGTTGGAGCGCATCCCAACGATTGTGTTGGCAGTGCACTCGGCTTGCCCCTCCAGGTCACTCACCAGTCAGCCTATGGAGGAAGCTTGATGCTCTGAAGAGTGGGTGATAGCAGAGCTCATGGCCTCATTGGACACCACAGTCCGGGCCAGAGAAGGTAACCCCTCTGGTATACCTACCAAATCTTCACGGACCTCTCATTGAACATCCAGCATCTGCTGCCTTATGGATGATTCCAAAGGCTCATCATCCACCTCAAAATCGATCTGTGGATCGCAGCGGACACTCCCCTGACTTCCCAAGGTCCACCTCACCACACTGTCCGGCAGCTGCACGTGCAAATATGAAGTGCCCTCACCAGTGTGTGCATGACCCCTGTCCAATGTGCAGAACCCTGCCAAGGTGCCAGTATCTGCGATGATGCTGGGTGCACAGAGAGGATGTGATGCTGCACCCTTTAAGATCTCTCCATGGATTCTGCTGCAGCCAGCGCTAAAAAGGCTTCTCCTTAACAGAGAGATCAGTAAGGGGGTAATTGGGTATCACATTACTTGACGCATCATCCCATCACATGGATCATAAACCTTTTCACATCCTAACATGCATGAATTAACTCTGCAGACACCATGAAACCTTGAGCAATGACATGAAGCTTCTAATAATGAAGTTTAGTAAGGTTTGAAAGTGTAGAATCTATGCACCAAACACATTGCATATTTCCTAACCTCCTTTGAAACAGCTAGCCATCTTTTATCATCCAGTCTGATACTTTTGCCATCTCACCAGAACCAGGCCTCCCTTCAGTCTCACCACTGCCTATACTCCTAGTTGTCTCGGGCTCCAGCAGGGCCAGCACTTGCTCCTCACAAGGAGTCAGGACGTGGTCCATGTGGGCTATGCCCCACCTCTGTACAGGCTCACTCTCATGCATTGTGGGCTCGCTTCTACTGAAAAGAGTTGAATAAGGAATTTTGGAAAATTGAAACCAATGCATCGACTATCTCAGCAGCTACTTCTTTTAAGACCCTAGGATGAAGTCCTTCATGACCTGAGGACTTGTCAGCATTCAGTTCCAATAATTTCATCAGTACTCATTCCCTGGTGGTGGTAATTGTTTTAAGCTCCACCCTCCTTTTCACCTCCTGATGTACACTTACGTCTGGGATGTTATTTGTATCCTCTACATTGAAGACACATGCAAAATATCTGTTCAATTCACCGTGATTTGTTTATTTTCCATTATTAATTCCACAGACTCACTCTGCGGAGAGCCAATGTTCACTTTACTTGCTCTTTTCCTTTTTAAAACCTGTAGAAACTCTTACTATCTGTTCTTTTTATATTTCTAGCTAGCTTTCTCTCGTACTCTAATTTCTCCCGCCTTAAATTTTTCTAATCATTCTTTACTGTTTTTTATATTCTGTCCAAACATCTAATCTGCCACTAATCTTCATGAAATTATATGCTTTTTCTTTCAATTTGATAGTATCTTTAACTTCCTTAGTTAGCCACAGATGGTACATCCTTCCCCAAGAGTCTTTCTTTCTCACTAGAATTCATCTTTGCTGAGTGTTATGAAATACCTCCTTAAATGTCTGCCACTAACAATAGCCCTTCTATGGGCATATTTAGATTTTGTCCCTCACAGACTCTTTTCAACAGTTTTCCAGCAGATATACCTGAAAATAAACTGCAGTAATGCAGTTTAGGATTACAGTGAGAGAGAAAATAAATAACAGGTGAAAGGCACTGCATACTCTTGAACTAAAGCGAGGCTTTTGGCTTTACCCTCATCCATTCCTCTGTCTCCCAGCAATACAGAAGATGATCTCTTCAAAAGGACTTAAAAGCTTAAAATTGCAAGGCACTGGTGCTTCTGGAGTTACATCCTCATGGACAGTGCATACATTCTGCTCTGGTCTTAACGGTTCCATCTTCCATCTCCACAGCAAGACCTTGTTGTAAAGAAAAGTTGTGGAACCTGCAACAGATGAAGGTGATGTTCAAGCCTCCAGGAGGATCCGTCCTGTAAAGTGCTCCTTGATCAATAGGCTGAAGTAGGGCATCAAAATGTACATGCAATAGTGATCCTGGGCATTCCATGGGCCTCATATCTGTGCTGGATGTTGTTCCATAGTTGCCATAAGGATATAATCAGGTAAGGCTGAAGATGATATTGAGCGTCACAGAGCCATTCTTCTGCCTTGACACAGATGATTGAATTTTTTGCCAACCAGCTGGGAGATACTGGCTGTCACTGAGCAGTTTCACTTTGATATGGTAGAACGCTATGGTTGGGAGCTATTTTGCACTCTGAGTTGGGAACTGGACAGCCACACTGGTGGCATCAATCACCTCCTGTACCTTTGGAAAAGTGGTAAAATTGGGTAGTGTCTCTTATTCTGTTGCTGGTAAGTGGGTTAGAAGATTAAAGATTTTGGCTTTGTTGAATAAGATGTCATTCACCTGGCAATTTTCCTGATACTGGACGAAAAGGGGCTGAAGGCATAAAAATTGACAGCCGTTTTGCCCTCGATTGACGCTAACAGTTTGTTTGCCCTGACCTGCAGGTCTGCTTAAAGTAGATGTCTCTGTGCTAATCAGCCCCACATATGTCAATGGCTTTTTAAACTGCCACTGCATTTGCATCTGACGCCCAGGTTTCCCAACCAATGGAATGAGTGGGTGTGATTCGTAACAGTGAGTTTGAGCTGAAATATTTAAAAGATACGAGAATCAGAGTTGATGTGTGGTAGAGTTCTTCAGACACAGCCAGAAGCTGCAGGAATGGAGGCACAACATAACAGGGCAGCCACCAGGCCTCAGAGATGTGTCTGGCTGTGGGTTGTAAAGACCTGTAGGGACATCGGTTCCCTGTGGCTGGGAGGAAGAAGCCTGCCTCTGAAAGCAAATAGATACAGTTGGCAGTGGTAGAGGAGGTCAGCAGTGGCAGTGGTGCCAGGATACAGTTCTGCAAGAGGTTCAATGATCTAAACAGGTCAGAAAAGCTAAGTGGGCATAGCATGGAGAGAGCTATGAAGGAGACGGCCTGTGAGAGAGCACCTCAAGACACTCTGACCAACTGTTGAAGCTACAATACAGGGCTATATGCATGCTAAGCAGCACAAACAATCTCACGACCAATGGATCACATCCTGTCATGAATGGTGGTGGACAATTAAACAACTAACCAGAGGAGAAGGCTTCACAAGCACCCCTATACTCAATGATGGGGGAGCCTAGCACATCAGTGCAAAAGATAAAACTGAAACATTTGCTACCATCTTTGGCCAGAAGTGGATGATCCAGCTCAGCCTCTTCCTAAGGCCCCCAGCATCACAGATGCCAGTCTTCAGCCAATTCAATTCACTCCACATGATATCAAGAAGCAGCTGAAGGCACTGGATACTGGAAAGGCAATGGGCTGTGACAACATCCTGGCCGTAATGCTGGAGACTTGTACTCTAGAATTAGCTGCGCCCTTAGTCAAGCTGCTCCAATACAGCTACAACACAGATATCTGCCCAACAATGTGGAAAATTGCCCAGGTATGCCCTGTCCAGAAAAAAAAAGACAAATACAATCCGGCCAATTACTGCCCCATCAGACTACTATCAATTATCAAAGTGTGGAAAGGTATCATTGATTATGTTGTCCAGGGGCACTTACTCAGCAACAACCTGCTCACCAATGCTCAGATTGGTTTCCATGATGGCCACTCAATTCCAGCCCTTATTATACCCTTGGTCCAAAACTGGACCAAAAAAAAGAACTCAAATGGTGAGGTGAAAATAATTGTCCTTGACATCAAGGCAGCATTTGAGTGAGTTTGGTGTCACTGACAGAATGTATGTGCTCCCTTACTGCCCGTAATCAGTATGTTTTTGCATGGAAAGAAGTGAGTCTTTTCTTAACCTAGGTGTGTGTATTCCAATTAAATAATTCAACAGTAAGCTTTTGTGACTTTAAAATAAGGAAAGTTATTTATTCTCGCACACTTCCGTCGAATTAACGTAATGTCACGCATTCGGTGTCACGCGCACACGCAAAGGTAGAATACAGAAAAGATTGTGCAATGTTACAGATTATAGTTAATTCAGTCATTGATTTACAATTTCCAGTCTCCCATGTGGTAGGCCTGTGGTTTCTTGAATGGATTTGAATATTTAAGTGAGGGTCTTGTAAAGTGCAGGGTTCACAGCAAGCTGTGAAGCTTCTTGTAGTCAAATATCTAGGAAGTTGGTTCTCAAGTGAACTTGAAAAAATGGAACAGGTTAAGTGCTGCTTGATGACTTACAGCTAGTTTCAGAGTCTGGTTCTCAGACTGGCTAATGACTGATGCTGCTGATGGATCTGGTGGGTCCTGGCATGAAAAGAGTGCAGTACCTGAAACTAATTTCAATCACATGGCTGCTGGGTTAACACTTCTGAGGCCCACCCAGTGGCCCACCCAATCTAATTTATATGGGGGAGGCCATCGTAATACAGTGGGAAGTTGATAATGGCCATTGAGTTTCAACCTTCCCTTTTGTCCAGCATGAAACATGAAGACAGGCAGTCTGGAAATTCCATAGTCTTTTGGTGCTGGCTCACCCTTAAACAATGAGATGGGTGAATTCCACAAATGACTGCAAGGTATCCTCACCTATATCCATATTTAATTAGGTATTCGCCAAATACTTAATAATGTCTGTAACCCAAATGCCAAAAGTATATGATTTGTAGCAGCCATTTTAACAGCTTGTTAGAGTCCAATTTTTAAAAGTATTAACTGAAGGTTCATAATATGACACGCCTTTACTTGGCATGACAGTGGCATCAAGGAGCCTTAGTAAAATTGAAGTCAATGGGAATCGGGGGGAAACTCTGCAGTGGTTGGAGTCGTATCTAGCACAAAGGAAGGTGGTTGTTGTTTTTGGAGGCCAAATATCTCAGCCGCAGGACATCGCTGCAGGAACCCGTCAGGGTAACGCTCCAGGTCCAACTACCTTTGTCTGCTTCATCAGTGACCTTCCCTCCACCATTAGGTTAGAAATGGGGGTGTTTGCTGATGATTGCATTGTGTTCAGAACTACTTGTAACTCCTCAGCTGCTGAAGCATTCCGGACCCGCATGTAGTAAGACCTGGGCGACATTCAGGCTTGGGCTGATATGTGGCAAATGACAATCACATCATAAGTGCCAGGCAATGACCATCTCAAACAAGAGAGAATTTAATCATCTCCCCTTAACATTCAATGGCATTATGATCATACTGTGGCTACAGAAGCAGGTCAGAGGCTGGGAATTTTGCACCGAGTAACTCACCTCCTGACTCCCCAAAGCCTGTCCATCATCTAAATGGCACAAGTCAGGTGTGTGACGGATTACTCATACTTGCCTGGATGAGTGCATCTCCCACAGCACTCAAGAAGCTTGATACCATCCAGGACAAAGCAGTTCACTTGACTGGCACCCTGCCCACAGCTTAAACATTTACTCCCTCACAGTGCACAGTGGCCGCATTGCATACCATTTACAAGATGCACTGCAGCAATTTGCCAAGCCACCTTTGACATCACTTCCCATATCCGCGATCTCTGCCAGCTGGATGAACAAGGAAAGCAGGCACATGTAAGTGGTGGCCTTCCTAAGTTCTCCAAGTCACACACCACCCTGATTTGGAACAATATTGCGTTCCTTCACTGTCACTGGGTCAAAATCTCAGAACTCCCTAACAGTTCTGTGGGTGTACTTACATCAAAAGGACTGCAGCTGTTCAAGAAGGTGGCATTCACATCCCTTGAATGAATAGAAAAAACTCATCCTTGCTACTGTGCAGTGTTGTGCAAGATGCAGCAGACGACCATCATTCTAGACACCATTGCACATATTGAAGAGCACCCTTAGATCTGGAAAGGCATCTGAATTGCCTTATCAACATTTTGATTGCTTGCTCTTTAAAAGCTATGGTGGTCATCTGGCTCCTATTGGAACTTTTTTGGGTGTCACTTTTAGACTCGTCACAGGTGTCATCAGTCACATCTGCAGAGTGAACCCTTGTCTTCAAGGGACCGTCACTAACTCTGTTTCAAGGTGTGCACATCTCAGGATGGTTTGGCTGGAGCAGGATAAAAGCATCATGGCAGCTTCCTAAAATCTTCCACAGCCATATAATGATGATCTTTTGATGCTTGCAGAGGAGCTAAACATTAACGAAGACTCCAGGGTGATTAGCTGATGACTATCAGCTAGAACGATAAAGCCAAGTGCCCATTCATTCTGACTGGCAACATCAGATAAGAAGTGCACATAAGTGCCCACCCCGGCAAACCTGGCATTGGTCACCTGTGAACAGCAGATTGTAAGATTCTACAAACATCACCTGCAGATCCTGGAAGGATGCAGAGCTGAAGAAATTAAGGGCTGTGGTGATCCTGACCATCAGTGGCAATTCAGGTCTACCTGGTCCACTTGTAGTGGTCTTTTCCATGAGGCTGCAAGTGTCAGCAATCACCTGACAGGAAATCCTGAGCCTGCTGAGGCACAGGAAGCCTATCTTACATATGAACATGCAAACCAGGAGCAGGAGTAGGCCATTCAGCCCCTCGAGCCTGGCTGATCTGATAGTAACCTGAAACCTGCATCCCACCTACCCCCGGATAACCTATCACCCCTTTGCTTACTAAGGCTCTATCCATATCTGCCTTAAAAATATGCAAAGACTCTGCTTCCACCACTTTTTCAGGAATAGAGTTCCAAAGGCTCATGATCCACTGAGTGAAAAAATTTTGCCTCATCTCCGTTTTAAATGGGCGACTCCTTAGTTTTAAACAGTGACCCCCTAATTCTAGATTCTTCCACAGGAGGAAACATGCTCTCCACATTCACCTTCTGTCTGTAAACTGTAACTGTGTTGGGCACAAGGCCTCCTGCGAGGTGGAGCTCTGTGTTCATCCTCTTTATCCTGTGGAGCAGCAGCTGGTTGAAGAGGCACTGTTGTTGCTGCTGCTCTGGGTGTTGCTGCTGCGACCCTTGTTCCTCAGCTGGGCAGAATTTTCGAGAAGTCAGGTGACTCCGGAGCACATTAAAAATGGCGGGTGGGCCCGGATGTGGAAGTCCCGCCCCCATATCTGGCAGGTTTCAGTTTTGCCAGCAGGGGGAAGGAGTTGGGACGTTAGTCACCACAGGGTTAGAGAACCTTTTATAATAATAGACTGAAGTCTGAGAGAACTGAGATGAACCTAACCAGCCCGCCTCAGCTCTCACCTGCCTCCAAAAAGCCTCTGGAGTTGGAGGACTAAACTCAATCACACCTCCTCCCCTCCCTGCACACCACCCCACCAACTCCCCTACCGCTCCCCCGCAACACAGTGAAAATCAAGCATGTGGAGGTACTTTCCATGGCGATGTCTCTACTGAGTCAGGGAATTTCCCTACTTGAGCTTCCCACCTCAATGGTGAAAATCCAGCCCCTGATGTCCAAGACAGAGCTGCAGAAATGCTTCCTATACTGATTTGTACATTTACAGGTGAGAAGTGCAGGTCAGAGACAATAAATTCCAAGTAGAAATCACCTCCAAAGTTTTGGAAATCACCTCCAAAGTGGTGAAAGAACCCTCATAACAACCCTGAGAGCAAAAGTTTTTCACTTAGGCAAGGAAGCTGCTGTGTTGTAGGATGTCCAAGTTGTACTATTAATGATAGAGTTGATCAGCAGATATTTCTTGGGTGGAAACTTTAAGTTTATTTACAATATACTCAGCAGCAACTACACGTGTGCTTCCAACTCCAACTCCATCTCTACACTGGCTACTGAGGTAACCTGAGCCAGTCTCCTATTGGTTACTACAGATCATGTGATCTTCCTTAATAAGTATTATCTTCAAAGGTGTTACACACTAAATAAACCATAATTACTACACAGACCTTGAGTTTGGTTGAGACCTTAGGATTTCAAGTATTTCTTGCCTGTCATTTGCTCAGCCCTCTCAATTTCTCTAGCCTTTGTGAATTTCAGGATGCCCATTACACTGTTAAAATCAGGATTCAGGTTTAAAGAAACAGATAATTAGCATTTTGCATGTTTATACAGCAAACCCATCTATCCAGTGAGAGCTTCCCATGTGCTGCAGATCACGTTCAAGTTAAAGGCGGAAGTTGATGGGTTTCTGCTGACTTCTTGACATGTCGACCGTTTCCTCTGTTTTAACCAGCTGCCCACTCACAAACTAAGCCACCACGTCAGGTTAAAATTCGCCCAGTGCCTCCAGAGATAGCACTGCTTAGCCGTTTATGGGTAGCCATCCCTAAAGAAAGAAAGAAAGAACATACAATTATATTGCTCCTTTCACCGCCTCAGGAAGTACCCCAAAGCACTTTACAACCAATAAAGTCCTTTTGAAATGTAGTCACTATTGCAATGTAGCAAATGTGGCAGCCAAGTTACAAACTGCAAGGCCTCACAAACAGCAATAATGAATGGATCAATTTATTTTAGTGATGATGGTTGAGAGACAAATACAAATTTAATAAATCGAGGGACCAGGACACTGAGGATAACTCACCTGCTTCCTTGAAATAATGCCATGGGATCCATCTGAACATGCAGACAAACCTTGGTTTAGTTCCTCATCTGAAGAGTGGCACCTTTGACAGTGTAGCATCTAGATTTTGTGCTCTAGGCTCCCGAGTGGGCCTTGAATACACAGCCTTCTGACTCAGAGGAAAGATCACTGCAGCACACCATGGCTGACACCATGGTCAGCAGATATGATGAGCTGCCTCCTAAGGGGTGTCACAAGTCAGGAGTGTGATGGAATACTCCCCACTTGCCTGGATGAGTGCAGCTCCCTCAACACTCAAGATGCTTGACACCATCCAGGACCAAACAGCCCGCTTGATTAGCATCTCTTCCACAAACATTCACTCACCCCACCACCAACAGTGGCGGCAGTGTGTACCATCTACAAGATGCATTGCAGGAATTCACTAAGGCTCCTCAGACAGCACCTTCCAAACCCAGGACCACTACCATCTAGAAGGACAAAGACAGCAGATAGGTGGGAAAGCCACCACCTGGAAATTCCCCTCCAAGTCACTATCCTGATTTGGAAATATATCACCGTTCCTTTACTGTCGCTGGGTCAAAATCCTGAAACTCCCTTCCTAACAGCACTGTGGGTGTACCTACACCACATGGACTGCAGTGGTTTAAGAAGGCAGTTCACCACCACCTTCTCAAAGGCATTTAGGGATGGGCAATAAATGCTGGCCCAGCCAGCAAAGTCCGCATCCCATAAATGAATTTTAAAAAATACATACAAGGTCACTGACATCTCTGGCAGCTCCTCTTCACTTCTTTTCATTCCTCTTCACAAATCAAATGATGGAGAATGCTGAAAGTAATGATTATAGCTAGAAACTTACTGACTGCAAAGACTGGTGCAGCGATTAAAATCAAGAGATGCTCAAGAGGCTAGAATTAGACTAGAGCAGATATCTCAGAGAGACATGAGGCAAAGAGGAGATTACAGACATAGGGAGGTGTGTGACCATGGAGGGTTTGAAAACAAGGATAAGAATTTTAAAATCAAGATGTTGCTTGAACGGGAGCCAGCGTAGGTCAGCAGTGGGCTTGGTATGTATTAGAGGATGGGTAGAAGTATTATGAATGAACTCAAGTTTACAAAGGGTAAAATGCTGGAGACCAGCCAGGAATGTGTTGGAATAGTCAAGTCGGGGGCAATAGAAGCATGAATAAGGCTTTCAGCAGCAGATGGGCTGAGACAAGGATGAAGTCAGGCAATGTTTTGGAGGTGGAAATCAGCATTCTTAGTGATGGTGTGAATATGTGGTTGGAAGCTCAGTATGGGGTCAAATATGACATCAACATTGCGAACGGGCTAGCTTAGCCTCAGACAGTTGCCAAGGAGATGGATGGAATCAGTAGCTAGGGAACAAACAATAATCAACCAATTTGCAAGCAGAATAAGTCCAATGCACAGTGTGTTATAGTGTATTGCCAGCTCAATTGCCTGACAGCAACCAAGGCAACCATTCAGTGAGTGGGATTAGGACAAACTCCAGAATTGCTGGTCAGAATCACACAGTTAATGCTTTGCACTGTCATAATTTTTAGGCTTATAGGTATACAATTTTTATGTTTTTGGAGCCAAAAGCTATATTTTATTGCAGTTATTCAGATTTATTTCATATCTCGTGACTCTTTCACTTGCAGTGCAATAAAATTTGATCATTTGAATCTCAGCTAAAGGTTTTACTAGATTTACATTTAACTTGACTAATGTAATTATACTTTAGTTAGATGAGGCTATCATATCCTAAATCACAATTTTACTATAAACCAGATTTATTCAGTATACAAACATATGAACAAGGAGCAGGAGCAGGACATTTGGCCCCCTTGAGCCTGCTCCGCCATATAATACGATCACAGCAGGTCTGATAGTAACCTCAAATCTGCATCCTGCCTACCCCCGATAATCTATCACCCCCTTGCTTACCAAGAATCTATCCACATCTGCCTTAAAAATATTCAAAGACTCTGCCTCCACCACCTTTTCAGGAAGAGTTCCAAAGATTCATGACCCTTTGAGAGAAAATATTTCACCTCATCTCCGTTTTAGATGGGCGACCCCTTGTTTTTAAACAGTGACCCCTAGTTCTAGATCCTCCTACAAGAGGAAGCATCCTCTCCACATCGACCCTGTGAAGTCCCCTCAGGATCTTATAAGATTCAATCAAGTCGCCTGTTACGCTTCTAAATTCCGGCGGGTACAAGTCCAGCCTTTCTAACCGTTCCTCGTAAGGCAACCCGCCCATTCCAGGTAAATCTTCTCTGAACTGCTTTCAACACATTTACATACTTCCTTACATAAGGTGACCAATACTGTACATAGTACTCTAGATGTGGTCCCACGGATGCTCTTATAACTGAAGCATAGCCTCCCTACTTTTGTATTCAATTCCCCTCACAATAAATGATAACATTCTATTAGATTTATTAATTACTTGCTGTAACTGCATACTAACCTTTTGCGATTCGTGCACTAAGACACATGCATTCAGAGCTCTGCAATCTCTCACCATTTAGATAATATGCTTCTCTTTTATTCTTCCTGCCAAAATGGACAATTTCACATTTGCCCACATTATGCTCCATTTACCAGATCTTTGCCCACTCACTTAACCTATCTGTATCTTTTTGTAGCCTGCTTATGTCCTCCTCACAAATTACTTTCCTACTTATCTTTGTGACATCAGCAAATTTGGCAACCATCCCATCCATCTCTTCATCCAAGTCATTTATATCAATTGTAAACATTTGAGGTCCCAACACTGATCCCTGTGGCATGCCACTTGTTACATCTTACCAACCTAAAAAAGACCCATTTATTCCTACTCTCTGCTTCCTGTAAGCCAGCCAATCTTCTATCCATGCTAATATATTACCCCCTATACCACAAGCTTTTATTTTCCGCTATAACTTTTGATGTGGCACTTTATCAAATGCCTTCTGGAAATAAGGACATAGTATAATGACATAGAACTGGGCTACTGTAGAATGATGAATTAATGACTTGGTTACATGCCTTGGTTACAGTTTGTTTCAGACAGTTAATAGAAATATGATTACGGTCTAATTAATTTTACAAGTCCTGCATAGTTATGCTGCCCTACATATTCTTACAAAACGAATTTTTGATTCAGTGATTAATTCCTATCACTAAATCAGAGGGTGAAGGATTCAGGTCCCATTCCACATCACCTGGTCTATAAGTGCTCACTTTGTACCCGACAGGGTACTCACATCCTGAAGGAGTGACCACTTGCGTAGTGGTATTGCTGCAATACAGCCAGATAGAATGTGTTTGGCCCCCATTCCAGATAGCCCAAGAGTGCTGAGACTGGAGCACGAGCTCCAAAAGCTGAATTGGGGAATTGGGATCTAGCAAGGGTACTTGAGTCCAACAGGTGCCTCCATTGTACCCCACCCACCGACACCACCCCCCACCCCCCCCACCCCCCAACCCCCGCCTTACCATTGTAAAGGGCAGGTGGGGCTCTTTAGCCTTGGTTGGAGGTCCAGAAGGAGAAGGGGCTCTGAAGATTGAACTGTGCGGAAGGCAATGGGAAACTACCTCACTTACTCAAGAATCACCTATATGAGCCTTAAGATTGAACCTGCCCTAAAATAAAATACAGCAGACAGAATGATTTATTTCTGTTATAGTCCTGCTATTATTTAATTAGGAATGTAGGGTGCTGGCAAAAGTTAAAGAAGAGTAAAGGTGTATGTGGTTGCTCATGTTGAATGATGCCATCAATGGTAAACATTGCATGGTTATAGATGTAGAAACAATTTTATCAAATTAATGTAATTTAAAAGCATTCAAACATGAATTCTTTCCTTCATGCACATAGCCATCAGGCTTAAAATTAACCGCTTTTTTCATTATTGGCCTTCAAATTACTGGCAAGCATCATGCAGACTTGCATCCAGGAAAAGAGTATTTACATATTTATGGGAAGGGAGCCTTTGGCTTAGTGCCCCCATCCAAATGAGAAGATGAAGGGTTCGAGCCCTGGACCAGACAAAACAGCGAGGAGGGACCAGAATATGATCCCTAAATACCATGTTGAGAGCTCCTTCAACAAAATAGAAATGCCTACAGGCAAGTCCTATTATTTTTGAGGGATCCCATCCTGAATTAATACATTAATTCAGTACTTTATTTTTACTGGGTATAGCACAAAGTGTAAAAAATCTGTTTTCTGTTTACTTGATAATGAACACAATATGAAATTCAATGAAATCAAAACATTGACCAGATTCAACTGAATAGGAAATACGAATATAGATAAAAGAGCTTTTTGACTTTGTATAGTAAACCAGAGCCCATAGACTTAAGAAGAGACCTCGGTTTTCCATTTGTTCATTCATAATATTTGTACTTAGATAGAGCTGCCAAAAGATGGTCTATTCTGGAACGAATAGAAGGAGAGGCTAATGGCAACTGTTTGATTACAGTGTCTGCTTTCTAATGGTAACAACACTGCTCAAATTGCTCCCCGACCCTGCCAATTTTGTTGCATATTATATATTATCATGGTTACAGAGCCTGTGTCGCACAGAACCTGAAACTTTAAGTAACCTTATGACAAATGATTAAGCCACACTGCTTTTAGAGCTTTGATTGGCATAATACTGACAACTGTGGAGTAGGAATGTAATCTCAGTGCACAGAGCTGAATAAATTTAAATAAGTGACACCACCGAATAGCAAAGGTATTCAAGCATTTACCTCTCCACGTGAGTGGAATGAAACAGTTCCATTTTGTACTTTTGTTCAACTTTAATATCAGTTTGGATTCCCAGAGTTTGAATTGCACCAATTTTTGTACAATTGGGAATATTGTGAACTGTTCTGTCGCAATGATCATTCACCTCTCCGAATATGCACATTATATACAGTTATCATTATGCAAAACTTGAAATTCCCATTCATTGTCCTGAGTTTGACAACAATTTATCAAAAAATATTCAAGCTGTGAAAATCTTTTGGAAATGTCAATCATTATTTAGTTTTGTTAGGCAAGGGTATCAAGGGACATGAGCTATATTGGGTAAATGGCTTTGAATGGCAGATTAGACATGATCTGGTTAAATGATGGAGTAGGCTGGAGGGGCTGAATAGCTTCTCCTGTTCCTGTTATCAAGAATGGTAAACTTCTGGGGAAGAATATTTCCCTTGTTGGGCGGGCGCGCACCTGACCCGAACGAATGTGTGATGACGCTGGGCGAGCGTCCCGACGTAATCGCGCACTCTCGCGATACTTTGCTCGGCAGGTGTGCGTGGGTGCTGGAGCGACACCTGTCATTATTTAACAGGACACTTAAGGCCCTTGATAATGAAATTGTCTCAGATTTCACATTGCCCGTGTGATTTTCTGCATGTTGCATGGGCAAAACGGGTAGGCGGCCAACCGACATTTCCTCAAACCTCATCCAAGGGCAGGATTAAAAGGGTCAGCAGCACTCCCAGTGTGAGTGGTGAGGCGGTTTGGAGACAGTTTGCAGCTGGTTACTGTTGGTAGTTTGCAGCTTCATCTCTGTTCATTCTTAGCATTTCCAGGCCTCATTTCTGGACTCATTGCTGTCTGCCAGGCCCCCTGAGGATTCAGACAGTGTGGACACTTCCAGGTAGCAGACAGCCTTCTCTTACCCTGGTAGGGGGAATTGTGTTCTTGGCTGGGGGCCCTTACTCTGAGGAGGAAGAGAGGGGCAGAAGGGAGAGGAGGCCAGGTGTCCCAATGCAGCTTCCAGGGGAGCGACCTGTGGGAGGAGAGGCGCAGGAACAAGGGGGGCAGGGCCAGCGGTTGGTCCAAGGCATAAGGTGCCGCAGAAGACACCACTATCCCACTGCCAGGGTTTACAGGCGGCAATGCAACTACCTTAATATGTCCAAGGTGCAATGACGAAGGAGGAATAGACTCTCAAGGGAGACAGTCTCCATTTGCCAAATTATTGGGCCTGAGATCACTTCCAACTGTGTGGGTGGACAGCAAATACCAGTGGCTCTGAAGGTCACAGTGACTCTCAACTTCTATGCCTCTGGCTCTTTCCAGAGCTCAGTGGGTGATCTTTGTGGAGTCTCCCAATCAGCTGTCCACAATTGTACCAAACTGGTGACAGAAGCTCTGTTCAGGTGGGCACTGACATTTATTCTTTACCGTACGGACGAGGCCTATCAGGCTGAGAGAGCCGGAGGCTATGCAGCGATTGCTGGGTTCTCCAACATCCAGGGTGCCATCGACTGCACACATGTGGCCATCAAGGCACCAGCTGGTCAACCTGGTGCCTTTATTAACAGGAAGGGCTTCCACTCCATGAACTTGCAGCCAGTGTGTGACCACAGAATGCAGATTCTGCAAACCTGTGCAAGGTGCCCTGGCAGCTCCCATGATGTGTACACCCTGAGGCACTCCCAGGTGCCGAGGCTCTTCAGTACTCCAACCTGCCTGGATGGATGGCTGCTGGGTGACTGTGGTAAAGTGGAGTGCTATGTACCTTTAAGAGGATGCAGTTAACTGACCAAGTGACTGTATTGACCAATCGCTATACAGCAGAGACTACTTGGGTAACTGTAAGTCTAGAGCTGGAGGTGACTGAAGAAGCACATATTGTGTTAGTGTCCTGTTCTTAGTGCCAATAAACCACCAGTGTTTGTTCAGTTAATCGGTCTCTCTGCCTATATTGTTTCAAGCACCAACTAATGTGTTAATATCAAGCAGCTAGAGTTCGCCAGACAAAGCGAACCTGATAACCAAAAACATAAAACTAGCGACGAGGATAAACCGGATCAATTGACGGCAATCAAGAAAGCCGGGGTAAGCCAGCTACATTACTTTGCCACTACCTTGAAGCTGTTTTAAAGTGCAGTCTGCTTAGTCATCGGGTACGCCGCAGTTTGGGCATCTTGAACCATTCGACCCCCTTTCCGATGACTGGTCTCATTATTTCGAATGCCGAGCGTTCTTCTTTACCCCTAATGACATCAAAGGGGTGGACAGGAAGAGGGCGATTCTATTGTCCACATGCAGGAGCAAAACATATGGGCTGATCCATAGCCTCACATCACTAAACAGCCCCAATACAAAGACTTTCGATGAGTTAGTAAATATTGTCAAAAACCACCTGAAGCCAATGCCCTCAGTTACTACACAGTGTTTTAAATTTAATTCGAGGAGAGGTATTCGCTGGCTATGTAGCTGCTTTAAAGGAATTAACGGAATATTGTGAATTCGGAACTTCAATTAATGACATGTTGAGAGACCAACTGATATGCGGAATCGGGGATGATGCTATTCAAAAGCAATTGCTATCTGAAACTAATCTAGACTTCAGTAAGGCATTAGAATTGGCATCAGCCATGGAGAGCGCTGTCAGAGACTTGGAGGCAAAGAAAGATGCACAAAATGGCGCCGTCCATTTGTAGAGCGGGGAGGGCCAGTAACAAAAGGTGTGAAAATATCGGACTCTGCAGAAAGGTGGGGAATGCCCACTATGTACAGACCATTGAAGAACAACAGTACCACAGTGAAAACCCACAACATTAATGAGAGAAATGCATCCAGGCAGCCTGCAGGCGATCGACAGTTCAGAAAAATCGAATGCTTTTTCTGCCGTCGCAATGGTCACATAACGTGACAATGTCAAGATCGGCTGGGACAGCATTTTAAAAACAAAGGTAGAAATCTGCCTTGTTGAAGAACCAGAGGAAACAGAATCTGACATCTATTCATTATACGACCTGAAAGTGGGTAGAGCTGAACCAATCCAGGTAGTCATTAGAGTCAATGAACAACCCATCATGATGGAGGTCGATACTGGGGCATCAATGTCTGTCATAGGAGAACATACGTTCAGACATTTGAATAAATGAGTCCATCCTTTAAGTGTGGAAGAATCAGACACTAAATTAAAAACATATATGGGTGAAGAAATAAGAGTGAAAGGGATACATCAAGTCCTGGTGCAGTATGGGGATCAGCCTGCAAATTTACCCCTTGTAGTAGTAGCTGGGGAAGGCCCCAGTTTAATTGGTCACATCAGGCTCAGAAAGATTAAATTGCAATGGGCCGAGATTTTTCAAACTGGAACGAGAAACTTACAGGAATTGTTGCAAAAGTACGCTTCCATTTTCAGTGACGAGCTAGGGAGGATTCGTGGGCCAAAAGCCAAAATCCACGTAGACCCTAATGCAACCCCCAGATTTATCAGAGCCAGACCAGTCCCTTATGCTCTATGGGACAAGGTTGTGACTGAGCTAAACAGGCTGGAAAAGCTGGATATCTTACAACCGGAGTAATTTACCGAGTGGGTGGCACCAATAATACCCATACTGAAGCCAGACCAAAGTGTTCGCTTATGCGGTGAGTACAAGTTAACTGTAAACAGAGTGGCCAAACTTGATAGACACCTGATACTGAGGATTGATGAATTATATTGAAATTGGAGGGGGCATCACATATTCAGAACTCAACATGAGCCACGCCTACCAGCAGGTAGAGTTGGAAAAAGGCTCTAGGGAATTTGTGACCATCAATACACATTGAGGATTGTATCAGTATACTCGATTATCCTTTGGGGTCTCATTGGCGTCTGCTATTTTCCAGTTTACCATGGAAAATCTCTTCAGGCACTGCCCCACATCGTTGTTTACCTGGATAATGTCTTCGTCACTGGATGAACTGACAAAGAACATTTAGCTAATTTGGAGGAGGTGCTGAAATGCTTCTCACACGCGGGGGTATGCTTGAAACGAGAGAAATATATTTGCCAAGCCAAAGAGGTAGTTTACTTGGGCCATAAGGTCGACGCGCAGGGCCTGCATCCCGTGGAAGGAAAGGTCAAGGCTATTTGCAAGGCACCTACACCGAAAAACACTGCAGAACTAAAGGCCTTCTTAGGCACGATAAACTACTATGGGCAATTTCTCCTAAATCTATCAACCATACTGGCTCCGTTATACGCATTGCTTATGAAAAACCATAAATGGATTTGGCAAGCTCCATACCAGGATGCATTTCTGAAGGTAAAGCAATTGTTAAGATCATTGGCCCTGCTGGTTCACTTTGGCCCAAAGAAAGAATTGATTTTAACTTGCAACACGACCCTTATGGAGTAGGGGCTGTACTTTCACATCAGAAGGCGGATGGCTCTGAATGGCCATTGGTTATACATTTTGCATGCTCAGTGCTACAGAGCGATGATATTGCCAAATTGAGAAGGAGGGCTTGTCTGTTGTGTCTGGTGTTCGAAAATTCCATCAATACCTTCATGGTCACCATTTTCACATTATATCCGACCACAAGCCCCTGCTGGGATTATTTGGAGAGGATAAGGCGATACCCCCCATCGCATCTGCTCACATCCAGAGGTGGGCACTGATATTGTCTGCTTCCGAGTACACTTTTATTCACTGATCAGGAAGCCAGATAGCACATGCTGATGCACTTAGCCACCTCCCTCTGACAGATAACAACGTGAAGGTTCCAATTCCCAGGGAACTTGTCTTCACATTAAATTTTTTGGATTCCTCCCCTGTCCAGGCCAAACAAATGCATGAGTGGTCAAGCCAAGATCCATTCTTATCTCACATCCGGGAGCAGTTCTTGAATGGATGGTCAGGTGAGCTAAAGTCTGATGACACGAAGCCCTATTTCAATCGCAGACATGAGCTCACGTGCCAGGATGGCACATTGCTCTGGGGAGTGAGGGTTATTGTGCCCCCGTAAGGGTGAAGGTCATTACTGGCCAAATTACATAGCACTCACCCTGGCATTAGTAGGATGAAGATGCTTGCGCACAGATACTTGTGGAGGACAGGGATGGACGTGGACATCGAAACCCAAGTCAAAAGTTGTTTTCAATGCCAGCAGGTACAAAAGCAACCCCCCCACTTAGCTCCATTGCACCCCGGGAATGGCTGGGGCGGCCATGGGTGCACCTCCACGTCGACTACGTGGGGCCCTTCTCGGGCACGATGTTCCTCTTACTAATAGACGCCCACTCCAAGCGGATGGATGTCTACGAAGTCTTGTCACCCACATCTGCTGCCACCATATACTGTTTGTGACAGAGTTTTGCAGTGCACAGGTTACCGGAGGTGATTATGTCAGGCAAAGGGACTGCATTTACCAGCGGGGAGTTCCACAACCCTTAACAGAATAACTCATATCAAAACCTCGCCTTACCACCCCGCTTCTAATGGTTTGCCTGAATGGGCTGCCCAAACCTTTAAGCTTGGGATAAAAAGCTAGAGGGGGATTCCATCAGCACCAGATTGTCACGGTTTCTGTTCGCATACCGGACAACACCACACACGACCACCGGTATTGCCCCCGCTGAATTACTAATGAAGAGACGTCTCTGCACCCGTCTAACTCTTATCAGGTTGAATTTATGGTGGAGAGAAGCCAAGAGGCCCAGGAGACCAGACATGATGGCCAAAGTCATGAAAGAAATTTCACATTGGGAGACACAGTTCTTGTGAAGAACTTTGGCGATGGGCCCAATTAGCTATTAGACAAAGTGAGTGCCATGACAGAACCTCTCTCCTATAATGTATCAATAAACGGCTGAATAATTAGACAACACGTGGATCATCTCCAGAGAAGAGAGACAGTCCCACAAGAAGGAATGCAGTTATCATTTGCGTTTAAGTCTGCACCGCACATGAAAGAAATGTCACATGATTTAGAAAGACCGGTGGGGTCTGTTGGAGAGGGTCGAAGACACAAACTTGCCCACTTCCACTGAAGAGCCTGGTGGACAGTTGACCCCTGAGGAGGGGGTCTCGGAAAAACCAGCCGAGGTAATTGTGCTATGACGCTCGACACGTCCGAGGAAGCCTCCTGAGAGACTTGACTTGTAAATAGCTATTCATATAAATAAGTGGGATGTTGTGAAGCTTGTCAATTGCACTTTCAAGTAAAGGGGGAGGGATGTGGTAAAGTGGAGTGCTATGTACCTTTAAGAGAATATAGTTAACTGACCATGTGACTGTATTGACCAATTGCTATACAGCAGAGGCTACTTGTGTAACTGTAAATCTAAAGCTGGAGGTGATTGAAGAAGCACACATTGTATTAGTGTCCTGTCCTTAGTTCCAATAAACCTCCAGTGTTTGTTCAGTTAATTGGTCTCTCTGCCTGTATTGTTTCAAGCACTAACTAATGTGTGAATATCAAGGGTGCAGCTAGCGTTTGTCGGACAAAACAAACTGGATAACCTAAAACATAAAAGTGACAAGGTCTATCCATTGAAGAGGTGGCTCATGACGCCTGTCCACCACCCAAGAACAGAGGCAGAGAAGCATTACGATAAGAGTCATGCCTTCACAAGGGCGGTGGCAGAGAGAGTCATAGGTCTCAAGATGCACTTCCGATGCCTGGACCATTCAGGGTGTGCACTACAATACCCCCCAGAGTGGATGTCACTAATAGTGGTCCCATGCTGCGCTCTCCACAATCTGGCACTGGCAAGGGGGGACCTACAGGAGGAAGGGGATCTTGATGCAGCTGCACAGGCTACAGATGATGAGTCCAGTAGTGAGTCTGAAGATGAGCATGTTGAGGAGAACGCTGAGGGTGTGTGGCCAGACCTTGGTAACATCCAGGGAGGCAAGAACACCAGGGATGCCTTGATCCAACGTTCCTTCAGCTAGCCTGCCAAAGATCAGCTTCAAACGCATGCCAGGCCTGTCTCCTCCATCCCGGATGTCTGAAAGGACCCTTTCATTTAAACACAAAGAACACTCAGTGCCTGTGCAATAAAGTTCAGAGCAACGTATATCCGGCATTACATACTGGCGTATCCTGCATCAATAAAACAAAAGGGTGAAGCATACTCAGGCCATGATAGCAAAACTAGATTTATATCATTTTGACATGTACAGGTTATTTACATCAAACTCTCTGGTCTTAGGTCCCATACCAGGAGACAGAAACTAAATATAAATGAACATAAAATCACCCTTGACCTGTCCCTTTTGTGCTCATGGTGCTGCTAACTTACGATTACGAGTGCTACGTCTAGGTACTCCCTCATCGCTGGCACCAGCATTGGAGACAGCCTGCTGACTCCGCTGTCTTGTTGGCCTTGATGACCTTGGCAGGTGTCCCCTGGCCAGTGGAGCCTGTTCTGGTCCCGCCTGGGAGGGAGTGACCAGTGCCATGGCCGGCATCTCCCCAGTCACCGCAGCCTCATCAGATGCCGCGGTCACTGGCAGAAGGGTGGAGGAGCTGCTGCCCTCATCCGGAGCGCTCTGAGAAGAACCCGCAGAGATGACAAGCAGCTTGTGTGCCAACGTGAGGTCACTGTGGACCTCCCTGCTCACCATTGATGGATGGTCACCTAGCTATGATACTGGGTACTTCATCCATCTCCCACACTGACACTGACCACCTGAGGTCAGTGCCTGTGTGAGGGTTTGCAGGTCCAAGCGAAACCCCACAAACCCCTCATTCTGTTCCTGGAGCTGCCTCACCATGAGAGTCACCACTCTCTCAATGGAGGAGGCAGTGCGCTCGCCCATGACGGTCATCGCAGTGCTGATACTCTGCATGGACTCCTCCATAACCGACACCATGACATGCATACCCTCATGGATCTCACCAGAACCTCCCGTACATCTCGCTGGACATTCAGAATCTGCCACCTAATGGATAATCCTGAGGCTCATCACCTGCGTTTGACTCAGCATTGTCTTGGTCTCCAGCAGCCCTCTGACTGCTGGTGCCCTGGGTACTCTCTGCCTCTACCTGCACCTCAAGTAAGTGAAGTGCCCACACCAATGTGCACGAGACACTAGCTGCTGAACTAATGCCCATCGAGGTGCTGGGATCTGCGCTGGTGCTTGTTTCAGAGAGCAGGTGTGATGCAGGTGACAGTGAAGCCTGGTGGTCCCCCGGCGTCAGGGGTGGTCCTTCGGGGTCCAGAGACAGAGTGAGTGCTGGCAAACCTAAAAGGGAGAACAAGGACATGCCATTAGTTAAAATCATCACACTGTCACTGTGCATGCCAGGCACCCTGGTGAGACAATGGAGATCTGCATCACGGTGCCATCGTCTTCCTATGACCAATGGGGACTCCAGGTTTGAGGCTCACATCAATGAAGAGACTACACTAGAATGGTTGCACAATCCGAAGTCTCACCTCTGTGCACTGCACTTTCACCTTCGTCTGGCACCCCCGCCTCTCCATGTCTGGTTGTATGGGGATTGTGCTGGCCCTCCAGCTCCAGGGCATCTTGTTCAAATCTGGTGAGCAGCAGCAGGTTGAGTGGCCACCCTCCTTTTCGTGCCCCCTCTGCTTGGTTATGGGCTGTCTTTTCCTGAAAGGATAGAGGAGCATTGATTAGTCCACTCTCTACCTGCAGCACCATTGCAGCCTGGCCAACCCCAGCTGAGGAACACCTTGCAGGGCACATCCAAGTCGTGGCCCTTGAGCCGCGAGGCAACCAGTCCAAGCAAGGGCAGCTCCGGCGTGATGGGCAGTTGGCACTCAGACTTTAGCACCTGCTGAGGTCCATGGGGAACGGGACACCTTAACACTTCTGCACACTGACCCATGCCAACACAGTAATTACCCTTCCTGAGCACAGCAGGTCATTGAAGCGCTTCTGGCACTGTACCCATGTGCATCGCACCACACCAAGACTGCTCACCCGGGCTGCCACCTCCTCCCATGCCCTCTTGGTGAGGTGTGTTGGCCTCCTCCTCCCATCTCTGGGGACAACTGTGTCCTCCTGGCAGCCACCTCCTCCAGGAGGATGGTGAGACACTCGTCAGAAAACCTGAGGGCCGAGTGCCCACCCGACCTGCCCTCCTGCCTGGCGTTTGCTGCCGCACTGGACTGCACCATCCACACGACCGGCATCCAGACGTCCTTCCCTGACAGCCTTTCTGGGGCTTCCTGGGCCTTCTTTATACTGGCCGCTGGGTCACCATTGAACCAGGTGGTTAAACAGGCCTCCGCCCCTGCTTGGCCCTTCCTGGCCAATGATGAGCCGCATTTCACACTAGGTGGGCCTTAATTGGCCTGCCAGCGTGAAATCGTGGCCGAGGCCTGATTCTGGGTGGCAGTCCAACGAGGGCAAAATTCAGCCCATGATCTTAGCATGTGGCAGTAAGAGCCAAGAAAATGGAGCAAAAATGTCATCAATATAGTAGGGAATTTAAATTTAAATGATTTACCAGATTTTCGTTAAAATATAGATCAGTTTAAATGAGTCATAATTTTGTGGGTCTCATGTTTACTTAATCAAAATTGGCCTATTCGTGAAATATAATTGATACAAACTGTAGATCCATTTTTGGGTGCTATGAACAGACTTAGAGGTCAAAAATGGTATCCGTGAGTTGCTCTGGATGCCATATTGGTGAGGAAGGGTGCGTCTGCTGGGAGCGTGCAGAGTAGGCAAATGAAGACATAAAGGGTTTGGAAACAATAAACAGGGAAAAAAATAACAGGTACTTGGAGAGGTTTAAGTTAATTAAGGAGAGCCAACACGGACTTGTAAAAAAATGACCAATCTAATTGAATGTTTTGATGAGGTAACAGAGGAGATTGATGAATGGGATGCAGTGGGTGTTGGTCTGTATGAATTTTGAGAAAGTATTGGCAAAGTACCACAAAAAAAAGGCTAGTAAATATTGTTGTGTTATTATAATGATATAAAGGCACCAATCGCTCATAAGGGATAGATTCATTTATTGAGAGTAGGCACATAGGAACACTAATACAAAGGTAGAAAGCTTGAAGACACATCAGCAGCACAGCCGTCTGTGTGTGCTCTACTTAAAAGCAAAAGTGAAACTAAAACAGAATCACATTACACACTTCCTTTTTAGTGATGTTATGCTGCAATCCCTTAAAGACATATTACATCAAACAAAATTGAAGTTCATGGAATGGGAGGGTCAGTGTCAGCTTGAATAAAACAATTGGCTTAAGGACAGAAAACAGCAAGTCATGGTAAATGGTTATTTTTGAGACTGGAGGATGTAGAGAGTGGTGTTCCCCAATGTTCAATACTAGGACCTTTGCTTTTTTTGATTTTATGGCTTGGATATTGGAATACAGAGCAAAGTTTCAAAATGTGCCAATGTTACCAAACATGGAGGTTTGACAAATAGTGAGGATGATACCAATAGATTGTAACAGGTCATAGATAGGTTAGCAGAATGGGCAGACAAGTGGCAGATGGAATTTACACAGAAGTGTCAGGTGATGCATTTGCCAGAAGGGATAGAGGGAGGCAATATATACTTAAAGTCATAGTTCTAAAAAATGTGCAGGAACAGAGGGACCTGGAGATTCATGTGCATAGATCCGTAAATGTGACAGGACAAGTTGAGAGTGTGGTTAGAACAGCATATGGGACCTTGGGGTTCATAAATAGAGGTATTGAGTACAAAGTCAGGAAAGCTATGCTGAACATTTAGAAAACTTTAGTTAGGCCATAATTAGGGAATTTCATCCAATTCTGGTCATAATGCTTTAGGGAGGATGCGAAGGTGCAGGAGAGATTTACCAGAATGATTCCAGGGATGAGAGAATTTAGCTACAAGGTTAGTTTAGAGAAGTTAGGGTTATTCCCCTTGGGGCAAAGGAGATTGAGGGGAGATCTCATAGAAATTAGAGGAGGTTTAGATAAGGTAGACAAATAAAAGCTATTCCCATTAGCTGATGGCACAAGAACTAGAGGACACAGATTTAAGGTTTTAGGACAAGAGATAAAGGGGGGATGTGAGGAAGAGCTTTTGTTTTATGCAGCAAGTGTTAATGACCTGGAACTCACTGCCTATAAGGATGTTGGAAGCAGAGATGATCAATGATTTCAAAAGGAAATTTAGATAAGCACTTGAAGGAAATAAGCTTGAAAGGTTACAGGGAAATAAACTTGCAAGGTTACAGGGATAGAATGGAGTCATGGGATGGGCTTGATTGCAGTACAGTGAGTCAGCATGGACTCGATGAGCTGAATGGCCTCCTTCTGTGCTGTAATGACTCTGACACTGTGATGGTGTGACATACTGACATTTACAGATATATTTGGTATCAGGTAATGCAGGATAGTGAGAACTCCCAGTGTATGGAAGCCAATCCATTGGCTCTGTCTCCCAGTTATATTTGCTTCTTAAAGAACGGGAGGATGTTTGGATTCCTATAAGCCAAGTTAGAATCTCCCAAAACTCCTAAAGATCTGGTATAATTGAGTCTGTTTCTTACTAGAGGCATGAGAGGAGACCAGCAGAACACCAAGGAATTTTGATGCTTTATGTTCTAGAAGGCTCGAGTAGTGCATCCACCCCCTAGCCCCATTAAATTTTCATCATTGACACGCTATTTTGTGCATTTGTGAACATTTTGGATCCTGCTATAACACTGAGCATTATTATAGTATAATTATTTTAATTAAGTATAATTTGAGACCATTTCAACTGAGCCCTTATCTTATTTCCAAACCCAGGTGATTCTGTAAGTGTATCATATCATTATTCTGCCTCGTTTTCCTGTACAACCATTGATCAGAGAAAATAAGGTTTGATTGGTTTTTAAAACTTTTATACCTGCACCCCAATCAATCTGTATGGTTCTGAAAGCCTCCAATCCAGGACCACTAGTTCTGACCATCTTTAGTCCCATTCTACAAATGATTTTGATTGGTTTTAAAATTTATCAGACCCAATTCCAACCAAATATATCGGTTGATACTCACAATCTCTAATCCTAATTTTAAGAAAAAATTCTTCTGAAACACTGACATGTTATCTGGGTTGAAACACTTTCATCCCAACCATCATGGTTTTAAATTGAATGAGGCACTTGGGGGCAGTATCATGGGTTGCACTATATCTGCCCTGATACTGCGAGGATGAGGAATCATGTGCACAAAGAGCAGCCTTTGTTTTCCAATCCATTCATTCTTACAACACCTTCAGAATGCAGAAAGGAAGTTTTATGGATGTTCCCTGGGTAATGCCCATTGACATGTATGGTGACATTTAGTAGCTTAATAGCACATACATATTACTGTATTGATATTCCTTCCTGTTTAATATATTCATTGTTGTTGGCATGAGGAGCCCCAATAGCTCTACTGACTTCACAGTTAACGCCCTGGATACCAGGGAAACATGCCAGCTGCTGAATTTGCCATGCTTTCTCCAGTTGGTGTTTCCATGTGGGAAAGTGATGAAAGTATTTCCTTTGGCAAACCTGGCATTAGTCATTTGGCTTAAGCAGAAATCAACTGCAGCCTGATTTACCCGCCAGATGTCCCTGCGATTGCCTGGAAGGATCTTGTTGCAATGAAGTATAATGTTGTGGTCATCTTGAAGGCAATGGAGCAACTACCTGAGTCTCTGATGTTAACTGATTTTATAAGTCAGGTTGAGGTAGATAGTATAGTCCAACTGGTGCATTTGCAGCACTGAAACGCTGAAGATGGTTCTCCTCTGACAGGCCCTGGCAGATGTGGTGTGGTCTGTACACATCAGTCCTCGAGTAGTGCTAAGTGGAGTCAGAATGGTTGAAGTACCTTTGCACCTGCAGATGATAGCCCATCATAAAGTGGTCCTCATCCAGATTTATCCGGGTGCCCCCCGCAACCCCGCTGATAAAATACTTGTCTCCTGACTCTGACCTTATTACCTTATTCCTTGGTTTATTACATGGTACCTTATTGAAGGCTTGTTGAAAGTCTAGATAATTGCATCTACTGCATATCTCTTGTCTACTCTAACCATTGCTGTGTCAACGAATTCACCATGTTAGTCAAGCAAGGCTTTGACTTTTGAAACCCATGATGACTATTTATTATTATGTTTTTGTTTTGTAAATGTTATTTTTTTCTTTCCTTTAATAGGGATTCCATTATTTAGCCTATCAATTATGTAAATCTAACTGGGCTATAGATCCCTGGACATGGTTTATCTCCTTTCTTAAATACACCAGCATTCTAGCACTGGGCCTTTCTTCAACAAATCATTAAAAATGTGTTGTCATGACACTGCTATCTCTTCCCTAAATTCTATGAAAATGTGTGGATGCAATCTGTCTGGATCAGGGATTTTATCTTTTTTAAATTTGAATCACTTATTTAGTATTTGACCTCAATTAGTTTTAAATATAGTAATCTCATTTCTAATTTCATTATCCAATATCATGTCCACCTTTCCTGTTTCCCTGGTAAATGTGAAAGAAAAGTAATTATTTCATATTTCTGCCATTTCTCTATCGCTACCTGCGATATCAGCCTATACATCAATAAGTGACCCTACTCTCATTGGTCTTTCGTTTTTTTAGTTATGTGTATTTTGTTATAGGTTCATTTGATGTCTCAGTGATGAGATATTGAGGCTTGTATGTTTAAGCATCAACCATTTATTGTTAATCTTTAACTATGTACAGATCCCAGTTAATGTCATGCATGGTGCTGTTAATGCCATGGAGGCTGCTTCTACACTGTTCTCTCAGTCTATTACCATATGACTCTATACACCATACCATGGGTGGTGCTATTCTCTAGTCCCACATTAACACTTGGCTGAGCACCTTTACATTACAATGGCATGCAGGCATACTCAACATCGTACAACAATGTGTTTGTAAAATATTTTACTATTTTCTTTTATGTTCCTTTATAATTTAATTTCACAGTTTCTCTTTACTCTGCTAAGTGTTTTTTTTTAACTTATGGTTAAGTTAAACAGATTTATGATTGACAAAGGAGTCAAAGGTTATGAGAGGCAGGCAAGCAAGTGGAGCTGAGGCCACAATCAGATCAACCATGATCTTATTGAATCGAGGGGCTGAATAGCCTGCTCCTGTTCCTATTTCTTATATTCTTATGCTTTCTTCTAATCTCTTCAAATTTTCCCTCATCATGCTCCCAGCTATCTATGTACTTAGTATATGTCTCTATCCTTACTCTCATTTTTCTGTGTGTCTTTATTCATTCATGATGCCTCATTAGTCATTAGTTTGTTCATGTTTATTGTAATTTTTGTTGTCTTTTTTTTGGAATTTTACCCTAACTCAGATCCTTGCGGGCATCACTATCACATCCTACCAATTTAAGTACCTGTCCGTTATTCCTACACCCTATTTCCTTCCATTCTGCCTATTTCCTAACCAGATCAATAATTTCATTGATATCAGTTCCCTACCCAAACAAATTTCTCCCCCAAATGCTGGAAATACTCAGCAGGTCAGACAGCTTCTGTGGAGAAAGAAATGGAGTTAACGTTTCAGGTTGATGACATATGGTCAGAACAAACCCTCCTAGGTGCTATTTGTATTTCAAGTGTCACAGAGCAAAAGTAATGAAAAACGACAACAAAGAATTTTTGCAAATATTTATTGCACACATTTGGGGAAACTCTAGACAAAGAGACATAAATACAGCTTAAACAAATTGCCTTCAAGATGCTCTACTCAGCAGGCCTTGCTCACTCAGCACTCACGTATCCCTGCATTCATGCACCCAGTTTTTTTTAGTGAGGATAATGTTTATAGAATCACAGATGTAGCTCAGAAGGAAGCTATTTGGCCCATCGTGCTTGTGATTGAAAGACTGTTCAGTTCGTACCATGCTCCTGCTCTTTCCCATAACCCAGCAAATTTTGCTGTTCAGGTATTTATCCAATTGCCCTTAGAAAATTAGTATTGAATCTGCTTCCAGCAAGATTCCAGTTGCATTCCAGATCACAGCAACTCACTGCATGAAAAGATTTTCTCTTCATTTCCCCTCTGGTTCTTTTGCCAATTATCTTAAATTTGTATCCTTTAGTTATCGACCCTGCTGCCAGTAGTGGAAACCATTTCTCCTTATTTACTCTATCAAAATCCCAAATAATCTAGCAATGTTACAGGTGGAATTAAAACCTCTTGGGCCTCCTGCCTGGCTCTCACCAATATATTACAATGGCATCTCATAGCTAAGTTTCACAAATGTCAGGGAGGTTAATGTACCAAGAGTCTATCGTTCTGAAAACTTAAATGTTCTGAGTTTCCTGTTGTTTCTTTTTCAAACGCCAATGTCTGAATCTTCTGGTTGACGTGCGGGGACGGGCTCTGCTTGCCAAAGAGTAAAACGATGCACGGTGATGTCAGGTATGCATGCGCCCGATCTTCAGTTCGTCTGCGCGCCTGCTGAACTGTCAAAGGCCTGTGAAGGCCATTAATTCCCTCATTAAAGTCATTGACAGGGCTGCCTGTCCAACCTTACGCTTGGCGGGCAGGCAAAGCGCCCAGGCAGCTTTCGCATTTCTCATGGAACCTCATCCATGGGCGGGATGAGGTTTCATGAAGGTTTTATAAGTTTAATAAAAATTTTTTTATCAAAATGCATTGACATGCCCCCAACTCATGTGACACTGTCACATGAGGGGACATGTCTGAATAATTATTTTTTTCAATTTTTCATAATCAAAGTAAGCTCCCTGAGGCAGCTCCATGCTTCAGGGACCAGAATTATCTCGTTGGTGTGTGAGGGTGGGCCCCGCACGCCGACGAGTAAAATGATGCGCGGTGACGTCGGGCGAGTGTCCCGACCTCTCCGCGCACCATTGCGATATTTCGGTAGGCGGGTGCGGGATGATCTCCGATGCACGCCCGCCATTAATTAACAGGCCACTTAAGGCCCTTGAGGCAGTAATTGACGGAGATTTTTCCTGTGCAATCCTCAGGTTGTCGCATGGGCAGAATGGGCAGGCGGGTAGGCCACATTTGTATAAGCCTCATCCACCGACGTGAACAGAAGGGTGAGTGGGGTCGCGAGTGTTACTTGTCAGACATTTAATGCTTAAACTTACTGCTACTTGCCTGTGTGAGCAGGAATGCTTCAAAACTCTTCGCAGCTGCTTGGGCAGGAGTAACAGCCTTCAGGCCAGGACTCTGAGTAAACATCATTTCTGGGGCCTTGCTGGTTTCAGGGAGCCTTCCCTTAGCCTGGGAATGGGAGTTGTGCTCTCCACTGGCGGCACCTCCTCTGAGGAAGAAGGGAGGGCCAGAAGGGGGAGGAGCCAGGAGTCCATATTCCTTTGGGAGGAGAGGTGCAGGCACAAGGGGCGCAGGGTGAGCAGGTAGTCCAAGGCGGAAGAGGCCGCAGAAGACGCCACTATCCTGCTGCTAGGGTATAC
Organism: Cetorhinus maximus; assembly: GCF_964194155.1. NCBI lineage: Eukaryota > Metazoa > Chordata > Chondrichthyes > Lamniformes > Cetorhinidae > Cetorhinus > Cetorhinus maximus. The sequence continues at coordinate 41,394,103 of NC_135889.1, read as the reverse complement.
AGGCGGCGAAGCAGCTACTTCAATATGTCTGAGGTGCAATGCCGAAGGAGCCTCCGTCTCTTAAGGGAGACAGTCACCTCCATCTGTCAGATGATTGGGCCTGAGATCTGCGCCAACTGTGTGGGTGGACACCCCATGCCAGTGGCATTGAATGTCATGTCTGCCCTCAACTTCTATGCCTCTAGCTCTTTCCAGGGGTCGGTGGGTGATCTTTGCGGAGTGTCCCAATCAGCTGTCCACACTGTGTCAAGCTGGTGACAGACGCTCTATTCAGGCGTGCACTGACTTTCATCCACTACCACTGGGACGAGGCCAGCCAGACACAATGAGCCGCAGGCTTCACCAAAATTGATTGATGAGCGATTGCTCATCCAGGGTGCAATAGACTGCACACACATGGCCATCAAGGCACCAGCAGGTGAGTCCGGTGTCTTCGTCAACAGGAAGGGCTTCCACTCCATGAAAGTGCAGATAGTGTGTGATCACAGGATGCTGATTCTACAAGTCTGCGCAAGGTACCCAGGTACTCCCATGATGCCTACATCCTCAGACACTCCCAGGTGCCGAGGCTCTTCAGTGTCCAGCCTGGCTGGATGGATGGCTGCTGGGTGACAAGGGCTATCCCCTCAGAAGGTGGCTCATGACGCCTCTCCGCCATTCAAGAACAGAAGCTGAGCAGCGGTACAATAGGAGCCACGCCTCCACAAGGGCTGTGGTGGAGAGAGCCATCGGTCTTCTCAAGATGCGCTTCCGATGCCTGGACCGTTCAGGGTGTGCCCTCCAGTACCCCCCAGACATTGTGTAGCTGATAGTGGTTGCCTGTTACGCTCTCCACAATCTGGCGCTGGAAGGGGCCAGCGCAGTGGAAGAAGAAGACGTAGACACAGTTGATTCAGCTGCACAAGATGAGTCCAGTGGTGAGTCCGAGGATGAGCACACACAGGAGAACGCTGAGTGGGTAGACGCTGTCCCGGGCATACTCCAGGGAGGCAGGGACACCCGGGAGAATTTAATCCAATGAACCTTCAGCTAGCACACCACAGATGGACCTCCAACACAAGCCAGGCCTGCAGGCTCCATGATACCTGAGAGCAACATCTGCCTGGTTAGGAACATTAACTATGTGCCTTGTCAATAAAGCTCAATGACAAACAAGCCACTCATAACATCATGGGTTCCCGTCCACCTGCAGAAGTAAGGAATCACCCTGAGCCATGCTCACATCAAAATTTAATGATTTAACAAAGTGAAGCACAAAAAAAATAATTGCAAAGGTGTTACGTATCACCCCGAGTGGTCACAAACTAATAGCAGAGCAAGTGAGAAACCCGTGGTGTGCCTACGGTGCCTTAAGTTTAAGTTTCCGGGTGTTACGTCTAGGTGCTCCCCCCTCGCTGGGACTGGCATCTGAGACAGTCTGCTCACTGTGCTGTCCTGTTGGCCTCGATGACCTTGGCGGGCGTCCTCTGGCCCGTGGAGCCTTTGATGGCCCCGCTTGGGGGGGAGCTGCCAGTTCCACAGCTGGCATCTCCCCAGTCGCCGCAGCCTCGTCAGATCCCACAGTCACTGGCAGAGGGGTGGAGGAGCTGCTGCCCTCATCCGAAGCACCCTGTGGAAAGCCAGCAAAGACAACAGGCAGCTCCAGCACCAAAATGAGGTCGCTTCACCTCCCTGCTCACCGTTGATGGGTGGGCACCGAGCTGGGATACTTGGTGCCCAAACCATCTCCCACACTGGCACTGACCAGCTGTGGTCAATGCCACTGTGAGGCTTGTAGGTTTGAGCACAACCCCAGGTGGAACTGATTGTTCTCCTGGAGGACCCTTTCCACAAGAGTCGCCACTCTCTCCATGGAAGAAGCATGGCGCTCGGCCATGAGGCGCATTGCATTGGTGATGCTCCACGTGGACTCCTCCAGCACGGAGACCATGCCACACATAGCCTCATGTATCTCCGCCAGATTGTCCTGCATACCCTGCTGCCCTTCCAGCGTCTGCTGCCTCACGGACAACTACAGAGGCACATCATCAGCTTCTGACCGAGCATGTGCCTGGTCCCCAGCAGTCCTCTGACTGCCGGCGCCATGAGCACTCTCTGCCTCTATCTGCACCTCAAGCGAATGTGGAGTTCCCTCACCGCCGTGCCCCGAGACACGAGCCGATGATCTAATTCGCACCGAGGTGCTAGTATCTGCGCTGGTGCCTGCCTGGCTGAGATAGTGTGATGCTGGTGAATCCAATTGTTCAGGGCCCTAGGGTGTGAGAGGTGGCCCCTCTGCCTCCTCCTCCTGGCCCTGCTCCAGTGATGCTGAAAGGAAGAACAAGGACATTTGATTAGTTAAACAATGTCAATGTGCATGCCTGTCCCCCAGATCAGTAATGTGCTCATCCTTCCGTAATCAATGGTCAACCCATGTTGCAAACTTCAATCACTGAGCATTCAGCACTGCCATGGCTGCTGGGACACACATGGTGACCTCAGGGCTCATCAAACATACCCCCCCATGGAACCCCAGCTTCACCGCCATCGGTGGACCTGGGCGCATGGCACCTCTCCAGATCCTCCACCTCCTGCATGTATCTGGTGACGATGGCCAACTGGGCCTGGCCTCCGCCAGTCCGCATCCGCTCGGCAGCGTTGTTTGCGGTCTTCTCCTGAAAAGGAGAGAGGGGCATTGCTTAGTCCAGCCTGTACCTGGATTCCCATCACATCCCTGCCAACCCAACCAGAGTGGGACATTGCAGGGCTCCAGTGCTTTGTCACCCCACAGCTGCCACACACTCACACAAAGAAGCCAGGGCTGGCCCCCCCTTGCCTACATGCTGCCTCCATCACATTTGGCACCACACACTGTAACCTTGCAAAACAAGGAGGCACAAGCATGTGGAACGCTAAGGCCAGCAGATGGATTGGTGCCCCGCCACCTGGAAGCTCCCCCTCCCAGCATGTTAGCACCCTGACTTTGACATGCTTCCCAGATTCAGCACTCTGCCTAGGTGCAGATCCTTGAGGTTGTCGCAAAAACACTTCTCTGGGTGTCAGTGTCACACATGCTGCATCTGCAGAACCCATCTCAGCACTACCCTCTCAGGGTGAACTAGGCATGGGCAATATCTGCTGGCCCACCCAGCGAGGTAAACATGCCGTGAAGGATTCAATGCTGTAACTGCACTGAGTTGTGGGACTGGGACTTGTGGGGAAAGCCTACCTGCTGTGTTAAGTGATCTTTGCCAACATGGTACTCACCCTTCCCAAGTGCAATAGGTTGTTGAATCTCTTGCGGCATTGGACCCACGTGTGTTGCACCACATCATGGGAGCTCACAGTCTCAGCCTCCTCCTCCCAGGCAAGTTTGGTCAGGGAGCCTCTGCCTCCCATCCCTCGGAAGCAGGACCTCCCGCCGTGCTGCCACCTCCTCCAGGAGGGCAGCTAGGCACTCATCAGAAAACTGAGGGGCACACTGGCCCTCTGCCCTTCCCTCCTGCCTGGCCTGCTCTCCAGCAGCGCTCTGGGGAGCCCTTCTACTGGCCATGATGAACAGCCTTTGCAAGGTTTCTAGCCCTCTATTTGAACAGGCCGCCAGGTCGCCATTGGACCCAGCAGTCATTGCAGACCCGCCGCTGCCTGCCCACTCCCGCTATCCTTGGGAGCTGCGCTTCACTCTGGTCGGACCTTAAGTGGCCCACCCACATAAAATGGCGGCGCGCAGCCGATTGCAGGCAGCGATCAGCTGCATGCCAGCCCGCGCCCCCTCCCGCCCAGCCCGCCCGATGGGGAGAAAATTCCCCCCCAAGGTAATTCAATCATGTCCTTTTCACAATCTTGCAATTTATGTGCATCAATATTTGTTTTGTTTCTAATACCAATTGCTGTGCAATATCTTTGTCATTTCATTTTTTGATTGATTTATAATAAAATTTTTGGTAGGCGCATATTTTTAATTCTGCTGGAATATTCTAACCACAGATACTAAGATTTATTTTGTGTGTCCAAAGTCATTTTACCTCCAGCCAGTGCAGCATAATAAAAATCATTATTTGAATCTCAGCCAAAGGTGTTATCTCGATTTACATTTAACTTGACTTGTCCGTAATGGTAGTTCAATTAGATGAGATTACTGTGCGTCTTATGTCGGAATTTCACTACAGGCCAACTAATCAGCATAAAGGGTTCAAGTGATTTGGAATAGCCTAGGATTAGTTTCTTTTCCTCATGCTTATTGACTTAGTTTCTGAGGATGGACCTTTGCTATAATTATTGAACATTCTGGATTCATAGGTTGCTGTAATGTCTGTGTATATACAAAGTGTATTATCAACTTTTTTTAAACATATGACAATAATTCTCAATAATTGGAGACTTGTCATTGGAAATAATTTACTTGCACACTTCACCTTAACATAAATGAACAAGGTAACTTATAGAAAGTTATCGCAAGAAGTTATAACAAGGCTACATGGGATGGGCAATAAATAATTGCTTTGTGGCTGTGGCCTACAACTGAAAACCAAATTAAAAATGTTCAATGCTGTCGATAAAATTACAGTGATAACAGTGTTCAGTTACAAAATTCTATCGGAACTGTGAATTCCTTATCATTAGAACAAAGAAGCTTAAGAAGAGAAACGAGATCCCTTCAAAATTTTTAGGGGTCCTTATCATGTGGAGAGGAAAAACATTTCATGGCCACTAGAGAATTTAAAATTAAGAAGAAAGCTAAAAGTTAGACACATTTTTTTGGTAGAACAATGCAATACCCTATCAGAGACAATGATGCAATTTATTTTAAAGGGGAAATAGGTAAAAATTCCGATAAGAAATAGGCATGAGAAAGGGCGTAGGCAATGGAACCAAGTGGATAGCTCTTTCACAGAGTCAGAACAGTCTCAATGGACTAACTGGCCTCTAGTTGGTCAGCTTGTCTCATGGTAGCCCTCTCAGACTTGTATTAGATTACAAGTTGGTGGAGTCAGGGGAGTTCTATTAATTCAGCATTTGATGAGGTTAAGAATGGTTCAGCTGTTCTAAGGTTCCATTTGAAGATTGTTCTTAACTTAACAGCTCTTGTCAGATCATTAAACCTCTTCTGGCACTGCATCCATGTCCTGGGAGCCATGCTCCTTGTATTACCCTTGCCTGCAACCTCCTTCCACTGTGTGTGCATGCTGGATACAGAAAGTCCCTCCTTTTCTCTACTTCATGCACACTGGCTTCCTTTGCAGCATCTGTGAGCCTTGTTGCATAATCTCTTCCTTTTTCAGCTATTTCAGTTCACAAACAATTCCAATTCTGGTTGCAGCCACATTGCGCTTTTCCTTTAAGAGGTGCTCATTGCATTTAGTAGTATTATGGACTCCTGATATTAGGCCCCGATCACACCCTTGCAGCCAGTGAACAGTATGGGTAGTACAGTTGCAGGCAGAATTAATTTTAATACAAAAGCAGCACTTTTATATCCTGCCTTTATCATTATCATGTCTGTTTATTGATAAGTGCCGGATAATCTTGTACCGCAATCCCATATCCATTCTCCCGCATCAATCAATTTAACCCCCAAGATCTTGTCATTTATTTTAGTGCTATTAGTAGGATCTTGCTGTGCATAAATTGGCTGCCATGTTCCTGAAGTGAACACACTCCAAAACGGACTTAATTGGTTGTTAAATCATGTGGGTCTTCTGAGGTCGCAATATATGCTGTAGAAATGCCAGTTCTTTTTTAAAATACATTTACTCAAAATTTATTCTAGGAGTGCAATAATAAGCATTTAGCAAAATCCGGCAGCTCCATTTCTATTGTCAGAATTGCTTCAGTTTTAATGCTTTTTGTTTCTCAGCAGCCCCAAAGGGCCTTACACTTCCTACCCAGGTCTATAATTTTAAACTGGCTGGAGCTTGTAGGACTTATTTGTGATGAACAAGAGCACATTCGAAGATCATGTTACAGAACACGTAGTAGTTTCAATTTATGTTTGGAAGGCAATTAAGCCAAGTTATAAATATTAATTATTTAGGGGTGCACTGTATTAAACAAAACTTAATTATTTACTATCTAATCAGTAACCATTCTCAACTCAAATGCCTTTGGGGAAATCTGTACGTACAAATTTGAAAAATAACCTTATTTAATTTTTGAAAAATGATGACAGCTTCGACTGAGAGTAAAATTGGGTAGGGTGTAAATCGAGTGGCAGAACCGAACCCACTCATTTCTGTCAGTGGTTTAGGTTAAAATGACCCCATTTGTTAATTGATCAGAATTTCCAATCAGGACTCATGGTTAGATTATGTTGTCAATGAACTTCAACTTAAAGTGCCTACAAGACGATCAATTGTGAGTAGCATAATCAGAATCGTGTTTGAACACAATTTTCACGTGGGAAGCCTTTGGTGAAGTAACTGTTGACTTGTTGCCCTAGCCTCTCTTTGGATCATTTTCAACTCATGAAATAAAAATGAACATCTCTCCATGGAGAAACTTCCAGATCCTTCATCTCCAATACATCACACTCACCTCATAAATGTGTTATGGTTCAGTAAATGATCTGTAATATAAAAATCAACAATACCATAAAAGGGATGACAGAATGTTTCTTTATATCAACGAAGCTACATTTCACACTTGAACACATTCATTATTTTATATTTGGTCCTACAACTACCCTATTGAACAATAAATTACCCTCAGTTCTCCCATTGCTGCTTTATTTGTCAGTCTTAAGCTGTTACCTCAAATTCTCTGATGTCGTAAAAGATGATCCCACTCCTGTATTTTTCCTGACAGCACTCTTGGGTGCCATTACATATTCGTCACAAATGGCTTCAAGATAAAATAAAAATGAAACAAAATCTGAACATGTTGTGTAGCACATTAAGTGGAATAACAGCGAACATACAAAATTAAGAATAATGCTTTAATGTTTTTTTAAGAAGGAGGAAGGATAGCAGCTCCAAAGAACAGGAATAAAGAGTGCTCCTGGGGGACAGATTAATACATAGTTTCAACCTGCTTGGCTGTACAGTAGGTGTATCTATTGCAATATTGCAATCTAGCTCCATTTCTAAAATGAAAGCTCATTTTTATGTAATTTGATCAACTACAGGAGTTATTTTTACATTGGATGCAGGGAAGCCCTGGAAGGGGCATGGGAGCATGGAAGCGGTATGCGGAACATGTGGGGGGGGATGAGGAGGTGTGAGGGGTGAGGGCTGAGGGGCCCAACAGCCTTTGAAGGTTGGGGTGAAGTCCCAGAGAACTGAGGCTGACCTTCTAACCAGCCCGACTCTGCACTTGCCCACCTCCATGGGCACATTTGAACTGCTTCTGGGGTGGGTGGGACCAATTCAACCACTCTCTACCTCCCTGGAGCAAAGATAATGCTTGCAGGGGCCATTCATATGAAGACGACTTGAGTTTCCTGCTTTGACAGTGAAAATCTGGCCCATAGTTTCCAATGAAGCTTTTGAAGGAGGAATGAATGGTAGCAAAGCAGAGGAAAAGGTTTTCATGGCATGGAGTTGAGTTGGTGCAAGGCTGTACTGCTGAAGGTAGACCAATAGGTGGGGAGATACAAAGGATGCCAGAGTCAGAACAGCGAGTGGGCATCCTGGCTTCATGCTGGGCATGAAGGAGGTGGGGCAAGAAGAGGCCAAAGAGAAACTGTAAGGACAAAAATGATGATAATACTTTAAGGAATGATCAGCCATTGAAATTTGGCAAGGGAAGAATTGATAGGAAAGTGGGACATGGTGCAGAAGAGGACGCAGGTAGCAGAGTTTTGGATGAATTTCATTTTTTGAAGGGCAGAACTCAAGAGAGTTGTAAAAAACACATTTCAATGATTGAGTCTAGAGATGACTATGATGTGAATAAGCATTCCAGCAGGTGTTGGGGTATGATAAGCATTTCAGCAGCTGTAAAGATGAGATAAGGATGGAGACAGGTGATAGTGTAGAGGTGGCAGACAATTTTGGTGATGGCAAGGATATGGGGTCAAACAGAGGTTACACACCAGTCTGAGCAAACAGTCAGGCGGAGGGCTCGATACGAGATTTAAAGTGCAAAGCTTTTCTTGAAAATTATAAAGGATGGCTTTTCTCTTGCTGATTTGATTTGAAATAAATTTTTCCTCATCCAGGACATGTGGATATTTATGAAAATTATACCATGTGCACAATCAATAACTCATAAATTGATTACAAATTCTTGTATAAAATGAAAATTAGAGAGAATCACTAAATCCCAAATTTGAATAATATTCTTTAACATTGGATTTAAATCCAGGCAGAATTATTATAAAGAGTTTGGAAAGAACTTTCATCTATACAGCACTTTATGCTCAGTCCACCCCAAATCAATCAATAATCAATCATATGCTTTTGAATTGAAGTCACCATTGTTGCGTGGGCAAATATGGCAGCCCAGCTCTTGCCTTGTATTGGAAAATTTCATTGACCTTGTTTCCAATTTCCACCCTTCTCTTCCCTTCACCTGGTTCATCTCTGAATCTTCCCTTCCTTGACTTCTCTGCCTCCATTTCATCTAATATTCACCCCAAGCACATGGACTCCTGCAGATATCCTGACTACACTTTCTCACATGCTGTTTCCTGTAAGGAATCTATTCAACTGTCCCAGTTTCTCCACCTCAGATGATGCAACTTTCCATATTAATGCTTCCAATATTTATTCCATTTTCAGCAACTGAGGATTACCACCAGGATGGTTGACAGGGCCCACCGCTGCGTCCAATCTATTTTACATTTTCTGCTATCACCTCCTTTCCTTTCCTTCCCTCCGAGAACCTTGATGGGATTCCACTTCTCTTCTCCTTACAACCCAACAGCCTCCATATTCAGTGGATCATCCTCCTCCATCTCTGCCAGCTCGAGTGTGATGCCACAGCCAAACATATCTTCCCCTGCCCTCCCCTCTCCAAAGGGGCTATTTCCCCTGTGACACCAGGGTCCACTCTTCAGTCACCCCCAACACTCCCAACACTTTCCTATGGTACCTTTCCATGCAAGCACAGAAGATACAATACCTGCCCTTTTACCTCCTCTTTTCTCATCATCCAAGGCCCAAATCAATCCTTCCAAGTGAAGGCAGCAATTTACTTGTGCTCATTTAAATTTAGTATACTGTATTTGATGCTCACAGCATGGTATCCTCTACACTGGGGTCCACCAGGTTATTTTTGGAAGTTGAAGGTTTACCTCCCTTATGTGTGTATGTTCCTCATCCTTGAGTTCAGCCTGCAGTTTGGCTTCTAATGCTGCATTCTGTTTCTTCTTGTGCTCTTGTGTCTCCCTGAGTTTTGTCTTGGTGAGTTGGGGGTCACTTCCCTCCAGCTCTAGGATCGACCTCATGTTGCACTTGTGAACTTGAAGCTCCAGCTTCATTGCTGTAGTTTTTCCTGATTCTGTGACAGCAACTGTTTGACTCTGGAGTTCTGGCTCCACCTTCTACTGGTGCTCCATCTCCTCTGTATCTTCTCTTTTAAGTATGTTGGTGCTCACCTGGAGATTTGGCTGATCTGACCAAAGGAGAGTATTTTCTATCATCCGCAAAGGAGCTGGAAAAACTGCCTTTGCAAAGAGTGAGGACAATTCCAAACTGAAGTCTCAGTTGAGATTATCAGCATTGATGGACCTCTCGGGAGTATCCAGTTCAGTGTAGTTGACTCCAGTGATTGTTTTGATGTATTCTCCCATTTTGAGGATGTTGAAAGCAGCACAGGCATCTCTGCTCAGGAGAGAAAAGAGTTGATTGCAGATGATAAACGGAATTTCACTTATTTCTTTGCTGTCATAATGAAGCGACACTTGAATCATGGCTGATATTTGGATTCCTCTCGGACCATACAGTGGTGTGTCTGTTGCCCATAGCCAGAGGTATTTTAGCCATTGTTCCTGATCCAACAGGACCGTCACTCTGGCTTCTGTGTCTAACTTGGAATTCGTGAGGTGCTGATTAATAGATACGTCAGCGTTCCAAAATATGAATCTTGGATCATTAATTTCTCCCAAGAAGCATTATTGGATTTCTTCTTGGTGTGGCTCATCTATCTTCTCTCAGGTCAGACAGCCGTTTCTTTACTTCATCATTCTTAAGGATTTTGGGGTCCTTCACCTGCTGCCACCATGTTGTACGATTGTACGTTTTCTCATGAAGAGGTCTAAAGGCTTGTATGGTTGAACAATAGCTGTTTATTGGTAACATATGACTGTATACACATATATATAGAATACAGTGACTAGGTGCTATCTTCATGCTGACTTCTACCAGACTCATCACTACACTCCACTGACTCTCTATATCATAACGTGGTTGTACTGTTGCCCCAGTCTCACATTAATCCTTACAGCCCTAAACACTCTAACACTGCAATGGCAATAAGATATATGACCAATTTAACTGTTTTAGTCATGCTAATTGAGGAATAAATGTTACCCAGGATACGAGGAGAATCCCTTTATCTCTTCTTTAAATAGTACCGTAGCATCTTTTGCATCTACCTGAGGGTGTCAATTTAATGTATCATCTGAAAGATAGCACCTCTGACAGTGCAACACTCCCTCAGTACTATACTTGATATCAACCTTGAACTGAACCTTCTGATTCAGAGGCAAGAGTGCTATGAATGAGCCAGAGCTGACACTTGGTATGTCTTACTAGATAAGCCTGAACTTTCATATTTTTTATAGGCAATAATCATGATCTTTTTCTTATCATGTCCACGGACCGTCTATACATGGCCCATCCAGAACTGGACACATTTTTGCGCCTTGTTATTGAATTCGGCAAGATCTGCAACAGTGCAGGGTTCCTCCATCAATAGACATTGCAGGAGATGTTGCATAGTCTGTGGCTCAGTTCCACATTCACAAGTTGTCGGCCAAGGTAGAAGCATTCACGTCGCAGCCCTGTTTCGACCAATTCTACCACCACCACGCACAGCAAGTAGTGTATAATCATGATGAGAGGAGGGGAAAAGTTCATACTACAGCTAAAATATCTGGAAAAGGAGGCTTGAGTTTACTATTTGTATTTACAAGCTCAAGTTTCTCCGATGAAGCTTTGCAGTCAGTTGTCTTCCTGGATCAGGATTATGATTTTCTCCCCCTGCTACTTTTCTCAAAATATGGAAGGGGTTGGAGCATAGTTCAGACATTACAGATTCGCAGACAATAGACCTTTAATTGGCACCTTAATCCCAGTGAACAATGCAGAATTCTGCATAATTTATACACCCTGCCTAGCAGTTTATTAATGGTTATCACCCTGCTCCCTGGCTTGTCTCCAGTGGGAAATAAGATAATTAACATTTTATCCAAGTGATTAAGTTTGACATTTTTCACTGTCACTTGGAGTGCACTATCTCTTAAGATTTGCTTTCCGCAGCATATTCAACATTACCTTTCTTACCTTCTTTGCGCTTGCAATCTATTTAGACCATCTCATTGATGCTGATAGTTGGTTCATAAGGATAGAACATTTCTCATTCTCCTGAAAATACGCCCCTGATTTCTCATTTTAAGTATCCCAAAATTCATTAAAATGACTCATTGTTACATGTTTCTTTGACATAAATTTCAAAGGAAAAGGGCTCCTATTCTTGTCACATTTTCTATTATAGCGCATCACTTTTGGAACTGGTGCAAGTGTGTTATTTTAGTGGATTTGCAACAATTAGAATATTCACATCTCTGCTATCTATTAATGTACACGCTACATACATGTCACCAGAGCAACAAGGAACCCATGTCACTGCAATCAGACATCAGAGTACCTGAGTATGGCTCCGGCCTTCAAATTTGGAATTCCTAGCTTTGAATTAACGGGTAGGATTTCAATCCCCTCAAGGGTTCCGCTGGGCTCTCGGAAGTTATGCTGAGCCCTTGACAACTGTAAGAGTTCTTGTAAAGGACTTAACCTTGAAAAAAATTTCTTGAACAGCCAGCTAAATAATGCCCCTTGATAAAGGGGCACCAAGTCTGTGACAATGGGACAATGGGCTTTGCAGAACACCTGCGGTCTGTCCGCAAGAAAGACCCAAACCTCCCTGTTGCTTGCCATTTTAACACTCCACCCTGCTCTCTTGCCCACATGTCTGTCCTTGGCTTGCTGCATTGTTCCAGTGAAGCCCAACGCAAACTGGAGGAACAGCACCTTATCTTCCAACTAGGCACTTTACAGCCTTCTGGGCTGAATATTGAATTCAACAACTTTAGATCTTGAACTCCCTCCCCCCATCCCCACCCCGTTTCTTCCCCCTCCCTTTTGTTTTTTCCAATAATTTATATAGATTTTTCTTTTCCCACCTATTTCCATTATTTTAAAATCTACAACTAATACCTTGTCAGTCTTTCCACCCCACCCCCACTAGAGCTGTACCTTGTGTGTCCTGCCATCCATTCTTAATTAGCACATTTTCTTAGATAATATCACCACCTTCAACACCTCTTTGATCCTTTTGTCTGTGACATCTTTTGATTATCTGCTCCTATCACTGCTTGCTTGTCCCTACAACCACACCCCCTCCTCAACTTCTCTCTCCCCCACCGCTCACCTTAAACCAGCTTATATTTCACCCCTCTCCTAACTATACTCAGTTCTGTTGAAGGGTCGTGAGGACTCGAAACGTCGACTCTTTTCTTCTCCACCGATGCTGCCAGACCTGCTGAGTTTTTCCAGGTAATTCTGTTTTTGTTTTGGATTTCCAGCATCCGCAGTAGTTTTTTGTTTTTATATCAGTGACAATGGGTGTCTAGCCTGGCGTTATGTAAACAAGGTGCAGTGGAAAACACACTTCAAAGGTTAGAGGGCTGTATGCTAACACGCAAGAAATAACTGACTGTGTCAAGGACAGTTTCTCCAATGATACTGCACTCAAGTCCAAACTTTCCAAACCTTTAACTTTGATGGTGTGGAAGAGTTGGTAAAGGATAAGCAAGAATACAAGTTCCTCTTTCCTCTTCAGACAAATGCAGGACAGAGCAAATAGTTTTATCATTTGTTCTTTAGTTTCTGTTATCGGGTGCTAAGTTTTTCTTTCTCACGCTCATCTCCTCAACTAGCTATTTTGGGATCGTCTTCACTGAGGTGATTATCTTTTGTGATTTTAACATATTCACCATCCCCCAAAATCTTAAATTATGCTTTTTTTTAATGTAGCTATTATCATCAGTTTTATTATCAGTGCCTATAGTTAATTGTTAACTCTGATATCTCAGGGGTTTTTACAAGAAGGGAGCTTGCATAATTATGTACTAAAATAGAAACCATTGCAAACCGCCTGCTGCAACTTTGCTGAAAATTGGCATCAGACAAAGAGCTGTTACAATGCCATCTCATGATTTATTTGTGAGGCACAAGCATCTTTGCAAATTGGTAGATTTGAAAAATCACCTTCCCTGCCTCCACAAACCCCAATTGTGGAAATTACATTGAAAGCGTAACAAACAATATTGTTCATTCACAATTGCTCAGAATTGTCCAAAAGCTTAATCTGTTTTTATTATAAATTGAAGGTGTCTTATTTTTATCTTTCCACTGTGAAGTGATGAGCTATGCCCCATAGTTCATTATCCAACCACTAGAACTGGGATAATCTGTATCATTATTCGTGATACCACCATCTCGGCAGGCACAATGAATGCAGAATAGAGAGCGGAATACTGATAAATGTTTTCTTGAATAAAATAATTGAAGGAAAACAGAGAGAAGCTAAGAGAAGGGTGCACTGACATTACCTTGCACTTGTCATGGTTTCATTAGATCCACAGGCACAGTGAAAGTAGAATTGAAGATTATTTTACAATTGATTAACAAGGAGAGGTATGTGCCTGAGAAAACTTTAGATACCCATAAAGGCTTCAGCTCCAATCTATCAAAACAATGAAGAACTAAAAGCTATCTGCCAGCATAACCAATAATATTATTCAATAAATTTAAAATCAGTACATGGAGCTTGTGTTTTACTGAAGCTTTACAGGGTCACTTTGTCTCTATAGGTAAACCTATTAAACTGCCTGTGGTATAAGTAACATCTGTACGTGGCACTGTGATAGAAGTTTTCAATATTAATGGTCTCAAGTCTTTTGTGTCACACATTCCAGTAGCCTAAGCAACTCTAACAGCAGGAGTGATTGTACCTGTACTTTGAAAAGGTATCATTTAGTTGCTTACCGGTACCGTCTGCTGGAGTATGGGAAAAAATTCTCTTTGGAATGAGAGTTCTCCACCTAAAGCTGGTCCCCAGAATTTAACTGGGTACCCTGGCAGGAATTTTCTTTTAAGAACCGTGAGCATTCACAATCCCAATGTCCGCAGACACAACCCAGCACTATGATGTTCCCTAATCAAAAAAATTATCTGGGCAAATAAAACCCTCTTTCTGAAACGCTTTCCTGCCCAGAATCCAGTTGCTCACCAGCCAAATGAAGTCTGAACTTCTGTTGTTGAAGCTAAAACCCACTCTACCCCAAAATCAAGATATTCCCAAATGGCAAAGAGAAACCTTTCCTCACATCCAGGAGACACCAGGAGCCTTGCAGCACTGTAACTCTTTGTTCAAGCTCTCTCCCAAGAATTTAGGATCCCAGTGCTGAGGATCCTTCATTCCCAGTCGAATTATAGATCGCCATAACATGGGAGATTTTATTCAACAAAACTTTTCATTGCTCCTAACTCAGATAAAAATCTGATTATTTATATATGACTAAATGTACCTGATCTACAGGAAAGGGGAGAAAAAGAACAAAAGGTGTAGAGAAAACAGAAGGAAATTGTAGGTTGAGCGAAAACAGAAAAAAAGGAAAAAAAGTTTAAGAAATGAAAATAAACGTATTTCAGGATTGAATCCAAAGAATCATCACTATTACCCTGTAAAGCATTACAGATTAACCTGAAGTTCTCCGCCCTGAAGTAACTCTTACCTTCCCCGTGTGCTCCTTCTTTAACAGCTCCCCTCCATTCCCTGCTCCTCTTCCAATCCCATCCATTCAACCTCCATCTCCTGCTCTTCATCTCCACTCTCCCTTCCTCTTCACTCCCCTCTCCCCCCCATCGAGCCTTACCTCCCTGTCTCCACCTCCATTCCCTTTCACCCTTCCCTCCCTTCCCTTACCCCTCCTGCCTTCCCCTCTTAACCTTCTTTCTCCCCTGCTCCCCACTCTAAAGTTTCTCTGCAGCAGGATGAAGAATAATGGATCATCATCCAAATGCTGAACTTTATTTAAGATTAGAGCGACAAATGCGTGGGTCAAAGACTGATGTAGGAGAAGTGGGTTCTGGTTTGTGGGGCACTGGCATCAGTACTGGGGAAAGTGGGGACTATACCATTGGGATGGTTTACACCTGAACTGTGCTGGGACGAGTGTCCTCGCAAATCGCATAACTAGGGGAAGTAGAGAGGGCTTTAAGCTAAACAAAAGGGGTGAGGGATCAAGCTTGGGTAGAGGTAGCAATTCAAAGTGTGTAGTCAAGACAAGAGAGCAAAGTAGTAATATGAGAAGCGAGGGTCAGAGAATGGCAGGAAGGGGCAGAGAGAAAAAAAAACCTAAGAATACATCAAGTCAAGACTAGGGCCAGAATTTTCTCATCAGCACGCAGGGGCAGGCCCCGTACGCCGACATGTAAAATGATGCATGGTGACATCGAGCGAGCGTCCCAATGTCACCGCACGCTATTGCGATATTTCGACGGGCGGGCGCGTGATGATCTCCGATGCGCGCCCGCCATTAATTAATGGGCCACTCAAGGCCCTTGAGGCAACAACTGACGACAATTTTTTGGGGCCCGTGTGATCTTCAGGTCATCGCACCGGCGCAACGGGTAGGCGGGTAGGACACATTTGTATAAATCTCATCCACGGGCGGGATAAGAGGGGTGAATGGGGTCGTGAGTGTTATTTGTAAGGCATTTAATGCTTAAACTTACTGCTACTTGCCTGTGTGAGCAGGAATGCTTCAAAACTCTTCACAGCTGCTTGGGCAGGAGTAACAGCCTTCAGGCCAGGACTCTGAGTAAACATCATTGCTGGGGCCTTGCTGATTTCAGGGAGCCTTCCCTTAACCAGGGAATGGGAGTTATGCTCTCCACTGGAGATACCTCCTCTGAGGAGGAAGGGAGGGCCAGAAGGGGGAGGAGGCCAGGAGTCCACATTCAGCCTCCAGGGGAGCCACCTTTGGGAGGACAGGCACAGGCACAAGGTGCAGGGCCAACAGGAAGTCCAAGCTGGAAGGGGCCACAGAAGATGCCACTATCCTGCTGCCAGAGTTTACAGGCGGCAACACAACTACCTCAATATGTCTGAGGTGCAATGCTGAAGGAGGCTCCGTCTCTCAAGGGAGACAGTCACTTCCATCTGTCAGAGCCCTGAGATCTCCGCTAACTGTGTGGGTGGATACCCTATGCTAGTGGTGTTGAAGGTCATGGCTGCCCTCAACTTCTATGCCTCTGTCTCTTTCCAGGGCTCGGTGGGTGATCTTTGTGGAGTCTCCAAATCAGCTGTCCACAGTTGTGTCAAGCAGGTGTTCAGATGTGCACTGACTTTCATCCACTACCGCTGGGACCAGGCAAGCCAGGCACAGCGAGCCAGAGCTTCAAAGCAATTGCTGGCTTCTCCCGCGTCCAGGGTGCAATAGACTGCACACATGTGGCCATCAAGGTGCCAGCAGGTGAGCCCGGTGCCTTCGTCAACAGGAAGGGCTTCCACTCCATGAATGTGCAGATAGTGTGTGATCACAGGATGCTGATTCTACAAATCTGTACAAGGTACCCAGGCAGCTCCCATGATGCCTACATCCTCAGACACTCACAGGTGCCGGGGCTCTTCAGTGCTCTGGCTCGGCTGGATGGATGGCTGCTGGGTGACAAGGGCTATCCCCTCAGAAGGTGGCTCATGACGCCTCTCCACCATCCAAGAACAGAAGCTGAGCAGCGCTACAGTAGGAGTCACGCCTCCACAAGGGCTGTGGTGGAGAGAGCCATCGGTCTTCTCAAAATGCGCTTCCGATGCTTGGACCATTCAGGGGGCGCACTCCAGTACCCCCCAGATCGTCTGTTGCTGATAGTGGCTGTATGCTGCGCTCTCCACAATCTGGCACTGGAAAGGGACGGTGCAGTGGACAAGGAAGACATAGACGCAGTGGCTGTGGCTGCACATGATAAGTGTAGCAGTGACTCCGAGGATGAGCATTCACAGGAAAATGCTAAGGGGGTAGACACTGACCCAGCCATCCTCCAGGAAGGCAGGGACACCCTGGAGGCTTTAATCCAAAGAACCTTCAGCTAGCCCACCACAGATGGACCTCCAACACAAGCCACGGCTGCAGGCTCCATACTCGACACCTGAGAGCAACATCTGCCTGGTTAGGAACATTAACTATGTGCCTTGTCAATAAAGCTCAATGACAAACAAGTCACTCATAACATCATGGGTTCCCATCCACCTGCGGAAGTAAGGAATCACCATGAGCCATGTTCACATCAAAATTTAACAATTTAACAAAGTGAAGCACAAAAAAAATAATTGCAAAAGTTTTACGTATCACCCCGAGTGGTCACGAACTAATAGCAGAGCAACATAAAACCACCAGTGAGAAACCTGTGGTGTGCCTATGGTGCCTTAAGGTTATGCTTACGGGTGCTACGTCTAGGTGCTCCCCCCTCGCTGGCACCGGAATTGGAGACAGCCTGCTCACTGTACTGTTGGCCTCGATGACCTTGGCGGGCGTCCTCTGGCCCGTGGAGCCTGTGCTGGCCCCACCTGGGAGGGAGCAGCCAGTTCCACAGCTGGCATCTCCCCAGCCGCCACAGCCTCATCGGATGCCACGGTCACTGGTAGAGGGGTGGAGGAACTGCTGCCCTCATCTGGAGCGCCCTGAGAGAAGCCCGCAGAGACAGCAGGCAGCTGCTGCACTGACATGAGGTCGCTTCAGACCTCCCTGCTCACCGTTGATGGATGGGCACCGAGCTGGGATACTTGGTCCCCAAACCATCTCTCACACTGGTACTGACCAGCTGATGTCAATGCAGCTGTGAGGGCATGAGGAGGTTGCAGATGGGTATAGATAGGTTGAATGAGTGGGCAAAGATCTGGCAAACGGAATTTAATGTAGGAAAATGTGAAGTTGTTCACTTTGGCAGGAAGAACAAAATAACAGAATATTACTTAAATGGAGGATGGTTGCATAATCCTGAGGTGCAGAGGGATCTAGGTGTTCTAGTACCTGAGTCACAAAAAGTTAGCATGCAGGTACAGCAAGTAATTAAGAAGGCTAATGGAATGCTATCCTATATTATGAGAGGGATTGAACATAAAAGTAAGGATGTTATGCTTCAGTTATACAGGGCATTGGTGAGACCGCACCTTGAATACTGTGTGTAGTTTTGGTCTCCCTATTTAAGGAAAGATGTAAATGCATTGGAGGTGGTTCAAAGGAGGTTTACTAGATTGATACCTGGAATGAGTGGGTTGTCTTATGAGGAAAGGTTGGACAAACTGGGCCTGTTTCCACTGGAGTTTAGAAGAGTGAAGGGTGATTTGATTGAAGTATACAGGATCCTGAATGGCCTTGACAAGGTGGATGTCGAAAGGATGTTTCCTCTTGTAGATGAGTCCAGAACTAGGGGGGCACTGTTTTAAAATTAGGGGTCACCCTTTTAGGGCGGAGATGAGGAGAATTTTTTTCTCTCAGAGGGTTGTGCAACTTTGGAACTGTGGAGTCATTGAATATTTTTAAGGCAGAGGCAGATAGATTCTTGTTAGGCATGGGAATCAAAGGTTATCGGGGTTAAACGGGAATGTGGAAATCGAAACACAAGATCAGCCATGATCTTATTGAATGGTGGAGCAGGCTCGAGGGGCCGAATGGTCTACTCCTGTTCCTATTTCTTACATTTTTATGTTCCTATTTCCTAGCCTCAGGAGTATTCAATAGGATCTAATACTTATAAACTTCTGATAAACAATCTCACTCTTTCAATTTGTTCGAGTATTCTATTTATACAGCCTGAAGCAGCGAGAAACATTATAAATTATTACTAAAAGTATATTTAGTTTCCAAGATTAAGTTTCAGTTTGTTTAAGGAAATTATTAATGTATGATTGCAACATTGTTGCAATTATAATCTTAGATTGATGTTCCAGAGTAACTACTCAAATACCTTCAGGCAGTCAAAAATCTCACAAAGTTGCCCATTTTGGAAGCTTTGCCTATCGTTTTTAATCCCTTTACAAGGATTAACTAAATCAGGGAGAGTCCACAATTGTTCAAGTTGTAGATGATCATTTCTGGTACTCAGTCATATGTTCCAACCAGCATAGTTGGTGTTGCTGAAATAAAGTAATACAAAGCACTATTATATGCGGGCAGATGATTATTGTATATCTACATAGCTCAAGGGAGAATTGGATTGTCATCTGAAAAGGAAGAATGTGCAGGGCTATAGGGAGAAGGCAGGGGAGTGGCACCAGGTAAATAGGACCTACAGGGAGCTGACACACACACAACAGGCCGAATGGCCTGCTTCTGCGCTGTAACGATTCTGTGATTCTGTGAGTGCCAGAGACTTTGCTAGTTGAGTAATGGGGGTGTGGCACATTGAGCAGTGTGAGAGGCTTGGAGCTATGGTGGATCAGAGATGTTATGTGAAGATGCATTCACTAACCTTGACCGCCAATGTGATTATTAGACTCTTCATGGCACTGCTCTCAGGTCCTCAGATCTATATGCTGGGAATTAATCTCCCTGGCCACTGGTAACAGTCCATTCTGAGAGTGGTCCTTAAGAGTCTCTTGGCCTCCTGCAAAATCATGATATCTCTGCTCCTGTCCCCGCCCAATGACCCCCCCCGCCACCCCCCCCCCCCCAAACCACCACCACCACTAAGGCTTCCAGCATTGCATCCATGACCCTCGATCCCTCTCCCTGCCCTTCTGTCTCATTTTCCTTGTTTCGAATTGCAACAATAATATTCAGCAACAGTTTCCTGTAATTTAGTGCAGCTTCCCTTTAAAGGGCGGACTGCCTTTAATAACAGAAGGCAGGCTGCACCACGTGGTATCAGCACAACACTACTGCGATCCCTCTTGAACACAAATGTAGCCAACAGTGCCAGAGCCACTTGGCCAATGCTATTATCAGGTAAGTGAGGTGGCTGCACCAAATTTATGTGCTGACCCTCACCACTGGGAACAAAATGATCAGGCCGCAGACCACGATCCCTGCGTTCAAACACCAAGGCAAGCTAAGTTTTTAGATGCCTTGTTACAATTTTTGCTGCATTCTCCTTCCTTGTAGACTTCCCTACCTACTCTGTCAAGACCCCTCATGATTTTGAATACCTCTATCAAATCTACTCTCAACCTCTCTTCTCCAAGGAAAACAGTCTCAACTTCTCCAATCTGCCTGCGTAAATGTTGTTTCTCATCCCTGGGACCATTCTCGTGATTTTCTTTCTGTACTCTCATTGATGCCTGCACATCTTTCCTGAAGTGTGACACCCAGAACTGGACACAATACTCCAGTTGAGGCTGAACCGCTGTTCTATACAGGTTTAATATAACTTCCTTGCTTTTATACTCTATGCCCCTATTAATAAAGCCTAGGATGCAGTCTGCTTTATAAACCACTGTCTCAACCTGTCCTGCCACCGTCAATGATTTATCTACATATCCATCCAAGTCCCTCTGCTCTTTAGAATTGTACCCTTTATTTTATATTGTCTCTCTGTGTTCTTCCTACCAAAATTAACCATTTCATTCTTCTCTGCATTAAAATTTATCTGCCACTTGTCTGCCCATTTCACCAACCTGTCTATGTCCTGTTGAAGTACTACATTATCCCCCTCACTGTTCACAATGTTTCCAAGTTTCATAGCATCCACAAATTTTGAAATTGTGCCCTGTACACCAAGGTCTAGGTCATAAAAATATATCAAGAAGAGCAAGTTTCCCAACACTGACCCTGGTGAAACTCCATTACAAACCTTCCTCCAGTCTGAAAAACATCCATTAACCATTACTCCCTGTTTCCTGTCACTCAGCCAATTTCACATTCATATTGCTACTGTCCCTTTTATTCCATGAGCTATAACTTTGCCCAGATGTCTGTTGTGCAGCATTTTATCAAATGCCTTCTGGTCCAGGTGCACCACATCAACAGCATTACCCCCATCAACCTTCTCTCTTACCTTACCAAAAAAGTTCCAGCAAATTAGTTAAACACATTTGCCTTTAACAAATCCATTTTGGCTTTCCTTAATTAACCCTCATTTCCCTCATTTGCCCAAGCGACTATTAATTTTGTCCTGAATGGCGGTTTCCAAAAGCTTCCCCCGCCTCTCCCCCCACCAAAGTCAAACTTACTGGCCTGCCATTGCTGGACTTATCTTTACACTTTTTTTGAACAATGGTGAAACATTTGCAATTCTCCAGTCCTCTGGCACCACCCCTGAGTCTAAGGAAGACTGGATAATTATGGCCAGTGCCTCCACAATTCCCACTCTCACTTTCCTCAGTATCCTTGGATGCATCCTATCCATGCCTTATTAACTTTAAGTATAGACAGCCTATCCAATACCTCCTCCCTATCAATTTTAAACAGTTCAAGTGTCTGAATTACATTACCTTTCACCATGACCTGCACAGCATCTTCTTCCTTGGTAAAGTATTAATTTAATACCTTACGCATAAATCCCCTTTTTGATCTCAAATTGGCTCCATTCCTTCTCTTCCTAGCCTTTTACTGTTTATATATCTATAGAAGATGTTTGGATTCCCTTTTATGTTAGCTGCCAGACTCATTTCATACTCACTCTTAGCTTCTCTTATTTACTTTTTCACTTCCACTCTGAATACTCTATATTCAGCCTCAGTTGTACTGTCCACATGGCATCTGTCATAAACACACTTTTCCTTCTTCATATTAGTCTCTATCTTTTCTGTCATCCAGAGAACTCTGGATTTGTTTGCCCTGCTTTCCGCTTTGTGGAAATATACCTTGTCTGTGCCTGAACTATTCCTTCTCTAAAGGCAGCCTATTGTTCAGATATTGATTTGCCTGCCAACCTTTGATTGCTATTGATCTGGGCACAATCTATTCACACCTCATTGAAGTTGGCTTTCCCTCATTTAAATATTCTTACACTGGATTGCCCCTTGTCCTTTTCCATAATCAACCTAAATCTTTTGATGCAATAATCCCTGTCCCCTAACTGTTCCCCAACTGACACTTGATTCACTTGGCCCACCTCATTCACCAGGTCTAGCAAGGCCTCCTTTCTTGTTGAACTGGAAGCACATTGCTGTAGAACATTTTCCTGAGTACAGTCTAGGAACTCTTACCCCTTCTGCCCTTTACACTATCATCTAGAAGGTCAAGGGCAGCAGATAGATGGGAACACCACCACCTGGAAGTTCCCCTTCAAGTCACACACCATCCTGACTTGGGAATATATTGCTGTTCCTTCACTGTCGCTGGGTCAAAATCCTGAAACTCCCTAACAGTACTGTGGGTGTACCTACACCACATGGACTGCAGTGGTTCAAGAAGGTAGCTCACCACCACCTTCTCAAAGGTAACTAGGGATGGGCAATAAATGCTGGCCCAGCCAGCGAAACCCATATTCCGTGAATGAATAAAAAAACAACTACCATTATCCCAGCTTATGTTTGGATACTAAAATCCCCCATTTCCTAGCAAATCTATCCTCTATATATTTCCCACTAGCTGGTGGCCTATAGACAACACCGGACAATGTAATTACACCTGTTTTGTTCCTAAGGTCTAGCCAAGGATTCTGTCCTTGTCCCCTCTGGGGTCATCCACACTCTCCACTGCAATATTATCCTTAAACAATACTGCCATTTCTCCCCCTTTCCTATCTTTTCTTGTATCCAGGAATATTTAATACCCAGGCCTTCCCATCTTTGAACCAGGCAGTGTTTTTTGTTGTAAAGGCTGTAATGGATATTTAGATCTTTATTTTATTTCATTTCAACATGGCTCCCGAACATGGCCCATGGTGAATACTGGGTAAGTTGGCATGGATAGTGTAAAGGCAAAGGGTGGCGGGTGGGGAAGCATGGGTTGGCCTGAGTTGGCATCAAGTTGGCATTAAGCTGTCATGGAGCATTAAGTTGCCAAGGGGTGGGTGTATGGCATGAGTCGGCATGGTGGATATGAAGGCCCAAGGGGAGTGGGTGGGGCGGGTGATATGCGTGAGGGGTGAGGGCTAGAGTGCCCAATATTTAATAAACCACTGGGTCAAAGTCCTGGGGAACTGAGGTGGGCCTTGTAAGCATCCTGAGTCAGCACTTGGCAGCCCCTGTGGCCATCTCCTATCTATGTTTGGGGTGGCAGGCCCAACTTCATCCTGCATCTGCCAAAAATTTCCCAACTCAAGTTACCCACCTCAGGAGCAAAAATCCGGCCCTATGTCATTTTTGGCACTCAAATTAATTCTTTCCTCTTATGATCCCTTTTAAAATGCAATCTTGGCCAACCTGATAGTTATTTCCTGATTTACTTTATCTCTTTTGCTCTTTTCAGGCTTAGAGATGATCTAAGAGTATGGACCTAAATCTTTCATGCTGGATTTTCAATTTTAAAAACATCCAAAGTTAAATGATCTTATCTGGTGTAAATAAAAGTATAATTCACCCCCATTCAGTTTGATGTTCTTGTCAATAGTTTCAATTGTCTGGTGATGAAAGTGTTGATAATTCTGAGTTCATGGTTTTTGCACAATTAAGGGTAATTCTAGCCTAAACTGCCTGACAGGAAACTGACAGGATCAGATCAGCCACCCATTTGATTTAGACCCTTTCTGACTACAAGTGGCTGAGGTGAACAGCAGGAATAATGTGCTCTGGTCCTCTTGGATGCAGCACAGGAAGCAGTTTAATCTCCTAATCAGGGCAGGAAAAGTGAATGCATTTGCTGATTCACCTACCTCCTACGATGTACAAGCCCTCCAACATACTCTTGTCTTGCCAAGTGTACTCCATCACATCACTCCATGTAAGTTTCAACAGCACCCATTCCTCATTTTCTACACAGCCCCCATTTAACTATCCACTGCTACCACTTGTCCAATATTTATGCACTGTGATGCATCTGTCTCATAGCCACACTCACCAAATGCGCTGTTTCCATCTGGTGATTAGGTAGCCTTCACCTACAGGTCTGTTCTTCCGTCCCTTGTAGGTGAGAATGCAGAATGCAAGCCGTAAGGGAGTGGATGGAAGGTGGGCTTCCACGAGCAGTCCAGCTAACAGACGTAAAGAAAAAGACCGTGGAGATAAGTGGCGCCTCTGCATCCCTCTCTAATGGAAATGAAGGGATTGGGAACTTGTAGATATCTAATGGCTGGATAAAAAATATCTTGGACTCAAATGCTAACTTTATTTCAATAATGACTGAATGCTGAAAAATCTGGTGATTGTCAAGTGTGTTACTTTGGCAGGACTAATCCATATCCCTTTCTTTTGACTTCCAGGGTCTTCACACGTTGAGGAAGAGTCTGTGGACATTCATGACAGAAACCCCTCAGAGGATCTCATTCCTTCAGAGTTCACATGACATACAGCCATGCGCCAATGCAAATACTCACACTTCAGTCTGCTTAAAAAGAGTTGCATCCCTATCTGATGACTCGCAACTCCCAAGTGCACATGCACAGGCGTTGATGACAGGGGTAGCTGTGGAGAGTCCACATCTGGAGGTACAATCCTCTTCAAGCTCTGCTCAGCTGGACACAGATGCTGAAATGTGGGAGCCATTATTGAGAAGGAAATTCTAGGAGTGCAGCAGCAACTTAATCAGTTACTGACAGATGTGCCACACACTGGGTGGAATTTTACGCCAGTGGGATTTTATGATCCAGCCGAAATCAATGGAAGTGAGAATGGCTCAATGCATTTTATGGCCCCATTCCCACCACGACGGGGCCATAAAATTCCAGTCACCCTCTTCAAAGTGGTGGGGAGGTTGGAGGAGCTCAGCTCCAACTGTGGTGGATTGGTGTATCAGGGAATTGTGAGAATGTCTGCCATGAAGAGAGAACCAGCTTTCATGGAGCCTAAAACACAGCTCTCAAATAGGTCATGATCATGGTCATACAGGAGATGTCTGCTGCCTTAAACAGGATGATAGATACATTATCTATAACCCTAGAACACATCACTAATCCAAACTAAGTTGCTGTCCAGCAATGTGGTAGGAGTGATATGGCCCTGGATCAGGAAGCTGATGGTGGCAAAATGGAACAGGGAATTGGGAAAAGCACTCAAATCTCTCCCAATTCGTACCCTGTATTATACAGACCTGTACCAAATTAAAGTGCTGCAGATGCTAGAAATCTGAAATAAAAACAGAAAATATCGGAATTACTTAGCAGGTCAGACAGCAGAACGTTTTGGGCTGATGACCCTTCACCAGAAATAATCAGTCCCGATGATGGGTCATCATTGATCCTAAGTGGTAACTTGGTTTCTCTCCACAGATGCTGCTGAGTATTTCCAGCATTTTTTTGTTTTTAATCCCGATCTGTGTTGTATGTCTCCCTCTCTCACATGCACCTCTGTGCCCACTCTACATTGAGAACCTGCAGGTCCCACCATCAACATTCCCTCTATTTTTTTTTGGAATGGGTAGCAGGGCAGCTCAGGTGGAATGTTGTCCACCACACCACAATATCTATGGATAGGATTGTCTTCCTTGTGTGGTGTCCTGTAGGAAACATACATGGTGCCCCAACTGAATGGCTGTTTGTAATCCTCCAAACTTCTGAAAAATGTAGATGATCACAAGAACACTGCAAAATGTTTGCTAAAGGGAATGAAAAGCAACTGTTAGCACTGCAGATAATCATACATTAAACATCCAAGGATGTACAATCAATCTCGCTTCTGTTTTACTGCTGAGATTTTGAACATTTGGAAACCCTTGCTGGAGACATTAAATTTAAATTCCATTTGAAATCTGTTGAAATGCTCCTCATTATCATGTGATAATAATTGACTGTCTGTGATAATAATCAACTTCCTGAGATAACAGTCAACATCCTGTGATAACAATTGACTCCATGTGATAATAATTGACTGCCTGTGATAATAATCAACTTCCTGTGATAACAATCAACTTCCTGTGATAACAATCAACTTCCTGTGATAATAAAATGACTCCTTGTGATAACAATCGACTCCATGTGATAATAATTGACTGCCTGTGGTAACAATCGACTTCCTGTGATAACAATCGACTTTGTTTGATAATAATCGACTTCCTGTGATATAATCCACTCCCTGTGATAGCAATTGAATCCCTGAGATAATAATCTTCTACCTGTGATAACAATCAACCTTCTGTGATAGCAATTGAGTCCCTGTGACAAAATCAACTTCCTGTGATAACAATCGACTCCCTGTGATAATAATCAACTTCTTATGATAATATTTGACTCCCTGTGTTATGGACTTTATCTTCCAGGCAGGTTTCTCATAAGAAACAGTGAATTTTATTTACAGGGCTTCAGCAGCAGTTACATGCTTCCATCAAAATCCACAACTAGACACAACCTCCCTCCAAAGGTTCTCCGTGCTTCAGGCTGATTAGTTCACATTGTCATGTGATACTACACAGTACAATAAGTCTTAAAGCCTCAGTCACTACATTCCTTAAAGCTACAGTCACTACATTCATTAAAGCTACAGTCACTACATTCCTTAAAGCTACAGTTACTACATTCCTCCCCTTTATTTTACACTTTGTATTTAGAAGAACAACCACATTCATGACAGTACGTATATATATATACACGGATTATGAAATTGTAAGTTCAGTCTCTCAGAGGGTTTCCTGATCCGGATGGAACATCGTAGTTCCATGACTTTAGAATCTCTTACAAAATCTTCATTTTCTGGAACCACAGCAACATCAGGTACCTCCTTAGGCACAGGCAGTTCAGTGTTATCCACTCCAACAGAGACATGGTATATCTCTGGTATGTCTATCCTTGGTTGATCAGTCACAACGAGAACCATAGGTTCTACAATGGTTACAGGTGGAACACCTGTTTGTTGGGGTATCTCACTTTTTCTCAAACGATCCACATGTCTTAGGGTGATCCGGCCCTCCACTTCTAAATGGTATGACAACGGTCCGGTCACACAAACTATTACACCGGGTAACCAATGCAATCCACCACCGAAGTTTTGTACATACACTGTTTCACCAACAGTACATTCTTGCTCTTGATTGCGCAAATCATGATCACTTTTTGATTTCCTTGTTGGGGGTCGTTCATTGTCTTTTCTGAACCATCTTCCATCTTTCTTCTGTCTACCACAGAGTTTAGTCTCGTCCTTCATTTTGACTTCACAGTCATTGACTTCTCTCAGGCGAAATCTTAACTTAGTTCAGTTCAGGGGTTGAGCTACCCATGGCTTCTTCAATCACTTGCATTTTGGAAAGTTCCATGACTTTTCCTTCTAATGCCTCTTATGTTTCACTCAGCTGATTCTTCAGCTTATCTATCTTCTTGTATCTTTCGGCTTCCTCCTGGAACCTTGAACATTGCTGCATCTTCTCTGCCGACTGGTTCTTCAGTTTGTTCAGAGTGACGTTAAATTTATTCTGCTTCTCTTCATAATTTTCCAGGGGTACGAACTTTGACCTGAGAGATCCTTGTAGTTTGTGAAGGTCTTTCAACTGGTTTTCCTATTCTTTGCTCACTTCTTTCATTTTGAATTCTATACTTCAGCAGAGCCTTGAGTTTATTTTGTTGTTCTTCCATGCTGCTGTTAAAGACAGTCTTCATTTCTTCAGGTTGCTGAATGGCGACACACTCCCTTTTCATCCAGTTGCGGTCCTCGGACTCTCCAGGCTCTTTCCGAAGTACCTTGCCTTGTTCCTTTTCCAACTCAGGAACTCTTCCGGCTTCCTTTTGAAATCTCACTGGCCATTCCAGGTTAATTTCCCTCAACCAGTCACAACCTAGAAGGCTTGGTCCTTCACCTTCCACTACAATCACAGGGAGCTGTGCTGTCTGGTGCTTGTAATAACCAGGTACAGTGGTGGTACCTTTCACTTGTACGGCTTCACCAGTATACGTTTTCAATTTGGCTGAAGTCTGCTCCATATTCAGCTGTTGAGTACCCTTGTTTAAATATTTGAATGAGTGTTTCCCCACTAGAGTGGTTGATGCACCAGTATCCACTTCCACGATTAAAGGTTTTCCATCGAACTGCAGAGTAACAGTGATTGGCTCTGTTTTCTCTAGTTTCACCTTAAACAGAGAATAAACATCGGAATTAGTGGTTTCTGGTTCTTCCACATTATGTATTTCGATAAGTTTAGTTTGCTGCCTGGGAGTCTGTCTCAACCTTGCTTTACATTGCTTCAGTATGTGACCTCTTTTATGATAATAATGGCAGGCCACGTCTTTAAAGCTGCATGTTTGAGGGATATGGCTACTTCCACGTCGGTAACAATTCATTTTCAGATTTGCTCCTGAGCTGTCTCCTGTATATTTTTAAAATTTTCGGGTCGCAGGGACTGGAAAATGGCGCCATTTTGTACACCTTGTAAGGCCTGCGAATCCCGCCCAGCGCCTTCCATCACAAGTGCTATTTCCAATGCTCTTTTAAAATTGATATTTACTTCAGTTAATAACCATCGTTAAATGGCATCATTGTGCACACTGCACACCAAACGATCCCTTAACATATCATTTAGGGTCTCTCTGAAGTCACGATATTCAGTTGGCTGTTTCAACTTCACTACGTATGTTGCTATAGTCTCCCCCATGGCCCATACTCTCAAATTAACTTTGAACTTCTGCATTATTACAGAGGGTTTGGGTTGAAAATGACCCTTTATGAGGTCTACCAATTCACTGAAGGTCTTTGAATCAGGAGTGTTCAGGGCCGTCAAACTATGAATTAAATTATAATTTTTACTCCCATAGATGCTTAGGAGAATTGCTTTCCTTTTTTCCTCCACTATTATTTAATTTGCTTGGAAAAAGAAACCAAGGCATTCTATATAATGACTTCAACCCTCTGTGGATGAGTTGAAGGGGGTCGATCCTGCCAAAAAGCAGCATACCTGGTGAGTATATTTTCCCTTTCTTCAGTTTAAAACAAAATCCTCACATTCACTGAGCAAGGGACAGCGCCAGGACCAATTTATCCTCATCGCCAGTTGTTATGGACTTTATTTTCCAGGCAGGTTTCTCATAAGAAACAGTGAATTTTATTTACAGGGCTTCAGCAGCAGCTACATGCTTCCATCAAGAACCACATATGGTTCCCCGCGCTTCAGGCTGATTTTTTCACACTGCCACATGACACTACACAGCACAATGAGTCTCAAAGCTACAGTCGCTACATTCCTTAAAGCTAGTTATTACAATCTGTGATAACAATCAACTGCCTGTGATAACAGTTGACTTCTTGTGATAATAATTAATAATTGACTTTCTGTGATAACAACCAACTTCCTGTGATAACAATTGACTTTCTGTGATAATAATCAACTTGCGGCGATAACAACCAACTTCCTGTCATAATAATTGACTCCCTGTGATAACAATCGACTCCCTGTGATAACAATCGATTTCCTGCGATAAAATCATCTTCCTGTAATAGTAATAGACTCCCTGTGTTAAGAATCGACTTCCTGTGATAACAATCAACTTCCTGTGATAATAATTGACTCCCTGTGATAACAATCGACTCCCTGTGATAACAATCGACTCCCTGTGATAACAATCAACTCCCTGTGATAACAATCGATTTCCTGAAAGGACCCACTGGTGTAGAAATTGAACGCTGTGGTCACTTTTACGGCCACTGGCAGTGGATGCCCTCCATGTCCCCGTGGCACCAAATCCTGCAGTAACTGGCAGATGTGATCAACCAGTTCCCTAGACATATGCAGTCTTCGGTGACACCGGTTCTCGGTCATCTGCAGGAATGAAAGGCGATGTCACTGGGCGCCAACCAGCGATGGCTTACTGTGGCACTTTGTTGGCATGTGCAGGAGTCCCAGCTGCCCCTTCTCCCAGGGGGCACTGCTCTTCCCTCTGCGCAGCCAGGTGCCTTAGTCGCTCTCTTCTCTGTCATCTTCACACTCTCTTTGCACCACGAGGCATACAGCTAGTTCACCAGGCTCCTGATATACTCCTCCTGCAGGATGAAAGAGAGAGACATGTGGGTTAGCATGGCTGTACTAAGAACCTCTTCTGGTTAAGTCTGAAGGCCCCTTAATGCATCCCGGAGAGTGCTGGCCACCACTTGGATGGCCAGAGATTATTGCACTGCATGGCTGCCCAAAACCCCACCTTCCTCTGCCCCACTCCACCTGCAGGCATTCTCCTAACCCACACTGCATGGCTGCACTGTTACCTTGAACCATCGGGGAGACTGGTCCAAACCGGGATGATGACATTGCAAGGGGCTGTGAGCGGCTCCAGCAGTGACTGCTCCATGTCCAGCTTTCGCAAGGAGATTGTACAACGTACCCAGTCACCCAACTGTTATGCAACCCTCTAAAGTGCTCATGACTTTGCAGTCTGCACCGGGGGGAGGGGAGAGGGGGAGAGTGAAAAGCTTTGGAGCACTCGGTGGCACTTTCATCCCTCTGTGTTGCTAAAGTGGGCAAATAATAATAATAATGAACTGCCTCAGCTGCAGGGGAATGGTCACTTTATACAAGGTGTCCCTTGTGTGTGGCTGCTTCCCTCGCCCACCCCACATATGCTTGTGTGCTACCTTCAACTGCAGGGCAGCCTTTTCCACCTATCCTCCCACCCCCCAAAAGTTGCTTCAACTGCAGGGCAGCCTTTACGCCTCAGCCCCTCAAACAGGCGACCCGGGTGAGCATTCTGCAACATTACTGTGCATTCACCTCTGAGTTCCCCTCAAAGTGCAGCCCACCAAGTGCATACCTTTTATACACTGTTGTGAAACACGTAAGCGTGCAATAACGCCGACGTGGGCAGACGATCCAGCGGGGGGCATGAGTCTGGCAGACTAGCCTTATAATGATATGCTAATGTATTACACTGAGGTTCCCAAGATTCGATGGCAGGAAATGCGGTCTGCCATCGATGGGCTGAGCAGACGATCGCAAACTGGTTTCACAATGTCGTGAAACCGATTTTTGGCCTTCTCGCCATATTGTCCGCTCACGTCACCAAGCACACCCAATGCCAGTGGGCATGGACAATTCCGCCCATAGTGACACCTTTAAATGTTGGTCCTGTTTATATAATTTGAACAGAGAACATATTTCAACTGAAGTTATATTGCCCATGACAACCCCTCTTGTGTTTGTACTGCCTTAAACCTCCACTGGTGAGTGCTGCATCTTGGTGCTCCGCCATATCCCCACACCCTCACTGGCATCAGCATTGGAGGCAGCCTGCTGACTGTGATGTCCTGTCAGCCCTGAAGACCCTGACTGGCGTCCTCTGCAGGTGAAGCCTGTGCAGGCACCACCTGGGAGGGAGCGTCCATTGCCATGACTGGGCCCTCCTCAGTTGTCATGCCTTCATCAGATGCCACAGGGACTGGCAGAGGGCCGGAGGAGCTGCTTCATTTGGAGTGCCCGGCGAGGAGCCTGCAGATGCGACATTCATCTGGTCTGCCAGTGTGAAGTTGGTTTGAACCTCCCTGCTCACCATTGATGGACGGGAACCTAGCAGAGAGACGAGGTGCCTTATCCATCTCTCACTCTGGCAGTGACCACCTGAGGACACTGCCAGTGTGTGCGCTTGCAGGTCTGAACACAGCTCCAAAAACCCCCGGATTCTGTCCCTGGAGTTGCCTCTCCATGAGATCCGCCGCTATCTCAAAGAAGGAGGCTGTGCACTCGGAGCTCCGGGTCAACGCAGCGCTTATGCTCCATATGGACTCCTCAAAGACAGAGGGCAGGGCAGCTCAGGGATCTCTGCCAGATCTTCACATGCATTCAACTGGACATCTAGCATCTGCCACCTGATGGACGACTCCAGAGGCTCATCATCTGCCTCGGGCTCAGCATGGTCCAGGTCTCCAGCATCCTCTGACTGCTGGCAGCCAAGTCAGGTTTGAGATAAAAACAAAAAACTACGGATGCTGGAAATCCAAAACAAAAACAGAATTACCTGGAAAAACTCAGCAGGTCTGGCAGCATCGGCGGAGAAGAAAAGCGTTGACGTTTCGAGTCCTCATGACCCTTCAACAGAACTGAGTAATATTAGGAGAGGGGTGAAATATAAGCTGGTTTAAGGTGGTGGTGGGTGGGGGGGGGGGGGGCGGGGGGGGAGGAGAAGTGGCGGGGGGGTGGTGGTTGTGGTTGTAGGGACAAGCAAGCAGTGATAGGAGCAGATAATTAAAAGATGTCACAGACAAAAGATCAAAGAGGTGTTGAAGGTGCTGATATTATCTAAGCGAATGTGCTAATTAAGAATGGATGGCAGGACACTCAAGGTACAGCTCTAGTGGGGGTGGGGTGGAAAAACTAACAGGGCATAAAAGGTATAGATTTAAAAATAATGGAAATAGATGGGAAAAGAAAAATCTATATAAATTATTGGAAAAAACAAAAGGCAGGAGGAAGAAACGGAAAGGGGTGGGGATGGAGGAGGGAGTTCAAGATCTAAAGTTGTTGAATTCAATATTCAGTCTGCAAGGCTGTAAAGTGCCTAGTCGGAAGATGAGGTGCTGTTCCTCCAGTTTGCGTTGGGCTTCACTGGAACAATGCAGCAAGCCAAGGACAGACATGTGGGCAAGAGAGCAGGGTGGAGTGTTAAAATGGCAAGCGACAGGGAGGTTTGGGTCTTTCTTGCGGACAGACCGCAGGTGTTCTGCAAAGCGGTCGCCCAGTTTACGTTTGGTCTCTCCAATGTAGAGGAGACCGCATTGGGAGCAACGAATGCAGTAGACTAAGTTAGGGGAAATGCAAGTGAAATGCTGCTTCACTTGAAAGGAGTGTTTGGGAACTTGGACGGTGAGGAGAGAGGAAGTGAAGGGTTAGATGTTGCATCTTTTGCGTGGGCATGGGGAGGTGCCATAGGTGGGGGTTGAGGAGTAGAGGGTGATGGAGGAGTGGACCAGGGTGTCCCGGAGGGAACGATTCCTACGGAATGCCGCCGGGGGGGTGAAGGGAAGATGTATTTGGTGGTGGCATCATGCTGGAGTTGGTGGAAATGGCGGAGGATGATCCTTTGAATGCTGAGGCTGGTGGGGTGACAAGTGAGGACAAGGGGGACCCTATCATGTTTCTGGGAGGGAGGAGAAGGCGTGAGGGCAGATGCGCGGGAGATGGACCGGACACTGTTGAGGGCCCTGTCAACGACCGTGGGTGGAAAACCTCGGTTAAGGAAGAAGGAGGACATGTCAGAGGAACTGTTTTTGAAGGTAGCATCATCAGAACAGATGTGACGGAGGCGAAGGAACTGAGAGAATGGGATGGAGTCCTTACAGGAAGCGGGGTGTGAGGAGCTGTAGTCGAGGTAGCTGTGGGAGTCGGTAGGCTTGTAATGAATATTGGTGGACAGTCTATCACCAGAAATTGAGACAGAGAGGTCAAGGAAGGGAAGGGAAGTGTCAGAGATGGACCATGTGAAAATGATGGAGAGGTGGAGATTGGAAGCAAAATTAATAAAATTTTCCAGGTCCCGACGAGAGCATGAAGCAGCACCGAAGTAATCATCGATGTACCGGAGAAAGAGTTGTGGGAGGGGGCTGGAGTAGGACTGGAACAAGGAATGTTCCACATACCCCATAAAGAGACAGGTATAGCTGGGGCCCATGCGGGTACCCATAGCCACACCTTTTATTGGAGGAAGTGAGCAGAATTAAAGGAGAAATTGTTCAGTGTGAGAACAAGTTCAGCCAGACGGAGGAGAGTAGTGGTGGATGGGGATTGTTCGGGCCTCTGTTCGAGGAAGAAGCTAAGGGCCCTCAGATCATCCTGGTGGGGGATGGAGGTGTAGAGGGATTGGACGTCCATGGTGAAGAGGAAGCGGTTGGGGCCAGGGATCTGGAAATTGTTGATGTGATGTAAGGTGTCAGAGGAATCACGGATGTAGGTGGGAAGGGACTGGACAAGGGGAGAGAGAAGGGAGTCAAGATAACGAGAAATGAGTTCCGTAGGGCAGGAACAGGCTGACACGATCGGTCTGCCAGGACAGTTCTGTTTGTGGATTTTGGGTAGGAGGTAGAAGCAGGCCGTCCGAGGTTGGGCAACTATCAGGTTGGAAGCTGTGGGAGGAAGATCTCCAGAGGAGATGAGGTCAGTGACAGTCCTGGAAACAATGACTTGTTGTTCAGTGGTGGGATCATGGCCCAGGGAGAGGTAGGAGGAAGTGTCTGCGAGTTGACGCTCAGCCTCCGTGAGGTAGAGGTCAGTGCGCCAGACAACAACAGCACCACCCTTGTCAGCGGGTTTGATGACAATGTTGGGGTTGGACCTGAGAGAACGGAGTGCAGTAAGTTCAGAGAGAGACAGATTAGAGTGGGTGAGAGGAGCAGAGAAATTGAGACGACTAATGTCACGCCGACAGTTCTCAATGAAAAGATCAAGAGAAGGTAAGAATCCAGAGGGAGGTGTCCAGGTGGAGGGAGAATATTGGAGGTGGGTAAAAGGATCCGTTGAACGGGGAGAGGTCTCCTGCCCAAAGAAGTGAGCACGGAGACAAAGACGGCGGAAGAAGAGTTCAGCATCGTGCCGAGTCCGAAATTCATTGAGATGAGGGCGTAAGGGTATGAAACTAAGTCCTTTGCTGAGCACTGAACGTTCAGCATCGGAGAGGGGAAGGTCAGGGGGTATAGTGAATACACGGCCGGGATTGGGATTGGAAGATGGGGTGGGGACTGAAGGACAAGCAGGGGTGGAGGGTCCCAGATGGGTGTTGGTGTCGATGAGTTGTTGGAGCTTGCGTTCCTTAGCACTTGAGAGAAAGAGAAAAAGTTTCTTGTTGAGGCGTCGGATGAGACGAAGAATAAAATGAAACTGGGGGCACGCGCAGCTTTGAAAAAGGGTGCAGCAGTGCTGCTGGAGGGAGAGGTCAAGTGTGTTCATATAGCGGCGCATGGCACTGAGTGTGGATCTCAGAATGCAATGGGAATAGCAGTCTGAGAAACGTTTTATGTCCTGGAGATACCTGTAATCCTGAGTGGGTTCGAAACAAGAGGGATGGAATTTCAGTTGAAATCCACGTGGGGTAAGTCGGAGACGGAGACAGTCACTGAGAAAGTGAATATGGTTGTGAAAGCGGGTTTTAGTAAACACCTTGTCAAACACCAGGAGAGAAATGGAAAGCAATGAAGGTGAACAAGGCAAAAGAGAGATACGGAAATCCTGTCGGATAGAGGAGCAGTACTTCTTCATGGTGGGCATTTCTTGTTCTCACACTGAACAATTTCTCCTTTAACTCCGCTCACTTCCTCCAAATAAAAGGTGTGGCTATGGGTACCCGCATGGGCCCCAGCTATGCCTGTCTCTTTATGGGGTATATGGAACATTCCTTGTTCCAGTCCTACTCCGGCCCCCTCCCACAACTCTTTCTCCGGTACATCGATGATTACTTCGGTGCTGCTTCATGCTCTCGTCGGGACCTGGAAAATTTTATTAATTTTGCTTCCAATCTCTACCCCTCCATCATTTTCACATGGTCCATCTCTGACACTTCCCTTCCTTGACCTCTCTGTCTCAATTTCAGGTGATAGACTGTCCAACAATATCCATTACAAGCCTACCGACTCCCACAGCTACCTCGACTACAGCTCCTCACACCCCGCTTCCTGTAAGGACTCCATCCCATTCTCTCAGTTCCTTCACCTCCGTCGCATCTGTTCTGATGATGCTACCTTCAAAAACAGTTCCTCTGACATGTCCTCCTTCTTCCTTAACCATGGTTTTCCACCCACGGTCGTTGACAGGGCCCTCAACCGTGTCCGGCCCATCTCCCACGCATCGGCCCTCACGCCTTCTCCTCCCTCCCAGAAACAAGATAGAGTCCCCCTTGTCCTCACTTATCACCCTACCAGCCTCGGCATTCAAAGGATCATCTTCCGCCATTTCCGCCAACTCCAGCATGATGCCACCACCAAACACATCTTCCCTTCACACCCCTGGCGGCATTCTGTAGGGACACCCTGGACCACTCCTCCATCACCCCCTACTCCTCAACCCCCACCTATGGCACCTCCCCATGCCGACACAAAAGTTTCAACACCTGCCCCTCACTTCGTCTCTCCTCACCGTCCAAGGGCCCAAACATTCCTTTCAAGTGAAGCAGCATTTCACCTAACTTAGTCTACTGCATTCGTTGCTCCCAATGCAGTCTCCTCTACATTGGAGAGACCAAACGTAAACTGGGCGACCGCTTTACAGAACACCTGTGGTCTGTCCGCAAGAAAGACCCAAACCTCCCTGTCGCTTGCCATTTTAACACTCCACCCTGCTCTCTTGCCCACATGACTGTCCTTGGCTTGCTGCATTGTTCCAGTGAAGCCCAATGCAAACTGGAGGAACAGCACCTCATCTTCCGACTAGGCACTTTACAGCCTTCCAGACTAAATACTGAATTCAACAACTTTAGATCTTGAACTCCCTCCTCCATCCCCACCCCCTTTCCATTTCTTCCCCCTTCCTTTTGTTTTTTCCAATAATTTATATAGATTTTTCTTTTCCCACCTATTTCCATTATTTTTAAATCTATACCTTTTATGCCCTGTTAGTCTTTCCACCCCACCCCCACTAGAGCTTGTGTGTTCTGCCATCCATTCTTAATTAGCACATTCGTTTAGATAATATCAGCACCTTCAACACCTCTTTGATCTTTTGTCTGTGACATCTTTTAATTATCTGCTCCTATCACTGCTTTCTTGTCCCTACAACCACACCCCGCCCCCCCACCTCTTCTCTCCCCCCACCCCACCCCACCTTAAACCAGCTTATATTTCACCCCTCTCCTAATATTACTCAGTTCTGTTGAAGGGTCATGAGGACTCGAAACGTCAACTCTTTTCTTCTCCACCAATGCTGCCAGACCTGCTGAGTTTTTCCAGGTAATTCTGTTCAGGTTTGAGAGTTTTACCTTCTCACCTGCCCTCAACTCACCCAACCTTAGGGGTTAAAATTCCTCCCTCAATCTGGATTGTGCTGCTAAACAGTTCATACTTTATAAATAGATAAA
Source organism: Cetorhinus maximus (assembly GCF_964194155.1). Classification (NCBI taxonomy): domain Eukaryota; kingdom Metazoa; phylum Chordata; class Chondrichthyes; order Lamniformes; family Cetorhinidae; genus Cetorhinus; species Cetorhinus maximus. The sequence goes on along the minus strand of NC_135889.1, from coordinate 41,356,901 downwards.
TTCTGTGCAAATGCATTTTCATCCTAACTTATTATTCCTTTTTGATTTTAAGTTTGCCAAACTGATAAATATCTATTCCAGCTATCTCAGTCAAGCACTCATTCAGCGACATGTTCTTTTGAGAGAGTTTTGATGCATACAGGCATGAGGTAACTGTATAATAAAGCTTAGAGCATAAAAGTACTCATGATTTGATAAAAGCAGTATAATTATAATCAATACAGCTACAGGTAAAGCTATGCTTCATCACCAGTGTGATTAGTGGGTAGCTCTAATCTTCTTTCTGGAAGACACAGGTGAATTATATGCTGCCGTTATTAAATTAAGCAGCTTGTAAATCTGCTGTTACATTTGTAATTTGCCCAAAAGGGAGTCTGTTTTAAATATTGCATCTACTACATGAGAGTGCAAGAAAATATGGGAGTGGAAAAGGTGATCAAGGTTTCTCTTTCCTTTGAACATTTACAGTTTGTATTGTCATCAGATTTCTCTAATTAAATACTCTGAGGACAGTGACGAATCACAATTAAAATTATTAAAAACAAATGTCTCCATGTTTTCTGTATCCCTTAAAGCTGATTGAGGAAAAATTTCAGGATATCAATTTGAAGTTGTGTTCCACAAATTTAAGGAGGTGTGGAAACATAGAGGGCGTTTTGTGGAGTAATTGATCATCTGTGCCTACATTTATTCTTGCATGTGATGGAGGTGCAGTGGTAATGTCACTGGCCAAGTAATCCAAATGCCCCAGCAAATCCCCAAGGAGTATGGGTTCAAATCCCACTGGGGCTGCATTCAATTAAAAGCTAATCTCAGTAATGGTGGCCATGAAACTATAATTTTTTGTCATTAAAAACTCATCTGGCTCACTAATGCTCTTTAGGGAAGGAAATCTGGTCTGGTCTACATGTGACTCTAGACCCACAGCAACATGGTTGACTCTTAACTGCCCGCTGAATTGGCCTAACAAGTCACTCAGTTCAAGAGCATTAGGTATGGGCAACTGTTGCCCACATCCCATGAAAGACTAAACATTCTTCAAAAATCACATATGCATATTCTGTTTATTTGAAAAGAATGTGTATTTGAGTTCCTCTGATGACTTAGCACAGAAACAGAGATTACAGGTCTCTGTAAGGGCTCAGTTGTTAAGTACACTCTTTGGTGTGGTAATTACTTTACCCAAAGAGAGGTTAGAATGTGGAACAAAAACAGAATTACCTGGAAAAACTCAGCAGGTCTGGCAGCATCGGCGGAGAAGAAAAGAGTTGACGTTTCGAGTCCTCATGACCCTTCAACAGAACTGAGTAATATTAGGAGAGGGGTGAAATATAAGCTGGTTTAAGGTGGGGAGTGGGGGGGGGGGGGAGGGTGGGGGGAGAGAAGTTGGGGGAGGGTGTGGTTGTAGGGACAAGCAAGCAGTGATAGGAGCAGATAATCAAAAGATGTCACAGACAAAAGGATCAAAGAGGTGTTGAAGGTGGTGATATTATCTAAGAGAATGTGCTAATTAAGAATGGATGGCAGGACACTCAAGGTACAGCTCTAGTGGGGGTGGGGTGGAAAGACTGACAAGGTATTAGTTGTAGATTTTAAAATAATGGAAATAGGTGGGAAAAGAAAAATCTATATAAATTATTGGAAAAAACAAAAGGAAGGGGGAAGAAACGGAAAGGGGGTGGGGATGGAGGAGGGAGTTCAAGACCTAAAGTTATTGAACTCAATATTCAGTCCGGAAGGCTGTAAAGTGCCTAGTCGGAAGATGAGGTGCTGTTCCTCCAGTTTGCGTTGGGCTTCAATGGAACAATGCAGCAGGCCAAGGACAGGCATGCGGGCAAGAGAGCAGGGTGGAGTGTTAAAATGGCAAGCGACAGGGAGGTTTGGGTCTTTCTTGCGGACAGACCGCAGGTGTTCTGCAAAGCGGTCGCCCAGTTTGCGTTTGGTCTCTCCAACTTGCTACCACAGGAGGCAGTTGACTAGCATAGATGCATTTAAGGGGAAAGTAGATAAGCACATAGAGGAGAAAGAAATAGAAAGTTATTGTGATAGACTTAGATGAAGAGGGGTGGGTGAATGTTCATGTGGAACATAAACACCAGTTGGGCTGAATGGGCTGTTTCAGTGCTGGACAATCAGATTTGGCATCTGACCTGTGATGAGTTGACTTATATCAGGCAGGAGGCTGAATTTCCTGGCTGGCGGGTGCGCGGAGCGGTTGGGCATGGACCTGATCGCCACCTGCGATCGGGGCCATGCCGCCATTTTTCACGGGCGGGCCAATTAAGGCCCGCCCAGCGTACTTCATGACGGCCGTGCATAGTGGGAGTGGGTGGGCAGCGGCAGGCGTGCTCAGCCTGCCAGGTCCAATGGCGACCCGACGGCCTGAATAAATGAAGGCCTGGCAGCCTTGGAAAGGCTGCTCACAATGACTGGGTGAAGGGCTCTGCAGAGGGGCAATGGAGGTGATGCAACTCCGGAGGGTAGGCCATCGGGGCAGGCCAGGCTGGAGGGTAGGAGGGGGCCAATGCGCCCCTTGTTTTTCCAATGACTGCCTTGCAGCCCTCCTCAAGGAGGTGGCAGCACATCGGTAGGTGCTGGTTCCCCAGGATGGGAGGAGGAGGCCTCCCCACATGACAAAACATGCCTGGGAGGAGGTGGCGGAGGTGGTGCGCTCTCTGTGGTGCGACGCACCTGGATCCAGTGTCACAAGTGCTTCAACGATTTGTTGCGCTTGGGTGGGGTGAGTACCATGTCGGCATTGGTCATGTAACCCAGCAGGTTGGCTTAACCCTCCTGCTGCCCCCAACACCACCCCCCCACCCCCAAGTCTGAGTTTAATGACTGCATTGAATCATTGACGGCATGTGTCCTTTGCTGGGTGGGCCAGCAGGTACTGCCCGTGCCAAGGTCAGCAGGAGACGGTGGTGAAGAGATGGGTTCTGCGCCCGCAGCATGTGGTACACTGGGACCCACATGACTGTTTTGGGGGCAATCTGGAGGAGCTGCTCCTAGGCACTATGCTTGAATTCCAGGACATGTCAAAGTCAGGGTGATGACATGCTGGGAGGGGAGCTTCAAGGTGGCGTGGCAACGAACCATCTGCTGCGCTCTGCGCTCCACGTGCTTGCGCCTCCTTGCTATGGCGCCTCCATGCGGTGCCTAATGTGATGTAGGCAGCATGTGGCCAAGGGGGGAGTGGGGGGTGGGGAACAGGCCTAGCGTCTTTGTGTGAGTGTTCAGCAGCAGTGGGGTGAGGAGGCTCTGGAGCCCTGATATGTCCCACACTAGTTGGGGTTGGGCCGTGCGTAAAGAGAGCTCGTGTGCAATTTGCACTATCAATGCTGGTTTCTCATTTTCAGGAGAAGAATGCTCATAATGCTGCAGAGTGTGCGAGGACTGGCGGCGGCCAGGTGCAGTTAGCCATTCTCAGCCAATTTGAGCAGGAGGCCCTGGATCTGGAGAGGCGCCATGCACCCAGATCCACTGGTGTCGGTGAGGTTGGAGTGCCACGGCCAGGTATTTATGACCAGCAGTGAGGTCAGCATTTTTCTCCCAACAGTCATAGCAGTGCTGAATGTTCAGTGATTTAATTTTGCAACATGTCTTGACCACTGCTTATGGAAGGATAAGCACATAATGACCCGAGGGACAGGGATGCACTTTGTCATTGTCTGCACATTAACTGATCCGATGTCCTTGTTCCTCCTTTCAGCATCAGTGGAGCAGGGCCGGGAGGAGGAGTAGCAGAGGGCCCCTCTCACACCTGAGGGCCCTGCAGTCTCACCAGCGTCACACCATTTCTGCCAGGCAGGCACCAGCGCAGATACTCGCATTTCGGTGGGAGTTAGAACATCAGCTACTGTCCTGGGGCACAGCGGTGAGGGCACTTCACAGTCACTGGAGGAGTTGGCATAGACAGAGAGTGCCCATGGCGCCAGCAGTCGGAGGACTGCAGGGGACCAGACACATGTTCAGTCGGTGCCTGATGATGTACCTCTGCAGTCGTCCGCGACGCAGCAGGTACAGGAAATGCGGCCAGGTGTGCGGGAGCATCTGGGGGAGATACATGAGGCTATGCTTGGCTTGGTCTCCGTGGTGGAGGAGTCTACGTGGATGATCGCCGAAGCAATAAGCCTCAAGTCTGAGCACCATGCGTCCTCCATGGAGAGAGTGGCGACTCTCATGGAGAGGTTCCTCCAGGAGACCCATCAGGGCTTCCTGGGGATGCACTTGGACCAGAAATTGCCAGTGTGGGAGATGGTCTGGGCACCAAGTTTCCCAGATCGGTGCCCATCCATCCATGGTGAGCAGGGAGGTCCAAAGTGACCTCACATCAGTGCATCAGCTGCCTGTCATCTCTGTGGGCATCTCTCAGGGCCCCCCGGATGAGGGTGGCAGCTACTCCGCCCCTCTGCCAGTGACCGTTGCATCTGATGAGGATGCAACGGCTGGGGAGATGCCAGCTGTGGAACTGGCAGCTCCCTCCAAAGCAGGGCCAGCACAGGCTCCACAGGCCAGAGGATGACCACCAAGGTCATCGAGACCAACAGGACAGCAGAGTCAGCAGGCTGTCTCAAATGCTGCTCCCAGCGATGGGGCAGCACCAAGACGTAGCACCCAGAAACGTAAACATAAGGCACCTTAGGCACACCACGGGTTTATCACTGGTGCTTTTGTGTTGGCCCGAGATGAGGTCTTTATGATTTGTTTTGAATTGGAACACCATTGTCATTTTTTTGGCTTAACTTTCTTTGCTTGTAATATTAAATTCAGACATGTGACCATAGCTGAGGGTGTCTCTTTCCTTCTGCATGTGGATGGTTTCCAAAACTGTAATGAGTGCTTTGTTGGACATTCAGCTTTATGAACAAGGCCTTAGTTACTGTTCCTAACCTGGCCGATTTTGCATTTAGGTGTCAAGTATCGAGTTTGTCCTGGAGGTCCACCTGTGGTGTGCTAGCTAAAGGTTCATTGGATTAAAGCCTCATGCAGTGCCCATGACTCCCTGCAGTATGCCCAGGTCAGCGTCTACCCCCTCAGCATTCCCCTGTGCGTGCTCATCCTTGGACTCACTGCTGGACTCATCGTGTGCAGCCACAGCCACTGCGTCGATGTCTTCATTGTCCACTGCGTCCCCCCTTTCCAGTGCAAGATTGTGCAGAGCGCAGCATGCAACCACTATCACCAAGACACAATCAGGGGCGTACTGGAGTGCACCCACTGAGCAGTCCAGGCATCGGAAGCGCATCTTGAGAAGACCGATGGCTCTCTCCACCACAGCCCTTGTGGAGCCGTGGCTCCTATTGTAGCGCTGCTCAGCTTCTGTTCTTGGATGGCGGAGAGGCATCATGAGCCACCTTCTGAGGGGATAACCCTTGTCACCCAGCAGCCATCCATCCAGCCGGGCTGGAGCACTGAAGAGCCTCGGCACCTGGGAGTGTCTGAGGATGTAGGCGTCATGGGAGCTGCCTGGGTACCTTGCACAGACTTGTAGAATCAGCATCCTGTGATCACACACTATCTGCAAGTTCATGGAGTGGAAGCCCTTCCTGTTGATGAAGGCACCGGGCTCACCTGCTGGTGCCTTGATGGCCACATGTGTACAGTCTATAGCACCCTGGACGCGGGGGAAGTCAGCAATGGCCGCGAAGCCTCTGGCTTGCTGTGTCTGACTTGCCTGGTCCCAGCGGAAGTGGATGAAAGTCAATGCATGTCTGAACAGAACGTCTGTAACCTGCTTGACACAAGTGGACAGCTGATTGGGAGACACCGCAAAGATCACCCACCGAGCCCTGGAAGGAGCCAGAGGCATAGAAGTTGAGGGCAACTGTGAGCTTCAGAGCAACTGGCATGGGGTGTCCACCCACACAGTTAGGGGAGATCTCAGGGCCAATCATCTGACAGATGTAGTTGACTGTCTCCCTTGAGAGATGGAGCCTCCTTCGGCACTGCACCTCAGACATATTGAGATAGATGCTTCACTGCCTGTATACCCTGGCAGCAGGATAGTGGCGTCTTCTGCGGCCCCTTCCACCTTGGACTACCTCTTGGCCCTGCACCCCTTGTGCCTGCGCCTGCCTTCCCAAAGGTGGCTCCCCTGGAGGCTGAATGTGCACTCCTGAACCCCCCCACCCTTCTAGCCCTCCCTTCACACTCAGAGGAGCTGCCTCCAGTGGACAGTTCAACTCCCATTCCCAGGCTAAGGGAAGGCTTCCTGAAATCTGCAGGCCAGAAAAGATTCCTCACTGCAGAGTGCTGACCTGATGGTTAAGAGTCCAGAAAAATCAGCTGGTATGCGTTTTGAAGTATTGCAGATCACACAGGCAAGTTTCAATAACTTTGAAAAATCAATACTTGAGAGAGCACACCTGCAACCCCAGTAAACCCTCTTATCCCGCCCATGGATGAGGTTAATGCAAATGTATCCTACCCGCCTGCCCGTTGCGCCCGTGCGTTGACCCGAAGATTGCACCGGCGCCAATATATCGGCGTCGATTGATGAGTCAAGGGCCTTAAGTGTCCCGTTAATTAATGGCGGGCACGCAGCGGATATCATATCGCGATGGCGCGCGGTGAAATGAGGACGCTCGCCAGACGTCACCGCGCGTCATCTTACGCGTGGACATGCGGGGCCCGCCCCTGCACACCAACGGGAAAATTCTGCCCACAGAGTTTTCAACAGTGCCTGGTATTTCCATGATTTGGAGTAAAAGAATTGGCTTTTAATCAATATCCAGGTGATGTGTACTGGAAGAGCATATGTATAAGGATCAGGTGAGGGAAGTGTCAAGCATCTCAAATAAAGATCAACTTTGCAAGAGTTTGAGTGCAGGGCAGAATCTTGTGCTGCTCCTGGGAGCGGGAAGCAAGGTGGCTGAGGGATGTTAATTGAGCGGGGAGGCCAAAATTCAGCTTCCTGATAGTGGGATGAGCTTTTGCAATTAAATTCTTGGAACTTTAAAGGTGGGTCGAGCTTCCCAACAGCAAAAGACCTGCACCTTAGGATGTCCCGGATGTATTTAATCACATTCGCCAGCTGCAGCTCAATGAAGACCTGCATCTGCAAGGACTTGGAGGCAATGGGGGGATGGTGGGGTAACAGAGTGGGGTATGGTGGGGTGGGCAGTGGGTGTGAGGAGGCTGCGAGTAAGGGTCAGGTGGGGTGGGGTAACAGAGTGGGATATGGTGGGGTGGGCAGTGAGGGTGAGGAGGCTACGGGTAAGGGTCAGGTGGGGTGGGGTAACAGAGTGGGGTATGGTAGGGTGGGCAGTGGGGGTGAGGAGGCTGCGGGTAAGGGTCAGGTGGGGTGGGGTAACAGAGTGGGATATGGTGGGGTGGGCAGTGGGGGTGAGGAGGCTGTGGGTAAGGGTCAGGTGGAGTGGGGGAGTGGGGTGGGGGTAAGGGTGGGGTGGGGGATTGGGTTGAGGGAGTTTGTGATGTGCAGGGGTAGGTGGGTGGGGGTGTTTGGTAGATGGGATGAGGGAGTTAGGTTGAGGTGGGGTATTGGGAGGGTCACTTTTAAGGTTTAGTACCACAACATTAAATACACTACACTTCCCAAAACTCTATTTCCAAGTTAAACCAGCATATAAATAGCGATCTAAATTTTCATTATGCCCTAAAGTAGAAACAATTCTGACATGCTGTGTTGAATTACCAGAGGCTTGAAAATCTTGGGCCTCATCAAAATAAATGTAAGAAACTAAAAACAGGGAGTGATGCAAAACAGGATATTGACTCACCATCACCCATTTTATTACTCTTGTAAAGTCTGGGAATGTGTAGTAATTGTAAGTTAAACCATCTCTTACTGTTATGGGGATCATGTGACAGTACAGACGAATTAGCCCTAAGCGCGGGGAATCTTCGGGGTGGAGTTTTTTAGCCTTGGTCTTGGAACAAGCATGCAGCTTCATCAGGAGTCTGTAAATAAAGTTTACTGCTTCTTACAAGAAACATATCCTGCACTCCAATTTATTACAATTGGTGACAAGGATGGGATAGCTCCAACACTGCACCTTGCCTCTTGACTGAGTATTCCGATTTTTAAGGGAAGAAAAAAATATATACTCACCAGCAATGCCTCTCTTAGGCAGAATTGAGCCGTATGATTCATCCATTGAGGAATGGAGTCAGTGCATAAGAGTATCTAGGTTTCTACTTTGTGGCAAACGAAATAACAGCGGAGGAGAAACAGAAGGCAATTCTCCTAAGTGTCTGCGGGAGCAAAACATATAACCTTTTCCATAGTCTGATGGCTCTGAATGTGCTAAATTCCACATCTTGCACCAAGCTAGTAGACATTGTGAAGGCACATTTTCAGCCTAAGCCACCAGTGATCATGCAGAGTTTCAAGTTCAACTCTAGAGTAAGGGCCCCCGGTGAGTTGCAAAGTTAAAGCAGTTAACGGAGCACTGTGAATTCGATGATACTCCAAATGACATGTTGCGAAATCATTTGGTTTGCGGTGTACATGACGCTGCCATTCTGTGCCGTTTACTTGCAGGAGTTGAGATAGGCCTGAAGCGTTCCACAGAGATAGCGCTAGCAATGCAGAGCACTGAGAGGGACTCGCAGGCTTTGCAGAGTGTGCAACATGCCGCCGTTGTGCAGTTAAGACGAGAACCTGCCGCTGGGCACGGCGCAAAGACCTGGGAGGCTACCGCAATGTGGGACATGGTCCTTACCGCTAGAAAAGCAAAAGGAAATACTAGAAGCAGCTCACCAGTAATTCCCAAATAAAATGTTACTGATGTGGGGGAAATCATGTACCCGATTTAGTGTCAGAATGCCACTACTGCTACAAAAACGTTGTTAAACAGTGCAGGGCTAAATCAAGGCAGCCATTCAGACAGCAAGTCAAGTTAAATGAAGTGTACAATATCGAAGAGCCAGGGGTTACTGAGGCTGACGTTTATTCCCTACACAATCTGAAGGCCAGGAAAACTGTACCAATCACTGTTACACTTCAAGCAAATGGAAAGCCTTTGATCATGGAGGTTGACACAGGAGCATCGACCACAGTGGTGGGAGAAAACATCTTTAAAACACATCAGAGAAGATACCCAGCCATTGAGTTTGGAGAAAACCGCTGCTCAGTTAAAAACATATACAGGAGAAGCAATACAGGTGAAAGGCATCATCTCTGCACCTGTATCATACAAACAACAGGCAGCCCAGCTGCCAATAATTGTTGTAACAAGAGAAGGACCTAGCCTTCCGGGCTGTGATTGGTTGAAGGAAATCAAACTGAATTGGTCAGAAATTTTTCAGGTCAAGGCAGGAGCAATTCCAGAGTTGCTGAAAAGGTATGGCAGAGCATTCTGAGATGAGTTGGGGAAAATCAAAGGTCTACAAACCAAAATATACGTGGACTCTGAAGCAACACCCCGGTTTTTTAAGACAAGACATTTGCTTCATGCTCTAAAAGAGAAGGTAGATATGGAATTATGTCATTTGGAGAAATTAGGGATAATCCAGCCAGTCCAATTTTCAGAATGGGCAGCACCCATAGTCCCTCTGATGAAGCCAAACCAAACCATTCGCATCTGCGGGGATTATAAATTAACGGTAAACAAGACTGCGAAATTAGACAAATACCCAATCCCAAAGATTGAAGATCTGTGCGCTAAACTCTCAGGAGGAAGGTCCTACACTAAACTGGGCATGAGTCATGTGTATCAATAGCTCCAAGCTGGACAACACACTAAGAAGTTATGTCACCATAAACACTCACAAGGGCCTGTATCAATATACACGCCTATCCTTCAGTGTGTTATCTGCTTGTGTAATTTTCCAAAGAATCATGGAAAGTCTACTGCAAGGACTCCCCTGAGTTATAGTGTACCTGGATGATGTCCTAATCACAGGATCCATAGAAGCAGAATATGAGGCAAACCTGGAAGAGGCTCTGAAGAGATTTTTAGAGGCTAGCATTTGGTTAGAAAAAGAAAAGTGCATTTTCCAAGCAAAGGAAGTTACGTATCTGGGCCATCGAGTGGATGCCCAAAGACTGCATCCTACCAAAGTCAAGGAGCTCAAGTTTTTTTGGACATGATAAGCTATTACGACCGATTTTTTGCCTAATCTATCTAGTGTTAGATCCTTTACATTTATTATTGAAGAAGAACCACAGATGGTCCTGGAAGGCACAGCAAAAGGAAGCCTTCACAAGAGTCGAGAAACTTTTACACTCATCATGTTTGCTAGTGCACATGTGAGGAATTGATACTCACTTGTGATGCATCTCCCTTCAGACTGGCAACAGTATTATCACACAAGATGGAGGATGGATCTGAAAGTCCAATAGGATATGTATCCAGAACCCTTTCTGCAGCCAAGAAAGGTTACACTCAAATTGAAAAAGAGGCTTATCTATCGTATTTGGAGTAAAGAAGTTCCATCAGTATTTACACGGTCAACACTTCATCATAGTGTCAGATCACAAACCACTATTAGGGTTCTTTAGTGAAGGTAAAGCAATCCCACCGATAGCCTCTGCTAAAATTCAAAGATGGGCTTTGATTTTGTCGGCATATGAGTACACTTTTGTGCATTTTTATGTGTATATAGCAAACGCTGACACCATCAGTCATCTTCCTTTGCCCGATAGCATTACACATGTTCCAGTACCTCAAGAGGTAGTACTTGCGTTGAATTTCCTGGACTCATCACCGGTCTGTGTGAGACAGATAAAGAATTGGACAAACCGGGTCCAATTTTAACAAGAGTCCGTGAACAGGTATTGCAAGGAGGGTCAAATGCACAAATCTCTGAAGGCTTAAAACCATTCTTTGCCTGTAAATCTGAACTGAGTTGTCAAGATGGTATCTTGTTATGGGGAGCAAGAGTCATTATCCCTGGGCAAGGAAGCGAACCATTATTGGAAAAACTTCATAGTGCACATCCTGGCATTTAAAAAATGAAGATGCTCACACAAAGTTATACCTGGTGACCAGATATAGACAATGATATAGAAAAAATGGTTAAACACTGTCTCCAGTGTCAGCAACAACAGAAGTTGCTCGTTTCAGCTCCACTACTTCCGTGGGAGTGGCCTGGTTGACCCTGGGTTAGACTATATAGACTATGTAGGTCCATTTCTAGTGACCATGTTTCTGGTGATTATGACGCACATTCAAAGTGGATGGGCATATCTGAAGTGAGATCACCTTCAGCGCCTGCAACCATTGAGAAACTGTGCCAGAGTTTCAGTGTTCATGATTTACCTGAAGTTATTGTGTCAGACAATGATACTTTTTAAAAAATTCATTCAAAGGGTGTGGGCTTCACTCCTTGGGCCAGCATTTATTGCCTATCCCTAGGTGCCCTTGAGGAGGCGGTGGTGAGTGCCTTCTTGAACCGCTGCAGTCCATGTGGTGTAGGTAGACCCACAGTGTTGTTAGGAAGGGAGTTCCAGGATTTTGGCCCAGCGACAGTGAAGGAACGGCGATATATTTCCACGTCAGGATGGTGAGTTACTTGGAGGGGAAATTCCAGGTGGTGGTGTTCCCATCTATCTGCTGCCCTTGTCCTTCTAGATCGTAGTGGTCTTGGGTTTGGAAGGTGCTGTCGAACGAGCCTTGGTGAATTCCTGCAGTGTATCTTGTAGATGGTACACACTGCTGCCACTGTGCATCGGTGATGGAGGGAGTGAATGTTTGTGGATGTGGTGCCAATCGAATGGGCTGCTTTGTCCTGGACGGTGTCAAGCTTCTTGACTGTTATGGGAGCTGCAGTCATCCAGGCAAGTGGAGAGTATTCCATCACACTCCTGATTTGTGCCTTGTGGATGGTGAACAGGCTTTGGGGAGTCAGGAGATTAGTTACTTGTCACAGGATTCCTAGCCTCTAACCTGCTCTTGTAGCCACAGTATTTATATGGCTAGTCAAGTTCTGTTTCTGGTCAATGGTAACCCCCAGGATGTTGATTGTGGGGGATTCAGTGATGGTAATGCCATTGAACATCAAAGAATGATGGTTGGATTCTCCCCTGTTGGAGATGGTCATTGCCTGGCACTTGTGTGGTGCAAATGTTACTTTCCACTTGTCAGCCCAAACCTGGATATTGTCCAGGTCTTGCTGCATTTGGACATGGACTGCTTCAGTATCTGAGGTGTCGCGAATGGTGCTGAACATTGTGCAACCATCAGCGAATATTCTCACTTCTGACCTTATGATGGAAGGAAGGTCATTGATGAAGCAGCTTAAGATGGTTGGTTGCTTTCACTAGCATTCAATTCCAAAGATTTGTGAACCTTAATAGGATTAAACACAACAGAACAGTACCGTCCAATCCCTTGTCCAATGGGCTAGCGGAAAGAACAGTATAAACATTTAAAACAGGCATGAAGAAACTAACAGAAAGAATGTTAGAAACATGAATTTCAAGGTTCTTGTTCAGCTATCGCACAGCTTCTCATGCGACCATTGGTTTAACACCTTCAGAACCGTTAATGAAGTGCTGACTTCATACAAGATTGAGTCTAGTATTCCTTAATTTAGAGTGGAAGGTGGAGAGAAACTGGGGAGAGAAACTGAATCATAACAGTCACAGTAAAGCTTGAGAGTTTACTGTGGGAAAAACAGTTTTTGTACGAATTTTTCAACTGGACCAAGGTGGGTCCCTGGCACAATCGTCTCTGAAACAGGATCGATATCTTATCAAGTAGAAATGGAAAACAGGATTGTTAGGAAACATGTGGATCATCTCAGAAGTTGAGAAGGCCTCCAAAAACCAGTTAATCCACCTGAAATTGAAGTTGAAACTTCGATCCCTGAGGTGCCAGATCGGTAAAGAATAGACATACCTAATGTTTCTGCTAAAGTAAATAATTCTGAACTGCCATTGTGGAGGGATGTCCCTGAAGCTGCAGTTCCTTGTCAAGTCGATCCAATGGAAGAGCCTCCAGTTGTAGAGTTGTGTCACTCTACCCGAATCCGAAAACCTCCTCAAAGACTACATTTATAATGGCATGAACTGTATATAATTGTATAAAATATGGGTTAAGATGTTTTTGTAAATAAGAAGATGAAACAAAATTAAATGGGGAGGAATGTAGTAATTGTAAGTTACACCATTTCTTACTGTTGTGGAGATCATGTGATGGTGCAGACGAATCGGCCCTAAGTGCGAAGAATTTTAGAGGATGAGTTTTTAGCCTTGGTCTTGGAACAAGCATGTAGCTAAATAAAGCATGTAAATAAAGTTTACTGTTTCTTACAAGAAACCCGTCCTGCACTCCAAATTTATTAAGAATGAAATCCCTATTTGTCACTTGGAGATTGGCTAAAGGAATGTTTTACAAATTTCTATTCCATTCTAGGTTCACCCCAGATAGGCTGTAAACTCATAGGGCGGAATCGTCCCCCTGCAGACTGTGAGGTAGTGGGGCGGGAAAGGCAATACTTTACCCACCAGCCACAATGGCGGCCATATTTCCCCAAACCCACCGCATTGAATATGCATTCCCAGGATACATGCTGTTTTGATGGGGAGCGGGCTCCAATTCACCTGCCATGCTGTCACCTCATCGCTTCATCACACCAGGCACCACATTTGAAGTACTGCCATGCTCAATGTTCCTAGTCAAGGACTGCAGCAAAGAAGACATGGCCCTGAAAGGCAAGAAGACTGCAGCTCCCGAGCACCTTTTAGACGCCATGGAGGCTCACTATGATGTCTTCTACCCCCACTCTGGCAGCAGGAAGGGCAGCAAAATTACCTCTCCAGCTTGGTAGGCTATGGTAGTGGTGATCAGTGCCAATGCTGCACAGAAGAGGTTAGCCATCCAATGCTGATAGAAGATGAATGATCTCATCCGTGCCACCAGGGTGTGGTAACCATTTCATCACTCTAAACTCACACACTCAAACCCATCACATATTCACTGGCATCTCGCTCACTGCCAGCTCAAGGGGCATCACCACCCATTCTCACACACACACACCCTCACATGTCCATCTGGCCTCATCTCCTCTGGAGACTGCCTCCTCAGCCTTCACCATCTTGAGGCCACTTGCACAGATCAACATGTGCGCCCCCACACATTGGGATACCCTCCTTCCGCAATACAGCCCTTGCCTGCAGTACCTTCCCTTGTCTGAGGCTACTTCTCCCCCTTCCCCCAGCAAGCACTAGCCCTGCAGCCATTGAAAAGCCACCACATATGACTGACCTGATAGGTAGAGCCCTACCCGTGAGCCTCTCTAGAAGTGATGTGATGTCTGTGAAGCCTGGCACTTATGACTGCAAGTTCTGACCAAAGCGTGAAGTGTAGCCTTGCAAGGGCATGCCTTATATATGCTGTTGCGAAACACGTCGGCGTGTTTTCCTGCTGATATGGGCAGACGATCCAGTGGTTGGGGGGGCGGGGGTGCGGAATGATTCCAGTGGGCTGGCCTTGTAATGATATGCAAATGTATTACAGTGAGATGCCCGATGGCAGGAAATGTGGCCTGCCATCGGCGGGGTGAGCGGACGATCATAAACTGGTTTCATGCTGTTGTGAAACTGATCGCGCCATATTGTCCACTCACCCCACTGAACACTCCCAATGCCAGCGAGCACGGAAAATCCCGGCATCAGTGTACAACATAATTTGGATGACAGTTTCTGGGGGAAAGGAAAACAATCTGGTTCTTGAACTAAGGCCATATTGAATTTATCTACCACAACTCATCCTTCTCTGAAAAATCCAGATCAACAATTCAATCTACATTTTTCCTGAGCTGCAGGTAGATATATGATTGAGAAAACCTTGGTGATCGTGTAATTAGTGTAAAATAAGCAGATGCCATGTATAGTATTTTGTGGGCTGGCGCCAGAGAAATCAGAATGGTAAAGTTGTATTGCCAACAGAGTTGAATTGTTTTGCAAATGTACTGATTTCTTTGTAGTCACTTTCCTAACATCAGTTAATGCCGGTGAACAAGGGACTAGTGAGAAGGAGGAATTAAAGGAAATTAGTATTACTAAAAAAATACTGCTGGAGAAATTAATGGGACTGAAAGCCAATAAATCCTCAGGGCCTAATAATCTACATCACAGGGTATTAAAGGAGGTGACTATGGAAATAGTGGATGTGTTGGTTGTCATCTTCCAAAATTCTGTAGATTCAGAAACAGTACCGACAACATTGGAGGGTGGCAAATGTAACCCCACTATTTAAAAAAGGAGGGAGGGAGAAAGCAGACCGGTTAGCCTAACATCAGTAGTAGGAAAAATGCTAGAGTCTAATATAAAGGATGTGATAACAGGGCATTTCCAAAATATCAGCAGGATTAGACAAAGTCAGCATGGATTTATGAAAGGGAAATAATATTTGACAAACCTACCGGAGTTTTTTGAGGACGTGACAACAGAATAGATAAAGGAGAGCCAGTGGATGTAGTGTATTTGGATATTCTGAAAGTTTTTGACAAAGTCTCACATTAGACATTAGTGTGTAAAATTAAAGCACATGGCATTGGGGGTAATATATTGGCATGGATTGAGAATTGGTTAGCAGGTAGGAAACAGAGAGTAGGAGTAAATGGGTCTTTTTCGGTGTGGCAGGTGGTGACTAGTGGGATACCGCAGGGATCAGTGCTTGGACCCCTGCTATTCACAATATATATCAATGACTCGAATGAGTGAACCAAATGTAATATTTCCAAGTTTGCTGACGACATGAAACTAGGTGGGAATGTGAGCGGTGAGGAGGATGTTAAGAGGCTTCAAGGTGATTTAGACAAGTTGAGTGAGTGGGGAATTACATGGCAGATGCAGTATAATGTGGACGAGTGTGAAGTTATCCACTTTGGTAGGAAAAACAGAATGGCAGAGTATTATTTAAACGGTGATGGATTGGGAAATGTTGATGTAAAAAGGGACCTGGGTGTCCTTGTACTCCAGTCACCGAAACAAGCGTGCAGGTGCAGCAAGCAGTTAAGAAGGCAAATAGTATGTTGCCCTTCATTGTGAGAGGACTTGAGTACAGGAGCAAGGATGTTTTATTGCAGCGATACAGGGCCTTGGTGAGACCACATCTGGAGTATAGTGTGCAGTTTTAGCCTCCTTACCTAAAAAAGGGAATACTTGCCATAGAGGGAGTGCAGTGAAGGTTCACCGGATTGATTCCTGGGATGGCAGGATTGTCATATGAGGAAAGATTGGGTCGACTAGGCCTGTATTCACTGGAGTTTAGAAGAATGAGAGGGGATCTCATTGAAACGTATAAAATTCTGACAGGGCTGGACAGGCTGGATGCAGAGAGGATGTTTCCCCGGCTGGGGGGTCTAGAACAAGGGGTCACAGTCTGAGGATTTAGGATAGGCCATTTAGGACAGAAATGTGGAGAAAACTCTTCACTCAGAGGGTGGTGAACCTATGGAATTCTCTACCACAGAAGGCTGTGGAGGCCAAGTCACTGAATATAGTTAAGCAGGAAATAGAATTCTAGACTCTAAAGGCATGGAGAGAGAGCAGGGTAAAGCGTTGAGCTAGAGGATCAGCCATGATCATATTGAATGGCTGAGCAGGCTTGAAGGGCCAAATGACCTACACCTGCTCCTATTTTCTATGTTTCTATGTTTCTAATTGCTCTGTGATTAATTATCCTTAGAGAATCAGCTTTAGGCCTCCAATTTCACCGCTTCCACAATCACTTGGCTTACTGCATGCAGGCTTAATGAAAGAGAGACAAAACCTACATTTATATTGCACCTTTCACAATGTCACAAATCATTTTACAGCCAATTAATGCTATCAAATTGTAGACCAGGCTCGAGGGCCTGAATGGCTTAGTCCTGCTCCTAATATGTATGCTGATATGTCATTTGGATGGATGAGGTGAGATGGGCAAGGTAGCCTTGGTCATCTGTAGTTATCTTGCGAACAGAGGGTAGAATCATGGCTGGAGTACTATTTATTTTGTTGTTCATGAAAGTTTACTGAACAAGCTTTGCGGGTTGAAATTGCCAGGGAAGGAGCGCATAATGGGCTCATAGTGAATCAGTAGTCTGTTTTACACTGCACATGATTCTCAAGGCTTTTTCATTGACTTCAATCTTGTCCTTTTTTATGCTTACCTATAATCCCACTTTATCTTAGTGTTTTTATGAATTTTTTGAGGTATTGAAATATCATGATAAAGTTGAGTTACATAGTCAATATTGAAAGTATATTGTAGTGAGAAGGAACAATCAGCAGAATCTTCGGACTGGCTATCAAGAAAACACAGTTTTCTTCACAGTTGTGAGCATTTCAGTTTTTGTCCTCTGGCTTCTTAAAAGTTGTGTCGCACAGAGACACATGAGGGTTCCAATGCTTCTCACTGACAGTGAAGACCTATGTTGTTCAATCATTTCACTTTGTTGCTCAGGAATCATTTGGTCTTTCTACCCTGTGAGACTACTGATACAATAGAATCCAATTACACCCTTGTATGAAATAATTATATTGAATAATATCATCCCACCAGGCAGGACAAAGCCTTCTACTTCTTCTACAGAATAGAAAAGATCTTGGGCAGTTTATCTGGATTTCAAGTATTGAATCTTCCTCCCAAATATGAATTTGCTGTCGCTCTGCCATATGATGCAATATGCAGATCATGTTAATGAAGGCTAAGGTAGTCACTGAAATCAGTGCTATCATCTGCATAGTGTTATAAATAACTAATGGGATATTTTCCTGTCAAATTAACAATATTGCACAATGCTGTTAAAGTAAAATGTGTACTCTCTGGTATGTTTAATGGTTTCAATGGGATCACCTGTAGGGACACAGAATCTGGCACTACATTATATCGTTGCTGCTCTTAATATATAATGACCCATGCTTCATATATGTCAGATGATATTTGTAACCAGATGCTACCAATGGACGCTATCACTTTATTTGGACCTTTCTGTGATTATTTGGTGAATTGATTGGTGAATCTTGAAATGGGAAAAAATATCATGCACGATTGAGGGGAAGGCTGGGGGTGGGAGTGGGGGGTGGGAATGAGTAGCCTGGAAATAGGAGGAGCACCAGGGCCCATGATTTCTCTCCCTGGCCCTGCCCCCAGGTGCCACAGGTTTTTGAGGGACCTCGGCGATTGCAGGGCTGGCTCCTTGGCGACAAGGGCATCCCCCAGAAGACCTGGCTGATGAAGGCGATGGCGATGATGAGGGCCAGAATGCTGCAGAGGCACAGGCCAAGGCCGAGGCCAGGGCAAAGGTGCAACGTGTCTGACAGGCCCTTGAAATTCTAATAGCTAATAGACTCCAGGCCGAGTGAGCTGCTGATACTTATTCTTTACACTGTTGTTTTTAATTCTCTCCTGGCTGGGAGGCTGTGGCTGCAGATTCGGGCCGCACATTATGATTTACTTTCATTGACTGTTTTCTTGATGGCTGAAATAAAGTGCACCATTTCACGTTAACTCTGCTGGACATGTGATCCTTCACATGTGCTCACCTGTCTTGATAGACATAGCCCTGGAATCAAACTTGCACATCGGTACCTGCACAACACTGCATTCTCCCGTGACCTCGGGTACCTGTAATGAAGAAGGAATCTTTCCCTTGGCTCCAGAAGGCCCATATACATGACACGTTGAAAGCCACATGCAGTCTTACCTCGACTGAATGCACTCATATCACCCTGACACCTGCTCCAAGCGGACACAATGCCTTGTAGAGAACTCTTTCAGCTGGCTCCAGGGACATAGGAAAGAATAGCATGAGTAGACTATTTAGCCCTTCTAAATTGCTCCACCATGCACCCTGATCAGGGCTGTTCTTACAACGGATTGCCGATATCCCTAAATATCCCCTTATTCCTTGACATTTTTATCAGTTAGAAATCAATTGATCCAATAGTTGAGCATACTCAATGGCAGAGCCTCCACTGCCCTATGGGGTGGAGACATCCAGACACTCACCACCCTCTGAGTGCAGAAATTCCTAACATCTCAGTCCTAGATGGCCAACCTATTACTCTGAGATGGTGATTCCTATTCTGGACACCCCAGCCATGGGAAACATCCTTCCTGCATCCATCCTGCAGAGCCCTGTAAAAGGTATTTATGCTTCACATAGTTAGCCTCTCAGTCCTCTGCACTGTCTGGTATAGAGGCCAATTCTCCTCACTCTCACCTCATGGGATAATCCCCCCAGTCCTGGAATAAGTGTGGTAAACCTTGGTTGCAATTTCTTTATGCAAGGCTATCCTCCCCTAGATAATGACATGAAAAGAGCAGACAATACTCCCGCTGAGGTCTCACCAAGGCTGTAGTTAACTGCTGCCAGACCTCTTTAACCCTACACTCAATCCTTCTTTCAGTCGATGATAACTTGCCAGTTGCTACCCTACTTGCTGGCTACACCTGCATGTTAGCTAAAATTACTTTTGAACAAGGACAGCCAGGTCAGTTTGGTAGTCCACACTTCTCCATTTTCTCAACATCTAGGAAAGACCCTGGTTTTCTATTCTGCAGACCACAGTGGAGAGCCTCATGCTTTTCACCCTCACTCTCCATCTGCTGTGCTCCTTGCCACTCATTTCACCTGTCTAACTCCCCTTGAGGACTCCTTGCATCCTCCTCACATCTCACATTATGACAACAGCATTCTCATAGATCTCAGAATCTGGATTGCATGATGCATGCCTAGGCCATATATTCACAAGTGATCGCCAATGCTTAAGCATCTGCAAGTCGATATAATCATGATTACAATGCTGATGATGTAATATAAGCGTCCCGATTGTAAGACATAATCGGGATCTGATGAGGGAGTGAATTTCCACGTCTTTAAATGCCTGCGATCATTGAAGCAACTGGCAACAAAATGAGAATGCAGCAAAATTCCAAACAGTGCAAGAAAACATATATTTACAAGTTAGAAAAATCTCTCCAGTGGTTGGACACCCACGCCACCTATCTTTTTTTTCCTACTGCTACATCTAGGTGCAGCCCCGGCAACAACAGCTGAGGTGGAGGCCGCCTGCTGACTGCTGCTCGCTGTTGACTCCGATGACCTTGATGGGTGCCTTCTGGTGGCCAGAGGCCTAGAGGGTCCAAACCTACTAAGAGTTTCCTGCACAGGTACAGTTGCACCCTACTCAGCCTGACCTGCTGGAGGTGATGGGGTCATTAGCAGAGAGGAGATTGAGTGGCAGGGATGAACCCTCCATGATGCCTTATTGGCTGCACTCATCCTCCCTGTGGGTGCCCGATGGCACCGCCTTGACTCCTTGAGGAGAGGGGGCACCTGGAGGGAGGTCAAGGGTCCTTGGCCTCCTCTTGCTTTGCCATTGGAGTGCAGGTCCAAGCACATATCTGGCAGCCACTGTGTATTCTGCTGGTCCTGGGTCTCCAAGGTGGCCACCACCCTTCCTATGAAGGCAGTCAAGTGCTCGCATGCCAGAGCCACGATGGCAGACACAACTTGGATGGACTCCTCCAGCCTTTGCACAATTGTGTGGATGGCTCATGGCATCTCTGCCTGATGTTCCCCTGCATCTCCAACATGTCTCTAATGGCCAAATCCAGAGGCTTGTCATCTGCATGGGGCTCAGCATGGACCTGGTCTCCAGCAGCTCACCAAGAGTCAGAGACCTCAGCTGTCACTTACTCCATCAGCTGTGGACCCATGTCAGTGCTATGCTCACCAGATTGTGACCCTGAACCTACTCTAGAGCATTCGCTCACTGAGGTGCGCTGGTGGAGGTGAACACTGTGATGGTTCCTGCTCTGAAGATTCTGAGTCATCATCCTCAGAGGTGGTGCTTGAAGTGAAGGTAGTGGTTGAGGTGGAGGTGGAGGTGGAGCTGGGGATAGGCTTCCTCCTCTTGTTCTTTGTCTTGCTGTGAAGAAGTGCAGTAAAGAACAAAAAGGATTAGCTTATGGTTATGCTTGCTCCCTTCTCTGAGCAATGCTTCACTCATTAGCCCTGTGTGTCCATCTGTCAACAGAAGACTGTGCTGTATTATGCCTTTAAGGAATGGATGCATGACATCACTAGAAATGAAGCATATCATGTGATCCAGTCTGTTTCACTTTTTCTTTTAAGCAGCACACACAGACAGTTCTGCTGCTGATGTGCCTCCAAGTTCTATACCTTTGTATAACTGTTCTCATGTGCCTAGTCTTAATAAATGAACCTACACCGTGTTTACCCAATCCCTTATAAGTGATTAATGCCTTTGTATCATGAGAAAAATGACAGACTGAAGGCATTCCCACTAGATTGCTGTCTGACTCCTGTCTCTCCATCTGTGCAGGCTCGATGCCAGTCCTCCCTGGCAAATTCAGTGGCCTTCTCTTCGAAGTGGGTGAGGATGCTGATATCTGGAACTCCTCCTCCAGCTTGGCACCACTCGTGTAATTGTGTGTGCTTTTGTCCTGCAGACAGCCAGAATGATTGAGTGTCATCCCAATGGGTGCATGAGCAGTTTATGAGCAAGTATGCTTATGACAGCTTTTGAACCCCCCCCCCTCCCCCGTCCCCAGTAAATGATTAACAACCTCACTGTCCTGCAACTGAGAAAACATCGACAGCACAAAGTGGCTGCCACACATTCAGTCCACATATTCCATCTTCTGCTGCGTCCTGTGCGCTGTCCTCCTATTTGACACGCCCCGCACTCCCACGGTTACACTGCCTGATGTCCTTATGAGTGTCACTTTGCAGTGACTAGACATTGCCACTTACCCTTGTGGAGCGCAGGAGATTCTCTTCCTACACTGGACCCAGGTTCTGGTGTGGGCTCCACTGGCACTGACCTGTGCTGCAATCTCCATCCAGACCTCCTTGATCAGATGTGAAGGCCTCCTGCTGCTATCCCTCAGAAACAGGACCCCATAGCTTTCCCTGTTGGCCTGGAGGAGAACTTGCAGCATAGCATCACTGAGCCGTTGGGCCACACATTGTCTGTTCTGAGACATCTCCAGCTGGGGAGAGATCCAAAAGTCTGGCTACAATCTTGGCATCCGCTCAGAGAGGCTTGCAGTAAGTGAATGCCTGTCCACATGCCCTTTAAATATGGTGCCCAGACCCTCAAGCCCATGAGGTAATGGCAGGGGCATCGACTTCATGCCTGCACCACCACAAGATTCACCATGCTTCTCGTGCATGAATACCTAATGAGCTGAACAGCACAAGATCGCGTGGGGCCAGCTGTCCAACTCCTGAGCAGAAGTCACTCTCATTTGCATTTCCGCCACCATCTTATACTCTAGAAAGGAAGATTCTGTCCATATTTTTCACTTTGGGCACTCAGTGTCAGCTCCAAATATTTCTATACTAGATACATCATAGCAAAACTCAAAGTTTCTTTCCCCAGCCCAACAAAGCGCCTATATTTCAGTCCCAGAAAGGTGCGTTCTGCTGCACTATTGTGATCTGCTGCTCCTGCAACTCTTAAAGCAGCAGACAGAAGACTTTCATTGAATGAAATACAGACGGCGTGCTAACAAACTCCACCACTGTCTCCTTTCCATCTCCTATGCAAATGAGCTAATCAACATAACTGCAATTTAATTAGATGAGTTATTTCACCAAGCAAATTTATGGAACAATTCCCACATCTCATTTTCCACAGGGCTGATCAAATATGATTATATCAGCTTTGATGATGCAATAAAATTGCTGAAGAAATCAAAATAATTTTATTTTAAGGCCTCCTCCAGAAGCTCTTCAAAATCAGAACCCTTCATATGAACTATGTCTGAGATTGTGACCAACATTTGCGTTTCAAATTTAGCAGCCTACCAGACTATAGCTCCAGTATGGAAAGCAACAAAAAAGTATTATAAATGCGGAGAATAGCATTGATATTTTTCAATTTCATCAGAACTACTGGTTAATTGGTAACTTTTTCATGCCCGGGACTGCATTCAGCATATAATTTTCTAGAACTGCCTTTCCTTTAAAAATGGATGCCTTAAAAAAGATGGCTGGCATGGGTCTTGTGATTTTTGCAAATTCAACACAGACTATTTCAAGCCTCCAGAAATTTCCCAATGGAATTACCCTGGGGTTGCGGTTTGGGGATGGGGGCGGGGTGTGGGGGCGGTTTCACTTGGGATGGGCATACCCAGATAGAAACTGTCTGTGGAATTTACACCTGCCATTCTTTGTGACTTACTCCAAACTCAAAATCAATGGACTTCCAGACTTCCTGTCTCTAAGTTTGAAACTTAACAAAAGGGAACTGTAAAGGAACCAGAACCCCATCCATGCTTCATTGTGTAGCAATTGCCTCAGACTTTCAAATCATCCTGGGTGAACAATAAGAGTATTGATTAGGTTGGTCATCTGACCAAACTAGCTTCTGATACCAAATCCTTTATTGTCCCAAGAACAAGGGACAAATCTGCAAAGAACACACACTGCAGAATACCAGTGGCAGAGCAAGGCAGTAACACCCATGCCTTTCTAAACCTGGAGACTGCTACATCTTAAAAGTCTCCCAGCCTGATTCCTATTTCAAGTACACCTGTAAGGAAACCTCCTGGGAAGAAAAACTACAAATGACTAACTTCGTTATCAGCTGAACATCCATCCCCTTGAGGGAATCCTGCAATAATCCTGAAATATGACTCCAGCTATTGAGCCCACCTAAACTACCTTTTCATAGTGAAAATGCCACCTTCATTGGGCTTGCAATGACTGTTTTTTCCTACTATGAACCAAACATGTGAACTATTAACTATTCTTTTGTTTACAACTTGTAAAAGTGCACTACTCTGCTTACTGCATCTTTTGTGTGTGTGTTTGTGTATGTGTGTGCCTGTGTGTATGTGTGTGCATGCATGACAAGGCATTTAGACTTTTAGTGTGAATGTGTGAAAAAAAAAATCCTTTTTATTTAAACCCACAAAAGATCACGACTGTTATTTAAATTGACCAACAAGCCCAGGTTGCCAGGGAAATAAAACAAAGAAAAAAAGGTCACCAAGTTAATTAAGTGAATAGGTTCTTAGGGGTGGTTCTCTGTTCAAGCAGTTTTGTCTTGTAGTTTAGAACAAACTGAAGTTTGAACAGTAGAATTTGGTTGAAATTGTGGGTTTTGGCTAAAAGAGTTAAAATCTTTAAGTGAAGGATTCTACCAACAGTAAGCTGAATGTCTGGTATAGCCAAGCTGCTGAGAAAGCTAGAGATAGTTTCAGATACCAGACTCCAGAGTTAAAGAATATTAGAACCTGGAGAGTTCTGACACAAGGTGACTACACTTAAGACACTAGAAGTGCCTTTGTTGAACAGAGTTTGCAATCTTAGGAGAGTTGGAAGAGATTTGAAGGAAACACTTTGCCAGAAGTAAGCAGAAGGCCGAAGAATATTTAACTCTTAAACAAATCATTGGAACAGTATTCAGATCAAGCAATTGTTCTTCAAATTTTTGATAAGTATTTGACTTGAGTTTTTGGGTCAAATGGGTGAAAAAAAGTATAAGTATCTTGTTCATTGTACTTTTAATATCTTTAATGTAACTGACAATTTGGGATAGGGTGTAGTTATTTGAATTCATGTTCTTTGATTTTGGTGTAGTAAAATTCTTTTGTTTCAAACCATAAACTTTGTGTCTTCATTCTTTTGGTAAGTACCTGGGTTTTTGGATTTAAAAAAAACTAAAAACATTACTGGTCTCAACAGAGATCATAACAATTCCATTACATGACCTTTTAAGTCTCATTTACAAATCTCTTTGTGGTCTTACTGCACCTGACCTCTGGTATTGGTAGATTAACTATTTGTCAGCCACCTTCCTTCTCTGATTCACAATGAAATGCTTTAAGTAAGCACTTTAGTGTGGAACGTAAAGAATAAGTTTTATCCATATACAGCAAAGTGATCAATCTATACCATCACAGAAGTCGCTTACGTTTCTGAATCTTTCGAGGTCTCCAACTAACTCTGGAAAACTATCCTCCTTTCTACACATCAGTTTCAGGGGGAGATAGTGGCATAGTTGTAATGTCACTGGACTAATCATTCAGATGTCTGGGCTAATGCTCTGGGAATATGGGTTCAAATCCCACCATGGTAGCTGGTGGAATTTAAGTTCATTTAATAAATCTAGGATATAAAGCTAGTCTCAGTAATGGTGACCATGATGGTGATTGTCAGAAAGACCCATCTGGTTCACAAATGTCCTTTAGGGAAGGTAACTGCCATTCCTTTGATCATGGAGCAACAGGCTTTTTCAGATAAACAGAATCCTTTGAGAACTAGCTTTACTGACAGTTTATCAGGTAATCTGCCATTCGTACCTGTTCTGGCCTACATGTGACTCCAGACCCATAGCCATGTGGTTGACTCTGAAATGGCCTAGCAAGCCACTCAGTTCAAGTTCAAGGGCAATTAGAGATGGGCAACAAATGCTGGCTTTGCCAGCAGTGTCCACATCCCATGTCAACTTTAAAGACACATTTCACGGATAAGAACTTAACATCATCTGTTCTTGAATCCTTTCAAGAACAGTATATTTACAGAAACAGTCTTAGTTGTTTACTCCAACAATAATTTCCACTGCCAAGACTGCCTGACCTATCTGAGCTTGAATCCTTTGAGAACTAGCTTTGTTGACAGCTTATCATCTCAAACTATGCCATAGTTAATTAATCCTTCTGCCTATGTTTATTACACTAGCTACAAGAAAATACATTAATCACTCATGTCAATGTCATCGCAGTCATTTATTTCCTTACACAAGCATTTTTATAGATAATAATCAGACCCTTTGAATAGTACATAATCCATCCTTCCTTCCCTAGTTATCTTGTTTATCTGAAAAAGCCTGTTGCTTTATGATAAAAGGCAGTTCAATTTTATGAACGTTAATTTTCCAAGAAGTCCAACAAATAATTCTCCAAGATATCCAACTGTGGCCTCCTCCAGCCTATGCCCCTTCCTGTGCTATCCTTTCCTCTGACCCTTCCCATGGGCCATCAACCATTGATAACAAAGACTTCAGCTTTGCTGACCCCATTCTCTGGAACACTCTCCCTAACACTCTCCATCTATGCTTCACTGCTTTTCATCCCACCTTATAAGGAACTCATGAAAATCTATTTCCTCAGCAACACCTTTGCTCATCACCCTTAATTCCCACTATTTTTTGTTTCCTCCGGTGAAGCATATTGGAATGTTTCATATGCATTGAAGGCTTACTCTGATCTAGAGTCCAAAGTTAACTACCATCTGCTAACCTGAGAAGTTCCCTTAGCTCAAGAGGGGCTCAATCTAATAGCACAAGGATCGAGAGTTGGATATTCCATTTCACATTAGAGATACTTGTTTAATTAATTAATAAAATCAACCTTGCTGAATTTTTCTGTGTAGAAGTTAGCCAATTTCAGTAGATAAGAATTTACAATGTTACTGGTTGCAAAGTGTTCTTATGACCTAATTGCCATTCATTAAAAAGGTACTTAGTTGATTTTGTTTATTTGATATTATTTGAATGGTCATTTGCTGCAAGCTGGTGACTGTTTATCAGGAATCAAATCCTAGAGAAACCTAATTCTTAGGAGACCATCACACCAAGATAAAATATATTTTTCCCCAAAATCACAGGGACCACCATAAGGTACACACAGCCAATGTACATCAGGGCCTATTGACCTATTCTGTGACAGGTGTTGGCAGTGGAGTTTGAACAAGTTAAAGTGTATGAAGGGTAGGAATCAGGAGACTGGCCGTGAGATCGTTGAGGATAAGAGATGGTAAAAGAATGAACAAGAATTTGGCCATGAAATAGGGTAAGACAGAGGTGAGTGAAATTGTAACAGTGAATGTAGAATACAGTGTTTCAATCGTAATTCCCGATCGAATAGGATGCCAAGAAGTTGCCGAGTTTAGCCCAGCCTGAGAAACCAGCCGGCCAGGGGAACGGAGTCAGTGGCAAAGGAGCAGGTTTTTTTGATTTGAGCTGAAAGTTATTGTTTTTTCCTTCCCGATATTGTACTGGAGTAAATTTTGGCTCATCCATGACTTAACATCAAAGGATGGACAAGGGGTCTTGAGGAGGCAGTCTGGTGTGGAGAACTGCAGTTTGTCATCACTGCCAACCTTGATTTAGCCATAGAAATTGAGGTGCAATAAAAGCGGCATTGCCGAGGGGAGTGTAGAGTAGCTTGTAATGCCAGTCATGCACAAAATTCAGTTATCTATGGCTCGCAGACCTTAGGGTGTGAATGTGTGAAACATACTGAGGAAATGGCAAGGATGGGAGATGGTGAGTGATTCAATTGATTTGGAGACATTTCATGTAGAAGTGAGAACTGAACAGGTTGACAGTGTCATTTATGTTAATGTTGTGACGGGTGGAGGATCAGAAGAGTAGAAGCTGTAATAATATAAAAGCAAAAAACTGCGGATGCTGGAAATCCAAAACAAAAGCAAAAATAAAAATACCTGGAAAAACTCAGCAGGTCTGACAGCATCTGCGGAGAGGAGCACAGTTAACGTTTCGACCCTTCAACAGAACTAAGGAAAAATAGAAGAGAGGTGAAACATAAACTGGCTTAAGGGGGGGTGGCACAAATAGAGCTGGATAGAGGGCCAATGATAGGTGGAGGTTGCCAAAAGATGTCATAGACAAAAGAACAAAGAGGTGTTGACGGTGGTGATATTAGCTAAGAAATGTGCTAATAGGTGACATTAAGGGTAGAAAGCAGGACGAGCAAGGTACAGATAGCCCTAATGGGGGTGGGGTGGGGGTAAGGGATTAAAATAGGCTAAAAGGTAGAGATAAAACAATGGATGGAAATACATTTAAAAATAATGGAAATAGGTGGGAAAAGAAAAATCTATATAAATTATTGGAAAAAAGGGGGGTCGGAAAGGGGGTGGGGATGGAGGAGAGAGTTCATGATCTAATGTTGTTGAACTCAATATTCAGTCCAGAAGGCTGTAAAGTGCCTAGTCGGAAGATGAGGTGCGGATTCTGTTGGATGGTTTCAGGCCTTGTTTGGTGATTTTCCTGGATTCCAAACAGAGACAACTTAAAGTCTTGATTGACGATCTCTGTCTTTTCCTCTGAAGTCAGCAGCTACTTGTTTTATGTTGAAGATGCAGCCTGCAGTATTTGGCTGGTCAGATAACTAGGGCACATGCTTGCAGGACAGCTGGAGGGAGAGACATTACAAGTTCTCTTCTCGTTGTTACCCACTCACTCACTGTCTCTGACTGACTCGCTCTGGAAAAACAATTTCTTTTTAACACAAAAGGTTAGCTTGCTACCACATGACCTCTATTCACAATCTAGTCAGTTACAAAATATGGTCACAGCAAACTGGGAAATCCTCATTCCTGGTCCATTGTTTATGTGTTAATTGTTTACTGTAGTGAGTTTTCTGAATGACCTAGGGTGGAGACCCTCCTCAGCCAGGCCCCATTGTCTCAAGTGACCATATTAACTGGTCAGCGGAGCCCCCTTTCGGCAAGAATCCATTATCCCATGTGATTAATTTAACTCTTTGTTCGACACCCACTTGGATAAACAGGTTATGTCTGATGTGTGTGAGTAGTTCAGGGGCTGAATCAATCAGGCTCTTTTAAGTTGATTGTTCTGATGGTCCACTTCCAGACAGCCTGTCTCCTTCCTGATAATTTTTTAATTTGTAAGGTGACATCATGTAAATGACTAATTTAAGAACTGCTGTTTAGGCCGCTTAAAAATGTTGTCAGTCTTTTTAAAACTTATCCTGCAGTTTCAGTCCACTCAATAAAAAAAGTCATTTTTGGTACAAAATGGCTTTACCACACAGAGCAACATGGGCTGTAAGGAAAATAAGGAAATGATCAGGTAAACTGGCATTACTGATGCAGATCAGCATAAATCATAGACGCATTGAATGGCTACAACATAGAATGAGGTCATTTAGCCAATTGTTTGTGTGCCGGCTCTTTGCAAGAGTAACTCAGCTGGTCCCATTCTCCATCCTTTCCCTGAGGCTCTGCAATTTTTTGTCTCTTCAGGTGCTTATCCAACTCCCTTCAGAAAGCCATATGAATCTGCTTCCACCGCACACTCAGGCAGTGCATTCCAAATTCTAACCACTTACTGCATATAAATGTTTTCCTCATGCCACCATTGGTTATGTTGCCAATCACCTTAAATTGGGTTGCTCTGGTTCTCAACCCTTCTCCTAATGGGAACAGTTTCTCCCTATTTAATCTGACTAGCTCCCTCAGAATTTTGAACACCGCTATCAAGTCTCTTCTCATATTTCTCTAAGGAGAACAACCCCAGTTTCTCCAATCTATCCATGTAATTGAAGCCCCTCATCCATGGAACCATTTTTATAAATCTCTTCTTCATCCTCTCTAAAGTCTTCACATTCTTCTTGAAATGTGGTGCCTGAAATTGGACATAATACACCAGGCTGAGTTTGAGCCATTGTTTTTATAAAGGTTCATTATAACTTCCTTCATTTCATACTCTATGCCTCTTTTTTAAAGCCCAAGATCCCGTATACCATTTTAACCACTTTCT
The DNA here is from genome assembly GCF_964194155.1 of Cetorhinus maximus. Taxonomy (NCBI): domain Eukaryota; kingdom Metazoa; phylum Chordata; class Chondrichthyes; order Lamniformes; family Cetorhinidae; genus Cetorhinus; species Cetorhinus maximus. Next base: position 41,327,428 of record NC_135889.1, on the reverse strand, counting down.
CAAACTTCCCTGCCACCTTTAGCCATTTGTGTACACATGTCCCAAGTCTTTTTGTTCCTGCACCTCCTCTAAAATTCTATGCATTATTTTATAATGTATTTCCTCATTCTTCCTAACAAAATGTATCACTTCATGCTTCTCTGAATTAAATGGCATCTGCCTTCATTTTACTAATCTGTCTATGTCCTCTTGAAATCTATCACTATCATCCTCACAGTTCACAATAATTCCAACAATTGTGTCATCTGAAAATATTAAAATTGTGCCCTGAACACCCAAGTCAAAGTCATTAATATATGTCAAAGAAAGAAGTGGTCCTTTTACCAGGCCTTGTGGAACCCTATTGTATATCGTTCTTCAATCTGAAAAACAATTGTTTGTCATTACTCTCAGTTTCCTGTTTCCTATTCAACCAACTTTGCATCCATGTTACCATTGTCCCTTTTTTTCCATGGATTTCAACTTGACTGGCAAATCTATTTTGTGGCACTATATCAAACGCCTCTTAGAAGTCTATGTACACTATATCAATCACATTACCCTCATCAACCCTCTCTGTTACTTTATCAAAAAACTCAGTCAAATTAGTTAAACATGATTTGCCTTCACCAAATCCTTTTTTTTATTCACTTATGGGACGTGGGTGTTGCTGGCTGGGCCAGCATTTATTGCCCATCCCTAATTGTCCTTGAGAACTGAGTGATTTGCTAGGCCATTTCAGAGCCAACCACATTGCTGTGGGTCTGGAGCCACACGTAGGCCAGACCAAGTAAGTTTGGCAGATTTCCTCCTCTAAAGGACATTAGTGAACCAGATGGGTTTTTACAACAATTGACAATGGTTTCATGGTCATCGTTAGACTTTTAATTCTAGATTTTTTATTGAATTCAAATGTCACCATCTGTTGTGGTGGGATTTGAAGCCAGGTCCCCAGAGTATTACCCTGGGTATCTGGATTACTGGTTTATTGACAATATCACAAAACCATCACCTCCCCTAATGAGTATAAGCTAATCTGTATTAGCTTTCCTTAATTAATCAATGCTTGTCCAAGTGGCTGCTGTTTTGTTCCAAATGATCACTTCTAAAACCTTTTCCTTCCCCATCTGTAGTTGCTGGTTTATCCTTACACCCATGTTTGAGCAAGGGTAAAACATTTCTAATTCTCCAGTCCTCATTTAGCACCTCAGCCATGCCTTCTGCTCCCATATGTGTTTCCCTCTTTTGGTCTCTAATCAGCCCCGCCACCCTTTTCACTATTCCTCTACTATTTCTACGCCTAGAGAAGACTCTTGGATTGCCTTTTATATTAGCTGCCAGTCTCTTCCAATACTCTCTCTTTGCCTCTCTCATTTCCTTTTGCACTTTCCCCCTTAATTTTCTATATTCAGCCTGGTTCTTATATGTAGTATAAACCTGGTATCTGTCATACACACCCTAGTTCTGCTTCATCTTTCTCTCTATTTCTTTTGGCATCCAGGAAACTCTCTCTTTGCTTGCCCTATCTTTCCCCCTTGATGCATTGTACTCAACTATACCTGAACCATCTCCTTTTGAAAGGTAGCCCATTGTTCCTTTATAGTTTTGCCTGTCAATCTGGGAATCCAATTTACCTGAGGCAGGTCAGTTCTTAATCCACTAATATTGGCCCTCCTCCAGTTAAATATTTTTTACCCTAGATTGCTCCTTGTCCTTTTCCCTCACTAAAAAAAACTTAATGATTCTATGATCACTACTGACACTTGACCCACTTGACACACCTCATTCCTTAGGATCAGATCCTGTAATGCCTCCTTCCTTATTGGGCCTGAAACATACTGCTCGAGAGAATTCTCCTGAACATATTTCAGAAGTTCTTTCCCCTTTCTTCCCTTCAGACTCTACCTAGCACAATCTATATTAGGATAATTAATGTTCCCCATTATCATTACTCTATAATTTTTGCACCTCTCTGTGTTGTTAATTATATATTAATTGTATTTAATTGAGTGCAAATGGTGGGCATTAACTGGGGATTCACTTGAAACCTTATAAATGGACACAGACTGAAACTGTGGCTATGGGGTATAACTTGTACTATGTAATTCAGCAACTAAATATAAAAGTGTATAAAGATTGGCTCCAGTTCTATCCTTCATCAACTGACTGGAAGAGAACATCTGTAATATCCCTGCAAATTTGCTCTTCTATACATCTTTCTCAATAGTTGGTGGAATAACTAACTTTCTCTTTTCTACTACTGCTGATGTTCCAAAATTTGGCATCTAAAGTATGGTAGCCACACATATTAGATGCAATCTCCTCTGCTGTTGCACATGGGGCTTCATGACCAGCATCAGGAATTCTGTGGAGCCTCTTCTGATCACCCACCATTACGTTAGCAGAAGATAGTTGGAAGCGCTATATAAATAGCACATATGGTAGTGGAGAGTGTTTTATTGAATCAGCAGGTAATATGATTTTAACCAGGACTCTCCAATGCAGCTGTGGAGATTGAGGAAGTGAGCAACAGCAAGGAATCATCTTTCCCTCCTACGGATGAGGTGTGCCCCTTCAAACTAGCAAGCAGTAATGGAGAAAGGTACCTGAGAAGGTCAAAACCTAGGATTTGACAAAAGTGGGGGGAAAACCTTGATGACCTGAACAGGACAGACAAGGTAATGGATGATTGTCACAATATAAAAGTATAATGACAGCTGTCAGGAAAGAGGGCACAAGCCTACATGATGTGTTGCTGCTCATTACATAGCAGTGGCACATTAATGGGGTTGGAAACCCTTGCAATTCATAAGCCTTTGGGTTGCCTGATTGAGCCTGCAGGGTGATGGGAATGCCTTGTATTTGGATGACACTTTCAACCCTATCCTGCTATACCTGGATTACTGTGGGGAAAAGTTACATGAACAGATGAACTGTTATAGCAAACATGGCCTCAGTCATCATCTTAATGCAAGCATGAACTTCAGACCCACTGGTGCTTTTCCCCTATAGCATAGAAGGGACCAGAGAGAAAGAAGTTGAGGGTTGCAGTAATCTTTACTACAACTGGCAATGCTGTGTTTACTTTAATAGTTGGTTATCATTCTTATTGCATAAAGGTGACAGCCTCCCTAGAAAAAAGTCTCTTTATATACTATTCCAAAGAGAACTACAATCCACTACAGAACACCAGGCCATTGTTTCCAAGACTGTAATTAACCTCATTGCCTCTGGAGATCTTACCTTCATGGCCTCCAATCTCATAGTCTCCCAACCCCACTTCTACCTCCTTCCCAAGATCTGCAAACAGGGGTGCCCTGGTAGATCCATTGTTTCAGCCTGTTCTTGCCCGACAGAACTGATTTCTTCCTACCGCAACACCATTTTTCTGGCCTTGTCCAATCTCTTTTTACCTTTATCCATGACTCTTCTGACAGCAGATTATACTTCCCTGGTCCTAATCATCTCCTTTTCACCATGGGTGTTCATCTCTCTACGCTATCATTCCCAGCACCATGCCACCACCTCCCCTCTCCTCACCGCCCCCCCCCCCCAACCACCCCCCCGCCACCCACCCACCACCCCCCACTTTTCTGAGGGCTGTCTGCTTCTTCCTTGAACGGAGGCCCAACCAGTTGCCACCCACAACCGCTTTCCCCGCCTCAATGAACTTGGTCTCACGTTGAACAACCTTCTCCTTTAATAAAAACAAAAAGCTAAAAGCTACTGCGGATGCTGGAAATCCAAAACAAAAACAGAATTACCTGGAAAAACTCAGCAAGTCTGGCAGCATCGGCGGAGAAGAAATCAGTTAACGTTTCGAGCCTTCATGGCCCTTTGGCAGAACTGGAGCATAGTTAGAAGAAGGGAGAAATATAAATTGGTTTAAGGTGGGTGGGGTGGGGGGGAGAGACACATTGAGGGTGTGGTGTGATTGTGGAGATGAGCAGCTAATCAAAAGATGTCACAGACAAAAGGGTCAAAGAGGTGTTGAAGGTGGTGGTCTTTGTCTGAGAAAAGTGCTAATTAAGAATGGAAGACAGGATATTCAAAGTACAGCTCTAGTGGGGGTGGGGTGGAAAGACTAAAGGTTTTAGTTTTAGATTTAAAAATAATGGAAATAGGTGGGGAAAGAGGAATCAATATAAATTATTGAAAAAAAAGCTGGGGGGGGGAAAAAAACGGGGTGGGGATGGGGGGAGGGGGAGTTTAAGATCTAAAGTTGTTGAATTCAATATTCAGCCCGGAGGGCTGTAAAGTGCCTAGTCGGAAGATGAGGTGCTGTTCCTCCAGTTTGCGTTGGGCTTCACTGGAACAATGCAGCAAGCCAAGGACAGACATGTTGGCAAGAGAACAGGGTGGAGTGTGAAAATGGCAAGCGACAGGGAGGTTTGGGTCTTTCTTGCGGACAGACCGCAGGTGTTCCGCAAAACGGTCGCCCAGTTTGCGTTTGGTCTCTCCAATGTAGAGGAGACCGCATTGGGAGCAACGAATGCAGTAGACTAAGTTAGGGGAAATGCAAGTGAAATGCTGCTTCACTTGAAAGGAGTGTTTGGGCCCTTGGACGGTGAGGAGAGAGGAAGTGAAGGGGCAGGTGTTGCATCTTCTGCGTGGGCATGGGGAGGTGCCATAAGTGGGGGTTGAGGAGTAGGGGGTGATGGAGGAGTGGACCAGGGTGTCCCGGAGGGAACGATCCCTACGGAATGCCGTCAGGGGGGGTGAAGGGAAGATGTGTTTGGTGGTGGCATCATGCTGGAGTTGGCGGAAATGGCGGAGGATGATCCTTTGAATGCGGAGGCTGGTGGGGTGTTAAGTGAGGACAAGGGGGACCCTATCATGTTTCTGGGAAGGAGGAGAAGGCGTGAGGGAGGATGCGCGGGATATGGGCCGGACACGGTTGAGGGCCCTGTCAACGACCGTGGATGGAAAACCTCGGTTAAGGAAGAAGGAGGACATGTCAGAGGAGCTGTTTTTGAAGGTAGCGTCATCAGAACAGATGCGACGGAGGCGAAGGAACTGAGAGAATGGGATGGAGTCTTTACAGGAAGCGGGGTGTGAGGAGCTGTAGTCGAGGTAGCTGTGGGAGTCGGTAGGCTTGTAATGGATATTGGTGGACAGTCTATCATCAGAAATTGAGACAGAGAGGTCAAGGAAGGGAAGAGAAGTGTCAGAGATGGACCATGTGAAGATGATGGAGGGGTGGAGATTGGAAGCAAAATTAATACATTTTTCCAGGTCCCGACAAGAGCATGAAGCAGCACCGAAGTAATCATCGATGTACCGGAGAAAGAGTTGTGGGAGGGGGCCGGAGTAGGACTGGAACAAGGAATGTTCCACATATCCCATAAAGAGACAGGCATAGCTGGGGCCCATGCGGGTACCCATAGCCACACCTTTTATTTGGAGGAAGTGAGAGGAGTTAAAGGAGAAATTGTTCAGAGTGAGAACAAGTTCAGCCAGACGGAGGAGAGTAGTGGTGGATGGGGATTGTTGGGGCCTCTGTTCAAGGAAGAAGCTAAGGGCCCTCAGACCATCCTGGTGGGGGATGGAGGTGTAGAGGGATTGGACATCCATGGTGAAGAGGAAGCGGTTGGGGCCAGGGAACTGGTAATTGTTGATGTGACGTAAGGTGTCAGAGGGATCACGGATGTAGGTGGGAAGGGACTGGACAAGGGGAGAGAGAAGGGAGTCAAGATAACGAGAAATGAGTTCCGTGGGGCAGGAACAGGCTGACACGATCGGTCTGCCAGGACAGTTCTGTTTGTGGATTTTGGGTAGGAGGTAGAAGCGGGCCGTCCGAGGTTGGGCAACTATCAAGTTGGAAGCTGTGGGAGGAAGATCTCCAGAGGAGATGAGGTCAGTGACAGTCCTGGAAACAATGGCTTGATGTTCTGTGGTGGGGTCATGGTCCAGGGAGAGGTAGGAGGAAACGTCTGCGAGTTGACGCTCAGCCTCCGCGAGGTAGAGGTCAATGCGCCAGACAACAACAGTACCACCCTTGTCAGCGGGTTTGTTGACAATGTTGGGGTTGGACCTGAGAGAACGGAGTGCAGTGAGTTCAGAGAGAGACAGATTAGAATGGGTGAGAGGAGCAGAGAAATTGAGACGGCTAATGTCACGCCGACAGTTCTCAATGAAAAGATCAAGAGAAGGTAAGAATCCAGAGGGAGGGGTCCAAGTGGAGGGAGAATATTGGAGGTGGGTAAAAGGATCCGTTGAACGGGGAGAGGACTCCTGCCCAAAGAAGTGAGCATGGAGACGAAGACGGCGGAAGAAGAGTTCAGCATCATGCCGAGCCCAAAATTCAACCTTCTCCTTTAACTTCACTCAATTTGTCCAATTAAGATTGTTGCTATGCGTCCTTGCATGGGTCCTAGCTATGTCTGCCTTTCATTGGACAAGTGGAACTATGTTTTTCCAGTCCAACTCAGATCTTTTCCATCACCTCTTTATCTCAATGCATTGATGACTGTATCATTGTTGTTTCTGGCTCTCGTCCTGAACTGGAAAATTTCATTGACTTTGTTTCCAATTTACACTCTTTTCTCACCTTCACCTGGTCCATTCCCAAGTCTTTATTTCCCTTTCATAACTTCTCTAACTCTATTTCTGGGGATTAAGCTATCAAAGGCCCACAGACTCCCACAGCCACCTCACCTACTTTCCTTCCCACCCTGCTCCCTGTAAGGGCAGCTTTCCATCCTCCCAATTTCTCTGTCTTTCTCACATCTGTTTTGAAAATGAAAATTTTCCACACTAGTGTTTCCAATAAGTCTTCCTGTTGATCCCCCCAACCCCACACCCATGATTAATAGGGCCCTTGACCATTTTCTGGATTTCTGCTTTCACCCATTCCCTCCCTCCCAGAACAATTATGGGATTCCCCTTACCTCAGCTGCCATCCCAACAGGCTCCGCATCCAGCAAAGTATTTTCTGCCATTTTTGTCACCTCCAACGTGATAAACAAAAACTAGGAGCAGGACTAGGCCTTTCAGCCCCTTGACCCTGCTCTGCCATTTGATAAGATTACAGCTGATCTGATTGTGGCTTCAACTCCAACTTCCTGTCTGACCCCAACAACCCTTGACTCCCTTGTTCATCAAAAATTTGTGTAAATCAGCCTCGAATATATTCTATGACCCAGCCTCCACTGCTCTTTGGGGAAGAGAATTCCACAAACTAACAACCCTCTGAGAGAAAAAATTATTTTAATCTCCATCTTTAATGGGAGAACCCTAATTTTTAAATGATATCCTCTAGTTTGAGATGCCCCCACAATGGGAAACATCCTCTAAGCATCTACCCTGCCAAGACCCCTCAGAATCTTAGATGTTTCTATAAGATCAGCCCTTATTCTTCTAAACTCTAATGGGTATAAGCCCAAACTGCTCAGCTGGTCCTCATAAATACCGTCAGCCCAGGAGTCAGTCAAGTGAACCTTCTTGGAACTGCTTCTCATGCAATTATATCCTTTTTAAGTAAGGAGACCAAAACTGTACACAGTGCTCCATGCGTAGTCTCACCAATGCCCTGAACAAATGTAGCAAGACTTCCCCACATTTATACTCCACCCCCCTAGCAATAAATGCCAACATTCCATTTGCCTTCCTAATTCCTTGCTGTACCTGCATGTGAATATTTTACAATTCATGTACCAGGACACCCAGATGCCACCACCAAACACAACCTCTTCCCCCTTCCCCTTTCAGTAACATCCTGGTTCACTGCTCAGTCATCCTGCCAACACCTTCCTCCATTCCCACACCATGCAATTAAGCACAGGAGGCCCCACACCCGCTCTTTTACTTCCTCCCTTCTCTCTGTCCAAGAGCCCAAACACTCTTCCCAGGTGTACCCGTGCTTTACCTCATTCAATTTAGTATATTGTATTCACTGCTCATGAAGTGGTGTCCTCTACACTGGGGAGACCAAGTGCAGATTGGATGACCACTCTACAGAACACCTCCATCCAGTTCACAAGACAAACCCTGAGCTTCCTGTTACCTGTCATTCATTGGTCACTCCTGCTCTGACCTCTCAGCCCTTGCCCCCACCATCGGCTCCTACATTCTTCCAATGAAGCTCAACATAAGCTCAAGGAAAAGCACTTCACTTTTTGTAGTAATTATCAGTAAAATCTGTCATACTGTTTTAGGGATCACGTGATTGTACTGACGAATCAGCCCTAAGCGTGGGTAACCTTAGGGGTGGAGCTTTCTAGTCGTGCACCTGGTTTAAGCATGTAGCTTCTTCAAGAGCTCTGTATATAAAGTTAACTGTTTCTAACAAAAAACCTGTCCAGTACAGCAAGTTTATTACAATTGGCAACAGGGATCAATAGGTCCGACATTGCACCTCGCCTCCTGAATGTGAGCATATCAATTTTTAAGGAAGGAAAGAAAGTCATGTCACTCTTCAGCAGAATCGACCCATATGACTCATCCATGGAACACTGGGCAATCAAGGAGGTGCCCTCTCCTACCAGTGTCAGTGAACTCAAGTCTTTTTTGGGCATGATAAATTATTACAGTTGCTTCTTGCCAAATTTGTCGACTGTGTTAGCCCCTTTACACTTATTATTGAAGAAGGACTACAACTGGTCATGGAAGGTGCAACAAGAAGAAGCCTTCATAAAAGTCAAGAAGCTTTTACACTCATCATGTCTACTAGTACACTATGGCCCATCAAAAGAATTAATATTAATCTGTGATGCAACTCCCTACGGAGTGGGAGCGATATGGTCACACAGAATGGAAGATGATTCTGAAAGGCCAATAGAATATGTCTCCAGAACCCTCTCTGAAGCCGAGAAGGGTCACTCACAACTTCACAGAATCACAAAATCACAGAATCACACAGTGCAGAAGAGGCCCTTCGGCCAATTGAGTCTACACTGACATGTAAGAAACACCTGACCTACCTACCTAATCCCATTTACCAGCACTTGGCCCATAACCTTGGATGTTATGATGTGACAAGTGCTCATCCAGGTACTTTTTAAAGGATGTGAGTCAACCCGCCTCCACCACCCTCCCAGGCAGCGCATTCCAGACTGTCACCACCCTCTGGGTAAAGAAGTTTTTCCTCACATCCCTCCTAAACCTCCTGCCCCTCACCTTGAATTTATGTCCCCTCGTGAGTGACCCTTCAACTAAGGGGAACAGCTGCTCCCTATCCACCCTGTCCATGCCCCTCATAATCTTGTACACCTCGATCAGGGTGCCCCTCAGTCTTTTCTGCTCCAGCGAAAACAACCAAAATCTATCCAACCTCTCTTCATAACTTAAATGTTTAATCCCAGGCAACATCCTGGTCAATCTCCTCTGCACCCTCTCCAGTGCAATCACATCCTTTCTACTGCACACAGTACTCCAGCTCTGGCCTCACCAATGTTCTATACAACTCCAACATGATCTCCCTACTTTTGTAATCTATGCCTCGATTGATAAAGGCAAGTGTCCCATATGCCTTTTTCACCACCCCACTAACATGCCCCTCCGCCTTCAGAGATCAATGGACACATACGCTAAGGTCCCTTTGTTCCTCAGAGCTTCCTAGTGTCATGCCATTCATTGAATACCTCCTTGTTAAATTACTCCTTCCAAAGTGTATCACCTCACACTTTTCAGGGTTAAGTTCCACCTGCCACTTATCTGCCCATTTGACCATCCCGTCTATATCTTCCTGTAGCCCAAGACACTCAACCTCATTGTTAACCACCCGGCCAATCTGTGTCATCCACAAACTTACTAATCCTACCCCCCGCCCCCCCCCCCCCCCGCCCCATCATAATCATCCACGTCATTTATATAAATGGCGAATAATAAGGGACCCAGCACAGATCCCTATGATATGCCACTGGACACTGGCTTCCAGTCACTAAAGCATCCTTCTATCATCACCCTCTTTCGCCTGCAACTAAGCCAATTTTGAATCCACCTTATCAAATTATCCTAAATCCCATGTGCTTTTGCCTTCTTTATAAGTCCCCCATGTGGGACCTTGTCAAAGGCTTTGCTGAAACCCATATAAATTACATCAACTGCACTACCCTCATCTACACAACTGGTCACCTTCTCAAAAAATTCAATCAAATTTGTTAGGCATGACCTCCCTCTGACAAAGCCATGCTGACTATCCCTGATCAAACCTTGCCTCTCCAAGTGGAGATAGATTCTCTCCTTCAGAATTTTCTCCAATAGTTTCCCTACCAATGACATGAGACACACTGGCCTGGCTTATCTCTACAACCCTTCTTAAATAGCGGAACCACATTAGCTGTTCTCCAGTCCTCTGACATTTCCCCCGTGGCCAGAGAGGAATTAAAAATTTGGATCAGAGCCCCTGCGATCTCCTTCCTTGCCTCCCTCAGCAGTCTGGAACACCTGCAGATTTGTCCACTTTTAAGCCTGCCAACACCTCCAATACCTTGTCACTCCCTATATCAATTTACTCAAGAACCTCGCAGTCTCTCTCCCCGAGTGCCACACCTTCATCCTCATTCTCTTGGGTGAAGACGGATGTGAAGTATTTGTTCAACACTCTACCGATGTCCTCTGGCTCCACCCAAAGATTGCCCCCTTGGTCTCTAATGGGCCCTACTCTTCCCCTGGTTATCCTCTTCCCATTGATATACTTATAGAATATCTTGGGATTTTCCCTACTTCTACCAGCCAGAGCTTTCTCATACCCTCTCTTTGCTCTCCTGATTGCTTTCTTAAGCTCCACCCTGCACTTTATGTACTCCACAAATGCCTCTGCTGATTTGCTTCCCTTGTACCTGCTAAGAGCCTCTCTTTTCCTTCTCATCCTATCCGGAATATCTCTGGTCATCCATGGTTCTCTGGGCTTGTTGCTCCTCCCCATTTCCTTTCTGAATGCCCCCCACTGCTCCTCTATAGATTTCCCCACAAGTAGCTGTTCCCAGCCTACCTTGGCCAGATCCGCTCTCCCCCAGTCCAAAACATTTTTTTGCAACTTTTCTATTTCTTTGTCCATAACAAGCTTAAACTGTACCATGTTGTGGTCGCTATCACTAAAATGCTCCCCCACCACCACCTCAGCCCCCTGTCCGGCTTCATTCCCCAGAATTAGGTCCAGCACTGCTTTAATAAACACCTAACAATATAGCTGCCCCTTTTTTATTCCTAAACTCTACCCACAAAGCTTCATTCAATGCCCTCTCCAAGATATCATCTCTCCTTACTGAAGTAACTGATTCCTTAACTCATAATGCAATGCCTTCTCCTCTTTTACCCCCTCCCCTGTCTCACCTGAAGATTCTATATCCCGGAATGTTGAGCTGCCTATCCTGCCCCTCCCTCAACCACATCTCTGTGATGGCTACTATATCACAATTCCACATGGCAATCCTCACCCTTAATTCATCTGTTTTACCTGTAGTACTCCTGGCATTAAAGTAGAGGCCATCCAGTCTTGCCTTACTCCCTTGAAACTTAATGCAACTGTACTTCCTCTGACTTGATTGTTTTACTATATTATGATGTGTCCCTATTCTGCTAACATTCTGTGTTCCCTCCCCCTGCTGAATTAGTTTAAACTCCTCCCAACAGCACTAGCAATCCCGTCTGCAAGGATGTTAGTCCCGCTCTGGTTCAGATGTAAACCGTCCTGCTTGTACAGGTCCCACCTTCCCCAGAAACTGTCTCAGTGATCCAGGAATTTAAAACCCTCCCTCTTGCACCTACTCTTAAGCCACGTATTCATCTGCACTATTCTCTTATTTCTGAGCTCGCTAACACGTGGCACTGGGAGTAATCCAGAGATTACAACCCGAGAGGTCTTGCTTTTTAGTCTACTGCCTAACTCCCTGAATTCTTGATGCAAGACCTCATCCCTCTTTCTACCTATGTCATTGGTACCAACATGTACCATGACCTCTGCCTTTTCACCCTCCCCCTTCAAGATGCCCTACAGCCATTCAGTGACATCCCGACCCTGGCACCAGGGAGGCAACACACCATCCTGGAGTCACGTTGACGGCCTCAGTAGTACCTATCTTTTCCCGTGGCTATAGAATCCTCTATTCCTATTGCTCTTCCTCTCTTCCTCCCCTCCTGTATAGACAGGCTGTTTGTGGTGCCAGAAGCTTGGCTCTGTCTGCACTCCCTGGAGGAACCAGCGCCCTCATCAGCCTCCAAAATGGAATGCCGATTTGTGAGCGGGACCCCAGGGGGCTCCTGAACTACCTGCCTGTTTCTCTTTGACTGCCTGATGGTCACCCATTCCCTTCCTTCCTCAAGCCCCTTCAGCTGTGATGTGACCACTTTTCTAAATGTGCTATCAACGGTGGTCTCAGACTCGCGGATGCTCCACAGTGTCCCCAGCCGTCATTCCAGTTCTGAAACCCAAGCTTCCAGGAGCTGCAGCTGGACACACCTCCTGCACACTTGCTGATCCCGGGCACTGGAAATGTTCCCGGCTTCCCACATGGAACACGAGGAGCACACCATGGCTTTGAGCTCTCCTGCCATGACTTATCCCTTTAAATTAAACCTTTTAAATTGATTACTCTCGGGCCCTTCTTTCCTGATCCTCGTTACTACAGAATATACAAACTATAAACCACAAAAAGGCCTTAAACTGTAAGCGATAAAAGTAGTAAATACTTACCCAACCTTACCCACTACTTATCAGTCATTCCTTTCCCTTGAAAAAGAAGGCTTATCCATAATATTTGGAGTAAAAAAATTCCATCAATATTTGAATGGTCAACATTTCACCATAGTGTCAGGTCACAAGCCACTAATGGGTTTATTTAGTGAAGATAAAGCAATTCCACTGATAGCCTCAGCCAGAATTCAAAGATGGGCTTTGATTTTGTTGGCATATGAGTACACCTTTATGCATTGTCCAGGTGTGCATATAGCAAACACTGATGCCCTCAGTCATCTTCCTTTGCCAGATAGAATTGCACATGCTCTAGTGCCACAAGAAGTTGTACTTGTGTTGAATTTCCTGGACTTTTCACCGGTCTGTGTGAAGCAGGTAAAGAATTGAACAAACTGAGATCCAATTTTTTCAAAAGTCCGAGAACAGATATTGCAACGATGGTCGAATACACCAGTTTCTGAAGAGATGTAACCATTCTTTGCCCGTAAAACTGAATTATGTTGACAAGGTGGAATATTGCTTTGGGGAGCAAGAGTTGTTGTTGCTTCACAAGGAAGAGGACCACTCTTGACAGAGCTTCACAGTGCGCATCCAGGCATTTCAAAGGTGAAGATGCTTATGCGAAACTCTATTTGGTGGACAGTGATATAGAAAAAATGGTGAAACACTGTCTCCAGTGTCAGCAACAACAGAAGTTACCCATTTCAGATCCACTGCATCCATGGAAGTGGCCTGGTTGATCCTGGGTTAGGCTACATATAGACCATGTAGGTCCATTTTTAGGTACCATGTTTTTAGTGATCATCAACATGCATTCTAAGTCAATGGATGCGTATAAAGTTAGATCACCAATATCGTGTGCAACTATTGAAAAGCTGTGCCAATGTTTTAATGTACATGGCCTACCAGAAGTCATTATTTCGGATAATGGCACTGCTTTCACTAGTACGGAATCCCAGAGATTCATGAGCTTAAATGGGATTAAACATATCAAAACAGCACCGTATCATCCCTCATCCAATGGCTTAGCTACAGCAGTACAAACTTTTAAAACAGGAATGAAGAAGTTATCCAAAGGAATGTTAGAGACATGAATTTCATGACCTCTTCTCAACATTCTCACGGCTCCTCATCTAAGTACAGATTCAACACCATCTGAATTACTAATGAAACGCCACCTTCATACAAGGTTGAGTCTGGTATTTCCTAACTTAGTGAAGATTATAGAGAAGAACCAGAGTAATCAGAAAGTGAAGCATTATATTCACAGTAATGCTCGAAAATTTACTGTGGGAGTGAGTTTTCGTGCAAAATTTTAGAACTGGACCTAGATGGGTTCCTGGTATAAGTGTCTCTGAAACAGGACCTTTGTCATTCCATGTGGAAGTGGGAAACTGGATTTGTTGTAAACATGTGGATCATCTAAGGAGTAGAGAAACGCTCCAACAACCAGTCACTCCACCTGAAATTGATGTCGAACCTTTAATCCCTGAGGCGCCAGATCGACATAGAATAGACAAACATGATGTCTCTGTTAAAGTAAATAATTCTGGAATGCTATTGTCCAAGGATGTCCCTATTGCTTCAGTTCCTGATCAAGCCGATTGAGTGCTTGAATCTCAAGTCGTAGAGTTACGTCGCTCTAACCGAATTAGAAAACAACCTCAGGGACTTAATCTATAATTGCATGAACTGTGTATATTTCTATTTGTTATGGATTAAGATATTCTGGTAGATAAGGGATGTAAAAAAAAATTAAAGGGGAAGGAATATAGTGATTGTAAGTAAAACCTTTCATACTGTTTTAGGGATCATGTGATTGTACTGACGAATCAGCCCGAAGCGCGGGTAATCTTAGGGGTAGCGCTTTCTAGTTGTGGACCTGGTTCAAGCATGTAGCTTCTTCAAGAACTCTGTAAATAAAGTTAACTGTTTCTAACAAGAAACCTGTCCAGTTCACCAAGTTTATTATACCTTTCCACTAGGCGCTTTACTGCATTTTGGAATCAACAACTTCAGACAATAACCTGGTGATTCTGCATCTCACATTTATACCTCCTCTGGAGGACTTGTCCCATTGCTGCTTCCCCTTTGTCATGCATTATCATCCCTTTGTTCCTGCCATCCACTCTATCACAACTTTTCATCAACTGCACTTTTCTAAGCACTCCCGGTTCTAATGAAGGATCATTGATCTGAAATGTTAATTCTGTTTCTCAGATACTGCCAGACCTGCTGAGTATTTTCAGCATTTTCTGTTTTTATTTCCGATATCCAGCATCTGCAGTGCTTTGCTCTTATACAAGTTGTGCTGATACACTCTGTTGGAAAGGTAAGGATTCCTGTGAGCAGTGATCAGAACTCCTAATTGCTCTTGTGCAGCTGCAGAGGTGGTTACTCCTTCTTCCTGTTGTTCTTCCTCTTTCTGCTCGTAATGCAAGCAAAATGTCTCCCAAAAGGTTGCAGCATTTTGGCTGACAGCATTACCTTTAAACAACACTAAAAATAACCACCATCCCACATGTACAACCCATTGTTTGTGGGCAGGTTGAGAATCTCGCACTATGGGTAGGAACGAAAATGACATTGTGGCCTTAACTGCGTCATTTGAATCTAATTTGACCTCAACACATTTCAGGAAGGAGTTCTTGCTGCCTAAATTAAAGGTATTAATGGCAAGAGTTCCAGTGATAATTCAGCGTGTCCATCCCTTGTGCAATTTTTGCAAGAGTCAATATTGTGGGGGTAAATAAGGTAAAAGTCAGACAAAAATTGCTCCCATATCATTCATTCTTTTGCAGTTTTAGTACACATGCACTAATACAAATACTTTCTCAGGCAAGGGCCACGCTATTTTTCTGATTTCCTTTCAATCTACCCTTTTTTTTAACCATCTCTGAACCCATGAAATGTGTAATTCTGCTTTTCACATTTATACCTCCCCTGGAGGACTTGTCCCATTGCTGTTTCCCCTTTGGTTGTGCATTATCATCCCTTTGTTCCCGACGTCCACTCTGTTAGAACTACCACGAGCTGATAAACCGTTCAAGGTTATAAAGGTTCAGAAATACGTCACATGGGCTAGTAACCTGTAATTGAACAATTTCCCATTAAATAGGACAGCACAGCACCTGTAATTTTGAAAGTGCTTTTGCCCCTCCTCGAGCTTCTCTGTGCAATTAGGTGGCCCCAATTTTTTTTTTTAATTACCCTTTCCAGGTTGTCCATGCGCTTCCCTCTTGGATCACCTAAAACTTTCAATGGGGATTCACTTGTGCCCACCCAGAGGCTGGTCGCTAAGTGAGACTGACCTTCAGTAGACTCCAGCTGAACCAGGAAACTGGGAATTCTGTGGGTAGTGTGTCCCTACCCCAGAGGTCATGCGCTGTCATCATTGCCTTTATGAGGAAAACAAACCGGTGACTTCGGCCACCTGGAATGACAAGGGCAGTAGATGCATGGCAATATCACCACTTGCAAGTTCCAAGTCACACACCATCCTCACCCCCACCTTCTCAAGGGCAGTTTGGGCTGGGCAATAAATGCTGGCCCTATCAGCGATGCCCACGTCCTGAGAAAGCACAAAATAATGGTCATTTCAAAAATTTCAGATTCAACCAGGATGCAGTGTAATTGCGTTCCTATTATTTTCCGAGATGTTCTGATGGACTAACAGCGGATACAGTGGAATACTTGTGGAGCACCCCAAGAAATATCTGGGGACAATGCTATATGTGTGGTATGAAAATTAATGATGCCAGGATCAAATTGAGTCCAAGTCACACACCATCCTGACTTGGAACTATACTGTCGTTCCTTCAAGGCCATTGGGTCAACAACCCAGAACTGGAATCCTGGAACTCCCCCCGAACAGCACTGTGGGTGTACCTACACCACAGGGACTGCAGCCGGTTCAAGAAGGTAACTCACCACCATGTCCTCAAGGGCAATTATGGATGGGCAATAAATGCTGGCCTAGCCAGTGACGCCCACATCCCGTAAATGAGTTTTTTTTAAAAACTCCCTGCCTAACAGCACTGTGCATATACCTACACCACATGGGCTGCAGTGGTTCATGATGGCGGCTCACCACCACCTTCTCAAGGGCAGTTTGGGCTGGGCAATAAATGCTGGCCCTATCAGCAATGCTCACGTCCTGAGAAAGCACAAAATAATGGTCATTTCAAAAATTTCAGATTCAACCAGGATGCAGTGCAATTGCATTCCTATTATTTTCCGAGATGTTCTGATGGACTAACAGCGGATACAGTGGGATACTTGTGGAGCACCCCAAGAAATATTTGGGGACAATAAATAATTGGTCGATTTAGTCACATCCACACACCAGGCATAAATCTGACTTTGTGTGAAACTATAAAATACATGACGGAGAACCAGCAGCCCGTTTTACAACTCCAGCTGCGAGAGATGCAAGCTTGACTGCTTTCAGTGTCACATATCTTACACTTTCACACAGAGTCACAATTACCTGCAGCATATTTAGTGTCCTAGCAAAGCATTTAACATTTCACCACAATGCTATATGTGTGGTATGAAAATTAATGATGCCAGGACCAAATTGAGTTGCAGATCCAATGAGGAAAGCGCAGATTGGGCTGGTCTGAGGCCCACGCTATGCATCACAAACTTCATTGTAAATGTGCACTTCTGCAGTTCAGCTTCCAAAGAACAGGAGAGGAATTTAGCCAGCAAAGGAGGAAGAAGTTAAAATGCGATCAAAAATCTGTTAGCAATTAATTGTTCAATCTGGGACAACGGTAAAGAGTCATTTTACATGCACCTAACTTTATCCAACTATGCTGTGACTTTGATGTAATGTCATCAAGCACATATCATGGCATAATAATGTTAACTGTCTTCACAGCCATTTAAACCCAGGAAGCAGGAATGAGTTTCAGGGGTGCCAAAATGATCAGTTTGATAGACCAGATGCAAACTCAAGAGTGTTCAGAATGTGAAGATGCTTTTTGAAAATGGTAGCAGATCAGGAATCAGCGTGTTTTTTTTTAAATGTTCAATTCAGAGAAGCAATGAGTGGGATTTTTAGGAGAGTTGGGAGCGCTCCGAGCCCACCCATGTCATCATTGTGATCACTGGTCCAACTTGAGAGGCGGACTCCTAATTGTCTGTGCTCGCCGTCCCATTAAGGATGTTGTGTGGGCCCTGAGGCTGCAGCCACAATCAGAGGGCCCATGGGGATGTCAGGCCAACAGTGCCACTAGGGGTGGTTGGGGGGGGGGGGGGGGGGGGGTTGTGGGGGTGGAGGGGGGGCACTATTGATGCAGGCAGGCAAATGCAAGGATACCTCAACCTGGAGGTTCCCTCAGCTGCCTGCATGGGTGATCAGTTAAAGAGGTCCAAAGCCAGTAGGGTCACTGGGCTGGAGAAGAAACTTCTCTGCAAGACTATTAATGGATGGGGCTGTGGCCTTTCATTCCCACGGTCCTGTCATTGGGGCGTGGAGCCTCTGGCTGCGATGGCCCCTAGCTGGCTGCCGGGAGGCCACTTTGATTGAGCTGGCAGCCTCCACACTCAACGAGGGAAGGGGCTGCTCCGATATTGGTAAAATATCAGCACTGGTGCAAAATGGTTCTTAACTGAGGCCATCATTGTACTAATTAGCTGTCTGCCTCCCTGGAGTTCCCAGTCCATCTCTGGGAAAGTACCCTGGAGGTGGGAATCTATTGCCCCTTCCTAATGTGACTCACCCTTTATTCCCCCTCTCCACACACCACCCTCCTTGCCATCTCCAACCCTGTGTTGACTGGGCCAGGAAAATCCAGCCCTCAAATCTTCAGCATTAACAAGACTAGGATCAAATGAAAATGCCAATTCATGCATTCAGACACATAACTACCTGGGGCTAAAAATTCAATAAGATCTGTTAACAGGTGTGGGATCGCCATCTGTACCATCGAAAGTAACGCAGTCAGCAAGCAAATGTTGTATTCCCTGCTTATTTCCACGAAAGTGGCATGCATCCAACTCTAAATGTGCTGCTGAGTGGCTGCCCGCTCAATAGGAAGTGAAAGTTTGTGGTAGGCCAGTATCAATTAAAGTGAGTTTGTAATTTTTAAAGCAAGCCTGCTCCTTTGAAAGGCAAGGTGCGTTCTGGCTGTAGCAGCACATTCAGTTGGCTGGGGAGCACTTCAGGAGCAGGATGAAATCTAGGTAATGGCGTAGCGAGCCAGTAAGAGGGTAAGTACTCCAATGTGGTGCCAGAGGCCTTACTGCAGAAGGTTAGGGAGGAGAGAGGAGGAGAGAGGCAAGCTATTCAAATGAAGTCAGGAAGCCCTCCAGGCAGACATTGTGAAGGACAAAGAAGCAGAAACCAATGGAGGTCAATGCCAGGAGTCTGGCCCCGAGAACTGGATGCAGTGCTGGAGGAAGTTCAATAAACATGTGGCCACAGTCAATGAACGCATCTTTAATGCAAGCTGGATGGTGATGCCTTTAAATAGCGATGGTGGGGTTGGGTTCTGTGACTGGCTGGTAGCTGTGGAGTCCCCAGCAGCCAGTAATGGCCACTGCTGGGACTACAGCCAGTACCCACAAAGAAGTGAAGATATCTCCTGGACTTCAGGTAAGTCCAGGGATTTTAGCTGGGCAAGGGAGGGAGACCCCAGTGAAGAGGGAGGAGGGTGGTGTGTCAGGTTAGAGAAGCTGGGGGAGGAATGGCAAAGGGAGGAAACCATCTTTGGGGTGGGGGTGCCCACAATGGGCATAGGGGATCCCCCAAGGGAGGTACCTCCCCTTTCTACTTGACAGTAACCCCCACTGTTAAAGCTGCCGGACTGCTCTCCTTTCTTTCGCCTTTGCCCGCAGACTGTAAAATTGTGACAGGGGCAGAATGAGGCTCTTAAGTAGCATTAATTTAATTTTCCACTTAAGTGCCTCAATAAGCCTAAGGGCGGGTGGGCTGCCTGATGCATTACCTGGCCCCTGTAATATGGCAGACAGGGTGAGAGTGGGCAAGAAGGCAGCTGGCTGGCCACCCACTTTAATTTACATGCACCCCCCCACCCCGCACCCCCGTGTTCCAATTTGCCAGTCGGGGGTCATAAATTCACCCCCATGTTAGGTTTACTGCTGTCACAATGAGATAAGAGTAAATTGCCAAAGCTGAGGTAAAGTCAGACACTGACCTGAGGAAATATCAAAATGCCAATGGCAATCAAAATACTCAATGTATCACTTCCCCTTGAGGCCAAAAGCTAAGTGCCAATAGCCCTCAGAGCAGCAAGAAGTGAAGCAATATAAAACCTTCTACCATAAAAACAAACATTTATTTACTTATGGGAAGAACACTGAATGACTTTGTGTTGCCATGTACATTGCTACCTTGGATTATTTTCCTTGAGTCTTCAAGCATGTTAATCTGACAGCAGGTGGGCATCCTGACAGGGCAGATGGTGCTGCCAATGATAACTGGGCAATGGGGGGATGGGAAGTTGGATCCAGGTTAATCCATTAGTTCCCTGCTCATTTTATGTATTACACTTATCGTCCGCTCCTAATTATACATTGCCTTAGTTTGTTCTTATGCCACAGCCACAATCCAGATTCATATTCAATGCTGCGAGGAAATTGAGATGCGGCCCTAGTTTCTGTTTTAAGCATAGTCCCCACCCAGTGCCACGTCCATCAATTTTAGCAGTCCTGGCAAGACGATCACTTGTCAAGAAACATGTTATTCCAGTTCTGCTGTCGTTTTTTTTTAATTGGTCATTTTGGGGTTTGATGCCATTGGAATCATAAGAAATAGATCAGAGGAGGAGGTCAGGCTGCCCATTATGTTTGTGTTGCTGCCAACTCATCACTGGAGCTGTCTGCTTTAATTCAGTTCCTTGTCCTTTCTCCAATGCCTTTTTATAGCCTTTTCAAATAGTTATCCAATTCCTCTTAAATGATGATATAACCCCTGTCACATGTCCATTGCCCCATTGCTTAAGGGTGAAATATGTTGAGAAGGAACATGAAGAAGGTTCATTGCACTATAGGTAGGCTGCCCATCACTGCTTTAATGTACCTGTCATATCTAATGGTACTGCTGCACCTATCCACATTGACCACGATGAGCTGCTTCTCCTGAGTCTGGATCAGCAGCGACAATTGCAGAGCTGCCTACCTTCTACAACAAGCAAACCTCTGGATCCCGTTTCCACAGGCAGTTAAGATGGCCTCCTCATTTAACTAATTTGCTTTTTACATCTTAGGATCATGTGCATTTTCAACCAAAAAAACCAACTAGTGCGCTATTGAGCAAGACTAAATTTTTTATTCCTTAACCACAGGAGTTGCATTTTAAAAGATATGATGATGAAGGTACGAATAAGGGTTTCAGCAGCAGATGAGTTGAGGCAGGGGCAATGTTGGACAATGTTACAGAGGTGGAATTGGTGAACTTAGTGATGGTGTGAATATGAAGTTGGAAGCTCTTCATGGGGTCAAATGTTACATCAAGGCTGTGAAAGACTGGTTTAATCTCAAACTATTGTCACAGAGAGGATGACGTTCGTAGCTGGGGAATGAAGCTTGGAGCTTGGATTGAAAGCAATGGCTTCAGTCTTCCCAAAACAGCAAAATTACGAGTCAAACTCAGATGACACAAAATTCTGGTTATGTCAAAGTCGTCAACCCTTCCTGCTGGCAGAATAGCAAATCCCGTAGAACGATGCCTGTGATAAACTGAAATTCCGCACTGGTAACTCCAGATTAGCCAAACTTGTCTAAGCTTGTCATATGACTGTGTCGACCAATCAGAGCAGTGTTAGACCATACAAGAGTACTAAATCATGGAACGCTGGGATAGCCATCACTTGACATCGAGATCTCCCTACGAATGACATGCAAAGCCTGTGAGAATGGCTAAATCTGTGGGATAGTTAAAAGTGCTGTCGACTGGAGAGAAAGTGAAGTTGATAGTGTAAGTGGAAAACCATAGCATGAAGTGGAAAGTGAACATCGTGAAGGAGTATAGCAGTGACACATTCCTCGATCCGCTTTCCACCATTAGATGTTTCACCTTTAAACATTAAAGAGCAGTCTGGTAAAGGGCAGTAAAAACGTTCGGTTTCATCCACCATCATGAAACACAAGGCGAACATGTTGGAACAGTTCAACAAACAGTCATTCTCTGCAGCAAGGAGGAGGGTGAGGTCGGCCACCTATCCCAATGTTGATGAAGCTCTGCTAATGGGGTTCAAGGCAGCCTGAGCAATTCTGCAGGAAAGGGGAGTCACCCTGGCAAAGGTGCCACAGGTGGTGTTCACCTTCAGCGACAGATGGCTGGACCAGACGAGGCACAGCATTGCTTATGTGGTAAACGTTGGTTACAGCAGCAAGGACAGATGATTGGCTCCAAAATAGTCTCGCCCACGCCTTGAATGAGTATGCGCCATGAGACATTTTTAATGGAGATGAAACCGAACGTTTTTACTGCCCTTTACCAGACTGCTCTTTAATGTTTAAAGGTGAAACATCTAATGGTGGAAAGCGGATCGAGGAATGTGTCACTGCTATACTGTGCGCCAACATGGATGGCACTGAAAAACTGCCACTTCTTGTGATAGGAAATTCCAAGAAGCTACATTACTTCACAAATGTCAAGACACTACCCTCGCAGTATGAGGCTAACAAAACTATCTGGAGGACCTCCAGCATTTTTGAGGCGTGGGCCTGGAAAGTGGACAAAATGTATCAGCGAAAGAAAAGGAAGATTGTCATCATTACAGATAGCCGCCCATGCAGCCCAACACTGCCGGCCTCAAGCGTCAAGCCGATGTTCTTGCTGCCATGGTCAAGCTCCAGCCAATGGATCAGAGGCTGATTATAAACCTGAAAACCCACTATTGACAGCAGCAAATCTCTCAAGTTATCAAGACCATCGATAAGAAGTAGGAATACAATCCAACTACTCTAGAGGCCATGTTCATGAAGAAGGCATGGAAGATGGTGACAGAAGCAACAATCACAAACTACTTCTGCCACATTGGGTTAAAACAGATTACAACTGCACATGACATCGAGAATGAGGAGGAGCAGGGTGAGGTCTACCAGCCCAATAATGAGGCACTTTTCACACATCTGCGGGAGGCTGGCATGGAATTTCCAGCAGAGGCAACTTGTGCGAAGGTGGGCGATGCCGTACGCTGCATGACAGAACTGACATATGATGCAATTGTAAACACAGTATGTTCTTCAACCAAGGAGTGTGAGGAGGTCGATGACCCGAAAGAATCTGATGAATGCCGATCCGCTCACCGGCTTGTTCCCCTAGCCTCTGCTACAAAGGCTATAAAAATGCTCTGGGATTTTGCACTGCAGCAGGTAAATGCTGAAAACATGTCTGACTACATTGACAACATGGTGGACTGTATGGCGCACTCCGACCACAGCACACTAAGCCGAAAAAAGATTATGGAGTTTTTCCGAAGCTAACTCCTGACATTTTTCAATGCAAAGCTCCAGCATTTTACAAGGTCAGACCGTTGTAAGGTGTGAACAAATTGAATAAAGACTTTTTCACACATTTACTGCTTTACTGTGTTTTCTTTTGGCATTTGAATCTGCTGTTTTTGACATAGACGGCTTTTGTAGGTATTATAGTGTGGCCTTGTCACCTATTCGTAATAGAGTTGATCTGCAGACAACTTTCTAAGTGGAAACATTAGGTTCATTTACAATACAGCCAGCAGCAACAACACATGTGTATTCAACTCCATGCCTATCTCTACACTGCCTGTGGAAGTAGCACCTGCTGCTAACACATTGGTTTACATGGATCATGTGATCTTACATCACAGGGCTATTCTTAAAGGTATAGTTCAATATTTAACGAAACCATAATTACTACAGTAGGCACATCGGGTTACATAGAAATGTATTCATGTGGGAATAGGACCTCTTTGGCTATCACAAAGCTCCACTTAACACACATTTGTGGGCGGATCCCCTGAGATTCGGTTCATTGGGGTTTTACTGTATTTAAACAGAGGAAATTCCTGCTCATGCAATACTGGATTTTGGATAAGCAGTCTGAGAATTTAGCAACAGTGGAGGAGTCGTGAGAGGTGGTGATGAGGCAGAGCTGGGTGTTGTCTGCGTACATGTGAAAATGAACACTGCACACTCAGGTGATGTCAACAAGAGTCAGCGTGTAGTTGAGAAATAACTAGAAAAGTGAACTGTTCCCTTGTTCATTAATTCTTGATAAGCAGCAAAAACAGATGTTCAACTGGGAGTGGACCTGAACAAAAAGTTATGTATGTGTCTCACTGTGCATAGTGTGGGTGCATTTATAGAATCAAAGAATGATACAGCCACAATGAAAGGTATTCGGCCCATCGTGATTGTTCTGGTTCTTTGGCAGAATTATCCACTTGGTCCCATTTGCCAACTCTTCCCATAGCCTGCAATTGTTTCTTTCAAGTATATATCAAATTTTCTTTTCAAAGTTAAATTTGAATCAAAACATATACTCTTGTATATTCAGCTGACTGTCCAAAGTGAGAGCTTCCCATTTTGTAACATTTTTAAAAAAGCTTTGTCCAAATTCTGAGGGACAAAGTTAATGCTGGAGTCGGGGTCCCTATTACCTGGTGTAAATGGGGCAAGCCAGCGTCCGCTTGACCAGCTCAGTCTGCAGTCCTTAAATGGCCATTGGGCCATTAATTGACTTGAGATGAGACTTCCACCCCCATTGGGGAGGATGCCCCTGTTCCAAGAGCTGCCGACCAATCAAATAGCCGGGAGCTCTCTGTCCTAGTAGCACCACTGGGAGCGGAAGACACTTCTGAGACTGTAGGCCCTGGCAAGGGGTCGACGAGGACTGTGGGATCCCGGGGAGGCAGATCAAGGCATGGGAATAGGGCAGGGAGTTTACACCTTGGTGGCAGCCTCCAATGGGCAGAGGGCGACCAAAAAGGAGGCACACTCCCTTTTTGTCTGGTCACCAGTTGCCAGTTTCACCTGGTGGGCTGGACACTTGGCATCGGCCTTCCTCATCATGGGTAAAATCCCAGCAGTGTTGAGGTAAGTTCACCTACTGACAAGTGGCGGTAGGAAGGGTAGATTTCCTGTTGGAAAAACAAATGGAAAGAAAAAGAACAAGGGCTGGATTTTACCATCCAGTATTGGGACGGAATGGAGGCAAAATAGAGAAAAACTGGTCACTGAGCATAGTGGATGGAATTTCCACCCCTGTTTCCAGCACTGGTCATTTTCAGTAGCCCGGTAAAGGGTGAAGACCTCCAAACAGACCCGTGCCTGTTATGAGGCCAATTCAACTCATTAAGGTCAAAGTAAAAGGCCCAACTTTAAACTCCACGAAACTCTGCTGGAGGAAACCAGGATTTCGGAGCCATCACTATTTACACCCACTAATGGAAAGCCTGACTGGGAATGCAGGTGAGTCAGAAGGCAGGGAAACTTTGGTGAAGGTGAAGGGTAGTATTCAACCAGCCGAAAGGGTTCACTGCATGGACTGAAAAGCTGCAGGAGCTCAGTGAGGGAGAGGGGAACAGGCACGGGTGAGGTCCTTGCCCCTTCAGGGTCTGTCCATCCTCCTGACATCAACTGGCCATTGAGTCAATAAACCAGGCTGCATGGATACTGTGGTCACTTTGACAAACGGACCACAGGAGTCTCAGGTACAGGTCACGATCTTTTATTTGAGCAATTGCAAGGGAAGAGCCATCTCAATGCAGCTTGAGACAGCACTCTGCTAAATTACAAGTGTTCAACATATTTATACATTATTGGTCACATACAAGAACAGTTTCCAGATTCTGATCTCGTCAACACATTAAGCAGACATCTCTGATAACAGGTAAATGCATCGTATGTCCCTATTTTTCACCCAGGCAGAGACCTTCCCTCCTACCTAAACTAGGACCATCTGTTCTTCCCCTATCTGTTGAAGAGCACACTTAATCTTAGTTGTTATTGCCAATGCTCTGATTCCAGTCTGGCTCCCAAGGCCTTTCTGTTGTTTGCAGGCCCTGAGGCTGTGCAAGGTTCATCTGGTAACCTTTAACTGCCAATGTGCTTAGTAGCCCTGGTTGCCTGGAGATTTTAAGTAATTCAATCCTTTTCAATAAATTCTCCCTTACCATAAATTCTTACTTACTTTCTTCTCCCTAACAGACACCATCTGCTCAAGAGGAAATATGCACCTGGAAATGGGTGTTGCTCCCTCCCAACTAGAGGCTATTGAAGCAGGGAAGCAGCATGCATGGCAAAGAATGGGATCCTGTCATCAGGAGATCACAGCAAAGGGACAAGTGCTACACAGAAGGAGGAGGTGCTACCCGGAATGCAGAGTCTGCCAGAACAGGTGAAACTACCTGGACATGATGGAAAGCCAGTGCCGAAGGAGACTGCGACTCTTGAGGCAGATGGCCACAGGTATCTACTCTCTAATAAATGAAGAACTCACATCTCACCTCACTCATAGCCAGGTCCTGACAGTAGCAGTCAAGATCGCTCTGGCCTTGAATTTCTTCACCACTGGACTATTTCTGTACTCAGCTGCAGACTTCTGTGGCATCTCACAGATGGCTGTACACCACTGCGTCACTCTCGTGACAGATGCCCTCTTCACCAAGGCTGAGGTCTATATCAAATTTCCCATGGATGGGGCCTCCCAAGGTCAGGTGGCACTGGGTTTTGCTGCAATTGTTGGATTGCTCCAAATCCAGGGAATTTTTGATTGCATCTGTATCACCATCAGGGCACCCGCTGGTGGGCTGGAGAGGTTCATCAACAGGGAGGCCTACCAGTCCTTGAATGTGCAGCTGCTCTGCGATCACAGGAAGAACTTTCTGACTGGGTGTACGCACTTCCCAGAAGTTGAAATGATGCTTTCACTCTCTGCCAGTCAATCCTTCCGCAGCTCTTCCAACCCACTGTCCCCAGGTCTGTGAATAGATTTTAGGAGACAAGGGCTATCCCTTGAGGGCGGGGCTCCTCAGCCCCATATGAATGTCACAAACAGAACCACAAAGGCATTACAATGACAGCCATCTGCTCACCAGAACCCTCATCAAACAATCCATTGGCCTGCTGAAAATGCACTTTCACTGTCTGAACCTCTCAGGTAGCACCCTGCAATACACACCTGCCAGAGTATCTCACATGATCGTGGTCTGCTGGATCCTTCATAGCATGGCTCAGCAAAGAGGAATGGCCCTTGAAGAGACAGAGGCAGAGAAAAGTGTGATATCTTCGAAGAAGGAAGAGCAGGATGCCAGACAGAATGAGGCAGGAGAAGTGGAGGGGAGCCTTCGGCAGCTCAAGGTGACCCGGGTGAACATGGAAATCACCAGGCCCAGGATGTCACAGTGAGCTCATTCCAGGAAGCCATGATTATGATGACAAAGGTATAATGTTAAAACTGTCCAAAAGGCCAGAGGCTTGGGTCATCTGATATGGCCCATTAATGGTTAAATGCAGCTTAACAATCTGTTCCTGTGCTTCTGACCATCAGATCCAGCAAATTAGCTGATGAACTCTGAGGCCTGAGGGAATAACCACATGGTTGTTGTTACGGACAGGAGAGAGACAGGCAAACTGTACTTCCTTCCTCTCGCCAACTCTCCGTAAGCAGGTGTTTCGACTTCTTTTTAAAGTTCTTAAATGCTGTGGCTTGTTTTTCCAAGCCCCCAGTTTGTGTGATCCAATTTACTAATAACTCACAGCAAACATGCATTACAATTAACTCAGAAGGTTAACTTATTTTACAGTAAAAACCCAGGGGAGGAGTGTTCGCAACTTCCCACTCTACTGCACACACAAGCACACCCACACCCACACCCACACACACACAGTAAAAGGAGGGGTGGGGGTAGAGAGAAAAAGGAGCTTTACAACTACAGGCAACAACAATAACAGAATCACAGAAATGGATATTAGATCAAGTGATTGCCAGAGTTCGAGAAGTCAAAGTCCAGAGGATGTCCCCTTCATGGCTGAGTTCAATCCTGATGAGTTTCTGGTTGGACACTGGCAAGACAAAAATCCTTGGAATGAATGCTGCTGCAACACAATGGGCTTGTTGTGCTTAGATTGCTTGGCAGGTATTGATCAGAGACTTCTAAAAATCAAGCAGGTTTCGTGAAGTTGCGGGATGGTAACCAGCTGCTTGTTCAGCTGGGTGGCTGGAGTCCTTTCCAGTTGATGTTAAAATAGCGGTCTACCTGTGAGGCAAAAGATGTAATGTTAAAATTGTCTAAAAATTCCGAGGCTTAGGTCAGGTGACATGAACCATTAATGGTTAATTGTAGCTTAACAATCAGTTTCTGTGCTTCTGACCAGAATCCCATTGTTCCCTCAATGATCCCTTTTTGAAATGGACCTGGACAGTCCCAGGCATGAGATAAGTCTGTTAACAGCTCTGCAGGCATAATGAGTTTCGATCTCTCTCTTTTGTGATAGTTCAGGTTGGGGAGCCAGTTCACCTGCACTTCCTCTGTTTCCGTTGATTACAAGGGGTCTGTACAATATTTTTCTTGCTTATCCTGCTTTTATTTCTATTATGAATATATTTTTCAACAACCGGCTCATATTTTTTTATTCATTCATGGGATGTGGGCTTCACTGGCTGGGATAGCATTTATGCCCATCCCTAGTTGCCCTTGAGGTGGTGGTGGTGAGCTGCCTTCTTGAACCGATGCAGTCCATGTGGTGTAGGTACACCCACAGTGCTGTTAGGAAGCGAGTTCCAGGATGTTGACCCAGCGACAGTGAAGGAACGACGATATATTTCCACGTCAGGATGGTGAGTGACTTGGAGGGGAACTTCCAGGTGGTTCCCATCTATCTGCTGCCCTTGTCCTTCTAGATGTTAATGGTCCTGGGCTTGGATGATGCTGTCTAAGGAGCCTTGGTGAATTTTTGCAGTGCACCTTGTAGATGGTACACACTGCTGCCACTGTGCATCGGTGGTGGAGGGAGTGAATGTTTGTGGATGGGGTGCCAACCAAGCGGGCTGATGGTGTCAAGCTTCTTGAGTCTTGTGGGAGCTGCACTCATCCAGGCAAGTGGGGAGTATTCCAACACACTCACGACATGTGCCTTGTAGATGGTGGACAGGCTTTGGGAAGTCAGGAGGTGAGTTACTCGTCGCACGAATCCTAGCCTCTGACCTGCTCTTGCAGCCACAGTATTTATATGGCTATTCCAGTTCAGTTTCTGGTCAATGGTAGCCCCCAGGATGTTGATAGTGGGGGATTCAGTGATGATAATGCGATTGAACATTAAGGGGCAATGGTCTGCTTCCCTCTTGTTGGAGATGGTCATTGCCTGGTAATTGTGTGGTGTGAATGTTACTTGCCAGTTGTCAGCCCAAGCCTGGATATTGTCCAGGTCTTGCTGCATTTGGACATGGGCTGCTTCAGTATCTGAGGAGTTGCGAATGGTGCTGAACATTGTGCAATCATCAGCGAACATCCCCACTTCTGACCTTATGATGGAAGGAAGGTAATTGATGAAGCAGCTGAAGGTGGTTGGGCCTAGGACACTACCCTGAGGAACTCCTGCAGTGATGGCCTGGAACTGAGATGACTGACCTCTAACAACCACACTATCTTCCTTTGTGCTAGGTATAACTCTAATCAGCGGAGAGTTTTCCTCCTGATTCCTATTTACTTTAGTTTTACTCGGGCTCCTTGATGCCACACTTGATCAAGTGTGGCCTTGATGCCAAGAGCAGTCACACTCACCTCACCTCTGGAATTCAATTCTTTTGCCCATGTTTGAACCAAGACTGTAATAAGGTCAGGAGCTGAGTGGCCCTGGCGGAACCCAAACTGGGTGTCAGTGAGCAGGTTATTGCTAAGCAAGTGCCGCATGATAGTACTGTTGATGATCCCTTCCATTACTTCACTGATGATCGAGAGTAGACTGATGGGGGTGGTAATTGGCCGGGTTGGATTTGTCCTGCTTTTTGTGTACAGGACATACCTGGGCAATTTTCCACATAGCCAGGTAGATGCCAGTGTTGCAGCTGTACTGGAACAGCTTGGCTAGGGGCGTGGCAAATTTGGGAGCACAAATCTTCAGTACTATTGCCAGAATATAGTCAGGGCCCATAGACTTTGCAGTATTCAGTGCCTTCAGCCGTTTCTTGATATTATATGGAGTGAATCGAATTGGCTGAAGACTGGCATCTGTGATGCTAGGGACCTCCGGAGGAGGCTGAGATGGATCATCCACTCTGCACTTCTGGGTGAAGATTGTAACACATGCTTCAGCCTTATCTTTTGCACTGATGTGCTGAGCTCCTCCATCATTGACAGGTGGGGATACTTGTGGAGCCTCCTCCTCCAGTGAATTGTTTAATTATCCATTCATGGCTGGATGTGGCAGGACTGCAGAGCTTAGATCTGATCAGTTTGTTGTGGGATCGCTTAGTTCTGTCTATCACTTGCTGCTTATGCTGTTTAGAATGCAAGTAGTCCTGCATTATAGCTTCACCAGGTTGACACCTCATTTTTAGGTATGCCTGGTGCTGCTCCTGGCATGCCTTCCTGCTCTCTTCTTTGAACCCGGGTTGATCCCCTGGCTTGATGATAATGGTAGAGTAGGGGATGTGCCGGGCCATGAGGTTACAGATTGTGTTTGAGTACAATTCTGCTGCTGATGGCCCACAGCACCTCATTCGATGCCCATTCTTGAGTTGCTAGATCTGTTTGAAATCTATCCCAGTTAGCACGTTGGTAGTGCCACACAACCCGATGGAGGGTAACCTCAACGTGAAGATGGGACTTCGTCTCCACAATGACTGTGCGGTGGTCACTCCTACTGATACTGTCATGGACAGGTGCATCTGCGGCAGGCAGGTTGGTGAGGATGAGGTCAAGTATGTTTTTCCCCCTTGTTGGTTCCCTCACCACCTGCCACAGTCCAGCAGCTATGTCCTTTAGGACTCGGCCAGCTCAGTCAGTAGTGGCACTACTGAGCCACTCTTGGTGATAGACATTGAAGTCCCCCACCTAGAATACATTCTGCACCCTTGTCACCCTCAGTGCTTTCTCCAAGTGGTGTTCAACATGGAGGAGCACTGATTCATCAGTGAGGGAGGGCGGTACATTGTAATCAGCCGGAAGTTTCCTTGCCCATGTTTGACCTGATGCCATGAGACTTCATGGGGTCTGGAGTCAATGTTGAGGACTCCCAGGGAAACTCCCTCCCTACTGTATACCACTGTGCCGCTAGGACAGGATCTACCCAGGGATGGTGATGGTGGTGTCTGGGACATGACCTGTAAGACATGATTCCGTGAGGATGACTATGTCAGGCTGTTGCTTGACTTGTCTGTGAGACAGCTTTCCCAATTTTGTCACTAGCCAAAATTGAATTCAAATTTCACCATCTACTATGGCAGGATTTAAACTCGAGTCCCCAGGCCATTTATCCTGGCTCTCTGGATTATTAGTCCAGCAACAATACCACTACGCCATCATCTCCCTACTGCCTTAAATGTAAATACAAAAGGAATTCTAAATGGAGCTATAAATTTAAGTGTAAATTGCAATTCACCTAAAGAGATTAAAGGAAGAGATCAAGTTATGAAGGGATTTCATATACAACCATAAAACCTTTAGAAATTAAGGCATGGGTTGTGTGTATAGGTCAGCAGTAACACGGAGGATAGGCAACTGGGACATTGTGTTGGATAGATTATGAGCAACAGGGATTTGGACAAACATTTCACACAACATTTATTTGCAAAATGTTAGATTTGAGTTTATGTAGTGCAGGCTGAAAGATCATTGTGAATGTTTTAGAAACACATTACAATCCTGTAACTGGGTACTAAATGTGGCAGTGATGTTACAAGACAGGTTTACTCTCTGGAAGATCAGTGATAAATGGTTTTAAATATATTTATTACCTTGAAGCAATAAAACTGTTATCACAAGAAACTAAAACGTGACAGAAATAAAATATAAATCTTACTTAACATTGCCACCCGAAAAAGAAAAACAAAAATGACATTTATTTATAAAGCACCTTTCCGGACCCTAATTCCCAAAACATTTACACACATCAAGGTACCACAAATGTGATCATGACTGTTTTTTAGAGACGTAGTTTGATGGATAAATATTGGCCATAACATTGTGGAAGAGCTCCCCTGCTCTACTTTGAAATAGTGCATTGGGTTCTTTTACATTCTCCCAGGAGGGCAGAAAGAGCCTGAGTTTAACAACCCATCAGAAGAATGCCACCTCCAATACTTCCTCAGTCGTCCAATAAAGTGTCAGACTAGATTTTGTGCTCAAGTCTCTGGGGTGGGACTTGAATCTGAAACCTTATCACTCAGAGTGCTACACCTGAGCCACAGCTGACACCATTTTCATTAATATAACTTAAATGCTAACTGTAACGTATAATTTAACTTATTAGGTGGTGTATCACATGATTATTTTGAAATGAGCAAAATTCCCTATTTTGTCTCTGAACTAATTAAAATAATAGCAAAACTTGTGTATACGTGTTCTAAATTAAATTCTATTATACAATCGTTACCTGTGATGATAAACAAACTATGTTTCCTTTGACACATGAACATCCCAAGTACCGGCTCCTTTGCCTGAGGGTACCTCTTGCCTCTCATGGCTTGTTGGAGTTCTTGGGAGAGAAGTGGCAGGTTGTTAACTATGTGTAGGAGGATATCATTGAAGAGCTGACGGAGCTGCCAGCCACACTGATCCATCAACATGATATACATTAGGCAATGCATTGGTTGATTGAACATTGGAAACAAAAGTTGCTTCCTGCGGGAAAGATTGTATTGGATAGCTACTACTTACACCCCAGTGATGATAATAGCATGTGGAGAGAGGCACAGACATAGATCACGTTATCTCCAGATGAAGCAACCACAGAATAATACAATTGCCATTGTGAGGGAATCTGTATTTTTAAATGTAATTTGTATGTTTTTGAGGCAGACCCTTTAAGGGCCATAAAAGATCCCAATGAGTTTAGATTTGACAATGAAATCAGACAAAAACAAAGTATTCTGGTGAAACACAATAACCCTTTTATTGATCACTCGGCGAATTAGCAATACAACAATGTTCTCACCCAAGCCTTTTGGGTTTGTGTGGGAGCAGACTCCATCGGTTAGTCTCTCCACGTCTTCTGATGATTGACTAGACTACCCATTCCCGACTGCAGTCCCAATCTCCATGGTATCTCCCTCTTATGTCAATCCTTCTGCCTTTCGCAGGCCCCTCTTTTCTGACTCGATTTGATTACTCAATTTCCTCATAGGCAGCTCACACTGAGCACTGATGTTCAGATTCTCGGGATAACCCCCTTCCTTTGTTCCGGTAGGTGCAGTTTGTTGGAACAATTAGTTTTGAAATGCCTGTATGTCTAGCAAAGCATTACTCATCTTGGTCTCTGTTGTCCTGGTCTGTGGCTTCTAATTGACCGTCCCCGGCTCAGGCTGGTCTATTAGGCTGGGCTTGTAGTTGTATTGCTACAAATAAACAAGGCAGAGTTTCTGTGATCACATTCCGATAGGCCCACAAACACACATAGGATTGCAGTCCCTTCTAGAATCCAATCAGTTACGGTTAGACTATTAACTTATGCCATGAACAAATGTAAAATGGTAACATTCCGACAATTGCGAAATATGGAAAGTGAACAGTATGGAACATTCTTGGCTCTGGCCTACAACCCTACCTCAAAACAGAAACTGAACTGAGAAGTGAAGCTTAAAGGGGAGCAGAAAAATTATGCCTGGAAATGAAATTGAACCTCCCAGTCTCTAAGGAAACCTGGAGCAAGCTGAGGTTGGGAAATGGAAACTGAAACTTTATTGAAAGATATAAAATGAAATGCATCAGTCCAAGCTGTGCAGTAGCAGATATTAAGTCCACTGGAGCAGAGCAACCAAGGTGAAGAAGACTCAAGAAGAAGAGGTGAGATTCAAAAGCTGAGAATAAGAAATGAGAATAAGTTGCTGTAGTTGCTTCTGTTACTTGAAGGTAAAATTGGTGGATCTACACCATCCAGATCAAGCAGGTTCTGCAGATGTGTGCCATTTGTGCTGAAATTTCTTGTGAGGAAGACAGAGTTTGAAGGACTTTGTGACTGGGTATGATCACCAAAACCTGAGTGGACTGCTGAGTCACTTCATCAGATCTGTCTTAGGTGTATCTGCCATTTACTGTGTGGTTTATAGTTTGTTTAACCACAATTTGCCTGTTAATTCATGTTTAACTCATGTTAATTTTGGAAGTTAGAGTATAGAATATATAGTAATTAGTAACAAAAACAAAATTACCTGGAAAAACTCAGCAGGTCTGGCAGCATCGGCGGAGAAGAAAAGAGTCAACATTTCGAGTCCACATGACCCTTCAGCAGAACTTTTTTTTTTATATAGTAATTAGTGTTTGCTTTGTTGACTCTTGTGTAGTAAAAATTCTTATGTTTTAAACCATGGAATCTTGTGGCTTCATTCTCTTAGTAAATAACTGGGATTTCACATTTTGTCTACTTAAAAAAAATGTTACTGGTCTTTACCAAGATCGCAGTACAATGTCAAGTGGACAATATTTGGTATTAATTGATAGGTTTGAGTCAAGATATTTGTGGATTCCAAATAGAGGCATTTTTAAAAAAAGACAAACCACACTTGATTTTAATTTTGTTCATACATTATTACTGTGTGGGTTAGAGAGGTGCACGCGACCCTATTCCCACTAAACTAATAACAAACCACATTCCCTTGGCCCCAATGTTAGCTGATATTGTTAGTGATTCTTTCTCAGCAGGCACTGTCACCATTTCCTTCAAATCATCACCTCTCTCCTTAAAAACCCAGCATTGACTCCTCTGTACCTGCAGACTACAACCCCAACTCCAACGTCCGTGTCCTCTCAAAAGGCCCTGAATTTGCTGTTGCCTCCCTAGCCTGTGCCCATGTTTGAAACACGCTATCAGATTTTAGCCCCTGCCTCATTACTGGAAAGTCCCAAATGTCTTTCTAGATGACTATAACAATGGTAAATGGGATGTAGATGTTGCTGGCAAGTTCAGCGTTTATTGCCCACCCATAATTGCTCTGGACATAGAACTGAGTGACTCAGTCAGCCATTACAGAGGGCAGTTATGAATCAATCACATTGCTGTAGGCCTGGAGTCAGTTTTATATCAAGTTGGGTAAGGATAGCAAATTTCCTCCCTGGAGGGCATTAGTGAATCCAGATGGGATTTTACAGCAATCTGGGAGTTTTATGGTCACCATTACTGAGACTGGCTTTTTTATTTAATATTTATCTAATTAACTGAATTTAAATCCCCAGTTGCTGTGGTGGGATTTGAATTCATGCCTCCAGATCATGAGTCTATGTCTTTGCATTAATCTAGTAACATAATCACAATGTTACTTGAACCCCCACTTTAAATTTCTTAACATTTCTTATCGACATACTATTTATCAAAGACATAATCTGAAAACACAATGGGCGGGATCTCCTGGCCCCGACACTGGTGGACATTGCCTCGGGTAGGACTGGGATGATTGGAGAGCCATTGACTTTTAACAGTTCTTCAAAATTTCTCGTCCTGCCCGTAAAGATGCCCACCAGTGTTGGGTCGAGAAAATTCCAGCCAGCATCAGTTCTCACATGTATGCTGATGACACCCAACCCTACGTCACCACCACCTCTCTCTCAACAACTTTCATCCACCCAACCCCCCACCCACTGTCTTTGAGCTATTGCACTGTCTGACATCCAGTATTGCATGAGCAAATATTTCTCCCATTACCTAATCAGAAGCACGATGGCATTGCCCTCAGTCCTTGACACAAACTCCTCTCCCTAGCCACCGCCTCCATCCCTCTTCCTAAAGAATGTCTGAGGCTGAACCCAACTGTTTGCAACCTTGGTGACGTATTTGATCCTGAGGAGAACTTCTGACCATACATACTGTAATAAACTTGGTGTACCAGATAAAATCTCCACTCCTAATATTACCCATGCTTAGGGCTGATTCGTCTGTACAGTCACATGATCCCCAAAACAGTATGAAAGGCTTTACTTAAAATCACTACATTCCTCCCCCTCTAATTTTGTTTTACATCTCTTATTTACAAGAATATCCTAATCCATAATATATACAAATATACATAGTTCATGTGATTATGGCTTAAGCCTCTGAGGTGGTTTTCTGATTTGGCTAGAATGACGTAGCTCTACGACTTGAGATTCTACCACTGAATTGATTTGACCAGGAACTGCAGCACAGGGGATATCCTTAGATAATGGGAGTTCAGAATTTTTTACTTCAACAGAGGCATCAGGTGTGTATATTCTATGGCAATCTGGCACCTCAGGGACCAAAGGTTCGACTTCAATTTCAGGTGGAATAACTGGTTGTTGGAATGTCTCTCTACTTCTTAGATGATCCACATGTTTACAAACAATCTGGTTTTCCACTTCCACTTGGTATGACAAAGGTCCTGTTTCAGAGACAATTATACCAGGAACCCATTTAGGTCCAGTTCCAAAATTTTGCACAAAAACTGTATCTCCCACAGTAAATGTTCGATCTTTACTGTGAATATCATGATTCACTTTCTGACTACTCTGGTTCTTCTCTATCTTCCCCTCTAAGTTTGGGAACACCAGATTCAATCTTGTATGGAGGCAGCGTTTCATTAGCAATTCAGACAGTGTTGAACCTATAGTTGTATGAGGAGTCATGCGATAGTTGAGAAGAAATGTGAAATTCGTGTTTCTAACATTCCTTCGGATAATTTCTTCATTCCTGTTTTAAAAGTTTGTACTGTTCTTTCTGCTAACCCATTGGATGAGGGATGGTATGGTGCTGTTTTGATGTGTTTAATTCCATTTTAACGATTGAATCTCTGAAGTTCCACACTGAAACAATGACTTTGGTATGTCACGTATACTAAAACATTGGTGCTGCTTTTAATAGTTGCACACATTGTCAGTGATCTAACTTCATACACATCCATCCACTTAGAATGCACGTCGATGATCACTAAAAACATGGTACCTAAAAATGGACCTACATAGTCTATATGAAGTCTAACCCAAGGTCGACCAGGCCACTCCCACGAATGCAGTGGAGCTGAAAAGGGCAACTTCTACTGTTGCTGACACTGGAGACAGTGGTAAACCATTTTTTTCTATATCACTGTCTATACCCGGCCAGCAGAGACAGCTTCGCACAAGCATCATCATTTTCAAAATACCTGGATATGCATACTTTGAAGCTCTGTCAAAAGTGGTTCTCTTCCTTGTGAAGGGACAACGACTCTTGGCCCCCACACCAAGTTTCCACCTTGACAACTTAATTCAGATTTACGGGCATAGAATGGTTTAACTCTTAACCAGTGACTGGTGTAGCCGACCATCCTTGCAATACCTGTTCTCGGACCCTTGATAAAATTGCATCCCGGTTTGTCCAATTCTTCATCTGCTTCACACAGACCGGCAAGGAGTCCAGGAAATTCAACACAATACAACTCCTTGTGGCATTGGAGCGTGTGCAATTCTATCTGGCAATGGAAGATGACTGAGGGTGTTAGCGTTTGCTATGTGCACACCCGGATGGTGCATAAAGGTGTACTCATATGCTGATAAAATCAAAGCCCATCTTTGAATTCTGGCTGAGGCAATTGGCGGAATTGCTTTATCTTCACTAAATGTCGACCATGCAAATATTGATTGAACTTCTTTGTTTCAAATATTACAGGTAAGCCTTCTTTTTCAAGTTGTGAGTAACCCTTCTCGGCTGCAGAGAGGTTTCTGGAGACCTATTGACCTTTCGGAACCATCTTCCATCCTGTGCGACAATTCTGCTCCCACACTATAGGGAGATGGTTCCTAGTGTACGAGCAGACATGATGAGTGTAAAAGCTTCTTGACTTTTATGAATGCTTCTTCTTGTTGTGCCCTCGAAAACCATCAGTGGTTCTTCAATAATAAGTATAAAGGGGCTAACACTGTGAACAGATTAGGCAAGAAGCGACTGTAATAACTTATTATGCCCAAAACAGACTTGAGTTCAGTGACACTGGTGGAGAGGGCACCTCCTTGATTACCTTGACTTTCTCCTCTAATGGATGCAGCCCCTGGACATCCACTCGCTGACCCAAATGAGTGACTTTAGTCGCTTGAAAAGTACACTTCTCTTTCCTCAGTTGTACATCAGCCTCCAAAAATCTCCTTAAAACCCCTTCAAGGTTGGCTAAATGTTCAGCTTCCACTGATCCTGTGATCAGGACATCATCCAGGTACACTATAACTCGGAGAAGCCCTTGCAGGAGGCTTTCCATGATTCTTTGGAAAATCACACAGGCAGATGAGGCTCCAAAAGGTAGGCATGTATATTGGTACAGGCCCTTGTGTTCATGGTTACATACCCTCTAGATGTGCTGTCCAGCTCTAACTGTTGGTACGCATGACTCATGTCTGGTTTGGTGTAGGGTTTCCTCCAGCAAGATTAGGGTACAAATTTTCAATCCTTGGGATTGGATATTTATCTAATTTACCAGCCTTGTTCACAATTACTTTGTAGTCTCTGCAAATGTGAATAGTTTGGTCTGCTTTCATTACAGGGAATATAGGCGCTGCCCATTCTGAAAATTGGACTGGCTGGATTTTTCCTAACTTCTCTAAGCGGCACAATTCTGCATCCACCTTCTCCTTTAGGATATAAGGCACAGGCCTGGTCTTAAAGAATCGGGATGTTGCCTCTGAATCTACGTAGGTTTTTGCTTGTAGGCCTTTTATTTTCCCCAACACATCACAGAATACGCTGTCATACTTTTTTAACAGCTCAGGAATTCCTCCTTCTCTAACCTGAAAAATCCCTGACCAGCTGAACTTAATTTCTTTCAACCAGTCACGGCTCAGAAGATTAGCACCTTCACCTGTTACAACAATCACTGGCAGCAGGACTGTCTGTGATGCCTTTCACCTGTATTGCCTCTCCAGTGTACATCATTATCTGTGCTGTGGTTTTCTCCAAATTCAGTGGCTGGATACCTTCTCTGAAGTATTTAAAGATGTGTTCTCCCATCACTGTGTTCAATGCTCCTGTGTCAATCTCCATGACTAGAAGCTTCCCATTTACTTGAAGGGCGATGATGATTGGTTCAGTTTTCACTGCCTTGAGATTGTATAGAGAATAGATACCAGTATCAGCAGCTTCTGTTTCATTTATATTGTGCATTTAAATTATCTTGGCCTGGTGTCTGATTGGCTGTCTTGATTTTACTCTGCATTGCCTTATTACATGCCCTTCTTTGTGACAGTAGTGGAATTCTGCCTCTTTAAATCTGTGGGTTCAGTACATGGTTACCCCGACATCTCTAACAAATTCATTTCTGGATTGCTGGCAAGATGCTGCCCATATTCCTTTTTGTTTTTTGAGCAGTTTCGAGCTGTTTCAAGCTTCACTGTTGTCTCCTGGGTTTTTGCACCACGTCTTGTGGTAGGTTCCCACCCTAACTGAAGAACGGTGCCATATTGCACACTCTACAAAGCCTGCGAGTCCCTCTCAGCACTCTCCATTGCTAGCGCTATTTCCATGGCGTGCTTCAGGTCAATATTAACTTCTACATGTAAACAGCAATGAGTGGCATCGTTGTGGACACCACAAACCAAACAATCTAACAACGTGTCATTTACAGTATCGCCAAAGTCGTGGTGCTTAGTCAGTTGTTTTATCTTCACGATATATGTTGCGATTGACTCACCCAGGGCCCTTACTCTGGATTTGAACTTGAATCTTTACATAATCACCAATGGCTTAGGCAAAAAATGTGTCTTCATGAGGTCTATTAGCTCATTAAAAGGTTTGGAATTTGGCACATTTGGGGCCGTCATACTACAGATGAGGTTATCTGTTTTGCTCCCGCAGACACTTACAAGAATTGCTTTCTGTTTCTCCTCCGCTGTTATTTCATTCGCCACAAAGTAGAAACCTAGATGCTCTATGTATTGTCCCCAGTCTTCCAGGAATGAGTTGTATGGGTCGATTCTGCTGAAGAGTAGCTTGACTGGTGAGTATACTTTTCTTTCTGCCCTTAAAAAATCAATATACACACATTCAGGAGGCGAGATGCAGCAGCGGAGCTATTTATCCACGTCATCAGTTGCAATAAATTTGGTGTACCAGACAGATTTCTTGTTAGAAACAGTAAACTTTATTTACAGGGCCCCTGATTAAGCTATTTGCTTGAACCAGGTCCATGACTAGAAAGCTCCGTCCCTAAGATTACCCATGCTTAGGGCTGATTTGCCTGTACATTCATATGATTCCCAAAACAGTATGAAAGGTTTTACTTACAATCGCTACAATCCACACTATCACTAAGACATGTCCCTTTGTACCACAGTGTGATTCTGTACCTGCCTCAGCTCACCTGCTGCCGGATACCTCATCCCTGCCATCCTTAGCTCTGGACTCCTTTATTCCAACACACACCTGACTGACCTCCCACCTTCCACCCTCTTTAAAGTTGAGGTCACCCTAAATTCTGTTGCTCATGCCTAAGTTGCGCCATGCTCTGTCCACCCTCACCCCTGTGCTCACTGACGTACGTTGTTGCCCAGTTAAGCAATGCTCGATTTTTAAATTGTCGTCCTGTTTCCAAATCCTCCTATGGTCTTGGCCCTCCCTATCCCTGTAATTTCACCCAGCTCCACAATCATCCAAGATATCTGCCCAGATTTGCCCAGATATCAGGTTTCCCACAGGTGCAGGGTGTCATTGAACACACTCACGTAGTGCTCAGGTCTCCGTCGCAATAAGGGGTCAACTATGTCAACCACAAGGGCTTCCATTCGTTGAATGTGCAGCTGGTGTGTGACCACCACAAACGCATCCTGCAGGTCTGTGTCCAGGGAGTGAACACGACTCCAATATCCTCAGTCGGTCACAGATCCCTGACGTCTTCCAGGGTCCACAGAAGCTGCAGGGATGGCTCCTTGGGGACAAGGGCTACCTGCAGGGGACGTGTCTGATGACACCTGTGCGGCAGCCTCAGACTGCAGCAGAGCGACGTTATAAAGAGGTTCATGCAGCAGTTCGCAATTTGGAGGAGCAGACCATCGGGATGCTAAAAATGAGGTTCTGGTGCCTGGTCCGGTCTGGTGGAGCCCTGCATTATAGTCCACAGAAGGTTTCACACATCTTCATCATCTGCTGTGCCCTTTACAACCTGGCGCTGCAACGGGGAGAGGAGCTGGCTGAGGAGGAGATGCAGGAGCTGGAGGTCACGTCCGATGAGGAGGACATCAATGGTGATGAGGGTGAAGAGGTTCTCAAAGGAGCCAATGACAGTGATGAGGCCCTTGCACTGGCCAGATGTGGCAAGCCCTCATAGCTGCTAGATTTGAGAAAGGATGATGAAGACATGCAGGGAGGAGACACCATAGATCCTCACATTGCATCTATGAACGTTTGGCTCCAGTCTGGCTTATGGCAGCTCACATGCCCTTTTTGAGAATGCTCCTATCATTGAGATGTAGTGGAGGCCCTAATAATCGTTTGATAGCAGGAGGATGATGACGACATGCAGTGAGGACACTCCATAGATCTTCACATAGCCTCTG
The DNA here is from genome assembly GCF_964194155.1 of Cetorhinus maximus. Lineage (NCBI taxonomy): Eukaryota > Metazoa > Chordata > Chondrichthyes > Lamniformes > Cetorhinidae > Cetorhinus > Cetorhinus maximus. The sequence continues at coordinate 41,286,175 of NC_135889.1, read as the reverse complement.
AGAATGTCTGACTTCTGTCTGGCTGAGGGAAGCTCGCTTGCATTCTGTGATCAGGGTCATATCATGGAGACGCAGCCGTGAAACTTTAGAAGCATCTGACCCTTTGTCTGCCTTCAGCACCTGACCCCTTCAGGAGCACAGCATCACTGGTCACAGATGCTGAAGAGGTGGGGGCCAGCTCCACCTTAAAGGTGCTGAGAACACACAGAGAGAATGACGGAACTCTGTGACGCCTGCCCACAACATTCTGACAGCAATGACAAGCACCATCGAGGTGCAGGCATCAGTAATGTGTCCAGGGAGTGTGAGGCTGGATCATCACTTTGGTCTGAAGGTTGCACAAAGCACAGGGAAGAGGCCCTGGACTGAGACACCTGCCTTTATCTTGTGCAGAAAGGTTTCGCATCTAAGTGACAAGAACACTGCTCATCAGAACAAGGAACCATAGGCAGGGAGACATTCTTGGGAGTTTATTGACAATAGTGAACATTATGTACAATTGATCAACACCCGTGTCCAGGCTGTGCAACTAATTCTTCTTAACTTTCTTAACCCTGCTGTTGTGTCTTGGTGCTCCCGAACATCCACAGCAGAGGTGGAGGCAGACTGCTGACTGCTACGTCCTGTCTGTGATGACCTTGGCAGGAATCCTCTGGAGGGCTGAGACCTGGAGGCCCCTGGCCTGCTTTCTGGGTCCTGCTGTGTGGCAGTGGCACCCTTCTCGGCCTGTGGACCTGGAGCTGCTGGGGTCACAGGAAGCGGGGATTCGGACGGGCCGGACAATCCCGGAGTCACCTGGGTGGATGGCTCCCGGGTGAGCACCTGCTGAACATCCTCCCTATGGGTGCCCGAGGGCCCCTGGCTGACTCCATGAGGAGAAGGGGAAGCTGGAGTGAGATCGAGCTGCCACACACCCCTCTCGCGTACACACTGTTAGAGGCCAACTATGGTGTCAGCGATGGAATTTAGCCCGTGCAGCAGTGCAGGAGCGATGTCCTGGACCAATGTCTCCATGGCGGCTTTCGTGCATCGCAATGCCGGCGCTATCACCTCAGCCTGAAGGCAGGCGGGCTCCTCCATCATGCCTTGCATTCAGAGCAGTGCAGTGGACATCCCTTCCTGATTTTCTCGAGCTTGCCTTTGTAGCTCCAGCAACTGTGACATGACCGAATCCAGAGGCTCGTCAGCTGACTCAGACGCAGCAGATTTCTGGCCTCCAGCAGTCCTCCGAGTGCTGGAAACATGGGAAGTCCCTGGTGCTGCCTGCTGTGGATCAGAAAGGACGATGTGTTCACCAGATTGTGATCCTGAGGCTACTCTAAAGCTAGGTTCCACCGAAGATGTGTGTCTTTGCACTGGTGGAGGGTGTGGGTGAGCGCTGTGATGGGGACTTCAGGGAGGGTTTCAACAGATTCCTTTCCTGAGCTTCCCAAGGAGCTTGATTGGAGGCCCTGGGTCGTGGACTCCGTCGGCTGCTTCCCAGATGTGCCTGTGAAAGCAAGGAGAGATAATTAGTGCATGGCAGTGGCCTGTGAAAGAGGACACATCACTCATGGCATGGTTGTCTAATGGATGTTGCACTGCTGGATCCTCACTTGGTAGAGCAGCGCTGACCTCACCATCAGCACAGGACCGGTCCCGGTCATCGCCGGTCAGCTGGATGGCTCTGTTTTCAAAATCTGTGAGGACCTTGATTTCAGGCATTCCTCCACCGGTCTGCGACCTCTCTCTCTTGTGTGCTAGCTTGTCCTGCATGAATAGAGATGGAGAGAGTTTAAGCAGGATTCCTGCCAGGCCAGATGATAAGTATACCTGGCATGTGTGGGTGGTGAGTGGTCCCATGGACGGGATGAGGACATTGAAGGTGCGTGTGAGAGAGTGAATGATGATGTCCCTTGAACTGGCAGTGAGTGAGGGCCCTGTGGATGTGTGATGGGTTTGTGAGTGTGTGAGTTGACAGTGATGAGAAGAATGACTTACCCTGGTGGAACGGAGGAGATCATTGATCCTCTTGCGGCACTGGGTGGCTGTCCTTTTTTGTAGGGCGTTGGCACTGACCACCTCTGCCACCACCTCCCAAGCCGGATTTGTGATGTTGCTGCTCATCCTGCGGCCACAGCACCTCCACTGCGCCCAAAAACCAGAAGCGTTTCAATGACCTGCTACGCTTAGAAAGGATGATTACCGTGTTGGCATGGGTCAGTGTGCAGAAGTGTTAAGGTGGGGCCATCCCCCCCTCCATGGACCTCAGGGGTGTGAGTGTCTGAGTGCCAACTGTCAATGATGCCAGAACTGGCCAAGGGGGTGAGCACTGGCTACTTGAATTGAGTGCCTTGCGGCTCGAGGGCCACGACTCAGATGTGCCCTGCAATGTGCTCCTCAGCTGGGGTTGGGCAGGCTGTAATGGCGCTGCAGGTAGAGAGTGGACTAATCAACGCTCCTCTGACCTTTCAGGAGAAGACGAGCCATAACCAGGCAGAGAGGGCACGTAGAGGCGGAGGGCAGCCCAACCTCCTGCTGCTCAGCAGAGTTGAGCAAGAGGCCCTGGAGCTCAAGAGCTGGCATGCTCCATGTGCAACCGGGTGTGGAGAAGCAGGGGTGCCAGAAGAAGGTAGGGGTGCAGTGCACAGAGGTGAGACTTCGGATTGTGCAACCATTCTAGTGTAGTCTCTTCACTGATGTGAGCCTCGAACCTGGAGTCCCCATTGGTCATTGAAAGACGATGGCACCATGATGCAGATCTCCATTGTCTCACCAGGGTGCCTGGCACGTACAGTGACAGGGTGATGACTGTAACTAATGACATGTCCTTCTTCTCCCTCTTAGGTTCACCAGCAGGCGCTCGCTCTGTGGACCCCGAAGAGCCACCCCTGACACCGGAGGACCACCACACTTCTGTTGCACCTGTGTCACACCCACTCTCTGAAGCAGGCACCAGCACAGATACCAGCACCTCGGTGGGCATTAGTTTGGCGGCTAGTAACTCAGTGCACATTGGTGAGAGCACTTCACACTCGCTTGAGGTGCAGGGGGAGGCAGAGAGTGCCCAGGGCGCCAGCAGTCGGAGGACTGTTGGGGACCAGGACCTTGCTCAGTTGACGGCTGATAATGAGCCTCTGGAGTCATCCACTAGGCAGCAGATGCTGGATGTCCTGCGAGATTTGCAGGAGGATCTGGCAGATAGCCATGAGCGTATATGTGTCATGGTCTCTGTTATGGAGGAGTCCATGCGGAGTATCAGCACTGAGTTGACCCTCATGATCGAGTGCACTGCCTCCTCCATTGAGAGAGTGGCGACTCTCATGGAGAGGCTGCTCCAGGGACAGAATGAGGGATTCCTGGGGTTGCGCTCAGACCTGCAATCCCTCACACAGGCACTGAGCTCAGGCAGTCAGTGCCAGTGTGGGAGATGGATGAGGCACCCAGTATCCCAGCTGGTGCCCGTCCATCAATGGTGAGCAGGGAGGTCCAGAGCAACCTCACTTTGGCAAACGAGCTGCTTGTCGTCTCTGCAGACTCCTCCCAGGGCGCTCCGGATGATGGCAGTAGCTCCTCTGCCCCTCTGCCAGTGACCATGGCATCTGATGAGGCTGCGATGTCTGGGGAGATGCCAGCCGTGGCACTGGCCGTGCACTCCGAGGCAGGACCAGCACAGGCTCCACTGGCCAGAGGACGACCGCCAAGGTCATCAAGGTCAACAAGACAGCAGAGTCAGCAGGCTGGTTCCAATGCTGGTGCCAGTGAGGGGCAGTTCCAAGATATAACACTTAGAAACATAAGTTAAAGGCGCCATGAGCACAAAAAGGACAAGTCACAGATTTTATGCTCATTTATGTTTACTTTATCTATACTGGTCTGGGAATGAAGGCAAGAGAAGTTTATGTAAATAGTTTGGAATTGTCAAAATGAGATAAATTTTGTTTTTGTCATCATGGCCTGAGTATGCTTCACCTTTTTGAGTTATTGGTGCAGGGTACACCTGTATGTAATGCTGGATGTAGGTGGTTCTGAACTTTATTGCACAGGCACTGAGTGTTCTTTATGTTCAAATGAAAGGGTCCTTTCAGACATCCGGGATGGAGGCGGCAGCCCTGGCATGCGCTTGAAGCTGATCTTTGGTAGCCTAGTTGGATCAAGGTGTCCCTGCCTCCCTGGAGGTTATCAAGGTTTGCCTCCATGCCCACAGTATTCTCCTCACCATGCTTCTCTTCTGACTCACTACTGGATTCATCATCTATGGCCTGTGCAGCTGTGCCAAGATCCTCTTCCCCCCTTGCCAGTGCCAGATTGTGGAGAGCGCAGCATGCGACCACTATTAGTAACACCCGCTCTCGGGGAGGGGTATGGTAGTGCTACCTCTGAGTGGTCCAGGCATCAGAAGCGCATCTTGAGAAGACCTATGGTCCTCTCTACCACCGCCCTTGCGGAGGCATGACTCGTATTGTAACGCTTCTCTGTCTCTGTTCTTGGGTGGCGGAGAGGCATCATAAGCTACCTCTTCAACAGACAGCCATTGTCACCCAGCAGCCATCCATCCAGTCGGCTGGAGCACGGAAGAACCCCGGCACCTGGGAGTGTCTCAGGATGTACGCGTCATGGGAGCTGCCAGGGTACCTTGCACAAACTTGTAGAATCAGCATCCTGTGATCACACACTATGCACGTTCATGGAGTGGAATCCCTTCCTGTTGACGAAGGCACTCGGCTGACTTGCTGGCTCCTTAATGGCCACATGTGTGTAGTCGATGGCACCTTGGACACGGGGGAACCCAGCAATCTTTGCAAAGCCTCTGGCCCACTCAGCCTGGCAGGCCTTGTCTGCATGGTAAAGAAAAAAGGTCAGTACCTGCCTGAACAGAGCTTCTGTCACCAGCTTGACACAACAGTAGACAGCAGATTGGGAGACTCCACACAGATCCGCCACTGAGCCGTGGAAAGAGCCACTGGCATGGGGTGTCCACCCACACAGTTGGAGCTGACCTCAGGCCCAATCATTTGACAAATGGAGGTCACTGTCTCCCCGGAGAGGCTGAGCCTCTTTTGGCATTGCACCTCGGACATATTGAGGTAGCTGCATCGCCGCCTGTAAACCCTGGCAGTAGGATAGTGGCATCTTCTGCGGCCCCTTCTGCCTTGGACTACCTGCTGACGCAGTGCTCCTTGTGCATGCGCCTCTCCTCCCACAGGTCCCTCCCCTACATTGGGACACCTGGCCTCCTCCCCCTTCTGCCTCTCTCTTCCTCCTCAAAGGAGGTGCCACAGCAAAGACCACAATCCCCATTACCAGGGTAACAGAAGGCTCTCTGATACCTGGAAGGGTCCACACGGTCTGAATCTTCCGGGGGCCTTGCAGATCCCAAGGAGCCTGGAAATACTAAGAATGAAGCCCTGAACAGAGATGAAGCTGCCAAGTACCAATAAGTCAGAAGCAGCAAACTATCTACCAAACTCCTCACTACTCACACTGGCAATGCTGCTGACACTTTTTATCCCGCCCTTGGATGAGGTTCATGAAAATGTCAGCTGTCTGTCTGCCCGTTTTGCCCGTGTGATGAGCTCGAAATTGAACGGGCAATGAAAAATTGCTGTCAATTGGACTGTTAATTAATGGTGGGCGCAGCTCCAGCACACGCCAAGCAAAATATCGCATGAGTGCGCAGTGACGTCGCAACACTCGTCCGATGTCATCACGCGCTATTTTATGCCCAATCAGGTTGGGCATGCACCCACCCATGGGACATAAAATTCTGCCTCAAGTGTAAAAGTGTACGCAGATGGCGTTTCACTAATAACTCCAACGGTGTTGAACCAGTAGTCGAATGTGGCATTATACGATAACTGAAGAGGAACCAGGAAAGTTGAGATTCCAGAGTGCCTTCCGATAATTTTTTCATACCAGACTTAAAAGTTTGTACTGCCCTTTCAGCTAGACCATTCAACGAAGGATTGTAAGGGACTGTGTTGATATGTTGGATTCTATTACATCCATAAATTTCTGAAACTCAGTGCTGGTAAAGGCTGTACCATTATCAGAAATGATAATTTCAGGTAGGCCATGAATGCTGAAGCAGTGACGTAGTTTCTCAATGGTCGCTCTCCACATTGGTGATTTGACTTCGTACACATCCATCCAATTTGAATGTGCATCTACAATTAGCAAGAACGTGGTACCTGAGAATGGGACCTACAAAATCGATATGTAGTTGAATCCAGGGTCGACCAGGCCATTCCCACGGATGCAGCGGAGCTGAAACAGGCAGCTTCTGTTGTTGCGGACAGTGGAGATAGTGTTTGACTATGCTTTCAATGTCACTGTCAATGCATGGCCACCATACATATCTTTGCACAAGCATTTTCCTCTTTGACATGCCTGGATGAGCACTGTGGTGCTCTGTCAAGAGTGGCTCTCTACTTGTGATGGGATGACAGCTCTTGAACCCCACAACACAATCCCATTTTGACAACTTAATTCCATGTTTCTGACATGGAACGGTTTTAATTCTTCAGATACGGGCGAGTTTGACCATCCTTGCAAAACAAAGTCTCTGACTTTCGACAATATTGGATTTCTGTTCGTTCAATTTCTAATTTGTTTCGCTCACGCAGGTGAAGAGTCTAAGAAGCTCAATAATAGCACTAATTCTTGTGGACTGGGAGTATTTACAATATTACCTGGTAACAGGAGACAACTGAGTACATCTGCATTTTCAATGTGTAGGCCAGGGCAGTACGTAAAAGTTAACTCATACGTAGATAATGTCAGAGCCCAGCATTGTATTCTTGCTGAAGCTATTGGCGGAATGGCCTTATCCTCTCTGAATAATCCCGTTAATGGTTTATGGTCTGACACAATGGTAAAATGTCATCCATGTAGGTACTGGTGAAACTTTTTTACACTGAATACAACTGATAATCCTTTTTCAAACTGGGGATACCCCTTCTCAGCTTCAGAAAGGTTTCTAGAGACATAACCAATGGGCCTTTCTGATTCATTTTCCATTTTATGTGATAACACAGCTCCTACACCATAAGGAGAGGCATCACATGGTAATACCAGCTCTTTTGATGGGTCTAGTGTACCAATACATGACGAATACAGCAATTTCTTTGCTTTCACAAAGGCTTCTTTCTGTTGTGAACTCCATGATCAACGGTGGTTCTTTTTTAGCAGCAAGTGTAATGATGCCAAAAGAGTTGACAGGTTGGGTAAGAAGCGGCTATAGTAGCTGATCATACCCAGGATGGACTTGAATTCTGTTACATTGGATGGTGATGGTGCATCTTTTATTGCCTGAACTTTATCTTCTACCAATGCAATCTCATGGTGTCCACCCTATGACCTAGATCAGTGGCTTCTGTTGCTTGAAATGTGCACTTTTCCTTCTTTAACCGTATGCTGGCTTCCATGAACCTCCTTAGTACATCCTCCTGGTTGGCCAGGTGTTCAGCCTCGGTTGACCCAGTGATGACAACATCATCCAAATATACTACCATTCGTGGGAGTCCTTGCAAAAGACTCTCCATTGTTCTCTGGAAATTGAGACTCCAAAGGGTAGACAAGTGTACTGATAGAGACCCTTATTTGCGTTAATAGTCACGTATTCTCTCGAGGTGCTATCCAGTTCTAATTGTTGGTAGGTGTGGTTCATATCCAATTTCGTATAGGACTTGCCTCCAGCTAGCTTGGCATATAAGTTATTTATCCTAGGAATTGTGTACTTATCTAGTTTTTGCCTTATTAAGAGTCAATTTATAGTCTCCACAAATGCGTATGGTGTAGTCAGACTTAACCACTGGAACCACTCCGAGAATTGGACAGGTTAGATGATGCTCAGCTTTTCAAACCTGCACAGCTCTGTATCCACCTTTTTTTTCAGTGTATACAGGCCTGGCCTTAAAAAAAGATGGTGTTGCCTGAGGATCAATATGTATCTTGCAGTGCATGCCTTTTGACTTCCCTAATTCATCACAAAAAGCCATGTTGTATTTCTTTAGAATGTCTTGCATTCCATCTGATTTTAGGTGAAATATCTCAGACCAGCCAAGTTTGATATTCTGTAGCCAATCCCAACTTAAAAGACTGGGTCCCTCTCCTTTCACTATTATTACAGGCAGTTGGGCTGTTGCTTGTAAGAGACTGGAACGGTGGTGATGCCCCTTACTTGAATAGATTCTCCCATGTAATTTCTTAATTTAGCGGTTGTCTGCTCCAAGGTTATTGGCTGTCTTCCTTCATTAAGATACCTGAAAGTGTGTTCTCGTACCACCGTAGCTGAGGCACCAGTATCCACTTCCATTGTCAGTGGCATCTCATTCATTTGTACTGTCACCGTAATAGGCTCAGTCTTCACAGCAGTCACATTGTATCAGGAGTAAACGTTGGGAGCAGCAGCTTCAGCCTTTGCTGTGCCCATTATTTCTATCATGTCTGTTTGCTGTTTTGCAGACTGCTTCAACTTTGTCCGGCATTGCCTAACCACGTGACCCTTCTTATGACAGTAATGGCGTTCTGCCTCTTTGAATTTACAGGTAACTGCTCCATGGTCACCTCCACTAATATAACAATTTTGTCTTGAAACCGATGATGAAGCATTTCTGTTCAGTATCTTAATATTTCTCACAGTGGCCACTGAATTGCACTTTAATTCTGCAGGTTTTCGGGCCACTCTCTGTGGCAGGTTCCCGCCCAACATGAAGTACGGTGCCATTATCCATGTATTGCAAAGCCTGCGAGTCTCTCACAGCACTTTCTATGGCAAGGGAGATTTCTAGAGTGCGTTTAAAATCGATATTGACCTTGGCAAGCAATTGGCACTGAATGGCATCGTCCTTGACTCCACATACCAATCGGTCCCGCAGCATATCATTTAAAACACTTCCAAAGTCGCAGTATTCTATTAACTGCTTGAGGTTTGCTACATACGTTGCTATGGATTCTCCCAGGGCCTGAATTCTTGAATTGAGTTTAAAATGCTGCATTATCACGTATGGCTTCGGCTGGAAGTGTGTTTTCACTAGGTCCACTAATTCACTATATGACTTGGAATTGGGCACGCTCGGGGCAGTCAGGTTATGAATCAGGTTATATGCTTTACTGCCACATACACTTAAGAGGATTGCATTCCGCTTTTCTTTGGTGATTATTTCATTTGCTACAAAGTAAAACCTGAGGCGCTCAACACACTGGCTCCAATCTTCAATATTAGCATCATATGGGTCGATTCTTCCAAACAGCGGCATGGCTGGTGAGTAGATTTTTTTAAAGTTCGATATAGTCACAGTAACAGGGCGAGGTGCAGACTCGAAGTTGATTTTACCCTTGTTGCCAAATGTGTTGGCTCGATAGAGCGGACTAGTTTCATCAAGAAACAGTTAAACTTTATTACAGAGACATTTGCAGAGCTTACACGCTCGACCTGATCTCTCATCGGAAAAGCTCCACCAAGCGGATTGCCCATGCTAAGAGCTCACTGGTCGGAGCCCCCTCAGTATGTCACATGACCCATGGTTGGCAGGAGGGAGTGTCTATACATCCAGTTACCACATTGATCTACGGTCATGGTCAGTCCTGTGAGCACCTAGTGCCTTATTCAGCTGAACTGAATATTGAGCCAGTGTAAAAGTTTACAGAAAACATGACCATAAGTGGTTTTGGATGTATGTCACTTATGATTTAAATTGCCCAATTCTTTGTGCTGATTTGGTCAATTTTACCCAGTGTGTGTTAATATAACTAGCCCAATCACTCTGTACATACTTTTTATACAATATTTTGATTACTTTTTACGATTTATGGTGAAATAACACAACTTATGTAATTTGGGATGCAGAAAAGTGAATCATAGAATCATTACATAGATTCAAAGAATCATTACAGCACAGAAGGAGGCCATTTGGCCCATCATGTCTGTGCTGGCTCTCCTGAGGAGTAGTTCACGTACTGCCACTCATCCACCCTCTCCCTAGATCACTGCATATTCCTCCTTTTCAGATATTTAGAAAATGTAGAAAAGTGAATCATAGAATCATTACATAGATTCAAAGAATCATTACAGCACAGAAGGAGGCCATTCTGCCCATCGTGTCTGTGCTGGCTGAAAAACGAGCCACCCAGCCTAATAGCATTTTCCAGCACTTGTTCCATAACCCTGGAGGTTACAGGATTTTAGGTGCATATTCAGGCACTTTTAAATGAGTTAAAGGTTTCTGCATTTACTCCCCTTTCAGGCAGAGTTCCATACCCCTACCAGCCTCTAGGTGAAAACGTTTTCCTTATCTCCTCTCTAACCTGTTGTAAGGTTGTATGTTGTTTCATAAAAAGGGCTAGAGGCTTGTATGGTTGAACAATAACTGTTTATTAATAGCTATAATAACTATGTGCATATATATAGGATACAGTCCTGACTAGGTACCGACTTCTACCAGACTCACAAGCACGCTCTACTACACCCATGTGACTCTCTACATCATAATTTGGGCGGTGCCATTTCCCCTGTCCCACATTAACCCTTACAGTCCTGAACATCCTAATACTACACCTCCCCTACGTCTTTACACAAATGTATTTACAATAATATTTGTGTGCTACCTGTTCTCCCCCTAAGTCTCTGACTTTACAGATTTAGATGATCTGGAGGCTTTGCGACTTTTCCACATCTCGTTCTTTTCAAACTTGGAGGAGTGGTAGTCTCAATTGCTTTGGGCTGACTTTGTTGGTCTGGAGTTGAAGTTGCAGTACTTGGTGTTGCAATTATTTGGGTTTCTACATCTAGTTCATTCAAATATATGATAGGAGGATCATCATGAGGAATGAGAAGAAGACTTCTACTGTTCCGTCTGATTGTGCTTTCTGGGGTATGTATCAAGTAAGACCGTCGTTGATCTTCATCCCTCAGGACAATGATGCCTTCTCTGTCAAGGTCCCTGATCCAAACTTTGTCACCTCTATTTAGCCTGTGCAGGTTTCTAATAAAGTACCTCCTATTGTAAGTGGAAGCTTATCACTGTTTATAGGACTGTTCTAGGTCCTGAACCTCCTGATAATCCCCGACTGCCAACCCTGGGATTAATTTCTCCGGTAGCATGGGAACTTGAATGCGGAGTTTTCTGCCCATCAACAACTCTGATGGGGCTAATCCACATTGCAGTGGAGTGGTCAATATGTCAAAAGCGCCGTTGGAACATCGTCATTTTTCTTAAAGAGGGTTTTAATAGTGCAGATAACCCTTTCTGCCTCACAGTTAGATTGTGGATATGTTGAGGAGCTAGTGAGGTGTTGAAATTCATAACTCCTGGCAAAATCAGTAAAGTATTCATTAGCGAATTGTGGGCCATTGCCAGGCACCATGTGTTCCTGAATGGCATGGATCTCAAAGATTTCTTTCAAACGACCTAATGACTGACTCTGTGATCATTTTGTGTAAATGCTTCAATTCAATCCAACAAGAGAAATAATCAATAATGAAGAAGAAGGACTTGGCATTGTATATGAATAGATCCACTCCCAAACATTTCCATGGTCTGGTAGGAAACTGGGGATAAGGAGCTCTCTCTGGACTGGTTTGTGCAGCACGGACACCTGGCAATTTAAAATCATCTCTTCAATTGCTCTTGATATCCCCAGCCACCAAAATGCAGATCTGGCTCGTGTTCTGCACTTTGTGATGCCCAAGTAGCCTTGGTGGATTTGTTGTAGAGTTTCCAGTCAGAGTGAGACAGGAATGGTCAACCTCTCATCATACACTAGCAGATCATCAATCACAATGGAGGGTTTCTGCTGTTTGAAGTAAATTTTCAGAACATTGCCACCTGGATGCTGCAGTGGCCAACCTTGTAGGCAGTGCTGACGGATACAGACTCGTTCTTTATCTTGCATCTGCTCCTGGCGCACTTGTTGAAGCTTTTTGGAGTTTGCCGGCAGTTGTGTTGTCATGAACGGGGAATATGACTCAAGCTCATCGATCAGATTGACATTGTGTGTCACAGAATGTTGCCCTGGACAGTGTGTCCGCAGTCATTTGATGCTTCCCCTGGATGTACACTGTCCTGTATGCAAAGCGCATGAGGACGCAAGTGGCAGCTCTGAATTCTGGGGGGGCACCCTGGTGAGTTCTTTCTCGTCCAATAGTGAGACCAATGGTTTATGATCTGTCTCGCTGATCACTTTTAGCCCAACAATATCATCAGAGAACTTCTCATAAGCCCACCTTACTGCAAGAGCCTCTTTTTCAATAACTGCATACCACATCTCTGTGTCTGACAGCCCCCTAGATGCGTAATATACTGGCTGGAGGCATCCATCCAGCTGCTTTTGGACAGAACTGCCCCAATCTTGTGGATCTGCTGCAATTGTAGTTAGTAGGGATGGGTCCTAGTGACCCAGGATATCTGGTGAGAGCACTATGTTGTTGATCTGTCAGAGGCTTGCTCTTGTGTGCCTCCCAACACCACGCTTGGGCCTCTTTGAGAAGGTGTCATAGAGGCTCTGTGACCTGTGCCAGGTTGGGCAGGAATTTCGCCTACTGGTTCACCATGCCCAGGAATCTTTGGAGATCTGGAATGGACGGTGGGGTCGGAAAGTCATTAACTGCCTTAGTTTTGTGTGGGTCGGCCATGATGTCTTAATTGTTCGCAATATGGTTTAAGAACCGAATGGAGGTTTTGGAGAATTCATACTTATCATTCAGCATCAATCCTGCTCCCTGCAAGCGTTTCAAGATAGCCATGACTGCACTGTTGAGCTCCTCGACAGTCATACCATGGACAAGGACATGATCCATATGGCAGATGACTCCTTTCCAGCCTTGTAGGATGGCTGACATTGTGCGCTGAAAAATCTAGGGTGCCGAGGTAATGCCAAAGGGCAAATGATAGAAGTAGAATCTGGTAAATGGTGTGATAAAAATTTGTCAGTAACTTAGATTTCTTATTTAATGGAACCTACTAGAAGCTGCCGTTGGCATCAAATTTTGAGAACTCTGTGCTCTTACAGAGTTTGGTCAAGCTGTCATCCACCAAGGACATTGAGTGGATTTCCCTCACCACTGCCTTGTTGAGTTTTGCCTGATGGACACAGATGTGAATGGACCCATTTAGCTTCAGAACTGGGACCATCCTGGAACACCATTCTGTCGGCTAAGTGGTTTTGGGCGGGGGTGGGGGGGGGCGGGGGGGTGACCCCCATCTTGATCATCTCATCAAATTGCTGTTGTACTTGCTTCATAAGCAGGTGTGGTATTTTCCATGGTGTGAATAGGCAAATGAGTTTGGCATCGATTCTCAGTGTTATGCTGTGTGCAGTCTTCAGTTGGCCCAGCCCAGTGAAAAGTTTTGGAAAATCCTTTTTGCAATCAGAACCAGATCCTTGTTGGTTAATCTTGTTGATCTTCTGGATGAGGTTGCGATCAACACAGGCCTTCCTGCTCAGAATATAGAATCCTTGGTTGTGGAGCACATATAAAGTCTCCCGTATTGGTTTATTTTATAATGGAGCATTGCTTATAATTTACCTTTGACCTGGAGCTTGATGCCTCATGGTCCAGATAACTGTGTTGTAGGTGGCTTCAAATATTGTTTTGGACTATCTTGTTAAATATTGTTTGCTCCAAAATGTTATTGCTTCTTAGGTTAAAGTGTCAGAGGACTTCATGGACCCTGCAAATTTATTGGAAATTTCATTTATTCCTGTTCTGGCAATTATGTCATCGGCTATTGTTCTATTGAATATAGTAGTGTATTCATTTGTTCAGCTTCTGTTTTCTTATTCAGCCTGATGCTATCATCTTAAAAACCTTCTTCTCCATAATGCCCAATTTTGCGTGTGGTCTGGCCCTTCCATCTTCTTTAATTGATCTGGCAGTATTGATTTACCATCTATGGCTGTTTTCAGCACAGGGGAACACAGATTTTTTTTTAAAAATGGCACTGCAGGAATGGTTTATTTTTTTCCCGCACTTGTTGGGCTTTGGCAGGATCCCACTGCGGTTACAGAACCATTTTAAACTTTCAGCCATTCTGCAAAAAATCTTTTGAACTGAGAGTTTTGGCCAGTTAGTTACTTTCCTAAGCTTGGAGAATTGAATTAAAGGTGATTTTTTGCCCTGACTTTTAAAAAAATGTCTTCTTTTGTTCTTGTGTGGCTGCCTGCTCTGGATCCGGCCTGCAGTGTTCTTCAAGCCACAGTCATCAAAGCAATCTGTCTGCTAGTGCTGCCTGATTATTGTGCCAAAGTTAAAAGTTTATTTCAGCCTTTTTCTTTGTAGTTTTCTCACCCTGTAGCTATCTGGCTAGTTCCTTTGACTCTGCTTTCTATCGGGTCTCGCAACAGACCTCCATGTGCTCTTGTGGAGTCCTCTTATGTTGCACAGTGGATCTACCATCTGCCCTTCAGCCTCCACACCTGTAATGGAGCTCCTTAGCCAATCTCTGGCTGTGTATTTGAAGTCTTCAGTTTAGGCGCACTCCTCTCAGGTCAGACAGCAGTTTCTTTGTTTCTTCATTCTGAAGGATTTGGGGTCCTTCACCTGCTGCCACCTTGTTGTAATGTTGTATCTTGTCTCATGAAGAGGCCAAAAGGCTTGCATGATTAAATAATAACTGTTTATTAATAACACATACCTATATACATACATGTAGGATACAGCCCTGACTAGGTGCTATCTCCATGCTGGCTTCTACCAGACTCACTACTATACTTTACTACATGCATGTGACTCCCCTACATCATAATGTGGGTGGTACTGTTTCCCCAGTCCCACATAAAACACTACAATTCCAAACACCCTAATACTACATAATCTTTCTACTAATCATTTTACACCTATGCCTCCTAGTCACTGACCTCTCTGTTGAGGGAAATAGGTATTTTCCATCCATTCTATCCAGGCCCCTCACAACTTAGAACCATAGAAAATTACGGCACAGGAAGGGGACATTCAACCAAATCTCCCCTCAGCCTCCTCTCTTCCAAGGAATGCCACTCCAACCTAATCAAACTTACCTCATAGCTACAATTTCCCAGTCCGAGTAATATCCTCATAAGCCTCCTCAGTACCCTCTCTAGTGAAATTACATCCATTATTGAATGAGGTGACCAGAACTACATGCAGTACTCAAGTTGTGGCCTAACTAGTGTCTGATATAGCTCCAGCATACCCTCCCTGCTCTTATGTTCTATGCTTCAGCTAATAAAGAAAAGTATTCCATATGCCTTCTTAACCACCTTATTGACCTGTCCTGCTACCTTCAGGGATCTATGGACTTTCACTCCAAGGTCCTTCATTTCCTCTACACCTTTCAGTATTCTCCCACTTATTGTGTATTCCTTTGCCTTGATTGACCTTCCCAAATGCATCACGTCACAATTCTCTGGGTTGAATTCCATTTGCCACTTTTCTGCCCACCTGACCAGTCCATTGATACCTTCCTGCAGTCTACAGCTATCCTTCTCACTATCAACCCTGTGGCCAATTTTTGTGTAATCTGCAAACTTTTTGATCATGTCCCCTACACTTAGGTCCAAATCATCAATATAACCCACAAAAAGCAGTAGACCTGGTACTGAGCCCTGCGGAACCCCACTGGAAATAGCCTTACAGTCACAAAAACACCCATCAACAATTACCCTTTGATTCTTGCCACTGAGCTAACTTTGTATCCAGCTTGCTACATTCCCCTGGGTTGTATGAGCTTTTATTTTTTTTTTTTAACCAGTCTGCCATGTGGGATCTTGTCAAAAGCCTTGCTAAATCTATGTTCGACCACATCAACTGCACCACCTTCATCCATCTTCTTTGTTACCTCCTCAAAAAATTCAGTCAAGTTAGTTAGACACGATCTTCCCTTAAGAAATCCATGCTGACTGTCCTTGATTAATCCATGCCTTTCTAAGTGACTGTTTATCCCTGTCTCTTAGAATTGATTCCAATAACTTGCCCTCTACCGAGGTCAGACTACCTGGCCTGTAATTATTCGGTCTATCCCTCACTTCCTTTTTAAACAATGATACAACATTAGAAGTCCTCCAATCCTCCAGCTCCACGTCTGTATCCAGCGAGGATTGGAAAATGATGGTTAGAATTTCTGCTATTTCCTCCCTGGCTTCTTTTAACAGCCTGGAGTACATTTCATCCTGCCCTGGTGATCTACCCACTTTCAAGGATGCTAATCCCCTTAATGCTTCCTCTCTCCCTTTGTTTATCACATATAATACTTTACACTCCCACTCCTTAGTTAAAATGTCTGCATCATCACCCTCTTTTGTGAAGACAGATGTAAAGTATTCATTAAGAACCATACCCACATCTTCCACCTCTACACATAGGTTACCTTTTTTGGCCTTTTATGGGCCCTAATCTTTCCTTAGTTATCCGCTTACTCTTAATATATTGATTAAAAAATACACCTTTGGGTTCTCCTTGAGTTCACTTGCCAATATTCTTTCATGTCCTCTCTTTGCTTTCCTAATTTCCTTTTTTATTCCACCCCTGTACTTTCTATGCCTACTGAAGCTTGTTGAAGCATAGGAGCTTGTCTGTAGTACAGACTGGGCACCCAGTAGAAATAAAATTGAGGTGCTACAAAACCACCACTGGCAAGGGGGTATAATTGAAGTGTGACTAGTTCACATAGGCAGTTGCTATTCTAAATGTGGACATAAGAACTTACAATGGAAAATGTTGGCACAAAGTGCGCCAAAAGTGTGATAACATAAAACAAGGATTTGTAAACAGCAAAGGTATGCATATTACTTTTAATATATTATAGATGCCTCCTTCATCGCTGTGGCATTAGCAATTGCTGCTGTCCATTCAACAAGGTATGGCCGGAAAGGGAAAATAACATTGTACATTCTCAGGCAGATTTTTTTTTGCATTTCTGTATGTGCTGCATCATTTTGAAAGAAATGCTTATGTCAATAAGTTTTGATTTAATCAATGTTGCATTCATGAAGCAAGAATTTTCAGTTTTAGAGAGTGAAATATTTTCTTACCTTTCTGCCCAACATTAGATTCTGATTTTGCCTATGTGAATTCCACATTTGATTTGAGTGGAAAAGCTAACATACTAATTTTTGAACTGAGCTTTGTCTACTAATCAGGTCCAGCCAATGGAAGGTACCTCTGTTCTAACATTTTATACCAATAAAATTCAACAAGAGTCCAAAAGAACCTAATTACATCCTGTGTGAGGCTCAGTAATCCTAACGAGCTGGAGTCATGTTCTAAAGAATCATATAGGACTTAGACCATGAAGCTTTGGAATCATAACTGTCATTTTCTAATGCACAACTACAAAGCAAACGTTAGAAGGGACCAGATAACATCCAATTGTCTAATGCCCCAGTGACAGATTAATATGATGATGAATTGATTGGTTCTGATAAACTTTGGGTGTCTCATGCTGTGCTATTAAATTTATTTTACAGCTGGCATTTCTAACATCTTAGCTTCTGGTTTCACATCCAGGCCTCAAGTAATTGTACTCACAGTTTAAAAATAAGCTTTTTCAAAGCATAAACCATGGCAGGAGTTTTAACCCTCAAGTTTTTGCTGAGTGGGTAGGTCTAAATATCAAAAATTGTAAACCCAACCTCAATCTACCTCCAACACACCCACTTTGGGTTTTAACAGAAGCGAATTTGGGTGTAACCAAACAACCTGATCTTGAGGGGTGGCTCTGTCATTATGTTAATGAGGTACTTCCAATTTTGGCTGTGATTTGAAGTTATTGTCCTCAGCATGGGTTCCCTAGGACTCAAGAAACGCAGCAGTAAAATGGAGGCAGCTTCATGGTGATGGTTAAAGGACAGGTGTCCTGATATGAACAGCAGTGCATTGATGACAGCTGCTTCCATAATTGCCTCTGGTAAACTATTTGCTGAGAGCTCTTGTGCTTACAGATGTACTGGTAGAAAATGGTGATGTTCACACAGAGGGCACTGGAATGGGTGGCGCCATAGTTACTTTAGATTGGACCTTGGGTAAGGAAGACAATCACCATCTACAACAGTAAGGGTTGCTGTGGAAACTTCAGGTAGAAAACAGGCAGGTAGACAACAGGCAACTTGACGCCAGGCAAATGGACAACAACCAAGTAGCTATCCAGTAGAGGCCAAGTAAAAGGGAGCACCGGAGGGACCAAGATTGAAGACTGTGCTACCCACCTAAGGGTGTACAGATAAATGCTCAGCTTCCTTGACTTCTTGGAAGAGCAGTGCTTCTGTAGGCTCTGGGCACATCAAGTCATGTCAGCCATCTGCAGCTTCCTAGAAGACTCACTGCCTGGTGGAACTGGTGGCCATGCATTACCAGTCTGTAGTGATTGTAGGTATAATCTTTCCTACTGCCTTTAGGGGTCACGTGAATGTACAGACGAATGAGCCCTAAGTGCAGGTAATCCAAGGGGTGGAACTTTCTAGTCATGGACCTGGTTCAAGCATGTAGCTTCTAAAAGAACTCTGTAATAAAGTTATCTGTTTTAAGTAAGAAACCTGTCCTGTACATCAAGTTCATTACACAATCACTTTGAACTTCATCACTGCAGTCAATTGCTTTTCCTTTGGATCCTTCTGGAGCACCATCAGAGACATCTCTATGCATATAAAGATATAAGGCATGTGATGGGTGGGTTGTTTGCCAGTACAGCAAATGTCAACTTCCTCTGCAATGATAATAGCCAGAATGAGCTGCAAGCTTTGTGGCCTGAGGCAGGCAGCCCAGACCCTGCTCTGACTGCTTCGATGTTCTTTGCCAATGACCTTTGGATTTTGGAGCTCCTGATGGCCCAGCTAAGACTGCTCCGCCTGCACTTCTGTCAGGGCAGACTTAGCCATGGGTACGCTAGGCAGCATGTCAGGTATTGACTAAGGTGGTGGCAATGTGTGAGACGTGGAGGGCTTCATGTGGATTCCCCATCTCTATGTCCTCTTTAACCATCATCCTTCTCTTGGTCCAGACACTCCAACCACTCTGCGGGGTATATCTATTAATAATAGGACTCCTTCACCCTCCTCGCGCTTGTGGAGAATGTGCAAGGAATGTTTGCCAGTATATCATAAATATGCTGCTGCCCTGCTATAGTTCTTCTTTTCATTGCTGCCTTCCGGAGTTTAGCATCTGTGTCCAGCTGAGCAGTACTTGGAGAGGATTGTGCCCCACAACACAGAATCTCCACGGTTTTCCTTGCTGTAAGTCTCTGCTCATGAACTGTGATTTGGCCTATCAATGTGTGAATATTTCTGCTAATGCCTGGCTGTACATTCACTAACAGTGTACACTCAGAAAGAATAAGGGCCTCTGAGGAATTTCATCAGGGAAAATGTCAGACCTCTGCTCCATGAGTGAAAGTCTTGGAAGAGAAAAGAAACAAATATGAATTATTATTGGTAATATAACAATGTTGCCACTCACTATAATTCAACTTTTTTTATTCATTGCTGAAATCAAGTCAACATAATTGAATACTATACGAGGTGTGTATCACACATATTGGCCCAAATCTTCCAATCCCCGGATTGTCGGAGACCAGACATATGACCCAAAATGTGAGTCCTGACGCACTGACCTCCGTGGGAATTGCTTGGGAAGTTTCAGCTTCCTGATGGACAATTCCCCTGCTCCCCAGGAGCTCTGAGCTAGAGTCGGAGACTTCGGACAGCTCCGACTTACTTACTTGGATAGTTACCCAGGGAATGTTAGACAGAAAAAACTTAGACTTACATCTGGATAACTACACAACTGGTCCCCCAATCACTCACACCGAACCCCTCCCTACCCTCTGGCCCCCCCAAGTAATCCTCCCCCGACTAACTCACCTGATCCCCTGACTACCCCCGACCACACTCCCCTGACTAACCCCCTTTAACCACCCCCCCAACCCCCGACTAACCCCTCCGGACCCCACAACTGAACCTCCAGCTCCACCCAACTACACCACTAACTACCCCAACCATCCCCCCGACTACCCCTCCTGAACACCTGACTACCCCCCGGCCCACCAACTACCTGTGGACCCAAACCGACTATCCCCAACTACCCGACTGTCTCTTGACCCGCTGACAACCCTCCTTGACCTGACCCAACTACCCCTCCAGACCACCCTGATCACCTGACTGCTCCCTCAACCAGACATGATTACGCCCCCCCCACCATCTGACTGCACCCCAGACCTGGCTACCCACTAACACACCTACACATCATCCACTTGTCACCCTCCCTACCTGTCACCCTGCTCATCCATCACATCACTCACTTATTCACCTCATACATCTGCCACCCTACCCACTTGCTACCTCACCCACCTGTCACATTACCCATCTACCACCTCACCCACCTGTCACTTTAACCATATGTCACCTCTTCCACCTACCACCCTACTCACCTGTCACCTCTTCCACTGCCACCACACCCACCTACCACCTCACTCATATGCCACCCTACCCAGCTACCACATCAACCCCTACCTCCATGCCTACCTGCCACCTCACCCACCTGCCAGCCTACCCACCCTGCCCACTTAATTAACCTACCCGCCACCCCTATCAATTGACTCATTGTTCCACTCACCCGTTCACCCATTCATGAACATTCACACTGCTCATTAAACCTTCCCTTAAGGCAGCTAGTGGCGTAAAAAGAGGGCATGTCATGAGTTCCCCCCCAATGATACATCGATGCGATGGAGCTCTCGGGGGGGGGATGCTGTGCTCTGCATTTCTGGTAAAGCCAGGCTTGAAAGAACTGGCAAGAAATGTGGAGCAGCATCGAGGCAGAACAAAATTCAAGCAGAATGGCAATCTGACAATG
Organism: Cetorhinus maximus; assembly: GCF_964194155.1. NCBI lineage: Eukaryota > Metazoa > Chordata > Chondrichthyes > Lamniformes > Cetorhinidae > Cetorhinus > Cetorhinus maximus. Next base: position 41,265,372 of record NC_135889.1, on the reverse strand, counting down.
GTTAGCACTCCTCAGAAAATCTAGGCTATTGAATTCTGTCAGTAGACAGCTGCAAAGTCACAGTCTCTCTCTCTCTCTCTCTCCCTCTCTCTGATGGTCAGGCAGGCAGAGATGTCACTGATCTCCATGTCCTCTTCCTCTGCAGCTGTCAGCTGCACAATCTGTCATGGGCCACTGCTAGTCCTCTCCCATTCCCTTTTGCACTCTCTTCTCCTGCAACAGGAGAAAGGACAGAGTGACTGTGAGAGCATGTAATCATACAATGGAGGCCATACATTCAGTGACTATCAGACAGATGCTTCATGTTGTATAAAAATTGGTAAGGGGAGTGTAGCAGTGTATTACTAAATGGAGATGTCAGGAAATGCATAGAACATAAATGATATGTTCTGTTGAAACTGAAGTAGGTGTGAGGAGTGTTGTGATGAAGTGCACTTGATATGATAGTGAGGTGCGGGATGGTGTGCACTTCAGGATGTAGGGAAATCTGCTGCTATGCTCACCTTTCCTGACCTGGTTATTTCATTAAAACATTTCCACACTGGAACCAGTCTCCTGCTGCTGACCTCTTTAGCTGCCTATGAACACCCCTTTCTGTGTGGCAGTGCCAGGTTTCTTCCTCCCATTGTCGGGTGTTATCGAGTTGATCTTCAGACAACTTTTCTTAGTGGAAACATTTAACTTTATTTACAAGACAGCAGCAGCAACTACACATGTGCATCAAACTCCATAACTGAAGAAGAACTCTCCTGTAGAGGTTCCCTATGCTGTTAACACATTGGTTTGCACAGATCATGTGATTTTACAACACAGGATTTTTCTTAAAGCTACAGTCCTACATTTACCAAAACTATAATTTCTACATTCCTCCCCCTTTAACTTTTCTGTACATTTTGTATTTACAAGGATGTTTATCTCATGACATTACAATATTTACACGGGTCATGAAATTACAAGTTCAGTTTTTCAGGGGTTTCTTGATCCGTGTGGAATGTCACAGCTCCATGACTTCAGATTCTTTTGTAGGAAACACATTCTCTGGAACCATATTAACATCAGTTATCTCATTCGGCACATGCAGTTCAGTGTCTTCCACTCCAATAGAGACATCAGGCATGTCTGTCCTTGGTTGAGCAACTTCCACAGGAACCACTGGTTCAGCAATGGTTACAGATGGAACACCATTTTGTTAGGGTATCCCTCTTTCTCTTAAATGATCCACATGTTTATGGGTGATCTGGCCTTTCACTTCCACGTGGTATGACAATGGTCCGGTCACAGAGCTCACTTTGCCAGGTAACCACTTCGATCCTCCACCGAAATTCTTTACATATACTGCTTCGCCTATGGTAAATTGTCACTCATGACTATGCAAATCATGTGTCGCTTTTTGTTTCCCTTGACTTTTCTCCACCTTTCCCTCCAAATTGGGAAGTATCAGGCTTAGTCTTGTCTGTAGATGGCGCCTCATCAGTAATTGTGCAAGTGTTGCTCCTGTCATAGTGTGGGGGGTAGTTCTGTAGTGAAATAGAAAACAAGCAAGTTTGGTCTCTGTTAACTTTTTCATTCCTGCCTTAAAAGTTTGTACTGCCCTTTCCGCCGGTCCATTTGATGACGGATGGGATGGTGCAGTCTTCATGTGGTTGATATCGTTGAGGCTGATAAATCATTGGAACTCAGCACTCGTAAATGCAATACCATTATCTGAGATGATTACCTCTGGCAACCCATGGGTGGCAAAGCTCTGACATAGTTTTTCCATAGTAGCGCCTAACTTTGGCTACTTTACCTCATAAATGTCTAACCACTTGGAATGAGCATCTATAATCAGTAGAAACATGATTCCAAGGAAAGGACCTACGTAATCAATGTGCAATCTCAACCAGGGCCTAGCAGGCCACCCCCATGGGTGCAATGGCGCTGCCACAGGCAACTTTTTTAGCCATTGACATTGCACAGTGTTTTACCACATTTTCAATATCGCTGTTCATCCCCGGCCATCAAAGATAACTCCATGCTATCATCTTCATCCAGGAAATCCCTGGGTGGGCACTGTGTAGCTCTACTAAGAGTGGCTCCCTTCCTTGTACAGGAACTACTACCCATATTGGAATACCATCTCATGTCTTCGGTTGAAAAACGGCTTCAATTCATCAGAGACTGGTTCCTGGGACCAACCATGTAACACTTGGTCTGTCACTCGAGATGGGGCTGGATCATTGTATTCGTCCAGATTCTTATCTGCCCGCCACAGACTGGCAAGGAATCCAGGAAATTCATCACTAATATGAGCTCCTGTGGGATTGGGACATGTTCATCGTTCTCTTGCAAAGGAAGGCGACTTAGGACATTGGCATTTGCTATGTGAATCCCTGGCCTATGTACAAAGGTATATTCATATGCTTCCAAAATTAGGGCCCATCTTTGTATTCTTGCAGAAGCTATGCGAGGGATAGCCTTTTCCTCGCTAAACAGACCCAAAAGTGGTTTGAGGTCTGATACCATTGTGAAATGTCGCCCCTGCATGTATTAGTGAAATTCTTTTACACCAAAAATAATCAACAGACCTTCCTTTTCAATCTGAGAATACCTTTTTTCAGCTGTGGTAAGTGTCCTGGATACATAACCTATCGGCCTCTGTGCCATCGTCCCTTTTGTGAGATAGTACAGCTCCCACTCCATAGGGGGACACATCACAGGTAGGCACCAATTCCTTTTTCTGGTCATAATGCACTAACAAATTTGAAAAGTGTAAGAGCTGTTTATATTCATGAAAGCTTCTTTTTGGGGTGCCTCCCAAAACCAACACTGGTTTTTTCTTAGCAGTGAATGTACAGGGGCTAGGACTGTGGATAAATTTGGCAGAAATCACCCATAATAATTTATCATTCCTAAAAATGATTTAAGTTCAGAGGTGTTCTTGGGTGCAGGTGCCTCTCTTCTTGCTTTAACCTTCTCTTCAACTGGGTATAACCCTTGGACATCTACCCGGTGGCCCAAATAAATAACTTTGTTTGCTTGAAAATGCATTTTTCCTACTTCAGGTGCACTCCTGCTTCTAAAAATCATTGCAGGATTTCCTCTAGATTAGCCAAATGTTCCTTTTCTGTGAACCCAGTTATCAATACATCATCCAGGTAGACCACAATCTGAGGTTGTCCCTGCAGTAAGCTCTCCATTATCCTCAGCAAAATGGCACAGGCTGAGGAAACACCAAAGGGCAGGCATGTATATTGATATAACCCTTTGTGGGTATTTATGGTTACAAGTTCCTGGGAGGCGTCATCCAGTTCCAGTTGCTGATATGCGTGACTCATCTCAAGCTTTGTATACGTTGTCCCTCCTGCTAGTTTGGCATAGAGGTCTTCAATCTTGGGAGTAGGATACCTGTCCAGTTTGGCTGCTCTGATGACCTTTAGTTTATAGTCCCCACAGATCCAGACAGTCTGGTCTGGTTTAAGGGCAGGGACTATGGGTGCTGCCCGCTTTAAGAACTGAACCGCTTTTATGACACCCAGCCTCTCTCATTGGTTCAACTCAGCTTCAACCTTCTCTCTCAGGGCGTATGGCACTGGTCTTGTTTTCAAGAAGTGAGGGGTTGCTTTTGGGTCGATGTAAATCTTGGCCTGTAGGCCTTGGATTTTATCCACTTCATCCTTGAAGATAGTGTTTTTTTTTGTAGCTCTGGTAATTTACCTGCTCGCAACTGGAAGATTTCAGACCGGTTTAATTTAACCTCCTTCAACCAATCACACCCGAGAAGGCTTGGCCCTTCACGTTCTACCACCATCACTGGTAGCTGTGCTGATTGGTGTTTAGAATGAACAGATACGCTGGTGATACCTTTTACTTGGATTTCTTCACCTGTGCACCTTTTCAACTTGGCAAATGTTTGTTCCAAATTTAATTGCTGATCACCTTTATTTAAATATCTGAAAGTGTGTTCTCCTATTACAGTGGTAGAAGCACCAGTGTCTACTTCCATTTTGAAGGGTTTACCATTCACTTGCACTGTAACAATAATTGGCTCTGTCTTCCCAACTTTCATGTTGAATAATGAATAAATGTCAGAATTGGCCGTACACTATAGACTTCATTGGACTTTGTTTGTTGTTTGGAAGCCTGTTTATATCTCATTTTGCACTGTCTCATTATGTGTCCACTTCTGTGACAAAAATAACATTCTACTTTTTAAAATTGCCAATCACTAGAAGACTGATTGTTTCCACGTTGATGAAAGTTACGTTTCGATTTAGTTGCTAAGTCGTTTCCTCTCATTTTTTGGTTAGCGGGGTCTGTTTCCCGGCTTCGCGGCGGAGACCCGGTTTTTCGTGCCACTTTCAGCTGACTGTTCCCGCCCGAATAGGAGAACGGAGCCACTTTGCTCCCCTTGAATTGCTTGTGAATCCCTTACAGCGCTTTCCATCACCAGCGCTATTTCTAACACTTTCTTAAAATCAAGATTCACCAGCCAGCAATCTTCGCTGAATAGTGTCTTCCTGCATGCATACCTCTGAGCATGTTATTCAGGGTTTCACTGAAATCACAATATTATGTTAGTTGTTTTAATTTTGCCATGTAGGCAGCGATTGTCTCCCCCAGGCCACTATTCCGTGAACTATGCATTGTGACTGAGGGCTTGGGTTGAAAATGTCCCTTAACGAGGTCTATTAATTCACTGTAAGTCTTCGAATCTGGGACACTGGTGGCCATCAAGCTTCAAATTAAATTGTAGGTCTTAACTCCCACAAATACTCAAGAGAATTACTCTCCTCTTTTCCTCACCCATGATTTAATTGACTTGAAAGAAGAACATAAGACAAGGATAATTCAGATTCAGTGCTGTACCTCACCCAGCAATTATGAGCATCTAAATTCAGTAAAAGTAAAAGAAGATACACTCATCCGAACTGCTATAGTTTGGCAGAATCGATCCCTTTGACCCAGCCACAAATTCTTGGTTCCATATATTGAGACCAATCATCCATGGCTGGGTCAAAGGGATCAATTCTTCCAAACTGTGTCATTTTGTATGTGTATATCTTCTTTTATTTTTACTGAATTTAGATGCTCACAATCGCTGGGCGAGGTAGAGCACCAAATCTGAATTATCCTTGTTGCCAGTTTGTTATAGAGTTGATCTTCAGACAACTTTTCTTAGTGGAAACATTTAACTTTATTTACAAGACAGCATCAGCAACTATTCATGTGCATCAAACCCCATAACTGAAAAAGAGCTCCCCCGTAGAAGTTCGCCATGCTGTTAACACATTGGTTTACACATATCATATGATCTTACAACACAGGATTATTCTTAAAGCTGCAGTCCTACATTTCCCAAAACTATAGTTACTACATCAGGGAAGGTGATTACCTTCAAACATCTCATTGTAACCACCAGCAGATCAGGTGATATATTATGAAATTGGACACTGCCTTTGAACATCCATACACCTTCAATGTCACCTTCACCTCCAGCCTTAGTTCTTGTCACAGTTTTAGTGGGACTATTGGTTACTGGTGAAATGAAAGGTCCTCCAACCTTTGGTTTCCACCCAGCTGTCTATCTCCTTCACCTCGATCTCAATTACCCCCGCCACCTCACATCCCGTCTTCAGGCCCCCCTCTTCCCTGCTCTCTGTGTCTTTGTTTTATCTGCTCATGGCTGATCCCCAGTTCTCAGAACTTCTCACCAAACAACTGCTGACTCAAATGCATGAACAAAGATACTCAACTACAGGAAGTCCAAACTTTATCAAGTAAATGCAATAACATTTGCAGACATCGTAGGCTGGATTTTACAGCCATAAAATGAGGGTATGTCCTGTCTCTTCCCCACAACAGAAGCACCTCCCCCTCCACCCAATCGGGCATACTGCCACCCTGCACTTAAGTAAAATATGGGATGGCATCAGGTCCACATTCCAACATTATCATGGCAGTCTCCAACATTGTGGAACTGAAATCAGAAGCACATCCACCAATTTTAAGATAACAATTAACAAGCAATTAACTGTGTTAAAGTTTCAATCAACTGCAATTTTATGTTGCCCACTCCATTTTTCGTTAAGCACATGGGAACAACATTGGGAGAGAGTGAGTGAGTATGAGGAGGTAGTACAAGGGCAGATAAAAAGGCCTGCAAGGGAACCATGGTTGCATGTAGCAGCAGAGTCTGCTGGTGAAGGTGGTAGTGTTTGGATGTTATTTTTAAGCTGCCATACAAAGAGAACCTAGAGGCAGGGGTATCCTGGAAGGTGAGGATGCCAGCAGAGGAACTGGAGCCAAGGGGACTGTGCAATCTGGAGGAGGCTCCTGCAGTGAGGAGGAAAGGAGGTGGAGACAGAGGAAGCCAGCTGTTCAGGGACAGGTGAGCCCGGTTGTCTGCTGCTGAGTAAGGGCCAGGATAAGACAGACAACAACAGCAGGCAGTCCGTGGCAGGAGAAGACACTTTCCTGTGCTGGGAGTCTACAGGCAAAGGATGAATTATCTTTAGCTCTCAGAGCACCAGTGTCTTCTCAGACTGCATCTCTTGAGGGAGACAGTGACCTCCCTTTGTGAATTGCTGGCGGGGAGATCAGTTCAAATTGTGCTGGTGTCCACCCTGTGCCAATCACTCTCATGTTGACTGTCACATTGAACTTTAATGCACTGGGGTCATTCCAGGCACCAGCTGAAGAGCTTTGCAGCACATCTCAAGCTTCAGCTCACCTTTGCATAAAGATAGTCACAGATACAATGTATAGACGAGCAAATGACTTCATTCCATTCACTACAGATAAAGTTAGGCAGGCTGAGAGATCCAGGCGCTTCATGTGTATTGTTGGATTTCCCAACGTTCAAGGCATCATAAATTGCAGCTCCAACAACACTCAAGAAGCTTGACACCATCCAGGACAAAGCAACCCACTTGATTAGCACCCCACCCACAAACATTCACTTCCTCCACCACCGATTAGCAGTGTATACCACCTACAAGATGCACGCTGAAGCTCACCAAGGATCCTTAGACAGCACCTTCCAAACCCACAGCCACTACCATCTAGTAGGACAAGGGTAGCAGATAGATGGGAACCCCACCACCTGGAAGTTCCCCTCCAAGTCACTCACCATCCTGACTTGGAAATATATCACTGTTCCTTCACTGTCGCTGGGTCAAAATCCTGGAACTCCCTCCCTAACAGCACTGTGGGTGCACCTACACCAGAGGGTCTGCAGTGGTTCAAGAAGGCACCTCACCACCACCTTCTCAAGAGCAATTAGGGATGGGGAATAAATGCTGGCCTAGCTAGAGATGTCCACATCCCGTAAATTAATTTTTTTTAAATGTGGCTGTCAAATCAGCCAGGGGCATTTGTGAACCAGAAAGGCTTTCAGTCAATCAGTGTGCAACTTTTGTGTGACCATTGTCAAAGGATCATGCGGGTATGTACCCGTTATCCTGGGAGTAGTCACAACTCTTACATCCTTAGGTACTGTATTCCCAGGTGCCATTGATGCTCTGTCCACCAGAGCCATTGGAGGGTTGGCTTCTTGGAGACAAGGGATACCCGCTGAAGAGATGGTTCATGACCCCAGTGAGAAATCTGTGGATAGAGGTTGAGATGTATTACAAGGAGAGCCATGCATCTACCAGGACCATCAGTGAGCAGACCACTGCTCTGTTCAAAATGAGATTTCAATGCATGCAGGTGTCTCTCTGCAATATTGTATGGCTGGTGTCTCACTAATTGCCATGGTTTGTTAAGCCTTACACAGTCTGGTGCTCCAGAGAGTGGAGGCCTGCCAGAAGATGATCTAACAGACCAAGTCGCATCCTCTGACAAGTCTCAGGACAAGTCTGAGGATGAGGAGAAAGGAGCCATACCAGCCAGCAGTGGAACACAGCGTACAGCAAGCCTTGGATGGCAGAGAGAGACATGGGAGTCTCCTATAATGCGACGTTTTAACTAGGGATGTGGAATTCATCAAACGATAAGAGCTTTGCCTCACTCGCATTTTTTTGTATCTCCTATGCATTAACTGGCTGTGCAGGTGCCAGAGGTGAGACACAGTATGAGGTCGTTCAGAGGGGCCCACACGAACACAAACTCCCTTGATAGCAGTCAGTCAATCCAAATCCAAACCTGCACACCACACCCATGAAACAAAACTGAGGCCAGAAGAGCTAGGAGACACAACACCATCATTTTATACAGAATCCAAGCAACCTAACAACAAACAAAATAGCCTATACCATCACCCTGGTCAACCCATGTGTGACTAGTGTGTTTTTTAAATTCTCTTACAGGTATTGTGGCATGGTGCTCCCCTCTTGCCCCACATCTCCATGGACCATGTGCTTTAGGTCCAGCATCTGCCGCCTAATGGACGACTCCAAAGGTCCGACACCCGCCTGGGACATCTAGGTTTCCTCCAATACTCCTCCATGTGCCAGAGGCCTACTCCATCTCAGTCTCCAACAGCTGGTCTGTGACTGAAGTGGTCGCACCAGTTTGAGTAGCCCATTCTAGTAACTCACGCTGAGGTATGTGTATCTGTGTTGGCACTAGGTGCTGCACAAGAATGTGATGGTGAGCCCTGTGAGACTCCATCCTCCCCTTCCTCAGAGGTTGAAGTGGGTCCTACAGGGTTGGGTGCCTGCAGCTGCTGAGATTTCTCCTATGGGGTGGAGAAAAGTTATGAACAGCTCCCTTGTCGTTTGAGCTGACTTCAGAGGTACATGCTATAAACACGCACACACACAAACACGCACACACAATCTCTCAGGAGAGAGCTAATGAGCCCTTGATGTCACCACCTCGGGACCATCCTCCAGCCTCTCCATGCCCAATGGTCCTGCACCATTGGTTAAATGCCAACTCCAAAACCTCCTCCTCTAGAGGAGTGAAAATGGCCGGGTTTGGCGCTCCTCATCCAGTCTGTAACCTCTCATAGGCATTATATGCCATCTTCTACAAAGAAAAAGGGACATTGTCAAGAATTTTCTGCAGGAAAATCATGCCGTTATTTGTGTACACAAATTGCCAGTTGTTGGCAGCCACCACTTTACAATGATCCTCACAAACTAATAGGTCTTAGACATCTTACCCCACTCAGAATCCCCCAGTGCCATGCAGTGTGGCATGTCTGCTTCATTCTGCCTTCTGCATGTGACCCAGGCACTAGGCAATCCTATATTTGACACATATCACACCCTCACATGCTCCCTTAAAGGTCCGTCTGCAACTGGACATCCACTTTTACCAAATGTAAAAGGTCGTTCAGCCTCTTTGCCTTTGGACAACCGCATGGCTGCTCACCTCCCAAGAACATAAGAACATCAGAAATGGGAACAGGAGTAGACCATTTGGCCCCTCAAGCCTGCTCCACCATTCAATAAGATCATGGCTCATCTTCTTGTGTTTCGATTTCCACATTCCCATCTAACCCCGATAACCTCTGATTCCCTTGCCTAACAAGAATCTATCTGCCTCTGCCTTAAAAATATTCAATAACTCTGCCTCCACTGCCTTCTGAGGCAGAGAGTTCCAAAGTTGCACAACCCTCTGAGAGAAAAAAATTCTTTCATCTCTGTCCTAAAAGGGTGACCCCTAATTTTAAAACAGTGCCCCCCTAGTTCTGGACTCATCCACAAGAGGAAACATCCTTTTGATGTCCAGCTTGTCAATGCCATTCAGGATCTTGTATACTTCAATCAAATCACCCCTCACTCTTCTAAACTCCAGTGGAAAGAAATCTGTCCAGTCTGTCCAACCTTTCCTCATAAGATAATCCACGTATTCCAGGTATCAATCTAGTAAACCTCCTTTGAACTGCCTGTGATGCATTTACATCCTTCCTTAAATAAGGAGACCAAAACTGCACACAGTATTTGAGATACGGTCTCGCCAATGCCTTGTATAACTAAAGCATAACATCCTTACTTTTATGTTCAATCCCTCTCGCAATAAAGGATAGCATTTCATTTGCCTTCTCAATTAAAAGCAAAAAACTGCAGATGCTGGAAATCCAAAACAAAAATAAAAATACCTGGAAAAACTCAGCAGGTCTGGCAGCATCTGCAGAGAGGAACACAGTTAACATTTCGAGTCCGTATGACTCTTCAACAGAACTAAGTAAAAATAGAAAAGAGGTGAAATATAAGCTGGTTTAAGGGGGGGGGGGGGGGGGGGACAGGTAGAGCTGGAAAGAGGGCCAGTGATAGGTGGAGATAGCCAAAAGATGTGACAGACAAAAGGACAAAGAGGTGTTGAAGGCGGTGATATTATCTAAGGAATGTGCTAATTAAGGGTAGAAAGCAGGACAAGCAAGGTGCAGATAGCCCTAGTAGGGGTGGGGTGGGGTGAAGGGAAGGGATTGAAATGGCCTAAAAGGTAGAGATAAAACAATGGATGGAAATACATTTAAAAATAATGGAAATAGGTGGTAAAAGAAAAATATATATAAATTATTGGGAAAAAAAGGAGGGGGCTCGGAAAGGGGGTGGGGACGGAGGAGAGAGTTCATGATCTAAAATTGTTGAACTCAATATTCAGTCCGGAAGGCTGTAAAGTGCCTAGTCAGAAGATGAGGTGCTGTTCCTCCAGTTTGTGTTGAGCTTCACTGGAACAATGCAACAGGCCAAGGACGGACATGTGGGCATGAGAGCAGGGTGGAGTGTTGAAATGGCAAGCGACAGGGAGGTCTGGGTCATGCTTGCAGACAGACCGAAGATGTTCTGCAAAGCGGTCACCCAGTCTGCATTTGGTCTCTCCAATGTAGAGGAAACCACATTGGGAGCAACGAATGCAGTAGACTAAATTGAGGGAAGTGCAAGTGAAATGCTGCTTCACTTGAAAGGAGTGTTTGGGCCCTTGGGCGATGAGGAGGGGGGAAGTAAAGGGGCAGGTGTTGCACCTTTTGCGGTTGCATGGGAAGGTGCCGTGGGAAGGGGTTGAGGTGTAGGGGGTGATGGAGGAGTGGACTAGGGAGTCCCGGAGGGAACGATCCCTGCAGAATGCCACCGGGGGGGGGGTGAAGGGAAGATGTGTTTGGTGGTGGCATCATGCTGGAGTTGGCAGAAATGGCGGAGGATGATCCTTTGAATGCGGAGGCTGGTGGGGTGATAAGTGAGGACAAGGGGGACCCTATCATGGTTCTGGGAGGGAGACGAAAGTGTGAGGGCGGATGCGCGGGAAGCCTTCTTAATTACTTGCTGTATCTGTATACTAACCTTTTGTGACTCATGTACTAGAATACCTAGACCCCACTGCACCTCAGAATTATGCAGCCATTCTCCATTTAAGTACATACTATGTTTTTTGTTCTTCCTGCCAAAGTGAACAAGTTCACATTTTCCCACATTAAACTCCATTTGCCGGATCTTTGCCCATTCACTCAACCTATCTATATCCCTCTGCAACCTCCTCATGTCCTCTTCACAACATACTTTTCTACCTATTTTTGTGTCATCTGCAAATTTAGCTACCATGTCTTCACTCCCCTGATCTTAGTCATTGATGTAAATCGTAAACAGTTGAGGCCTCAGCACAGACCCTTGTAGGGCTCCACTCATCACGTCCTGCCAATCAGAAAAAGACCCAATTATGTATGCTCTCTGTTTTCTGCCAGTCAGCCAATCTACTATCCATGTTAATATGTTAACCACTACACCATGCACTTTTATTTTCCATAATAGTCTTTGATGTGGCACCTTATCACCTCCTCTGTGACCTCCATCCATTCTTCCTTGGTCTGGCAGGGAGGTCTCCTCTCTTCTCTCTTCTTGGCATGAGGAGCTCCCGCCAATCACTCACAACCTGAAGGAGGACTCGCAGGAAATCATCGTCAAACTGTGCCCCTCCATTTGGCCTGGCAGCTACAATAGGTGCTGTGGGTTCGAAGCTGACACTGCTGGAAATGGTCAGGGTGACTTTCAGCCTCTGCTGAGAGACAAACAGAGTTCAAGGGCAGAATATGACTCTTTTTCTGAATGCCTCTTTTTCAGGAGTGGAATGGGACAGGTGTGCTCAGATGTTATTTCCTTCCTGAAAAGGATCCTGAATGAGGCACTGCTGGCACAATGGTCACCAGAATGGAAAATAAAAATCATGCTGTCACCTACTGCTGCCCCACTGCTTCAGTGTCAGCTATAGATGCTGCCTGCATCCCAGGCTGATTTCAACCAAAATGCTTTACCACCTGGATTTCTCCTGCAGCTGCTTTTAAGTAGGTGGCTATGATCAACTTCTGGTTGACTGCGTATCACTCCTCCTGCCTGACACCCATTTGGGTGTGGAGCCCCCCCCCACCCTACCCCAATGCTAGATGGCCACTTTCCCGCTGGGAGGCCACTAATTATCCGAAGTTCGATTCACCATGTTGAGATGACAGGGACAGGTGCGGGTGGGCCACACACTCACTCACTCACTCGGCCGGAGACCGTAAAATCCAGCCCCATGTATTCAAATGTTAAGCGATCAAACCTTCAGGAATACATTCAACCAGAGTTAGCAACCTTAATCCACACATATGAGCCAGAATGGCACTCATTCATTTTGAGAAAGGCAGGGGGCTTTTATTTTCCATAAGCATACAACCCAGGAGGAGTTGGGCAAGTGGTTTTATTGACAGGCTTGTAGGTGAATCATTAAATAGGGAGGAAGTCAGTTTGGCAGATCTCCCTGGGCTAGGAACATGGATAAAAGGACAAATAAGTGACATTTGAGCAGTCAGATTGTTCCAAGAGAACTGGGGTCCTGGGTAGTACTGGGACCTACAACAATGAGGTCAGTTCATGCAGTTGAAAGTAATAAGAAGCAAGTTAAAGCCAGAAGAAGCTAGGCCAGCTCTCAAAGAAGACTTCCATTTCCCTATACAATTGAATTAAATAAGTGGAATTTGCTTTGACTAGTATTCTATGTTCATCTGCTGTCTGTGAAATAAAGCAGCTTAACAATTTTCATCTGGCCTTGTCTCAACAAATGTTTCTCAGTCTGTCTGGAAAATGATTAGAGAAGTGCATGTGAGGGCATGTGCAATGGGTATGACGGGGTTCTACTCTATGTTCCTGGCGTACGCTACTGCATCATTAGATTTTGGGCAGTGTGTACATAATCTCCTAAATGTAAAGTGCTCAGACCACTTATGGGAGTGACCATTACAGCTGTACCAGAGAGAATATCTAAGGCAGACCCAAAAACTTACAGCGCAAATGTTAAACTCCTGATTTCAATATACTTTGGCTGAGCTTTTAAACTTTGGATTTAAAATGACAAAAGCGTATTGAAAGCAAAATCTGGTGGCACTAATGGCCTCAAGAGATATACATTTGGCATGGACTTAGGCAAGTCAAGGTCCATCTTAGTACTTCATTAAAATTAACTTACATATTTCCTATAAAAACAAGCCAGAGAGAAAGCAATAAAGTCATCAATATTGCTATGCTATTAAAATACTGTTTGAAATGCAGTCATATTTAATGTTTATGCTTTGTGTCATGTTCATGCAGTGAGACACATGTTACTTGAGGGTTATTGTGACCAATTGCAGAATGCAAAATGCTTTATGACCCTTCTTGATAAATCTTGCAGCAGATTAAACTAATACCAAGGCCTTAATAGAGAAGATTTAGCTTTACGTGAAAATCATTATGAATATTAAAATGCAATATTAAATTATCAAATTAAAATTAATGTCTGCATAATTTGAAATATCAGTGTTTACAAAATTCAAATACTTAAAGTTCACACTTCATGAAGTTTTAAGACTGAGAGACAAAGCACATTTGCTGCAAAACTCAGAAAGTAAATAGTAAAAACATGTATTATCAATAAGTCTAAATTTCGGAGCAATGGTACACTGTTGGGTTACTTTTAGTGTTCTTTTGTGCTGGAGATGACAAAAACAGAATCAATTTGATTTATGTTGCATCATGACGTAATTGTCCTAAAGGGGAAAAGAAAATTGTCTCCATAAAACACTCTTGGCATGATTATATTCCATATTCATATTGGTGAGAAGCCAGTCACTTTTAGGGAATTTGCAGCTTAACATGAAAAAGGTGTTTTATCATTATGTGAATTCCTAAATGTTATCTTCTTTTGTTTGCATCTAAGAATGTGTTAATTTTGGATGACTAAATGTAAAATAAAGTGCATCATTAGGAAACAATCAATCTGACATGAAATAAATCCAATCAATATCTGATTGGCTACAAATGTGAATAACCAGCACATTTTTTGACTTCTGTAGGCTCTTCCTCAAGGTAATAAGCTAATATATTGATCCCTGCTCTTCTATGGATCATGTAAGAATTTGTCAAACACTTGGGTCCACAGAAATTACCATCTGCCATTGATTGTAAACTTGAATGCCCACTATAGAAGCTGATATCCAAATAACCACTTCCTGATTATTTTCCTGTGTAATTTGCAACCTATACAATGTCCTCAAGCTATACAATGCCTTTTTTCTCTTGCTTTGGTGTCAGTTTATCTCAGTGCCAGTACTCTTACCTCTAAGTCCAAAGTTATGGGCCGGAATTTCGGGTAAATCATGCTTTTTTTCTGCCCACTACCACACTTTGTGTAAACCTGGGGAGATTCCATCCACGGATTCAAATTCCACTCTTGTGACTTCAGCTGAAAATCTGGGCTGATATCGGATTTAAGAGTTGCACTGTTCGAACTGTTGTCTTTTAGAAGAGACATTAAAACAAGGTCCTGTCTGTTCTCTCAGATGGGCATCATAGATTCCATGGCTATTGCTGAAAAAAGAGATACGTTAAAGCTTTTTATCTTGGACTCATCAGGAGACCTTGCAAGAATACCCTGGTGAGTGCAGGACGAAAAGCTTCATCATGACTCTTTTCAGCAATACTCAAGTTCTGTACTACCAAATGACTAGATTCCATGGCACTATAAACAGTAGGAGAGTTCTCCCTGTTGCCCTGGCCATCACCTATTCCTCAAGCATCACCAAATTATTGTCACATTACTGTTTGTGGACCTTACTGTGTGTAAATTGGCTGCTCTGTTTCCTTCCTTTTAACAGTGACTACATTTCAAAGAAGTATTGTGTTGGCTGTAAAGTCATTTGGGATGTCCTGCTATTATGAAAGGTGTTACATTAATGCAGGCCTTTATTTTTTAAGTGGAACTTTTCCATCCTTTAATGCCACACTGTTATGTTATTTGCTGACTTTTTTTTTAACTCTTGGATATGCTTCATTCCACCGGTAAGCAGCCCAACTGAGCATTTTTGCCTATCTTCAGAATTCTGGTTGTAACGATTTAATTTCCAGCTGGCAACAGACCTCAAATGAACGTGAAACAACAAGGCAACAACTGAAATCTGTATCAAATGTAACACAATTATACAAAACATTCTCACCAAGCAATGAGTTTAGCAGTAAACCAAAGTTCTAAAGCTTATGATAACACAACGTTTAAGAAGTATTTAGATGTGCACTTGAAATGCCATAGCATACAGGACTACAGGCCAAGTGCTGGAAAATGGTATTAGAATAGATAGGTGCTTGATGACTGGCATGGACATGATGGGCCAAAAGGCCTGTTTCTGTGCTGTATAGCTCTATGGGGAGAGTTCTCCCCCCATCAGGGTGGTTGTGCAGGGTTGGCAGGGGCGGGCGCGGACTCGATCAATTGGATTGGCCTGCAGCTCCTGAGAGTAGGACTTCCCCTGTTAAGGATTTGACTCATTCTATGAAAGGGTTCAAAATTTAATTCATATAAAAGCACAGCTAGACAGCCTTTGCAAAGAAGCAGCAAGAGACAATGTTAATTTCACACACATACACAGATGCAAAGTCCAGGACAAGAGATCTTTCCAGGCAAGGAGACAGACAGCGCTGCACCCGCTTTTTAGAGAAAAACATATTTTGCTCCTCAAGAATTACTCAGGAAGAGAGCTCTAACAGTAATACAGATAGTGGTTAGACATTCTAAAGGCAACGTATTTTCTTTAAATTATAAACTTAGATAAGCAGTCAGTCAGTTTTGCGTGATCATCAGAGACTCGAGACCTAACACGGTTTCCTCTCAAGCTGAGACAAAGACAGCAGAAAACTACATTTTATACTTTTGATTGTGAGTCTAAAAAAGTTGTTATTTGTTTGAATATCCTGTTTTTATTTTCTAAGTGGATTTGAATCTTTCATTTACTTTTAAGTAAATTTGAACTTTGTATTTGTACATGGATGAATTAGTTTATCTTGCACTACTTTCTGTAATATTCAAAACATTATTAGAATGTAATCCAAGCTTTAAGCTTATAATAAAATAAATTAAGTAATCATTATAAAAGGTTGTACACTCATTCTGTAAACCTCATGGACCCTAACTCCTCTAGAATTCCCTAATAGTGAATTCTATGTTCTGGGAGAGGTAAACTCTTTAAGATAGATATTTCTGTTACAATATACCCATAAAACACATCTTTCATTCTGTGATATCTTTGTTTAATCTAAATACTTGTTGGAGAGAGGACATTTTATCTTAAGGCCAAGTCAATAGCTAGCATAGCTGACTTAAGTTCTTATGATGATTTACTATCTCTTTTAGTTGAAGATTTAAGCTGAAAATAAGTTCGACTGAATAAATTTATCTTGCCAGGGGTAAAGATAAGAGAACCCTAACACTTCTCCCAGTAAGGGGTGGAAGTCCCCCCACACTCCAGCAGTTTATCCAGCCCGCAGCATGGGGCAGGCTGGGTGGAGCGAGTCAGCTTCCTGCTGACTGTCCTTCGGGGGTGAAGGGGGAGCCATCTGCTACCCTATAATATGCAGCCCATTAACTCTGTTTCTCTCTCACCAGATGCTGCCAGACCTACTGAGTTTTCCAGCACTTTCTGTTTTTACCCCAAGTTATTAAATATACTTTCGAGCTAGTAGAAACAGATTCAAATTGACAGAAGGGAAGACCATAAAAGAGATAAAGTACAAAGACTGACAGTAGCATACAGATTGGTCGCCATCAGTGCAACTAATACACTTTGTTAGATAATTGGCCCTTGGCGTTAGTTGAGGATAGAATCCAGTCCGGTACTTCACATGGTTCATGGTGAAACTCTAGTTTCTTATTTCCTAATTTTGGAATTTATTGAATCTGCTTCACTGACATTTCTGTGTACATATCTGGTGTGTACTCCTATGTGTATTATTTCCTAAAAGCCAACATTTATCACAGTATGTTTCAATGGAAGCCAATTAATAGTAAATCAAGATATAAGCTGTGTTTACATCAATGGTTTATAATTGATGGCTGATGAATCTCACATGCCATTGCTGAGACCAGTTATGCTGTTTCTGTACTCTGTCTCTTGTTCCTTTCCATCTGTCAATTCGAATCACCCTCTACTAGCTAGAAAATATATTTAACAACTTGGAGTTGCCCAGCAATGAAGCATGAAATACACATTATTCTAAACTCAATAGTATGCCTTCATCAAGTGCTGAAGTCAGTTGTGCTAATATGGATCTATATAGTTATATTTCCTTAATAGATTGCACCTTCAATTAGACAGATTGTTGATCTTTTCTCCTCCCCATAGTGAATTGAATGGTAGCTGAAAACCAAATAAGGCAACAACACTGCAGGTGAGGTGAGAGTGACATCAAGGCAGCATTTGACCAAGTGTGGCGTCAAGAGGCCCTAGCAAAACTGGAGTCAATGGGAATCAGGGGGAAAACTCTCCACTGGTCAGAGTCATACCTAGCACAAAAGAAGATGGTTGTGATTTTTGGAGGTCAATCATCTCAGTTCCAGGGCATTTGTTTTTATTCATTCATGGAATGTGGGCTTTGCTGGCAGGGCCAGCATTTATTGCCCATCCCTAGTTGCCCTTGAGAAGGTGGTGGTGAGTTGCCATCTTGAACTGCTGAAGTCCATGTGGAGTAGGTACACCCACAGTGTTGCTAGGAGGGGAGTTCCAGGATTTTGACCCAGCAACAGTGAAAGAACGGCGATATATTTCCAGGTCAGGATGGTGAGTGACTTGGAGGGGAACTTCCAGGTGGTGGTGTTCCCAACTATCTGCTGCCCCTGCCCTTCTAGATTATAGTGGTCATGAGTTTGGAAGGTGCCTAAGGAGCCTTGGTGAATTCTTGCAGTGCATCTTGTAGATGGTACACACTGCTGCCACTGTGCGTTGGTGGTGGAGGGAGTGAATGTTTGTGAATGTGGTGCCAATCAAGTGGGCTGCTTTGTTCTGGATGGTGTCAAGCTTCTTGAGTGTTGTGGGAGCTGCACTCATCCAAGCAAGTGGGGAGTATTCCATCACACTCCTGACTTGTGCCTTGTAGATGGTGGACAGGCTTTGGGGAGACAGGAGGTGGGTTACTCATTGCACGATTCCTAGCCTCTGACCTGCGCCTTCAGTTCAGTTTCTGGTCAATGGTAGCCCCAAGGATGTTGATAGTGAGGGATTCAGTGATGGTAATGCCATTGAACATCAAGGGACGATGGTCTGCTTCCCTTTTGTTGGAGATGGTCATTGCCTGGCAATTGTGTGGCGCGAATGTTACTTGCCAGTTGTCAGCCCAAGCCTGGATATTGTCCAGGTCTTGCTGCATTTGGACATGGACTGCTTCAGTGTCTGAGGAGTCTGAACATTATGCAATCATCAGTGAACATCCCCACTTTTGACCTTATGATAGAAGGAAGGTCATTGATGAAGCAGCTGAAGATGGTTGGGTCGAGGACACTACCCTGAGGAACTCCTGCAGTGATGTCCTGGAGCTGAGATGACTGACCTCTAAAAACCACAACCATCTTCCTTTGTACTAGGTATGACTCCCAACCAGTGGAGAGTTTTCCCCCTGATTTCCATTGACTCCAGTTTTGCTAGGCTCCTTGATACCACACTCTGTCAAATGCAGCCTTGATGTAAAGGACAGTGATTCTCAATGCACCTCACATCACTGCAGGAGTTCCTCAGAGTAGTGTGCCGGGCCCAACCATCTTCAGCTGCTTCATCAATGAACTTGCTTCCATCATAAATTCAGAAGTGGGGATGTTCACTGTTAATTGCACTACTTGCAACTCCTCAGATACTGAAGCAGTTCATGTCCAAATGCAGCAAGACCTGAACAGTATCCAGGCTTGGGCTGACCAGAGGCAAGTAACATTCACCCTACACAAATGCCAGGCAATGACCATCTCCAACAAGAGAGAATCTAACCATTGCCATTTGATATTCAATGGCATTACCATTGCTGAATCCCCCGCTATAGGCCTTTGACAGTTCGGTGGACGAGCAACTGAGTTGGTTGCGCACCCGCCGAACTGGAAGTCTAAATGATGCGCTGTGACATCGGGACGCCCGCCTGACATCACCCGGCGTCATTTTACATTCGCCGACCGGAGAATTCAGCCCATAGTGTTTCACAGCACCCAAAGGTCCTTTCCCAATACTATCTTCCACCATGAGAGTTTTCTTGGTGATTCTCCCTCTAGCTTCCGCTAGATGAACCCTCCAGCCTTGTTTTAATTGCTCATGAACTCAGTCTTTAAACTGAGGGCAGAATTGTCCAGTCCTGTTGGCATCGGGCGTAATGGCAGGCGTGAGCTGCCAATATGGCGGGAAGGCCAAAAATCAATTTCACGATGTCCTCAAACCAGTTTTCAATCGTCCGCTCAGCCCATCAATGGCGGACCATGTTTCCTGCCGCCACACGTTGGGAACTTCATTGTAATACATCTGCATATCATCATAAGCCTTGCTTGCCGGAATCATCCACCTACGCTAGATCATCCGGGCACGTCAGTGTGATTGCACACCGACATGTTTCACAACAGCATTTTTAAGGCATGCACCTGGCAAGCTGACCTTCGAGGGGAACTTGGACTAACATTGCGCAGCGCTCGCAAGGATCACCCGTTAGACCTCAAGGTTGAGGCGCTGCGCATTCGGGCGAGGGCACAGGCAAGTCGCTTTTTCTGGCTGGCTGACAGTGCAGTGCCAGGGCAATGGCTGCACTGTGGCTGAGGCGAGTTGGGGCGAGTTGCGGGGGGCAAGGGCTGCACTGTGGCTGAGGCGAGTTGGGGCGAGTTGCGGGGGGCAAGGGCTGCACTGTGCCTGAGGCGAGTTGGGGCGAGTTGCAGGGGGCAAGGGCTGCACTGTGCCTGAGGCGAGTTGGGGGGGAAAAGGCTGTTGATGGTAGTGAACGAGCACGTGCAGGGTGGGCGTGGAAGGATGCAGCCAAGCCTTAGTGAAACCTTGTATAAAGTGACCATTTGTCCGCAGCTGAGACAGTCCAGACACAGCCACATTGACATGCTTGGAGTTGGGCCTCTAACTTATCCGCCCACTCAAGCAACGCAGAGGCATGAAAGTGCCACCAGATGTTCCAGGGCTTTTCACCCCTCGGGCACAGACCGCAAGATAATGAGTGTTACACTGGGCCGCAGAACAACTGGATGACTGGGCACATTGTACAATCTCCATGCAAAAGCTGGCCATGAAGCAGTCACTGTTGGAGGCACTCACTGAACCTTCCAATGTTGTCATTCAAGTACAAATCAGTCTCCCCCACGGTTCAAGCTCACAGTGCATCCTTGCAGTGCAGGTTACAAGAATGTGCGAGCCTGAGCTGAGAGCACAGCATGCAGTCCAGCGAGCCGTCACTGGTCGGTGCCAGACACCCAGGGTCTATAGATGGTATTTGTCATTCCTGCAGATGACCGATAACCAGTGTCACCTAAGACTGTGCATGTCCAGGAAACTGGTCAGTCACACCTGCCAGCTGCCACAGGATTTGGCGCCATGGGTCATGAAGGGCATCCACTGCCAGTGGCTGTGAAGATGACTACGGCGCTCAATTTTTACTCCGGTGGCTCCTTTCAGGTTCCACAGGTGACCTCTGTGGGATATCACAAGCCTCCATGCACGAGTGCATCCAGGAGGTCACAAAAGCCATCTCCATGAAGACACACAACTTTGTGCATTTCACCTGAGATCAGGAAAGTCAGGAATCAAGAGCACTGGGATTTGCCAAGATCTCAGGTTTCCCACAAGTGCAGGGTGCCATCGACTGCACTCACATGATGCTCAGATCTCCATGGCAACAAGCAGTCAACTATGCCAACTGCATGGGCTTCCACTCACTGAATGTGCAGCTGGTGTGCGGCCACCACAAACACATCCTGCAGCTCTGCGCACGGTTCCCAGGGAGTGTCTACGACCCCTACATTCTCAGTAGGTCTCAGATCCCTGACATCTTCTAGGGTCCAGAGAGGCTACAGGGTTGGCTCCTTGGGGGCAAGGGTTACCCTCAGAGGACGTGGCTGATGACACCCTTGCAGCGGTGTCAGTACAGCAGAGAGAAGGTACAATGAGGCTCATGGTGCAACTCGCAACTTGGTGGGGCAGAACATTGGGATGCTGAAAATGAGGTTCCGGTGCCTGGACTGGTCTGGTAGAGCCCAGCAATATAGCCCACAGAGGGTGTCAAGCATTGTAGTTGCCTGCTGTGCCCTTCGCAACCTGGCGCTGCAATGGCGAGAGGACTGAAGTAATGGTTGCTAAATTTGCTGACGACACAAAGATAGATAGGAAAGTAAGTTGTGAAGAGGACGTAAGGAGGCTATAAAGGGACATAGATAGGTTAAGTGAGCGGGCAAAAATCTTGCAAATGGAGTATAATGTGGGCAAATGTGAAATTGTTCATTTTGGCAGGAAGAATAAAAAAGAAGCTTATTATCTGAATGGTGAGAGATTTCAGAGCTCTGAGATCCAGAGGGATCTGGGTGTCCTAGTTCATGAATCTCAGAAGGTTAGTAGGGAGGTACAGCAGGTAATTAGGAAAGCTAATAGAATATTATCATTTATTGTGAGGGGAATTGATTACAAATGTAGGGAGGTTATGCTTCAGTTGTGCAGGGCACTGGCGAGACCACACCTGGAGTACTGTGTAGAGTATTGGTCTCCTTATTTAAAGAAAGATATAAATGCATTAGAAACAGTTCAGGGGAGGTTTACTAGACTAATACCAGGAATGGGCAGGTTGTTTTATGAGGAAAGACTAGGCTTGTATCCACTGGAATTTAAAGAGTAAGAGGCGACTTGATTGAAACCCTTAAGATCCTGAGGATTCTTGACAGGGTCACTGTGGAGAGGATGTTTCCTCTTGTGGAAGAATCTAGAACTAGGGGTCACTGTTTAAAAATAAGGGGTCATTCATTTAAAACAGAGATGAGGAGAAATGTTTTCTCTCAGAGGGTTGTGAGTCTTTGGAACTCTCTTCCTCAAAAGGAGGTGGAAGCAGAGTCTTTGAATATATTTAAGGCAGAGCTAGAGAGATTCTTGATTAACAAGGGCGTGAAAAGTCATCGAGGGTAGGCAGGAATGTGAGGTTGAGGTTAAAATCAGATCAGCCATGATCTTATTGAATGGCAGAGCAGAATCGGGGGGGGGGCGAGTGGCCTACTGCTGCTCCTAATTCGTATGAGCTGGCTGAGGAGGAGATGGAGGAGCTGTATGTCTCCTCCCATGAGGAGGACGCCGACGGGGATGAGGGTGTGGAGGTCCTCGAAGGCGATGATGACGGCGATGAGGCCCTCACACTGACTAGACAAGGCAGGTGCACTCAGGAGGCCCTCATAGCTGCTAGATTTGTGAGGGATGATGATGATATGCAGTGAGGAGACACCATAGATCCTCACATTGCGTCTGTGAATGTTCAACTCCAGTCTGGCTGATGGCAGCTCACATACTCTCTGTGATGAGGTTCCTGTCGTGGAGATGCAGCGGACGCCCATGTCCCTACATTCCATGAGGATGATGATGACATGCAGTGGGGACACTCCATAGATCCTTATGTTGCATCTGTGAATGTCTGACTCCCTGTTTGGCTGATGGCACCTCTGCGCTCTGTGAGCAGGGTCATATCATAGAGATGCAACAGGGAAACTTTAACTTCTCCTGATCCTATGCTTCCTTTGTAAGCTTAACCCTTCAGGACCACAGTGTCACTGGGCACACATGCTGATGAGATGGGGGCCAGCCGCACCTCAAAGGTGCTGAGAGCACATGGAGAAAATGATGGAACTCTGTGCCGCCGGCCCAGGACATTCTGGCAGCAATGATAAGCGCCATCAAGGTCCAGGCATCACTGATGTGATCAGTGACAGTGAAGACGCACCATCAGTGTGCTGGGAAGGTTGCACAAAGCACAGTGAAGAGACTGAGACACCTGCCTTTATCTTGTGCACAGACCAAGGTTTCACATCTGAGTGACACAAACACTGCTCATCAGAACAAGGAGCCATAGGCAGGGAGACATTCTTGGGAGTTTATATGGACAATAGTGAACATTATGTAAAAGTGATCAGCACCTGTGCCCAGGCTGTGCAGCTACAGCATCTTAAAGCTGTCATCAGCCATGGCTCAGTTAGTAGCTCTCCATCTCTGAATCATGAGATTCCAGGTTCAAGCCCCACTCCAAGGTTTGGCATAAAAATCAAGATTAAACTAAAACTGCTTGGGTGACATATAAAATACTCGAAAAGAGTTACAGCATCTTAACCTTCCCTACCCTGCCGCTACATCTTGGTGCTCCCCCGACATCCACAGCAGAGGTAGAGGCAGTCGGCCGACTGCTACGCCCTGTTTGTGATGACCTTGATGGCCATCTTCTAAAGGGCCGAGACTTGGACGGCCCTGGTCTGCTTTCAGGATCCTGCTGTGTGACAATGGCTCCCTCCTCGGTCTGTGGACCTGGATTTGCTGGGATCACAGGAAGAAGGGATTAGGATGGGTCAGACACCCCTGGGGTCACCTGGGTGGATGGCCCATTGTGTACACCTGCTGACCCTCCTCCCTATGGGTGCCTGAGGCCCCCTCACTGAAGGGGTAGTTGGAGTGAGATCGAGCTGCCCGCACCCGTCTCGCGTTGACACTTTTGAAGGCCAACAATGGCTTCAGCGATGGAGTTCAGCTCGAGCAGCAGTTCAGGACTGATGTCCTGGACCAAAGTCTCCATGGCGGCCGCCATCCTACCAGTGTTGACCTCAATGCATTGGCATGCCGGCGCTATCACCTCAGAGTGAAGGCAAACGGACTCCTCCATCGCACCTTGTGATCTGAGCGGTGCAGCGGACATCCCTTCCTGATCTTCCTAAGCTTGCCTTTGCAGCTCCAGCAACTGAGGTTTGATCGAGTGGCAGAGGCTCCTCAACTGATTCGGACTCAGTAGATTTCTGGTCTCAGGCAGTCCTCCGAGTGCTGGACACATGGGACGTCCCTGCCACCACCTGCTGTGATGTGCTCACCAGATTGTGACCCCGAGGCTACTCTAAAGCTTGGTCTCACCAAGGTGTGTGTCCCAGCACCGGTGGAGGGTGTGGGTGAGCACTGTGATGGGTGTTCAATGAGCGTTTCAGCAGATTCCTCTTCTGAGGCATCTTCAGGGCTTGAGTTAAGGCCCTGGGTAGTGGACTCCCTCAACTGTTTCCCAGATGTGCCTGTGAAAGCAAGGAGAGATAATCAGTGCATGGCAGGGGACTACGGAACAGGGGAACATACTCACAAGATAGTTGTCTGATGGGTGTTGCACTGCTCTATCCTCACCTGGTTGAGCAGCGCAGACCTCACCGTCAGCACAAGAATGATCTTCAAGAACCAGCTGGATGACTCTATTTTCAAGTCCGTGAGGACCTTGATTTCAGGCATTCCTCCACCAGCCTGGAACCTCTTCCTTTTGTTGTGTGCCAGCTTGTCCTGCATGAAGACAGATGCAGAGAGTGTAAGCAGGATGCCTGCCATGCCAGATAAGTATATCTGGCATGTGTGGGTGTTGAGCGGCCCCCTGGATGGGATGACGACAATGACGGTGTGTGAGAGAGTGAACGGTGATGTCCCTTGACCTGGCAGTGATTGAGCGCCCTGTGGATGTGCGATGAGTTTGTGAGTGTGTGAGTTCGGAGTGATGAGAAGAGTGACTCACCCCGGTGGAACGAACAAGATCATTCACGCACTTTCAGCACTGGGTGGCTGTCCTTTTTTGCAGGATGTTGGCACTGACCACCGATGCCACCTCCTCCCAAGACAGATTGGTGATGTTGTTGCCCCTCCTGCAGCTAGAGCTGGGTGGAAGACATTGCAGCGGGCCTCCACTGCATCCAAAAGGCGTTTCAGGCACGCTTCATTGAATCGTGAGTTGCAGCCTCCTTGTCTTTGGGGGCCATGTCTTCTGTGCAGTCCTGGGCTGGAAGCACTGATAGGTGCACATACAAGCTGCACTTAAAATATAGCGCCCAGCGTGAGGATGCGGTGAGGTCATGGCATGGTGTGTGAACTGGAGGCCACCCGCCAGTGAAATGGCATGTTTCCTGGGAACGCATGACTAATGAAGCGGGATTGGGACTATCCAGTGTGAAAAGCCGCCATTGCAGCCAATGGGTAAAATGCTATTTTTCCCACCCGCTACCGCAATTAATGCAAATCTGGGATGATTCTGCCCTGAGTGTGAACTCCCATATCCATTTAAGTGGTGAATGATAGAGTCAGCTTTTCCTCTTCTTAAGGTACAGGCCTGACTAACATCTATCTTTTGCTCTCCCCCTCTCAGTTGGCCACACTCTACACCAGACCAAAAAAACTGAATCTTCCCCACCTGTGATATTTCTGGACTTTATGGGGAATCCAGTAACCTGATCTCAAAATGGGCTCCTCTATCCCCGCCTCCATGGCAATAGACAAGGCATTAGCCTTGTATCCAAGTAGAAATGTTCATCTGCTATCTTTGATCATCACTGCCTTTCATCGTAGAAACAAAGGGACAGTTCCAGAGACTCTTTACAACATTATATCGATAGCACCTTTATGGGTCTTAGGAGTCATAGGATGGTCTCATTATGTATAAGAAATAGTGGTAATTATTTCTAATGTGTATATATCCAGCACCTTCCTCGCAATAAAACATCCCTTTGATCTAACAATTAAACCACCAGGTTTACTATCACTCAGGCTCTAGCATCGGCCACACGAACTCTTTAATTTAGTCTATGTTTAAAGATATAGTTCCAAACTATGATATTTTTATAAACCAAAAAATATAGTCCTAAAACATAATGGCCAGAATTTTCCGTCCCCGTTGGCGATGGGCCTCATGGTTCGGGTAAGCGGGCAATATGGCGAGAAGGCCAAAAATCAGTTTCACGACATCGTGGAATCAGTTTATGATTGTCCGCTCCTCCTGTCAATGGTGTGCCCCGTTTCCTGCCACCAGATGTCGGAAATATCATTTTAACCATCTGCATTTATCATAAGCTCTGCTCGCCAGAATCATCCCTCCACACTGGATCATCCGGGTATGCCGATGTGATCCACAACTATACATAAGCGACATGCACCTGATGAGCTGCACTTTACTCGGGACTTTGAGGTTTGTTTACCTACCTTGCTTCGGGCAGCACTCACGGTCATCAGCACCAGGTTTCACAGGCAGCACCACATCACTTTTAAGGGGGCTCATGGGCAGGTCTCTACCTACCAGACCAACTGAAAGGTGGGAGTGGCTTTTCAACAGCTGCAGGGCTAGGGCTTGCTTGGGGAAGGGGGGAGGTGGGAAATGTGGCCTCAGGCAAGGGAAGAGGCTGCATGGTGAGAGCTGTACTGGGGAAGGTGGATATCCCAGGGTGCATGTGGAGACACATGTTGATCTGTGCAAGTGGCCTCAAAATGGTGAGGGCTGAGGAGACAGTCTCCAGAGGAGATGAGACCAGTTGGAGCTGTGAGGGTGCGTGTGAGAGAGTGAGTGGTGATGTCCCTTGAGCTGACAGTGAGTGAGGTGCCAGTGAATGTGTGATGGCCTTGTGAGTGTGCAAGTTGAGATTGATGAGATGGTTGACTTACCCTGGCAGCATAGATGAGATCATTCATCCATTTTCTTCACTGGATGGCCGACCTCTTGTGTGCAGCATTGGCACTGACCACCTCTACCACCACCTCCGAAGCTGGAATGGTGAGATTGCTGGGCCTCCTGTTGCCAGAGCAAGTGTAGAAGTCATCACACAGGCCTTCACAGTGTCCAGAGGCGTCCCAGGGATGCATCACTGAATCGAGGGGCTGCACTCTTCTTGGCTTTTGGGGCCATGTCTCCACCGGAGCCGTCCTTGGCCCAAACATTGAGAAGTGTGCACGTAGCTGCAGTTTAAATATGGCGCCCTGCGTGAGGAAGCAGTAAGGTAACAGCGTGGTGGGCAAATTGGAGGCTGCTAACCAGTGAGACAGCATATTTCCTGTGGCTGCATAATTTACGAGGCGGGAAATGGAGCAACGCAGTGTGAAAACTGCCATTGCGGCGCTAGATAAAACATCCTTTTTCCCGCATCCCCAACCCCCCCCTTTCAGGCAAAGGACGTCTGGAGGACCAGAGATGGGTGTTCCTCTCATTCATACATGACTGAGCATGGAGATATTGCTCTTTGACCAGGTTGATGAGAGCCATGTGCAAGAAGCCTCCCTCTGTCACTATTCTGCTTGTCTCCACTACCCTCAAGACTCTGTCAGGAGACCGTTGCCTTGGCAGCACAGAAAGACTAACCACATGATCCCTTGTCAGCTATGACCATTCACCCAGAAAGATGGAGGTTTGGAGTCGCGAGTTGGCTGCCATCCACCAGCTGTGCCCCTTGGAGGTATCCACCTCCCACCCTCACTTCATCCCTGCCTCTGCCTGCAGCAGAAGGCAAGTGGCACAGAACAAACAGCGGCTCCACACCTTGCTGGGATCTTGATGTTATGAGACCCATGAGTCGGGAACAAACCTGCTGCGTGTGGGCTTCACCCCAGAGAGGAGAACACGACTGAGCATGGTTAACATCTTGACTCATTATTATTAGAGTGTCACTTTAGTTGGCCTTGTGTGAATTCCATTCACCTGGAAAGATGCTTCTCCCACTCTGAGGGATCTCACTTACTGTCTAATTGTGTGGCCAAGGTCACCTTTAAAAAATAGTGCGCGTCACCTTCCAGGCTCAGTCCACCTCCTTCTACCAGCCCCCGTCACCCGCCAACTTTCCCCTATTCCCATCACCCTTCACCCAGCCAATATTACCACTCCTCTCCTCTCTGTCGCCCATGGACTCATTACCCCGGACCCTATCATGATTTATCTCCACATGCTATCCCTCCCCTTAGAGCCAACAACTGTTACCATCCTCATGCCCACCCTGACCCTGCCCACTCCCGTTATCTGTGACCCTCCCCATGAAACTTTCACCTACCAAACTCTCACCCTGGACCTGTCATCCTTCAGCATCCCACTGCCCCCTCTGACTGACTGTTTCCTTCTATCACTAACACCCTGAGTTCACTCTGACCCTGCATCGACACCACTGACCCCACCCATTCCCAGACACTTTCCGCCCACTTCCATGGACACTCTCTCCCTGAACCATTCCCGGGAAACTGACCGCCCACTTCCCCAGACACTTACCCCCCCATTCCTGGAAATTCTAACCCCCCTCCCCACTCCGCCCTCCTCAGACACTTTCTCCCCTTCCCCAGACACTCTGCCCCCATTTTCTCGTGGCATTCTCCTCTACCCCCCTTCACCACTTAGCCTGCCTCTCGTGCCCAGCCTTAGCTAGGGTGATAGTTTGATACCAGCACTCGATATGAGTGAGGTTATGCGAGGTCCCCAACAAGGAGATATCAGCATCTACTGACCTCAAAGTCATGGAAGAAGTGAAGCTTGTCAAGTGCACACCACTTATACACAGTGGTAAAACTGAGCGTTCTACATTCTCGCTGGCAGGGGAACTCAATTTGGAGGGCAAATTTAATTCTGGGGAGGCCTTTTAATGAGCATGCATGAGATGCTAATGTATGCAAATGGGGTTCCCGACATTGTTCTTTAACCCGCCTTGAAAGTCGGGAGAACAAAATTCCAATAGTTTCTCCCATTGTCGGGAAACAGATTTTTTGCCTCTTGCCAAATTAAGTCCTCCACGTTTCCTGCTGCTGGCAGTATCAGATGATTCCACCCACTATGTTTTACTGGCTTCTGGTGCTCCGGTTTCTGTAGCTCTTTGAAACCCTGCTCCCAGCAGAGAGCTGTGCTCAAGGAAACTAGCTTATTTCACAGAACTACTACACATTGATAACTTTGTCCTCTTTGAGCTTGACACCTTCCCTTAAAGACATGTTTCTCATATTCTTCTGAATTGTGAAATATTCACCAAACATGTCCAATACTATATTCAGTTTCTATTTATTCTCTCCATGCATAAATATATCACTTGCTCGCCTATCTCTCGTAAAGTACTGACCTGACCTGACCTTGCCTGTTTTGTTTCCTGGGCATGTTTCGATTGCACACAATTCAAAATTTGGTTTCCATTTTCTCCATGTCTAGCCTCAAATTACCTAGAAAATTTAAACCTTCCATTTCAATTCTGCTTCTGACACCATGTATTAGTTTGTAGTCTATTTTAGCAACATCACTTTAGAAAACTGTCTGTAGCATGTCTCATGCTTTGTTCCAAAATGTCAGCTCTCATCTCAGAATGCATGCTGTTGTTTTTTTAATTATTTTTGTTGCATCTTTGAACACTAAATAGCTCTATTCAACTAAATTCGTAGCATTCCAGACGTCAGTATACACTGGAATGAATACACAAAGAGGGCAGGACATTTCTGCGTAAGTGTTATTCTATATCTTCGTTTGTCCACAGACGGCCTGTAATGTTTTTATTGTGCAGCACTCTATGCGGCCCTCATTACTTGAAGATCCCAGGCATGAACCATGGTTACGTTTTGCAGGTGTGACTCACGAATCCAGTTAGAAACCCATAGACGTCTGTACCATGTACTTGCATTCATACCAGATGTGAAAAAGCAGCACGGTGGTATGAAGGGAGCTAATGTATAGGTGGGGAGTTTGCTGCGGAATTCTTCTAAGTAGCAGGCACCTCATGTTTTCAGCACTCAGCCAGCACTAATCACACTGTTGGCTGCTGGATACATCATTAGGGCGTCAATATCATGAGTGGCTATAGCAGCACTTAAAGCTAACCTTGCTTAAAGCTAGTCTGGATTTCTTAAAGGGGTTGTGCATTTTGGATGGACCAGCTTGCTGATGATTTTTTATGAAGTTGCTCTGACCTGGGAAATATGGAAGTATGGCAAAACATAGCAGAGAGTGAGCTCCAAGGTTTTTGAATGCTGCATTGGTGACATTGGTAGAGGGATTGAAACCAAAGAAAGATGTCCTGTATCTGAAGGGGGCCAGGAGACCTCCAAACACATGCTTAGAAGCAGAAAATCGTGGTGGTCAATGTCAGGGGTCAAACGCTGAGGACCTGGATGCAGTGCTGCAAGAGGTTCAGTGACCTTACACAAGTATTGAAGGTCAGTGAGTGCAACTTCTGATGCCTCATCCTACCAATTGCACCATTCACCTCAGACACTGCTCAATTCACCAGACCCAAATCATTCACCTACCAACAACTCCCATCAATCAGGACTCATACCTGATATTCATATGCTTCACCTCAGTCCCACACAATGAGCATTGCTGCAAGCCTCATACCCCACATCTCAGAGCTTAAAAACGGTGCCAATTCAACCATAACAGCCATACCATCAAACAAAGTGCACAACACTCATTAACACATTTGCTCCATCTTATAGGGCACAATGACACAAAACCTTAGGCAGCAGGAGCTAACCGGAGGGGAACATACACGTGTGCTTCGCCAGTGCTGGTTATTATTGGGACACCCATTGCTGAGGCCATGGTGAGCACAAGGCTGAAGCCATCGAAGATAATGTTATCCTCATACCTAATCCTCCTCCTCATATCCCATCTCCCCATCATCACACACTCTCTTCTGATTTACAAGCTGCAGACGCTGTAAGTATACACATTTTACACACGCCCACTTTCTCCAATCAGATAACAAAGAGGTGCTTTCTGGCAAGGCAATAAAGGAAATTTATTTTATTCTTTCAAGGGATGTGGGCATCACTGACTAAACCAGCATTTATTGCCCATCCCTAGTTGCCCCTGAGAAGGTGGTAGTAAGCTGCCTTCTTGAACCGCTGCAGTCCATGTGGTGTAGGCACACCCACAGTGCTGTTAGGGAGGGATTTGCAGGACTTTGACCCAGCGATAATGAAGGAACAGCAATATAGTTCCAGATCAGGATGGTGTGTGACTTGGAGGGGAACTTCCAGGTGATGGTGTTCCCATGTGTCTGCTGCCCTTGTCCTTCAAGGTGATAGAGGTCACCGCTTTGGAAGGTGCTGTCGAAAGAGCCTTGGTGAGTTACTGCAGTGCATCTTGTAGATTGCACTGCTATCACTGTGCATTGATGGTGCAGCCATCTGCTCAGATACTGACACTGTATCATAGTACTGAGGCAGGATCAAGGGGCCTGCAGCCAAGGCAGAGAGCAAGGATAGCACAGGCATTGACTTGTTGGAGAGTGAGGCTGCACATGAGTTCTGCTACAGAGGACTCAGATGAGCACTTCAAAGGGGCAGCCCAGAGAAGAACACTGATAGATATGCACACCAAAATCAGGCTGCTCTCTTGCAAGGTCAGTTTGCTGCCATGCAAAGCTTAGACTGCTGCCACCATGGCTGTGGATTACAGTGCGCAATCAGACTATGTAGCATGTTGCTGCAGTCCAACAACCTGCCTTCCAACATATTAGTCAGATTACTGAGGCATCACCCAGGGAAGTGGCAGTGACTCCATAGAGCAAGGTCTTGACAGGATGGATGTGGAGAGGATGCTTCCTCTTGTGGGAGAACCTAGAACTAGGAGTTACAGTTTAACAATAAAGGGTTGCTCATTTAAGACAGAGATGAGGAAAACACCTTTCTCTCAGAGGGTCATGAGTCTTTGGAACTATTTTCCTCAAAAGGCAGTGGAAGTAGAGTCTTTGGGTATTTTTAAGGCAGAGCTAGATGGATTTTGATAAGTAAAGGGGATGAAAAGTTATCAGGGGTAGGCAGGAATGTGGAGTTGTGGTTAAAATCAGATCAGCCATGATCTTATTGAATGGCAGAGCAGGTTTGAGGGATGGAGTGGCCAGCTCCTGCTCCTAATTCATATGTCATATGTTTACATAGCCTTGCTGTCTTCTCTCAGGATGATACAATTTGTCTTTTACCCCCACCATTCAGGCTACTCTTCCTGTTGCCTGAGCCAGCCAGCCCACACTGCTGCTGCCTATGTTGAGATAATGCAATCCAAGGTTAGGCCTTCTCAGCTCAGAGCTGCTCAGTATTGTCCTCCAAGGTCATCTGCAGTCTTCTCCAATGAAAGTCAGCAGACTGCCACCAGCTATGTTGCAGGCATTGGGTGAGCACTAGGACAAACAAAGGCACACAAAAGTCAGGCACTAAGGAAATGCACAAGGCTGATTATTGTCTTTTGTACACAATATGAAATGATTTCCTACATAAATTTGGTTGTAAATATCTATTTTACAATGATTTTTACTTATGTTTTGTGGCCCCGCAGACACAGGGATGACCAGTGGCAGATGGAGGGTAAGGTGTGGGACTGTTGGTGAATGGGGAATTGGGAGTGAGGTTACAGGTATCACATTCGGATGATTTCTTAATGGACAATCTGGCCAGAAAAGGGGCTGCCTCTTCCCTGCCTTCTTTCCCTCCTCCTCCTCATGCTCCTGCTCCTGTTCCTCAGCTGCTCACTGTATCGCTGGTGGCAAGGTCTGTCCCTTCATGATGCTGAGGCTGTGCAGGATACAAAAAACAACCACAAATCTTGACACCCACTCTACCAAGTACTGCAGGGCTCCCTCAGAGCGGTCAAGGCAGGAGAAGCATTGTTTCAGCACTACAATAGTCTCCATCACATTTTGTGTGTCAGTATGGCTTTCGCTGTAGGCATCCTGTGCAAGTGCAGTAGTTTGCAGACTGAAGTTATCAGGCATGTGGTCAGTACATAGCTCTTGTAACCCAGAAGTCACTTTTTGTTTTGTCATGGTGTATCATATGCAAATGGCCCTGCAGACTGCTAAACATTAATGGCATCATGACTGCTGCCATGACCTACATGATTCACTGCGCAGCTGGGTGCTGAGGGAATGGGATCCTTTCATTTCCAGTATAGGGCAGAATTGGCATGCGGTGCCTGCAAAGCGATTGGGTGCAGTCTTTGGCACCTGCATTAGGGGAAGACTGGAATCCTAGCAAAACCGTATAGCTCACTCTAGCTGCTTCTCTCTGGCAAGAGAGAATGAAATGTAGTCAGCTCTTATTGAATAGAGGGCCTCAGTGATCTCTCTTAGGCACCACTGCATGGCAAACTGTGAGTTGTAAATAATCACTGCTTCCAGCCTGGAAGGAACCAGACACAGAAAAGTGCATGGCTACAATTAGCTTTACAAACACTGGCAAAGCCATTCTTCCCCTGTTCTGAGTTCGCAGTTGTGGCTGCAGTATGCGGCAGCTTTCAGTGAGGATATTGTTCCTCACTGAGGTCCAGGTAGTAGACTTGCTCACTGAACACCTGGGTGAATATGACACCCTGCTTAAAGCCCTTCACCCCCTTCACTTCCATCTCCTCCCTCTTCCAGCAGCTTGACTTGCTCTGCTTGACCTCTGTTCAATGACAAGCCCTACTTGATTCCAAGGGGAATGACTACTAATGAACCCATGCCTGAAAGTAATGGATTTGTGCAGAAATACAACTGTAAAATATTACAGATTCTGGAATGCTAGAAATACTCAACAGGCCAGGCAGCATCCACGGAGAGAGCGGAAAAGACAAAAAGTTATGAATCTAAATTGTTAACTCTGTTTCTCTCTCCACAGATGGTGCCTGATCTGTTGAGTGCTCCAGCATTTTCTCATTTGTACAGGAGCTTTGAAGTCAGCAAAGAGCTCCTGGGGCACCTGCTATGCAACTTCCTGTTGAGTGTTGCAACTTTAAACAACTATAGAAGACAGTGAACACTATCAGAATTGAACAATTAGCCAGAAGAAATCAGCCAGCTACTTCCCTGTAAATAGTCTACAATCGCTTTAAATGGCATTGGTGCGAGGTCTTTCCTGCTGCTGAATGCGTGTTTGGTTTTGTAAGGTTCAGAGAGGGGGTTAGCTTCAGTATTGAACTCCAAAATGGTACTGCTAGTGGCAAATCAGTGTTACATGTCAATTAACATCATGATCTGCCTGCTCTGCATACTTCTGGCAGCTGTTCACTGTGCACATGCGCTAATACCCTCATCAACATGCCATTTAGACGAGCTGCCCTAAAAGAGTGCCTGCCTGCTGTGGGCACCATTTTGCAGCTCTACGGACATTCATAGCACCCAAAAACAATCGCAAATTTCTCACCCAGATAATCCAGAAAACTGACTAGTGTGAAGAAAATGACTATTTGAATAAAATTGATCTCAATGTCAAAATTCTAAACAGCTTAGAGACAATAAGAATAACAACTTGCATTTATATATTATCTTCAATGTGTTAAACATCACAAGTTGCTTCACAAAAACATATTCAAACAAAGTTTCACACCAAACCATGTGAGATATTGGGACAGCTGGCCAAAAATTCGGTCAAAAAGGGACTTTTTAAGGAGTGTCTTGAAAAGGAAAGGGAGATGGAAAGGTTTAGGGAAGGAGTTCCAGACTCCAAGACTAGGTTTTTAGTCTCCTGAGATATACTGCTGGCCTTCCATCTCTGGATGTAGGGTTGTGAGATGACCTTATAACACATGGCAACACATCAAACAAACAGCAGCTGTCAGCAGTCTTACACTTCACCAATAGTTTGAGCAACCTATGTGAGGTAAGAAGGTGTCAGTGGAAGCTGCCCCATCTATCCCTTTTCCAGTCATGCTCCAGGTGCTGGCACCCCACCTGGCTAACCAGTAGCCTGCATGGAAGCAGCCTACCTGGTAATTTGAGCCCTCCAACAGTGCTCTTTCTAAATCTCGCACTGAAACCTGGCAGCTACAGATACACATCAGTGGATACCAGAGGCCGATTAGAGGTGGAGGCTGTTGGGGGCCAATCATCTCAGTCCTGGGACATCACTGCAGGAGTTCCTCAGGGTAGTGCCCTAGGTCCAAATGTCTTCAGTTGTTCCATCAAAGACACTTCCTCCATCATAGGGTCTGAAGTGTGGAAGCTGGCTTATGATTGGACAGTGTTTAGTACCATTCACAACTCCTCAAACACTGAAGCAGTCCATGCCTGCAAGAGGCAAGATTTGGTCAACGTTCAGACTTGGGTTGATAAGTGGCAAGTAAAATTTGCACCACACAAGTGCCAGGCAATGACCATCTCCATCGACCATCTCCCCTAGATATTCAATGGCTTTACAATTGCTGAATCTCCGGCTATCAACATTCTGGGGGTTACCACTAACCAGCGACTTAACTGGACCAGCCACATAAAAACTATGGCTACAAGATCAGGTCAGAGACTGGGAATTCTATGGCAAGTAACTCACCTCATTACCGTCCAAAGCCTGCCCACCATCTACAAAGCACAAGTCAGAAATGTGATGGAATACTCTCCATTGCCTAGATGAGTGCAGCTTCAACAACACTGGAGCTCAACACCATCC
This sequence comes from Cetorhinus maximus, assembly GCF_964194155.1. Lineage (NCBI taxonomy): Eukaryota > Metazoa > Chordata > Chondrichthyes > Lamniformes > Cetorhinidae > Cetorhinus > Cetorhinus maximus. The sequence goes on along the minus strand of NC_135889.1, from coordinate 41,229,806 downwards.
AGGACAAAGCAGCCCATTTAGTTAACACCCCATCCATGGCATTATACATTCACTCTCTCCACCACTGGCACACAGTGCCAGTGCCAGATTTCTACCATCTAGAAGGCCAAGGGCAGCTGATACAGGGAATTGCCTGCAAGCTCCCTCTAAGCTACGCATCATCCTGACTTGGAACTATATCGCCGTTCCTTCACTGTCGCTGGGTCAAAAACCTGGAACTCCCTCCCTAAAAGCACTGTGGGTGTACCTACACCACATGGACTGCAGCGGTTCAAGAAGGCAGCTCACCACGACCTTCTCAAGGGGATTAGGGAAGGACAACACATATTCATCGGCGAAGCTCAAATCCCATGAAACAATAAAAAAATCAGTGCCAGTCACAGCATTTGTGAGAGACAGTTGTTCTGTGATTGTATCCTCCATGTTTTTGAGCTCCGTTGCAGATGACTGAGAAATGCCACTTGCTCCATCATAATCAGCAGCTCCTGCAGCCAGGACAGTGATGTCAGAGATTCACTGCTGCACCTTCTCCACCGGCTGCTCATACAGACTGAAAGGATGTTGTGAAGGTTTACTGGGTCCTACATGAACTCAGGCAAACAAAGAACTGAATAAATATCTGGTTTCAATTGGGATTGAATGTTACAAGGATAAGTACAGGGTTAGATGAATAGTCATGGTAGGAGGCTTGTGTGGAACATAAATGCTGACATTGACCATTTGAGCTGAATGACCTGTTTTTGTGCTCCTTTGGAGCAATCACTGCATCTCACGCAATAATTTCAGTGCTGTCTGTGAAATTCAGGTTTTGAGTGATGGAGTTGTAAGTTTAGGTAATGGGCAGTTTTCCTCGGCTCTTTTGGGAGTGAGGAATGGATTTGGCAGTATTTTATCGATGATAAATAAATAAATGAGACAGTGACCAGAAAAGTAAGATAGTAAGTCACCTGTGGAAAAAGTCAGTTAATGGGTCAGCTGGGGATTTCTTGAATTTTATGTTCTCAGCTTCCAATAAAAAACTTTTATTTTAAGATGCCTTTGCTTACAGATAACCTATAAACCCTATAAAATGTGTTATCTATTCCCTCTGAGTAAGAACCTTCTTAACATGGTTTTTAACAATATTATCATAAAAGGAGTTACCTTACAGATTGCAAGAAGACACTATATTGCAGAATGGGCATATAATTGGCAAATGACTTGCAGCATAGGAACTGCGAGGTGTTATGGCAAGAAAAATAAGGAGGTTGCATTTTACTTAGAAAATAGGAATATAAATGGAGTAGAGGAGCAAAGCAATCTGGGAGAACAAATACATTAAACACTAAAACTGGGCCCACAGGGTAGCAAGGCCATAAAAAAGGCAAAGCAAACACTAGGATTTATTTCTAGTTGGATAGAATTGAAAATTAAACAAGTTATGCTAAACTTTTATTAAGCCTTGGTTAGACCACACCTTTTTACTTGCAAGGTTTTACTTTATCCCCCACTCCAATGTACCAGCTACCTGTAAGATCCTCTCTGGTCTCATTTTATATTGCTAGAGCTTCCACATCCTATGCACCCCATGTTTACTCTGTGGCCAGTCCTCTCCTCCTCGGTGTGAAAAACTGACCATTGGCAGGACTTTCTGTTCCAGCTGCTATCAGAACTTCACAGTGTTGTCACAGATGTAATGTTACGCAAGGTAGATAGGGGAATGACACCAGGATGTTCCTACAGACAGCCAGCACAGACATGATGGCCGAATAGCCTCCTTTTGTGCTATAACCATTGTGATTCTGTGGAGTACTCCATAAAATTCTGGGCACAATATTATAAAAAAAGATATAGGGGCTCTGGCAAAGGCACAAAACAGATTTACAATGATGCTACTAGAAACTTGGGGGTAACTTATCAAGAGAACATAAATAGGCTGGGTCATATTTCTCTTGAAAAGGGAAAGCTGAGGGGGTGACTTCTGACAGAATACAGAGAGAGAAAGTTTGTTTCCACTTGTGGGGAAGAACAAAACTAGAAGCCATTAATATAAGATAGTCACTAAGAAATCAAATGGGGAATTGAGAAGAAACTTCTTTACCCAGAGAGCGGTGAGAATGTGGAAGCCACTACCACAAGGGAATGGTTAAAGTAAATAGTATAGATGCATTTAAGGGGAGGCCAGATAAACACATGAGAAAAGGGGATAGACGGTTATGCTGATAGAGTTAGATGAGAAAAAGCAGGAGGAGACTTGAGTGGATCATAAATGCTGGCATGAATTGGTTGAGCCAAAGGGCCTGTTTCTGTGGTCTATGCCTGGTGTATTCCTATGTAACCTTGTGTATCGGTCTGAACAGCTTATTTGTAATTAATTTTGTGTCACATCACAATTTGTTTGATTTTTTCTGTTTATTAAGGAGCAGATCAAAATGATGAATGTTAATACTAGAAAATAGAACACTTTCCACATTTTGCCATCAGGCACTCCTTGCTCAGGTATAATGTAGTTAAATATAGAGTAAATCTCCCTCACCCCCTCTTCCAGCAATAGGACTCATCCACAACATTGTAAGAGCTCCCCCTACTGAAACAGGGTGATACTTTCCCTTTCTCACACCAACCATAACATGGCACGAGAAACCGAGAAACAAGATTGTTTGACCCAGTTCTACCATTCTATTGAATGATGGCTGAATTGTACCTCAACTCAAATGACCTGTTTTCAAACAGCAACCCTTGATACCCACACTTAACAAAAATCTCTCAGGTTTAGTCTCGAAGATTTAATTTCATTCAATACCCATAGCATTTTTCAGGAGAGGGTTCCAGATTTTCACTATCCTTTGCATAAAAATGCTTTCTGATTTCACTCCTGAATAACCTAGCTCTAATTTCAAAATTATGCCCCTTTGACCTGGACGCTCACATGCAGAGGAAGCATGTATCCATCCCATAAAATGCCTTCTTATTTTAATGACCTAAATCTTTTATACTCAAAGGAGCTATGGTCTATGCAACCTAACCTCATAATTTAACCTTTTAAGGCCCAGTATCATTCTGGTGAATCTGTGCTGCACTCCTTCCATGACCAATATGAGGTTTAGTGCCCAAAACTGAATGCAATACTCCAGACTAGGCCGGACCAATGCTTGGTAGAATTGAAGCATCACTCCTCATTTTTGCTTTTTAAGACTCCTGAGATAAAGGTCAATTCCCCACTAGCTTCTCCTGATACCTTTTGTAACTCTTTTGAGTACAAATTAAATAAAATAAATTAAACAAATCAGGGGACAAATTAAAAGGCAGCCCCTTAAAGGGAAACTGCAAAAACAAAAGATAAAATTGACAGGAAACTTACAAGCATTAAACTAAAATGTGATTAAAGGGGTCAATAAAGCAGCCCAGTCCCCGCGGTGCCCACCAGGCACGGAAGGCCTCGATGGTGCCGGCAGACACTGCATGCTCCCTCTCCAGGGACACCCGGCCACAAATGTAGACTTGGAAGAGGGGCAGACAGTTGGGCCGGATGACCCCCTTGATTGCCCGTTGCCTGGACCTGTTAATGGCCAGCTTGGCCAGGCCCAGGAGCAGGTTCACGAGGAGGTCCTCCTCGCTCCCCACCCCTCTCCGCACCGGCTGCCTGTAGATCAGGAGCATGGGACTGAAGTGCAAACAAAACAGTAAAAAGGCTCTTCAAATAACTAAAAAGGGGGTGAAGCCTGCAACAACTAACATATATGTGGTCCACGGACTCCACAAGGCCGCAAAAAACGCAAGCATCTTGGGAATCCGTGAACCGACACATCCTACGATTGTATGGGACTGCTGCGTGCAACACCCTGCACCCCAGGTCCCCGACTGTACCTGTACACTATCTTTTAGTAATTTTTACACATGGACGTAAAATCGCTTCGCCCTACCACAGCCCTCAGTTTCTTCCCGTTAAGAATATTTGTCTTTCCTGGATTTAAGGTGGATGGTCTCTCAATTCCCCACATTAAACATAGCTTTGTTCACTCACTTAGCTTATCTATGCTCTTCATAAATTCCTGCTCTCATCTGCTCGAATTAATCAGTATCATCTGCACAATTAGATATATAACTCTTTATTCCTTCATCCAAGCCATTAATTTAGATGGTGCAAAGTTGAGGGCTTTATCAGAGTGAGACTCTCACCTCGTCGGCTTGGGCTGGATTCAAACTCAGGCTCTAGATGTGAATCAGCTTTAAATCCTTTGCATGACCTCATGTCCCATGTTTCTTGTAGATAGATGTTTGGCCAATAGGGGGTTATAATCAGTACAAAGAACAATACAAATTATCATTTTACAGCTCTGACACCATGCATTACCTCCAAGCCTACCTCTCTCTGCTGATGTGTATAATTACATCAAAATCATCATATAATGTATGGATTGTTTCCCCTACGCTGGCAGTGATTGTGCATTATTGTCCATTAAAATCAGGCCACGGTTTTACACACATTTCCTTCCCAATTACCAACTGTATTAAATTACCTCCAGGCACATTGTCTCCGATTCCCTTCATGCTCTCATATTTTATGATGTCCAGGATATCTTCCTGAAAGATGTTAAGGGTTTGTACTGCCTCAGATCTCCTCAGTTCTCAGTTCCCTTGGAGCAATGGATCTTTAAGGCTGAGTATCAAAGGGTATGGAACTAAGGTGAGAAAATGGAGTTGCGATAAGCTCGGCCATGAGCTAATTGAATGGTGCAGCAGGCCCAAAGGACTGTGTGACCTATGTTTTATTTCTTATGTTAATATAGTCTATGAAGTATAATTTTACCCTGCAAATCAAAAGTATTTATGATTTTGCAGCTGTAAGCAGCAGTGTCATCAAAGCATTTTATATATAGCATCATCTGTGCAAAGTGAAAGGTCTCACAGTGCTTCATTAGGCATATGGAGAATGACTTTCCAAACAAGGAAAGCAGGATAAGGAGGGACAGTCACAAATTTGGTCAGAGTGCTGGGTTTTGAGGTAGTTTTGAAAGGACAGAGAGGTGAATGAAGCATATAGGATTCAGGGAGGGAAATCCATAGGGTAGGACCCCAACACCTTGAATCAGACGTCCTGAATTCCTGTATTTTGCAACAATTTGGCTAAGTAAACATCTGCCGTAATTTGAAAAATAGACTGAAAGTGTTGGAAAAACTCAGCAGGTCTGGCAGCATCTGTAGAGATTTCCAGCATCCACAATATTTTTGCTTTTATTGTGCCTGCCTTAATTTCCTCTTTGCAGGTGTTAGAATTTTTCCTTAATGGAGATGTCAATGTAACAGAGCAAAACTTACACCTATCACAAAAAACAAAACTATCATAGAATCATACAACACAGAACGTGATCATCTGACCCATCCTGCCTGTGCAGATTCTTTGAAAGAACTATCCAATTAATACTCTTTCCTGGCAGTTTTGCAAATTTATACTTTCCAAGCACATTTTTTATTCTTTCCTGGGATTTGTGCATCGCTGGCAAGGTCAACATTTGTTGCCCATCCCTAATTGCCCTTGAACTAAGTGGCTTGCTAGGCCACTTCACAGGGCAGTTAAGAGTCTACCATGTTGCTGTGGGTCTGCAGTCAGGTCAGGTAAGGATGGCAGATTCCCTAAATGGCATGAGGGAACCAGGTGAATTTTTACAACAATTGATGCTAGTTTCATAGTCACCATCACTGAGACTAGCAATTCCAGATTCATTAAATTCCACCAGCTGCTGTGGTGGCTTTGAACCCATGTCCCCAGATATTAGCCAGGGCCTACTGAATTGCTATTCCAGTGGCATTACCACCATGTCATCATTCCCCCTCCTCCCAATCCCTTTTAAAAGTTACTATTGAACCTGCTCCCAAAGCCCTTTCAGAGAGTGCATTTCTGATCATATCAATTTACTGTGTACGCAAAAATTCTCATCTCCCATCTAGTTCTTTCATCAATTACTCTGAATTTGCAAACTCTTGCTACCAACCCTCCTGTCAATGGAAACAGTTTCTGCTTATTTACCATAGGAAAACTTCTGATCATTTTTCACACTTCGATTAAATCTCCCCTTAACCTAATCTGCTCTAAGGAGAATGATCTCATCTTTTTTTAATTCTCTTCACATAATTGAAGACTCACATCCATGGTATCATTCTGCCCTTTCTCCAGGACCTTCTATCCTTCCTAAAGTGCAGCACCCAGAACTGGACATAATAGTCCAGCTGAGGCCTAACCAGTGATTTCGAAAGGTTCACTATTTTTGTTGTCTGTGCCTCTTAATCTAAGGATCTTGCATTCTTTTACCACAGTCTTATCAACTTGTCCTGCCACTAAGGACTAATACATTTTAATATTCCCAGGAAGTTTAAAACCAAAACTAAACCCTAAATAGTGCAGTGGCAGCAGTTTCTAAGTGATTTTTCTTTAAAGATATCTAATAGGTGTTGGAATCCCCTGTTGCATTATTCCACTGTTGCAGGGTGGCTGAGTTGTCCTATTAGTGAAAGAGTTGATCTGTAGACACTTCTTGGGTGGAAACATTAAGTTTATTTTACAATATACTCAGCAGCAACTACACGTGTGCTTTCAACTCCAATTCCATCTCTACACTGGCTGCTGAGGTAGCCTGCGCTACTCTCCTATTAGTTACTACAGTTACTACAGATCATGTGATCATCCCTAACAAGTATTATTCTTAAAGGTGCATTGCACACTAAATAAAGCCATAATTACTACACCTACCTACATCACTAGTAATTTATTACTGCCCATGTGGTTGAATTTTAAGTGAGAACAATCTTTTGAAATTAGGGGCTCACCTTACAGCACATGGAAAATCCCACCATTGGTCTTTCACCCATACTTTGTCCATAATCTACAAGCAAACATTGACAAATGCCACATGTTAAATGGCTTTTTCTCACAGCTGATTGTATTTTACCATTTATTACCATTTATTACCTAATTACCATTTATGGGGTGCATTAAGCAATTGCAGGAAGGTTATCAGAATTTGATCAAGATTAGTTCTGATCTATGTCATCGACCTGAAACAATGGTTGGAATCTGCCGTTCTGGAGTGGAAGTTCAGTGGTGGGAGAGGAAGTGAGTGACACTCCCGCTTGGGGGCGGGACAGCTTTTCTCACGCGATTATGCGGTGATCAGCTCATTAGGTATGCATGTGCGAGGAGCACAGTGAATCATGTGACGAGGCTGGCAGGATGTTGGCACGCCTGCCACTCCCCCTCAGCTGGACCACAGCTAGTAGGAGTGCAGGGTTGCCAGCATCATGTATGCCTGAGGTAATCTGTGAACAAATTGCAGTGATTCATCCAATCAGCGTTATTCTTCAAAGCTATCCTACCCGCCCCGAGTATTTCAGCGAATGGGACTCCCTGTAGCAAGCATCGGTCTACTTTGGCGTCCCCCCACCCCATCATAGTGAAGCCCATCCTGCAGATGAGTTCTCCTCTTATTCATACTTCCATGTATATGAAGACTGCAGCATTGACTGGAGTAATGAAAGCTATGTTCACCCGCCCTCCCTCAAAAGCTATTGGGCTTCCCTCCATCGCCTTCGAGACACATTCAAGAGACCCTTGTCTTGCCATCATAGATGTACCGCACACCCCATCATCAGCCATGATGCCTACCTGGGACCCTTGAGGTTTTAAACAGGCATATTGTTGTCCATTCCCCTCACTTCCCAGGGAGCTAATCCCTGCTTTCCTCCCTCCATCCTTACATTGTAAATAAACCTAATGTTTCCACCCAAGAAATGTCTGCAGATCAACTCTAGCAACAATACTAGCAACTCGGCCATCCTCACAACAAACCTCCACCCTGGAATTTGAGTTTCATTATGGTGAAGAGCCACAGGAAATATATTTTAAAAGCTAAAACCCACTAGGCATCTTGCTCTCTATTCGCCACTGGTAGTGACTACGCTTCTCAATAAGCGCCACCACAGTATCATTGCACATTAAAGATGTTAATCTGACTTTTATTGCCAGCAGTATAAAGCCCACAAAGTGGCATGCAGGTGGATTTACTGATGGCAATAACCCATTGCTGTCTACTGAGAGGAAAATTCAGGCCATTGATTCAGAACGGGTTTGTCATCCCTATCTATATAATTAATTTTGGACCCAGTGGCTGTGGCTTATTAACTATTACTGAGTTTTCAGATATTTTGGAATTTGAGTCATATAAAATTAAAGGAATTGTATTAACTTGAAATATTGTCAAATTCTCTAAGGCGATGAGATCTTCATTTACATGTGGCTGACTAATATAGTTCAGAAACATTTTCAAGCAATTTCTACATCAAGTGTGAGTTATGCAGAGTTTACTGATAGCACTAGACTGTCTAGACATTGCATTGGCTTTTAACTCCTAAATTATGCTTGCAGCAAAAAAAAATTGCAACTACCAGCAAAGTATTGTGAACTGTGCCTTTGCTGTTGCACTGAAATGGTTTTTGTAAGAACCATGTTAGATCATCTAGCTTAGCATGAATAATAGAAAACACTGCCATAATAATCCCTCTAGGGGTTTCTCTAACTCCTCGTTACAGCCTCCTGAAAGAGCATGAATCAAAGTAAAGTTAGCTAATCCACGGGAACCCAGCTCACTGCCAGTATGTTTCCCTGCAGCTTTCCATCATCTAGCTCCTAAGTTTTTTTTTCCCCTCTCCCTTGTTTTTGGCCTACGGACTTCTTCCAGCCTAGTTGCATGCAAGCATTAATGAAATTACAGTCTTTCATTGAGACTCACAGTTGAGTCTGTAATAGGCTACATAGATCTCTCCACCTTCTTTTGAGCCAACAAATCACATTTGTGTTCGATTAAGCTTTCAAAGGTGGTTGGAGGCCAATTGCCCACTTGTGTCAGTTTTTGTCTCATTACAACATTGATGCAATATTGTAGTGACTACCACCAGAAGCTAATAGACAAGTTATTGAAATGCAACATTGAGAGTAAAGATGTGAGATTTATCCAGAACCCATACTGGGACCTAATAGCGAGCATCAGGCTAGAAGATAGACAATCAGGCATGTTTCAAGCAAAGAGAGCAGTACGACAAGGCTGTGTTCTACATGTTACCAAAATTATTCAATATGTACACAGAACAAATACTCTGAGAATTGATATGTACTTCCAGGGTTAAAAATTGGAGGTAACAACATAAGAATCTTGGGGTACATTGACACCACAGCACTACTTGCAGATTCAGAAAAGGCGCTACAAAATATTATAGATCAAGTAAAATCTAGAAGTTTAGAACATGGATTGAGTATGAACACCATAAAAGCAAAAACAAGAGTAGTTAGATGGACTACATTAGAAGAAACTGGAGTGAAGATTGAAGTGGATGGTGTCACACTGAAACAAGTGGATAAGTTTGTTTATTTAGGACAAGTGATAACAGAAGATAGTAAATGTGATGCCAAAATTAGAAGTATAGAGATAGCCAAAAGTAATTTTGTGAAGCTGAAGGCTGTGTTAACAATAAGAAAACTCAAGCTTGTAACAAGGCAAAAAACTCAAGATACTTCATCCTATCCACTTTCCTGTATGCCTCAAGAAACTTGAGCAATAAATAAAGATCTGTGGAAGAACATAGAGGCCTTTGAAATGTGGATGCTATAACATATACTAAAAACCCAAAATACAGACCATAAGACCAATGACATTTCAAGAGCAAAAAGAACTCTAAGAAGTGACATCTAGAAAAGAAAATGTCAGTATTTCGGCCATTTGATCAGAGCGGAAAAGCTACAGAGATTTCTTCTAGAGAGCAAAGTGGAGGGCAGCAGAAAGAGGGGTCAACCTAGGTGTACTTGGATGAGGGACATTACAAAGTGGTCACAGACAAGCTACAGTGAATGTGTGAGGATGGCGCAATATAGACAGGTGTGACATACCATGACAGCAAGATTCCTGGTAGGAGTAGCCACAAGTAGCAGCATTATGGTGACTTACTGACAGAAAGTGATGGAGAAATGTAGTTTTTATCATTATCCTGAATATTGGCTCCATGCAGTCAATACATTGTTTGAACTGCTACCTGATTAAGATTACAATATCAGCTAAAATGCTTTGAAAAATGTGCAGCATCGGACTTGTCAAAAACCCAATGGAAAGTTGATATTTTCCCAAATATTTTACTTATTCCTGTAAGATACCGTAGCACCTACAGGAGTGAATATTGTCCCAAAGATTAATTTTGAAAAATGTGCTGAATAGCATATCTTAAAATACATTTCATTATGGGTTGGTTAAATCTATTGAGTTCTCCTGGGAGTATTGGGAGAGGGAATGCTGCAGTGTCGGAGGTACTGTCTTTAAGATGAGACATTAAAGCCAGACCCTGTCTGCTCCTTCGGGTCAATGCAAAAGACCTCCTCGCACTACCCAAAGAAGAGCAGTGGAGTTCTTCATCGTGTCCTAGCCAACATTTATCCCTCAAGCAACATTAATAAAACAGTGTGTCTGCTCATTACCTCAATGCTGTTTGTGGGATCTTGTTGCGCACAAAATTAGCAACAATTTTTCCTACATTACAACAGTCACTACACTTCAAAAATGTTTCGGTGACTGAAATTACTTTGGGATCTCTTGAGATCATGAAAGGTGGTTTATAAATGTATGATTGCCCTTTCATTTATTTTTTGTTTGTTCTTTTGTTCTTTCTTTCATTCTTTCATTTCAGTGAGTGCTTTTGATCAGCAAGGTGAATGATGACAGCTTCAGGGACAACAGTTTTCCATTCTGGTTACATTAGACATTCCTAGATCAGAAAGTGAATGGACTATATACAATACACAGCACCTGAAACACTTTAAGCCTAAAGCCACAACCTCAGAATAGCAGCTTCCAAGGCATTGCGGTTTGCATTTCTTCAGCAGCCTATCTATCCTGCTTTATGTGCTAAATTGTCATCAATAGCATTGCATTCATTCTTCATCCATTACAATTACTTGGATGAAGTCTGAGATGCATTTAACATACGTAGAATATAGGTTTGAATAGCAATGATCTGATGTTATCTTATCAAATCTAAGGAGAACTTTGACTCAAATCCCCTTGGAATTGAATTGAATGTCCAAGAGCGTTTTATGCAGGAAAGAATTTCAATTCCATCTTTCAGGGCTGCCAAAGATGAAAGGATAGTAATCTAGCAGTCTGTATCACTGAGTCCTAAGTACAACAAGATTTTCAAAAACTGCCATGCATACTGACAAAGAATGACTTGTCTAAAAACTCTGCATCCCATATCCTAACTTATACCAAAACCTATCCATCCCTCACCCTTATACTCACTGATCTCCATTAGCTCCTACTCCAGCACCACCCCAATTTTAAAATTCTCATCCTTGTTTTCAAATCCTTCTATGGCTTTGCTCCCCTGCATCACTGTCACCTCCCTGAGTCTGACAACCATCTAAGATATCAACACTGATCCAATTCTAGCCTCTTGCACATTACTGATATTAATTGCTCCACCATTGGTGGACATTCCTTCAGCTGCCAAGGCTCTGGAATGCCTTCTCTAAACTGCTTCACCTCTCTTTCATCCTTTAAGATGCACCTTAAAACCTTACTCTTTAAATATTTGGTCATCTGCCCTAATAACTTGGCTATGTCAAATTTTGTTTGATTATGCTCCTGTGAAGTGCTTCGGGGCATTTTAGTATTTAAAGAAATTGTATAAATGCAAATTGTTGTTGTAAACATTGATGACATAGGCCAGGATTTTCCCCTCGGCGATTTGGGGGCGGGGCCCACTCGCCGAGGGGAAAAAGATGCGGGATGACGTCAGGAGGAATCCCCGACGTCATCCCGGTCCCTTTAAATTTTTAGGAAGGCGGGCAGACAGAAATCAGCTGTCCACCCGCCGACCTGTCAATGGCCAATTGAGGCCACTGACAAGCTAATTAAAGTAATTAAAGACCTGCCCGGCCAACCTTAAGGCTGGCGGGCAGGCCAGGAGCCCCAGCGGGCTTCTGATTATTCATAAAACTTTATCCACTGGCGGGTTGAAGGTTCATGTCCGTTTTGTAAAAAATTAATAAAGTTTAATGGGTCTTTATTAACATGTCCCATCTCGTGTGAAATTGTCACATGAGGGGGACATGTTAATAATTTTTTTATGTTTCTATTTTTAACGTTTTTTCCACTGTCAGTATTCTCCCTGAGACAGGACTTTGCCTCAGGGAGAAGTGCGCTGCGCGCGAAAGAGCGCACTTTAACAGATGGGGATTCCCTCCCCACCCCCTCCCCCCTCCCCCCCGGAACAGGAAGCGCGACTTAAAATGGCAGCGGGCCCTGTTTCAGTGGCGGGGTTCGGCTGTCCGCCTGCCACCTGCCGCCAAGCCGGTGGGGCCCGCATGCCATCCAAGGGCAAGATTCTGCCCATAAAGTTGCTCTTACGTTTAACACATTGAAGGCCCTATAAACAATGAAGGAAATTTGGATCAGCCAATACTTGACTAGAAAGTAACATTACACCAACAAGACCGTGCATTTAAATAGCCCTTTAATGCAGAAAAATGGTCAACTGCTCAATATTTAAAACCTAATCAATTGCGGATTGTGGGGGGAAAGTCAGCCACAGCTGCTGCTCTTGAGCACTATCTATTGACCATCTCTGGTAGTGCATATAGTGGCACTCTCTTCTGGACTGGATTAGATTCAGCTGTGATGTTGTCACTCATGGCTAAATTGCCTGACTTTGGCTAAAGTTCACAGATGAATCAAAGTCATTTGTGGCAGGAGGCTGATACTCAGAAGGATCTGGAAGAAATCAACAAAGAAAATAGGTGCTAAAAGTATCATGGCAGCAGCTGGGGAGTGGTGAAAGTTGGATTAAACATGTACAGTGCAGAAAATGTAATGCTGCTTTCTATTTACCCCAATGAGGTACAACATTTCACCTTTCCTTTGCGCTAACAGTAATTAATTGCTGCTAATTGAATGACAGCACTACAGCTCACTAAAGGCACTAGATGACTTCATAGAGTAAAGTTTGAATAGTTTATACAGCTAGAAAACTTAAAAGAGGCTGGAAATACTCAGCAGGTCAGGCAGCAACTGTGAAGGAAGAAACAGAGCTAACATTTCAGGTCAGTGGCCTTACAACAGAACTGGAAAAGGTTAGAGATGTAACAGATAGAAAGCAAGTTTGAGGACAGAGGGCAGAATCTTCGGCTTGGTGAATGCAGACGGGCCTGCTCGCCAAGGCATAAAATGACGCGCGGTGACGCGGGTGTGCATCCCGACGTCACCTCACGTCATTCAGATTTTCAGTTTGGCTGCACACCCGCCAAACTGTCAAAGGCCTATTAAGGCCAGTTAGCTCTCAATTAAATCAATAAACTGAGCTGCCCATCCAACGTTAAGGTTGGTGGGCAGGCGAAGAGCCCAAGCGGCCTTCGCATTTTTCATGGAACCTCAACCACAGGCGAGATGAGGTTTCATGAAGGCTTTTAAAGTGTTGTAAAAATTTTAAATAAAATTAATAGACATGTCCCAGCTCCTGTGACAGTTTCACATGAGGGGACATGTTTTAAAATTTTTTTTTTCCTTTATTAAAATTTTTTGCACTTAAACTAATCTCCCTGAGGCAGCTCTGTGCTTCAGGGAGATTTCTGCCCTCTTTCGCACAGCGCTTCCGGGTGCACGTCATGCTGGGCGGGCCTTAATTGGCCCGCCCATGTAAAATGGCGGGGCGCAGGGGTTTCTCCCCATGGAAATGATGGAGGGGAATAAGATTAAAAAAGGTCTGAAAAGGGTGGAAGACAGGAGAGCTTAAATGACAAAGGGATGATGATGCAAGGCAAAAAGGGATGGAAATGGGACAAGTACATATGTCTAGAGGAGCTGTAAATGGAAATAGTAGAATCATTACCAGCAGCTGCTGTCCAAAAAAATGGTAGCAGATCTGAAATTGTGAACTCAATGTTAAACCCAGAAGGCTGTAAAATGACAAATTGAAAGATGAAGTGCTGTCCCTTGAGCTTCCATTAGGTTTTATTGAAATAGTATAAGAGGCCGCAGACAGAGAAGTCAGAGTGGGAGTGTGGTAGAGCATTAAAATGGCAAATGACTGGAAGCTCAGAGTCATGCTTGAGTATTTCCAGCATTTTCTCTTCTTAAGTTCAGATTTTCAGCATCGGTAATATTTTGCTTTAGTTTGTACAACTCATGAGGCCTTAAGCCTGCTGTAACATTGAACAAACTGCCATCTTTTGAAGAAGCTAATGCATAGTTTTCAGTTTGTTTATTGTCTGTGTGTTGTTCTATTCTAGCCAACACTTTCTATATGAGAAGGACTGAATTGGAATTTATTGTTTCTGTCTATCGTTTTACATGGGATGCTGAGTTTATCCTGCATAAGCCACTTCCGTTTGAGAAACTGTCACAGCCAGTGATTAATGCGAGTGTAATGCAGTACTGCAAAGATTTACTGACTCATAACACACTTGGAAAATATCAAGGACTCGATAGAACACTCCCTTCGCTCATAAATCACTTTATTTAACACTATCTGCAACACGAGAATTGACGCCATTCTAAGACTGAAAAGTGCAGTTCCCTCTTGTCACCTCCTCATTTATACCCATCCATTGAGATGACCACATATTACTTGGTTGACTGCAGAGCATTGATGCCATGCACCAGTTACTGACACAATTTGGCAGTGAACTACTCCAAGCTTTCTGACATGTTGTAATATCTCCCAGCATAACAGCATTGCCATCACTGAAAACCCCCATCATAAACATCCTGGGAGTTAACATTTGGCAGGAACAAACTAGACCAACCATCAAAGAAACCAAGAGCAGGTCAGGGGCTGGGAATTCTGAGGCAAACAACTCACCTCCTGACTCCCCAAAGCCTGCCCACCATTTAAGAACATAAGAATTAAGAGCAGGATTAGGCCATTTGGCCCCTCAAGCCCACCCCGCCATTCAATAAGATCATGGCTGATCTGCCCAGGCCTCAAACTCCTCTTTCATGCCAGCTCCTCATAGCCCTCAACTCCCCGATATTTCAAAAATCTACCTCCTCTTTAAATACTTTCAGTGTTCTAGCCTCCACAACTCTCTGGGTAGAGGATTCCAGACATTCACTACCCTCTGAGAGAAGAAGTTCTTTCGCATCTCTGTTTTAAATGAGCGTCCCCTTATTCTGTAACTATGTCCCCTAGTTCGAGATTCCCCCACAAGTGGAAACATCTCAACATCTACCCTGTCAAGCCCCCTCAGCATCTTGTGCATTTCAATAAGATCACCCCTCATTCTTCTATACTCTACTGAATAAAGGCCTAAACTGTTTAACCATTGTTAATGTCAACCCCTCCATCCCAGGAATCAGCCTAGTGAATCTCTTTTGAACTGCCTCAAATTCCAGTATATCCTTTCTTAATTACGGGAACCAAAACTGTACACAGCACTCCAGGTGTGGCCTCACCAACACCCTGTATAGTTTTAACAAGACTTTCCTATTTTTAAACTCCAAACCCCTAGCAATAGAGGCCAAAATACCATTTGCCTTCTTATTACTTGCTGCACCTGCATGCTAACTTTATGTTTCATGCACAAAACCACCCAGATCCCTCTGTGCTGTACTTTTTTGGAATCTCTCTCCAATTAAATAATAGTCTGCCTTTTGATTCTTCCTACCAAAGTGCATGACCTCACACTTTCCTACATTAAACTCCAGCTGCCAAGTTCCTGCCCATTTACTCAACTTCTCTATATCCCCTTGCAGATTCCTTATATACTCATCACAACATGCCCTCCTACTTATTTTTGTATCGTCAGCAAATTTGGATACATTACACTCTGCCCCCTCCTCCAAGTCATTAGTATTGACATAAATAATAGAGGCCCTAGGACTGAACCTTGTGGCACTCCACTAGTTACGCCTTTCCATCCTGAAAAAGACCCATTAATCCCGAACCTCTGGGCAAAATTTAGCCCTTGTCGGGTGGGCTCGGCGGGGGTAATCGGGAAGCTGACCGCCGCCCGCAATTGGAGCTAGACTGGACCCAGCGTGAAATGCGAGTCTCAGCATTGCCTGTGCGGGCAGGAGGGCAGGGGGAGGAGTGCGAGCAGGATGAGTGCGAACTTGGCACATGCGTGCGAGTGCGCGCTTGCAAATCTCCCCAAGACACAGAGCTGCCTCAGGGAGATGAACAGATTTTTTTAAAAAGATTTTATAAATGTTATAAAACATTTTTATGTGACTCTGTCACAAATAAAAAATTTTGAACTTCATTAATAACATGTCCCTGCTCATGTGATGCATTGCATTTGCTTTTGGAGGCTTCATCCCACCTGTGTGTGAGGTTTCCAAAAAAGCAGAAAGGCCATTTGATCTTTTCGCCTGTCCGTCAGCTGTAAGGTTGGACGGGCAGTGAAAAATTTATTTTAATTAACTTTTTAGTGGCCTTAATAGGCCTTTTAATTGTCGGCGGGTGTGTAGCTGAGTCCGGCACGCGCCTGCTAACCGAAATATCACATGAGTGCTCAATGACATCGGGATGCTTGCCCAATGTCATCGCGTGTCATTTTACACTTAGGTCAGGCATGCGCCCGCCCACAGAGCTAAAAATGTTACCCCCTGTTTTCTGTGTGTTAACCAATCCTCAATCCATGCTAAAACATTACCCCCAATACCGTGAGCTCCTATCTTGTGCAATAACCTTTTATGTGGCACCCTATCAAATGCCTTCTGGAAATCCAAATACTCTACATCTACTTGTTCCCTTTTATCAACTCTCCTTGTTATATCCTCAAAGAACTCTCGCAAATTTGTAAAACATGATTTCCCTTTCACAAAACCATGTTGACTCTGTTTGATTGATTGATTTCTAAATGTCTTGCTATTTCTTCCTTAATAGTGGAATCTAGCATTTTTCCAATGACAGATGTTAGGCTGAGTGGCCTATAGTCTCCTGCTTTTTGTCTCCCTCCCTTCCTGAACAGAGGCATCACATTAATGGTTTTCCAATCTGCTGAGACCCTCCCAGAATCCAGTGAGTTCTGGAATATTTCGACCAATGCCTCCACTATCTCTAAAGCCACTCTCTTTAGAACCCTTGGATGTAGGCCATCAGGTCCTGGTGACTTGTCTGCCTTTAGTCCCTTTAGTTTGTCAAATTCTTTGTTTCTTGTGATAGAGACTGTTACCAGATCTTTCCTCCCATTAGCTCCTTGCTTATGTGATATCTTTGGGATGTTTATAGTGTCTTCCACTGAGAAGACTGATGCAAAATATTGGTTTAAATCATCTGCCATTTCCCTGTTCCCCATTATCAATTCTCCAGTCGCATCCTCTAAGCGACCCATGCGCACTTTAGCCATTCTGTTTACAAGGTATAAGTCAAGGGTATGATGGAACACTCTCCACTTGCCTGGATGAGTATGACTCCAACAACATTCAAGAAGCTTGGCACCATCCAGGACAAAACAGCCTGCTTGATAGACACCCCAGCTACCGCCTTTACTGTTCACTCCCTCCACCACCAGTGCACAGTGCAGCAGTGTATACCACCCACAAGATGCATTGTAGCAACTCACCAAGGCTCCTTTGACAGCAGCTTCGAAACTCACAACATCTACCACCTAGAAGAATAAGAGCAGCTGATGCATGAGAACATCACTGCCTGCAAGTTCCTCTCCAAGTCACATACCATCCTGACTTGGAACTATATCTCTGCCCCTTCACTATCATTGGGACAAAATCCGGGAACTCCCTCCCAAACAGCACTGTGGTTGTCCTCCACCAGGTGAACTGCAGTTGTTCAAGAAGGCAGCTCACCAGCACCTTTGCAAAGGCATTGAGGGATGTTCAGTAAATGCGGGCCTTGCCAGCAATGCTCACTTTCCATGACAGAATAATGGAAAAGAGTGGCTCCACTCCAATGAAAGAGCACCACCATGAAAGTACAGTACCAACTGTATAGAGGAAATCTCTATGTGAATCTTATCAGTCATCTAGCAAGTACCTTGTTGCAAATGAGGAATTAGTGCTCTACAATCAAGGGTGTTCTGGGTGTTGGCGTGTGGTAATATCACTGAACCAGTAATCCAGAGGCCCAGGTTAATGCTCTGGGGACATGGGTTCAAATCTCACCACAGCAGCTGGTTTAATTTGAATTTAATTAATAAATCTGGAATATAAAGTTGGTCTCAGCAATGGAATTATCATCAATTGTCACAACTGCCCATCTGGTTTACTGATGTCCTTGAGAGAAGGAAATCTGCCACCCTTACCTGGTCTGGCCTACATGTGCCTCCAGACTCACAGCAACATGGTTGGCTCTTAACTGCCTTCTAAAGTGACCTGGTCAGCAACTCAGTTCAAGGGCAATTAGGGATGGGAAACAACTGTTGGCCTTGCCAGCGATGCCCACACCCATGAAAGAATAAGGCAAGATGAATGTGTGTATTTCTCATTTTGCACGCTTATTTTGTGGGCTTATTGAGAATGGCACAAATCAATATTGGGAACATACTATTATTAGCTTTGTGCACAATCATAGACCTTTTGCACACTCTCTTCCATTGTTGCATTCTTTTTCTTTGAAGGCATAGGGGCAGTCGAGGAGCTTGTCAGCTGTATGGAATTTCTCAGTGAGTTCAATGATCAGAGAAGCAGAGGAGAGCCTCGTCCCTCTAAAAATGTCTCATAGATTGTTTCTCTTCCTTCAAATAATATGGGCACTGTGGATTGTTGAACAATGATAGCAGCTAGATTTAACCATTGATAAGAAAAATATTTTTGTTGTTAGAGACACTTGAATATTAATTAAGTGCAAATCCTTTCTCTTCATACTGGCCTTGGGTTTGATACAAGATTCTGAATGTCCGCACAATTTATATGCATGATGTCACACTAGAGCAAAACTTGCCATGCAGTGAGTTTTATATCCAATCCAGTTGATGCCTCCTTTCCACTGGAAATGTGCTGAAGGTAGTTCCTTTTGCAAATGTAACATTTGCCATTGCTCTGCTACATGTGTGCATTGCAGGCTGTCAGGTGTGGCACATATCTCTACGGGATGGCTTGGAAGGATGCAGTGACATATAAACTTCATGCTGTCGTAACCTACGTTTCCATGGGAAGAGACATTTCTGATCCAGCATTTATATGCTGCTCATTTTGCAGCATTTATTGCCATCCCTAAATGCCTTTGAACTACAGCACAGCAGATAATAGCTTTTCATAGCAATTTTGACAAAAAGCTTGCTAGGCCTTTTCAGAGAACAGTTAAGATTGCTTTGGGTCTAGAGTATCACATAGGCCAGACCAGGTAAGGGCAGCAGGCCTCCTTCCCTAATGGGCATTAGTGAACTGGTTCTTTTTTATGAAAATCTGGTAGTTTCATGGTTTCATTACTGAGACTGCCTTTTAATTTTAATTTATAGTATTTAATTAACTGAATTTAAATTCCCCAAATTCCATGGTGGGATTTGAACTCATGGGCAGAATTTTATGTCTGGCTTGTGGGTGTGCACCTGACACGCCTGAGCCTAACATGATGCGCGATGACGCTGGGCATGTGCCCTGACGTGATCGCGCACTGGCGCGATATTTCGTTTGGCAGGTGTGCCCCAGAGTTGGCCACCGATAATTGAAAGGCCTGTTAAAGCCATTTAACAAGCTAATTAAAATCAAATTAACGCTGCCCATCCAACCTTACGGTTGGCGGGCAGGCGAAAAGGCCAAGCAGGATGAGGCCTCCTAAAACAAATAAACATTAACTGAAAACTTTACTTTTGAATTAAAAACATGTCCCACCCAGCTCATTTGACTGAGTCACATGAGGGGACATGTTTTTTTAAAGTTTTTCTGTCTTTATCAATTTTTTTAAAAAGCAGCTCTGTGCCTCAGGGAGATTAAAGCGTTCTTTTGCGTGCATGTGTGAACTACGCTCCAGGCCCGTTCTCCCTCCTCCTCCTGCCCGGACAGGTAGCGCTGAACCCTGCCATTTGTGATCCATGCAGGGCGGGCCTTAATTGGCCCGCCCCTGTGAAATCGCTCCCCGACCACCCCCGCCCGCTCCCGCCGAGCCCGCCCAACGAGGGAAGATTTCTGGCCCATGTTTCTGGATTATTAGTTAGGACCACTAAATTAGCAGTCTTGTAATATAACCGCTATGCTACCATACGTGTAAGTACAATAATCACTGGAGATCCTTATGAATAGAGCCAGGTGCTAAAAATAAAAAAACGATTTGAAGATGTAATAGTGCCTTATCCCTTTAAGAACGCTTGCCAAGTTGAGCTTGCTAGTTTCAACACTATGGACAGGGTCACCTCTCTAGGCAGCACCACTCACAGCATAAATATTGAGCTGGGATCCATCAGAACCTAATTTCCAGATATTAGTCTGAAGTGTGAATACTTTTCAAAGCTAGGTGCACTAGGACTCAGGGACATGACATTCTGGGCCTGAGCTTTCAGCTTGCACCAGCTAAGTACTGGCTCTGTTGGAGGTCTGGACCTTTGCAGAATCAAGTTTAACATGTAATGGATTGTAATGATGCTTGAACAAAAGCTTCCATGTTTTTTCCAACAAAGACTAAGAAAGCGCACATTGACTGCAATAACTCTTCTCAGTGTAAGTGGTACTGTTCAATTCACATTTAGCCTCAAAGCTTTTATCTCTTATGATTATTTTGCTGAAAATGTTTAAATTTAATTTGTTAAAGTCCTTTCTGACCTAATCTGTCATTTCCAAGCTGTCTTGTCTCTGAAAGAAAATCAATTAAAAAATAATAAGGAACATATTCTAATGTTTGTTTATAATCTGCAATAAGATTCATTTGCATGACAAATAACTCAGAAAAAAGCAGTGAATTCTTGGCAGACTTACAATACTTGGCATTAGTGAATTATGTTGCTTATTTTCCTGCTCATGTATGTGTTAATCAAAGGGAAGGATGTTACTGCTGAGAAATTTTCCACTTTTACACCAATGTCATCTTAATTATATTTGGATCAGTTACAGCATGGCTTAGATTCAAAATATATCTGCTTCCCCATTGCCCTAAGGCTGGCGAAGATTTCTTCGTATTATATACATATATAGATGTGTGTGTATGTTTGCAAATAGAGAATGCATGCATGATTTGGTTATACATAATAGATTAAATGCATATCTATATGTTTTATAATAATGAAACCATATATCTATTTTATTTGCAACCAGGTTTAAGATTTTGTTCCACATTGGATACAAAGGAAATTTTTGTCCAACGCCCATAAGCCCCAACCTCAAATAAGCTTCTCCAGCACATTAAATTGAATAGCAGATGAATTGAATAGGCATTTTGCATTGGTCTTCACTAGCGAGGATACAAGTAACATCGTGGCAATAGCTATAAGTCAGGAATTGGAAGGGAAGGAGGAACTCAAAGAAAATTACAATCACCAGGGAAGTGGTACTTAGCAAATTGTTGGAACTGCAGGCTGACAAGTCTCCAGGTCCTGATGGATTTCATCCTAGGGCCTTGAAAGAAGTGACTAGTGAGATAGTTGCTGCACTGGCTTTAATTTCCAGAACTCACTAGATTCAGAAAAAGTTCTATTAGATTGGAAAGTAGCTAATGTAACTCTTTTATTCAAAAAAGGAGGGAGGCAGAAAGCAGGAAACTATAGGCCAGTCATAGGGAAAATGTTAGAAGCTATAATTAAAGATGTTATAACAGGGCACTGAGATAAATTCAAGGCAATCAGGCAGAGTCAACATGGTTTTATGAAAGGGAAATCATGCTTAACCAATTTATTGGAGTTCTTTGAAGAAGTAACAGATGTTGTGGATAACGGGGAACTGGTGGATGCATTGTACTTAGATATTCCGAAGGCATTTGATAAGGTGCCTCATCAAAGCTTATTGCAGAAAATAAAAACTCATGGCATAGTGGGTAACATATTGACATGGATGGAAGATTGGCTAGCAAATAGGAAACAGAGAATAGGCATAAATGGGTCATGGTCTGGTTGGCAGGATGTGATGAGTGGTGTGCCACAGGGATCAGTGCTGGGACTTCAACTTTTTACAATTTATACAAATGAGTTGGATGAAGGGACCGATGATGTGGTTGCTAAATTTGCTGATGACACATGTACAGGTTGGAAAGTAAATTGTGAAGAAGACATAGGAAGGCTACAAAGTGACATGGATAGGTTAAGTGAGTGAGCAAAGATCTGGCAAATGGAGTATAATGTGGGCAAATGTCAAATCGTTCATTTCGGCAGGAAGAATAAAAAATAAGCTTATTATCTAAATGGTGAGAGATTGCAGAGCTCTGAGATTCAGAGGGATCTGGGTGTCCAAGTGCATGAATCGCAAAAGCTTTTTGTTTATTGCAAGAAGAATTGAATACTGAAGTAGGGAGGTTATGCTTCAGTTATATAGGGCATTGGTGAGACCACGTCTGGAGTACTGTGTATAGTATTGGCCTCCTTGTTTAAGGCAAGATATAAATGCATTAGAATCTGTTCAGAGAAGATTTACTAGATTAATACCTGGAACGGATGGGTTATCTTATGAGGAAAGGTTGGACAGGCTAGGCTTGTATCCGCTGGAGTTTAGAAGAATAAGCAGCAACTTGATTGACAGGGTGGATGTGGAAAGGATGTTTCCCCTTGCCGGAGAATCTAGAATTAGGGGTCACTGTTTAAAAATAAGGAGTCACCCACTTAAGACAGGGATGGGTTTTTTTTTCTCTCAGAGGGTTGTGAGACTTTGGAATTCCCTGCCTCAAAGGTGGTTGAGGCAATGTCTTTGAATATTTTTAAGGCAGAAGTAGATAGATCTTGATAAGCAAGGGGGTGAAAGGTTATCAGGGACAAGCGGGAATGTGGAGCTGAGGTTAAAATCAGATCAGCCATAATCTCATTAAATGGTGGAGCAGGCTCAAGGGGCCAAGTAGTCTACTCCTGCCCCTATTCCGTATATTCGTATGTTCCCCAAGCATATCCATTTACCACATTAACTATCCCAGTGATCCTATTGACTAACATTTTTCAAGTGTCAAATTATGGGCAGAATTTTACGTTCGTCGGTAGGGCAGGCCCGACCGACTTGGCGGTGGGCAGGCGGCCAATTGCTGCTGAAGAAACGGGCTGCGCCGCCATTTTCCACGGGCGGGCTAATTAAGGCCCGCACCATGGCTTTGCGACTCCCGTGGAGAACAGGAAAATAGTCACGGGAACGGGTGGCCTCAGGCTGCCGGTTCCAATGGGGAGCCGGCAGCCTGTTTAAAGAGTGGCCAGGCAGCTTGCTTGAGGCAGTGCACCATGGCCACTCATGGAGAGAGGGAGGGAGGACCAAGTGGATAGCAGCATGAGCAGGAGGAGGGGGGCAGGCTGCAGGAGAGGCCAGCGGGGGGCCACTGTGCCCCCGATTTTCCAATACATGCCTTGCTATCCTCCTGCAAGAGGTGGGCATCCGTCGGCACCTTCTGTATCCGGAGGATGGGAGGAGGAGGGCCCCCCATGTCACCAGCCAGGCATGGGAGGAGGTGGGTGATGCTGTAAGCGCCCATGATGATGTGCGGCGCACTGGCACACAGTGCAGGAAAAAATTCAATGATTTGCTGCGCTCTGGATGGGTGAGTACCATGTCTGTCTTGACCATTTGACCCAGGAGGCAGCCTTAGCCTTTGACCCCCCCCCACCAAGTCTTGCTGTCAATGCTACATAGAGCATCTGGTGCACGCTGGATGGGCAAATGGGTACTGACCATGCTTACACCAGCCTAGGTGATTGAGGAGAAGAAGGGTTCTCCCCTCAGCATATGTTGGTCTTTGTGGCATTTGAGTAGTCTGGGGGCAACCTGCAGGGGTGGCTGCTGGACACATACTCAGAACTCCAACACATGTCATATTGATGCTGATGAGATGGCGCAAGGGATGCTTCAAGGTGTTTTGGGCAAGTGCCATCTGCTGGCATCGGCGCCGCACCTAGTTGTGCCTCCTTGCCATGGGCGCTAAGAGCCGTGTGATATTCAAAGTGATGGACTCCAAATGTGTCCAAGGTGGCCGTTAGGGGAGGGGGTTGGGAGCAGCCAGACTATCTTCTGGGGACTGATCACCAGTAGTGTGGACAGGAGCCGCTGGAGGCCTCAGATGGGCCACTGTGGTTGGGGTGTGGCATACGCGTGCAGACTACATGAGCGATCAGCCCCAATAAATCCTCTCCTCTGTTTTGCAGGCAAAAACTCACCACAATGCCCGGGAGCACCAGAGGACTGGAGATGGGCGCGCCCTCCTGCAGTGCCTCACGCCTTTTGAAGAACAGGCCATGGAGCTGGGCAATAGTCAGGAGGCCAGGGCGGCCGAGGGCAGCGAGGCTGGGGTCCAGCGGGCAGGTATTTGAGGTCCACAGTCCCATCCACTCTGTCTGCCTACCATCCAAACCACAAATGGTTGCTACAATCATTAATGCTGAAACAATGCTCATTCACAGACTGAGACATTCTGATGTGTGGGTCATACAGAAGGGACCCTCGTCCCCTTGAGGAATCGCATCTCCACCACCTTCCAAAGTCACCTTATCCCATTTGTGACAAGTATCACCATGGTTTAACATGCCATTGGATCGCTGCTGCACAGCCAAAGACTTATTTCATCTAATGGGGTTTGGGACCTCCAGCACCCTTTCAGCCAGTGCGCCCCACATTACTCTGTCCAAAAGGTCCCCAGCACCTCAGCTGTGAACATCATGGCACTCAACTTAGATGAATGCCACCACGTTATTCATCCCTGTGCCCAGGGGAAATGTTGCCTTTCGCCAACTCGGTCTATGCCCCTCCTTACGGAATGAAGGGCAATAATGTGACCTCTCAATCTCCTGTGATTGACGGCAAATGTCGCAAGTGTTTGCGATGTTTCCTCAGCCCTGGAACTATCCAGGCCAGAATGCATCCAGGTCAGGTACCTCTGCACTCTCCTCACTCCTATGGTTCAAAACAAGCCATGAGGCATTCCTGAGGCCATCTGACCAGCCTGTCTGCATGTGCGTTTCATCAATTATAACTTCGTGAAAAACATGAACAACCCCTCTGTGTCCACATATCCCGACATTGCAAAAGTTTTCTTCAATAATCTCCTACCCGCCTTCCCGTTGGGCCCGTGCACCGACTCGAAGTTCACACGGACCCCTCAAAATCGTACACAATTGGCAAGTTAAGGGCCTTAACGAGCCCTTCAATTAATGGCGGGGGAACTGAGTGCGCCCGCCCACCGAAATATCGCGATGCCGCGCGCTGACCTCGGCACGCTCGCACGACGTCAGTGCGCGACATTTTATGCGGGCTACACCACCCGCATGTCAGCCGGAAAATTCTGGCCTATGAGTCAGAACAGTTTGACTCATCTCCACTTCGAACAAGGTTGAGACAGCCCACACTCGCTTAGATAATTGAAATAAGCAATTTTATTTATTCCTGTTAAGCTTTCAAGAAGTGGAATATAGTATAATTTGGGTTTTTGGTCTAACATAAGTGGGTGTTCTTGGAGCAGCCTAACCAATATCCAGTAAACCAGATATTGTGAAAAGGGTGGGTAACCTTGTAAACAGTAGTTAAGTAGCTCAATGCACTTCGAATGACCTGTGTGTGATAATGTTTAAATTTCTTAACAATATTAATTAGGCTTTCCTCTGGAGCAGATTTAATGAAAGATTCTGTTTAGAACAGAATCTCTCTGAGCAAGAGATTAAAACTGTCCTGATTCAGTTGTATAATGAAGCAGCCCATATATATGACCTAGAAACATGGTTACTTTGTGATTGTGAAGTGTTATCATTAGTGTTTAAACTAATAGATTATGACAAGGTTTGGAGTGGAGCCTGGAATTAGAGATTCATGCTGATCCTGAAGCCTGTGCATTTTATATATTGATATGTCATCTTCCAGCTCAGTTAGTGTTGGTGCAATTAGAGGGTTTGGTAGCCATAACAGAATGTGAAGCTACTGCTACAAACACAATGTGGTGACATACTTTGCAGCAATGCAGAGAGTGGCAGGGTGTAGGTACTGCCAAGACTATTGCTAAGAGGGTCAAGGAGAGTGTTTGAGAATAGATTAGCTGGCAACCAAAAGGGAACCCATTTGTAGCAGAGCTTTTACATTCTGTTATGGCTAATGAACCCTTTAATTGCACCAATATTAATGGATTGGGAAGTGATATTATATCATTATATGGTACACAGGCTCCAGGAACAGCATGATTTTCCAATACCAGGTGCCAGCCCAAATCTTGTTGGTATTTATTAGTTGTTGTAAACATACAAGTGGTAAGAGGGTAGTTAAAGGGCATAGAACCAACTAGGGACCAGAAAGGCAATCTTCTTGTGAAGACAGAAGGTATGGCTGGGGTACTTCGCATTTGTCTCTACTAAATAAGAGGGCGCTGCCATTATCGCGGTAAAGAATAAGGTAGTAGAGGAATTGAATGGGATAAAGATAGATAAAGAGGAGATCCTCAAAATGCTGGCAGTGCTCAAAGTAGAAAAAGCACCCAGCCTAGGTAGCATGCGTCCCAGGTTGTTCTGCAAAGTAAGAGTGGACATTGTGGAAGCTTTGGCCACAATCTTATGAATTGTCTTCAATGTAGGTGTGGCACTAGTGGGATGGAGGGCTGCAAATTTAGCTCCATATTCATAAAGGGGGGACAAACAAACCCAGCAACCACAAACCAATCAGCTTAACGTTGATAATGGGTAGAAACAATGGGTAGAATTTTCCTGGTCCCGGGCTGCTGGCCTCGGAGATGGGGGTGGCTGGGAAATTAGTAGGCAGCTGCATTGGAATGGCTGCCCAATGCAATTCTTCCACTGGGGAAGTTTCCACTGGTGAGCAGGGAGATGGATTGGCTGCCTGCTGAACAGAGGCAGGCAGCCAATCTGCATATTTAAGGCCCCAATTAGGGGCCACTTACCAGCATTAATGGAGCTTAACGCGCATCCTGCAGCCAGAGGCTCATTCTCCCAAAGTAGAGGAAAGGCCATGTCTGTGGTTCTGACAAACCATCTGGAGTGGCCTACCTGCTAGGCCCCACCGAGACTTTATTTAAAATTGCCCCCCCCCCACCGAGGGCATGTTGAGCTGCCCTCTGGATTACCTACCTCAGCACGCCCACCTCTCTCAGAGGAGCTGCCGAGGCTTAAGAGTTGCCGACTCCTGGGCTGGCAACATCAAGAGAGCAAGCACTGTACAATTAGGAAGCCGCCTCCAGGAATATCCCTGTGCCAGTCTATTGCCAGCAAGTATGAGTTTGGGACCCCATTTGGTCCGAACACCAGGGTGCCAAAGCCCATGGGAAAATTCAGTCCAATAGTCCAAGACAAAATTAACTCATAATTGGAAAAACATGGGATAGAAAACAAAATCCAACACAGAATTGTTAAAGGCAAATCATGTTTGGCTAACTTGATTGAGTTCTTTAATAAAGTAATAGAGAGGGATGATAAGGGTAGGTACAGTAGTAGTCTTGTATTTGGACTTTCAAACATTTTTTGATAAAGCACCATATGATAGACTTACTAGCACAATTGAAACCCATGGGATTAAAGAAGGCAGTGGCTTACTGGATATGAAATTAGCTAAGGGACAGAAAGCAGAAGGTATTTGTGAGCGATTGTTTTTCAGACTGGAGCAAAATGTGTAATAGTGTTCCCCAAGGATCAGGTTTGGGATCTTTTTGAAGACCTATGCTTGGTTAAACAGGGCATAACTTCAAAGTTTGCAGATGCTACAAAAATTAGGAATCTAATAAACAGTTAGGAAGATAGTAGTAGACCTCAAGAGGGCATAAAGAGATTGGTAAAATGGGCAGATACATGGTAGATGATATTTAATGCAGAGAAGTATGAAGCAAGAATGAAAAGCAACGATATAAACTAAATGGTAGCATTTCAAAGTGGGTGCAGATACAAAGACCTGGTGGTCTATGTACACAAGTCATTAAATGTGGCAGTGCAAGTTAAGAAGGCCAGAAAAGCAGTTGGGATTCTTGCCTTTACAAACAGAGACAGCGTATAAAAAAACAAGGAAGTTATGCTGAACCCTTTATAAAACACTGGGTATGCCTCAGCTGTTGTATTGTGGCCAATTCTGGCCACCACACTTTAGCAAGGATGTCAAAACCTTGGAGAGGGGGCAAAAAATGTTGCTAGAATGGCACCAGCAGGAAGAGGTTAAAATTATGTAGAGAGCCTGAAGGAGCTGGAGCTGTTCTCTTTCGGGCAGAGAAAGTTAAAAGGAGACTTGATTGAGGTGTTCAAAATCATGAAAGATTTTGATTGAATAAATAAGTGACATCTATTTCCGGTGCCAGAAGGGGGGGTAACTGAAGATAATTAGTAAAAGAATCAGAAAGAACTTTTTTTACACAACTTGTGTTCTGGAATGCACTTCTTCAAAGAGTTTTGTAAGCTGAATCAATATTAACTTTCAAAAGGGAACTGGATAAATACCTGAAAGTGGTAACTTGTAGGGCTGTGGGCGTACAGCAGAGGAGTGGGACTAATCAGAGACTTTTTTCAAAGAGCTAGCATGTGCACAAATGGTCTCCTTCTGTGCTTTATCATTCTATTACTCTAAGACCAGGAGACCAAGTACCAGGTTGAATCTAAAAAGGGCAATCTATGTGGAGATCTTAGGCTTCTGTTTACAAATTGTTGGCATTATATCAAATTGACTGTGTACTACAGTAATACAATACAAGCAAAGGCCAAAAGAGGAAATAGCAGATTCTAATCAAGTGTTTGAGAAAGAGGGAAGATAGTCAATAACAAGAAGAGAGTCCAGTTGAACAATTGGTTGGGTGGAGAAAAGGACAGCCTTGATTTTCCAAGTGATTAGGTCCAACAATGGGTATAACTGGCTGGAAAAAAGGAATGAGGATCAGTAGTTCTCGGCCTTCGCCCAATCCGTGCATTACATGCATTTCCTGCTCTGGTTTTACCGAGCACAAGCGGATCCTGCCAGAAATTGTATTATTTATGCTGATACAGCCCTGGTTGCATGTGTTAAATGTTCATCATTCCCACCCATGTGACAAGTGAACCTTTACATTTGACATTCATTGCGCTTTTATTTTGTAACATCTTTTTGAATAGTTGGAGTGGTTCAACTTTTTTTAAAAAGTTATGTGTAGCTGAAATTGAGCACAAAAATAGAAGGATCTGAAGGCAGGCATCCTTGAAGACTGTACCACCATTCAAGTTGGGATGAGTAGTCTGGATGTAAAGTCCTGAATTTAAATATTAGATACCAACAGGGATAGCTTGATAACAATATTGTGGAGACATTTATTGAAGAAGGATACAAATTAGGGTAATATTTCCTAAAGTTTTGGGTGTTAATTCTCACTACAAAACTCAAGTCTATTTGTTCAATCATTGTAGGCAACAGTTGCTTCCATCCTTTTTCTTTGAAAGTGTGGCTGATTCAAAGAAATTAGGTGCAAATAAAAGCTGGTTTTCATTGCATTTGGCTGTTTCCTATGCTTGAGGTAGAGAAAGTCAACGCACACGTACACACACAAACAGACACACACATAAAACACACAACACACACACACAATACACACACACAAACACACACAAACATAAAACACACAACACACACACTCACAATGCACACACACACACAATCACCCAACACACACACATAATACATACACACACAAACACATAAACACACACTCATACATACGAGATACGGACACACATAAAACACAACACACATGCAACACACACACTCACACGCAAACACACATACTAGAGTAAGTAAAGATAATACAGAAACAAAGTGCGCTATTTCCCTTAGAACCATTCAAATTCAGACAGAAAGTCAAAGTACCTCATCTTCCCTGGGAGATCCACATAACACCCACAGTGAAAATTACCCTTGTGAAATTCACTTAGATTCCTTTCACTGAATTTCAGAAGCCTTTTAAGCTAATGCTTCATGTTGCACTCATGAAGAAGCTAAAAGCTATAAGAGTGCATAGCTGAATCTTAAATTTTAACTAGACGTGTACTCTTACTGCAAGATTCAGATAAGGGTACATAGGGCATACAATAGACTCACCTTTGTTGAAAGTTAGCCATTATATTCACCATCACCTTAATGATATATTGATTTATATTATTAGGGACTTTATGCAAAGCATTTATGAAATCATTTTAACATTGTGTATCAGATGATATATTGGCATCTTTACCTAGTAATCAAAACATTGGTTAGACCTTAGTTTCTGAATTGCATGAATTTCTTGGAATCTCATTATTGGATTCATGTTAAAGAGATAGAATTGTCCAAGAGGAACCCCAAAGATATTGATTGAAAAGAGACTTTTTTGAAAATATTGATTCACACACATGCTCATATGCCTTTAAGGAACAGCAGCATGCCATCAATTTAAGGGAAGTATGTCATGTGATCGAACCTTAGTTTTACTTCAGCCTGCAGCAGAACACAGGCACATAGCTCTGCAGCTCTGATGTCCTCAAGCTTTCTAACCATGTATATATCTTCACATGTGCCTGTTCTTAATAAATGAATCCACAATGTGTTTGCACAATGCCTTTTGCGTGATTGGTGAAGACGTACGCAATATCCATCCTTCATTATTATTTTTAATATTTGCGAATATATGTCACCTAAATATTTTCATACTGAAACATCTAAAACAATAGTATTCTTCAATAGTTTAACAGTTCAATTAAATCCTTTATTGCAATTAGCATTATTCTTCATTGAGATTTCTTAAATTAAACTCCCAGTCATTTTTTTTTTCTAAATTCTGATAGCCAAAAAAGAATGGTAGCACAATTCGTTACCGCACTACCTTTTTGCCTTTAGGCTCAAATCCTCAGGGAAACCTAGACGCAGCCAAGGTCCTTTAATGTGCTGGCTGGAACAGTCCGAAGTGAAATCAGTTTGGTTAATCTTGGCCTAGTGAATATCAATCAACAGCACAAAGCCACTCAGGAATTGCATTAATAGGCAATCTTGTTCTGGAAGTCCATGAGGACGGCTATTCTAGCAAGTGGCTGAAACCCAACTTAGTGCAGTTAGGGCTACTTTTCTCAGCTTGATTAGGAGCAAAGTCAGCAGAGGTTAATACTCCCCATTGCATACATAAAGATGTCAAGATTTCAATTCGTATTTTGTAATATGTTTTGCTTCTAATTACCTAGGGTTGAAGTTCCGAAATTTATTCATTTTAGATCTTTTATATCATACTTGCAGCTGAGAAAAATATTCCATTATGATGAAGAGATTGTTTTTCTTGTAAATCAGCTATTTGAAATCTATCTGCTGTGAATTGTTGGTTAAGTGCTACATTTATTGATTTTCAACTTTTCAATTCAAAGTTGCGGGAGTTAGAAATCTCTACTTTGCTGCTATTTTCTTACAACAAATTGTAATTATTTAGCAGTTGCTCAAGAGCAACACACTACTATTCCCTTTGCTCCAATTTGGGTTGTATCTTCAGCTGCCTCGGCCCTATGCTCTGGAATTTCCACGCGAAACTTTTCTTCTTATCTCTCACCCCTCCCTTCAGTTGTTCTTTGAAACCCACTTCTTTGAGCAAGCTTTTGGTTACCTCCTCTAATATCTCTTTATGTGGCTTGCTTTCAAATTTTGATCTGATTTTCCCATGAAGTGCCTTAGGGCAGATTGCTACATTAAAAGTGCTTTTTAAATGCAAGTTGTTGCTGTGGATGGAATGATGTTCAGGATGTACCCACACCCCGAGAGCTGGTTTCACATTCCATGGCCGTATTTGTCCTGAATCTTTTTGGACGCTCCATGAGTCTGCACCTTGGGATTTGCAGCTGCCCAGGTGTGCGGGCATCAATTACACTGCAGAAGCTTCTTCTCACATTTCACCTCAATTGAGTACACTGAACAGTAACTGTAGCCAATGATGTGGTGATAGTGCATTCCAAAGGCCTGGGTAATAGCTGCCTGAGCTCTCAATACAGCCTCTCTGGCAACAGGTTGCACCGTAGGTGGCTTTGCAGTTTCCATTCCATTGAAAGATCTCTGCAGTTCTCCAGTCCAACTATCAGTGTCCTCCAGAATTGGTGCAATTGTTTGGAAGCTTCTGGATAGATTATCAATGACCCAACAACTTATTCCTAAATTACAACAGTGACTACACTTCAAAGATTGTGAAGTATGTATATAAATACTTTCTTTCCTTCTTCCCGTCGTCCTTCCTTTTTTTCTCAGAAAACATCCTTCTCTGAAAAGCTGGATCGTTGGGATCTGGTTCTCTGAGGAGCTGGAAAGAGAGGTAACTTCCCCTCTAATGGGAAACTTCCTGCACCGTTAGTTTAGGGGGAGATGGTGGCATAGTGGTAATGTCACTGCCCTAGTAATCCAGAGGCCCGGGCTAATTCTCTGGGGGCATGGGTTCAAATCCCACAATGGAAGCTGGTGGAATTTAAAATTCAGTGAATAAAATCTGGAATTGAAAGCCAATTCCTAGTAATGATGACCATGAAGTGATTGCCCTAAAAATCCATCTGGTTCACTAGTGTCCCTTTGGGGAAGGAAATCTGCTATTCTTACGTTTGACTCCAGAGAGGCAGCAATGTAATTCATTCTTAACTGCCCTCTGAAATGGCCCAGTAAGAGGGCAATGAGAGATGGGCAACAAATTTTGGTCCTATCAATGACATCCACATCTCGTGAAAGGGGAAAAAAAAACTTTACAGCACTTGTGCTCCTGTCCTGCTGTAAATCTAAATGTTCACAGATGATTTTTCTGGGTTAGTGAGTGTGTAAGCTAATTGCAATGATAATTCTGCTGATAAAACCAGCTAATACTTCTCACAGACATTTACAGCACAGAAGGAGGCCATTCAGCCCATCATGTCTGCACTGGTCAACAAAGATCTGACTACACTAATCCCATTTCCCAGCACTTGGCCCATAGCCCTGGAAGCTATGGCAACACAAGTGAATATCTAAATACTCCTTAAATGTTACGAGAGTTTCTGACTCAACCACCCTTTCAGACAGTCAGTTCCAGTCTCCCACCACCCTCTGGGTGAAAATATTTCTCCTCAATGCCGCTCTTAGCCTTCTATTTCTTATGGGATTATTTCATTGAGTGCTGGGAAAGGCTAATGCTTGAAGTCTGCAAGAAAATGAAAAGGGTAGTGTTACAGAAGGACACTAAGGATGCTTGTTCTAATTTAGCAGAGACATACATTTTGCTGGCTCCTGAAATGGTTGAATGAGAGCCATTATGACAGGAGTGCATACTGTGGTATTCAGGAAGGAACATTGTGAGACTAACCCCTTGCTGATTCTAACATTTCCTCTTCTCCATCTGCCACAAGCTCCAAGGTTTGGTATATTTGTATGTATCAAAGGGGGGTGGTGGAGACCTGAGATCTGTTATCGATGCTTCCCCTGCTTTCATTGGCACATGATGCGTTCTCCTGTAGGAAAAGAAATATGGATGAAAGCTATTACATTGTGGGAAGTGGCAGAAAGAGAGAAAAGTACATCATTTTTAAAAAAATTCACAGGGCGTGAGCTTCGCTGGCTAGGCCAGCATTTATTGCCCATCCGTAATTGCCCTTGAGAAGGTGGTGATGAGCTGCCTTCTTGAGCTGCTGCAGTCCATGTGGTGTAGGTACACTCACAGTGCTTTTAGGGAGGAAGTTCCAGGATTCTTCCGCAGCGACAGTGAAGGGACAGCAATATATTTCCAAGCCATGATAGCTTGGAGGGGAACTTCCAGGTGGTGGTGTTCCCATGCATCTGTTGCCCTTGTCCTTCTAGATGGTAGGGGGTTGTGAGTTTGGAAGGTGCTGCTGAAGGAGCCTTGGTGAGTTCCTGCAGTGCATCTTGTATATAGTACACACTGCTGCAACTGTGCATCAGTGGTGTAGGGAATGAATGTTGAAGGTGGTGGATGTGGTGCCAATCAAGCAGACTGCTTTGTCCTGGATGATGTTGAGTTTCTTCAGTGTTGTTGGACCAGCACTCATCCAGGCAAGTGGAGAGTATTCCATCATACTCCTGACTTCAGTACTATTTCAGGAATATTGTCAGGGCCCATAGCCTTTGCAGTATCCGATGCCTTCAGCCATTTCTTGATATCACATGGAGTGAATCGAATTGACTAAAGACTGGTATAGTAATTATAGTTTTTGATAAACATAGGACTGTAGCTTTAAGAATAATTTGATGTTGTAAGATCACATGATCTGTGTAAATCAATGAGTTAGCAGCGTGGGAAACCTTATAGAGTTAGATGCACACATGTAGCTGCTGCTGTCTTGTAAATAAATTTCAATGTTTCCACCAAGAAAAGTTGCCTGGAAAGTCAACTCTATAACAACTGGCATCAGTGATAATGGGGACCTCTGGAGGAGGCTGACATGGATGACCAACCGGCACTTCTGGCTGAAGATGGTTGCAAATGCTTTTGCCTTGTTTTTTGCATTGATGTGCTGGGCTCCTCCATCATTGAGGATGGGAATATTTGTGGATCCTCCTCCTCCAGTGAGTTGTTTAATTGTCCACCACCATTCACCACTGGATTTGGCAGGACTGCAGAGCTTAGATCTGATCCGTTGGTTGTGGGATCGCTTCGCTCTGTCCATCACTTGCTGCTTATGTTGTTTGGAACTCTAGTAGTTCTGTGCTGTAGCTTCACCAGGTTGACACCTCATTTTTAGGTAACCTGGTGCTGCTCCTGGCATGGCCTCCTGCACTCTTCATTGAACCAGGATTGTTGCCCTGGCTTGTTGGTAATGGTAGAGTGGGGGATATGCTGGGCCATGAGGTTACAGATTGTGTTCGAGTGCAATTCTGCTGCTGCTGATGGCCCCCAGCGCCTCATGGATTCCCAGTCTTTAGTTGCTAGACCTGTTCAAACTCTAACCCATTTAGCACGGCGGTAGTGCCATAGAACACGATGTGGGTGGTAGGGGGGGGTGGGGGGGGGTATCCTCAGTGTAAAGATGGGACTTCTTCTCCACAGGGACTGTGTGGTGGTCACTTTCACTGATACGTGTCATGGACAGATGCATCTGTGACAGGTAGATTGGGGAGAACGAAGTCAAGTATGTTTTTCCCTCTTGTTGGTTCCCTCACCACCTGCTGCAGACCCAGTCTAGCAGTTATGTCCTTTGGAACTCAGCCAGCTCAGTCTGTAGTGGTGCTACTGAGCCACTCTTGGTGATGAGCATTGAAGTCCCCCACCCAGAGTACATTCTGTGCCCTTGCCACCCTCAGTGCTTCCTCCAAGTGGTGGAGGAGCACTGATTCATCAGCTGAGGGAGGGCGTTACGTGGTAATCAGCAGGAGGTTTCCTTGCCCATGTTTGACCTGAATCTATGAGACTTCATGGGGTCCAGAGTCAATGTTGAGAACTCCCAGGGCAAATCCCTCTCGACTGCACACCATTGTGTCACAACATCTGGTGTCCTGTTGGTGAGACAGGACATACTTAGGGATGGAGATGGTGGTGTGTGGGACATTGTCGGTGAGGAATGATCCTGTGAGTATGATTATGTCAGACACTTGCTTGACTAGCCTGTGGAGTAGCCCACCCAATTTTAGCACAAGTAAAGAGGACTTTTCAGGGTCAACAGAGCTGGGTGTGCCATTGTCGTTTCTAATGCCTAGGTCGATGCCGGGTAGTCCATCCAGTTTTGATCCTTTATTTAGACTTCATAGCAGTTTGACACAACAGAGCGGCTTGCTAGGCCATTTAAGAGTCAGCCACATTGCTGTGGGCCAGACCAGGTAAGGAAGGCAGGTTTCCTTCCCTAAAGGACATAGTGAACCAGGTGAATTTTTACAGCATTCGACAATGGTTTCATCATCACCATAACTGAGACCAGCTTTTCAATTCCACATTTATTAATTAAATTTAAATTCCACCAGCTGCCATGGTGGGAATTGAAGCCATGTCCCCAGAATCTTAGCCTGGGCCATTACTGCCTGCCTACACACCACCATCCCACCCTCGCCCTCACCCTCATCCTCGCCCCTAACCCCTGCCTTGCAAAATAAGGAAGCATTTGGATTGGAAGCTTTCAGCAGTGGTCATACTATGGGAATTAGCTGTCGTCAAAGTTGTAAAAAAGTGAGAGACAGGTGCATTAATGTGCTCATAGCAATCTTCTTTCCTTTGGTGACAATCAACATTGAGCGGTACCCATCTTGCTCCTTCTGATGAGGTCAGTGAACCTCTTTTGGCACTCTAGCCATGTGCATGGTTCAATACTACTAGAGTTCAGTTGCTCAGGAAATTGGTTGTATTGTCAAATGTGTGCTGATTAGTCTACTTTACACTGTGAAAACTAGTGTGTCAAACAAGCTGCTGATTCTCTAACGCCCTTTCTATGTCCAGTAGCTTGTCAGACTTATTGCTAATTGGTGGGGTGCAGCACTTCCCTCCAACTTACCACAGCCTACAGCAGCACTCTTGTGCTTGGTTCATGATAATATGTGCCCTTTGCTTTCCTCTTTGTGCTGATGCCAGCCTAGCTTTCCAAAGATGCAGACAAACGTTAACATGAAATGGAACATAGAAGCATGGGAAACAACAAAAGCACATACACTCCAAGGAGGACTTTCAGTTAAGAATATATTTAAGCCATTTTATACAATACCTTAAGGCAGCTTGAATTTTAAAGACACTTAAACTGTTAGGAGCAGCCAAAACAGTCACTTGCCTTCTGCCAAGAACCTCAGAGACAGTAAACAATGCTTCAGCAGCACTCCCTTAGATTGGCTTCCTGTTGTTCCTAACCTGTCTAATTAGCCTTAGGCCTTTGAGACCTTCTCAGTGCTTAAATTTCCTGTCAGCCAGTGGGCAGTGCAGCGTCTGCTCCAATTGTGCACGTCCATTTGCTCTAAGTCGGCCCTCAATTTGCTAACGAGGGTCATCAGGAAATTTCAGCATGCTTCCCGTATTCAACTCATTTGTGGGTTGTTGCCCAGAACAGTGGAAGCCCTCAGAAAAATTTACCCTAATATCATGAATGCCATTGTAATGGAGTCTAACTCCTATCAGTAGCAGCATTGTAAATTCATTCCAAAATGAAATGTGTTAAAAATTTTGCTTAGTGATTAAAGCATAAACCCTTTTTGAAGTACCCTTTCAAGAAATTCTTCCTCCTAGATTGATGTGGCATTAAGGTTTTCCTTGTTGGAAAATATTAAAGGCCAGAATTTTGAGGTCGGTGAGCAGCCAGGAAACGGCCCGACGCCCGCGATCGGCCCCCGACTGCGATTTCACGCTGGCCAATTAAGGCCCACCAAGCATGAACGGCGGCTCCCCAATGGTCAGGAAGGGGCAGGTGGGGAGGGGGCCTGTCAGTCGCTGGGTCCAATGGCAGCCCGGCAGCCGGTTTAAAACGGGCACAGTCAGGCCCTGGAAGGCTGCCGGTGACAAAGACATCCTCAGTGTTGTCAGCAGCAGAGTAAAAATTATGGATACAACTGCGGCTGCAGATGCCAGGCGGGAGGGCAGGTCGGGCGGGCACTCGGCCTCCCCCCAGTTTTTTCTGGTGAGTGCCTCGCGGCCCTCCTGGAGGGAGCGGCTGCCAGGAGGGACACCCTTAGCCCCGGGGATTAAAAGGGGAAGTCATTGCATCTAACAAAAAGAGCATGGGAGGAGGTGGCAGTGCTGGTCAGCAGCCATGATGTGGTGCGGCGCACCTGGGGCCAGTGCCGCAGGAGGTTTAGCGACCTGCTGCTGTGCTCAGAAAGGGTGAGTACCGTGTTGGCATGGATCAGTGTGTTGAAGTGTTAAGGGCTGGCCATCCCCCTGTGGAGTTGAGGGGTGTTAAGAGTCTGACTGCCAATTGCCAATGATGCCGGAGCTGGCCAAGGGGATGAGCCCTGGCTGCTTGGGCTGAATGCGTTGTGGCTCAAGGGCCACAACTCAGATGTGCCCTGCAAGGTGCTCCTCAGGTGGGGTTGGCCAGGCTGCAATGGTGCTGCAGGTGGAGAGTGGGCTAATCAATGCTCCTCTGTCCTTTCAGGAGAAGACGGCCCATAACAGCATTGAAAGGTCACAGACTGGCAGAGGCCCCCAAACCTCCTAATCCTAACCAGATACGAGCAGGATACCATTGAGCTGAAGAGCCAGCACACACCTCAGTCAACCGGCCGCAGAGAGGCTGGGGTGTCAGACGAAGGTAAGAGTGCAGTGCACAGAGGTGAGAGTTTCAGATGATGCAAACATTCTTGTGTAGTCTCTTCATTGATGGGAGCCTCAAAACTGGATTCCCCATTGATCATTGAAAGATAATGGCGCCATGATGCAGAACTCCATTGTCTGACCAGGGTGCCTGGCATGCACAGTGACAGTGTGGTGACTTTAACTAATGACATGTTATCACTGTTCTCCCTTATGTTTGCCACCATGTACCCAATCGCAGGACCCCGAAGATCCACTTCTGATGCCAGAGGACCGCCAGGCTCCTGGTGCACCTGCATCACAGCCGCTCTCCAAACCAGGCCCCAGTGTGGATACTAGCACCTTGGTGTGCACTAGATCTTCAGCTAGAATGTCGGTGCACATTGGTGAGGGCACTTCACACTCGCTTGAGGAGCAGGCAGAGGCAGAGAGTGTCCAGGGTGCCAGCAGTCGGAGAACTGCTGGAGACCAGGATGATGCTGAGTTGAAGGCAGATGATGAGCCACTGGGGTCATCCATTAGGCGGCAGATGCTGGATGTCGAGGATCTGGCGGAGATCCATGAGAGTATTTGTGCTATGGTCTCTATTACGGAGGTGTCCATGCGGAGCATGAGTACTGCATTGACCCTCATGGCCGAGCGCACTGCCTCCTCCACTGAGAGAGTGGTGACTCTCGTGGAGAGGCAGCTCCAGGAAGGGAATCAAGGGTTCCTGAGGTTGCGCTCGGACCTGCAAGCCCTCACACAGGCACTGACCTCAGTTTGTCAGTGTCCATGTGGGAGATGGATGAGCCACCCAGTATCCCAGCTAGGTGCCTGTCCATCAGTTGTATACAGGAAGGCCCAGAGTGAGCTCAAGTTGGCACACGAGCTGCCTGTTGTCTCTGTGGGCTCCTCACAGGTTGCTCTGGATGAGGGCAGCAGCTCCTCCACCCTTTTGCCAGTAAATGTGGCACCTGATGAGGCTGCGGTGACTGGGGAGATGCCAGCCATGGAAAATGGCCACTCCCACCCAGGCGGGGCCAGCACTGGATCCACTGGCCAGAGGACGACCGCCAAGACCATCAAGGCCAACAGGGCAACAGAGTCAGCAGGTTGTCTCCAGTGCCAGTGCCAGCGAGGGGGGAGCACAAAGATGTAGAACTCACAAATGTAAGTTTAAGGCATCATGAGCACAAGAGGCACTGGTCACGGGTGACCTTCTGTTGTGCAATGTTTTGTTTATTTTAACTGGTTTGGGGTTGAAGACCAGAGAAAGTTCTGTTAATTTGTTTTGACTGTGATTTGTCATGCAATAAATTTCCTTTTGTCGTAATGGCCTGAGTATGCTCCACCTTTTTTATTTAATGCGGTGCAGGGTACACCAGTTTGTAATGCTGGATGTCGGTGGCTTGAAATT
This sequence comes from Cetorhinus maximus, assembly GCF_964194155.1. Taxonomy (NCBI): domain Eukaryota; kingdom Metazoa; phylum Chordata; class Chondrichthyes; order Lamniformes; family Cetorhinidae; genus Cetorhinus; species Cetorhinus maximus. Next base: position 41,190,196 of record NC_135889.1, on the reverse strand, counting down.
TTATTGCACAGACACTGAGTGGACTTGGGGTCAAAGGAAAGGGCCATTTCAGACATCCGGGATAGAGGCGGCATCCCTGGCATGAGGTGGTAGCACTTATTTGGCAGCCTAGCTGAAGGAGCGTTGGATCAAGGTGTCCCTGGTGTCCCTGCCTGCCTGGAGGTTACAGAGCTCAGCCTCCATGCCCTCAGTGTTCACCTCACCGTGCTCATCTTCAGACTCACTACTGGATTCATCATCTGTGGCCTGTGCAGCTGCGTCAACTCCCTCTTCCTGCAGTGGGATCCCCCTTGCCAGTGCCAGGTAGTGGAGAGTGCAGCATGCAACTACTAATCGTGACATCCGCTCTGCGGGGTATTGTAGTGCTCCCCCTGAATGGTCCAGGCATCAGAAACGAGTCTTCAGAAGACCTATTGTTCTCTCTATCACCGCCCTTGTGGAGGAATGGCTCCTGTTATATTGCTGCTCTGCCTCTGTCCTTGAGTGGCAGAGAGGTGTAATGAGCCACCTTCTGAGGGGATAGCCCTTGTCACCCAGCAGCCATCCATCAAGCCAGGCTGGAGCACTGAAGACCCCCGGCACCTGGGAGTGTCTCAGGATGTACGCGTGATGGGAGCTGCCTGGGTACCTTGCACAGACTTGCAGAATCTGCATCCTGTGATCACACACTATCTGCATGTTCATGGAGTGGAAGCCCTTCCTGTTGACGAAGGCACCGGGCTCACCTATTGGTGCCTTGATGGCCACATCTGTGCAGACTATTGCACCCTGGACACGGGGGAAGCCAGCAATGGCCGCGAAGCCTCTGGCTCACTGTGTCTGGCTGGTCTTATCCATATGGAAATGAATAAAAGTCAATACCCGCCTGAACAAAGCTACTGTCACCAGCTTGGCACAACTGTGGACAGTTGATTGTGAGACTCCACACAGATCCCCCACTGAGCCCTGGAAAGAGCTGGAGGCATAGAAGTTGAAAGCCACCATGACCTTCAGAGCCACTAACATGGGGTGTCCACCCACACAGTTGGAGCTGATCTCAGGCCCAACAATCCGACAGATGAAGGTCACTGTCTCCCTGGAGAAGTGGAGCCTCCTTCATCATTGCATCTTGGACGTATTGAGGTAGCTGCATCACTGCTTGTAAACCCTGGCAGCAGGATAGTGGTGTCTTCTGTGGCCCCTCCCCTGTGCCTGCGCTTCTCCTCCCACAGGTCGCTCCCCTGGAAGCTGCACTGGGACACCTGACCTCTTCTCCCTTCTGCCCCTCTCTTCCTCCTTAGAGGAGGTGCCTCCAGCAGAGACCACAATCCCCATTATCAGGGTAACAGAAGATTATCTGATACCTGGAAGAGTCCACACGGTCTTAATTCTCCAGGTCCTTAGAGATACCAAGTAGTCCTGAAATAAAGCCTGGAAACGCTAACAATGAAGCCCTGAACAGAGATGAAAATGCCATATACCAATAGGTCACCAGCAGCAAACTATCTACCAAACTCCTCGCTACTCACACTGGCAATGCTGCTGACCGTTTTTATCCCGCCCTTGGATGAGGTTTTTGAAATTGTCGGCTGTCCGCCTGCCCATTTTTCCTGTGCGATGAGCGTGAAATCACACGGGCCTCTTAATTAATGGGCAGGCACGGCTCTGGCACCCGCGTGCACTCGCCGAGCGAAACATTGCGCAAGTGTGCGATGGCGTCGGGACACTCACCCAACCTCACTATTTTACACTCGAGCATGTTGGGCGTGTGGCCGCATTCTGAGTGAAAAATTCTGCCCAAAGCCTTGCAGTAAAATTCTTGTGATGGAGAATCCCAGAGGCTATCCTGGCATACACAAATATCTCTGTTGCATTTTAAAGTTAACTACCATGGGTTTCAGGGGGAATTATTATTTGAAATGTGGATTAGTGAGAAGTGCAGTTTCTTTCATTTATCATAGATTGTTCTATTGTTCTTTCATGTTTCACAGTTCTGCTACTTACTCAAAGACTTCAAGCAAAACAAAACTGATCCCAGATCAGAGAGGCACAATATTTGAAAGCAATACTTTGCAGTCATTTTAAATAGATGGGATGATGGAACAATCAATTGTGAGGTTAAATGATCCAGAAAATTATTATAAAGTCATGAAAATCTGTTACTGCAATGAACATAGTCATTTGTAAAATAAGAAAAAAATATCTTGTTTAGTGCATCAGTTCTGAAAACAAATTTACGTTCAAGTTACAGAAAGCACATTCAAAATGACTTGACAATCTCTTCACAGTAAATCGCCCAGCAAGTAAGTAATTGGAATAAATATGTGGACACTGGTGTAAAGGAAACTTCATGAGATTTAGACAAAGAAAACAAATTTTAAAAAAAAGAGAAATAAATCAAGGATATTTTAAAAACCATTCTATTTTTTTCTTGACAATGGTTAATTTGATTGATAATTGTGTATGCTGGCTTGTTTAACATGATTCTTTCCAGATTTCATCCATGACAAACTGTTATTGAGATAGAACCTGATTTAATGAAAGCACAGATGGGTGGAGTTTTAATGCCCAAGACCGAATGGGTAGTTAAAAAATTGATTTTTCAATCAGAAAGAACCCAGCTTCAACACGTCGGAGCCAGTCAGAGCAGCAGCAGGGGTGGAGCGGTGCGAACCTGGGGCTGAATGACATCTGCGCAATTTCTCATTAAAAGCATGAGGGGTCAAGGCCCAGATCGAACCAGTCGGAGCAGCAGCTAATCCCAACTGGAACCCCGCCAGAATTCGAAAATGCTGATGAAGCAGAGAGCCGATGGGTAGGTAGTGGGTAAGTTGTTTATCTCCACTTTAAAGCTGCATTAAGAAAAGATAAGAGCTTTTTTTTTAAAAAAAGAAAGAAACTTAAATAATTTCCTACTTGACTTAAATTTAGGGTAAGAGAATTTTAAGTAAAGGTATGGCAGGAAGCTCAGCCCCCTGTGTTGCATGGCCTGCAGTATGTGGGAAGTCTTAGATGCTCCTGGTAGTCTGGATGACCACATCTGCAGGAAGTGTCACCAGTTTGACCAGCTTGGGCGTTGGGTTCCAGAGCTTGAGTGTTGGCTGGAGGCACAGCAGTGCATCCGCGAGGCTCAGAGATAGGTGGATAGCACATTTTTAGGCGTGGTCACCCCACAGCTTAAGGAAGTGCAGTCAGAGAAGGAATAGGTGACCACCAGCCAGAAGAAGGGAGGTAGGCAGGCAGTGAGGTAAGCCCCAGAATGCATCTCACTCAAGAGCAGTTTTTCCATGTTGGATAACGGTGAGAGTGATGGTTCCTCTGGGGAGTGCAGCCAGAGCCTAGCTGCACAAAGGGGGAGGAGAAAGAGAGGAAGAGTGTATTAATCTGAGGTGCAATACAATTAAAAGGATGTGAGCAGATTGACCAGCGACTGTATTACCCAACTGCTGTGTAGCGCAGGCTACAATGTTAAGTGTTAGTCTAGAGTAGGGTCTGGTTGGAGAAGCACACATCATGTTAGTGCTCTGTTGTCTGTGTAAATAAAAAGCATGTGCTGCATTTCATATTGGTCTCTGCGTCTGCACTATATTGTTATCAATTCACTTGCCAACAGATAAGTATGCAAACAAGTTCGCAAGCAGAGCAACCCCACAGTAGAATATAACAAGTGGCAATGAGGTAAAACACGACCAGTCGACGGCACCAAGGAAAGCCACGAAAACGCAACTAAAGTGAATCAGCCGTGCCCTGCAGATCGATTGTAAGTACAGCCCTCACCATAGTCATCAAAGTTATCTCCCTGCACAATGCACAATTTGGCCACAGCAAACTGTTTGATCAGATCACCGATGACTGGTCACATTATATTGAACGCTTTGTGATTTACTTTTTGGCCAGCGATGTATTGGGGGAGGAAAAGAGGTAAGCAATCCTCTTATCGATGTGTGGCAGTAAGCAAATGGCCTAATTCGTAGTCTAATAGCACCCAACACCCCAGACTCCAAGAGCTTTGATGAGTTGGTGAATCTTGTGAAAAACCACTTTCAGCCGAAATCCTCGATAACAAAGCAGCGTTTTAAATTTAATTTGAGGCGTCACGCCCCTGGAGAGACAGCCGTTTGCTATGTAGCAGCCTTAAAACAACTGACAGAGCACTGTGAGTTCAGCATGTCAATTAATGACATGTTAAGAGACCGAGTAGTGTGTGGGATTAACGAAGATGCTATTCAAAAAAGGTTGTTGTCAGAAACGAGTTTAGACTTCAGCAAGGCTCTGGAGTTGGCGCTCGCAATGGAGACCGCAGTTAGGGACTCAGAAGCAATCAAGGGAGCACAAAATGGCGCCGTCCTTCACATTGGGAGGGAGGCACTGGCTGGAAATGGCGCAGAAGCGCAGGACTCTGTGGAAAGGCAGGAAACAACCAGCATTAACAGACCAGCAAAAAGCAATGGCTTAACAGATAAAAATTTTATTAATAATGGCAGAAAAGGAATTAGGCGGCCTACAAAAGTAAATGGCAAATCTGTTAGAATGGAATTAGACACGGGAGCTTCCACTGCAGTAAAAGGAGAGTATGCCTTCAGATATTTGAATAATGTTGAACATCAATTAAGCTTGGAACAAACAGCTACGAAGCTAAAAACATATATGAATGAAGATATTCAAGTAAAAAGCATAAACAGAGTAATTGCCCTTTATGGAAGCCAATTGGCAAAACTATCAGTGTTGGTATTGAGAGGCAGAGGGCCAAGCCTTCTAGGTCGAAATTGGCTAAGAGAAACCAACCTTGATTGGCCACTGAGATTCCAAAAGGAAGCTGGAAGTGTTCCTGTTTTGAAAAGGACTGTATGAAGACTCAACAACCTGAAGAAATGCAGGCTGTCTTAAACCAAAACCTGTAAGAACAGCAGAGGGAACTCGAATATACCCTATTTGATGACAGAGTTTGAGACAAAGTGAGCAAACCTCATGGGAAAAAGAAAACCTGTTGAAAGACCTTCACACACTACAGGATTCCCTCAGGTCAAAGTTTGTACCTCTGGAAAAGTATGAAGAGAAACAAATAATTCAGCACTTCTCTGAACAAACTGAAGAGTCAGTTGGCAGAGAAGCCACAACAAAGTTCAATTTTCCAGGATTCAGCAAACAAATACACAAAAGGGATGGAAGAGCTGAAGAATCAGCTAAATTAAGACAAAGAGGCTTTGGAAGTAAAGGTCGCAGACTTTCCCAAGAAGCAGACAGATAATGACATTTTGGGAGACTCAATCACTGAGCTCAGATAAGTTGAGCTTGCATCTGAGAGAAGTCTGGCCAATCGTGAAGTCAAAAAGAAGGCCGAGATTAAAGGGGAGTGGCCAAGTAGACCCTGGGTATGGTTACACACTGACTACATTGGCCCCTTCCTGGGAACAATGTTTGTGCTCATTGTTGATACCCATTTAAAATAGTTGGATGTATATGAGGTGAAGTACCAATGTCAACTGCTACAATTAAGGAACTACATCAGAGTTTTGCCTTTCACAGACTATGAGAAGTAGTCATTTTCAATAATGGCACGGCATTTACGAGTGCTGAGTTTCAACAGTTTATCAGCCTCAATGTTATCACTCATGTAAAAACTGCGCTGTACCACCCTTCCTCAAACGGATTAGCCGAAAGGGCGGTTCAAACGTTTAATGCAGGGATGAGAAAGCTAACTGGCGATTCCTTGGCAACCAAGCTAGCACGCTTTCTTCTTCATTACAGGACTACCCCTCACACAACAACAGGTGTCACACTTGCGGAGTTATTGTTGAAACGCCATCTCAGGATGAGATTGAGTTTAATAATGCTGAATTTAGAGGGGAAGGTGGAAAGGAATCAGGGAAGCAAGAAAACCAGACATGACTGGCATAGTCACGGGAGGAAACTTACCATAGGAGAGACGGTATATGTGAAGAACTTCGAAGTGGTTACCGGGTTAAATAAGTGCGGTTACTGGACCTCTATCTTACCATGTGGAGGTGGATGCGCGGATCATCTGGAAATGTGGCCATTTAAGGAAAGGGGAGACAAATCACTAAGATTTGGTTCCAACAGTGACCATGATTGGGTCTGCATTTCCTGTTGAGGATACTCAACCCAGGACTGACATGCCTGATGTTCCTGTAAGAGTTGAGGATGCAGAACTGCAAGTGCCCACTGAAGCACCTGATGTTCAGGCAACTCTGGAAAAGGAGGTTCCTGGCAAAGAATATAAAGTTGTGGAGCTCCGGTGTTCCACACGTACCAGGAAACAATCTAAAAAACTGAAATTGGAAATTCTTTACCTAGTGTAAATATTATGTTGTTTTGAGAAATATATACTTGTGTATATATATGTAATTTGTGTAGCCGAGTTGAAGGGGGAGGAATGTAGTAATTATGGTTTTATTTAGTCTATAATGTACCTCTTTAAGAATAATACTCGTTAGGGAAGATCACATGATCTGTTGTAACCAATAGGAGAGTAGCACGGGCTACATCAGCATACAGTGTAGAAATGGAGTTGGAGTTGAAAGCACACATGTAGTTGCTGCTGAGTACATTGTAAATAAACTTAATGGGCAGAATTTTGTCCTCGTCAGTTGGGCTCGATGGTGGCGGGCGGGAGTGTTCGGGAAGCCGACTACCGTCGGATTGCGATTCCATTCTGGCAGGCCAATTAAGGCACGCCCAGCTTGAAACACGTGCTTCAGCGCTCAGCGCTGCCTGTGTGGCGGGGGGAGGAGGGCGAGCGTGCAAGTTCGCGCATGCGTGTGGGCACACGCTGGAAAAGCATAAGATATGAAAAGTTAAAAATAAAGTATTTTAAGATGTTGGAAAACATGTCTCCTCATGTTTCTACGTGAGCAGGGACATGTTAGAAATTAGTATGAAAATTTGTTTTTCTTTAATGACGGGTCGAAATCTCATCCCACTCGTGGATGAGGTTTTGCTAAAAATGCAAATGCCACTTGGCCTTTTTGTCAAATGAAAAATTTAAATCAATGACATTGTTAATGGCCTTAATAGGCCTTTTAATTGTTGACAGGCGCGCTGCCAACTCCCGTGTGTGTCACCGACCAAAATATCGCGCGAGTGTGTGATAATGTCGGGACGCTCACCCAACATCATCGCGCATTATTTTATGCTCATTCGGGTCTGGGGCATGCCCACCCGATGAATGAAAAATTCTGCCCAATGTTTCCACCCAAAAAGTGCCTGCAAATCAACCCTATTATTAATAATACAACTTGGCCACCCTACAACACCTGTCTGACTGGGTTCCCACAGGTACAAAGTACCATCGATTGTCCAAGCATATCACTCTAAGCACCACCATAGGATCATTCTTTATACCACAAGGGGATATTCTAACATCGATGAACAACTGATGTGTAATCACAGTAAAAGGACCATGCGGTGTCTGTATAAGTTCCCTGGGAGCTGTCATGGAGCCTTCATACTGTGAGAGTCCAATATTCTGGATTTTTCATTCCAGGAAACAGACTTAAGGGTTTACTTGTAGGTGATAATAGATAACCTCTTCAAACTTGACTCATGACACCTGTGCAACACCCACCATGAGGCACAGGAGCATCAGAACCAGAGCCACATGACCACCAAGTGCGCCATCGAGTAAGTCATCAAAGTGTTGAAAATGCCAGGATAGGCCTGGAGGGGTTTTTCAGGATTCACCAGCCAGGGTGTCCAGGAAGATAATGCTGCATCCTGCACAGCAGCAGGAAGTAGGTGAAAGAGAATGAAAAGGCTCATCACCCATCATTGGATAAGAAGGACATAGAGGAGGAGGAGCAGGAGGAGGCTAAAGGTGGGGCATCAATCGCCAGACCAGCCGTGCAGATTACTATTGAGGATGCCCCAACAGTGCAAAGTTTCAACTTGTGTGGACTGACACAGGAAAGCATGACAAATGAAGTCCTTCACCTGTTTCCATGACAACCCCACCTCAACCACCTCCACTGCCCTCCACATCCCTGCACCTTGCACAAAACAATTCTTCAACCATGCATCTAACCATTGCACATCCATCCAATGGGTCCCGGCATGTATTGACATAATTTTTTATTTATTATTTCATGGGACGTGGACACTGCTGGCTGGGCCAGCATTTATTGCCCATCCCTAATTGCCCTTGAGCAGGTGGTGGTGAGCCGCCTTCTTGAACCACTGCAGTCCATGTGGTGTAGGTGTACCCAGAGTACTGTTAGGAAAGGAGTTCCAGGATTTTGACAAAGTGATAGTAAAAGTACACTGAAAAATTCCCAAGTCAGGATGGTGTTAGGCTTGGAGGGAAACTTGCAATTGGTGGTGTTCCCATGTGTCTTCTGTGCTTGTCCTTCTGGTGGTAGAGGTCGCAGATTTGGAAGGTGCTGTCAAGTGAGCTTTGGTGAGTTACTGCAGTGCATCTTGTAGATGGTACCCACTGCTGCCACGGCGTTGTTGGTGGAGGGAGCGAATGTTTGTGGGTAGGTGCCAATCAAGCGGGCTGCTTTGTCCTGGATGGTGTCGAGCTTCTTGTGTATTGTTGGAGCTACACTCATCCAGGTGAGTGCAGAGTATTCCATCACACTCCTGAGTTGTGCCTTGTAGATCATGGACAGACTTTGGGGGATCAGGAGGTGAGTTACTCACTGCAGAATTCCCAGCCTCTGACCTGCTCTTGTAGCCACAGTATTTATAAGGCTAATCCAGTTCAGTTTCTGGTGAACCCCCAGGATGTTGATAGTGGGGGATTCAGTGATGGTAATGCCATTGAATGTCGAAGGGAGATGGTTAGATTCTCTCTTGTTGGAGATGGTCATTGCCTAACATTTGTGTGATGCAAATGTTACTTGCCATTTTTCAGCCCAAGCCTGGATATTGTCAGGTCTTGCCACATTTGGACATGGACTGCTTCAGTATCTGAGGAGTCACAAATGGTGCTGAACATTGTGCAATCATCAGTGAACATCCCCACTTCTGACCTTATGATGGGAGGAAGGTCATTGATGAAGCAGCTGAAGATGGTTGAGCCTAGGACACTACCCTGAGGAACTCCTGCAGTGATATCCTGGAGCTGAGGTGATTGACCTCCAACAACCACAACCATCTTCCTTTGTGCTAGGTATGACTCCAACTAGTGGAGAGCTTTCCCCGATTCCCATTGACCCTAGTTTTGCTAGGGCGCCTTGATGCCACACTCGGTCAAATGCGGCCTTGATGTCAAGGGCGGTCACTCTCACCGCACCTCTGGAGTTCAGCTCTTTTATCCAATTTGAAGCAAGGCTGTAATGAGGTCAGACACTGAGTGGCCCTGGCGGAACACAAACAGAGAGTCAGTGAGCAGGTTATTGCTGAGTCAGTGCCGCTTGGTAGCACTGTCAATGACCCCTTCCATCACTTTGCTGATAATCGAGAGTAGTCTAGGGTGGCAAATGGCCGGGTTGGATTTTTCCTGCATTTAGTGTACAGATCTGGGCAATTTTCTACATTGCTGGTTAGATGCCAGTGTTGTAGCTGCACTGGGACAGCTTGGCTAGGGGTGCAGCAAGTTCTGGAGCACAAGTCTTTAATATTATTGCCGGAATATTGTCAGGGTCCATAGTCTTTGCAGATCCAGTGCCTCCAGCCGTTTCATGATATCCCGTGGAGTGAGTCGAATTGGCTGAAGACTGGCCTTCATCACTGTACAATTGCAAGGGGGAGTTGGCACTCAGAACACAATAATAGACAAGATATGGAAGTGATGCTAATCAATACATTTCAATTGGCATTATTAAAAGAAGACACTTAAAAAACATAATATTTTGTCAAACACCGAAGCACATACCCTGGTGAATTATAATTTCTCTAACTTATGTTTTCCGCTTCTAAGGAATACATTCTTTGTGGCTACAACTGTTGCAGAGACAGGACAAATTGTCCAGATTTGCACAAAGTGCGGTTGTAGGTGGGAAAAAAGACGTTTTTCCCGCCAGCCACAATGGTGAGTTTTCGTGCCTTATTGTCCCATTCCTGGTGCATTCCCCCCCATTATTAATGCATTCCCGGGAAACACGTCGGATCGTCTCTGATTTGCTCAGCCCACTGTCAGCCCAGGCCTTCAGTAATCCAGGTGCCATATGTACAGGCTGCCCCTGCACAGAGCAAGCTCTCTCTAAAGCATTGGAAGCTGCCAAAGGGAGGAAACATGCTGCCCCCAAACTTAGTGACGACCCCCTCGGGCAGCTACTGGATGCAGTGGAACCCACCGTGAAGTCCTCTACCCCTGCTCTGGGCAAAGACCAATAAGCAAGGTCACCAACCCAGCATGGGAGGTGGTGGCAGTGGTGGTCAGCACCAATACCCTGCAAAAGAGGACAGCCATTCAGTGAAGGGAGAGCATGAATGCTCTCATTCATTCCACCACGGTAGGTCACTCTTCTCATCACTGTTAACTCACACACTCGCAAACCTGTCACACATCCACAGGGCCCTCACTCACTGCCAGTTCAAGGGACATCACCATTCACTCTCTCACACACCTTCATCTGCTCTGTGGTTCATGTCCTCGTCTCATCCATGACACCACTCACCACCCACATATGCCTGGCATCCTTCTCATCTGACCTGGCAGGCGTCCTGCTTAGACTCTCTCCATCTGTATTCATGCAGGACAAGCTGGCACAAAACAAAAGGGAGGGGTCGCAGACCGGTGGAGGAATGCCCGACATCAAGGCCCTCACAGCTTTTGAAAACAGAGCCATCCAGCTGGCCGGCGAGGATCTGGACTGTTCCTGTGCTGACAGTGAGGTCGGCTGTGCTCAACCAAGTGAAAATCCAGCAGGGCAACATCCATTAGGCAGCCATGCTGTGAGTGATGTGTCCCGTTTCACAGGCCACTGCCTTGAACTAATTATCTCTCCTTGCGTTCGCAGGCACATCTGCCAAACAGCCAACAGAGTCCATGACCCAAGAGCTGCAATCAAGCCCAAAAGAAACCTCTGAAGAGGAATCTGGAGGCACTTTCCTTGACATTCTGTAACAGCACTCACCCACACCCTCCACCAGCACAATGACACACCCCTCGGTGGGACCTAGCTTAACAGTAACTTCGAGATCTGCCTTTCAGGCAGAGGCAAGGCTTCCCAGGCTTCTGGCGCTCAGAGGACTGCTGGAGGCCAGAAGTCTGAGTCAGATGAGGAGCCTCTGCACTCAGTCATACCTCAGTTGCTGGAGCTGCAAAGGCAAGCTCGGGAACATCAGGAAGGGATGTCCACAGCACTCCTCAGATTGCAAGGCACGATGGAGGAGTCTGCCCGCCTTCAGGCTGAGTTGATATGGCCGGCATGCCAATGCACTGAGGCCAACACTGGTAGGATGGCGGCCGCCATGGAGACCTTGGGCAGGACATCGGTCCTGCACAGCTACACGGGCTGAACACCATCGCTGATGTCATAGTTGGCCTCCAACTGTGTCAATACGAGAGGGGTGCAGGGCAGCTCAATCTCACTCCAGCTTCCACTTATCCTCAAGGAGTCAGCCTGGGGCCCTCGGGCCCAAAGGGAGGAGTATCAGCAGGTACATACCCCAGGGGCATCCATCCAGATGACTCCGGGAGATCCGAATCCCTTCTTCCTATGACCTCAGCAGCTCTAGCTCCAAAGGCCAAGGAGGGTGCCACTGCCACACTCATCAGGACTTGGGAAGCAGGCCGGGGCCCTCCAGATTTTGGCTCTCCAGAGGACACTTGCCAAGGTCATCACAGACCGGTCTTGACAGTCAGCAGGCTGCCTCCCCCTCCGCTGTGGATGTTGGGGGAGCACCAAGACATAGTGGCAGGGTTAGGAAGGTTAAGAAGATGTAGTTGCACAGCCTGGGCATGGGTGTGTTAACCAATTGTACATAATGTTCACTATTGTAAATAAACTCCCAAGAATGTCTCCCTGCCTATGGCTCCTTGTTATGATGAGCAATGTTCGTGTCACTCAGATGTAAAACCTTGGTACCTGCACAAGACAAAGGCAGGTGTCTCAGTCCAGGGCCTCTTCCCTGTGCAGTGTGTAACCTTCAGACCAAAGTGATGGTCTGGCCTCACACTCCCGGGACACATTATTGATGCCTGCACCTCGATGGTGCTGGTCATTGCTGCCAGAATGTCGTGGGCAGGCATCACAGAGTTCTGTCATTCTGTCTGTGTGCTCTCAGCACCTTTAAGGTGGGGCTGGCCCCCATCTCTTCAGCATCTGTGACCGGTGACCCTGTGTTCCTGAAGGGGTCAGGTGTTGAAGGCTGACAAAGGAACAGGTGCATTTAAAGTTTCATGGCTGCATCTCCATGCAGGTCACAGAGCGCAAGTGAGCTGCCCACAGCCAGACAGGAGTCAGACATTCTCAGAGGCTATGTGAAGATCTATGGAGTGTCCTCACTGCATGTTGTCATCATCCTCCTGCAATCGAGTGACTATTAGGGCCTCCGCTGTGTCTCCATGAAATGAGCCTGAGCACTGAGGGTATGTGCGCTGCCATCAGCCACACAGGAGTCAAACGTTCACAGATGCATGTTGAGGATGTCAGGACTGTCTCGTCATCATCCTCCACGAATATTGCTGCTCTGAGGGCCTCCCAGATGCACCTGCCTCGTCTGGCCAGTGCGATGGCCTCATCACCAGCACCACTGCCTTCGAGGACCTCATCATTGTCATCCCCTTTGACATCCTCCTCATCGGAGGATACATGCAGTTCTACCATCTCCTCCTGAGCCAGGCCCTCCCCCACTGTTGCAGTGCTAGGTTGTGGAGCACGCAGCAAGCAACATTGATGCGTGACACCCTCTGGGGACTGCATTGCAGTGCTCCACCGGACCTGTCATTTTCAAAATTCCTATAGTTTTCTCCACCAAAGTCTGGGTCGCAGTATGACCCTCATTGTACTGTCGTTCTGTTGCAGTCCACTGTGCCGGTGTCATCAGCTACGTCCTCTGTGGGTAACCCTTGTGCCCAGGAGCAATGCTGCAGCCTCTCTGGATGCTGGAAGACGTCGGGCATCTGAGACCTGCTAAAGATGTAGGAGTCGTGGGCGCTCCCTGGGAATCATGCGCAGACCTGCAGGATGTGTTTGTGGTGGTCGCAGACTAGCTGAACATTCAGCGAGTTGAAGCCCTTGAGGTTGAAAGTAGTTGACTGCTTGTTACCATGGAGATCTAAGTGCCATGTGAGTGCAGTCGATGGCACCCTGCACCTGTGGGAAACCTGAGACCTGCTCAAATCCCAGTGCTCTTGCTCCCTGTCTTGCTTGATTCCGGGCAAAATGCACAAAGTTGTTTGCCTTCGCAAAGATGATGTCCGTGACCTTCTAGGTACACTTGCGTGTGGAGGCTTGCGAGATCCCAAAGAGGTCACCTGTGGAGCCCTGGAAGGAGCCACAGGCGTAAAAATTGATCGCCACGGTCACTTTCACAGCCACTGGCAGTGGATGCCCTCCATGTCCCTGTGGCACCAAATCCTGCAGCAGGTGGTAGATGTGACTGCCCAGTTCCCTAGACATGCGCAATCTCCGGCACCTTTGGTTCTCAGTCATGTGCAGGAATGACAGACACCGTCTATAGGCCCTGGGCCTAGTGAGGTGCCTACGAGTGACGGCTCTCTGTGGATCTTCAGCTGCGTGTGCAGCAGGCCCTGCTAGTTCTTCATCTTGAAGGAGATGTTCCTCCCTTTGCTGTGTCAGCTGCCTCCACCATTCTCTTCTTCCTATTTCCCTGCTCCCTGTAAGCCATGAGGCAAACCGCTAAATCACCAGGCTCCATGACCCTGACATTCTCCTCCTGCAGGATCAAAGATAGAGACGTGTGGGTTAGCATTTGTGTCCTAAGAAGCTCGCTTGGTTAAGCCTGAAGGCCCCTTCACACATGTCAGAGAGTGCTGGCCACCACTTGGATGGACAGTGTGTAGTGGACCCATAGGCTGTCCAAAACCCCGCCCACCTCCGCCCCACTCCATTGACCGATTGGTGGCAGCTTTGCCCATTGGACTGCATGCTGTGTTCTCAGCTCAGGCACAGGCATTCTCCTAACCCACACTACAAGGCTGCACTGTTAGCTTAAACCATCAGGGATACTGGTCCAAACCTGAATAAAGACATTGCAAGGGGCTCTGAGCACCTCCACCAGTGACTGCGCCATGGCCAGTTTTCACAAGTGGATCCTACAACTTGCCCAGTCAGCCCATTGCTCCACTGCCCCCTAAAACACACATTAATTTGCACTCTGTGCCCGAGGGGTGAAAAGTTCTGGAGCATTTGGTGGCACATTCATGCTTTTGTGTTGCTTGAGTGGGCAGAAAAGTTTCAGAGGCCCAACTCCAAGCATCTCAATGGAGCTGTAGCTGAACGGTCTCAGCTGCGGTAGAACGCTGACTTTTGCCAAGCTTTTCCAAGTGCATAGCCGCTTCCCTCACCCCACCCTCTCCCCCACTCACCCCTTACATGTGCTTATCTACTTCCTTCAGTCTGCGCTGCCTTGCATGCCGTTCTGAAGTCATGCTGAAATGGGTGGTAAATTTGACATGGGGGGATGATTCCGGTGAACAGGGCTTACAACTAGATGCTAAAGTATTGAAATTAGGCTCCCAATGTAAGGCGGTGGGAAATGCAGCCTGCCATTGACGGGTGGAGCAGACAATAGCAAACTTTCACAATGGCGCAAAATGGATTTTACCATAATGTGCCCCTTCGGCTCACCATAACGCCCGACACCAAAGGGGCCGGAGAATTGTGGCCACAGCCTGCTCAGATTCCTGCTCTCCATGGAGGGGGTCTCTATCCATGGCAGACATTCCCACAATTCCCTGAGCCATCAATAGACTAGCAATTGAGCTGGACTCCTTTATCCTGGACTATTTGTGATGGACCATCTTCATTCCTCTCTCTCCCCCTTACATTTTGTGTTCTCTTCTCCTTTAAGGGCCAAAAAGGCCATACCTGTGAATGAGTGAAGGTCAAGTCTTCACCTGACGGACGCAGTGCATCCAGTGAAGGTAACTGTCTGGCAGATGGATCCCATTGCATAAAGAATAAGATGAGTGGCAAGAGTGGCTGAATAAATGGGGAAGAGAGGGGAACTGCATGAAAAGTGAAGACTGTGTCTTTCTGGAAGCTCAGTGGGTGTGAGGAGTAATTAACGGCCAACCAGCACGAAACGCGTGCTGATAACCTCAGTGCTGCTGGGATGGGGGTGGGAGGAGCGCGGGCGCTGAAGTTTGCGCATGCACGAGGGTGCACTCAGTGAAAGCTCCCTGAGGCACAGAGCTGCCTCAGGGAGCTGAAGATTTTTAAGACGAGAAATAAAGATTTCAAAAATAAGGAAAACATGCCCCCTCATGTGACTCAGTCACATAAACAGGGACAAGTTAAAAATGAGGCTTAAAAATTTTCATTGTTTTTTTAATCACTGTTCGAAACCTCATCCCGCCCGTGGATGAGGTTCCGCAAAAAGTGCAAAGGCCGCTTTGGCTATTTGCCCACCCACCAACCGTAAGGTTGGACGGGCAGGAAAATTTTCACTTTAATTAATTGATTAATGGGCTTAACAGCCCTCTTATTGTCGGCGGGCACGCTGCCAACGCCCACGCACACTCGCTGCCGAAATATGGCGTGAGTGCGCGATGACGTTGGGATGCTCGTCTGACATCATCGTGCACTATTTCACGCTCGTGAGTGCCTGCGTGCCGAGGTGAAAATCCTACCCCAGGACTTGTTGGCTGCAGGACTGTTCATGGTGCAGCCCAATAAACTTTTACCAATCCTTCATGAAAGTTCAAAATGGTGGAACCAACAACTCTAGAAGGCCAACATTCTGGCTCCCACACTTTAGATGTTGACTCTGTCTGCACAGCAGTGGACCCCTAACAACAGAAGAAAGACTTCCAAGGCTCCAGCTGAAGTATCCACATAATGTAGGGGGCAAATCCATCGCTGTGTATCCTGGTGGAGCAAGAAGGTCAGGATCGACCCCAGTGTATTGGTAACATTGCACTATTTGTGGGCCTGAAGTAGATGGCAGGTCTTGGAAACATTCAGTGGCAGAAAGGATTCCTTTGCTGGGATCAGCTGAGCAAATGGCCCAGGAATTCATACACTTGTGAGAATGCTTACTGTGGATTCAAGAATACACAATATAAAAGGGAAATAAATGTACTGGGCCTAACAAACTCACAATATTAGTATCAGAAGAAGCACCAACTTTAGAGCAAGAACAGTGATGGAGGTCAAAGAGGATTTTATGGCTGCAGAGGCAGAGGTAGAGAGGCATTGGTTGGAGTGGATTGGAGTGTTCTAGAGATCACAGATGAGGAGGGTATGACGAGTGCATGAGTGTAGTGGGAATCCTCGGAGGAGACCAGACTGAACAGTGTGAACAGAGATGCAATAGATCAAACTGTGCAGTGTAGGTGAGGAACCACAGACTGCTGGAGATGGGACGAGGTCCAGCTGCAGGCAACAGCAGATAGCAGTGCAGCAGGCCAAAAAGTGAAGTTCAGTTAAAGCTGGGATGCAAAAGAATGAGGAGCACCAGAGCCAGAAAGATAAACTAGGAGCAGGCATTTGTGAATGTAACGTTGAGTCAAAATGTTGTATTTAAGATTTTTTGTATCACATTTAGACATAGTTTTTGCAGTGCGTACTTGAATTTTTTGCCCTGCTGTCATTAGGGAACAAAGAAACTTCTTAAAATAACTGACAAAGGAATTTCATGCAAATATATGAAGTGTTTGTATGCTAATATTAATGCCACATCATTTCAAGGTCTAACTATTTATCCTCATTCTCTATCGAAACTGCAATAAGCATGACAATAATAATATATTTATATTCATACATTATTAAAGCCCCATTAAAAATGTCATTAAGATACAATCTTGATTGCCTCAATGTAACTTTGGTCATGGGAACACTATTTGTTTGCTCATTACCAACTTGCAAAACATATTTCATGCAATATATTTGCAGATTACTTCAATAAAGTTTTATGCATTCGCTTATGGAAAAAAATCCAATTAAATGCAACTTTTTTATAATGCAATCAAACCCATTTATCTGTAATGTGAATATATGCAAATATGCTTATATGCAGGCTTGCTGAATGTCTCAGTTATCAGTCATCCATTTCAATTATATTCCAATTTGTTGTAATGCAAGTAGCTTTATGCAAATTTAAAATGCTTCCAAAGGGAAAAAGTTTAGATGAGTGTGTAATCGCTGATAATGTCTGCTTTATGTGCAAAATAGTTTTAATGATCTGTATGTGGTTGGGGGCATAGTTTTGGCAGTGACTAGTGTTATTACTTAACTTTGTAGAAATAAAAGACTATTATAAAATATATATCACTGTCTTATAATCATCAGACACTGATAATCTTTTAACAATCTAACAGTTTTAATGTGACTTAATATTTTTAAATCCAACTTTAAATCCAGCTTTGTTATACAATCACATTTGTTAAATACAAATATAGACAGGAGGTTTTCTAGGGTTAAACATATCAGAGGATTTCACTGCATAATTTTTCACTGATAGTTATACTTATACCTTTAAAAGAAAGAAAGATTTGAATTTATTTAGTGCTTTACACAATCACCAGGCATCTCAAAGTGCTTTATAGCCAATGAAGCACTTTACTGAAGTGTAGCCAATGTTATAATGCAGGATACATGGCAACCAATTTGCACATAGCAAGCTCCCATAAACAGCAGTGTAATAATGACCAGATAATCTGTTTTAGTGATGTTGATAGAGGGATTGGCCAGAAGATCGGAGATAACTCAAATAAAAACAGAAAATGCTGGAAATACTCAGCAGGTCAGGCAGCATTTATGGATAAAGAAGTGAAAGGTAACGTATGTTTCAGGTTAATAACCTTTCAACACAATTGGGTAAAGTTAGGGATGTAATAGATTTTGAGAAAAGGGTGCATTGGACAAGGACAAAAGGAGGGCCTGTGATAGCGTGGAAGACAGAAGAGACTGAAAGACAGAAGAGCCGGTCCTCCAGGCCCAAAGAGAGTGGTGATGGGGCAAGAAAAGAAACAAGGAAACGAAAGATGTGCCTCGAGAAGGCATGCTGCTGACTGAAAGCAAAAATAAAAGAAAAACCAAAATATACAAAGAAAAGAAAACAAGGGTCTGAATTTCATGCTTGGCTTGTGCACGAAATCGGGGAGTCCAGAAGTGGATGTAGAATCTGCTCCTGGGTGAGATTGCGTTTTCAATGTGATTTCACGTTGGATGACCAATTAAGGCCCACCCAGCGTGAAACAAGTCTTTTCACTGGTTGGAAGAGCCGGGCGGGGGCAGGAGCCTGTGGGGCACTGGATCCCATGGCAACCTGGTAAGGGATTCAAAAGTAGCAGAGGCAGATTCCTGAAGGCTGCTAGGGTACAGAGGGGGCTGTTGAGTTTGAGGAAGAAAGATTTATGTGGAATAGCAATGGCATCTTCACCTGCTGGGCATGCTAGGTGGGAGGGCAAGTCTGATGGGCACTTGCCCCCACCCCCCCACCCCACGGTTCTCAGACGAGTGCCTGGAAATCCTTGTGGAGGAGGTCATTGCCAGTTTGGACATCTTGATACCCAGGGATGGCAAGAGGAAGTCACCGCAGCTCACCAAGAAGTGGCAGCCCAGTTTGGTGGCCATGATGTTGTGCGGCTCACATGAGTGCAATGCCGTGAAAGGTTCAATGATCTGTTGCGCTCGGCAAGGGTGAGTACTGAGTTGGCATGTATCTATGTGGAGAAATGTTAATGGCTGGTCGTCCCCCTGTGGTGCTCAGGGGTGTAAGGGTCTGAGTGCCACTGACATCGGTGCCGGACAAGGCTGTTATGGCACAGCCTATGGTAATGCTGAGATGCTCAAATCCCGAAGGGAAACTTGAAACAACTGCCACAACTGTTTTACAATTTGTATAAATTTCAGGATGCGTGCTTTGAATTCAATAGTATTAAGACCACCGAGTCTTACAGGTTTCTTACAAAACTAAATTAAACCTTTATTAATAGAAGAAATGATCTAAAGTACATACATAGATCTACAATTTACAATTTATTACTATGATAACTTTTAAATCCCCTAATTAACCTAACTCCCAGTTACACTTTCGTTAAGGCAACAGTAAGACACATAGATTTTAACAGACCCAGGCAAAGAAATATGATACCCTGAACAGTCAAATTCAAAGTGAGTTTTCTTAACTTCAGTTCTTTGTAGATAGCAGCTTGAGGCTTAGGTACTGGAGGCTTTTTCACACTTGTTAGATCTTAGAATTCCTTTCCTCAAACACAGCCTTCTCTCCTTTACACACATTTTCCCCTTTGAATGCAAATTCCCATTGTTTCACTATGTCTTTGGACTTCACCTCTCTAATAATAAGAAAATCTATCATAGTGCCAACTTTACCGCGCCCAACCCAGCCGAGCATAAAATGATGTGCAATGACATTGGGCGAGCATCCCGACATCATCGTGCACTCCCACGATATTTCATTTGGCAGGCGCGCACCAGAGTTAGCAGCACGCCCGCCGACAATTAAAAGACCTGTTAAGGCCATTAAAAAGGTAATTAAATTCAAATTTACACTGCCCGTCCAACCTAATGGTCGGCGGGCAGGCAAAAAGGCCAAGCGGCCTTTGCACTTTTTAGGAAACCACGGACGGGATGAGGTTTCCCAAAGCAAAGAAACATCAAATAAAAATTTTACACTTGAATTAAAAATATTTCCCTGCTCATGTGACAAATGAGTTTTATGACATTTTTATTTTCTTTATTTTTTTTTTAAACAGCGCTTTATCTCCGTCAGGCAGCTCTGTGCCTCAGGGAAATTAGTTCGAATGCACGAAGTTTGCGCTGGGCCCGCTCTCCCTCCTCCCCCCGCCCACATAGGTAGCGCTGAGTGCTGCTGCTCGCATTCCACGCTGGACAGACTTAATTAGCCCGCCAGTGTGATATCACAGTGCGGTGCCAATCGCAGACGGCGGTTGGCTTCCCGCCTGCCCCCGCTGAGGCTGCACGCCAAGGGCAAAATCTTGCCCACTGTTTCTTAACTTCTCCTAGCTAGGTGACACATTTCACCCCCTCTTTTGAATTCAAGCTAGCCTGGTTTATTCAAAAATGCAAAATGTTCCCTTCACACCCCACATACTAAAACTTCCCCCATGTTTACCTACTTAACATTTCAAACCTAGCTAATCTTCTGATACATCAAAGCCTTCAGACCAGCTGCCTTTAATTCAGTTAAATCACACACACACACACAGACACAGACATAGACCCCGCTATTGCTCTACTTTGCAATAAATTATAATAACATTGTGAAAATTATTATATCTTCCTGCCAAGGCAGTGAGTTGCTTGGCCTGAGTGCTTTGCGGGTTGAGGGCCACAACTCAGATGTGCCCTGCAAGGTGTTCCTCAGGTGGACTTAGCCAGGCTGCAATGGCACTGCATGTAGAAAGTGGATTAATCAATGCTCCTCCATCCTTTCAGGAGAAGAGAAGCCATAGCACCATTGAGTGGTCAAGGACAGGTGGAGGCCCCCCAAACCTGATGATTCTGATGAGGTACAAGATTAATGCCCTGAAGATGGAATGTCAATTCCCAGCTCAGTCCACCGATCATGGAGAAGCAGGGTTTTCTGATGAAGGTAAGAGTGCAGTTCACAGATGTGAGAGTGTCGGAGTGTATAAACATCGTTGTGTTGTCTCATCTAAAACGGAAAGCTCAAACCTTCAGTCTCCATTGTTCATTGGAAGAGGATGGCACCATGATGCAGATCTCCATTGTTTCACCAGCCCGCCTAGCATGCACAATGACAGTATGATGACTAATATTAGTGACATGTCATTTTTCTCCCCTAGAATTGCCATCCAGCAAACGACTACAGGACCCTGAAGAGCCACCCTTCACACTGGAGGACCAGTGCCCGTCAGATGCACTTCATGCTGTCTCTGTGGGCGCCTCTCAGGGTGCTTTGGATGGTGGCAGCAGCTCCTCCGCCCCTCTTCCAGTAACTGTGCCACCTGATGAGGCCATGACGACTGATGAGTGCCTAGCCATGATGCTGGACACACCCTCACAGGCAGTGGCCGTGCAAGCTCTGCCAGCCAGAGGATAACTGCTAATGTCATCAGGGCCGACACAACACCGGAGTCAGCATGCTGCCTCCAATGCCACTGCCAGCAAGGTTGGGGGGGGACATCGAAACACAGAACTCGCAAACGTTCATTTAAATCATCGTGAGCACAAGAGGGACTTATCATGGGTGATCTTCTGTTCTGTTAAGTTATTTACTCGGGTGACTGTTAATACCTAATAATGTTATATTCATTGTCTTTAAGTGCCAAAAGCATATACATTTTGCTTTTGTGTTAATGGCCTGAAAATGCTTCATGTGGGGAGTTGGTGCCATAGTGGTATTGCTACTTGGCTGGTAATCCAGAGGCCCAGCATAATGTTTTGGGGATCTGGGTTCAAATCCCATCATGTCAGATGGTGGAATCAGAATTTAATAAAAATCTTGAATTAAAAGTTTATTGCTGATAGTTGTAAAAACTCATCAGGTTCACTAAAGTCCTTTAGGGAAGGAAATATGCCATCCTTACCTGGTCTGGCCTACATGTGATTCCAGACCCACGTCAATGTGGTTGACTCTTAAGTGCCCTCTGAACAAGGGCAATCAGGGATGGGCAATAAATGCTGACCTAGCCACTGACACCCACATTCCATGAAAGAATTTTTTAAAACTCGTTTTATAGGTGCAGGGCACGCCAGTGTCTCATGCTGGGTGTAAGAGGCTCTAAACTTTATTGCACAGGTACTGAGTAGACCTTGGGTTCAATGGAATGGGTCATTGCAAATATCTGGTAAGATGGCTGTGCCCCTAGCATAAGGGGTAACAATGCCTTGGCAACCTAGCTGAAGGTGCGCTGGATCAAGCCCTCCTTATGTCCCTGTCTTCCTGAAAGTTCCAGAAGTTTGTCTCCATGTCCT
Organism: Cetorhinus maximus; assembly: GCF_964194155.1. Lineage (NCBI taxonomy): Eukaryota > Metazoa > Chordata > Chondrichthyes > Lamniformes > Cetorhinidae > Cetorhinus > Cetorhinus maximus. The sequence continues at coordinate 41,168,198 of NC_135889.1, read as the reverse complement.
CACCATGTTCTTCCCTGGGCTTCTCTTCTGATCCACCACTGGAGTCATCCTTTGTGACCTGTGGAGCTGCCTCAAGATCCTCTTCCTCCAGTGGGTCCCCCCTTGCCAGAGCCAGATTGTGGAGAGTGCAGCAACAACTATAGGAGACATGTGCTCTGGAGGATGTTTCAGTGCTTCCCCCGAACAGCCCAGGCACCTGAATCTCATCTTCAACAGACCAATGGTTCCATATATCACCGCCCTTGTGGAGGCATGACTCCTATCATACCTATGCTCTGCCTCTGTTCTTGGGTGGTGGAGAGGTGTCATAAGCCACCTTTTCAATGGATAGTCCTTGTCACCCAGCAGCCATCCATCCAGTCAAGCTGGAGAGACAAACAGCCTTGGCATCTGGGAGTGTCACAAGATATATGCAATATGGGAGCTGTCAAGGGACCTTGCACAAACTTACAGAATCTATATCTTGTGATCACACACTATCTGCACATTCATGGAGTGGAAGCCCTTCCTGTTGACGCAGGCACCGGGCTCACCCGCTGGCACCTTGATGGCCACATGTGTGCAGTCTATAGCACCCTGGATGCAGGGGAACCCAGCAATCACTGCAAAAACCTCTGGCTCACTCAGCCTGGCTGGCCTTGTCCGTACAGTAATGAATAAAAGTCAATGCACGTCTGAACACAACATCAGTCACCAGCTTCGCACAACTGTGGACAGCTGTTGGGACACTCCATACAGATCCCCCACTGACCCCCGGAAAGAGCTGGAGGATTAGAAGCTGAGGGCCACTGTGACCTTCAGAGCCACTGGCAAGGGGTATCCACCCACACAGTTGGAGGTGATCTCCGGTCCAATCGTCTGACATATGGGCCAGAATCTTCAGGTCGGCGTACCTGGAAGGCTCCAGAAGTTATAAATCCTGCAGGGGCCTTGGAGACACCAATGAGTCCTGAAATGAAAGCTAGCAATGCAAAGAATGAAGCTAAAAACAGAGATAAAGCTGTCAACTTTCACTAAACAACCAGCAGCAAACTATCTCCTAAACTCCTCACTACTCACAATGGCAATGCTCCGGACCCATTTTATCCCACCCTTGAATGACAATTTGATAAAAATGTGCTGCCCACCTACCCGTTTTGACGTGTAACAAGCGCCAAATCGCAGAAGCAATGTAAAATCTCAGTCAATAGGCTTTTTAATGGCCTTAATTGGCCCTTTAATTGTCGGCAGCTGCCGGTCTGACTGCCGTACACGCCCACCGACCTCAACATTGCTCACGTGCGTGATAACGTTAGGACGCACGCCCGACGTCATTTTGTGCAATTTTATGTGTATTTGGGTCAGGCGCGTGCCCGACCTCGGAATGTAAATTTCAGGCCAAAATACGGGGACAGAGTTTACAGCCTGAAACTGTTGACCTCAATGTTGGATACGGAAGGCTATAAAGATGAGGTGCTGTCTCCCAAGCTTGCGTTAAGCTTCACTGGAACAGTGCAGCAGGCCAAGGACAGAACTTCCAGTGAGCTGTCATTTTAATTCTCCACCTTGCTCAGCAATAAGATGGAAGATGGGGTATGTGTGGGGAAGTGTGAGGTTATTTACTTTGGTAGTAAGAATGGAAAAGCTGAATATATTTTGAAACACGTAAAACTTGTAAATGTTGATGCTCAGAGGGATTTGGGCATACGCATACAAGGAACAAGAGAGGTAGCATACAGGTCAGCAAGTAATTAGGAAGGCAAATGGCATATTGGCCTTTATAGCAAGGAGATGGGGGTACAAGAATAAGGAAGTCTTGCTATAATTGTATAGGAATTCAGTGAGACCATGCCTGGAGTACTGTGCACAGTTTTGGTCTCCATATCTATGGTTGCTTTGTGGGTGCTACAGCAAAGGTTAACCAGGTTAGTTCCTGGAATGAAAAGGTTATCCTATAATGAGAGGTTGAGTAAATTGGGCCTATACTGTCTGGAATTTTTTTAAAAATTAGAGATGATCCATTGAAATATACAATATTCTGCAGGGGACTTGACAAGATAGACACTGAGAAGTAGTTTCCCCTAGCTGGGGAACCTAGAACATGGGGCACAGTTTCAGGGTCAGGGGACAATCATTTAGGAGTGAGGTGAGGAGGCATGGCTTCACTAAAAGGTTGTGAAACATTGGAATTTTCTACGCCAGAGGTTTGTGGATGCTCCATCGTTGAATTTATTTCAGGCTGAGATAGGCAGACTTTTGGTCTCCCAGGGAATCAAGCGACATAGGGAGCAGGTAGGAAAAGTCGAGGGAATCAAAAACTGACTCATGATTTGCATTGTCGTGAGTGACAACTTACTGTTGGTGAAGCGGTATATGTAAGGAATTTCAGTGGAGGACCGAAGTGGTTACCTGGTAAAGTAAGCTCTGTGATCGGATCATTGTTGTACCATGTAGAAGTGGAGGGCCGGATCACCCGTAAGCATGTGGATCATTTCAGAAAAAGAGAGACACCACAACAAAATGATCTCCACCTGTAACAATTACTGAACCAGTTGTTCCTGTTGAAGTTGCTCAACCAAGGGCAGACATACCAGATGTCTCTGTCGGAGCGGAAGACACTGAACTACCTGTGCCTACGGAGGTACCTGATGTTAATATGGTTCCAGGGAATGTTTTTCCTGCAAACGAACTGGAAGTTGTGGAGCTGCGACATTCCACACGTATCAAGAAACCACCTGATAGACTGAACTTGTAATTTCATGACCTGTGTAAATAGTGCAATGTCATGAGATAAACATCCTTGTAAATACAAAATGTACAGAAAAGTTAAAGGGGGGGAATATAGTAGTGTTGAGAAACATAGGACTGTAGCTTTAAGAATAATCCTGTGTTGTAAGATCACATGATCTGTGTAAACTAATGAGTTAGCAGTGCGGGGAACCTCTGGTGGAGAGTTCTTCTTTAATTTTGAGTTTGATGCACGCATGTAGTTGCTGCTGCTTGTAAATAAATGTAATGTGTCCGCCAAGAAAAGTTGCCTAGAAGATCAACTCTATAACAGTGGATTTGAGGCAGAAGATCAGCCATGATCATATTTAATGACTGACCAGACTTGAGGAGTCATATTGTCTGTTTTTGTTCCTATTCCTTATGTTCTTCAGTTACCACTTTCTCATTCCCCCGCCAGCCAAGTGTTTTATTGATATTCTGATGGAGGAATTCAGATTTTACTACAATCAAAAAGATTACATCTTTATAACATCATGGAGCTAGTTAAAAGTTTTGCTCCATGGTCTAGGCATTCTTTCCTAGGTGGGAACTGGCAGGCCATCAAAGTTTATATAGAAGAACCAATCCATCGAGATACTGACAATTTTTACTGTACTGGTAATACTTAGGAATTACCTAATTAAATTGATATCCAACTCAATCTTTTCAATGTAATCCTGTTTGCAAGAGGAGCTGGGAGGCAGGGTGAGGCATGGAAATTCAGGAGGGAAGGCAAGGATTTGCAGTGCTCATCGCCTTCCTGCTTCTCTGTTATTCTGTCAATGGTGGGGAATGTGGATGATGGCCCACCCACCCTGAGGTCCATTGTGCTGCTTGAGTGGTCAATAATAGGTCACTTCCCACCATTGCCGGCATTATACCCATAGCAGGTGGGCCCTCCACCATGTGGGGAGACCACCTGATGAAATCTGGTAGACTCCCTGTGGGCTCAGAGGCAATGGGGGAGGGGTGGGTGACTTACTTATTGTGCACCCTGTGGCCTACAGAGTGCCACCTCCCCTCCCCGGCAGCAATGGCCTCCTCCGTGGCAGCACCTCTTGTCCTGCCAACACATTTTCCGAGGCCTGGCTGATTGGCCCCAATGACCCCTGACTCCACCCACATCGCTGTGAGGCCACGCTCATTGCTACGTCTAGCAGCTGGGCATATGCCTTGGAGTGCCCTGTGTCCCTGTTGGTACTAGTGGAACCGCAGAGCTGCATGCCCTCCAACTTGCCAGCAAGTGTTGAAGGCAGGCACTTGTCCCCCACAGGGATTGGAGCCCTAAAGGATATAAGACTGGTCAGGGCTCTCCAAAGGGCCGAGGCAGGGTGACCTGTCATCAGTGCCACCATTACCTGACAAGATCCAGCCTGCCGTGTGCAAACGCTGGCCAGAATTTTTAGCTTGTCGGGTGGGCATGCGCCTGACCTGACTGAGTGTAAAATGATGTGCAATGACGTTGAGCGAGCATACCAACGTCATCATGCATTTGTGCGATATGTCGGTCAGCGGGCACGCGCTGGAGTCAGCAGTGCGCCCGCCGACAATTAAAAGGCCATTAAAAAGATCATTGAAAAAGCGGCCATTGAATTTTTGCATTTTTTAGAAAACCTCATCCACGGGAGGGTTGGAGTTTCCAACAGGAAATAAAAATAAAATATTTTAAATTTCATTAGTAACATGTCCCTGCTCTTGTGACAGAGTCGCATGAGGGGATGTGTTTTATAACATTTTTTAAATCTTTATTTTTGAAGTTTTAAACTGTTCATCTCCCTGAGGCGGCTCTGTGCCTCAGCGAGCTTGTCCAGCGCGCACCCGTGTGCATACGCAAAGTTCACGCTCGCCCTTCTCCCCCCCACACACAGGCAGCACTGAGCGCTGCCACTCACGTTTCCCGCTGGCTGGGCCTTAATTGACTCGCCAGCATGAAATAGCGGCGCGGCCTCGATCGTGGGCAGCAGTCAGCTTCCCGGCCGCCCCTGCCCACCCCCGCCAAGCTCACCTGACGGGAAAAATCCTCCACATTGTGTTTTCTTTTAATTTATCCACTCATGAGATGTTGGCGTCACTGGTTAGGCCAGAATTTATTGTCCATCCCTAAATGCCCCTGAGAAATTGGTGGTGAGCTGCCTTCTTGAACCGCTGCAGTCCATGTGGTGTAGGTACACCCACAGTGCTGTTAGGGAGAGAGTTCCAGGAATTTGACCCAGCAACAGTGAAGGAACGGCGATATTGTTTCAAGTCAGATGACATGTGGCTTGATGGGGAACTCGCAGGGGGTGGTGCTCCCATGTATCTGCTGCTCTTGTCCTTCGAGGTGGTAGATGTTGCGGGTTTGGAAAGTACTGTCGAAGGTTCTTTGATGAGTTACTGCAGTGCATCTTGTAGATGGTACACACTGTTGCCGCAACGAGTCAATGGTGGAAGGAGTGAATGTTTAAGGTGGTGGATGGGGTGCCAATCAGTGAACATTTCCACTTCTGACCTTATGATGGAAGGAAGGTCATTGATGAAGTAGCTGAAGATGGGCCTAGGGCACTACCCTGAGGAACTCCTGCAGTGATATCCTGAACCTGAGATAATTGACCTTCAACAGCCACAACCATCTTCTTTTGTGCTAGGTATGACTCCAACCAGTTCTTGGTTTTCCTAATTTCCCACTCCCTGTTTGGCTATGGCAGAGGGTTTGAATTTTAGGACCATGCTGTGCTGCCAATTCAGTATGTACTTGACTCTGTGCAGTTTATAAGAATAAAACCAGACAGGGATTCTTGAGTTAAACGTGAAAGGGGTTAGTTTTATTGTGGTAAAACCCACCCAGGTAAAAACATCAAAAATGTTAAATATGTGCAAATGCGCCCTACTTCCCACTAACGTATGCAAAAAAACATTCAACCCCCAAAATGCAACTTTACAGAGTATTGGATGTTAACCTTGGTCAAGCTAAAGTGCAGATTTAAAAAAAGAAAGTCAATAAACATTCACTGACTGTATCCAGAGGCATTGGCTTTTCAGCTGGAGCCATTGGTTTAAAGTTGTGGCTGGTATGACCCTTTACTCCTGGAAACACTTGTAGAAACACAGTGGCTTTCAGCAGGGTCTTTGTCTGCTGCAGGAATATAGGTACACTTTTTACTCAGTTTAGATGGAATATTATACAGAGAGGGATGGAGAAAGACAGACACTCACTCCAGCAGCTAGAATTTTTGTGCTTCTGTAGTATAAAGGGTTAACAGATGGGATATGCTAATATATGGTGTAGATGATGATGTACCACTGACACAAATCAGTCATGTGTTAGAGTCTCAAGAGAGAGAGGTTGGAATCATGCCTAAGAGCTACATGCCTACTCTGTAACCTGTTTAGAAATAGTACTAATAAATAAGTGTTAAACAGATATTAGAGTAGATCTACAGTCTGTCTAAGAACCAAGTAACATGCCTAGAGTCCAAGAGAGAAGGGCCTACGCTCAGGGCAAATCCCAAATGAAAGTGTCCACTCAAAAGTTTGTATGACGTGAGGCCTCTCCATGTCAGTTGTATATTCTAAAAGGAAGTTGATCAGTCATGCCTGGTCAAGATCCTCTGAGCCATTGGGTGGGATTTTCACTGCCAGGGTCATCCAGCCCTATCGAAAGTCAATGGACTTTAGGCTGGGTCGCCGCATGCGTGGGTATATGATGCGTCCTGCCAGGGCGGGGTGGAAAGTACTGACCATTGTGATAGCCAAGGTGATTCATTTTTAATGCTCCAGCTATTAAGTCTTGAATGGTTCAAAAAATGGGAGTGATTTCCACATTGAGAGGCGTAATATCAAGCGTTTCCAACGTCATCATGCCAGTTTCGAATAGTATGGTATGTGGGTGGGCTTAAAAGTCGAAACCCTGCCCGTGCTATGATAATCTCAGTTAAAGATATAATTAAGGTCATTAATGACCCAATTGACTGCCATAAAATGCAATGAAGGCCGTGAAGTCAGAATCACATTATGCGGGGAATCCGTTTTTTAATGGGTAAGTTTGTTAGGGTGGGTTTAAAAGCTGAAACTGAGCACAGAGTCTCAGCTTAGCAGTTAGTACATCAGTGACTACAGGGAGTGCTCATTTGAAAGAGCAGACTAAGCATTCTGATATCATTTGAGATAGATGCCTTTTCTTGGCTGCGGAGCACTCTGCTGAGTGCTGGATTTTGTTCTTGCCCAACTCACAGGACTATAAAGTCGCTGTGACGCATGGGCATTGTGGTCTCAATGGGAGACACATGGGGATGCATTGTGCAAGAGGATGGATGTGTAAGAAATTGGAAGCTTTAATAAGCGGGTATTTTCTGCATTCTATGGGATTAGCTAAGCAGCATTGATTTTCTTTCAGGTTGCCATGTTAACATTCCTGAGTGTTAGAAGCACCCCTTATCTCCCAAGTGTTTAGAAAAGGCCAAGGTAAGACCCTCAGCAGGATGTAGACTAAAAACTGACCTCGAGCAGGGTGATAAGGGAGGTGGTAACCATTCTGTTGTTTGGAGTACCTGTCCTGTATCCATTGGTCAGAATAGTTAGATAGATGATTGACGCATGGTAAGCTACCAGCACCCCAAAAGGGTATATATATTGTTGTCATACTGGTGGTGGGGAATGCTGCTGAGGTACTGGGGCTGAGGTGCCACTGAGGTGGCAGCGCTCAATGGGCAGCTGCCTTCTTCAGATGGAAGATGGACCAGAGGAGGAGGAGGAAGATCAAGAGACCAAAGGAAGAGGGCTCTGACCCAACAGAGGGCGCTGGTGAGAAGTGACTGAAGCATTCTGGGAGAAGTCATCGCAGTCACCATGACTCAGGAGGGAATCGAGGAGGACCCACTGTCAAAGAACCGGTGCCAGGGTGAGGGACATCTCTGACCGGCTTGAAAGGATATTGGAGAGGGAGGGGAGGATCCAGTTGTTGTGGTCCACGTCGGGACAAATAACATAGGTAAGACTAGGAAAGAGGACCTGTTTGTGGATTATCAGGAACTAGGAACTAAATTAAAGAACAGGTCCTCAAGGGTTATAATCTCCGGATTACTACCCGAGCCACGTGCAAATTGGCTTGGGACGCGAGAATAAGGGAAGTAAACACATGGCTAAAGGAGTGGTGCGGGAAAGAGGGGGTCCATTTCGTGGGGCACTGGCATCAGTATTGGAACAGGAGGGATCTGTATCGTTGGGACGGTCTCCACCTGAACCGATCTGGGACCAATGTTCTAGCGAAAAGGGTAAATAGGGAGGGGGGGAGGGAAGGGTAAAACTCCAAGAAATATGACAAATGGGAAACAAAGCAGCTGGTTAGCGTGTGGGGGGGTGGATTCAACTTCATGGAAAATTATGAAAAAACTGAAAAGAAAGGAGAGCCCAGGAGAGGCTATTAAAGTCTCCAGAACACAAAATAGGACAGAGTGTTTGGAAAGGGCTAGGAATCTAACTTCAAGCACATCATATAAAGGGACAACAATGAGAAAGGGGACGGGAAATACAGGACTGAAGGTGTTGTATCTGAATGCACGCAGTATACAAAATAAGGTAAATGAGCTTGTGGCGCAGATTGAAATTGGCAGGTATGATGTGGTGGGCATTACGGACACATGGCTGCAAGGGGATCAGGACTGGGAGCTAAATATCCAAGGATATACATCCTATCGAAAAGATAGGCAGGTTGGCAGAGGGGGTGAGGTTGCTTTGTTAGTAAGAAATGAAATTAAATCGATAGCGAGAAATGATGTAGGGTCAGATGGTGTAGAATCTGTGTGGGTAGAGTTGAGGAACTGCAAAGGTAAAAAAACCATAATGGGAGTTATGTACAGGCCTCTGAACAGTAGTCAGGATGTGGGGCACAAGATACACCAGGAGATAGAAAAGGTGTGTAAGAAAGGCAAGGTTACAGTGATCATGGGGGATTTCAATATGCAGGTAGACTGGGAAAATCAGGTTGGTAGTGGATCCCAAGAAAAGGAATTTGTGGAATGTCTACGAGATGGCTTTTTGGAGCAGCTTGTGGTGGAGCCCACTGGGGAACAGGCAATTCTAGATTTAGTGATGTATAATGAGGCAGATTTGATAAGGGAGCTTAAGGTGAAGGAACCCTTAGGAGGAAGTGACCATAATATGATAGAATTTACCCTGCAATTTGAGAGGAAAAAGCTGGAATCAGATATAACGGTATTACAGTTGAATAAAGGCAACTACAGAGGCATGAGGGAGGAACTGGCCAGAATTGACTGGGAGATGAGCCTAGCAGGAAAGACAGTGGAACAGCAATGGCAGGAGTTGCTGGGAGTAATTTGGGAGACACAACAAAAATTCATCCCTAGGAAGAAGAAGCATACTAAAGGGAGGACGAGGCAACCATGGCTGACAAGGGAAGTCAGGGACAGCATAAATGCTAAAGAGAAAGCATACAATGCGGCGAAGAGCAGTGGGAAACCAGGGGATTGGGAAGCCTACAAAGACCAACAGAAGACAACTAAAAAAGAAATAAGGAGGGAGAAGATTAAATATGAAGGTAAACTAGCCAGTAATATAAAAGAAGATTGCAAGAGTTTTTTTAGATATATAAAGAGTAAGAGAGAGGCAAAAGTGGACATTGGGCCGCTGGAAAATGACGCTGGAGAAGTAGTAATGGGGGGCAGAGGTGAGTATGGTGGCCATTACCAAGGAGAAGGTGCTAGGAAAACTGAAAGGTCTGAAGGTGGATAAATCACCTGGACCAGATGGATTACACCCCAGAGTTCTGAAGGAGGTAGCTGAAGAGATAGTGGAGGCATTAATGGTGATCTTTCAGGAATCACTGGAGTCAGGGAGGGTCCCAGAGAACTGGAAAATCGCTAATGTAACCACCCTGTTTAAGAAGGGAGTGAGGCAAAAGACGAGAAATTACAGGCTGATTAGCCTGACCTCGGTCGTTGATATAATTTTAGAGTCTATTATTAAGGATGAGATTTCAGAATACTTGGAAGTGCCTGGTAAAATCGGGCAAAGTCAGCATGGTTTTATCAAGGGGAGGTCATGCCTGACAAATCTGTTAGAATTCTTTGAGGAGGTAATGAGTAGGTTAGACAAAGGAGAGCCAATGGATGTTATCTACTTGGACTTCCAGAAGGCCTTTGACAAGGTGCCGCACAGGAGGCTGCTCAGTAAGATAAGAGCCCATGGTGTTAGAGGCAAGGTACTAGCATGGATAGAAGATTGGCTGTCTGGCAGGAGGCAGAGAGTGGGGATAAGGGGATCCTTCTCAAGATGGCGGCCAGTGACTAGTGGAGTTCCACAGGGGTCAGTGTTGGGACCACAACTTTTCACTTTATACATTAATGATCTAGATGAAGGAACTGAGGGCATCCTGGCTAAGTTTGCAGATGATACAAAGATAGGTGGAGAGACAGGTAGTATTGAGGAGGCAGGGAGGCTGCAGAAGGATTTGGACAGGTTAGGAGAATGGGCAAAGAAGTGGCAGATGGAATACAACGTGGGGAAGTGTGAGGTCATGCACTTTGGTAGGAAGAATAGAGGCATAGACTATTTTCTAAATGGAGAGAGAATTCAGAAATCTGGAGTGCAAAGGGACTTGGGAGTCCTAGTCCAGGATTCTCTTAAGGTTAACTTGCAGGTTGAGTCGGTAGTTAGGAAGGCAAATGCAATGTTGGCATTTATTTCAAGAGGACTAGAATATAAAAGCATGGATGTGCTGCTGAGGCTTTATAAGGCTCTGGTCAGACCACATTTAGAATATTGTGAGCAATTTTGGGCCCCGTATCTCAGGAAGGATGTGCTTGCCCTGGAGAGGGTCCACAGGAGGTTCACGAGAATGATCCCATTAATGAAAGGCTTAAGATATGAGGAACGTTTGAGGACTCTGGGTCTATACTCGATGGAGTTTAGAAGGATGAGGGGGGATCTGATTGAAACTTACAGAATACTGAAAGGTCTGGATAGAGTGGATGTGGGGAAGATGTTTCCATTAGTAGGAGAGACTAGGACCCAAGGGCACAGCCTCAGAGTAAAGGGAAGACCTTATAGAACAGAGATGAGGAGAAACTTTTTTAGCCAGAGAGTGGTGAATCTATGGAATTCATTGCCACAGAGGGCTGTGGAGGCCAGGTCATTGAGTGTATTTAAGACCGAGATAGATAGGTTCTTGATTGGTAAGGGGATTAAAGGTTACGGGGAGAAGGCAGGAGAATGGGGTTGAGAAACTTATCAGCCATGATTGAATGGTGGAGCAGACTCGATGGGCCGAATGGCCTAATTTCTGCTCCAATGTCTTATGGTCTTATGGTCTTATGGAAGAGCTTCCTAACACTTCAACTAGAGAGTGGAATGCTGTTTTATCACAAGCTGTTTATGGGTCATATACTTTTATTTCTGTCTAATTAGTTAATGTATTGTATCTAAACTGTTGTTTCTTAATGAACAATCTTAAAGTTACTTATGGCTAGTTGTCTGCCTATTTACGTATGTGTGGTCCCGAACCCTGAAATCTTACAGATGCGTTGGGCGATGAATGGCAGAAGTATTGTTGCACGACAGTTAGATGTAGGATCTCCTGTAAGAAAATTCCAGCAAGTCATCTGGTGAAGCTGGCATCCCCAAATTCAACTCTTTTACTATCTATTCATTGAGCAAGTGGAAGCCCTAGCAATTCACATACTGGATTGCTTGTTTCCATGGAGATCTTACAGCCACGTCAGTGCAGTTTATGGCACCCCACACCTGTGGGAAACTGCAATTCTCAGCGAATCCCAGCACTCTTGCTTCCTGACTCACCTGATCTCAGTCGAAATTGACAAAGTTGTGTGCCTTGGCAAAGATGGCATCTTGGCCTCCTGGATACGTTTGAGGGTGGAGGCTTGAAAGATCCAGCACAGGTCACCAGTGGAGCCCTGGAAGGAGCCATTTCCATAGAAATTTATCGCATAGATCACTTTCATTGCCACTGGCAGTGGACGCCCTCCAAGTCCAGGAGGCACCAAATCCTGCAGAAGGTGACATATGTGAGTAACCAGTTCCCTTGACAATCAGAATCTTTGGTGACACTGGTTCTTTCTCATCTGCAGGTAGGACAATTGCCGTCTATATACCCTGGGTCTAGCGAGGCACCTGTGAATGATGGCTCCCTGTGGATCTTCATCTACGTGCAGAGGAGGCTCTACTGCCCTTTGATCTTGAGGGTTGTTGTAGCAATTATGGTTTTATTTAGTGTGCAATGTACCTTTAAGAATAATACTTGTTAAGAAAGATCACATGATCTGTGATAACCAATAGGAGAGTAAAGTGGGCTGCCTCAGCAGTCAGTGTAGAGATAGAGTTGGAGTTGAAAGCACAAGTTTAGTTGCTGCTGAGTATATTGTAAATAACCTCAATGTTTCCACATAAGAAGTGTCTGCAGATCAACTCTATCATTAATTGTATAATTCAGCCACCCTACAGCAAACTGGTGATGAGGATAAAACAGCATTGAACAGAAGAAATTAAGTTAAAAGAAATTGGCACTGTACCTCACCCAATGATTGTAAGTAGCAAGCTCCGTTAGCATTGAAAAAGTTGTCCCCTCTCAAAATGGCACAATTGGGAGGATTGATCCTTTTGAACAGCCTCAGATGATTGGTCTCAATACATAAAATGCCTCGTGTTCTTCTTTCAAGCGAACAAGATTATGGGGTAAGAGAAGAGGCGAGCGATCCTCTTGAGCACTTGTGGGAGCAAAATCTACAGTCTTATTCAAAGTTTGATGGCACCCAGTGCCCCAGGTTCAAAGAATGTTGATGAATTTGTGGACCTTGTGATGGGTCACTTCCAACCCAAGCCCTCAGTCATGATGCAGAGGTTCAAGTTTAATTCATGAAATAGAGCCCCAGGTGAGACAATTGCATGCTATGTGGCAAATTTGAAGCAGCTAATGGAACATTGTGAGTTCAGTATGACTCTGAATGATATGCTCAGGGATCGTTTAGTGTGTGGTGTGAAAGAGGACACTATTCAGAAAAGGATTTTCAAGAAGACGCTAAAGATAGCGCTGGTCATGGAAAGCACAGTAAGAGATTCAAAAGCAATACAGGGTGCGAAAAATGGCGCATCCTCTACATTGGATGGGAAACCTCAGCTGAAAGAGGCATGAGAAAACAAGACTCCGCTGAGAAGCGTAAAATGACGCATGGTGAAGTCGGGCGGGCATCCTGACTTCACCACGCGTCATTCAGATTTTCAGTTCAGTGGGCACGCACCAAGTCAGCTGCGCACCCGCCGAACTGTCAAAGGCCTATTAAGGCCATTTAAATGTCAATTAGAACACTCAACAGAGCTGCCTGTCCAACCTTAAGGTTGGTGGGAAGGCAAAGAGCCCAGGCGGCCTTCGCATTTATCATGGAACCTCATCCACGGGCTGGATGAGGTTTCATGAAGGTATTTAAAGTTTTATAAATATCTTTACTAATGTTCATAGACTTGTCCCAGTTCATGTAACACTTTCCCATGAGGGGACATGTCTTAATTATTTTTTTCTTTAGTAAAATTTTCAGGACTTAAATTAATCTCTCTGAGGCAGCTCTGTGCCTCAGGGAGATTTCTGCGCTCTTTCGCGTGCCTGTGGGCCTTAATTGGTCTGCCCACGTAAAATGGTGGGCACCCGCTCCTGCCCAGCCCCTGCAATGGGGAAAAAATTCTCCCCATGATGAGACAATGCAAGAAAAGATTCAAGCAGGCTTGTAAACAAAAGAAGAAACCCAATGAAATCTACAATGTAGAAGAGCCTGAAACAACAAATTCAGACACTTAATCGTTGTTTAATCTGAAAGTTGGAAAGACAGAACCAATATTTGTCACAGTGAAAGTAAATGGCAAACCTGTTAGAATGGAAGTGGACACGGGAGCTTTCCCTATCGTAATTGGGAGCATACCTTTGGATATTTGAATAATGGTGAACATCAATTAAGTTTAGAAGAAACAGCCACCAAGCTAAAAAATATATGGTAAAGATATTCAAGTAAAAGGCATAAGCAGAGTAACTGTCCATTATGGAGGCCAATCGGCAAAGCTACCCTTGATGGTGGTAGCAGGTGAAGGGCTAAGCCTCCTGGGGAAAAATTGGTTAAAGGAGATTAAGTTAGAATGGGCTGAAATTTTCCAGTTGAGAGCAAGTGGGCTACCAGAGCTACTTAGACAGTACGTCAATGCATTTAAGGACAAACTGGGGAAAATCCAGGGCCTGCAGGCCAAGATTCATGTGGATCCATAAGCAACCTCTTGCTTCATGAAGACGAGACTGTTGCCATCTGACCAGTGAGGAAAAGTTGACATTGAACTGAACAGACTAGAGAAACTGAGTGTTATACAATCTGTTCAGTGCTCAGAATGGACAGCACCCATAGTCCCCGTCCTTAAACCCGACCAAAGCGACCGAATTTATGGAGACTACAAATTGATGGTTAATAAAGTAGCTAAGCTAGACAGGCACCCCATTCCAAAAATTGAAGACCTGTATGCCAAGCTGGCTGCAGGAGGGACAACGTACACAAAGCTTGACATGAGTCATGCTTATCAACAAATAGAGTTTGCTAATGACTTCCGGGAATTTGTTACAATTAATACCTACAAAGGGTTGTACCAATTTACATGACTGCCTTTCGGTGTTTCCTCCACTTGTGCCATCTTTCAGTGAACAATGGAAAGCTTTCTGCAGGGACTTCCCCAGGTTGCAGTCCATTTAGACGATGTATTGGTGACAGGATTCATTGAAAAACAGCATTTGGCAAACTTAGAAGAAGTCTTAAAATGTTTCTTGCAAGCTGGAGTGTGTTTAAAAAAAGAAAAGTGCACGTTCCAAGTGAGTGAGGTAATCTATTTGGGTCACTGGGCAGATTCACAGGGCCTCTATCCAGTTGAGGAGAAAGTGAGAGCCATAAGAGAGGCACCTGCGCCAAAGAACGCCTCAGAGCTCAAGTCATTCCTAGGAATGATCAACTATTATGCACAGGACTTACCCAATTTGTCTACAGTGCTGGCCCCCCTGCATCCTCTACTTGAAAAGAACCAACGTTGGTCTTGGGAGGTGCCCCAGAAAGAAGTTTTCATAAAGGTGAAACAATTGTTTCACTCGTCCAATCTATTAGTACGTTATAACCAGATGAAAAAATTGGTGCTGACATGTGACGCATCTCCCTACAGAGTGGGAGCAGTGCTCTCTCAGATGGACCATGGCACAGAACAGCCAATAGGTTATGTATCAAGAATGCTCACTGCAGCAGAAAAGGGATACTTACACCTAGAAAAAGGTCTGTCCATCATCTTTGGTGGCAAGATATTTCGCCACTACACGGCTGTCATTTTACAATGGTTTCAAACCGCAAACCATTGCTAGGATTGTTTAGTGAGGACAAGGCTATACCACCCATAGCCTCAGCAAGAATACAACGATGGGCCTTACTTCTGGAGGCATACGAATTCACTTTGTATGTAGGCCTGGCAATCAAATTGCAAAAGCCGATGTCCTTAGTTGTTTGCCTTTACAAGAAAAAGATGAACACATCCCAGTTCCACAGGAATTTGTTTTACTGTTAAATTTCTTAGATTCCTCACCAGTATGTGCACGACAGATCAGAGACTGGACAAGTCGGGACCAGTCCTATCTCAAGTACAAGAACAAGTGCTACATGGTTGGTCACAGGAGCCCCTATCTGATGAAATGGAACCGTAATTCAACAGAAGGCATGAAATAACTAGTCAGGATGGCATCTTATTGTGGGGAGCATGAGTGATAGTTCTTCCAAAGGGAAGAGAGCCACTTTTAATTGAACTACCAGTGCCCATCCAGGAATTTCCCGAATGAAGACCATAGCACGCAGCTATCTATGGTGGCCAGGGATGGATGATGAAATAGAGAGTTTAGTAAAGCACTGTGTGCAATGTCAACAACTGCAAAAGTTGCCAGTGACAGCTCCATTAGACCCATGGAAGTGCCCAGGTAGACCCTGGGTGCGGTTACACATTGACTACGTTGGACCTTTCCTGGGAACAATGTTTCTGTTCATTGTCGATGCCCATTTAAAACAATTGGACGTATATGAGGTGAAGTCACCAACATTGGGCACTACCATTGAGAAACTACGGCAGAGTTTTGCCATCCATGGACTACCAGAAGTAGACATTCCCAATAATGGCATGGCATTTATGAGTGCTGAGTTTCAAAGGTTTATCCACCTCAACGATATCACTCATGTAAAAACTGCACTGCACCACCCTTCCTCAAACAGACTGGCCGAAAGGGCAGTTCAAACATTCAAGGCAGGGGTGAAAAAGCTAACTGGCAATTCCTTGGCAACCAAGCTAGCAAGCTTTCTTTTTCATTACTTGTTGCTTGAGCGGGCATAATTGTTTCAGAAGCCAGACTCCAAGCATGTCAATAGAGCTGATGCTGAATGGTCTCAACTGCAGAAGAATGCTCAATCTTGAAATGCTTTTCCAAGTGCCTGGCCATTTTCTTCCTCCACCCCTCCAACCACCCCTCCCTCGAGATGTGCTTCTCTACTTCCTTCACTTCCTTCAGCCTGTGCTGCCTTGCTTTGCACCACCCACCCCGACCTGGAGCCCTTGCCCCGGCACCATACTGAGAGCCAGCCAGGAAGAAGCCGCTTTGGAGACTTGCCTGTGACCCCCCTGAATCCATGGCGCCGCTCCCTTGAATTCCTTTGGGGGATCCTCGCGAGCACAGCGCTAAGTTGTGTGCACTCACCTCCGAGTTCTCCTCGAAGCCCAGCTCACCTTTTAAAGACATTTGCAAGTCACACCATTCTGAAATCATGCCGATGTGGGATTTAAATTCAGCGTGGGGGGATGATTCTGAAATGTGGCCACAATAATGAGATGCAAATTTACTAAAATTAAGTTCCCGATGTTCGACAGTGGGATATGCAGCCCCCCCCGTTGATGAAGGGAGGGGGCGACAGCGTCTTTGTTTTACGTCGCTGGGAAACGCGACTAGGGCCTTCTTGCAAGATTTTCCTAACATGCCACCGAACACGCCCACCCACGCCCGGCCTCTGTTCATTTCTCATTCCAGTGAACTAATGGAGAGACCAAATCTAACCAAACCCTCAAGACCACTTTGAAAATTAAATTTTAACCAGTGAAGGCCTCTGGCTGCTTTGCAGGCTTTTCAATCAGATCACAAATAGTCTAACCCACCATGTGAATCTCTGGGCCAGGGAGAAGAAACACATCAGAAGTGAATACTAAAAATAATACTTACAAAAGATGAAAATTTCAAAGATGGAAAATGTAAAAATTGCATCTTTAAATATAGGACTGCAATGGGATACGTTTTGCTCATATCAATAATTTTCCTTGATAATTATTTCAGAATCACATAATTTATTTTTTATGTTGAATTCATGACTTTCACATCGAGGTATGTGTATTATCATATCTGTTATAAACAGCATTTGTACCTTAGAATGGCTTCACTGTATCAAAAATCTATGGTTCCAGCATTTATTTAAACCTTTGATCTCCTGGAATCCTGGAAAAGGTCAGCTACAAATTGAAAGGGTCACAAACTGTTTAAAAATTAGAATTCTATAATCCGTCTCAATCTGTAACAACACGTACAAAATGTTGGAAAATTGTGTGTTTCTATGTATCTCATTTTCTTCACACTTTCTCTAAAACCACTCAGAGCAGAGCCAAAACAAAATTATCTACTTGGTTTAACATCTCATCCAGAGGATGGTAGCATAGTGGTAATGTTACTGGACTAATAGGCCAGAGGTCCAGGCTAATGCTTTGGTGACACGGGTGCAGATCCCACCATAGCAGCTAGTGGATTTTTTTTTTAAAACCTGGAATTGAAAGATAGTCTCAGTAAAGGTGACCATGAAACCATCATCAATTGTTATTAAAACACATCTGCTTCATTAATATCCTCCAGGGAAGGAATATGCCATCCTTACC
Organism: Cetorhinus maximus; assembly: GCF_964194155.1. NCBI lineage: Eukaryota > Metazoa > Chordata > Chondrichthyes > Lamniformes > Cetorhinidae > Cetorhinus > Cetorhinus maximus. Next base: position 41,150,483 of record NC_135889.1, on the reverse strand, counting down.
TGGCCTGGCCTACATGTGACTCCAGGCCCACAGAATGTGGTTGACTCTTAATTGCCCTCTGAAATGGCCTAGCAAGCCACTCAGCTTAAGGGCAATTAAGGGTGGGCAACAAATGCTGGCCAGCGATGCCCACAACCCATGAAAGAATAAAACAATACAACACCACTCACTATTGTACTGCAGCGTCAGATTAGATGACTTACTAAAGTGTACAATATGGCTTGAATTCACAACCTTCTGCCTCTGAGGTGGGAGTCTATGACTGAGTCAAGCTGACCGACTTCTAAGAAAGCTGACGAGTATGGATAAAATGGCTATTTGAACAAAATTAATGTGAAAGTTGTAAACAGTTTAAAGACAAAAAAACACAACAGTTTGCATTTATATAGTGCCTTTAACAACAACAATTTATATTGTATAGCACCTTTAATGTAACAAAATGTCCCAAGGAGCTTCACAGGAGCATTATAAAACAAAATATGACATTGACTCACATAAGGAGACATCTGGTCAAATGAGCAAATACTTGGGCAAATAAGTAAGTTTTAAGAAGTGTCTTAAAGGAGGAAAGTGAGGTAGAGAGGCAGAGAGGTGTATGGAGAGTATTCCAGAGCTTGGGACCTAGGCGTAGAATTTAATGCCGTTCCTCTTAGCAAGTTTGGTGGTGAAGGGCATTTAATCAGGGGGAAGAATGGCAGGTGTGGACCCTGCCACCTCCCCGATTCAGATTTGTGGACAGCCTTCCTGCCCCACTGCCAATTGAAATGGGCATCAATTGGCCAGCAGCGGGAAACCCAAAAAACTAACCCTGGCATGTTGACTTGTGGGCTTCTGGGGGGTTGTTGTCGGGCACTCTGATTGAGGGACCTGGCATCGTATTGTAAAGGGAGTGGGGGAGGTGGAACTGAGAGCTGTAAGCAAAGGGGGGAAAAGAAGCAAAATAAAGGCAACAAAGAAATATTTTTATCATCATTGGGATCAAACTGTCTCTGAGATGAGAGCACAAACTGGGGGTATTACAGCAGGTAGTGCTCACTTAGGAGAAGGGTTAGCAGCAAGGCTAGCAATGGGGACAAGTACATCTCCAGTTGACTAATTGCAAAGCGTCTTGTCAGATCAGCCTACATTGTCACCTGAAGAGCGTGGAGTTGGTTGGCATCAAAGAAGAACTTTCAAGAGACAGCAAATATAAATTTTAAAAGTCTACAGACTGTCATTACTGTCGTGCAAAGGAACCGCTGATTTTGTGCTGTTCGTGCTCTGGCATATAAAGTAGCCATTTTAAGAGAACAGATGTGACAGTCCTCATTACTCTTGATTGATGAAGATCATGTTGGAAAGTTTGCCTGGTTATTGCAATTATAATGAATACTGGAGCATTTTCACGTAGAATCTGTTCCAAAAGTTAAATGCAAAATATTAAAAATCATTTATTTTAATTGCAAATTGATTGAAAATAGCTAATTGACGTCTGATATCTGACAGCAGATGTTACCTTCAGAAGAGTTATGTAGCAATGAAATAGCTGGTGTAAATTCAACAAGCATTTATTGATCTGGTTAACAAAAAACCCAAAGGAAAGGGAACCTGCAGTTTCAGAGAAACATCACTTTGAAAAATGAAAAATGTTTCTAATGAATATGAAATGGGTGAGGAGAAAAGATACAGGGCTGAATTGTCCCAGAACTACACTAAATGCGGTAACGGGCATGTAAAACAAAGTTCTACCTGTCAGCCACAATGGCGGGTTCTTACACTGTAACATCCCCCTCACGCCTTATTATTTATGCAGTCAGGGAAACACACTGTTTCACTGGCGGGTTTCCTCTGATTCACCCACTATTTCGTCACCTTGCCACTTCCTCATGCCGGGTGCCATATTTAACTTGTAGCCATGCGCACAGCTCTCAATGCATGCAGCCCAGGACTGCTGCACAGAAGTAATGGCCCCAAAAGGCAAGAAGATTGCAGCACACCATTTTTATGACGTGTCCCTGGAACACTTTTTGGATGCTATGGAGGGCCACCACGATGTCCTGTACCCCTGATCTGGCTGCAGGAGGCCCATCAGTCTCACCACTCCGGCTTCAGAGGTGGTGGCAAATGTACCAACGCTGCATACAAAAGGTCGGCTATCCAGTGCAGAAAGAGGATGAATGATCTCACCTGTGCTGCCAGTGTAAGGCAACCATCTCATCATTCTAAACTCACACACTCACAAGCCCATCACACATTCACTGGCACCTCACTCACTGCCAGCTCAAGGGACATCACCACTCACTCTCTCACACACACCCTCACATCTCCATATGGCCTCATCTCCTCTGGAGACTGTCTCCTCAGCCCTCACCACCTTGAGACCATTTGCACAGATCAACTTGTGTCTCCACGCGCATCCTGGGATTCCCCCCTTCCTCAGTACAGCCTTAACCCTGCAGCCTCTTCCCTTGCCTGAGGCCACTCCTCCCCCTTCCCCAAGCAAGCCCTAGCCCTGCAGCCATTGAAAAGCCACCCCCGCCTTATGGCTGGTCTGGTAGGTAGAGACCTGCCCCTGAGCCCCCCTAAAAGTGATGTGGTGCTGCCTACGAAGCCTGACGCTGATGACTGTGAGTGCTCCCTCAAGCAAGGTAGGCAAACAAACCTCAAAGTCTCGAGTAAAGTGCAGCTCGCCAGGTGCATGTTGCTTATGTACAGTTGTGTTGGGATGAGTGCCCGGATAATCCAACGTGGAGGGATGACTCCGGCGAGCAGGGCTTATAATGAGATGCTAAAGTATTGAAATTAGGTTCCCAACATGCGGCAACGAGAAACGCATCCCGCCATTGATGGGTGGAGCGGAAGGTTGTAAACTGGTTTCATGACAGCGTGAAACCAATTTTTCGCGTGTCCCCCCACCACCCACCATGATGTCTGACGCCAACGGGACCAGAAAATTGCAGCCACGTCCGCTGGAAGGAAAACTTCAGCTGAAGAAAATGCTTAGCTATGGATAATTTTGTTATAACTCCAATTTCTCATAAATACACATAATTCAAGTATTAATCTTCTGAAGTGTACAGCTCTGAGGTTTTGAATATGCTCATTTGTGCTACAACATAATATTAATCGAGGAAAGAGTATCAGTTTTATATCATTTATATTTAATTATGTCAACTAGTGTTTACCAGAACCACTTGTCTGTTTTTATGAAAGGTCAAATAAAAGGAGTTTCATGTGTTTTTATTCAGATGAAAATGTGCCAGGTACATTTGTTAGCCCAGAATTTGCTGGAAAGTAACAGAGAATTTATTGTGCATGACGTTATTAATATGCTAAAAAAAACATTTCATAGCAAGAAAGCAAAACTGTTTATGGTGGGACTTGTCACATATTGTTGGCCAATTTGCTTAGCTGTACCATTAGTTACCCCCTCAATCTCTCTCTGAATTTCAAGAGATGCTGCATTCGCACAGTTAAAATGAATTAACATTAAACTTACCAGAAAACGTTGTACTGGTATTTAACAATATAAGGACCCTTTTAGTGACAGAATTCATCTTTCAGCAATGCCACACAACCTCCCTGACCCAGAAAGGGACAACTGAAACTATGAAGTCTCATTTCTACAGGTAGTGAATTGTTCTTAGAGTGTTATTAATTTTTTTTTTCCTGTCTCTTTTTTTCTCTCTCCCTCTTAATCCAATTTATCTTTCCTTCTCTTCATTTCCATTTCTGTATCTAATTTGACTCTCATTCACCTTATTTCCTTCAGCATTGTTCCGCTGTTTTTTCTCATTAACTAAGGAGATAGATTACCGATCCTGTGGCTTATGCCCCGTTGCCCTTGCTGTACAATTGTCAACTCGCACTTTCAGAAATTGGCCATGTTAAACATTTTCTAATTGAAGGAGAAAATTAGTCTAATAAATGGGGCACATCATGAGACACCACACGCCAGCACATTCTGGGTCAATGTGTTACAGTGTGCACGTGGGCATAAAAAAATTAGTGCGTCAAAGTTCAAAAACAGTGTGTCAACAGATCACCTTGAAAATATTTAGCCTTTTATGACCTACCCATCTTCACTTGCAGAAATGCACAGCTAATTATCAATGATATGGCTTGCAAATCAAATGTTCTAAAATAATCATGACAAATAGTTCTTACAGCAATAAATGGGTAAACCTTTAAACTTCAAATAGCCACCTGGACTGACAATAATTGTGCATAGTCAAAAAAGTCACAGTGAGGACAGTTATGCATGCACAGATATACTTTCCATATGTGACATTTCCCTCTGAATTACCCTCATTTTGAGGTTGATTTGTGACAGTGAACAGAGTAAAAATAATTATCAGATGTTGCCACCTCAAATTCACTGCAAAAAACCTATACTGAATTCTCTATTTAAAAAATGCCTTCTTTAAGGCCTGGCAGAAGTCCAATTAGCCTCATATGGGGTCAGAGGGTGGAGGTGACCCCTTAACTACCACTTCCCGCTGAAACCCGCTCTAACTGATCAGCTCCAGTGTACAGTTGTAGTACCACTGGAGGAGCTACAGGAAGGCATCCTAAGGCAGACATAAACCTAAGGAGGCCGTTCTGGGTTAGTTTGTCAGCAAATTGATCTTTCCGCACTCTAGATGTTTCGTTAGAACTTTTGTTTAACTCAATTCTGCTCAAGGGACTGCTTAGAATTCTCGACACAGATTCGACCACAGGATTGCTTTGATTGGACTATGAAGATGAAGAGGATGAGGAGACCTATGATCTAAAAATAGAGGTTTTTACAGGGGAACCCAGAACAAAAAACCATTAAAAACTAGGAAATGAGAATACTGGTGCGAACTGGTCTTGTATACCTTAAAAGAGAACGCCAGTAGAAACTAAGAAATAATAGCACTGGTCTGAACTGTTTTTGCCTTCTGGGAATTTTAACCTGCAATGGGATGGTGCTGCCAGCAAGGGGTTAAAACAGTCAAATATTGCAGGAACTTGCCAGTCTCCACATTTAAGTGGGGATGCATTTTGAAGTGCACAGAAAGCCCCGCAGAACTGAGTTTGCAAATTAAATATGCAAGAAGCCAATTAAATGAAGATTTAACCCTGCTGCTTGAAACTCATCAGGATAAACAAAGCAAGAACACAGCAGGAATTGATGCGGCCATGAAATTGACAGGCTGGAAAAGCTTTGAATATGGACGCAGGACAGCTGCTTCTATGCCTAAGTGAAAGGGTTTTGCTTACCGGACTTGTTCTGAGAGCGTATTTTTACAGATTTAGAAGTGATTTCCAAAACTTTGGAGGTCATTTTTGTTACCTTACAAGGTCAGAGTTAGAAATGAAAAAAACTTAAACAATGGGTGACCTATCTCTGGTCCTCTCAGTGAAACTAGGGAGTCTGGTGAGAGGACAATTACATCCCATTAGAAATATAAAATATTCATATTGGTTACAGAATTAGTAGGTTTTTTCTTTTGTTACCTGGGTGCTTGCTTAGAAAGCAGGCAGTTGCAGTTTTACTTCGGTGCAGACTGCATCTCACAGGATTAAGAGTTCCAAAAGGGGATGGTTGTTAGTCAGGCCTGCATTTTAAGCAGAAAAATTGCTAAGTTCATTGTTTACTGTGTGGAATTTGGGTGGGACTCTAGCTCATTTTGAACTGTGTGAGGGGCAAATAGCAGCTGGAAGATTTGCCTAGTTTGCAGCTAGAGGGAGGAATCTATAGTGGCCCTCACAGAGCCTTATGGCAGAAAACAGTCAGCAGAGTTAGCTTGGAAGTTATGAGGAGGCATTTGGGTATCTGCCAGCAACCAGAACAAGGAGATGAGGCATCCACAGTCATGAGATACAGAATAAACATTGGAGGGTTGCCTAGCCAAAAAGCTAATCGAAGAATAAAATATTATCTTGGAGAATAGCTAGAATACTGAGAAGAATCAAAGTGAATTCCAGAGGGCTATGGCATACCTTGTGAATTCTTGAGGGTAAGTAAAAAGTAGAACTGAGTTCATAGCATAAGTAATTATAAACTATAATGTTAAGTTAAAAGTACTTGCTTTGTTTAATTCTTATCTACAATAAAGGTTGTTCTTGATTAAAAATTTAAAATCTTGTGGAGTAGTTCTGTCAGTGAATTATGGGGTGTTTAGATTTCTCTTTAAATGTTAATGATCCTTAACAGGATCAAGGTCATCATCAAGGTGACCACAGCCTCGTTCCAGGGATCAGGTGGTGACTCATGCAAGAATTCACAATCTGTGCCCACAAACGCATCTGCCAGGTGACCAATGTCACGTTTGCCAGGACTGCCACTTAATTGCACTTTGCAACTAATGAGGCCAGTTAGAATGAGATTTGATCAAGGCATTTTCAGATCATTCAAGAATAATCATCAATTGGAAGAAATTCAACCAATTGGCCGCTGGCGGGAGGTGGCAATTTAAAAATTACGATTCTGGCAGCCTCACATCTTTCCATGATTTCAGATTTAACTCTGTCTCACCAGGTTTCCCACTCCTTAGGAGCTTCAGCAACTAAAAATGGTGATGACTGCTGGATTCAGAAGCTAAGTGCTTTTCCACTTATCAGCTAAATGCAGTGTACCTGCCTCACCAAATCTCCCTCTCCCCACTGACCCACCGCTACCCCACCCTTGCCCATGAGGCCTCCAATTTCACAATCTCCCTGCCTCTGCTCTTCAAAGGCTTGACCTCAGCCTTTGATCTCCCTCTCCACCAGCATCACCAGGCTATAATCTCCAACGGCCTCTGATCTGTCCTGATTGCTGATCTCTGAGTACCACCAGGCCTTCAATTCCCCACCTGGCTCTGGTCTGGGAGACACCTCTGCCCAGCCTTTGGTCACCGACCAACAACCCTCCTGCTCCATCCACTCTGACCCCACCCTCTCCGCTCGCTGCTTCCTGCTGATGGTCTGCCCACCCAACAGCCGGTCAGTCTCTCAGTCTGGCTGACTGTGGCTGGGAAACAAAAAAAAAGAAACTATTAATCAGATCTTGCCATTAAAATGGCAGAACCTGAGGGAAAGCTTCTCTTCAGGGTTTTTCAGTCTCAATTCAAAACCTGCTCCCTCCCCGTCTCTGAGGAAAAACCCAGTCCTTGGAGGTCCTTTGGAGCAACATGCTGAGAAGCATTTGTCCCATCCTCCCGGCAACAGGGAAACTTTCTGAACCCACCCCATTAAATGTTGAATCACCAGTCGGATATTTGATGCTTCAGCAACAGTTGTCGCAACCCAATCATGTTATGCATTGGATATTTGAGCATGTTGTTATACCAAACCTCCAGATAATACCTTCCATAGCAGTTGTGCCAAGTCTGGTTTACTTCAATGGCTATATGACAGATATCTGCCTTCAACAAGATGCGAGGACCCATAAAGCTTGAAAGATCGCAAAAGCTTGCATTTCTATTAATGCCTTTCACAACCCCAGGAGGTCCCAGAGCCTTTTACAGCCAAAGAATTACTTTTCTGAAGTGCAATCACTTTTTTATATGCAAACGCAGCAATTTGCTCAGTACACCGTAAAGAGCAATGAAATGAACGACCGGTCAATCTACAGTTTGGTGATGTTGTTTGAGGGATAAATATTGGTCACAAGACCCTGAGAAATTCCCTGTTCATTTTCAAATATCCATAGATAGTTTACATAGTTATGAGGGCAGGCAGAGCTCCAATTAATGTCCCATCTAGAAGAAAACACTTTTGCTAATGTTGCACCAAAGTGTTGGCCTAGATTACATGCTGAAGTCCTAGAGCAAAGCTTGAACCCATGACTGTCTGACATGGAGGTAAGAACATAAGACCGTAAGAACTAGGAGCAGGAGTAGGCAATTCAGCCCCTCGAGCCTGCCCTGCCATTCATTATGATCATGGCTGATCTCATTTTGGCCTCAACTCCAATTTCCCGTCCTTTCCCCATAACTTTTCAACTCGTTACTAATTAAAAATCTGTCTATCTCCTCCCTAAATTTATTCAGTGTCCCGGCATCCACTGCACTCTGAGGTAGTGAATTCCACAGATTCACGAGCCTTTGAGAAAAGTAATTCCTCCTCATCTCTGATTTAAATCTACCGCCCCTTAGCCTAAAACTATGGCCCCTCATTCTAGAATGCCCCACAAGGGGAAACATCTGCTTCATGTCTACTTTGTCTATCCCCTTTAGCATCTTATATACCTCAATTAGATCTCCTCTCATCCTTCTAAACTCTAGCGAGTATCGGCCTAAATTGCTCAATCTCTCCTCATAAGACAAGCTCCGCATCTCTGGAATCAATCTAGTGAACCTCCTCTGAACTGCCTCCAATGCAATTACATCCTTCCTCAAGTAAGGGGACCAAACCTGTGCACAGTACTCCAGGTGCGGTCTTACCAATGCCTTGTACAGTTGCAACAACATTTCCCTATTTTTATACTCTATTCCTTTAGCAATAAATGCCAAAATTCCATTTGCCTTCCTTATTACCTGCTGTACCTGCATACTAGCTTTCAGCGATTCATGCACGAGGACTCCCAGATCCCTCTGCACTGAAGCATACTGAAGTTTCTCTCCATTTAAATAATAAGTCGCCTTTTTATTCTTCCAACCAAAACAGATAACCTCACACTTATCCACGTTAAACTCCATCTGCCAAATTTTGGCCCATTCACCTAACCTGTAAATTTCTTGTTTCTTCATTGCAACTTACTTTCCCACCTATTTTGGTGTCATCTGCAAATTTAGCTAAAGGGTGTGATCTCTGAGCCCAAACAAGGGGTATCCTCAAATGTGTACAGGAGTACTGCTGAAATTAATCAGCTGAAAGCACAGATTATGACGGTAGATCCCTTGATCAGTTTCCTGACCTATAAGTCAATATGGATGGAATCTCAAACTGTTTTCTGATTATTCATAGGTCTCTGGAATTTTCAATTGGATAAGCACATAAGTACTTGAAGGAGAAATAAAATTGCCTGGATGTAGGGAAAGTGTATCCATGCAAGGATACCTTGAAGGAGCTATCGTTATAAGGTAGTTTTGGGGCTTACTAAGATCCCCCTTCTAGTGGATGGGCAGCTCATCTCTTGCAGTATATCATAGATCATAAAATAGTGCAGCACAAAGCAAGCCTCTCTGCCCATCAAGTCTTAGCCAGCTTCTTTAAAAAAAACAATCAATTCCCCCACTCTTCCCTCATTTGTCTGCAACTTTTTTTATATATAGGATTATAAGATCATTAGAAATAGGAGCAGGAATAGGCTATTTGGTCCATCCAGCCTGCTCCACCATTCAATAAGATCATGGCTGATCTGATTTTTCCCTTGACTCCACTTTCCTGCCTGTCCCCACAACCATGTTCGATCAAAAATCTGTCTAACTCAGCCTTGGCTATGTTCACTGACATAGCCTCCACTGCTCTGTGTGAAAGAGAATTCCAAAGATTAATGACCCTCTGGGAGAAGAAAGTCCTCCTCATCTCCATCTTAAATGGGAGACCCCTTATTTTTAAACTGAACCCCATATTTCTAGATTGAGAGGAAACATCATCTTAGCACCTACCCTGTCAAGACCCCTTACAAGTATATCCCTCTTTGAGTAAGGAGACCAAAACTGTACACAGTACTCCAGGGGAGGTCTCACCTGTATGGTTGGAGCAAAACTTCCCTACTTTAATATTTCATCCCCCTTGCAATAAAGACCAGCATTCCATTTGCCTTCCTAATCGCTTATTGTACTGGCATGCTAGCTTTTTGTGATTCATGTTCCAGAACAGCCAGATCCCTCTGTACCGCTGCATTCTGCTGACTCCCTCCATTTAAATAATATTCTGCTTTTCTATTATTCCTACCAAAGTGGACAACCTAACATTTTCCCACATTACACTCAGACAAATTTTTGCCCACTCACTTAACCTATCTATATCCTTTGCAGATTCTTTGTATCTTCCTCACAACTTGCTTTTCTACCTAAAAATGTGTCATCAGCACATTTGGCCACAATCCCCTCGGTCCCTTCATCCAAGTCATTTATATAGATTGTCAATAGTTGAGGCCCCATTACTGATCCCTGTGGTACTCGACTAGTTACATTTGCCAACCTAAAAATTACCCATTTATCCCAACTCTCTGTTTCCAGTTAATTAGCCAATCCTCTGTCTATTCTAATATATCATCACCAACACCATGAGATTGTATCTGTTGTGGTAACTAACTTTATGTGGTGACTTATTGAAGGTCTTTTGGAAATCCAATTGCGCTACATCCATGGTTCCCTTTTATCCACCTTGCTTGTTACATCCTCAAAAAAATGCTCATTACTGATAGAATTAATAGAATTATTAATAAATTTGTCAAACATGATTTCCCATTTACAAAACTATGTTGACTTGGTCTGATGGTATTAAAATTTTATAAATTCCTGCTATTACCTCCTCAATAGCATTCTTGAATGCTAATTTCAGACCCGACGTCACCCCGCGTCATTTAGATTTTCAGTTTGGCGGGCATGCAGCTGAATCAGATGCACACCCGCCGAACTGTCAAAGGCCTATTAAGGCCATTAAAAAACTAATTAACATAATTGATGGACCTGCCCATCCAACTTCAGGGTTGGCGGGCAGGCCGGGAGCCCAGGCAGGCCTCAGAAAAAGCATGAAACCTCATCCACGGGCAGAATGAGGTTTCATGAGGGTTTTAAAATTTTTATTAAATGTTTAAATAAAAGTTATGGACATGTCCCAACTCATGTGACAGTGTCACATGAGGGGACATGGCAGGAAAATTTTTAAATCACCTTTATTGAAAGTTTTAAATCGGAGCCGATCTCCCTGAAGCAGCACTTTGCACTCTTGCATGTGCATGCTCGAAAGAGCGCACTCCTGGCTCAGGGAATCACCCCCCACCCACACGCATAGCACTTCCTGGAAGACGTCATGCTGGGCAGGCCTTAATTGGCCCACCCACATAAAATGGCGGCACACGCCCAAATCGGGGGCGCCAAGTGGAAGCGCGTCTGCCCGCTTCTGCTCCTGTACATCCTCCCGCAATGGAGGAAAATGTTGCCCATTATTCTAAGAAACTGTCCTGAATACATTCAATGAATTCATCCTCTAGGCTACTTTGCCAATTTGATTTGTCCAATATATATAAAAAGATAAACATCTCCCATGATAATTGCAGCATCTTTCTTACAAGACATCATTATTTCTTGATCTATACTCTGTCCTAAAGTGTAGCTACAGTCACAAGACCTATAAATCAATCCCATCAGGGACTTCTTTGCTATTTCTTATCTCCACCCAAACTGTTTCTATATTTTGATCCTCTGAACCAAGATAATTTCTCACTAGTATACTGATCTCATCCTTTATTAACAGAGCTACCTCACCCCCTTTTCCTTTCTTCCTGTCCTACGGAAATGTCAAATACAATTGAATATTCAGGTCACAACTGTGGTCATTTTACAAACATGTTTCTGTAATGGCTATTGTATCATGCTCATTTATTTCTATTTATGTTATCCATTCATCCACCTTGTTACAAATGCTGCATGCATTCAGATAAAGAGTCGTTAATTCCTTCGTTTGACCATTTTTCCCTACACTAACCTTATTTGTTGATGCACTCTCATACATGTATGCTTTGTCTCTTCCTGTCACACTATAGTTAACATTACCCACATCAGTACCCTGTACTATTGCCTTGTCCTTTCCCTTTAACTTCCCAAATTTCCCCTCACCTGAACCCTCCCTCATCAAGTATTTATCCAATTCCCTTTTGAAGGCGACATTGAATCTGCACCCACCACACTATCAGGCAGTGCCTTCCAAATCCTAATCAATCAGTGCATAAAGGCTTTTCTTCATGCCACCCCTTTTGTCAATCAACTTAATCTATACCCTCTAGTCATTGAGCCTTCAGCCATTGGAAACAGTTTTTCTATATTTACTCTAACCAAACCCTTCAGGAATTTAGTCACCTCTATCAAAGTTCTTCTTACCCTTTATTTACCGAGCAGTTGGTAAAGCTGAGTTGTTTAAAAATTCCAAAGGGAAACCTTAAACAACTGTCATAACTTATATTTTTAAGTGGTATATTTGAGCTGCAACTTTAAATTCAGGAATCAGACCACCAGCTCTTGAGAGGTGTTATATTAAACTAAATGAAGCATTTCATTAATTTACACAAGTTATATATATACACATGGCTACAAATTATTACTATCATAACTTTTAACAAATTCCCAAACTAATCTTCATTAATGCAACAGCACCCATAGACTTAACCAGACACCAGGCAAAGCATTTTCACCTTACAAATTCAAAATTAGGTTTTTTTCACTTTAGTTCCTATGGAGACAGTTGGAGGCTTACTGCTGCTTTGATCTTACATTGCCTCTGCCCTGCACACACAAAACTGTTATCGGTTATATTCAGCACATCTCACTGAATGTAAATCCTTATTGTATCACCAGCCTCTTTGAACTCCACCTCTTCTAACAATAAAACCCCTTTCATAGCGCCAATTTTATTAGTAATATAAACATATTGCTTGATCTCTGATAGTTAGGCGTTACATTTCACCCCACTTCTTGAATGCTCTATTCAAAAAATGCAAATGTACTCTACCTCTCTTACATCTCAAAACTGGCACACATTAAAGCACCCAGACTAGCTGGCTTTAATATAATTAAGACACGCCCACAGACTAAACCTCAATTTTAAAAGAAAAAATATTTTCCAATGATATTATATACTTTACTGGCTTCATGACATCCCCCTCCCGATTGAAAAATGAACCATCATAATTCAAAAAGATGGCTTCATTTTAATAACCCATCTCACACTATCCCCTATACTTATTACGCTATCACATTACCAGATGCATGCATTAACATAACTATATATATATATATATATACATACACAGGTCCTTGGTATCAACGGAAATCACTCCAGTTCAGCATCTGTGTTTTAAAAAATGTCACATTTAGCATCTCCATTAACCCCACTTATTATTACCTTCTCCTGCAATATTCCCTTTGAACAACAAATATCATTATCCCACAACATTAAGGATTGACTAGCCCTTTTGTCTCTGAAAAGTTTAACACCCTTACCTACTCCACCCTGCACACATGTAAAGACTTGACTTTCACACACAAAATCTTTAAACATTTCTGCAACCTGCTCCTCAAAAATCCCTTGAGTAAACTGTGAACACATTCTCCACCTTTCATTGATTCTCTCTGTTTCACTTGTACACAAACCATTGGTTTCTCCTATGCCTGAACTTCAGAACCCACAATACTTTTACTTCCAAAGCTTTTCTGTACCCCAATAATTCCAACAGATTTTTCCTACAATCTCCAACACACTGACTTCATGTGCCCCACTTTATTACAATGCAAACATCTCAATTTTCGAATATCACTTCTACCTTCAGCACCTTTCTTTTTATTCTGAGAAAAACATTCCTGGGAAATTCCAGTTACTCCTTCACTTCCCTGACTACCTACCTTCCTTTCACCTTCCCACTTTTTATCCTTATCCAATTTGAAAGGGTGACAAAAAAAAGGTTTAACTCTATAAACTAACTCATAATCATTAGCTATATCTGCTGCTTGTTATACAGAATCAACCCTCTGTTCCTCCACATGAGTTATCACTACTGAAGGAATTGAATCTTTAAATTCTTCCAAAAGAATTACTTCCCTAAGAGCTGCATAGGTTATCTCTATTTTTAATACCCATATCCACCGGCCAAAATTACTTTGTTTTACTCTTTCAAACTCAATATAAGTTTGCCTGGCTGTTTTCTCATGTTCCTAAGCTTCTGCCTGTATGCTTCAGGGACAAACTCATATGCTTTCAAAATAGTCTTTTTCACCACATCATAATTCACCGATATTTCTTCTGATAGCAAAGCATATACCTCATGTGCCCTACCTAACAACTTAGGCTGTAATAATAACGTCCAGTTTTCCTGTGGCCATTTCATCTGTTTAGCTAGCTTCTCATATGAAATAACGAATGCTTCAATATCTTTTTCCTCAAACTTTGGAAGAGCTTGTACAAATTTAAACATCCCCTCACTGGATTCTACTCTAGAGATAAATCCTTCCTCGCCTGCTGGTATCTCTTTTTTTACTGCCAACATTTCCCATTGGAATTTTCTCTCTCTCTCTTTTTCTCTTTCCTCCTTCTCTAACTTCAAAATTTCTAATTCCCTTTTAAAAGCCATTTCTCTGTCCTTTGTTTCTTATTCAAGCTTTTTCATTTACAACTGAAGGCTTACTGCCTCCAGTTGTGACTGACTAGTGTCAGGTTTCACTTCCAATTGTAGTTGCTGTGCTATACATTTAACTATATCTGATTTCCTAGCACCCTCGGGTAGCCCCAATTTTAACTTATCTGCCAACTCTGTTAACTTCCTTTTGGTTATTTTCTGCAGCTCAATCAGAGTTATCTCTTCTACTCCCAGACAAGTCTTAGCAATTGCCAAAGCCATCTTGCAGTCTCATCACTTCTAAAATACCTCCCCAACTCCTGAATTCAAAGTGCTTACCATACTTATAACCTTAAGGGTCACCAATTCCAGACCAATCATGGAATTAGAAATATTTCTACCCTGGCAAGAGCCCATTATTGTTATGACCGAGCAGTTGGGAAAGCTGAGTTATTTAAAAATTCCAGAGGGAAACTTTAAACAATTGTCATAACTTATATTTTTAAGTGGTATGTTTGAGATGCAACTCTAAATTCAGGAATCAGACCACCAGTTCTCAAGAGATGTTATATTAAACTAAATGAAACATTTCATTAATTTACACAAGTTACATATATACACATGACTACAAATTACTGTCATAACTTATAACAAATTCCCAAACTAATCTCCATTAAGGCAACAACACCCATAGACTTAACCAGACACCAGGCAAAGCATTTTTGCCTTACAAATTCAAAATTAGGTTCTTTTCACTTTGGTTCCTGTGGAGACAGTTGGAGGCTTACAGCTGCTTTGATCTTACATTGCCTCTGCCCTGCACACACAAAACTGCTATCAGCACATCTCATTGAATAAAAATTCTCATTGTATCACCAGACTCTTTGAACTCCATCTCTTCTAACAATAAAACCCCCCTCATAGCACCAATTATATTAGTAATATAAACATATTGCTTGGCCTCTGATAGTTAGGTGCCAGATTTCACCCCACTTCTTGAATACTCTATTCAAAAAAATGCAAATGCACTCTACCTCCCTTACATCTCAAAACTAGTATACATTAAAGCACCAAGACTAGCTAGGTTTAATTCAATTAAGACATGCCCACAGACATCTATTTTAAAAGAAAAATATTTTCCAATGATATTATATACAAAATAGCTTCATGACACCCTTTTCCGCACTAAGGAGAACAACCCCAGTTTATCCAGCCTATTTGTGTAACTGTAATCCTTCACCTCTAGAATCATCCTAATAAATCTCTTCGATACCCTTTCCAAAGCCTTCCCTGCCTTCCTAAATTGTGGTACCAAAATTGGATACAATACTCCAGCTGGGGCCAAATTAGTGTTTTACATAGGTTCAGAATCACTTCCTGGCTTTCATAATGAACCAATCATAACTATTAGTTTGCATTGGCATTACTTGCTTATTTGCAATACGTTGAGTGGTTGGACAGTTGAATCTTGTTCATTCATGTGTGTCAGTGTGTATCTGAGGGAATATAAAAATCTAAACAACAGAATGTGTATTTTTGAGCAATTTTCTAATCCTCTGACAGTGTTTCGGTCAGTTTATGGATGTTGTTAGCCTACTGATGATCATATTGCTAGGTTACTCTGCCAGAACACACAATCATTGGCAAAATTAAGTGCTGCAATATTTCCAGACATGCTAGCAACAAAGTCTTGCTACCAACAAAGACACTCATGATCCCATACAACGCATCATTCAACACATTAAATAGGTTGGATGACAGTGGATAACCATATCTCACTCTTCTTTTTAGATGAATAGGTCCAGTGAGTCTCTTACATGGATCTTCAAGCTAGAGTACACATCTTAGATAAGATTTGGTCACACACTCTCATAGCTTTCGGCTTTTTTATGAGGGTTGTATAGAGCACTAAGTTAGAAGTCTATGAAAATGATTAAAGTAATCAAGTGGGGTTCCCTTGGGGATTTCAACACTCTGCAATCTCATATAAAGTTGCAACCTATCCATTATTGCTCAGGAGAATTAAATCCTGTCTATTCCTTCCTGATTACTCGCAGGCCTCTCAATCACCTGATATGTATCCTGCAGCAACCTGAAAAATCAATTTAAGTGATTGTTATAAGTCAAATTCATAGGAACACAGGAAGCGGAGTGGATCATTCAATCCCATGAGCCTGTTCCACCATTCAATTATGCCTGATCCATATATTAACTCTATCTACCTGCCTTTGTCCCATAGCCCTTAATACCCTTACAGAATCCTGTTATCTCTGTATTGATATTTTTAATTAAGCTAGGCTCAATAGCTTTCTGGAGGAGGGTTATCCAAATTTCCCCTACCCTCTGCGTGAAGAAATGTTTCCTGACATCATCTAAGAACTCCCTAGTTCTAAATTTAAGGTTATGACCCCATGTTTTGGACTCCCCCACCAGAGAAAATCTTTGCTCTTCATCTATCCTATGAACTCCTTACTTATCTTAAACCACTCAATAAAATCACACCTCAATTTTCTACATGCAAGGGAATACAATCTATGCAGCCTATCCTCATAATTTAAGTATTTTAACCCCGGCATCATTCTGGTCAGTCTGCACTTCAACCCTTCCACGGTCAATAATTTCTTCTGTAATGCCCAGAACTGAACACAAGACTCTAAATGGGGTCTAACTAGAACTTTATATAACCGTAACATAACTCCTACCTCTTTAGATTCCAACCCTCGCGAGTTAAAGATCAATATATCATTAACCCTTTTAATTACTTCTTGTACCTGTCCACTAGCTATTAGTGATTTCTATAATTCCATTCTGAAGCCTCTCTGCTCCTCCACAACTCCTGGCTTCTTGCTATTTTCTTGTGTTCAAAGTGGATAACCTCACAAATTCACATACTGAACTCCATCTGCCATTGTTTTGCCTGCTCATTTAATCTATCAATGCCCCTTTGCAACTTTGTGCTCCCATCTACACATTTACAGTGCCACTAACTTGGTGTTGTCATCAAACCTGGATATATAGTTTTTTTTATTTCTTCATCTAAGTAATTTATAAATATGCAGAACAGCTGAGGCTCCAGTGCAAATCCTTAGGGAACATCCTGTCAACTAGGCTCCATGGTTATTATCCCTGTTCTCTATCTCCTTCCTACCTCCTAGCTAATTCCCTATACATGTCAATAGGTTATCTCCAATTCCATGTGCTGCCATTTTTATAAAAATAGTCTCTTATGTGAAACATTATTGAATGCCTTCGGGAAGTCCACATAAATAAGACCACAGACACTCCCTTATCTACCATATTAGCTCCTCAAAAAATTCAACCAGGTTCATTAGGCATTGCTTACCCTTCACAAATCTATGCTACCTCTCTCTGATCAGTTGATGTTTGTCCAAGTGGACCATCACCCTAATAATCAAATCTAGTAACTTTCCCACAATTGATGTTAGACTAAAAAGCCTATAATTTCCTGGTTTATTTCTCTTCCCCTTCTTAAATAGTAAAGATTTTCCAGATCACAGGGCCTACCTTCTTGTGAATTAAAAATCACAGGAGATTTCAAACACTAAGACAAGGTGTGCCTCAATCATCACAAACCTCAGAACAGTAGTTCAATGACTGATGGACTCTCCCATCACTTTGACAGATGAGTGTTCAGCAAAAAAAAAGATCATCTTACAGTCTAGGTTGATCTCATCTCATGTGTCACATTAGGCCAATTCTTGATTTGCATAACTAATTGCAAAAATGGTATATGAGGCAAGTGTTGGAGGGATGGATGGAGGCTTTGGCTTTGCCCCGCGTTCGCTTGTCCTGAAAGCATTTGATTCTATTCTTCTCAAATGTTGAAACTGCTCAATGATGGAGACTTTTCCATATGGGTCTGTCCAAGGTTGTTTTTTCCCATGCATTGGGATCCAGCTTGCAAGCTCTGAGGTTGGCTTTCAGATTGTCTTTATATCTAAAGGGCAAAGGCAACCAACTTCCCAAAAGCTGCTCTCAGTGAAAAATGGGTCAGAGAGGAGGAATAACAGGAATCAGCTTTAACAGTGGTATTAAGCCATTTAAAACAAATGCATTTACACCTCTGTTAAAATAATAGAGGATTGTTGTATGAATGTGCTAACTGCTCATATGCTAACATCACAAACAGCAATTGCTAAGCCATGTCCTCCACAGAGAGGAATTATGAATTGGTATTAAATACACGACTAACATAAAAACAATTTCAGGAAAGCAAGGAAAAGCTGATTACTAGCAAAATTCGCTGCAATGTTGATGCCAAGTGGAAAATACAATCCCCTACCCAACAATATTATCCATACAACACGTTTACAGCTGTCAGCATAAGTCACAGTTTAATGCACTCATTTGTTTCTGTCAAGTTATCATGTACTTTGACCATTTGTTTCTTTGTATAAAAGTCTGCCTGGTAGGGGAGTGGAAAGGGAAGAAAGAATAAGCAGCAGCAAACAGAAAAGAAGAAAATTGGAGAGACAAACATATAGAGCAGATTTTAACTTCCAAGGGGAGGCAGATTCGGGTATGTAAGGGAGACTAAAGCCCTGAAAAGTGGCATCAGAACTTGTCCACCTCCAGCCTTAAATTGGGCAGGTTTGGCGGGAGCTGTAAATCTCTGTATGACTGTCAGTTAAACAGTTCAAATATTTAAATCCCCGGTTAACTCAGAATTTAACCCTAACATTCTGGCTTAATCAATCAAGTGGGAGCACAGTAGGGAATCATTGATTAATGAAACTGATAGTCTGGAAAGCCTTCAATGAGTGACACTGAAGAGTTGCAGCCATGTCCAGGTGAGAGACTGGTGTTCTCGGCACTTCTTCACAGAGTGGATCGTCTTGGAAGTTATTTCACCTGTCTTGGACTTCACCCACCCTTTATCTGCACTTTCCTGCTGTTAACCTTCACTGCAGAATGGGATCAGCATGTGCAGCTCCATCAGGTAAGGAGCAAGAGGTGCAGAACCACCAACACCAAAAGCAGCAGCATCACTACCTGTCTTCTCCTCAACCCCATGCCTTATCACAGGATAGAGGGAATGGGCACAGAGATCCAGTTCCAAGGGAGTGAGATCCCCAACACAGGGTCTACAAGCTGTGGATCAGACCTCTCCTCATGTGTGAGCAACAGTGCTTCAGGAGACTCAGGGTCGCTGATATCTGCAGCCTCCTGGAACGAGACCTCCTTCACAGTGAACCAGGTGTGCATGCAATGCCAGTGACGACCAAGGTAGCTATCATTGGAAGGCCACCCCCTCCCTGGAAAGTAATGGCGATCATCACACAGATGCTAATTTTTTCTACTTACCCCCGACCACTGCCTCTCCTGCTCACCACTGGTCCTTCTCGACAGCACCCCAGCTCAGCGCTTTAAAATGAAACACCTGACGCTAATCATAATAAAAGGCCCCATTAACTGACTAGTGTTAAAGCAGAATGAATTAAAATGAGGTAAATGAAAATGGGCACTTACTGTATAACATCACTGGGGGAATAACGGCCTCCCTAGGAGAATAAATATTCATCTGGTTTTCACTTCATTTCTTCATATTGGATGGGGGGCAATAAAGAAACAGGTACTTAAGGGGAATAAAATGGAAAGTAACACTGAGACATTCCTCCCTCCTAGGATTTTGTTTTATCCATGTTTTATCCTGGAGAACAGCAATGAAATTAGGAGTACATTAAAAACTATTAGAGTTTTTAATTCTTACATATGGGCTAGGTTTCTTTGTGTCAATATATAAAAGAAAAGTGTAATCTTGAAAGATAGCAGTGGGGGAGGGGGCGGTGGAGGAGGAGGAGGGGGAGGGAGGATCCAGTGGTCATGGTCCATGTAGGCACCAATGACATAGGCAGGATGAAGAAGGGGGCTCTGCATAGTCAGTATGAGGAGCTAGGCACCAAATTAAGAAGCGGAACCTCAAAGGTAATAATTTCTGGATTAGTACCTGAGCCACATGTAAACTGGCATAATACAAATAAGATTAGAGAAATGAATGCATGGCTCAAAAACTGGTGTGGGAGAAGTGGGTTCTGGTTCATGGGGCATTGGCACCAGTATTGGGGAAAGTGGGATCTATATCATTAGGATGGTCTACATCTGAACCGTGCTAGGGCTGGTGTCCTCAAGAGCCATCTAACTAGGGAACTAGAGATGGTTTTAAATTGAATAGTGGGGGCAAGGGATCGAATCTGGGAAGATGCGATAAGCCAAAGAGTAGAGACAAGGCAAGAGGGGTATTAACATGAGAAATGATAAACAGACTGTGTGTGACAGGAAGGGACAGAGATAAGGCTAGACACTGCAAAAATAATAAAAGGACCAAAACTAAAGGCTCTATCTAAATGTACATAACATTCAAATTCAAACAGATGAACTGACAGCGCAAATAGAAATAAATAAATACGATTTGATAAAAGCAAAATACTGCAGATGCTGGAAATCTGAAACAAAAACAGAAAATGCTAGAAAAACTCAGCAGGTCAGCCGAACTCAGCAGAGAAACAGAGTTAACGTTACAGGTCCGAATGACCCTTCTTCAGACCCTCTAAAGAAGGGTCATATAGACTCTAAATGTTAATTCTGTTTCTCTCTTCACTGATGCTGCTAGACCTGCTGAGTTTTTCCAGCATTTTCTGTTTTTGTTTCACCTCTGGAGAAGGGTCATATGGACTGGAAACGTTAAGTACGATTTGATAGCTACTACAGAGACATGGCTACAGGGTGACGTAGATTGGGATCTGAATATTGAAGGGTATGTGACATTTAGGAAGCTCAGGAAGTTAGGAAAAGGTGGAGTGGTGGCTCTGTTAATTAATGATGGTGTTAGCACATTAGAGAGGTATGACCTAAGTTCAGGAAACCACGATATAGATTGAGATGAGAAATGATAAAGGCAAGTAGTCACTTGGTGCACAGGCCCCCTACTTGTGACTACACAGTACAACAGAGTATAAAAGAAGAGATAATGGGAGCTTGCCAGGGAGGTGCAGCAATAATCATGGGGGATATAATCTACATATAGACTGGAATAATCAGATGGGCAAAGGTAGCATAGATGAGGAGTTCATAGAATGTTTCTGGGATAGTTTCTTAGAACAGCATGTTCTGAAGCCCACCAGAGAGCAGGCTATATTAGACCTGATATGGGGCAACAAGATAGGATTCATTGATGACCTCCTAGTGAAGGCACCTTTAGGTAGCAGCAACCATAATATGATTAAATTTTACATTCATTTTGAGGGAGAAACGAGTGTATCCAAGACTAGTATTTTAAACTTAAATAAGGGCAATTATGAGGGCATGAAAGCAGAGCTTGCTAAAGTGAACTGGCAAATGAGGGACATGTTAACAGAAGTTCAGTGGCAGACATTTAAGTGATATTTCAGAATACACAGAATACATACATCCAATGAGAGAGAAAAATTCCAAGGGGCAGGTCCACCATCCCATGGTTAACTAAAAAAGTTAAAGACAGTATCAATCTTAAAGAAAAAGCATATAATCACGCAAAGATGGATGGCAGGTCAGAAGATTGGAAAAAATATAAAGAACAGTAAAGAATGAAAAAAAATTAGTAAGGAGGGAAAAATTAGAATGTGAGAGAAAGCTAACTAGCAACATAGGCCAGAAATTTCCCCCTGTCGGTGGGGTTATGCGGGGACGGGCGGGGGCGGGCACAAACCCAATCGGCAACCCCAATCAGGTCTGCGCCACCATTTTACATGGACGGGCCAATTAAGGCCCACCCATTGTGGCGTGCTGAGCGCTCCCTGTGCGGGCGGGGGGAGTGGGGGGGATTCCCTGAGCGGTTCCCTGCACTCTTTCGCACGCAGAGGTCCTAAGGGGGATTTGTTTAAGTTATGGAAATTTGAATAAAGATAGGAAAAAAATTTATGGACATGTCTCCTCATGTGAAACAATCACATGAGCTGGGACATGCCCATTATTTATTTCAAAAATTTTTATTTCAATAATAAACCCTTCATGAAACCTCACCCCGCCCATGGATGAGGTTTCATGAAAAATGCAAATACGCCTGGGCTCTTCGCCTGTCTGCCAACCTTAAGATTGGACGGGCAGCTCAGTTAATTACTTTAATTACTTCTTAACAGGCCTTAATAGGCCTTTGACAGTTGAATATCTGAATGACGTGCGGTGACGTCGGAATGCCCACCCAACGTCACTGCGCGCCATTTTATGGATAGTAAGACACAAAGATGGATAGTAAGAGTTTCTATTGATATTTAATTAAAAGAAGAGTTAACAAAGTGTGCATTGGTCCTATAGACAATGCATCTGGGGAATTTATAATGGAAAGTAGGGAGATGGCGGATGAATTAAACAGGTATTTTGCGTTGATCTTCACTATAGAGGACACAAGTAACATCCTGGAAATAGCTGTAAATTGGGAAATGGAAGGGAGGGAGGAACATGAGAAAATTACAATCACCAGGGAACTGGTATTGAGCAAATTGTTGGGGCTGCGGGCTGACAAATCTCCAGGTCTGGATGGACTTCACCCTAAGGCCTTGAAAGAAGTGTCTAGTGAGATAGTTGATGCACTGGTTTTAATTTTCCAAAATTCCCTAGATTCGGGGAAGGTTCCATTAGATTGGAAAATAGTAAATATAATTCCTTAATTCAAAAAGGGAGGGAGGGAGAAAGCAAGAAACTACAGGCCAGTTAGCCTAACATCTGTCACAGGGGAAATGTTAGAAGCTATTATTAAAGATGTTCTAGCAGGGCACTTAGAAAAATCCAAGGCAATCAGGCAGAATCAACATGGTTTTGTAAAAGGGAAATCATGTTTAGCCAATTTATTAGAGTTCTTTGAAGGAATCACATGTGCTGTGGATAAAGGGGAACTGGTGGATATACTGTACTTAGATTTCCAGAAGGCATTTGATAAAGTGTCACGTCAAAGTCTATTGCAGAAAATAAAAGCTCATGGTGCAGGGGGTGACATATTGGCATGGGTAGAAGTTTGGCCAGCTAACAAGAAGCAGAGAGTTGGCATAAATGCGTCTTTTTCTGGTTGGCAGGATGTCATGAGTGGTGTGCTACAGGGATCAGTGCTGGGGCCTCAACTTTTTACAATTTATATAAATGACTTGGATGAAGGGACCGAGGAATGACTGCTAAATTTGCTGATAACACATAGATAGGTAGGAATGTAAATTGTGAAGAGGGCATAAGGAGGCTACAAAATGACATAGATAGGTTAAGTGAGTGGGCAAAGATCTGGCAAATGGGGTATAATGTGGGAAAATGTGAAATTGTTCATTTTGGCACGAAGATTAAAAAAAAAGCTTATTATCTAAATTGTGAGCGATTGCAGAGCTCTGAGATTCAGAGGGATCTGGGTGTCCTTGTGCATGAATCACAAAAGGCTAGTATGTAGCTATAGCAGGTAATTAGGAAAGCTAATAGAATGTTATCATTTATTGTGAGAGGGATTGAATACAAAAGTAGGGAGATTATACTTCAGTTGTACAGGGCATTGGTGAGACTACATCTGGATTCCTTATTTAAAGAAAGATGTAAATGAATTAGAAGCAGTTCAGAGAAGGTTTACTAGACTAATACCTGGAATGGGCTGGTTGTCTTATGAGGAAAGGTTGGACAGGTTAGGCTTTTATCCACTGGAATTTAGAAGAGTAAAAGGCGACTTAATTGAAAACTTTAAGATCCTGAGGGGTCTTGACAGGATGGATATGGAGAGGATGTTTCCTCTTGTGGGAGAATCTAGAACTAGGGGTCACTAGTTAAAAATAAGGGGTTGCTCATTTAAGACAGAGATGAGGAGAAATTTTTCCTCTCAGAGGGTTGTGAGCCTTTGGAACTCCCTTCCTCAAAAGGCGGTGGAAGCAAAGTCTTTGAATATTTTTAAGGCAGAGTTAGATAGGTGCTTGATTAACAAGAGGGTGAAAGGTTATTGGGGGTAGGCAGAAAAGTGAGGTTGAGGTTACATTCAGATCAGCCATGATCTTATTGAATGGCAGAACAGGCTTGAGGGGCCGAGTGGCCTACTCCTGATTCTAATTTGTATGTGTGAATTTTCTCAGCCCTGAGATGGCGGGTTGGGAGGTTGGGGTGGCGGGGTGTGGTGCAGGGAAATAGTGGGGGAGTCACTTCGGGACGGCTCACAAAGCATTCTCGCCCCCAGGGAATTTTCCCAGAAGGCGCCTGGAAAGCGGCTCGGCCACCCACTGTGTGGATATGAGCAGCCATATTAAAACCCCAATTAGGAGTGATATTTTGCGGCATCATTGGCATCTTGCCACTGGCAGGGCCGTTCCCTACCATGTGCTGAGGCTGCCAGTTCAATTCATGTGGCCTCCCTGCAGCAGCCTTGGGGGCCATTGGAAGCAGACCCTCCTTGGCCCAATGATGGGGCTATGGTTAGGAAAGGTTGTGCCCATGGATGACAGGGTCCACCTGGAAGGGTTTCTCCTCAGCTCCAAGGGCCTACAGCCACCATGCCTCTTAATTTCTGCCTTACCTGAATGTCTCTGACGGTGCCTCTATGTTGAGGTCCCCTCCTAGTCCCCAACCTGCCTCAGAGCTGCCCACCCTCTCCTGGTGGTGCTGCCAGCTCCCTGATTGGATTGGAAGCACACAAGGCTGCCCATAAGGACAGTGGGTTTGGGGGTCGCCAATTAGAAGGCTGTCTCTGGGGAGATTTCTGAGCTGTCCCCATTGCTGGCAAGTGAGCCCCCGTTTGGTCCTAACAGCAGGGTCCCGAAGCCTGTGGGAAAAACCAGTCCGATATGTCCTGTTTGCTTGCAGCTTGATCAGCACCGAAGACACAGGCAGCTTCCTGACATAATATCAGTGGTAGCCCATTAAAATTAAGGGATTGCTATGACTGGCATTACAACAGGAATCCTTGGCCAGTCTTTTTGCTTGGGCTTCCAAAGTACCTTTTTCTCTTGCAATGGTCTTGTCACAAAAAAACAATGGGCAGAATTTTCTGTTCGGCGAGCAGGAGAGGGCCCCGCATGCCGACGCGTAAAATGACACGCGGTGACGTCAGGCGTGCTTCCCGCCATCACCACGCATCATCCCGATCTTTCATTTGGCAGGTGCACACCGGAGTTGGCTGCATGCCCGTCGAACTGTCAAAGGCCTGTTAAGGCCATTAATAAACTAATTAACGTAATTGTCAGGGCGAAGAGCCCAGGCGGCATTTGCATTTTTCATGGAACCTCATCCACGGGCGGGATGAGGTTTCATGAAGGGTTTATTAATTAAATAAAAAAATTTACGAGAATTCATAAACATATCCCAGCTCATGTGACACTGTCACATGAGGGGACATGTCTGAATAATCTTATTTTTTTAGTTTTTCCACCTTTAAAACTGAACTAAATCTCCCTGAGGCAGCTCCGTGCAAAAGAACGCAGGCCCCGACTCTCCCTGAGCGCTACCGGGCTGGTGTCATGCACAGCCCACCCGCGTACGGCAATCGGCTCCGTGCCCGCTCCCAACCAGCCCGCCTGACGGGGAGAAAATTCACCCCAATAAGTACATTTTTTAATGGATTCTGTCCTCACAAAGGCTAATTCAACTCGTATCTAATAATGATCCTAACTGCAATAAGTTACATTTTGGATTTGATGCGGGGTTTGTGAAATAACCCACAGGGAAGGGGATCATTACCCTTGTAGAACAGTTTTTTGCTGGAGAAATAAAGACAAACATTCATTCCACTGCACAAAGATTGTGGATCGACTACCATAAAGTTTCTTCCTTCCACTTGGCATTTTCACTGCTGCACAATTCTTCAAAAGATGGATCAGATGAACTCTTCATTTAAGCACGGTGATTAGTCCCTTTCATCAAAAAATAATCTCCAGTTTATGAATTTAGATGAGTGTGATGATCCATGTGCTTTGGGAAAAGATTGTATTTTCTCTTTGAGCAATTTCCCCTTTAAGACCAAAGTGAACTGGGCAGTATTCTGCAGGAGGATTAATTGGTTTCCTGATTATGACATCATTAGGTTCCAACGAATGCCTAGATGACCTGAGATTGCCATGGAGATGAAAAGCTAAGAATCAAAAAGTTAAATAGAAAATGATTAGCAATGGTGGGGTTCCAGCCCGTGTTGCGTCAGGCAGTTCAGAACAGAACATGCAGCTCAGAACAGATCCTGGTGTTGAAGCCGTGCTCTGAGAATATAGCAGAGGCTGAGCTCGTCTGTGTGTTATGTAGTTGGAAAGGACAAAGAGCAGAAGACAGGAAAAGCAAGGGATTGTGGATTGAACAAGACTCACTGTTGCTGTTTCACTGTTGCCAGAGCCCACCAAACAGTTTAAAAGGGTCAGAGAAGGGAGTCTCTTTGGATTCTATGCCATCAGTATTGTCATGACCTGAGTGAGAGAGGATTCACAGACATGCACCTTGTCAGTGTTCGCTGTGTTTGGAGACTTCAAATGGACTATGGCTGCTGGTGACTGCAACTCAAGCGCTGAAATGATTGAATGGGAAGGGAGAGATTCTACATAACGGAGGCAGAGTTGCAAAGACTAAAATTGCATGTGGTGCTATATTTATGTGAGATGTAACGTGGGCGCTTTTAACTATGTGAGGTGTTTCCTTGTATTGACAATTTAAAGTGAATTTTACCTTTTTATTTGAAACACCTCACCTGTTAATCAATACTTGAATTATTTTGGTTTTGTTTAGCTTGTTACAGTAAAGGTTTTCAAAAGTGAAATCTTGTCCATTGATTTTCATTCCATTGGCGCCTTGGAGATACCTTTCTTTTAAAAGTTATTACCTTCTAGAGCGATTGGAACATTATTTTGGAAACAGGAATGCAGATAACAGGATAACACTATTTTGACTTGCAACAATGAGGCATCTCATTAATCTATTCTGAAGTCAAGTGAAATGTATCAAAATATTCACTCATACATGCTCACAACACTACCCAGGGATTTTGGTTAGGTTGCTCAGCTGTGACTGTCAACTGTCATATGTGCTCCTCCATTTTCTTGCACACCATGCATAAGTTCACAATTCACACCATCACAATTAAATAGCAAATTAAAGCAATCCTACTGACTGGCATTGGGCCAGATATTTTGTGACAAGGAATTAGAGTTGAGCATCTATTTTAGCTGGCTATCCAAGCATAACAATAGAAACATTTCTATTTTTGTCATATAAAGCACAAAGAATATGTGCTCATAAATGGCTGGCCAAATAAGATATTGACAATTGCTGCACAGTCTGCTAGGCACAAATTCACCCATATCAGTTTTGTTGTGTTGTTCTGTTGTACAGAAAACTGGAAGAGTTTAGAAAAGTTAATCTATAACGATCACCATTAAGGCTGACTTGAAATAGTTGGTTCCCGGTCTCCTAAAATATCTCCATTAATTCATGCATTTTGTGCTAGGATATTGGCAACTGCATCAATTATGCAATCTGCAGGAACAGCTACAGGCAAGTTTAAAAATTGATTAATGTTTCAGGAGGCCATTAATTGTTCACGGCCAATAGAGAGGTCCATGGACTGTCAGAATGGGGTGAAAGAGTGGAGGGTGAGGAAATGCAGTGCACATACTGATAGTTGTTCCAGAAGCAATTCTTGCATTACAAAACTATCACAAAACTACTGAAGAAAAAACCTTCAATAGTTGAAGAGGGAGATCTTGCTGCAGTAGTCCAAAAAATAGATGTCAGAGTTTGAATAGATTAGGCAGTGAAATAAAGGCCACAGAACAGTCTCAGAGCAGAACAGGAAACAGAAGAACAGAAGTCCTCATGATGGGGAAGTTTTGGTAGCTACCAATAAATTTGAGGTTGAACTAATAAGAATAACAAAACAAAGGGAATTAGATTGTTGGAGGTAGTTAGGAGTTTATTCTGAGGTACCAAACAAGGGACAAGCAGCTTTGTCACCTAGGTGGATTTGTACTAAAAAGATATTGAAAATGGGGCTTATATGCTAAGGCGGGGCAAATTGCTGGAGTCTCTGAAGAAAGACTGGGTACTACAGATGTTAGAATAGACGCTGCCACAGCTGGAAAAGTAATCTTGAAAATCCTTTTAGCTCTTTTGGCCACATATTCATGGGAGTGTACATCAGTCAACATGAAAGCTGCATTTCTGCAGTGTGATACTTTACAGGGAAAAGTGTTACTGAAACTGTCCAGTGAGGCAGCAGATGCAGAAGGAAAACTATGGAAACTAAAAATGCATTTATGGCCTGTTAGATGCATAAAGGATGTATTGTTTTTTGTGAGACCTGGTTCGCTGAAAATAGATTGTGTTCAACTAAAAGCAGGTCCTACAATGTTTCATTGGTATCATAAAGGAAAATATTCAGTTATCCTCATGATGCATGTTGATGATGTCTTACGGGGTGCTACTGCATAATTTGAGAAATGTATTCTTAATAAGATCTGAGTAAAATTTAAAATTGGAAATCAGTCTTGTGGGGCTTCTAAATATATGGGGCTGGATTTCCATGTGGTCAGGGAGACTCCATAGTGAGGTGAAAATGGTGGCCGGGACCCGATTCCAGGATTCCAAACCCCGTTCCCAGAGTTACCAATTTTCAGGAGTGTCTTTTAAGGGTGCAGATTGGCTCGGGCTGCAAGCCCGCATGCTGCACTCCTGACCTGGCTGGCACCGTTGCAGGGATAGGCATGCCCTAGTCCTTGCAATTTTCATGCAGCCGGACCAACTTATCAAAGAGTCATGGTTCACAGCACCTCAAGTGTCATGAACCATAATCTGCATGAAAGAACCTTTTGAAAGGCAAGTTAAAAAGGTCCTCCTCATGCCCCCCACCCACCCTCTATGGCCCTTCATGCCCCCTATACCAAGGTATGCACCCCACCCACCCACCCACCTCCTATGGCTCCTCATGTCCCCCATCTCAAGATATTTCCTTCACCTACCCCTTATTCCCCCTCATGTCCCCCGTGCCAAGCACTGGTGTTCCCATGCCCTTTCATCCACGATGCATCGTGTAGAACCAATGAACCCTATAGAGACAATAGGATGTGTAAAAAAAAAGCTTAAAAAAGTTGTCACTCATTGATAACTATCCACTTTCTTAAAAAAAACCTAATTTTTATTACAGGCAAAAATAGTGTCAATCAGCCCCTTTCAAGTATCAATAGCTGAAACTGAAAGCACTTGAAACCTCTTGATCTTGTGTAAATAAAAAATATGCAATTGACAGAAGAGACCAGAGAACCAGAACTGTCAACCAAGTAATGTTTTACCTGGGTTGCAGTTGTTTCTAATAGATTTCTGGGCTTTTAGCCAAGCTTGGATTTCGGAGTTCTGAAGGAGAGTCATATTGGGCTCGAAATGTTAATTCTGTTTCTCTTTCCACAGGTGCTGCGAGGCATGCTGAGTTTTTCTAGCACTTCCTGTTTTCATTTTATATTGTGTTACGAATTGACCTTGCTGGCTTAAAGGAAATGCTGGGGCAGAATTTTACCTCCTCTGGGCAGGCGTGTGCCTGACCTGATCAGGCATAAAATAGCACACTATGACGTCTGGCAAGCGTCTTGACGTCTTTGCACACTCGTGCGATATTTTGCTTGGCGGGCATGCTTGGGTGACAGAGCCGTACTCACCATTAATTAATAGGCCACTTAAGTCCAACTGACAGTGATTTTTCATTGCCCGTGCGATTTTGCGTTCATCACACGGGCAAAATGGGCAGGTGACTCAGCTGACATTTTTAAAAACCTCATCCAATGGCGGGTCAGCAGCATTGCCAGTGTGAATAGTGAGGAGTTTGGTAGATAGTTTGCTGCTGGTGACCTTTTGGTACTCGGCAGCTTCATTTCTGTTCAGGGCTTCATTATTAACATTTCCAGGCTTCATTTCAGGACTCCTTGGTATCTGAAAGGCCCCCGGAGGATCCAGACTGTGTGGACCTTTCCAGGTATCAGACAGCCTTCTGTCACCATGGGGATTGTGGTCTCCGCTGGTGGCACCTCCTCTGAGGAGGAAGAGAGGGGCAGAAGGGAGAGGAGGTCAAGTATCCCTATGCAGCTTCCAGAGGAGAGACCGGTGGGAGGAGAGGCGCAGGCACAGGGGGCGCAGGGACAGTAAGAAGTCCAATGCAGAAGGGGCCGCAGAAGATGCCATTATCCTGCTACCAGGGGTAAAGGCAGCGATGCAGCTACCTCAATGTGTCTGAGGCGAAGGAGGTTCCACATCTCCAGGGAGACAGGGATCTCCATCTGTCAGATGATTGGGCCTGAGATCAGCTCTGACTATGTGGGTAGACATCCCATGCCAGCGGCTCTGAAGGTCACAGTGGCCCGCAAAGCCAATGCCTCTTTCGAGGGCTCTGTGGGGGATCTGTATGGGGTCTCCCAATCAGCTGTCCACAGATGCATCAAGCTGGTGACAGAAGCTCTGTTCAGGTGGGTACTGACCTTTATTCTTT
Organism: Cetorhinus maximus; assembly: GCF_964194155.1. Taxonomy (NCBI): domain Eukaryota; kingdom Metazoa; phylum Chordata; class Chondrichthyes; order Lamniformes; family Cetorhinidae; genus Cetorhinus; species Cetorhinus maximus. The sequence continues at coordinate 41,119,818 of NC_135889.1, read as the reverse complement.
ACTGTATGGACGAAGCCAGCCAGGCTGAGGGAGCCAGAGGGTTTGCAGCGATTGCTGGGTTCCCCTGTGTCCAGGGTGCCATCGACTGCACACATGTGGCCATCAAGGCACCAGCGGGTGAAACGGGTGCCTTCATCAACAGGGAGGGATTCCACTACATGAATGTGCAGATAGTGTGTGACCATAGGATTCAGATTCTGCAAGTCTGTGCAAGGTGCCCAGGCAGCTCCCATGATGCTTACATCCTGAGACAATGCCAGGTGCCCAGGCTCTTCAGTGTTCCATCCTGACTAGATGGATGGCTGCTGGGTGACAAGGGCTATCCACTGAAGAGGTGGCTCATGGCGCCTCTCCTCTGTCCAACAACAGAGGCTGAGCAGCAGTACAAAAGGAGTCATGCCTCCACAAGGGCGGTGATAGAGAGGACCATTGGTCTTCTCAAGAAGTGTTTCCAATGCCTGGACCGTTCAGGGTGCGCACTACAATAACCCCAGAGCGGGTGTCACAGATTTACATAAACTTCTCTGGTCTTCATTCCCAGGCCAGTATAGATAAAGTAAACATAAATGAACATAAAATCACCCATGACCTGCCCCTCTTGTGCTCAAGGTGCCTTTAACTTATGTTTGCGAGTGCTACAACTTGGTTCCCCCCCTCTGATGCTGCCACCGGCATTGTAGACATTGTAAACACTGACATTGTAGATTGCTGACTCTGCTGTCTTGTTGGCCTTGATGACCTTGGCTGTCGTCCTCTGGCCAGTGAAGCCTGTGCTGGCCCCATCTGCGAAGGAGCAGCTAGTGCCACGGCTGGCATCTCCCCACTAATCGCAACCTCATCAGATGCGAAGATCACTGGCAAAGGGTTGGAGGAGCTGCTGCCGTCACCAAGAGTGCCCTGCGAGGAGTCTGCAGAGATGACAAGCAGCTCGTGCGCCAACGTGAGGTCGTTCTGGACTTCTCTGCTCACCATTGATGGACAAGCACCTAGCTGGGATACTGGTTGCCTCATCCATCTCCCCCGTGGACACTGACCATCCCTGTGTGAGGGCTTGCAGATCTGAGCACCACCTCAGGAACTCCTGATTCTGTTCCTGGACCTGCCTTTCCATGAGAGTTGCCATTCTCTCAATGGAGTAGGCAGTGGGCTCACCCAGGAGGGTCAATACAGTGCTGATGCTCCACAGGGACTCCTCCATAACGAAGACCATGGTATGCATACCCTCATGGATCTCCGTCAGATCCGCACGCACATCTTGCTGGACGTCCAGCATCTGCCGCCTAATGGACGACTCCAGAGGCTCATCACCTGCCTTCAACTGAGCATCGTCCTGGTCTCCAGCAGTCCTCCAACTGCCAGAGGCACTCTTTGCCTCCGCCTGCACCTCAAGCGAGTGTGAAGTTCCCTCACCGCTGTGCACCGAGATACTGGCAGATGAACTAATGTCCACCAAGGTGCTGGTATCTGCGCTGGTGCCTGCTTCAGAGAGTAGGTGTGATGCAGGTGCAACAGAAGCTCAGTGGTCTTCCGGTGTCAGGGGTGGCCCTTCGGGGTCCGCAGAGCGAGCGCCTGCTGATGAACCTAAAAGGGTGAACAAAGACATGTCATTAGTTAATGTCATCACACTGTCACTGTGCATGCCAGGCACCCTGGTGAGACAATGGAGATCTACATCATGGTGCCATTGTCTTTCAATGATCAGTGGGGGCTCCAGGTTCGAGGCTCCCAGCAATGAAGACACTACACTAGAATGGTTGCACAATACAAAACTTTCACCTCTGTGTGCTGCACTCTTACCTTCATCTGGCACCCCCACCTCTCCATGCCCAGTTGTAAGTGGAGCATGCCGGCTCTCGAGCTCCAGGGAATCTTGTTTGAACCTGCTGAGCAACAGGAAGTTGGGTTCCCCTCCACCTGTACGTGCCCTCTCTGCTTGTCTTCTCCTGAAAGGACAGATAAGCATTGATTAGTCCACTCTCTACCCGCAGCGCCATTGCAGCCTGGCCAACCCCAACTGAGGAACACCTCCGAGGGCACATCTGAGTCATGGCAATCGAGCCACAATGCACTCAGTCCAAGCAGCCTGGGATCACCTCCTTGGCCAGCTCCAGTGTCATTGACAGTTGGCACTCAGACTCTAGCATCCCTAAGGTCCATGGGGGGATGGCCACACCTTAACACTTGGCTCTTGAGGGGTTACTCTAAGCAGATTCAAATAGCCAGGGTTATATTTCAGATGTGTTTCAGGTTTCCTCGAAGACATGGATTTTTCAGCAGACCTCTAAGTTGGTTACTTGGGTTTCATACCAGGAGGTCAAATATCAGCACTGGTGGACTTGAAAAGGAAACAGGCTGGGAGACTTTAAGATAGTTTAGTCTCCAGGCTTTTAAATGCAGAGATGGTGTTGCCCTTCTGCTGTTGCCTGTGCAATTGTTGTTCAAAAGACTGACCAGATCTCTTCTGAGTCTTTAGACCTCCTTCTTTCACATGGCTATAGGAGCGGAAGCTGTCATCACAGTTTAATGTCAAGTTCCCCAACCAGTCCTATGCACTTCTGAAAAGGAAGTACATCTCCAGGATGTCACCCTCAAACTTGAGTTGGGGGCAAGAGGTTACTGTGTGCTCTGTGATTTGGTCAAATTCCTGCAATCACAGTTGGATGTGGTTTTGAGATGCCACTTGTACATCAGATGGCCACATCAGTCATGTCCAGTCCGTATCTTATTGAGGGTTGTCCACATGCTCCAGGAGAGGTTGAAGCCTGGTTTTTGCGGTGTTAGGTTGGGGATAATGGCTGTACATCGTGGCAAAAATGGTGGAAGTCATCGTAAATTCTAAATCCTGACTTGAACACGGCGTTTCCCATTTTCGTGGGCATGTGCTTGAATGCCAGCCGAGTTTCCTGCATGCGCAGTTCGTGGAGGCAGCTGGCCATTTAAATTGTCAGCTGCTTCCACTGAAATCAGATTTTGGCATCCCTACTGCCTGGATCCCAAAGTGTGCAGAGCAGACCAGGCCAGAGCAGGGCTATTCTTTGTTCATTTGTTTTTGATAACCAAGTCTTGGAAAGGTAAGGCACTGCTGTAGAGTTATACATTAGTTTGGGTTTACTGTCAAGAAGTGTCAAGAACTTAACTCCAACCATCTTCTCGTCACCCAAGGGAATGGGAGTGTGGGGCTTCTGGTCTGCCAGGGCAATTTTTCCCCCACTACCCACCCCCCTCCCCCCCCCCCACCCCCCCCCACCCCGCTGCTGTAGCGCCTAGATACAAGGGAGAAATTAATGCTTTAAAAGTGCGCATTATGCTTCATCCGAAGGAGCATAGAGGATGGGCATGATACTCTGACATAGAGGATGTAGAAGCCAGTCAACATGAGCAGCCAGAGCTCAGAGGAAGGGCCTAAGGTCAGGAGGAAGAGGCTGCAGCATGAGCACCAGGAAGGAGAAGGAGAGGGAGGACAACCAGCTCCATGGGTGTACAGGCCAAGGTCATCATACCTAAACATGATGGAAAACCAGTGCTGGAGAAGACTCAGTTTGAGCTGTGAGGTTGTGGCGGGTGTCTGTCGCATGGTCCAGCAGCAAATGGAGCCATAATCAGTCAATCCCCTTGCCTGCCAGTGGCTGTGAAGGTAACTGCCACACTAAACCTCTATGCCTCTGGCTTTTTCCAGGGCTCATGCAGAGACCTGGCTGGTATATCCCACACACAGATGCACTAAGGCAGTGATTAATGCCCTGTTTGCTCATGTGGGGGAACACATTAGTTTCACCATGGATTATGCATCTCAGGCACCAACAGCCATGGTCTTTGCCCAAATTACAGGCTTCCTCAGGTGCAGGGTGTCTGGATTGCATTCATGTTGCAATAAAGGCCCCAACTCAGCAACTGAACACTTTTAAGAAACAGAAGCCCTTTCACTCAATCAATGTCCAGGTAGTTTGTGACTACTCTTAGGCCTTTCTTTGAGTGTGTGCAAGATTCCCGGGCAGCTGCCATGACTCCTGTATACTAAGGAGTTTGCAACTCCCCAATCTATTTCAACTACCACCCCAGATCTGTGGTTGACCCCTAGGGGACAAGGGCTAACCGACAAGACCTTGACTGATGACCCCCTTTAGGAACCCACAATCCGAGGCAGAGTGAAACTACAACAGCAACCATGTCATCAACAGGACTCCCATCGAGCTGGCCATCGGCACTTTAAAGATGAGGTTCAAATGCCTCAACCACTCAGGTGGGGCTCTGCAATATGCCCCAGAAAGGGTTTGAAGAATCATTGTTGTATGCTGCACAACATTGTGCAGCGGACAGGCCTCCAAATAGATGATGATGAGGCATTGGGAAAACCTCCAAACTCTGACGAGGAAGAAGATGTGGACAAAAAGGAGGAGGAAGCCTCTGTACATTCAGGCCATTCCAAACCACATCAGGATGAAGAGGCTTCCAGCGACAAGGCAGCAGGGAGACATGCCCATGCATCCAGGGCTGATACCGTGCAACAGGGCATCAGCATCAGATGGGTCCTTGCTCAAAGTAAATTTTCCTGAGGTCCTCAAATATAGCAATCACCATCAGACAGTCCCTGGTGACATATCTCCACATTAGGATCCTTGTATATTGCACCGCGCTCACTCAAGGGACTGCCCACCCCCCATACGAACATCAATGAGTTTGTTATTTGTTCTCAGTGTCTTTTCAAGGTAATCACAAATGGCCCGTGAGAGACCTTCAATATTCAGTTGACAAACCCATGTTCCAGGGTCTAATCTCTGGATTGCTTGGCCTTGAGAGGAGTTGTTGTGATTGCTTCAATTTTTAGTTTTGCTCCATTGACCGGGAGGACTGTAAGGGATGTTCAGGCACCATTTTGATGACATTAGTTATAGACTTGAGTCTTCAATAATCCACTTGCCAGGGTGGGCCATGAGAAGGCTGCCATTGTCCACCCAATCTTTAGATAAAACTCGTTATCTCAAGCCAGTGTTGATCACATGACCAAACTGGCACATCTAAGCTAAATGGTTTGGAAGTCTAAAGCCATCACTACACAGTAGGAGATAGATCGTCATCTTTCACACTTAACTGGAAGATAACTAGTCTAGTTCGACTTTCTTTGTTGAATTGCAAACTTGGAGACATAAGGCCAAAATTTCCAGTCAGGGTCAGAACACCTGTGTCTAACACTGATCAGACAGAAAACCACACACTTGCCTGTATATGATTTTTCCGTCCAAAGATCCGAAGGAGGATCCTGTAGAACTCCATCAGTGCAGGAATCTATGGAGGGAGCAGCAAAGAGAATCTGCATTGAAGCCACACTTCCATTTCACAGCATCAGCTGCCATTATTCTTTATGTGTTTAAAGTTTCCAAGCTTCTCAGTGTGTTAGTGAATGAATGTATGAATGAATGTGTAAGTGAATGGTCAAGTGAGTGGATGAGTGTGTTGGTGTGTAAGTGGGTAAGTGGATAAATGGGTAGGGTGGCAGATGGGTAGGATGGCAGATATCGATGGTGGTAGATGAGTAACATGGAAACTTGCTCAGATGGCCGCTCAATAGGGTGGTAGCTGGGTATGATGGCAGATGGGCAGCATGGCAGGTGGGTAGAGTGGCAGGTGGGTCAGGTCGGAGGTGGTTATGGTGGTAGGAGGGTGGGGTGGCAGCTGGGTGCGGTGGTATGTGGGCAGGGTGGCAGGGGTAGGTTGGCAGCTGGGTAGGGTGGCAGGTGGGTCGGTTGGCAGGTGTGTAGGGTGGCAGTGTGGGTAAGATGGCAGCTGGGTTGGATGATATGTGTGTCAGTGGCAGCTGGGTAGGTAGGGCCGCATAAGCTGGAGGGGTCAGGGAGCAGTCAGGGGGTTGAGTGGAGTCAGTGGTGGGTTAGTGTGAGTGATTGGAGGGATCAGTTGTATAGTTGCCCAGTGGTTATACTAGGATTTGTCTGTCTAACGTTTCCTGTGTAACTATTCAGATAGATAAATCAGAACCACCTGAAGTCTCTGACTTTAACTCAGAGTTGGAGACTTTTTCGGAGGGTCTTGGGGAGCAGTGGAATTGCCCATCCGAAGCTCAAACTTCCTGGGTAATTCCCATGGAGTCAGTGCATCTGGACTTCCGTGGGTTCTTGATGCACCTCTTGGATCATATATCCGATGATCCGGAGACCGGAAAATCTGAGCAACAGAGTCTAGGGCCAGGATTTCCCAGTCGGCGAGCGGGGGGGCGGGGTGGGGGGAGGGGGGGGGGGGGGGGGGCCTGCATGTTGATGCGGGATTAGGCGGAACCCCTGACATTACCCCACCCTATTTCAATTTTCAGATAGGCGGGGGCTCAGCCGAATCAGCTGTGCGCCCGCCGACCTGTCAATGGCCAATAGAAGCCAGTGACAAAGTAATTAATGTAATTAGTGGACCTGCCCTCGGTGTCTGTTGACTCTGTGTTTTGAGTGAGTTTCAAACAATGGCAGGCGTGAATTCCAGAGGGGTGCTGTCTGGAAATGTCTATTCCCGGGAGGAGGCCCACCCCACCAGTTCCCCCACACCTCCCCAACCAACTCAGGGTGATTCAATTTGAACTTTCCGGAAGAATGAAATAGTCTGTTGAATAAGCAAAAGTCATCTTACCTCTTGGCAGCCATTTAAGTCACCTTTGTGAGTGTCCATTTTAAAATATAAATGGCAGTTCCAGAAACTTCCACAGGAGCATTGTTCAAGTTTGAATAGGTCATGCCTTCACTGGGCATGACATTATCATTTAGCTCCAGGATTATCCCTTGTTGTAGGCGCTATTAGCGAGACTGGAGGATGATGCTGGAGGATGAACTTGAAAGCTGCAGAACAGTATTCATTCAAATCTCTGAGTATCCTGGCTCCTTCATTTCTTTGATAATCCCATGCTTGCCTGTCGTATCTTCATTAAGATGAAACCTGACGGCATGTCTCAGCTTTTCATTTATTTGGTCTTGGTTGGTCTCTTGCAACTCGAATTACCTTTCCCTCTAAAGAACATATGCTTGCACCTGGTCTGGCTCTGCAGAATGGGAGAGATGAGCACCTTCTCCAAGGAGTCGTTAGTTAAATATTTGGATGATGGTGTGACTCCCCTGATATTTTATGAGGTAAACAGCTGCTCATTCATCTGTTGCAGATCCTGGGCCCTTTGGACAAGCTTGAAACAAACATTAGACTATTTATTTTTGCATAAAGTTGATAACTTAATTCTGAGCTTTAATCTATTTATAAGATACAAGTGCAGATGTATCTACTTATAAATTGGATATTTTGAAAGGGTTGGATAATCTGGATTGCTGTAGTTATTTGCATCTGCTTTATAAGGCTCTTCCTTTCTCCTTTTACAGAGCACCAACTATTCTGTAATGAGCTGGCAGTTGTATACCTGAGAGAATTAAAGCAAATTTTCAAGTGGTACATGTGACTGACTCTCCAGACTGGTTCACTGGCATGAAGTACTGAGCCATGAAATTTAACCCCTAAAGAGACTGTTCTCATTTTTACTCACCAATATCTGAATTACATTATACACTATTAGCATAGATAAAGAATTGGATAGGAAGAAAAGGGTAGGGATAAACAGAGCATTTTCAAGTTAGCAGTCTGTAACTAGTGGAGTGCCTCAAGGATCAATGCTGGAACCTCAACTATTTACAATCTATATCAATGATGTAGACAAAAAGATCAAGAATAATGTATCTAAGTTTGTTAATGATACAAAACTAGGTGGGGATGTAAGCTGTGAGGAGGATACAAAGAGAATCTAAATAAATATATACAGGTTAGGTGAGTGAGCAACAAGGAGGGAAATGGAGTATAATGTGAGAAATGTGAGATTATCCACTTGGCAGTAAGAATTGAAAAGCAGAATGTTTTTAAAAGGTGTGAAACTTGTAAAGGTTGATATTCATATGGACTTGGATGTACTTGTACAAGGGACACAGAAATCTAACATTCAAGTACAGCAATCAATTATGAAGGCAAATAGTATGTTGGTTTTTATTACAAGGGGATTGTAGTATAAGAATAAAGAAGTCTTGTGACAATTGTACAGGGCTTTGACATGACCAAACCTGGAGTATAGTTTTGGTCTCCAGTTTTTGGCATTTAAGGAAGGATATACTTGCCATTGAGGTAGTACAGTGAAGGCTCACTAGATTGGTTCCTGGGGTGAGAGAGTTGCCCAATGGATGACAGACTTAGTAAATTGGGCCAAAATTGCCAGAGTTTTGAAGAATGAGAGGTGATCTCATTGAAGGATACATGGTTCTGAAGGAGCTTGACAGAGTGGACACTGAGAGGTTATTTCCCCTGGATGGGGAATCTAGAACATGGGGGCCCAGCCTCAGGAAAAGGGTCTGGTCATTTGGGACTGTGATGAAAAGAAATTTCTTCACTCAAAGGGCAGAATCATCCCAGATTTGCACTAGGTGCAGTAGCAGGCATGAAAAAGGATGTTATACCCACTGGCCACAATGGCGGATTTTCACATTGTGTCAGACTCTTCCTGCCTCATAAATTATGCAGTCACAGGAAACATGCCGGATCGCTGGCAGGCGGCCTCCGATTTGCCCACTGTGCCATTACCTCTCCGCTTCCTCACACTGGGCAACATGTTTAAACTGCAGCCACGTGCACACTTCTCAATTCCTGCAGCCCAGGACTGCTCCGGTGAAGACAAGTCCCTAAAAGCCACGGAGGGTGCAGCCCCCCCTGATTCAGTGACGCATCTCTGGGATGCCTCCTGGTCAATGTGGAGGACTGCCGCGATGTCCTCTACCCCCGCTCTGGCTGCAGGAAGTCCATCAGTCTCACCCCTCCAACTTGGGAGGCAGTGGCAGCGGTGGTCAGTGCCAATGCTGCACACAAGAGGTCGGCCATCCAGTGCAGAAAATGGTTGCATGATCTCTTCTGTGCTACCAGGGTAAGGCAACCATTTCATCAATCTCAACTCACCCACTCACAAACCCATCATACATTCACTGGCATCTCACTCACTGCCAGCTCAAGGGGCATCACTGCTCACTCTCTCATGTTCACATTCATACCTCTATCTGGCCTCATCTCCTCTGGAGACTGCCTCCTCAGCACACACCACCTTGAGGCCACTTGCACATATAAACATGTGCCCCCACACACACCCCGGGATACCCTCCTTCCCCAGTACAGCCTTCACCCTGCAGCCTCTTCCCTAGCCTGAGGCCACGTTTCCCCTTCCCCAAGCAGGCCGTAGTCCTGCAGCCATTGAAAAGCCACCCCCGCCTGATCTGGTAGATAGAGACTTGCCCGTGAGCCCCTCTAAAAATGATGTGGTGCTGCCTGTGAAGCCTGGCACTGATGACCGTGAGTGCTGACTGAAGCAAGGTATGCAAACAAACCTTGAAGTCCTGAGCGACGTGCAGCTCGCCAGGTGCACATCGCTTATGTACAGTTGTGAAACACATCAGTGTGTCTGGATGATCCAGTGTGGGGGGATGTTCCTGGCAAGCAGGGCTTATAATGAGATGCTAAAAGTATTGAGATTAGGTTCCCGGTGTGCAGCAGCGTGAAACGTGGTTCGCTATTGATGGGTGGAGCAGATGATCGCAAACTGGTTTCACGATGATGTACAGCAATTTTTGGCCTTCCCGCCATATTGTCCGCTCATGGCCGCCATGACACCCACTGCCAACAGGACTAGGCCATTCCACCCAAAGGTTTGTGAATCATTGGAATTTCTATTTCAGAGGTTTGTGAAAGCTCCACAGCCCTCACTTTGAATATATTTAAGGCTGAGATATAAGTTGGCAGATTTTTGTTCCTTCAGGAAATCAAGGGATATGGCAAGTGAACAGAAAAATGGAGGGCAAAGATCAGATTGAATGGTGGAGCAGACTCAATGGGCCATTTGCTCTACTCCTGCTCCTATATCTTATGCTCTTTGAGTGCAACAACCTAATATAAATTACTCACATATTGACACACTAACATGGAGCCTTGAAGCTCAGTTTTATACAAAGTATCTCTGTATGCGGATGTATTTAGATTGTTGTACATGTTAATAGGTTTTTGGGACAGCGATGATACTGTGATGGGTTCACAGGTCAACTCATGGGGTGAATAGCAAGAAATATCCTTGCACAGGCTCACAACTTTGAATTAAATAAATATGGGAACGGCAGGTGCAAATTTTGTGTGAAGTTGAGGCCAAATGCAGGCTGGAATAAAACGTTGATAGGTAAAACACAGAAGGAGGAGGAGAGGTTAACATCAGTCTTTTCATGGCAGGCAAAATCTACAAGAAAATTGCATAAAAAACCTAAAGCTGGACACTTGACGTGCAACTAAAGGGTTAAGAAAAAGAGAAAGAAGTTAAGAGCTGCTTTCTACCGCACTTTCTTTTAACGTGAAAGTTTCTCTTCATGATGGCGTGAAACCAATTCACGACTATCCCTGCCGTTGAGGTGATTTGTACGGGTGGGGGTTTAAGGGCAGCCCTGTCGTTGAGGTGACTTGTTAGGGGTGATGGGGGGCAAGGGCTGCCTTGCAGTTGAGGTGACTTGTTGGGGGGCGTTAAGGGCAGCCCTGCGATTGAATATAGCGCACAAGCATTCGGGGTGGGGGGGGTGGGAGGGGGGTGGTTGGGTGGGTGAGGGAAGCGGCCACACTTTATTGAAACCTGCATAAAGTGACCATTCCTCTGCAACGCAGGCGGTTCAGGCACAGCCACATTGATATGATTGGAGTCGGGCTTCTAGCTTATCTGCCCACTCAAGCAACGCAGAGTGATGAAAGTGCCGCCAAGTGCTCCAGAGCTTTTCACTGCCCCCCCCAGCACAGACTGCAAAGTCATGGGGCAGAATTTAGTCCTTGTCAGTCGGCCTCGGCAGGGGTGGACACGGGGCGGTCAGGAAGCTGCCCACCGCCCGTGATTGAGGCCAGAAGGCGATTTCTTGCTGGCGGGACAGTTAAAGCCCTCCCAGCGTGAAACGCGAGTGGCAGCACTCAGTGCAGCCTGGGCATGCAGGGGGAGGAGAGCGAGCGTGGCGAGCACGAACTTTGCGCATGTGCGTGAATACGCGTTTGAGAATCTCCCTGAGCTGCCTCAGGGAGACGAGGAGTTTTCCAAAAAAAAATAAAGAATTGAAAAATTATGAGGGGCATGGACAGGGTAGATAGGGAGCAGCTGTTCCCCTTAGTTGAAGGGTCAGTCACGAGGGGACAAGTTCAAGGTGAGGGACAGGAAGTTTAGGGGGATGTGAGGGAAACCTTTTTACCCAGAGGGTGATGACGGTCTGGAATGCGCTGCCTGGGAGGGTGGTGGAGGCAGGTTGCCTCACATCCTTTAAAAAGTACCTGGATGAGCACTTGGCACGTCATAACATTCAAGGCTAAGGGCCAAGTGCAGGTAAATGGGATTAGGTAGGTAGGTCAGGTGTTTTTCACGTGTCGGTGCAGATTCGATGGGCCGAGGGGCCTCTTCTGCACTGTGTGATTCTGTGATTCTGTGAAAAATGTTATTAAACATGTCTCCTCATGTGACTCTGTCACATGAGCAAGGACATGTTATTAATTAAATTTTAAAATTTGTATTTTATTTTAATTTCCTTTTGGAAACCACATCATGCCCGTGGATGAGGCTTCCTAAAAAGTGCAAAGGCTGCTTGGCCTTTTCGTTTGCCCGCCAACCATAAGATTGGATAGGCAGCAAAAAATGTAAGTTAATTGAGACTCTAATGGTCTCAACCGGCCTTTTAATTCTTGGCGGGCTCACTGCCAATTCCCGCGCACGCCTGCCGACTGAAATATCGCGCAAATGCGCGCATGCCTGACGTCAATGCACACCATTTTATGCTCCAGTGGGTCAGGCTTGTGCCCGCCCTCCAAGGTAAAAATTTTGCCCAGGAGCATTTAAGTGGACTGCAGAACAACTGCAACGACTGCATGCATTATACAATCTCCTCGCTAACTTTGGCCATGGAGCAGTCACTGCTGGAGGCACTCAGTCCCTTGCAATGTCAGCATCTTGGTTTGGACCAGTCTCCCTGATGGTTCAAGCTAACAGTGCAGCCTTGCAGTGTGGGTTAGGAGAATGCCTGCGCCTGAGCTGAGAGCACAGCATGCAGTCCAATGGGCAAAGCTGCCACCAATCGGTCAGGTGGAGTGGGGCGGAGGTTGTTGGGGCTTTGGGCAGCCATGCAGCGCACTAAACTCTGGCTATGCAAGTGGTGGCCAGCACTCTCTGGGAAGTGTTAAGGGGCCTTCAGACTTAACCAGGACAGGTTCTTAGTACACCCAGTCTAATCGACATGTCTCTCTTTTTCATCCTGCAGGAGGATTACATCAGGATCATGGAGCCTGGTGAACTAGCTGTGCGCCTGATGGATGTCAGAGCATGAAGGCAATGGAGGAGAGAGCAGCTGAGGCTCCTGGCTGCGCAGAGGCAGGAGCAAAAGCCTCAGGAAGAAAGGATGGCTGGAGCTCCCACGCACGCTGCCGAAGAGCCACAGTGAGCCGCCACAGGCTGGTGCCTAGCAACGCCCAGAGCCTATAGATGCCACCTTTCATTCCTGCAGATGACTGAGAACCAGTGTCACAGAAGACTGCGCATGTCTAGGGAACTGGTCGGTCACGTCTGCCAGCTGCTGCAGGATTTGGTGCCACGGGGCCATGGAGGGTATCCACTGCCAGTGGCTGTGAAAGTGACAGCAGCGCTCAATTTCTATGCCAGTGGCTCCTTTAAGGGCTCCACAGGTGACCTCTGTGGATCTCACAAGCCTCCATGCACAAATACATCCATGAGGTCAAGGATAACATCTTCGCGAGGGCACACAACTTTGTGCATTTTTCCTGGGACCAGGACAGCCAGGATGCAAGAGCGATTGGATTCACCCAGATCTCGGTTTCCCACAGGTGCAGGATGCAATCCACTGCACTCACAAGTCACTCAGATCTCCGTCGCAACACGCGGTCAACTATGTCAAATGCAAGGGGTTCCACTCGCTGAATGTACAGCTGGTATGCGACTACCGGAAGCGCATCAGGGATGGCTCCCCAGGGACAAGGGCTACCTGCAGAGGCCGTGGCTTATGACACCTGTACGGTGGCCTCAAGCTGCAGCAGGGCAATGAGGCTCATGCTGCAACTCGCAACTTGGTGGAGCAAAGCATTGGGATGCTGAAGATGCGGTTCCGGTGCCTACGCCATCACCAGCTGTGCCCTTTGCAACAGGGAGAGGAGCTGGCTGAGGAGGAGATGGAGGAGCTGGAGGTCTCCTCCAATGAGGAGGCCGCCAATGGGGATGAGGGTGAGAAGGTCCTCGAAGGCAATGATGACGGGGGTGAGGCTCTGGCTAGATGAGGCAGGCATGCTCAGGAGGCCCTCATACCTACTAGATTTGTGGAAGATGATGATGACATGCAGTGAGGTGACCCCATAGATCCTCACATCGCAGTTGTGAATGTTTGACTCCAGTCTGACTTATGGCAGCGCCAGTACCCTCTGTGAGAATGTTCCTGTCATGGAGATGCAGCGGAGGCCATAATAGTCGCTCAATTACAGGAGGATGATGACGTTATTCAGTCAGGACACTCCATTGATCTTGGCATAGCCTCTGAGAATGTCTGACTCATGCCTGGCCGAGGGCAGCTCAGTGATCAAGTTCATATCATAGAGACGCAGCCATGAAACTTTAGAAGCATCTGATCCTTTGTCTGCCTTCAGCCCCTGCACCCTTCAGGAGCACAGCGTCACTGGTCACAGATGCTGAAGAGATGGGGACCAGCCCCACCTTAAAGGTGCAGAGAACACGCAGAGAGAATGACGGAACTCTGTGACGTCTGCTCACTACGTTCTGGCAGCAATGACAAGCACCATCGAGGTGCAGACATCAGTAATGTGTCCAGGGAGTGTGAGGCCGAACCATCACTTTGGTCTGAAGATTGCACAAAGCACAGGGAAGAGGCCCTGGACTGAGACACCTGCCTTTACCTTGTGCAGAAACGTTTCACATCTGAGTGACATGAACACTGCTCATCAGAACAAGGAGCCATAGGCAGGGAGACATTCTTGGGAGTTTATTGACAATAGTGAACATTATGTACAAGTGATTAACACCCATGCCCAGGCTGTGCAGCTAATTCTTCTCAACTTGCTGCTGACTGTGACGCCCTGTCTGTGATGGCCTTGGCCGGTGTCCTCTGGAGGACAGAGACTTGAAGGGCCCGGCCTGCTTTCAGGGTTCTGTATCCTCCTCGGCCTGTGGAGCTGGAGCTGCTGAGGTCACAGGAAGAGATGATTCGGATAGGCCCGACACTCCTGGATGGATGGCCCCAGAGCGTGCACCTGCTGATCCTCCTCCCTATGGGTGCCCGAGGGCCCCTGGCTGACTCCTTGAGGAAAAGGGGTAGCTGAAGTGAGATCAAGCTGCCCAGCACCTCTCTCGCGTTCACACTGTTGGACGCCAACTATGGCATCAGCAATGGAGTCGAGCCCACACAGCAGTATAGGAGCGACGTCCTGGACCAAGGTCTCCATGGCAGCCGCCTTTCTAACAGTGTTGACCTCGGTGCCTTGGCATGCCGTGCTATCACCTCAGAGTAAAGACGGACAGACTCCTCCATCGTGCCTTGTAGTCTGAGGAATGCAGCGGACATCCATCCCTGATGTTCCCGAGTTTGCCTTTGCAGCTCCAGCAGCTGTCACGTGACTGAGTCCGGAGGCTGGTCACCTGATTCGGACTTGGCAAATTTCTGGCCTCCAGCAGTCCTCCGAGTGCCGGAGTCCTGGGAAGTCCCTGCCTCCGCCTGTTCTGGATCAGAAAGTGCTCACCAGATTGTGATCCTGAGGCTATTCTAAAGCTTGGTCCCACCGAGGTGTGTGTCTCGGCACTGGTGGAGGGTGTGGGTGAGCGCTGAGACGGAACTTCGAGCAGGATGCCTTCAAATTCCTCTTCGGAGGTTTCTTCGGAACTTGATTGGAGGCCCTGGGTCATGGACTCCATCAGCTGTTTGGCAGATGTGCCTGTGAAAGCAAGGAGAGATCATTAGTGCATGGGAGTGGCCTGTGAAAGAGGACACATCACTCACAGCATGGTTGTCTGATGGATGTTGTACTGATAGAGCCTCATTTGATAGAGCAGTGCCGACCTCACCGTTGGCACAGGACCAGTCCAGATCGTCGCTGGTCAGCTGGGTGGCTCTGTTTTCAAAATCCATGAGGACCTTGATTTCAGGCATTCCATCACCAGTCTGTGACCTCTCCCTATTGTTGTGTCCCAGCTTGCCTGCATGAATAGAGATGAAGAAAGTGTAAGCAGGACGCCTGCCAGGTCAGATAAGTATGCCTGGCAGATAACTATCCCATGGGCGGGATTTAGACAATGACAGTGTGTGTGAGAGAGTGAATGGTGATGTCCCTTGAACTGGGAGTGAGTGAGGGCCCTGTGGATGTGAGATGAGTTTGCGAGTGTGTGAGTTGAGAGTGATGAGAAGAGTGGCAGAACGGAAGAGATCATTTATCCCCTTGCGGCGTTGTGTGGCTGCCCTCTTGTAAAGGGCGTTGGCACTGACCACCACTGTCACTGCCTCCCAAGCCTGGTTGTTCATGCTGCTGCGCATCCTGTGGCCAGTGCGGGGGTAGAGGACATCTTGACTGGACTCCACGGCATCCAAATGGCGTTTCAGTGATGCATCGCTGAACCTGGGAGCTGCAGATTTTTTGCCTTTCAGGGCCATGTCTTACTTGCAGCAGCCGTGTCCTGGAAGCACTGAGATGTGTGCGTGTGGCTGGACTTTAAATGTGGTGCCCGGCGTGATGAAGCATCGAGGTGGTGTCAAGAGGGCAAATGTGAGCCCGCCCACCATCAAAACAGCGTGTTCCCCGTGAATACATAAATAATTTGGCGGGTTTCGGACAATACAGCGTGAAAACCCGCCATCGTGGCCGGCAGGTAAGATGTCGTTTTACCCGCTCACCACTAAGCTTAGCGCAAATCTGGGATGAATCTGCCCTTTATAGAGCTGAAAGCAGATTAGCACTCTGTAGTAAAAACAAAAAGTGCTGGAAATACTCAGCAGGTCAGGCAGCATCTGTGGAGAGAAAAAGAGGTATTGATTCAAGTTGAGATGACCTTTATCAGATGTTTCTTTCCACAGACACTGCTTGGCCTGCTGAATACTTCCAAAAGTTTTTCTTTTTATTTCACATTCCCATTTTGTGTTTGTATTAACCTTCCGTGGCCTTGTCTTCATTGCTGAAAGTATTTTAATCGATGTTTTGATGATTGTACATTTGATAAATGTTTTCTCTATGCGCGCACATGTATTATTTTTGAGGTATTTTGTCTCCTTCTTTTGGTTTTGAACTAGCTTGTACAGTGTGGCTATCCCATGGGCTCACAACCTGGGATTTACACATAAAATTTGGAACTTTCTAAGTTTTTGACCCATTACAGGGGTGCACAAAAGTATGAACGTATTTGTTGAGCATGGCCATTTCAAGATTCTGCACCCAAAATTGGAGAAAATTCTTGCGCTTTACATTGTAAGTTAAAGGCAATGGGCTGGAATTTATTTTGACTGATGTTTATTTGTGCAGACATTAACAGTACAGATTTTTCTTTTACAAAAAAAGTATGATATTACCTTGAAGGTCTCTCTTAAAAATGTGTCTACGTGATAGTCGCTTGATAGTACAGGATTTGAGTATTGCTGAAAAAAGAGACATGCTGTCAAAGTTTATCATCTGGTACTCACCAGGACAGATGAAAGAATGCCAAATTTCAAAGGGAGCAAGAATTTATACAGCATGAGAAAGGGTGGTGATTGGTTGGCGAATTGGCTCTGGTTGGTCATGACATTGCCATGGTGAATGCACCAGGGAGTCATTGGCCCCCATGCTTTTGTTTCTTGAGAAAAGGTGCAATGTCTGGACATATTTCTTTTGCCTGCAGAGGACAGGTCCCTGCATATGAATATATGTAGCTTCTCACAAACATAAGCGAGCTATGTTGTAAGCCTGATTGATCATCCTAAATTGATTGTTATGTAATTTTTAGCACACTTGGGATGGTAAATGCTGGCCAATTGTGGCATTACAACTAACATGAGACATTGGGCGGAATCATCCCAGATTTGCACTAAGTGTGGTAGCGGGCAGGAAAAAGGACGGTTTACCTGCTGGCCGCAATGGCGGGCTTTTGTGCTGTATCGTCCCAATCCCACCTCATTAGTTATGCATTTCCGGGAAACATGTCATTTTGCTGGCAGGTGGCCTCTGATTCACCCACCCCACCATCACTCACCGTTACCTCACGCCAGGCACCATATTTAAACTGCAGCCGCGCGTGCACCTCTCAGTGCTCCCAGCTCAGGCCTGCTGCACAGAATACATGGCCCTGAAAGAAAAGAAGACTGCCCTCCCCGATTCAGTGACACATCTCTGGGGTGCCGTCTGTATACCGTTGGAGCCCATTGCAATATCCCCTACCCCCCGCTCTGGCTGCAGGAGGCCCATCAGTGTCATCACTCTGGCTTGGGAGGTGGTGGCAGTGGTGGTCAGTGCCAATGCTGCACCGAAGAGGGTCACCATCCAGTGCAGAAAGAGGATGAATGATTTGATCTGTGCTGCCAGGGTAAGACAATCATCTCATCATTGTAAACTCACCCACTCTCAAGCCCATCACACATTCATTGACATCTCACTCACTGCCAGCTCCAGGGACATCACCACTCACTCTCTGATACACACCCTTGTATCTCCATATGGACTCATCTGCTCTGGAGACTGCCTCCTCAGCCCTCATCATCTTGCACACATGAACATGTGCCCCCGCACACACCCTGCGATACCTCCCTTCCCAAGTAATGCCCTAGCCCTGCAGCCTCTCCCCTTGCCTGAGGCCACTTCTTCCTCTTCTCCAAGTAAGCCATAGCCCTTCAGCTGTTGAAAAGCCACCCCTGCCTTACATCTGGTCTGGTAAGTAGGCACCTGCCTGTGAGCCCCCCTAAAAGTGATGTGGTGCTGCCTGCGAAGCCTGGCAAGTGCTGCCTGAAGCAAGGTAGGCGAACACACCTCAAAGTCCCAAGTAAAGTGCAGCACACCAGGTGCACTGTTCAGTTGTGAAACGCGCCATCAGGATCTAGCAGGGGGTGGATGATTCTGGCAAGCTGGGCTTATAATGATATGCAGATGTGTTACAATGAAATTCCTGATGTGTGGCAGTGGTAAACGCGGCCTGCCATTGAAAGGCGGAGTGGACGAATGCAACCTGATTTCATGATGTTGTGAAACTGATTTTTGGCCTTCCCACCATATTGTTCGCTCATGCCCACCGTGATACCCAATGCCAACGGGCACAGAAACCTACATCCGTTATGTTCTGAGATATGCAAGCACAATTGGTTGAGTATGGTCAGTACTCTACTTATTGCTAACAGCTGAAGGAGCGCACTGTTTGATAAGATCCTCTAATCATTAGGACATTTGGCCTATGTATCTGGCATCACACCAGCACTGAAATTTATATACCACATTATTCACCTGTGTGATAGGCAGATCGTCTTTTTGGCTTGACGGCAGCATCCTGTTAGTGGTGAATACCACTCGTGTTGCTATTGCATAGTAGCAGCGTGAAACAGCTAGCTTCACCTGTTGCTCAAATTTTTGAGATACTTTACCTTTCCAGGATAATTTGAGGTAGACTGGGAACTTTTCAGGTCCAACAGTGGCAGCCTTTGGCCCACTCTGGAGTATTTGTGATACACAGTGAGCAATGATCTGAATATTTCCAGACGTTGCACCTTTTTTTGAATAAACAAAAGCATGGGGGAGCAATAGCACTCTGGTGCAATCGCTATAGCATTGTCTCAACCAATCTCAGAGCTGACTTGCCAACCAATCAGCACCCCTTTTCTCATGCAGTGTAAATTGCTGTTCCCTTTGAAATTTAGCATTCTTGCGTCTGTCCTGATGAGTGCATGACAAAAAACTTCGACATGTCTCTTTTTACTGCAATGTCTACGCGGTGTTTGTTTTCAGTTACAACTCTTAATCTGCAATTGCAGGAAGTTGTCTGGTTATAAATCAATGTGAACTCCTTTGAAGTACTTTATTTTAATAGGATTACAGTTAAAACTGCAATTGCTCTAGGCAGTTTAAATTAAAAATATGTAGTCTTGTTAAAAATCGATTCAAACATTTACGAAGCACTGTTTTCTCAAATGGCTTCCGCAAGTTTGAGGCCTGCTATTATATTTGACTCCTGTACCACCCCTTAAGGTTTCAACAAAGAAGAAGTAAATTGGAATAAAATAGGATTTACCCCTGCAGACAGCAAAGTGTAATCTTCTGCAGGGCAGGTCCAATGAGTTCTGGCAGACCCTAAGAGCTCAGAATAGTCCAAAGGAATGGTCAAAGTCCAGGCCCATTCTAAAATTGCCCTAGGGCCTGTTAGAATGTCAGGCAGATCAGAGATCCAAGAAGTTTGAGATTGCCCTGGAGGCAGGGCTGGGAGAGGAGGGTGTAGACTGTGCTAACCCCTGGGACCCATGCCCTTGGGGGGGCCAGGCCCTTTTCTCAAGTGGCCACACGCCCCGGGGGTCGTGAGTGAGTGCCATGTATCCTCAGGGGGCCTAGGACCCTGGGCTCAACTCGCAGTTTTACTTTACCGGCAGCACCACCCCCACCCCGCACAGGCAGTGGCAGATCGCTATATGCACATCCAACCCTGAACCCAAGCCGCTGTCCCTAATTCAATGGAGTCCAAGACATGACATCCATTTGGCCGCCTCCAGGGAGATCGACCTGACAGGTGCACCAGTGGCAGTGCACCTCCATCCCTCAGGCCTTGGCCCCGATTCCTGATTCTCCTCCCGCTCCTGACTGTACTCCACACTGGCGACAGTCAGGTAGTGTCGCCAAACAGGGGATAGAGGTATGGATTTGCGAAGCAGTTTGGCAAGAAATTTACAGTGCTGATCTTCTGAGATATTGGAGATAGTGCATGGGAAATTTCCCTGATTCTGGGAAACTCTGGGCTATTTTGAGAGGGTTGGGAACCCCATGCTGTCAGCTGATGAAAGACTGAACCCCAAGCTGAGTCACTGTTACCCTCCAGAGCAGAAGAAGATGTGGATCTTTCCATGTACAGAGGTTAATGGCCCAGGCATGAGCAGCAGGCTGGCCCAGTCGGTTAATGGGCTGCAAGGAAATGAGCCAAGGAAAGCACACGAGAGTGGGAGTGTGTGAGTGAGCAAGAGGGAGAGAGAGAGAGAGGGATAATTTGGGGGCAGCATTTGAGCATTCTCAAATGGAAAGGATAAAAATAATGGAACAGGGGCATTGTGGGTTCACCAGGATATTATGAAGGATGAGGAGACAGGGCTAGGGAGAGAAACTTGTAAAGTTTGGGCTTTTTCACTAAAGCTGCAAAGAGTCAGTGGGTGTGTGTAGGAGTGAATGATTGTGTGTGTGTGAGAGAGAGAGAGAGAGAGAGGGAACCCAGAGACTGGAAGTGAATGGACACACTGACACACAGGCAGAGACTGCCTGATGTGGGGACACGTACACACATGGCCTTCCCTTCCCCTGTCCTCCTCCTCCTCCTCCCTCCCTCCCCAAAAACCTATCCACACACTGGGCCAGGTGAGAAGGCAAACCCAGGCCGAAAGACAACTCGCTTCTGATCCCCACTTTAGTATGAATTCCGCCGAGGCCAGCTTGGGGTGTGTACCGCCAGTGGCGAACGCAAGGTCAATGTTAATTAAATCCAACTCCTTAGCTCGGCCTTGGTCTCCTGCCCCTTCCCTGGTGACAAGGACTTGGGGCCTAGTCTGTCTCTCTCTAGCTCTGCTTCTTAAGTGAAAAGGCAAAAAAAAAGTTTTTATTAGTTAATTCTGCTGCTTGGCACTTTTTAATGGTTATTTTTTTAATTACTCTTTTTAAATTTATCAATTTATTGCTTTAACATTGTTGTTTATGTTTTCTTCATGCCTTAATTTTTTGTCTGAAATTCATGTTTAATGTTGTGCCAGATCAGATCTGAGGCTGCTGCTGCTGGGTTTCTTGTTGAAGGGGGATGAGAGGCTCCCAGGAAGTCTGGTTGTTTTTGGGGTCTGGCATAAGGGGTTATTTTTGCTCCAATAGAAATGGGAAGTGTTGAAAATGCTCAGCATGACTGATGCATCTGCGCAGAGAGAAACAGAGGTCAGTGACTCTTCATCAGACCTAGTGCAGATCGTGGACCTGAACCTGTTTCTCTCTCTGCGGATGCTGCCTGGCCGGCTGAGTATTTCCAGCATTTTCTGTTTATACTTCAGATTTCCTGCACCTGCAGTACTTTGTTCTCCTATTATATGCTCCATGCTGGGCATTTGTAATTGTTAGTGTCAATGTAAAATGAGAAAATATTTATCACTCAATGTAAAGTGTATTTTTTCTGTCAACAAAGCCCACTTGTGTGGATAGAATTAGCAAATTATTGCAGGTGAATTGGTTGGTGCTAATTTGCTGGAAGATTTTGCCATATTTAAACTTGGAAGTGAAACCAGGAGTCATGCGCCAGTACAATATATCACTATTGGTTCAAGATATTCTCATCTGTACATGGAGTTGTTGCTTGTGGTGCTTGAGGTTCAAATCTTTTGGATATTGCTGTCCGGATATTTCATAGGGAAAGGTTCAAAGAAGCAGAGTAGGTTGCATAATATGAACAACAAATTGTGTGTAATTGTCTGAAAAAGCCATGTTGTAAAATATGGCATACTAAAAATTGAGCTTTCAATGGGTTTATAGAGTCACAGAATACAAAAGCCAAGAAGTTTTGCTAAACCCAAATGAAACACTTCGACATCACTGTGACTATTGTTCCCAATTCTGGGCACCAGAAGGATGTGAGGGGGAGGGTTAAAGGGGCAGGGTGAGATAAGGGGCCCAGAAACAGGCAAAGCACCAGGGCCCATGATTTCCCTCCCTGGCCCTGCCTTAGTGTATGGGAATCACCCATACCTTGCATAGCAGACAAATAAAATTCAAAGTGCAACATCCCCTTTAGATCTTGCGCAGTGTTTCATGAGGACCTTTGAATTAAATCAATCCAGGCAGCTATCAAAGATGAGGACTCTTGGTCCAAAGATTTCTTTTTAACAGAAGTGACAACATTATGCCAAAGGATAATCTGGTACTTAATCAGGGCAAATGGGTCCTACCTCAGTCACTTCGTAATGAGGTGATTCATTGGGACACATTTCTAGTGAGCACCAGAACAGTAACAGCCTGGCCAAACAGCCAGTGCAGCAGATGTTGTGGATCGGACCATGGGTGTCACCACTGTGCTCCATCTTTTTTAATGTGTAAGAATGTTACAATGATCTTGTATAGCAACGGAGACTAACTTTTTCTTCAGTTATATTCAACATTTTTACAGTCTTGTGTTCTTACGCATGTGCTATTTTGACAATTTGACCTATTCTGTATTGTGTTACATTTAAGACATAGTTTGAATTAAATTGGAGTTATTGAGGTTAAATAACGAATTAAATTGTGATAACCAGAATTTTCTTCTGACCATGGTGAAATTTTATAAATTATTTGGGGGGTTTCTAATTCCAGACATAAGACCAGACATAAAAAGGTTGGTATTTTGAATTGCTTAACTGCTTAATAAAGTGGATAAGAAGTTAATGTTGAGTGTAACTCGTGTGTTTGGAGTTCTGTTGTGTGTCAGAGAACGTGAATATTGTTGCAATAAGTTCGGACAATGTGAGGTGGATTGCGCATGTTTAATAATACTGATTCTACTGGAACGTGATAGCCATTAGCAAATAGACAATGCCCTTTGACCTTGCGTTTGAATGTGGTTAAGGGTAGAAAAGTGACTGAAAGATAAAAAAGATTAGTTAATAAAATTTTGGGCAGTTTTTTAAAAATTTAAATGAAATGACCTCAGTCTGTGAGTCCAATGATACTTCACTTTGTCTTATAACTTGCAAGGAAGTTAACCCTTTCCATTGATGGTTGTTTTTAATTCACTAAATTACATCCTTTCAATTGCTGAATGTAAACATATATTGGGTCATATGAGTAGAATGCGACTAATCTGTCTCTCTCTGAACTCACTGCATTCCGTTCTCTCAGGTCCAACCCCAACATTGTCATCAAACCCGCTGACAAGGGTGGTACTGTTGTTGTCTGGCGCATTGACCTCTACCTCGCGGAGGCTGAGCGTCAACTCGCAGACGTTTCCTCCTACCTCTCCCTGGACCATGACCCCACCACAGAACATCAAGCCATTGTTTCCAGGACTGTCACTGACCTCATCTCCTCTGGAGATCTTCCTCCCACAGCTTCCAACTTGATAGTCGCCCAACCTCGGACGGCCCGCTTCTACCTCCTACCCAAAATCCACAAACAGAACTGTCCTGGCACACCGATCGTGTCAGCCTGTTCCTGCCCCACGGAACTCATTTCTCGTTATCTTGACTCCCTTCTCTCTCCCCTTGTCCAGTCCCTTCCCACCTACATCCGTGATTCCTCTGACACCTTACGTCACATCAACAATTTCCAGTTCCCTGGCCCCAACCGCTTCCTCTTCACCATGGATGTCCAATCCCTCTACACCTCCATCCCCCACCAGGATGGTCTGAGGGCCCTTAGCTTCTTCCTTGAACAGAGGCCCCAACAATCCCCATCCACCACTACTCTCCTCCGTCTGGCTGAACTTGTTCTCACACTGAACAATTTCTCCTTTAACCCCTCTCACTTCCTCCAAATAAAAGGTGTGGCTATGGGTACCCGCATGGGCCCCAGCTATGCCTGTCTCTTTATGGGGTATGTGGAAAATTCCTTGTTCCAGTCCTACTCCGGCCCCCTCCCACAACTCTTTCTCCGGTACATCGATGATTACTTCGGTGCTGCTTCATGCTCTCGTCGGGACCTGGAAAAATTTATTAATTTTGCTTCCAATCTCCACCCCTCCATCATCTTCACATGGTCCATCTCTGACACTTCTCTTCCCTTCCTTGACCTCTCTGTCTCAATTTCTGATGATAGACTGTCCACCAATATCCATTACAAGCCTACCGACTCCCACAGCTACCTCGACTACAGCTCCTCACACCCCGCTTCTTGTAAAGACTCCATCCCATTCTCTCAGTTCCTTCGCCTCCGTCGCATCTGTTCTGATGACGCTACCTTCAAAAACAGCTCCTCTGACATGTCCTCCTTCTTCCTTAACCGAGGTTTTCCATCCACGGTCGTTGACAGGGCCCTCAACCGTGTCCGGCCCATATCCCGCGCATCCTCCCTCACGCCTTCTCCTCCTTCCCAGAAACATGATAGGGTCCCCCTTGTCCTCACTTATCACCCCACCAGCCTCCGCATTCAAAGGATCATCCTCCGCCATTTCCGCCAACTCCAGCATGATGCCACCACCAAACACATCTTCCCTTCACCCCCCCTGACGGCATTCCGTAGGGATCGTTCCCTCTGGGACACCCTGGTCCACTCCTCCATCACCCCCTACTCCTCAACCCCCACTGATGGCACCTCCCCATGCCCACGCAGAAGATGCAACACCTGCCCCTTCACTTCCTCTCTCCTCACCGTCCAAGGGCCCAAACACTCCTTTCAAGTGAAGCAGCATTTCACTTGCATTTCCCCTAACTTAGTCTACTGCATTCGTTGCTCCCAATGCGGTCTCCTCTACATTGGAGAGACCAAACGCAAACTGGGCGACCGTTTTGCGGAACACCTGCGGTCTGTCCGCAAGAAAGACCCAAACCTCCCTGTCGCTTGCCATTTTAACACTCCACCCTGTTCTCTTGCCCACATGTCTGTCCTTGGCTTGCTGCATTGTTCCAGTGAAGCCCAACGCAAACTGGAGGAACAGCACCTCATCTTCCGACTAGGCACTTTACAGCCTTCCGGGCTGAATATTGAATTCAACAACTTTAGATCTTAAACTCCCCCTCCCCCCATCCCCACCCCGTTTCTTCCCCCCGCCCCGGCTTATTTTTTTTCAATAATTTATATAGATTCTTCTTTCCCCACCTATTTCCATTATTTTTAAATCTAAAACTAAAACCTTGTTAGCCTTTCCACCCCACCCCCACTAGAGCTGTACTTTGAATATCCTGTCTTCCATTCTTAATTAGCACTTTTCTCAGACAAAACACCTCTTTGACCCTTTTGTCTGTGACATCTTTTGATTATCTGCTCATCTCCACAATCACCACACCCTCGATGTCTCTCTCTCCCCCACCCCCCACCACCCACCTTAAACCAATTTATATTTCTCCCTTCTTCTAACTATGCTTCAGTTCTGCCGAAGGGCCATGAAGGCTCGAAACGTTGACTGATTTCTTCTCCGCCGATGCTGCCGGACCTGCTGAGTTTTTCCAGGTAATTCTGTTTTTGTTTTGGATTTCCAGCATCCGCAGTAGCTTTTAGCTTATTAGTTCACCTGATTATCAGAGTCCAGAGTCAGAGTCCAATGAGGAGTTCTTACATGTAGGGGATTGAGATCAGCTGACTGAAGACCGAAGTTGTAGATTTCTCTTTACAATTGGTGCTGATAGCGCAAGATGAAGTTAGTACACAGGGAGATTGGGTCAGTTCTGCAGGCAATGTTAAGAAATCTTCCAGCAGAGACAGACTTCGAAGAGAAGGCTGCTGTTTAGCCTGGGGTCCTGCTTTTTGATGTTCACCAGTTGGATGTTAAACAGCAGACTGGTGTTTCTCAGTTCTCAAAGGAATATTGGGATTTCAAAACAGCCCTTTGAGTCCTGTGACCTCCTTTCTCCACAATGATTTCAAATGGAATGTTTATCTAGTGTCTGGAACTGGCTTTGATTTCAGGAGTGATAATGTCCCAGCCATTAGCTTTTGAAAGTGTTACATCCATATTGATGTTCTTGTGTCAGGAAGCCATTGTCTAGGCAGGCACTCTGACCCCACTTGAGGGGTAAGCTTATCAAGATGTAAAAAACTTCCATTGTCCCCTCAATGGCCCCCTTTTGAAATGCACCTGGATAGTCCTAGGTATGAAATTGGTCTGTTAACAACTCTGCAGGCATAACAAGTTTCAATTTGTGAGTCCAATGGTTTCATGGTTATAATGTCTTTACAATTGGGTGTGAGGTTCCACAATGATAAGAGGAAGATTCTTTTGTTCTTGTAACTCCTGTTAGGAGCTTTCAGAACAAAGGACCAATCCTGTGGTCATGTGACTTGTAGCAGCCTTTTTTTTTGGTTCAGCATAAAGCCATTTTAAAAAT
Organism: Cetorhinus maximus; assembly: GCF_964194155.1. Taxonomy (NCBI): domain Eukaryota; kingdom Metazoa; phylum Chordata; class Chondrichthyes; order Lamniformes; family Cetorhinidae; genus Cetorhinus; species Cetorhinus maximus. The sequence continues at coordinate 41,093,551 of NC_135889.1, read as the reverse complement.
TGCAAAAAGACTAAAGTTTTGCTTCATAGGGCAGAATTTTATTCTTGTTGGGCGGGCTCAGCGGGGGTAGTCGGGAAGCTGACCGCTGCCCACGATTGGGACCGCCAATTAATGCCCGCCCAGTGTGAAACGCAAGCAGCAGCGCTGAGCACCAACTTCTCGCATGTGCATGACTGAGCGCCACAGTTTCCCTGAGATGCAGAGCCGCCTCAGGGAGATGAAGAGACATTAAAAAAAAAATAAAGAAAATAAAAATGCAATAAAACATGTTGGCGGGCAGGCGAAAAGGCCAGGTGGCCTTTGCATTTTTTAGAAACCTCATCCATGGGTGGGATGAGGTTTCCAAAAACAAGTAAAAATAAAATAAAAACTTTAATTTTTCATTAATAACATGTCCCTGCTCAAGTGACAGAGTCACATGAGGGGGCATGTTTTAGTACATTTTTATTTTCTTTCTTATTTTTTAAAATATATCTTCATGTCCCTGAGGCAGCTCTGCAAAATTGTGGTATCACGGTCGGCTTCCCGACCACACCCGCCTGACCCCGCCAAGCCCACCTGCCAAGGGCAAAGTTCTGCCATAAGTGTTTTCATTCCTTTATTCTTTCTTGGGACGTGGGCATCACTGGCAAGGCCAGTGTTAGTTGCCCTTCCCTAATTGCCCTTGAACTAAGTTATTCGCTAGGCCAATGCAGAGGGCAGTTAAGAGTCAACCACATTATTGTGGACCCGGAGTCACATATAGGCCAGACTGGGTATGGATTACAGACTTTCTTCCCTGAAGGACATTAATGAGCCAGATGGGTTTTTATGACAATCGGTAATAATTATTTTCCAGGTGTATTAATTGAATTTGCATTCCACCAACTGCCGTGCTGGGATTTAAAACCATGTCCCCAGAGCATAAACTTGGACCACTGGATTACTCACCTAGGGACATTACCACAATGCCAACGTCTTCACCCAAGGGAGGGCTCAAGAGAAGCCCTGAAGATTCAAGAAGGCAGCAGAATGTTGGTGACTCCATGCTGCAGGCCTTGGGGTAAAGGTATCCCTTTGGAACAGTACTGTATGGCTCATCGCAGCCAAAGAGCTGAACTTGTGCTTGTGAGTTGGTGCTTGAGTGCAGATTTGGAAACCCAGGGGAATAGAATCTCAGGAGTTGAGGTTGAAACTCTGTGAGGTGGGCCATTGTTGATGCCTTCTGAGTTGGAGTGACTTGTGGAGGGAATTCCCAGGTTAGATGTTTGAAGGTGAAGACTGGAATTCCTCATGAGAGAGATAGGGTTTCAGTGAGATTGGTTGACTCGCAGTGTTGCTGACATCTGGGTGGGTTGTTCATGGACTCTGTCTTAGTCGCATTTGCCATTTATTGTGCAGTGTGGTGTGTTCAATCACAGTCTGCCAGAAAATGAAAGCTCATGGTGTAGTGGGTAACATATTAGCCTCGATAGAAGATTGGCTTACTGGCAGTAAACAGAGAGTATGCATAAATGGGTCTTTGACTGATTGGCAGGATATGACGAGTGGAGTCTTGCAGGGGTTTGTGATGGGGCCTCAATTTTTTACAATTTACATCAATGACTTAGATGAGGGGAGCAAAGGCATGTAGCTAAATTTTCAGACAACATAAAGATAGGTAGGAAAGTATATTGCGAAGAAGACATAAGGAGTTTGCAGATGAATGTAGATAATTTGAGTGAGCGGATAAAAATCTGGCAGATGGAGTACAATGAAGGAAAATGTGAAGTTGTTCACTTTGTCGGGAAGAATAAAAAAGCAGAGTATTACTTAAATGGAGAACGTTCCAAGGTTCTAAGCATAATTCCAAGGTCCAGAGGGATCTAGTTGTTCTCGTGCATGAGTCACAAAATGTTAGTATGCAGGTACAGCAAGTAATCAAGAAGGCTAATGGAATGCTGTCCTTTATTATGAGAGGAATTGAACATAAAAATAGGGATGTTATGCTTCAGTTATACAGGGCATTGGTGAGACCGCATCTCGAATACTGTGTGCAGTTTTGGTCTCCTTATTTAAGGAAGGATGTAAATGCATTGGAGGTAGTTCAGAGGAGGTTTATTAGATTGATGCCTGGAATGAGCGGGTTGTCTTATGAGGAAAGGTTGGACAGACTGGGCTTGTTTCCACTGGAGTTTAGAAGAGCAAGGGATGACTTCATTGAATAATGTAAGATTCTGAACAGTCTGAGCAAGTGGATGTGGAAAGGATGTTTCATCTTGTGGCTGAGTCCAGAACTTGGGTCACTGTTTTAAAATTAGGGGCTGCCCTTTTAGGGCAGAGATGAGGAGAATTTTTTTCTCTCAAAGGTTTGTGCGATTCTGGAATTCTCTGCCTCAGGAAGCAATAGAGGTGGGGTCACTGAATATTTTTAAGGCGGAGGCAGATATATTCTTGTTAGGCAAGGGAATCAAAGGTTATCAGGGGTAGATGGGAATGTGGGACTTGAAGCACAAACAGATCAGACATGAGCTTATTGAATGGTGGAGCAGACTCGAGGGGCTGAATGGTCTGCTTCTGCTCCTATTTCATATATATGTTCATATATTCTCATGTACCTCATATTAACCCAGAATGTTAGAATATAGTATAGATATTGTAAACTGTTTTATCTTTCTAGCCTTGTACAGTAAATTTTATTTTTGTTTGTTCAAAACCCGTGGAGTCTTGTGACTTTATTCACTGAGCAAGTGTCTTGAATCTCAAACTTTGTTACTTTAAACAAAACGTTATTGGTCCCTAACCAAATTTTACCAAAAACTTGGGGTCTTGTCCAAGATCATAACATTATCCTCCTAAAGAGTTGCTGCTCGAGTCTGTAGTCTCTCAAAAAATGTTACTCTTTATTTACAGCAACTATTTACAGACTTGGACCTCTACACGTGGCTGGAGCTTCTCCTGCTCCCAGATCGCTCGTATTTCCCTGTCACATGATCTCACATCATTATTATATCAGCATCATATATGCTTCTGATGTTAACTCTTTACCCTACAGAAGTGTGTCAATGAGAGTGGTGAAATTCATTTGGGGGATGTGGTTGACATGGTTGAATAGCTGGCAGTATACAAGCCATAAGATGTAGGTGTGCAGCTTGCAGTAGTGCGAACTGTGAGGGTGCAGTGGAGTATATGAGTATTTTTTTTCTTTATTCATGGGATGTGGGCATTGCTGGTTAAGGCAGCATTTATTGCCCATCCCTAATTGCCCTTGAGAAGGTGGAGGTGAGCTGCCTTCTTGAACCCCTGCAGTCCATGTGGTGTAGGTACACCCACAGTGCTGTTAGGAAAGGGGTTCCAGGGCTCTGTCCCAGTGACAGTGAAGGAATGGCTATATATTTCCAAGTCAGGATTGTGTGTGGCTTGGAGGGGAAATTCCAGGTGCTGGTGTTCCCATGCATCAGCTGCCTTTGTCCTTCTAGATGGTAGTGGTCATGGGTTTGGAAGGTGCTGTCTAAGGAGCCTTGGTGAGTTCCTGCACTGCATCTTGTAGACGGTACACACCGCTGCCACTGTGCGTCGGTGGTGGAGGGAGTGAATGTTGTGGATGTGGTGCCAATCAAGCGGGCTGCTTTTTCCTGGATGGTGTCAATCTTCTTGAGTGTTGTTGGAGCTGCACTCATCCAGGCAAGTGGGGAGTATTCCATCACACTCCTGACTTGTGCCTTGTAGGTGGTGACAGGATTTGGGAAGTCAGCTGTCAGTTACTCACTGCAGGATTCCTAGCCTCTGACCTGCTCTTGAAGGCACAGTATTTATATGGCTAGTCCAGCTCAGTTTCTGGTCAATGTTAACGTCCAGGGTGTTGATAGTAGGGGATTCAGTGATGGTAATGTCATTGAATGTCAAGGGCGATGGTTGGATTCTCTCTTGTTGGAGATGGTCATTGCCTGGCTCTTGTGTGGCGCGAATGTTACTTGCCACTTGTCAGCCCAAGGCTGAATGTTGTCCAGGTCTTGCTGCAGTTTGACATGAAATGCTTCAGTATCTGAGGAGTTGCAAATGGTGCTGAACATTGTGCAATCATCAGCAAACATCCCCACTTTTGACCTTATGATAGAAGGAAGGTCATTGATGATAGAAGGAAGGTCATTGATGATGCAGCTGAAGGTTGGGTCGAGGACACTACCCTGAGGAACTCCTGCAGTGATGCCCTGGAACAACCACAACCATCTTCCTTAATTCTGAGTATGACTCCAACCAGCAGAGAGTTTTCCCCCTGATTCCCACTGACTCCAGCTTTGCTAGGGCTCCTTGATGCCACACTTGGTCAAGTGCAAGGGCAGTCACTCTCACCTTGCCTCTGGAGTTCAGCTCTTTTGTCCATGTTTGAACCAAGGTTGTAATGAGGTTGGAAGCTGAGTGATCTTGGCAGAACCCAAATGGTTAGTATGAGAATGAGTCCTGATTGCATCCATGTCTCTTATGTTAAAATCCTAGCATGGCCTCCATGGCTATTTGCTCCCACCATCTTTTGGTTGTTTTTCTGGAGGGCCTCCTGTACCCCTGCAGATTCAGGCCACCTCTCCAAGTTTTATACTCTCCTGCCACTTTGGAGCTCACTCTCTCCCATGTTGTGGCATTATCCAGGTCAGATTCACTTCCTCTATGACTGCCAGCACCTATCGCAGCCAGAATGCACCTTTCCCTTTAAGAAGTGCAGGATAGCTTTAACCAGTACAAGTTAGATTTAAGTGGTGCTAGGAAGTTACAATATTGGGCCCTCTGCTGAGGCATGATTCAGTGAGCAATGCAGTTAGTGTTGGTTGCACATAGAAATCATTATAATGAACTGGTAGCAATAAGCTTCCGTACAACCTGCATTTCAATCCATGGGCACAGGTTAATCACTCATTGTAATTCCTGCACCTGTTTTTGGGTGTTACCCCTCTGCAAGTTAAAATTTTGCTACATAGATGTATGTGTGGGATTAAAAGGGTTAATTTTGAAGCAAACTGTTGGAAACTAGCTCCGAACGAGAGCAAGAAATGTTTCTGTAACTAAAGTTCGAGTTGCCTTATTCCTGACCTTCCCACCACTGACTTTATGAATCGAATATTGTTTTCCTGTTGCCGGGATTCAGATGCGTGGCCTCCCACGCAATTCTCCATGCCCACCTGTCATTTTTTCTGCTCCAGTGGACTCCATAAAATCCGGCCGCACCACCTTTTTACAGCACGAGCTGCCACCATCTGGGGCAGCAAGAGCCAGTCTTCAGGCTGCTTGTGAATCCTCTCAGCTCTTTGGAAAACATATTAATTATGTTAAAAAGTAACATAAAATTCAAGTGGCAAAGATCTCCTCACCTGATGGATACAATTCAGGCTTTTAAATATTTAAATATTTCCATCTGATTGAAAATCTAAAGGAAATAGTCCCAACTTTGAACCTAGTTTCTCCTTCAGTGCTTTGTTACAATTTGTTTGTTCGGGCCATGGTCTTGAGGCGTCACCATGTTTCAGTGTGTTATCATGTATTGATGAGATTCTGCTTGTTTTATGAGTGACCTGGAGATCGTCGGTATAGTTTTTCTCAAAACTATTTATTAAGAACTATTTACAACGGCTTCATGGTGAGTGCATGGTCTTCTGGATACAGATTGCTCTGCCTCTTGCTCTCTTAGAGACTCTTGGTCATCTGACGCTTGATGTCATGCTTACATCATCATCAACCTCATTGTCTTATTAACATAACCATTACAGCTATGGATTTACATTGACTTTTTATGGACAAAATCTCTATTGCCCCCCTGTTTTTGTATGGAGTTTGTGACTTCAACAATGCAAAATCCTTCCAATTTTCTAATTTGATGAACCTCATTTCAACTGCTTCCCATGTAACTGGTAGAAAGTAACAGATCATTAGCCCCACCCTTGGGCCAGAGCACATACCTCCTTGTAAAAAAAAACCCATCAAAACAAATAAAAAATGTCTGAAAAGAAAAGCAAATAGAGTTTTGCTACTGCTGATGACTTAAATTAGTTTGACGAGATCATTCATAGGGCTAGTTAGTTTGGAGATGGTTCTTTGGGATGTTATACAATAATTTTCTGCAGCTTGTAGCAGTGACTGTGAGCAGGAGACAGGCTGCAGAAGAGAAATCGCTTATCCTCATTTTGGATAAAAACACAAGCCAAATGACAGTGATTTCTGATAGCCATCTGCAGCAACCAAGGTAAGTGAGGATTGTAGATATTTTTAACTACCTCTACCTCGCAGAGGCTGAGTGTCAACTCACAGACACTTCCTCCTACCTCCCCCTGGACCATGACCCCACCACTGAACATCAAACCATTGTTTCCAGGACAGTTACTGACCTCATCTCCTCTGGAGATTTTCCTTCCACAACTTCCAACCTGATAGTCTCCCAACCTCAGACAGCCCGCTTCTACCTCCTACCCAAAATCCACAAACAGGACTGTCCCGGCAGACCGATCGTGTCAGCCTATTCCTGCCCCACAGAACTTATTTCTTCTTATTTCTTGCTATCTTGACTCCATTCTCTCCCCCCTTGTCCAGTCCCTTCCCATCTACATCCGTGATTCCTCTGACACCCTACATCATATCAACAATTTCCAGTTCCCTGGCCCCAAACGCCTCCTCTTCACCATGGACGTCCAAACCCTCTACACCTCCATCCCCCACCAGGATGGTCTGATGGCTCTCCGCTTCTTCCTTGAACAGAGGCCCCAACAATCCCCATCTACCACTACTCTCCTCCGTCTGGCTGAACTTGTTCTCACACTGAACAATTTCTCCTTAAACTCCTCTCACTTCCTTCAAATAAAAGGTGTGGCTATGGGTACCCGCATGGGCCCCAGCTATGCCTGTCTCTTTATGGGGTATGTGGAACATTCCTTGTTCCAGTCCTACTCCGGCCCCCTCCCACACTCTTTCTCTGGTACATCGATGATTACTTCGGTGCTGCTTCATGCTCTTGTCTGGACCTGGAAAAATTTATAAATTTTGTTTCCAATTTCCACCCCTCTATCATTTTCACATGGTACATCTCTGACACTTCCCTTCCCTTCCTTGACCTCTCTGTCTCAATTTCTGGTGATAGACTGTCCACCAATATTCATTACAAGCCTACCGACTCCCACAGCTACCTCGACTACTGCTCCTCACACCCTGCTTCCTGTAAGGACTCCATCCCATTCTCTCAGTTTCTTCGCCTCCGTCGCATCTGTTCTGATGATGCCACTTTCAAAAACAGTTCCTTCTTCCTTAACCGAGGTTTTCCACCCACGATGGTTGACAGGGCCCTCAACCGTGTCCGGCTCATCTCCCACGCATCCGCCCTCACACCTTCCTCTCCCTCCCAGAAACATGACAGGGTCCCCCTTGTCCTCACTTATCACCCCATCAGCCTCCACATTCAAAGGATCATCCTCTGCCATTTCCGCCAACTCCAGCATGATGTCACCACCAAACACATCTTCCCTTCACCCCCCCTGGTGGCATTCCGTAGGGATCATTCCCTCCGGGACACCCTGGACCACTCCTCCATCACCCCCTACACCTCAACCCCCTCCCACGGCACCTTCCCATGCAACCGCAGAAGGTGTAACACCTGCCCCTTCACTTCCCCTCTCCTCACTGTCCAAGGGCCCAAACACTCCTTTCAAGTGAAGCAGCATTTCACTTGCACTTCCCTCAATTTAGTCTACTGCATTCGTTGATCCCAATGCGGTTTCCTCTACATTGGAGAGACCAAACGCAGACTGGGTGACGGCTTTGCAGAACACCTTCGGTCTCTCCGCAAGCCATTACCCAGACCTCCCTGTCGCTTGCCATTTCAGCACTCCACCCTGCTCTCATGCCCACATGTCCGTCCTTGGCCTGCTGCATTGTTCCAGTGAAGCTCAACGCAAACTGGAGGAACAGCACCTCATCTTGCGACTAAGCACTTTACAGCCTTCTTATCTGAATATTGAGTTCAACAATTTTAGATCATGAACTCCCTCCTCCATCCCCACCCCCTTTCCGGTTTCCCCCCCCTTTTTTTCCAATAATTTATATAGATTTTTCTTTTCCCACCTATTTCCATTATTTTGAAATGTATTCCCATCCATTGTTTTATCTCTACCTTTTAGCCTTTTTCGATTCCTTCACCCCTCCCCACCCCCACTAGGGCTATCTGTACCTTGCTTGTCCTGCTTTCTACCCTTAATTAGCACATTCCTTAGATAATATCACCACCTTCAACACCTCTTTGTCCTTTTGTCTGTCACATCTTTTGGTTATCTCCACCTATCACTGGCCCTCTATCCAGCTCTTCTTGTCCGACCCCCACTTAAACTAGCTTATATTTCACCTCTTTTCTATTTTTACTTAATTCTGTTGAAGGGTCATTCGGATTCAAAACGTTAACTGTGCTCCTCTCCGCAGATGCTGCCACACCTGTTGAGTTTTTCCAGGTATTTTTGTTTTTGTTTTGGATTTCCAGCATCCGCAGTTTTTTGCTTTTATCTTAGATATTTTTAACTGATGGGTTGCTTCTTTACTTTTCACCCTTTATTGTACTATAGTATTTGGTCAAGGTCCTTAATAATAAGTGACAGTAGTGAATTGCTGAAAGTGAGAGTTTTTCAGGCTTAAATGGTGTTTTACCGTTTCAACAATGCACTCACAACACTCAAGTCGAGATTTTGAGATGTCTGGGTATAAATTGGCCCATGTTACAGTACAGGCAAAAAGCCCACAACCGCTCACCCCCACCCCCACCTCCATCCTTCGCCGAAAGTCAGGTTGCTGTAATTGGTGATGTTCAGAAAAGGAAGCCGCCACAATTTGGAACAATTTCATCTTTGGTTTTGAATTCTTCGTCATGTTTATTGGGGCTGTTGTATTTCATTTGCGATGCACTTTGTTCCTTGTCACATACTGACCAACAAGCTAAACTAGTCAGTTTTTTTCTTAATTTTGAAGAAAGATCCTGAAGTAATCGATATTGTGGTTTCCTGAACTGACTTATTTAATTAAACAGTGCAGAAATCTCCAGTACAGCAATGATTAATGGCCGCCCGTGTACTTAGCAGCGGAAAGATTGCGGTAACTGCAGGGTCAGGGCATGACATGAAGAAATTCTGAAGGACCAATCCCCACAGCTTGACACTTGTCCCTGTGTCAGTGAATCTCTGTCAATCTCTTGTTAAACATTTCAGGAGCTCCCCAGCTCACTCACGTGTGACTAAAAAAGACAGAGTGTAAACCCCATACTAAGTACTTACCCCACAACATCGCTGTCATATTTATTCCGCATTTTAATGAGAAAAACATAAAACTTTCACCCACTGTGCATGAGTGCGTGCAGGAAAAGCCCCCTGAGGCACAGAGCTGACTCTGTCACATGAGCAGGGACATGTTATTAGTGGAATATTTAACTATTTATTTAATTTTTAATAGCTGTTGGAAACCTCATCCCACCTATGGATGAGGTTTCCTAAAAAATCCAAAGACCACTTGGCCTTTTCGCCTGCCTGCCAACCGTAAGGTTGGACGGGCAGTGAAAGACTTAATTCAATTGGGACTTTAATGGCCTTAATAGGCCTGTTAATTGTTGGTGGGCACATTGCCGACTCCCGCGCGTGCTTGCTGACCAAAATATCGCGTGAGTGTGCAATGATGTGGGGATGTTAGCCCAACGTCACCACACGTCATTGTACTCTCATTCGGGTCAGGCACACACCTGCCTGACGAGCTAAAAATTCTGGCCTTGGTCTACCTTTGACCTTTTCCATAACTACACTAAATCTCATTGAATTATGATCGCTATCACTAAGATACCCTCCCAAAGGTAGCCCTTCCGCCTGCCCAGCTTCATGTCCTAAAACTAAATCCAGAACTGCCCCTTCACTCGATGGCTTGGCAAAAAAGTTCACCTCTTTTCATTTTAAGAATCTGTGCTCACTATACATTTTACACTGATTTTTGGTAAGGTAATTAACCCATGAGGGACCATAGGCATCTCTCACTATTTGAGAAAGACAAGTGATTATATAGTTTGAGGGCACCATTCCACATCAAGCATGGGGCAAGGCCTCCATGAGCTATCACAGGCAATATGGGGATTGAACCTGTGCCATTGACAGTATTCTACACCACAGCCTAACCATCTAACCCACTATGCTACCTGATCCCCACAAGTGGATTTTATCTCAGTTAATATTAGGGTAGTAGAGATTCACCCTTCTATTACTGCCTTATTGTTTCTTCACTTATCAGCAGGTTGCCTATATATTTGCTTGTCCATCTCTCTCTGACTGTTTGAGGATCAATAGTATAATGTTACTACCCTTCTACATACACACAGGAAGAGGAACTCTTACAGATAAAGGAACAGGGGTCCAAATAACCCATCCCTAATTGCCCTTGAACTGTTTTTGAGATCAGTGAAGAGTCAACCACATTGCTGTGGATCTGGAGTCACATGTAGGCCAGACCAGTTAAGAATGGCGGATTTCCTTCCCTTATGGACATTAGTGAACCAGATGGGTTTTTACATCAATCGATGATAGCTTCATGGTCAGCATTACTGATAGTCTCAGTATCAATTCCAGAAATTGAATTTTAAATGGAATTTTAAAGAGCATTCAGCCTATTAAGCCTGTTTCTCTCATGATCACCTGTCTCCTCATATGTATTTAATCTCCTGAGTGCAAAGTCTTGCATAATTTCCCCTTGAATCCCATTTTCAATTCCAGATTTTTTAAATTGAATCAAGGAGCCAAACTGGAGTCAATGGCCATGATCTTTAGGTCAGCGAGCAGGGGGCGGGGCCCGCTCGCCAACGCGGGATGACGTCAGGTGAAACTCCCTACGTCACCCCACGTCATTTCAATTTTCAGGTTGGCAGGGGTGCAGCCGAATCAGCTGTGCACCCGCTGACCTGTCAACGGCCTATTGAAGCCATTTAAAAAGTAATTGAGATAATTGATGGTCCAACCTTAAGGTTGGCGGGCAGGCCGGGAGCCCTGGCGGGCTTCAGATAAAGCATGAAACCTCATCCACGGGCACGATGAGATTTCACGAGGGTTTTAAAAATTTTAGTAAATGTATGCTTTAAAGTGATGGACATGTCCCAACTCATGTGACAGTGTCACATGAAGGGACATGTCAGGGAAATTTTATTTTTGCCCCTTCACCATTTTTAAATTTGGTGCCGATCTCCCTGAGGCAGCACTTAGCCTCAGGGAGATGAATGTGCTCTTTAGTGCACATGAGTGAAAGAGCGCACTCTTGGCTGAGGGATTCCCCTCCCACCCACACAGGGAGGCATAACACTTCCTGGCGGACGTCACGCTGAGCGGGCCTTAATTGGCCCACCCACATAAAATGGCGGCCCCAATCGGGGGCACCAATCAGAGGCCCGCCTGCCCGCACCTGCTCCTGCACTTCCCCCCCCAATGAAGGGAAAATTCTTCCCAATGAGAATCAATGGGGAAAACTCTCCAGTGGTTTTGTCTTCATCCACCTACAAAAAGGAAGTGCCAAAAGTAGCTCTTTTCAAAACTCCAGGTTTGGAATATTGCATTTAATTGGATTACTTGAGAGTAATTTTATCAAAAACAAGGAGTCAAGAGAAACATTTGTTTAAGTGGCCCAACTGGAGTGGAAAGTTAAAGAGACTGCAGAGCATCCATAGGGCCTTGATATAATTGTAGAGCAGGAAAAGAATGAAAAGAGGTTAAATATTACATCACTTTTCAAGGGTGAACCAAGAAGGTGTTTATTACCCTATCAGGTATACTCTTTAAATTCTTTAGGAAAGGGTTTACCTGCATTGTAAGAACATTGAGTTTTAAAGGGAATTCAGCCTATTAAGCCTGTTTCTCTCATGATCACCTGTCTTCTAATACGTATTTAGTCTCCGTAGTGCAAAATCTTGCATAATTTCTCCTTGATTCCCATAAATATCCGGGTGATCCTGCAGAATATTCTCCACATTCCTGTCTTTATTATTCAGTCCTGCTTTACTAATTTCCACGGGGATGGAATTTCCATTATACTCAAACTAATATTTATCCGGCTTTATCTTGAATGAAGTAATCACACTTCTGTTTTTGCTGGTAGTGCGTTTCCTGTACACATCACATTAGGCTGGAGGTCATTTCTTCTAATCTCTCTGTACATCTGTCTCTAATCAGAATCAAATGGCTGGGTTACAGTCCTTGCCAACACTTAAATTATAAAAAGAGTGTGTTACTGAGCAGAAAGTATGTTAATTAACTGATAATCTCCTCTTCAAGTGAAGAAACAAACAACTATCCATTTGTATTCTTGATTCCTGTAGAATTCAAGACCAATTAAGGACAATTCTGCATTTGATTAAAGTTATATTCAGTAAGGTGAACTCTTTTGAGCAACATTTTTCTATTCTTTCATGGGATGTGGTCATTGCTGGCAAGGCCAACATTTGCTGCCCATCCCCAATGGCCCTTGAGCTGTTTTTGAGAGCAGTGAAGAGTCAACTACATTGCTGTGGATCTGGAGTCACATGTAGGCCAGACCAGATAAGAATGGCGGATTTCCTTCCCTAAAGGACATTGGTGAACCAGATGGGTTTTTACAACAATCGATGGTAGCTTCATGATCAGCATTACTGAGACTAGCTTTCAATTCCAGGTTTATTTTATTGAATCAAGGAGCTCTAGCAAAACTGGAGTCAATGAGAATCAGTGGGGTCACAGGTTACATGTGGTCTATTGAATACCCTGATTTCGCTAATCATGGCCTGAATTTTCTGTTTGGTGGGCAGGCGGAGCAGGAGCGGACGTGGACCCGATTGGCGCCCACAATCGGGGCTGCGCCGCCATTTTGTGTTAATCGGCCTGCCCAGTGCATTTCCGATTCCCGTGGATAATGGGAGTTTGCACGCTGCGGCGGGCATGCACAGACCACCGGGTCCAATGGCGACCTGGCAGTCTGTTTAAAATAAGGCCTGGCAGCCTCCTGCAGGCTACTCACAATGGCCACTTCCAGGTCACACCGCAGAGGGTCGGCTGAGAAGGGCACGCTGGAGGGAAGGGCAGAGGAGCAGGGCAGGCTGCAGGGTCTGCCACAGAGGCAGAGCAGGCTGCAGGGTAGGGCCAACAGGTTGGGGGAGGTGGGGGGGTGGCGGGGAATGTGCCCCTCGCTTTTCTGATGATCGCCTTGCTGCCCTCCTCGAGGAGGTGGCAGCACGGCGGGAGGTGTTGGTCCCCCAGGATGGGAGGAGGAGGACCCCCCACACCACCAAACACTGGAGGTGGTGGCGGAGGTGGTGACCTCCCGTGACATGGTGTGGCGCACCTGGATCCAGTGCTGTAAGCGCTTCAATGATTTGTTGTGCCCTGGAAGGGTGAGTAACATGTTGGCATTGGGCATTTAACCCAGCAGGTAGCCTTAGCCTTTGAGGGCATCCCCCCCACTCCCAAGCCTTACTATCGTGACTGCATTGAATCATGTTGGGCATTTCTCGTATGCTGGGTGAGCAAGCAGATAGTGCTCATGCTTACATCAGCCTGAGTGGTTCATGAGGAGATGAGTTCTCCCCAGCACCATGCGTTGCTCTTAGTCGCACATGACTAGCCTGGGGGCAACCTGCAGGAGATGCAGTTAGGCGCATACTCAGAACTCCAACACATGTCTTATTCATGGTGATGAGATTGTGGAAGGGGAGCCTCAAGGTCTCGTGGCCAAGAGCCACCTGCTGCCCTCGTCGCCGCACCTAGTTGCGCCTCCTTGCTATGGGAGCTAAGACTATGTGTTTCCTAAAGTGATAGACACAGACTGTGTCCAAGGTGGCCGTTGTTGGGGGGCTGGGTGCAGGTGTACTATCTTTGTGTGACTGATCAGCAGTAGCGGGGAGGAGGCACTGGAGGCCTGATATGGGCCACTGTGGTTGGGGTGCAGCGTGCGTGTACAGAGTCCATGTGCGATTAGCCGCAATGAATGGTCTTCTCTGTTTTTCAGGAGAAAAATGCCCACAATGCCTGTAAGTGTTCGCGGACTGGAGGCAGCCAGGCCCAGCTGGTGATTTTGAGCCGATTCAAGCAGGAGGCCCTGGAGCTTGAGAGGCGCCATGTGCCCAGGTCCACAGGTGTCATTGAGGCTGGGGTGGAATGGCCAGGTATTTGAGGCCAACAGTGAGATCCGTTATGTTCCCACCATCCAAAGCACTGATGATTGTTTGAATCGTTAATGAAGCAACACTGCTCATTCACAGACTGATAGAGTCAGAGGTGTGGGTCATGGACAAAGATCCCTTGGCCCTCTGAAGATGCGCGTGTCAAACTCCTTCCAAAGTCGCCTTATCACATTTCCGACCACTATCCCCATGGCCTTGTAAGCCATGGCAATCCAACTGCACATCCAAATACTTATTACATGTTAAGAGGGTTTCTGCCTCCAGCACCCTTTCAGGCAGTGTGTCCCACATTACTGTGTGCAAAAGTTCCTCATTACCTCACCTGTCAACCTCATGCCCCTTACCTTAACTCAATGCCACCAGGTTACTCATCCCTCCGCCAAGGGGGAAAGTTCCTTTCTGTCGACCCTCTCTATGCCCCTCATAATGTTATAAAGCTCAATAATGTCCCCCCTCAATCTCCTCTGCTGCAGGGGAAATATCCGCAGTCTATGTGTCCTCATAAATCCAACTCTCCAGCCCAGCATGCATTCTGGTCAGCGACATCTGCACTCTCTCTGCTCCAATCACATCCCTCCTGTGAAGCACATTTCACACAGAACTATAGCTGTGGCCTAGGCAGCGTTTTCCGCACTTGCAACATGACTTCCCTGTTCCTATATTCTATTCCTCGGCTAATAAAGGCAAGTATGGCATTTACCTTCTTAAACATCTTATGTACTTGTCCCGCTACCTTAACGGGCCTGTCGACATGCCCAGCAAGGCCCCTCTGATCCTCCTTATTTTCCACGGTCCCACCATTCCTCGTATATTCCCGTACCTTGTTTGTCCTGCCCAAGTGCATCACCTCACACTTATCCACATAACATTCCATTTGGCATTCCTTAGGCCATCTGACCAGCCCGTCTGTATCCGCCTGTAATGTTAGGGTCTCCCCTTGACTATTTGCTACCCCACCAATATTCGCCTCCATAGGTTCAGGAAGGTTGAGCACATAATGAGCCAGAGGGAACGGGATGAAGTGTGTAACTGTGTGCACACTAACTGATCCTCTGTCCTTGTTATTTTCAGCATCATCAGAGGCTGGTGGATAGGCTCCATTATAGATGCCCCCATTCACACCTGAAGGCCCTCAACCTGTGTCACACCATTTCTGTGAGGCAGGCACCAGTGCAGATACTAGCACCTCGGTGGGCATTAGAACACTGGCTTGTGTCCCGGGGCATAGTGGAGAGGGCACTTCACAATCGCTGGAGTTGCTGGCAGAGATAGAGAGTGCTGATGGCACCAGCAGCCGGAGGACTGCAGGGGACCAGGCACGTGCTGAGTTGGTGCGTGACGATGTGCCTCTGGAGTTGTCCGCGACGCAGCAGCTGCAGGAAATGCGGCCTGGTGTGCGGGAGCATCTGGGAGTGTTGCATGAGACTATACTTCGCTTGGTGTCCGTGGTGGAGGAGTCCACGTGAAGCATCACTGATGCAGTGAGCCTCATGGCAGAGCGTCATGCTTCCTCCATGGAGAGAGTGATGACTCTCGTGGAGAGGGGCTTCCAGGAGAACAAGCAGCTTCTCCTGGGGATACGCTCGTACCTGCAAGCCCTCACAGCACCAGTGGCCACTGCTGGTCATTGCCAATGTGGGAGAAGGTGTGGGTTTCAAGATTCCCAGCTCGTTGCCCATCTCTCCATGATGAGCAGGGAGGTCTGGGATGACCTCACGTCGGCGCAGCAGCTGCCTGTCGTATCTGCGGCCTCCTCTCAGGGCGCTCTGGATGAGGGCAACAGCTGCTCCACCCCTCTCCCAGTGACCGCTTCATCGGGTGAGGCTGCGACGACTGGGGAGATGCCAGCTGTGGAACTGGCCACTCCCTCCCAGGCGGGCCCAGCACAGGATCCACGGGCCAAGGACGACCGCCAAGGTCATCGAGGCCAACAGGACAGCAGAGTCAGCAGACTGTCTCAGAAGCTACACTGAGCGATAGGGCGGCACCAAGACGTAGCACCCGTAAACGTAAGCATAAGGCACCGTAGGCACACCATGGGTTTCTCACTGGCGCTTTTGTGTTGGCCCTAGATTAGGGAATTATTATTTGTTTATGGTTGAAAAACGTTTTGCTTTCATTTTGTTTGGCCTTATGATGGAGAAAATTAAAACCAGATGTGTTACCATGGCTGAGGGTGGCTCCTTTGTTCTGCATTTGTATGTTTTACATACATATCATGAGTGTTTGAGTGGACATTGAGGTTTATGTACAAAGCCCTTAGTTGCAGCTGATGAAGTGACAGATGTAGCACTTAAATGCTGACGATGGAAGCGCTAGGCAAGGCTGGTCCTCCTGATCCATTTGTGTGGAACTAGCTGAAGATTCATTGGATTAAAGTGTCCCGGGGTCCCTGCCTCCTTGGTGTAGTCCTGGGTCAGCGTTTAGCCCCTCATCATTCCCCTGTGCTTCCTCATCCTCAGAATCAGTGGACTCATCGTGTGCAGCCGCATCCACTGCATCAACGTCTTCATCATCCACTGCGTCCCCCCTTTCCAACGCTAGATTGTGCAGAGCGCAGCATGCAACCACTATCATGGAGACACGATCTGGGGGGTACTGGAGTGCGCCCCCTGAGCGGTCCAGGCATTGGAAGCGCATCTTGAGAAGACCGATGGCTCTCTCCACCACAGCCCTTGTGGAGGCGTGGCTCCTATTGTAGCGCTGCTCAGCTTCTGTTCTTGGATGGTGGAGAGGCGTCATGAGCCACCTTCTGAGGGGATAGCCCTTGTCACCCAGCAGCCATCCATCCAGCCGGGCTAGAGCACTGAAGAGCCCCGGCACCTGGGAGTGTCTGAGGATGTAAGTGTCGTGGGAGCTGCCTGGGTACCTTGCACAGACTTGTAGAATCAGCATGCTGTGATCACACACTATCTGCACGTTCATGGAGTGGAAGCCCTTCCTGTTGATGAAGGCACCCGGCTCACCTGCTGGCGCCTTGATGGCCACATGTGTGCAGTCTATTGCACCCTGGACGCGGGGGAAGCCAGCAATGGCCGCGAAGCCTCTGGCTTATTGTGTCTGGCTCACCTGGTCCCAGTGGAAGTGGATGAAGGTCAATGCACGCCTGAACAGAGCATCTGTGACCTGCTTGACACAAGTGTGGACAGCTGATTGGGAGACTCCACAAAGATCACCCACCGAGCCCTGGAAGGAGCCAGAGGCGTAGAAGTTGAGGGCAACTGTGACCGTCAGAGCCACTGGCATGGGGTGTCCGCCCACACAGTTAGGAGAGATCTCAGGGCCAATCATCTGACAGATGTAGTTGACTGTCTCCCTTGACAGTCGGATCCTCCTTTGGCACTGCACCTCAGTCATATTGAGGTAGCTGCTTCGTCGACTGTATACCCTGGCAGCAGGATAGTGGCGTCTTCTGCGGCCCCTTCCACCTTGGACAACCTCTTGGTCCAGCACCCCTTGTGCCTGCGTCTGGCCTCCCAAAGGTGGCTCCCCTGGAGGCTGATTGTGCATTCCTGACTTCTTCCTTATTCTAACCTTCCCTTCCTCCTCAGAGGAGCTGCCTACAGTGGACATGTCAGAACGCATACCCAGGCTAAAGAGAGGCCTCTGGAAAGCTGCAGGTCCAATAAAGATTCCTGACTGAAGAGTGCTGAGCTGAAGGTTCAAAGTATACAGAAAGCTGCTGGAATTCGTTCTGAACTGCTACAGATCACACAGGCAAGTTTAAAAATCTTTTTGCAATAAATACTTCACAGACTAGATTGACAACCCCACTGAGCCCTCTTATCCCGCCCGTGGACGAGTTTTATTAAAAAGCCTCTCTTTCGCCTGCCCGTTGCGCCCGTGCACCGAGCCGAAGATCACACGGGTGCCTGAAAATCGGCGTTGATTGCTGTGTTAAGGGCCTTAACTATCCCATTAATTAATGACGGGCGCGTGTTGAACTTCATCGCGCGCCCGCCCAGCGAAATATTGCGATGGCGCGTGGTGACGTCAGGACGCTCGCCTGACATCACCACGCGTCATTTTACACGCTGAACTGCGGGGCCCACCCCCCGCATGTCAAACTGAAAATTCTGCCCAATGTTTTGTTCCAGTTTGTTAAAGGAGCTGTTTATTAAGCCTATTGCATTCTCATCATGACTATTTGAGCTCTAACAGTGATTTGACATTCCTAAACTAAATTTGAATATTTATATGCTCAGTCATGCATCTATTTCTTCTATTTACTGTTCACAATTTAACATTGAGCAGCCTCTTAATCTTCAGCCATTTTATTTATATTCTACAATCCTGAATCTCACATTTCTCCCCAGATTCTTTGTATTCAAATTGACTTACGTTTCACTGACGTTTACAATCCACTGTATCGGCTAGGATTAGAAATGAAGAGGGTTACTTGAATTTGAAAAATAGACTGTGCTTAGGAATTATATTCCTTTGTACAATGCAAAAGTAATTTTTACTATTTTTCAGAAAAAATATCAACACCAGAAAAAAAATTGTCTTTGCTGCTTCAATCTGTTGGAGGGGTAACTAGAATATTTTTGAAATTTTCCAAAGATAGGCTTGGGCTTTAGATTTCGGAGTAAATTGTTAGCCTCTTGTTTTGGAAAGATGACCAGAAGCAGGTGATGAACGGAATGCAGTGAGTTAACTCTTCTGTGGTGAAATGCTGTCACCATTATTTTGGCTAATTTTTAAACTAAATGGCTAGTTGCCTCATTACAGCAATAAGTGGTAAATAATTCATCTTTAAAGTCATGTGGTGGTGCTTTAATACATGCTGCACATGAATGATGCTCAAACTTATTTGAAAATTATTAATGCAGGCCCATGCTGTGGAAACCCGTGCAATGGAAATTTTATAATTTAATTTTGTTTCATCAATTTCCTTGAGTGGTATTATCATTCATCCTTCAGTGGAAATTTCCAATTTTGTGCAATTGACATTTAAGATATGCTCCTTTATGTTTTAAGATTCAGTTTTGGAATTTCTAGGCGTCACCAGCAGCAGTAAAAAAAATAGGATCTTGTGGTGTTCAGATTGATAAACGTGAAGTAAGTGAAGAAGGAAATTGTGTGAGGCGTAGAGCAGGCTGCTTATTTACCGTTGCCCATTTCTTCATCTGAACATAATAGTAAAATTTACTTCCCCCAGCCCCGCCCCACCCACCTCCCAGTGCATTGTCTTTAGGGTTAATCTTATTTGGCTGTCTCTAGTGACCGAGATGTCTGAATAACCTAGAAAAAGTTGAGAGAGACAATGATAAGCAGTAGCAGATCAGTGGCAACACAATCCATCACATGATTGTTGTGCTCAGTGTAACTGGAAAATTTTAAAAGCAAAAAGTATGAAGGGACGATGCCAACACACGTCAGTGTGCCAGGCCTCCAGCCTTGATACCTATCTGATGCTGGCTGCTATGTGTCTTTCTATGATGTCGATAGTGGCCTCTTCCTTAGGGCTCATTGTTTGCCCTGCAGAGGAACCTGCTCCTGTGCTGATTGTCTCTATCTTGTTATGTGTCATATCCCCTTCAAGAAGAGTGGAAGTGAGGTAACTTTCTCTCTGGGGAAGGGTTTGAACACAGATGAGCCAGTTTCCACGGTGTACATGATGGCAGACACAGGAGCAACTGTGGCTAAGAGAGAGAGAGTGTATAGTTGTTAGAGCAGTAGCAGCTTTCGAAGGTGATACAAGCAGAAAGGAGGTGCTGATTTATGGAAAGCCATAGCAAGCAGCGAATGGAAGGAATGACAGCACTGAGGTAAAGATATGGAAGTCCAGGAGTGTACAGAAAGTATGAGAGCTGTGAAGGGGGTTCCTACCTTGGCACCAGATCATTAAGTTTCTTTTGACACTACAGCCAGATCCTGGAGAAAGTGCTGATGCATTCACATATTGTGCCACCTCTCACCATGCTCATTCACCAATTTGCTTTGGTAACTGTAGGCCGTCCATGGAGAGGATGTCCTACTTTCTTATGTTAACTTGTTCCACCAGCATCTCCATGGCTGCATCTGAGAATTTTGGTGCCCTGATGTAACACTTGTTGTCCACAGAGGTCCTCCTGCCGCTTAGTGATGTTGCTTCATTGTTCCTGCTGCTGCTCTCACCCAGCTCATATCCCAATTGTTTCCCACAGGAGAGACAAATTGGCCCAACATCTTAAACTAAAAAGGCCCTCTTCCTACCATTCCTTTCTATGAACTGTAAAATAATGATGTCCAAATTTCCATGCGTATTGTCAATTGTAAGTTAGGTCTGTGGAAACACCAGAAAAATTAGGTTAATTTTAACTTGCAGATTCCTGTGGGTTTGGGACTGGTAGGGTTTAGAAGCACAGATCTTAACATTAATTGGAAACCTGCTGACTTTTGTGTTTAACAGCAGCGTATTAGACTGTGTGTGAGCTACCCCCTCAGGAAAGGTCGGTTGTCAATCTCCATATGTTAGTCACCCAATTAGCTCATTATTAACATGGCTTTTTCAATTTAACAGTGTGTTCCTGGTTTCCTGAGCTTCCTGGAACTCAACAGTGAAAGGAAGGTGTAAACACAGCAGCAATTGATAGGGCTGAATACAGGACAGAAATATGTCAAAAGTGCTTTCTTGCACTTTGGACTGTGATCTATCAGACCAGCATGGGTTCCATTTATTTGCTTTTACTTTAGACAAGAGACAAGGGCCAATATGAGCATGAATGTTCAATCAAAGGCCCTCAATCAGAATTCTGCACCTATGGGCAACTGGAGCCCACCTTCAGCCGCTCCTTGGTCTTCCTCAACCACACGTTTGTTTCTTTTGACCATAGCCTGCTCTTGCACGCAATGTTCCTCCACCCTCCCTCAATCATGTTCGACTTTTCTTCATTCCCCCCTTGACCCTCCCTCATTCATCCTTGGCCTTGCCTCGAACGCCCTTGACCTTCCCCCAATCAGCCTCCATCCACTTTCAGTCACCCTCAAACCCCGCTCAGTCAACTCCTTGAGGAGAAGGAGTAAATGGAGTGAGATCGAGCTGCCCCAGACACTTCTCATGTTGCCACTGTTGGAGGCCAACTATGGCGTCAATGATGGAGTTCAGCCTGCGCAGCAGTACAGGAGCGACATCCTGGACCAAGGTCTCCATGGCAGCCGCCATCCTACCAGTGTTGACCTCAGTGCATTGGCATGCCGGCACTATCACCTCAGCCTGAAGGTGGACGGACTCCTCCACCGCGCCTTGCAATCTGAGGAGTGCTGCGGACATCCCTTCCTGCTGTTCCCGAGCTTGCCTTTGCAGCTCCAGCAACTGAGGTATGACTGAGTGCAGAGGCTCCTCACCTGACTTGGCCTCAGCAGGTTTCTGGAATCCAGCAGTTCTCCGAATGCCAGAAACCTGGGAAACCTGCCGCCACCTGGTGTGGATCAGACAGTGCGATGTGCTCACCAGATTGTGACCCCGAGGTTACTCTAAAACTAAGCCCCACTAAGGTGTGTGTCTCTGCACTGGCAGAGGGTGCGCGTGAGCGCTATGATGGATCTTCAATGAGGGTGTCATCAGATTCTGCTCCTGAGGTGTCTTTGGGGCTTGAGTCGAGGATCTGAGTCATGGGCCCCCTTGGCTGTTCCCCAGATGTGCCAGTGAAAGCAAGGACAGATAATTAGTGCATGGCAGGGGGCTGCGGAACAGGGGAACTCACTCACAGCATGGTTGTCTAACGGATGTTGCACTGCTGGATCCTCACTTTGTTGAACACCGCCGACATCGCCAACAGCACAGGAATAGTCCAGATCGTCGCCGGCCAGCTGGATGATTGTATTCTCAAAGTTCCTGAGGACCTTGATTTCAGGAATTCCTCCACCAGTCTGCAACCTCTCCCTTTTGTTGTGTGCCAGCTTGTCCTATATGAATACAGGTGGAGAGAGTGTAAGTAGGATGCCTGCCAGGCCAGATGAGAAAGATGCCTGGCATGTGCAGATGGTGAGTGGTGCCATGGACGGGATGAGGACATGATCCACATGGCAAATGGAGGTGTATGTGAGAGAGTGAATGGTGATGTCCTTTGAACAGGCAGTGAATGAGATCCCTGTGAATGTGTGATGGGTTTGTAAGCGTCTGAGTTGAGAGTGCTGAGAAAAATGACTTACCCTGGCAGAATGGAGGAAATTATTAACCTTCTTGCGGCACTGAGTGGCTGTCCTCTTTTGCAGGGCATTGGCACTGACCACCGCTGCCACCGCCGCCCAGCTGGATTGGTGACCTTGTTTGCTGGTCTTTGCCCAGAGCAGGAGCAGAGGACATCATGGCGGGCATCCACTGTGTCTAGTTGGCACTCAAGGGAGGCGTCGCTAAATCTGGGGGCAGCATGGTTTCTAGCTTTGACAGCCATCAGTTCCCAGCAGCTTCCTATCCCTTGAAGAATTCTAGCTCTTTACAGGGACAGCCTTGAAATATGGCGCCCGGACTACTGAAGGCCTGAGATGACGGCGGGACAGACAAATCAGAGGTTTCCCAGGAATGCATAATTAATGAGGTGGGAATGGGATGTTACGGCGCGAAAACCCACCATTGCGGCCAGCGGGTAAAATGTCCTTTTATCCGCCCATTACCACATACAGTGCAAATCTGGGACAATTCTGGCCACAGTACAACACATTGACTGGTATTCTTCCCGCTCTCTTCCAGGACAAGGTTGTCTATTACTGCCAGGAGCAGAGTGGAACTGATAAGAGACAAAGACCGTCTCAGCGCTATGGAGGAGATGGTTCTCTGTGTCATGGGGCCAGCTTTGACAGAATCTGTGGCATCTGGCATGGCTGAGAACATTGAGGATAATGGTATATTCCTGCCTTTTATCCCTTCTCAACTCCCACATTACCCTCACTCTGCCCTATGGCATGATGAACAAGCACCAGGTGGTGTGACCATGGACCAATTTCTTTCCAACCTATTCCCTTCCCCTACCCCAGGCTTTCCCTTCTGATTTTCTGCTCTCAAGAACAGCCACCTGGCCAGC
The DNA here is from genome assembly GCF_964194155.1 of Cetorhinus maximus. Taxonomy (NCBI): domain Eukaryota; kingdom Metazoa; phylum Chordata; class Chondrichthyes; order Lamniformes; family Cetorhinidae; genus Cetorhinus; species Cetorhinus maximus. The sequence goes on along the minus strand of NC_135889.1, from coordinate 41,070,400 downwards.
CATAGCGGCATCAGAAAGAAGGTTGAGAGCAACACCTCTACACTGATGAAGAAACATCGTCATTTGACCTGAGGCTCAGCCCAGCTATTGATATTCATCACCTTTACAGGCTGATATAGAACCGGGATAAGCACATAGTGGGCAAAACTGGGATGCAGCCAAGCCAGGGAAAAAAGATAATTCTTGTGTCAGAGAGCAAGATCATAGGGTAAGTTCAGCTATAGGAGATTCCGGTGAGAACTTCTTTGGGGTGACCTTCAGAAGAACACTGATAAACATGCACATCATTTTGTTTGATACATTGACAGGTGTGCCACACAGCATCTTGTGCCTGTCAAAGAGCATGGAGGAGACCAGCTTCAACATGTCACAGGGAATCCCTCTGAGCTAGGTGCCCATCCTGTTCAGCGTGGAAGTGATGGCCAACTCCATCTTAGCACTTGCAGACATAGCTGTGATGCAGAGCCTGGTGGCCATGGTCTCAGCTTCCAATGCAGCACATGCAGAGGACACCCAGCGACTGAGCACTGAAGTGGGAGTTCAGAATGAAGTCCACCCATTTTGTCATACAGGCTCAGTCTGCTGCCATCATGGATGTGAATCTCAGTGCTCAAGGGGGCTTGCACGCTCTTGGTGTACCCCAAAACCTATGTTACAACTAAGCTTTCTGAGGTGCTGCCCCCAGGGGAGTGGGAGTGGCTTGGCGGAGCACGAACCTGCTACCCTCTCTCAGACTGACAACATTCGTGCTCCCACCACTGCCAATCTGCCAATGCCCTTGTTGTTGCTTCTTGGACAGTCAGACATCTGTTACCCACGCCGAGGTGGCACATTCCAAAGCCAGGCCCTCAAGCCCCAGAGCTGCTCAACAATGTCCTGTGAGGGTTGTGTTGGTGGCTTTTACTGCAAGTTTTCGGCCCAAGAGGGCAGTGCAGAGGGACATCACAGGTGAATTGGAAGGTGGGAAATAGTGGAGCCATGGTGCTGAAGGGATCCTGCCTTAAGGGAGATGCTCACAAACAGGCCAGCCCATCCAGAGGAAAGGCATCCTGGATGCCTCCTTACTGCCTCCTCCTCCTCACTCTGCACCTATCTTCCCCTCTCTGCAGTTTCTGCTCTATTTCCCTTCCATGTTGCAGAACCAGAAGCTTTGTAACTGCAGCTCCCACACATGTTGCAGCCTTTGTGTAAGCAAGTCACATAGTCCTCTACCCTGCCTGTGAGAATGCAGCAGCAATTCCTGTCAAACCCAACTGCTCACCACAAGAGCTCCAAAAACATGCCACCATTTCCACAAACATTCCAACAGCACAAGTTACTCAATCGCCTCACATAAAAGTTAGATGGCTGGCCCTTTAAATAATGCTTGAGGGAACCCACTTGCAGCTGAACGCATGTTTAGTGAATGAATTCAGTGGACCTGTGTGGCATGAGCGAACAATATGGCACGATCGTCGTGAAACCAGTTTGCAATCATCCACTCAGCCTGTCCATGGCGGGCCACTTTCTCCACCATCGGACGTCAGGAACCTCATTGTAATAAATCAGCATATTAGGCCAGCCGGCTGGTATCATCCCCTCCCCAGCCGGATCGTCCGCCCACATCGGCAGGAAATCACGCCGGTGAGAACATATCTTGACAAGTGTGATGTGCAGAAGGTGCAAGGGAAGGAGTACAGAGAGGGGAGGGTGCCCTGGGGAAGGAGGGGGTCCGGAGAGGGGAGGAAGTAAGGGTGGAGGAAGATGTAGGAGTGGAGGAATTGGTCAGGAAGGTGGTAGTAGTAAGGCTGGGGGAAGAAGAGGCTGGAGGAAGAGGTAAGGTTGGAGGAAAGAGTCAGGAGGGTGGAAGGACTAAGGGTGGCAGAAGAAGTAAGGGTGGAGGAAGGAGTCAGGAAGGGGGAGGGACGAAGCGCAGGGTGGGTGTCCGGGGGGATGGGAGGACTGTGGAGGGGAAGGGGTTCTGAGAGGGAAGGGGTGCAAAGGGGGGCAGGGGTGCCGGGGGAAGAGGTGCAAAGGGGGGAAAGGGTGGGAAAGGGGGGAGGGGTGCAGAGGGTGGAAGGGGTGTGAAGGGAGGAAGGGGTGCGGGATGGGGGATGCGCAGGTGAACATGCACGGGAGAGGTCGGATAGGTCCATATCTGCCTCCTGGGGAGCGAACTGAGGGTGGGCATGGTATGGAGGAAGGGTGAGAATGACCGAGCGCAGTGATAGCGATAGAAGGGCCAGCGTGGGTGATTGGTGGGGACCTGGAGGCAGACACGGACCCTGGGAATGGGGAGGAGGAGATTGGAGAGGTGAATGTGGATGTTGCTGGGATTTTTGGGAAGGAAGGGAACATTCATGTTCACCTGGACAGCCAGGAAGGAAGAGATTGTGTCTGGTAGGTAACGGAAGGGAAGTGAAAGGTGATGCCAGGGAGGTCAACTGTGATGGGGGAAAGGAAATGGGTGACCGGGGTAGGGTAAAGGATGGAGGAGCGCACAATGCAGTGAAACCAGACCATGTTTGCTAAATCGAAAGTGAAACGAGAGTTGTGGTGGGCGAGATCAGGTGCTGATGGGAGTGTGATCAGCAGCTGAGCAGAGATACAGGTCAGTTCAGATGGATATCTGAAAGCGAACCCCAGCAGGCAATGTTCAAAATGCTTAGGACATTGAGATGAGTGTGAAACGTGAAGGATCCGCGTACATGGGAGAGTGCTTGCACGAGGCTCCAAAAGGTCCTGCCACACACGCTTTTCCCTCCATAATCACTCGTGGGCCGGTGCTTCCTCTGCGGTGACAGGTTCATCGGGCTGCTTATTTCCACCTCTTCACTGAAGGAGGAGTCCTCTTGGCTGCAGACAAGGACGTGGATGGAGCTGAGGGACTGGCTGGCTGAGGGTATTGGTCCCTTGGCAGAGCTCCCTGTGAACCAAAGTAGAGATAATTAGTGCATGGCAGCAGAGTCAAAAGCAGGAGGGAGATCAATAACAATTGCGTTGAGGGATGATGTGGTGCAGGATCCTCAGGTGGATGTTCGCTGCTGACCTCACTGTCACTGTAGGCAGGGTCTACATCCTTACCAGTCAGCGCGATGGCTCGCTCCTCAAAGTGAGTGAGGGGCCGAATGTGGGCCACTCCACCACCGGTCTGGGACATCTCCCCGCTGATGTGAGTCAGCTTCTCCTGCATGAAAGCAGGTGGAGAGAGTGTGAGCAGGACACATGGTACGGTGTGAAATGTTTGTGTGGTGAGCGGAGACATGGACAGGAATGAGGATGCGACCTTGAGAGGTATGAGCCTGATGGAGATGTGAGGCTGTGTGTGAGAGTTAATGGTGTTGTCTCTTGAGGTGTGAGATCCCTGTGGATGTGTGATGGTTTTGTGAGCGTGTGAGTGATGAGAAGAGTGACTTAACCTGGCGGAATGGATGAGACCATTCGTCCTGTAGTGGCACTGGGCACCTGTTCTCTTTTGCAGGGCATTGGCGTTGACCACGGCTGCCATTGCTTCCCAAGCCTGGTTGGTAATGCTGCTGCCCATCCTGCAGCCAGAGCGGGGTTTGAGGACATCACAGTGGGCCTCCACGGCATCCAAAAGGTGTTCCAGTGATGCGTCGCTAAACTTGGGGACTGCAGTCTTCTTACATTTCCTGGGCATCTTCCCTGCAGCAGTCGTGGGCTGAGATGTGTGTGCGCAGCTGGACTTTAAATATGGTGCCCGGCGTGAAGAAGCAACAAGTTAATGGCGGGCGGGCTCTCTTTGTCCGCCCGCCATGGAAACAGCGTGTTTCCCGGGGATACAAAAATAAAGTGGCGGGGTTGGGCCGATACGGCGTGAAAACCCGCCATCGTGGCCGGTGACATTTTACCCACCTGTTACCGGACTTAGTGCAAATTTGGGGCAATTCCACCCTAAGTGACCTCAAATTTCCATCAGTGAATAAGTGTCAATCTAAACATCGGGGTCTGGTTCCAATCTGAACCCTGCAAAACAATGAAACCAGGAAAGTGTGACTATCTTTAGGAAATATTCACACACTAGGGGGGTTGGCATAATACTATGTCAGTGCAGGCTCACATTCAATAAGTGCCAAAATGATCCATTTGATCTCATGGGGATATTTTACACTGTGTTCAGATTTGTGTGAAGAGAGTTTGTATTTGTTTTTGATTATTCATTCATGGGATGTGAACTTAGCTGACAAGGCCAGCATTGCTCATCCTAAGATTTCTTGTGAAGGTAATGATGAGCTGCTTTCTGTACTGCTGCGGTCCATTTGGTGTTAGAAAGAGGGTTCTGGGACTTTGACCCACCGACAGTGAAGTAACTGTGAAGCGAAATAGTTCTAAGTCAGGATAATGAGTGACTTGGAGGGGAACTTGCAGGTGGTGGTGTTCCCATGCATTTGCTGATCCTCCTAAGTGGTAGAGGTCGCAGGATTGGAAGGTGCTATCAACAGAGCCTTGGTGAGTTGCTGCAGTGCATTTTGTATATGGTACCCACTCCTGCCACTATGCTCCAGCGGTGACCATGATTAAGGTGATGGACGGGCTGCCAATCAAGCGTGCTGCTTTGCCCTGGGTGAATTTCTTGAGCTTTCTTGGAGTTGCATTCATCCAGGCAACCGGGAAGTGTTCCATCACATTCCTGACTTGAGACTTGTAGATGGGGAACAGGCCTTGGGGAGTCAGGGGGTGAGTTATTCACTACAGAATTATCAGCCTCTGACCAGCTCCTGTAGCCACAGTATTTACATGGCTGGCACAGTTAAGTTTCTGGTCAAGATGTTGATGGTGGGGGTTTCAGCAATGGTTTTGCCATTGAACGTCAAGAGGAGATGGCTACATTTTCTCTTATTGGCATAGAATTCTCCTTGCAGTCGCCAACTTTTTATGTTAGGAGATTGCTTCCACCCCCTTGCTGCTCAGCCCAGGATTATCAAATCAGTACCCTCCAAATCTTGCTGATGTGCTAAACATCAAGGTGTCCTGCCTTTTACTTGGGTATACCATAAAACCCCAAGCCACCCCAGCGCTGTCTCCACCACTTCTGTCACTGTGAATCAATGGCCCTGACAATACACTGCACATTAAAAGGTTTTGATATAAAAGCTTTTTCTTTGACTCACAATAAACAGCAGTTTTGGAGAATCATTAGTGTTATTAATAATGCATACAATGTACAACTGATAGAAGAAGTTTAATCCTATCTCAACCAATTTGATGTGTGTGTAGTTCTGAATGTATGTCTATACAGAGTAAAAAGGGGAAAACTGTTCCCATTGGTGGAGGGATCGAGAATGAGGGGGCACAGATTTAAGATAATTGGCAAAAGAAGCAATGGGGACATGAGGAACACCTTTCTCACACAGCGAGTGGTTAGGACCTGGCATTCCCTGTCTCATAGTGTGGTGGAGGCAGGGTCAATCGAGGTGTTCAAGAGGATTATTATCTGAAAAGGAAGAATGGGTGCAGTGTTACGGGGAGAAGGCAGAGGGGTGGCATTAGGTGATTGCCCCTTCCGAGAGCCAGCGTAGACACGATGGGCTGAATGGCCTCTTTCTGCGCTGTAACCATTCTGTGATTTTCTGGTGTTGACTAGGTTCAGAAGCCTGAAAAACACCAGGCAGCACACTCAGCCATGTCATTTGATTTTGAAGTAGTGCTGAAACATGATTTGAATTAAAGTCAAGTATTTGTTTCACTGCCTCTTGCAGGAAATATCACATTCTGAACATATTTTAATGGAATAGTTGTTCCTCATGTCTCTGGAAAATAATGTGACATTCAGAGCTAATGTAAGTTCTCTCATTCTTCCAGAGGTTGGAAGTGAAGTTCCTATTGGAAAAGCTGTGAATGAACATTTCTGTACAACTGGGTTTGACTGAATATTGCATGAGGTTACGAAGGAGGTTTGAATTTGACATCATTTATAAGTCGGGAATTACTGCTTTATTAATCATCTTCAATGTTCTTGCAGAAGATGAGTGGAATTCTCTAAGGCATTTGTAGCATCAGGATTGCTATCAAGGGGAATGCTAGTGATAATGTGATTAGAAAAAAGCGTTGCTGCTGCTAAGCTTTCCTGTGTTTAAAGTTTCATTTGCCAAATCTCATCTTTTCATTGGTTTCTCCCTTCCCAGAGATGCTGACGGTGTCTAGCAGATAATTTTACCAGCAGCCCTTCAGAACCTACCCTAGTTGCTATTCTTCATACCTGAGTATGGACAGTATGAAAGATTGAACAGGCTGGTTTCATTCATGGGGCATGTGCAGATTCATTCAAGGGAAAGGGCTCACTCATGGGCATGGAGATGCATGCAGGCTTGCTCGTGGACCCGTTCTTATTTTCAAAGAGGCTCACCTCAATGTTTTAAGTTGTACACCTGCCTTCCTGACAGGTGATGCGGATGTGGGCCGAAGTCCCACCATAGCCTCAAGGAGGGAAAGCCCCCTAGTTCCTTTCTCTAGTCGGCCCAGAACTGATGGAACGAAGCCTGGAACCACTCATCCTCTACCTCCAGTGAATTTAAGATTTTTTAAATTCATTCACGAGATGTGGTCTTCGCTGGCTGGGCCAGTATTTATTGCCCATCCCTAGTTGCCTTTGAGTAGGTGGTGGTGAGCTGCCTTCTTGAACTGTTGCAGTCCATGTGGTGTGTGTACATCCACAGTGCTGTTAGGGAGGGAGTTCCAAGATTTTGACCCATCGACAGTGAAGGAACGGCAATATATTTCCAAGTCAGGATGGTAAATGACTTGGAGGGGAACTTCCAGGTGGTGGTGTTCCCCTCTCTTTGCTGCCCTTGTCCTTCTAGGTGGCAGTGGTCGTGGGTTTGGAAGGTGCTGTCTAAGGAGCCTTGGTGAATTCCTGCAGTGCATCTTGTAGATGGTACACACTGCTGCTACTGTGCGTCAGTGGTGGAGAGAGTGAATATTTGTGGATGTGGTGCCAATCAAGTGGGCTACTTTGTCCTGGATGGTGTCAAGCTTCTTTAGTGTTGTGGGAGTTGCATTCATCCAGGCAAATGAGGAGTATCTGTTGAAGGGTCGTGAGGACTCGAAACGTCAACTGTTTTCTTCTCCGCCGATGCTGCCAGACCTGCTGAGTTTTTCCAGGTAATTTTGTTTTTGTATTCCAGCACAATCCTGACTTGTGTCTTGTAGATGGTGGACAGGCTTTGGGGAGTCAGGAGATGGGTTATTCGTCGCACAATTCCTAGACTCCGGCCTGCTCTTGTAGCCTCAGTATTTATATGGCTAGTCCAGTTCAGTTTCTGGTCAATGGTAACCCTGAGAATGTTGATAGTGGGGGATTCAATGATGGGTTCAACATCATCACCTCATTCCCATATCACCCAAAGGGACACGGATTTATAGAAAGACAAATCAAGAACACCTTCACAAAATGCCAAGAAACAAAGGAAGACCCAAACCTTGTCTTCACTAACCAGCGAGACAACAACAAAAGCATCACCAACAAGTGGTGCAACATCAACAATGTCACCAGCAACCAACACAACATTAGCAACATTAAGCACAACTGTAAGAAGTCAGAAGGTCCAAAAAGGCAACTGAAGGTCTGTAACTCTTTGCTATGGGCATGTGAAGCGGTAGTACTGTTGACAGCAGAGTCAGTGCATGGAAGAAAGCTTGAGTGCATGTGGTGACCCTGGGAAGAAGAACATCTGAAGGAGAGTTCAAAACCCTGGAGGTGAACCCTTGTGGAAGGCATCTGAGAGAAAGCATTAATTTGGGAGAAGATTCTAAGGCAAGTCCTTAGACAGTGGAGATTGGAAACCCTCATTTTTTTAACATATATTGATGGGATGGGCATCACTGGCCAGGCCAGCATTTATTACCCATTCATAGCTGCTCTAGTTCATCAGGCATTTAAGAGTCAACCACATTGCTGTGGGCCTGGAGTCACATGTAGGCCAGACTAGTGAGAACAACAGATTTTCTTCCCTAAAGGCTTTGGTGAACCAGGTGGGTTTTTACAACAATGGTTTTATGGTCATCACTAGACTTATAATTCCAGATTATTATTTTTTTCCTTGAATTCAATTCCACCATCATCTGCCATGCAGGATTTGAACCCAGATCCCTAGACCATTACCCTGGGTCTCTGGATTACTAGCCCAGCAACAATACCTCTACACCATCACCTCACCAGAGGGCAGTAGCGTCCCAAAAGAGTTCAGTGAGACTGGTTGGCTCACTGTGTGACAAGTATCTGGCAGGAAGTTGAGGAGAGATCCATAACATCTGGTTGAGGTGGCATCTGTCACTTGGTTTCAGAGTGTGGTATGTCTGACCACAGTTTTCCAAGTTTACATGGTTTACATGGACTGTACTTACTGTGAACATTAGAGTATAAGGTAGCTTTTGTAACTTGTGTTATCCTTACAAATCTGTATATATCTGTAAAGGTCTAGTTGTGGGTGAAGGAGTATTGTAATATAGTTAATCTTTTCTCGTTTAATAAATGTTTTAGTATTTTGTTAAAACTTCATTAGCTGACTCCTGTGACTCTGTTCAGTAGCCCCTCTCCATGTATATAAATAAACAAATAAAAGTTAGGATCCATCAGGCTGGGTTCCACCCTGAGATCAGGCTTGTCCAGTGATAACGTCAGCTGGGGATCATAACAACAAGGAATGTTACATTCCGGGGGTCTGATGTGGTAGCCTTTGTCCATTTTTTAAATGTCCAGAAACATCTGGAACTTCCATTATGTGGCCAGCAGTGGCCATTTTATCAGTACAGCCATTTGTCCATGTTATAAGACAGAACAAGAGAGTATGGAAGAGAAACAAATTTCTTTTCATGTTTTCTTCTTCGTGCCAACTCAGTGTTGGGGAAAGAAAAATTAATCCTATTTCACTATATATATATTATATATATGTGTATGTGTGTGATCTTAAGAATGAAGAATAGGAGGCGAAGAAATATACTCATTCACAGTGGCACATCAGACGCAATGTTAGCAGGGGCAATGGGGGCTCCCTGCTGCATTTTAACCCAGGACAATGCATCCACAAGGACCTTGTCCAGCCCTGGGATTTGGGAAGGTTTAGGTGACTTGGGAGGATTTGAAATTCATCTGCTTGGGGAAGTCCATTCAGTGCTAAAGTTCTGACTTCCCTCTGCTGGGAGTCAGGCATTCCAACCTCCTGATTAAGTATCTTCGAAAGGGTCTGGGGTTTTTACAGGATTGTTACCATTCAGGGGTTGAGTGATGGTCAAGCTGCTCTGGCCGATCTACCGAAGAATGCTGGACATCTCACTCTGTGGGTGCCGGGCCCTGGGATCACAGGGCTGAGCTGCTCTGGTCCAGCTTAGTTCACTTTTGTAACGTGGGGGTTCAGCTGTTCAGACCCAGGAACCACGGGTAGGCTGAGGGTCAGTAGAGTGGGGTGTTTTAAAGGGACTTGGGCCACTTTAGGGGATTCCAGTTCAGGGACTAGCACAGCTGAAGAGTTGCAGCTTCTGTTCCTAGGTGCTTTGGGTTGGCACAGTAACAGGCTGGCAGCTGGCTCTGGAACTTGCGTCAGCACTTCTAGGGAGGGATGATAGGAAGATGGCCTTCTGACAGGGGCCTCTCCCGCATCCATACTGGAGAGGGCTACGGTGCTGTAGCCTGATTGGGGTTTATGGATCACTTTAAATAGGGTGGTTCACTCTGTCCAGTCATCTTGCGATTCTGCTTTCTGGTGGATTGGGTCCAACCTGGCTGGGGTCCCTCTGCTGGTCAGTCGAAGGGTGAGCATTGTGTCTTTTGGGACGCTACTACCTTCTGGAGGATGGTCAGCTCTTACTCTACTTCCCGGTGGCTTTTCAATAAAGTGAGGCTTTACCCTCACTCTTTCTGGGCCAATTTGGGTACTTACTGGTCCACATTTAAATTTACCATACAGCTACCAGCCAAACCAATCGGTGGCTTCCTAGCTGGGGTCTTTGGCTTGGGAGTGGGCGCTTTCCTAACTTGTACCATGTCTCTTGGAATACCTCCGCCCTCAAGTGGATGTGCAGTTCCAGCTACACTCCCTTGTGGCTTTTTGACTGGGGGAGGCATCTCACTCCCTATCTGCTTATTGGTTTCGGAGCTCTCCTTTTCCCTATTTAATATTGGAAAGAAGATTTCTGCACTCCATACTTCAAGCAAGTGTTACCCTTTTCCTTTCCAGACTGAATAACTGGCCTTCCTTCAGGCTCTTTGGCTACGTGGGACATCTCCCTCAATATTTCTCCCCCTACTCTAGGACTTCTCTGGTCCCTATTTATTGCTGGAATACTTGGGTAGTCTATTTCAGATTCTCGGGGCTTTCTCTGGACCTCTTCTAATTTTACTGGCCTGGCTTTGGCCTTGCTACCTTTAAGCAGCTCTCACTCAATGTCTATGGCTACTATTCCACCCATTTGGGCCTCAGACCTTGTCCAGCTTTCTGCAGTTTTTTTCTGCTTGGTATTGGCCTCACTTCTTTCACTGGTGAACACCTGGCTGCTGGCCAGATCGCCAGACAGAGGAAATTGATTCCAGCTACTGGTAGTTTAGGGATAATTCCTACTGGGACAGGGCCTGAAACAAGGTTACACTCTAAGTGGACCCTATGGTGGAGTGCAAGCACAGATCCTTCTCCTACTCCACTGATTAGTCTGGTGGCCTTCAGGGGGGACTCAGGGTGTAGGTTTAAGTTTCCCTCCAACATTAAGGACTGAGTGGCCCCTGCGTCCCAGAGCAGTACCATGGACTTGCTCACATTTTGGGATGGGTAGGGAGACATGCTTTCTGATAGGACAAAACTCCAGAAATTCTCTGGGAGTTTGTCTGGCTCAGACACACATAGTGCCATGCCCTCCAAAGGGTAAGTTTCTGTAGCGAGAGGCTCTGCCTGCTCTGCAGCACTACCCATTGGGGCATCCTTTGGGGGACTAGTCATGTGAAGTCCTACTAGTCCAACTGACTTGCCTTGCAATCTCCAGCATTCAGCTCTGGAAAGGCCTATTCTGTTGCAATGAGAACACACCGGCTTCCAGGAGTTTTCCTTTCAGGCTGCCTAGGGGCTTCTTGCACCCACTTTTTTGTTTTCCTTTTTGGGTTGGGGGGCTTTTCCTATCTAAATCCCCTGCTTATCTTTCCAATGCTCAGGGGTATGGTTTGGAAAGGGTCTGCCTGTGTTTACAGGCCTACGGGTGAGGCCATAGCTGTCCTCTGTGACTGCTGCACCCCTGGCTGTGAGGATTCCCTGCTCTTCTAGGTGTATTCTCAGGTTGGAGAATAGGCAATTTTTGAATTCCTCCAACAATACTCGCTCACGCAATCCCACATAGGTGCATGGGATTTCTAGGGATCTTATCCATCGGTCAAACACGATTTGTTTCAGCCATTCAAACTCAATGTAAGTTTGGTTTGGCTTCTTATGAGTGTTCTGGAATTGCTGGTGGTATGCCTCCAGGGCTGACTCTGTTATACAGTTGACTTTCCAGGAAATTTTTCTTGGTGGAAACATTGAATTTTATTTGCAAGACAGCAGCAACAGCGACATGTTTGCATCAAACTCCACAACTAAAGAAGAACTCTCACCTAGAGGTTCTCCCCACTACAAACTGATTGGTTTACACAGATCATGTGATTAAACAACGCAATTATTCTTAAAGCTACAGTCCTACGTTTATCAAAACTATAATTACTACATTCCTTCCCCTTTAACTTTTCTTTATATTTTGTATTTACAAGGATATTTATCTCATGACATTACAATATTTACACAGCTTATGAAATTATAAGTTCAGTCTTCAGGTGGTTTCCTGATCCGTGTGGAACGTCGTAGCTCCACAACTTCGAAACTTTTGCAGGAACCACATTCTCTGGAACCGCATTAACATCAGGTACCTCATTAGGCACAGGCAGTTCAGTGTCTTCCACTCCGACAGAGACATCTGGCATGTCTATTCTTGGTTGAACAACTTCAACAGGAACCATAGGTTCAACAATGGTTACAGGTGGAACATCATTTTGTTGGGGAATCTCCCTTCTTCTTAAATGATCCACATGCTTGCGGGTGATCCGGCCCTCCACTTCTACATGGTACGCAAGAGCCTGGTCATAGAGCTTACTTTACCAGGTAACCACTTTGGTCCTCTGCTGCAATTCCTTACATATACTGCTTCACCAACAGTAAATTGTCGCTCATGACTATGCAAATCATGAGTCACTTTTTGGCTCCCTTGACTTTTCTCCACCTTCCCCTCCAAATTGGGAGGTGTCAGGCTTCGTCATGTTCGAAAACAGAGCCTCATCAGTAACTCTGCAGGTATTGCACCTGTCGTAGTGTGGGGGTTGTTCTATAATGAAATAGGAAAAGAGCAAATTTAGTTTCCAATGATTCACCTATCAAGTTTTTCATTCCCACCTTAAAAGTTTGTACTGCCCTTTCCACCAGTCCGTTAGATGACAGATAGTATGGTGCAGTCTTCACGTGGTTGATACCATTCAGGCTGACAAATCTTTGAAATTCAGTGCTAGTAAATGCAGTACCATTATCTGAGATAATTACTTCTGGCAATCCATGGATAGCAAAGCTTTGGCATAATTTTTCTATAGTAACGCCTGACGTTCGCTACTTTACCTCATAAACGTCTAACTACTTGGAATGAGCATCTATAATCAGTAGGAACATGGTTCCAAGGAAAGGACCAATGTTATCTATGTGCAATCTCACCCAGGGCCTACCAGGCCACTCCCATGGGTGTAATGGGGCTGCCACCAGCAACATCTGTAGCTGTTGGCATTGCACACAGTGTATAACCATCTTCTCAATATCGCCATCCATTCCCGGCCACCAAAGATAACTTTGCGCAATCATCTTCACTCTTGAGATTCCCGGATGGGCACTGTGTAGCTTTACTAAGAGTAGTTCCCTTCATTGTGAAGGAACTACTACTCGTGCACCCCATAATAGAATGCCATCTTGACTGCTCATTTTGTGTCTTCGGTTGAAAAATGGCTTCAATTCATGAGGGATTGGTTGCAGGGACCATCCATGTAACACTTGGTCTCTCACTCAAGACAGGACTGGATCACGATTCATCCAGTTTCTTATCTGCCTGACACAGACTGATGAGGAATCCAGAAAATTCATCGCTAATATGATCTCTTGGGGAATTCATTGTTCTCTTGCCAAGGAAAGCGACTTAGGGCATCAGCATTGGCTATATGAATCCCTGGTCTATGCACAAAAGTTATTTCATATGCTGCTAAAATTAGGGCCCATCTTTGAATTTGCGCAGAAGCTATGGGAGGGATAGCCTTTTCCTCACTAAACAGACCCAAGAGTAGCTTGTGGTCTGATATCATTGTGAAGTGTCACCCGTGCATGTATTGGTGGAATTTTTTTACACCAAAAATAATCGATAGGCCTTCCTTTACGATTTGTGATTATCCTTTCTCAGCTGTGGTAAGCGTCCTCGATACATAGTTTATCGGCTTCTCTGCACAGTCGCCCATCCTGTGAGATAGTACCACTCCCACTCCATAGGAGTACACATCAAGGTTAGCACCAATTCCTTTGTCGGGTCATAATTTACCAACACATTTGAAGAGTGCAAGAGCTGTTTGACTTTCATGAAGGTTTCTCCCTGGGGTGACTTCCAAAACCAACGCTGGTTTTTCGGACCATTGATAAATTGGGTAGGAATTGACTATAATAGTTTACCCCTAAATGTGGTCCTTAAGAATTATTTGAGTTCAGAGACGTCCTTAGGTGCAGGTGCCTCTCTGATTGCTTTAACCTTCTCTTCAACAGGGTGTAAACCTTGGGCATTTACTCGGTGGCCCAAATAAATGGCTATATTTGCTTGAAAAGTACATTTTTCCTTCTTTAGTCGCACTCCTGCTTCTAAAAAATGTTTCAGGACTTCGTCCAGATTAGCCAAGTGTTCCATTTCCGTGAATCCAGTTGTTAGCACATCGTCCAGGTAGACCACAACTTGAGGTAGTCCTTGTAGCAAGCTCCCTGTTGTCCTCTGGAAAATGGCACAGGCTGAAGAAACACTGAAGGGCAGACCTGTGTATTGATATAACCCTTTGTGGGTGTTTAGGTTCACAAATTCTCTGGAGGAGGCATCATCCAGCTCCACTTGCTGATACGCGTGAATCATATCGAGCTTTGTATACTTTGTACCTCCTGCTACTTTGGCATAGAGGTCTTCAATCTTGGGAATAGGGTGCCTGTCCAGCTTGGCTGCTTTGTTGACTGTAAGTTTATAGTCCCCACAGATCCAGCTGGTCTGACCTGGTTTTAGGACAGGGACTATGGGTGCTGCCCACTCTGAGAACTGAACCGCTTTTATGACACCCAGCCTCTCTAGCTGGTGCAACTCAATGTCAACCTTCTCTCTCAGAGCACATGGCACCGCTCTTGTTTTCAAGAAGCGAGGAGTTGCTTCTGAGTTCACGGAAATCTCGGCCTGTAGTCTTGGATTTTCCTCAGTTCGTCCTGGCAGACAGTGTCATTTTTTTTTAGCAGCTCTGACAGTCCTTCTACTCGCAACTGGAAGATTTCAGGCCAGTTTAATTTAATCTCCTTCAACCAATCACGACCCTGAAGGCTTGGTCCTTTGCCTTCTACCAGCATCACTGGTAGTTGCATTGTTTGGTGTCTATAATAAACAGGTAAACTGGTAATACCCTTTACTTGGATTTCTTTGCCTGTATATGTTTTCAACTTGGCAGAAGTCTGTTCAAAATTTAATTGCTGAGCACCTTTATTCAAATATCTGAAAGTGCGCTCTCCTACTACAGTGCTAGAAGCACCAGTGTCTACTTCCATTTTTAAGGGTTTCCTGTTCACCCGTAAAGTGACAGTGATTGGCTCTATCTTCCCTACTTTCATGTTGAATAAGGAATAAATGTCAGAATTGGTTGTTTCTGGTTCTTCCACATTTTATACTTCATTTGGCTTTGTTTGTTGCCTGGAAGCCTGTTTTAATTTTGCTTTACAATATTTCAATATGTGCCCTCTTTTATGGCAAAAATAGCACTCCATTGGCAAACATTATGAGTGTGAGTGTTTCCATGTCGATAACAATTAGTTTTCGAATTTGTTGCTGAGTTGTTTCCGCTAAATTTACCGGTAGTAGGGGCTGTTTTCTGCTTTGCGGTGCAGTCCCACCTTTTCACACAAATTTTGGCTGACCATTCCCGCCCAGCTAGGAAAACTGTGCCATTTTGTGCCCCTTGAATGCTTCTGAATCCTTCACAGTGCTTTCCATCACAAGCGCCATTTCTAATGCTTTTTGAAATCAAGATCCACTTTAGCCAACAATCTTCGCTGAATAGCATCATCTTGCACACCACAGACCAAACGATCCCTGAGAATATCATTCAGGGTTTCACCAAAATCATAATATTCCATTAGTTGTTTTAATTTTGCCACATAAGTAGCAATGGGGCTTTATTCTGGTGAATTGAACCTGAACCTCTGCATTATGAGGGGCATGGACAGGGTGGATAGGGAGCAACTGTTCGCCATAGTTGAAGGGTCAGTCACAAGGTCATTATTCAGCATGAAAGTAGGGAAGACAGAGCCAATCACTGTCACTTTACGGGTGAACCGTCATAAGTTCAAGGTGAGGGGCAGGAGGTTTAGGGGGGATGTGAGGAAAAACTTTTTTACCCAGAGGGTGGTGACGATCTGGAATGCACTGCCTGGGAGGGTGGTGGAGGCGGGTTGCCTCACACCCTTTAAAAAGTACCTGGATGAGCACTTGGCACGTCATAACATTCAAGGCTATGGGCCAAGTGCTGGTAAATGGGATTAGGTAGATAGGTCAGGTGTTTCTCACGTGTTGGTGCAGACTCGATGGGCCGAAGGACCTCTTCTGCGCTGTGTGATTCTGTGATTCTGTGATTGTGACTGAGGGTTTGGGTTAAATATGTCCCTTAATGAGGTCTCCTAATTCACTGAAGGTCTTCAAATCAGGGGCACTGGGGGCATCAAGCTTCAAATTAAATTGTAGGTCCTACCTCCACAATTACTTAGGAAGATCATTCTCCTCTTTTCCTCCCACGTGATTTTGTTGGCTTCAAAGTAGAATCCAAAATGTTCTGTATGTTGAGGCCAGTCATCTGTGGCTTGCTCAAAGAGACCAATTCTGCCAAACCGTGGCATCTCAGATGAGGATATCTTCCTTTCTTTTTAATTATCTTAGATACTCACAATCGCTGGGCAAGGGACAGCACCGAGTCTCATTTATCCTCATCACCAGTTTGTTATAGAGTTGATTTTCCAGACAAATTATCTTGACAGAAATTTTGAACTTTATTTACAAGACAGCCGCAGCAACTACACACGTGCATTTATCTGTATAACTAAAGAAGAACCCCCTCCTAGGGCAGAATCTTCTGCCTGTCGGGTGGACAGGACCAACCCAATCTCCAGTGGGTGGGGAGCCGATCCCCGCCGGAGAAGCGGGCCGCGCCGCCATTTTACATGGGCAGGCCAATTAAGGCCCGTCCGGCGGGAAGCGCTATGTGCTTCCTGTTCGGGCGGGGGCGATTCCCTAAAAGCGAGAGTGCGCTCTTTCACACATGCGCACAAAAGAGCGCACATCTCCCTGAGGCTAAGTGCTGCCTCAGGGAGATTGCTTCCACTTTGAAAAAGATTAAAAATAGAAAAATAAAATTCCCTAACATGTCCCCCTCATGTGACAACATCACATGAGTTGAGGCATGTTTATAATTTACATAATAACTTAATTAAAGTTTTTAAAACCCTGCATGAAACCTCATCCCGCCAGTGGATGAGGTTTCATGTTTTCTCTATTTGCCGCCGGGGCTCCTGACCTGCCCGCCAACCTTAAGGTGGGACGGGCACGTCCTTTAATTGTTTAAATGCTCCTGTCAATGGCCTCAATTGGCCATTGACAGGTCGGCAGGCGGACAGCTGATATTACTGTGCCCCCGCCTTCCTGAATATTTAAATGGGGCGGGATGACGTTGGGGTTTCCGCCCGACATCATCCCGCGTCAGTTTACGCGTCGGCGAGCAGGCCCCACCCCCTGCTCGCCAATGGCAAAATTCTGCCCCTAGAGTTTCCCTGTGCTACAAACTGATTGGTTTACACAGATCATGTGACCTCACAACACCGGATTATTCTTAAAGCTACAGCCCTACATTTATCAATGCTATAATTACTACAGACTCATCGGCGTTTAGGATGGCAGCCTTAGTCTGCTCATAATTCAGGGTAAAATCAGAAGGTAGCATGAAGTAGACCTCTTGGGTTCTCCCTGACAGCTGCCCTTAAACTAAACGTGTCCAGATCACTGAGGACCATTTTAGCTGTGCTGCTACTTTCTCAAAGGTGGTAAAAATGACTCGACCTCACTCGCTTCAAATTTGGGAAGGAATTTTGCATACTTGACGGCCTCAGAGAGTGGTTCCAGGTTAGGAGGACAGGGAGTGCTAGTGGGTGGAGAGAGGTTTTCCCTTGCAGCGGCTAGCTTTCTGCTCCCTCTCTCTCTCTCTCTCTCCCTGTAAGCTGCTAGCTTTCTGCTCCCTCTCTCTCTCTCCCTGTAAGCTGCTAGCTTTCTGCTCTCTCTCTCTCTCTCTCTCTCCCCCTGTAAGCTGCTAGCTTTCTGCTCCCTCCCTCTCTCTCTCTCTCTCTCTCCCTGTAAGCTGCTAGCTTTCTGCTCTCTCTCTCTCTCTATCTCTCCCTGTAAGCTGCTAGCTTTCTGCTCTCTCTCTCTCTCTCTCTCTCTCTCTCCCTGTAAGCTGCTAGCTTTCTGCTCTCTCTCTCTCTCTCCCTGTAAGCTGCTAGCTTTCTGCTCTCTCTCTCTCTCTCTCTCCCTGTAAGCTGCTAGCTTTCAGCTCTCTCTCTCTCTCCCTGTAAGCTGCTAGCTTTCTGCTCTCTCTCTCTCTCTCTCTCTGTAAGCTGCTAGCTTTCTGCTCTCTCTCTCTCTCTCTCTCTCTCCCTGTAAGCTGCTAGCTTTCTGCTCTCTCTCTCTCTCCCTGTAAGCTGCTAGCTTTCTGCTCTCACTCTCTCTCTCTCTCCCTGTAAGCTGCTAGCTTTCTGCTCTCTCTCTCTCTCTCTCCCTGTAAGCTGCTAGCTTTCTGCTCTCTCTCTCTCTCTCTCTCCCTGTAAGCTGCTAGCTTTCTGCTCTCTCTCTCTCTCTCCCTGTAAGCTGCTAGCTTTCTGCTCTCTCTCTCTCTCTCTCTCCCTGTAAGCTGCTAGCTTTCTGCTCTCTCTCTCTCTCTCTCTCCCTGTAAGCTGCTAGCTTTCTGCTCTCTCTCTCTCTCTCTCTCCCTGTAAGCTGCTAGCTTTCTGCTCTCTCTCCTCTCTCTCTCTCTCCCTGTAAGCTGCTAGCTTTCTGCTCTCTCTCTCTCTCTCCCTGTAAGCTGCTAGCTTTCTGCTCTCTCTCTCTCTCTCTCCCTGTAAGCTGCTAGCTTTCTGCTCTCTCTCTCTCTCTCTCCTGTAAGCTGCTAGCTTTCTGCTCTCTCTCTCTCTCTCTCTCTCTCCCTGTAAGCTGCTAGCTTTCTGCTCTCTCTCTCTCTCTCTCTCCCTGTAAGCTGCTAGCTTTCTGCTCTCTCTCTCTCTCTCTCTCTCCCTGTAAGCTGCTAGCTTTCTGTCTCTCTCTCTCTCTCCCCTGTAAGCTGCTAGCTTTCTGCTCTCTCTCTCTCTCTCTCTCCTCCTGTAAGCTGCTAGCTTTCTGCTCTCTCTCTCTCTCTCTCTCCCTGTAAGCTGCTAGCTTTCTGCTCTCTCTCTCTCTCTCTCTCTCTCCCTGTAAGCTGCTAGCTTTCTGCTCTCTCTCTCTCTCTCTCCCTGTAAGCTGCTAGCTTTCTGCTCTCTCTCTCTCTCTCTCTCCTGTAAGCTGCTAGCTTTCTGCTCTCTCTCTCTCTCTCTCTCTCCCTGTAAGCTGCTAGCTTTCTGCTCTCTCTCTCTCTCTCTCCCTGTAAGCTGCTAGCTTTCTGCTCTCTCTCTCTCTCTCTCTCTCCCTGTAAGCTGCTAGCTTTCTGCTCTCTCTCTCTCTCTCTCTCCCTGTAAGCTGCTAGCTTTCTGCTCTCTCTCTCTCTCTCTCTCCCTGTAAGCTGCTAGCTTTCTGCTCTCTCTCTCTCTCTCTCTCTCCCTGTAAGCTGCTAGCTTTCTGCCTCTCTCTCTCTCTCTCCTGTAAGCTGCTAGCTTTCTGCTCTCTCTCTCTCTCTCCCTGTAAGCTGCTAGCTTTCTGTTCTCTCTCTCTCTCTCTCTCTCTCTCCCTGTAAGCTGCTAGCTTTCTGCTCTCTCTCTCTCTCTCTCTCCCTGTAAGCTGCTAGCTTTCTGCTCTCTCTCTCTCTTCTCTCTCTCCCTGTAAGCTGCTAGCTTTCTGCTCTCTCTCTCTCTCTCTCTCTCCCTGTAAGCTGCTAGCTTTCTGCTCTCTCTCTCTCTCTCTCCCTGTAAGCTGCTAGCTTTCTGCTCTCTCTCTCTCTCTCTCCCTGTAAGCTGCTAGCTTTCTGCTCTCTCTCTCTCTCTCTCTCTCTCCCTGTAAGCTGCTAGCTTTCTGCTCTCTCTCTCTCTCTCTCCCTGTAAGCTGCTAGCTTTCTGCTCTCTCTCTCTCTCTCCCTGTAAGCTGCTAGCTTTCTGCTCTCTCTCTCTCTCTCTCCCTGTAAGCTGCTAGCTTTCTGCTCTCTCTCTCTCTCTCTCTCTCCCTGTAAGCTGCTAGCTTTCTGCTCTCTCTCTCTCTCTCTCTCTCCCTGTAAGCTGCTAGCTTTCTGCTCTCTCTCTCTCTCTCTCTCCCTGTAAGCTGCTAGCTTTCTGCTCTCTCTCTCTCTCTCTCTCTCTCCCTGTAAGCTGCTAGCTTTCTGCTCTCTCTCTCTCTCTCTCCCTGTAAGCTGCTAGCTTTCTGCTCTCTCTCTCTCTCTCCCTGTAAGCTGCTAGCTTTCTGCTCTCTCTCTCTCTCCCTGTAAGCTGCTAGCTTTCTGCTCTCTCTCTCTCTCTCTCTCCCTGTAAGCTGCTAGCTTTCTGCTCTCTCTCTCTCTCTCTCTCTCCCTGTAAGCTGCTAGCTTTCTGCTCTCTCTCTCTCTCTCTCTCCCTGTAAGCTGCTAGCCTTTCTGCTCTCTCTCTCTCTCTCCCTGTAAGCTGCTAGCTTTCTGCTCTCTCTCTCTCTCTCTCTCTCCCTGTAAGCTGCTAGCTTTCTGCTCTCTCTCTCTCTCTGTAAGCTGCTAGCTTTCTGCTCTCTCTCTCTCTCTCTCTCTCTCCTGTAAGCTGCTAGCTTTCTGCTCTCTCTCTCTCTCTCTCCCTGTAAGCTGCTAGCTTTCTGCTCTCTCTCTCTCTCTCTTCCCCTGTAAGCTGCTAGCTTTCTGCTCTCTCTCTCTCTCTCTCTCTCCCTGTAAGCTGCTAGCTTTCTGCTCTCTCTCTCTCTCTCTCTCTGTAAGCTGCTAGCTTTCTGCTCTCTCTCTCTCTCTCTCTCCCTGTAAGCTGCTAGCTTTCTGCTCTCTCTCTCTCTCTCCTGTAAGCTGCTAGCTTTCTGCTCTCTCTCTCTCTCTCTCTCCTCTGTAAGCTGCTAGCTTTCTACTCTCTCTCTCTCTCTCCCTGTAAGCTGCTAGCTTTCTGCTCTCTCTCTCTCTCCCTGTAAGCTGCTAGCTTTCTGCTCTCTCTCTCTCTCTCTCTCCCTGTAAGCTGCTAGCTTTCTGCTCTCTCTCTCTCTCTCTCCCTCTCCCTGTAAGCTGCTAGCTTTCTGTTCTCTCTCTCTCTCTCTCTCCCTGTAAGCTGCTAGCTTTCTGCTCTCTCTCTCTCTCTCTCTCTCCCTGTAAGCTGCTAGCTTTCTGCTCTCTCTCCTCTCTCTCTCTCTCCCTGTAAGCTGCTAGCTTTCTGCTCTCTCTCTCTCTCTCCCT
Organism: Cetorhinus maximus; assembly: GCF_964194155.1. Classification (NCBI taxonomy): domain Eukaryota; kingdom Metazoa; phylum Chordata; class Chondrichthyes; order Lamniformes; family Cetorhinidae; genus Cetorhinus; species Cetorhinus maximus. Next base: position 41,049,546 of record NC_135889.1, on the reverse strand, counting down.
GTAAGCTGCTAGCTTTCTGCTTCTCTCTCTCTCTCTCCCTGTAAGCTGCTAGCTTTCTACTCTCTCTCTCTCTCTCTCCCTGTAAGCTGCTAGCTTTCTGCTTCTCTCTCTCTCTCTCTCCCTGTAAGCTGCTAGCTTTCTGCTCTCTCTCTCTCTCTCTCTCTCCCTGTAAGCTGCTAGCTTTCTGCTCTCTCTCTCTCTCTCTCTCCCTGTAAGCTGCTAGCTTTCTGCTCTCTCTCTCTCTCCCTGTAAGCTGCTAGCTTTCTGCTCTCTCTCTCTCTCTCTCTCCCTGTAAGCTGCTAGCTTTCTGCTCTCTCTCTCTCTCTCTCTCTCCCTGTAAGCTGCTAGCTTTCTGTTCTCTCTCTCTCTCTCTCTCCCTGTAAGCTGCTAGCTTTCTGCTCTCTCTCTCTCTCTCCCTGTAAGCTGCTAGCTTTCTGCTCTCTCTCTCTCTCCCTGTAAGCTGCTAGCTTTCTGCTCTCTCTCTCTCTCTCTCCCTCCCTGTAAGCTGCTAGCTTTCTGCTCTCTCTCTCTCTCTCTCTCTCCCTGTAAGCTGCTAGCTTTCTGCTCTCTCTCTCTCTCTCTCTCCCTGTAAGCTGCTAGCTTTCTGCTCTCTCTCTCTCTCTCTCCCTGTAAGCTGCTAGCTTTCTGCTCTCTCTCTCTCTCTCCCTGTAAGCTGCTAGCTTTCTGCTCTCTCTCTCTCTCTCTCTCCCTGTAAGCTGCTAGCTTTCTGCTCTCTCTCTCTCTCTCTCTCTCCCTGTAAGCTGCTAGCTTTCTGCTCTCTCTCTCTCTCTCTCCCTGTAAGCTGCTAGCTTTCTGCTCCTCTCTCTCTCTCTCTCTCCCTGTAAGCTGCTAGCTTTCTGCTCTCTCTCTCTCTCCCTGTAAGCTGCTAGCTTTCTGCTCTCTCTCTCTCTCTCTCCCTCCCTGTAAGCTGCTAGCTTTCTGCTCTCCTCTCTCTCTCTCTCCCTGTAAGCTGCTAGCTTTCTGCTCTCTCTCTCTCTCTCTCCCTGTAAGCTGCTAGCTTTCTGCTCTCTCTCTCTCTCTCTCCCTGTAAGCTGCTAGCTTTCTGCTCTCTCTCTCTCTCTCTCCCTGTAAGCTGCTAGCTTTCTGCTCTCTCTCTCTCTCTCCCTGTAAGCTGCTAGCTTTCTGTTCTCTCTCTCTCTCTCTCTCCCTGTAAGCTGCTAGCTTTCTGCTCTCTCTCTCTCTCTCTCTCTCTCTCTCCCTGTAAGCTGCTAGCTTTCTGCTCTCTCTCTCTCTCTCCCTGTAAGCTGCTAGCTTTCTGCTCTCTCTCTCTCTCTCCTGTAAGCTGCTAGCTTTCTGCTCTCTCTCTCTCTCTCTCTCCCTGTAAGCTGCTAGCTTTCTGCTCTCTCTCTCTCTCTCTCTCTCCCTGTAAGCTGCTAGCTTTCTGCTCTCTCTCTCTCTCTCTCTCCCTGTAAGCTGCTAGCTTTCTGCTCTCTCTCTCTCTCTCTCTCTCTCCCTGTAAGCTGCTAGCTTTCTGCTCTCTCTCTCTCTCTCTCCTGTAAGCTGCTAGCTTTCTGCTCTCTCTCTCTCTCTCTCTCCTGTAAGCTGCTAGCTTTCTGCTCTCTCTCTCTCTCTCTCTCTCCCTGTAAGCTGCTAGCTTTCTGCTCTCTCTCTCTCTCTCTCCCTGTAAGCTGCTAGCTTTCTGCTCTCTCTCTCCTGTAAGCTGCTAGCTTTCTGCTCTCTCTCTCTCTCCCTGTAAGCTGCTAGCTTTCTGCTTTCTCTCTCTCTCTCTCTCTCCCTGTAAGCTGCTAGCTTTCTGCTCTCTCTCTCTCTCTCTCTCCTGTAAGCTGCTAGCTTTCTGCTCTCTCTCTCTCTCTCCCTGTAAGCTGCTAGCTTTCTGCTCTCTCTCTCTCTCTCTCTCTCTCCCTGTAAGCTGCTAGCTTTCTGCTCTCTCTCTCTCTCTCTCTCTCCCTGTAAGCTGCTAGCTTTCTGCTCTCTCTCTCTCTCTCTCTGTAAGCTGCTAGCTTTCTGCTCTCTCTCTCTCTCTCCCTGTAAGCTGCTAGCTTTCTGCTCTCTCTCTCTCTCTCTCTCCCTGTAAGCTGCTAGCTTTCTGCTCTCTCTCTCTCTCTTCTCTCCCTGTAAGCTGCTAGCTTTCTGCTCTCTCTCTCTCTCTCTCTCTCTCCCTGTAAGCTGCTAGCCTTCTGCTCTCTGCTCTCTCTCTCTCTCTGTAAGCTGCTAGCTTTCTGCTCTCTC